>NC_091837.1:60589053-61839053 GCF_037783145.1 Equus przewalskii
TTTGAGACCTTACCCAGGTATTTATTGCTTTTGAGTAGAAATCTGCACCATAGTTAGCTAAAGACAGGTTTCGGGGGGGGGGGAGGGGAGGGGGTGTGTGTGTGTCTGTGTGCGTGTGTAAAGGGTAGAAATAGGGTGACATGAGCTGAAATAAAATAATTTTGTAATTTTCCAGCTGATGTAAGAATGTAGGAGAGTTTGAATTGAGGGTAAAATGGGTTTTCAAATGAATTGTTAGTAGCTTCCTGTGCAGAGCTTGAAGTCTACTCCACATTCATCCAGTCAACATGTTTTGGGGGACACACATCACATCCCAGGTACCGTGTTGAGCACTGGCAAAATAATGCAGAGGATAAAAGAGAAAAAAGTCCTGCTGTCTTAGAGGCAGACAATAAATAGTTGAGAGAATAAATTCACCAAGTGTCTGCTGATTAGAATGTGTTGGGTAAACGAGGATGGAGTGAGACAAAGATGACATGAGCACTGTAGATAAGCTGGACAGGGTAGCCATCTCTGATGAGGAGAAGTCTGAGCAGACACCAAAGAAAATGAGGGAATGAGTGAAGCAGGTATCTAGGGAAGAAAATCCCAGAGAAGCAAAGCAGTGTGAGAAGGCCCTGAGGGAAGAGTGGGTTAGGCTTGTCTGAGGAAGAGCAAGAAAGCTCAGCCTGCGGTATAGAAAGGTGGGGATAAAAGGCTGTAAAGAGGGATTCTAGGCCCCTGTAGACTACTGTAAGGACCTTGGCATTGTCTTTTTAGACAGTTTGAGAGGAGAATGGACCAGTTCTAAGTTTTGTTTTTGAAGGGTCACTTTTTTCTGTTGTGTGAAGAATAGATTGTAGAGGCCCAAAGAAAAATGTGCAGAGAGCAATTAGAGAAAGCATTAAAATAAAATATTGTATTGGGGAAGGTTAAAGATAGGGAGAATGGGTGGATCCTGGATATGTTTTAAATGTAATGCCAAAGGATTTTCTGATAGATGTGGGATATGAGATAAAGAGAGAAGACAAAGATAATTGAATAATCCCAAATTTTTGCCTTTTTTCCCCAGACTCAATTGCTAAATAAAGAATCAAGATCTCGAACCAAACCTTTCTCCTTTCAGGATGTTGTGTTAGAAGTGACATACAGATAACTTTTCGTATTCCATGTGAGCATCATTTTCCTTGTGAAATGTCTTGACGCTCCTTTGGATGCATTTCTACCCAACACAGGATCCCTCACGCACACACGCCTGATAGACGTTCATCCAAGCATGTGCTTAACTGAATTAACAAGGTTTTAAAATTGAACAAAGGAAGTCTAGATCTTATCAATCTTTTAGTGTGTAACATAACTCACCTCTTCTCCCCCTTTCGTAAATATGAAGAATTCAGCTATATGAAGAATTACTTTTATAACATTTGAGTGTTTGTTATGTGTCAGGTAATTTATCTCATTCACATATCCTGGAAATCTTGGATAGTAGACTTTATTATCACCGAATTATATAGGAGGAATCCAAGACTCACAGGGCCTTCCACCATACAGAACTTTTAAAACATATTTTATTAAAATCGCTTGTGTGTCTGTAGGTGTGAATTATAATACACACACAGAAAATCATTAAAAAAGATGAATAGTTTTATCACAATATGATAGATTTATCACAATGTAAACATCTGCATAACCACCACACAGATCAAGTCAGGAGCTAGAGCTGAACTCATACCCCAAAAGCCCCCATATGCCTCCCACACACTGCACTTATTTCTTCGAAGGTTATCATTAGCCTGATGTTCCCCAGTTACTTTATTTCTATTTATCATTTTATCACATAAAGGGTAGATCAGCAAACATAGATAAGGTCTTGTTTACGTTTTAACCTTACATGGATCATATCTTACAGCATGAACTATTTTGCATCTGGCGTCTTTGTCTCAACATTATATTTGTGAGTTTCATCCATGTTGCTAGACATAGCCGTCATTCATTTATTTTCTGTGCTGCCTACTATTCCACTGTGTGACTTTATGATAAACTGTTTGTCCATTCTACCATTAAAGGATTTTTGGATTGTTTTCAACTATTGTAAAAATGCTGCTCCAAACTTTTTTACATGTATTTTGGTGCAAATATGCACTGATTTCTGCTGGGTTTGTACCTAGCAGTGGAATCGCCAAGTTGCAGGCAATGTTTATTTTCAATTTTACTAGATGATGCCAAACAGTCTGAGAAAGGCTTTGTACTAATTTACAATCCCACTAGCACTGTCGGAGAGTTCCATATGTGACAGATCTTTGCTAATAGTTTATATTGTCATTATTTTTCATTTTAGATACTTAGTAAGAGCATAGTAGTATCTCATTTTGATTTTAACTGTCATTTCTCTGACATTAATGAGGTTTCACACTTTTCTTCTACTTCTATATTCTCTTTTCTGAAATACTGATTTAAAACCCCTCCCTAACCTTTCTTTTAGATTGTTAGTATTGTTCTTATTGATTTGTAGGATATAGTCTGCATGTTTTAACATAGTCTAAAATCAAGATCTTCAATTGAGTTCTCTTCCATGCAGTGACTTGCCTTTTTCAATCTCTTAATAATGCCTTTTGATAAAATTTATCAATATTCTCCTTTAAGGTTGTGCTTTTTGAATCTTGTTAGGAAGTCATATATTATTTCTTCGCTAGGTGTTTGATAGAATTAAGTAATGAAGCCATCTGGGTTTTGAATTTTAAAGTACTTCTTGTGTCCATTTGGGTGAGTTGTGTCTTTCTACGATTTTTTCCATTTCATCAAAATTTTTAAATGTGTTGTATAGATGTATTTGTTGTATCTACATACGCTCATTTTAAAGTTTTTGGAATCTGTATTGATGTTCTCTATTTTATTCCTGATATTGATTATTAATGCCCTTTTTTCTTGATCAGATTCTCAAGGTGTGTATTGATTATTATGTTAGTTTTGTCTCTGTGCGCGCACACACACACACACACACACACAATGCTTTTTGTTGTCCTCAGAGGCTGTCAGAAGTTTAGCTCCACCTTTCAACCTTTTAGTTATTCCTTCCAGACCTGGCAAATGACCTTAATGGAAGAAGGACTCTAAATGCCAGGCTCTTCCCTGGATTCTGCCGGGTAATTCTGCAACTTCTTATTAGCACCCTACTACCGTCAAGTGCACTAAAAAAAATGTTACCCAGGTAATCTAGTTATTCTTATTGTAAGCACAATTATTGAGAGCTAATATTTAATTCTAAATCTGTTCATTCCAAAACTTGTTCACTTTACCAATACCAAGATCAAATTAATATCAAAATAAAATGCCCATAATATTCTGGCTGGTATTTTGTTGTCACCATTTTTATTCATGTATCTTATCTCCCAATATGTTCCATGTGATTCAGTGGGCGATGTAAGTCTTATTCTCCAGGGCCACTCCTGAACTCCCCCACCACCTGCGGACACATGCATAGCACCAAGCTATGCACATAGTAGTCATTAATTCTTATTGAATAAAAATGGATGGAGCTTAATAAAGAATGGAATATTTTTTAAGGTTATTTCTGGTTATTCAAGCCAATCAACAGCTTAGCAACCCAATTCTCCAACAGTCAACTGATTTTTATATTGTATGAACACTGCTTGAAAACCCAGAGTCTGAAGAAATCCTCCACCCTGGAAATTTGAAAATTGCTTCCAACCTAAATCCACAAGCATCCCTCCAAACCATCAGTCTGAACAACCCCAAATGAATGGAGAACGTGGGTTGGGGAGAGAGCCCTGTTCTCCTCTGTGATGTGCTTTGCAGAAGTTATGTGAATATTATCAGTAAAGAGCAGTCCTAAATGTCCTCCTTTTACCATACAGTTTCTTCTTTTTTTCCATATAACATCTTTTCTGACTAGGTTTCTAAGCTACAGCCTTGGCTTCTGATGATTATTCATATCACCATTATTCCAGACTAAAGCCTTTAAGTAAATAACTAAGACTTGAAACATTGTCGAGGGTAATTCTTACATAACACAAACTTCATTATATGGTTTTGTCATCCTCCCCTCCCTCCTCCAATCCCTTTCACTCCATTTTTTTTGTCTACTGAGTAACATTATTTCCTGTGTACTTTTACATCATGTTCGGTATAAATGGTATAATTAGCAGTGGAAAATATTTCGTTGTCTTTCTGCATTTATTTATGTTTCAAGGATCATGTAAAGTTCTGCTACATTAAAATTTAATTCGAACAAAAACGAGTTTTATTCATTTCTCAATGTAATGCCCATTTCTGTTCAGCTTGTATGAATGATAAAATATTATCGTCCTATGTTTTTCTATTTGGTTTCTAGGCATTTGTGTAAACTAGTTAGGAAAAGCAAGAGTTGCTTTGTTAGGCATGTGTTCAAAGAAGTATTGTAGAGACATATTTTATTCTGGGCACCCTGTCACCATGTTGACAAGGCCCAATCCATTATTTAGCAGTTAATTTGTTAATCGATTGACCAATTGGTTCAGGGATTTTTTACTCTTAGATTACCAAAAAGAAAAAATGGGAAAGAAAACAATAACAGCAAGCGAAGCCTCCTCTGTAGGGTAAATTTAAGGAAATTGCACCAGAATTGAAAATGTACTGATGTTTACAGATCTAGATTAAATCTGACACAGATTGGCAAACAATGAGAAAGGTTCTCTCGCTTAGAGCATAAACATTTTGAATCTCACCAGCCCAATGTTAAATCTCACAAAGTATGTAAACTGAATTGCCCTTCTGGAGTGGATGTGGGGGCACAAGAAGGGAGGGGGAAGTAACCCTAGGTTTGCTGAAAGTCCAGATTTTATCTCCAAGGTCAAGGAAAGGGTAGGATAGTTTACACTCTTCCAAGTCCTCTTACAGACCTGACTTCCCCCTCCTTTCTGCCAGTCTTTCGCTAGAATTGAAAACAAATAGAGAAATTCACTGTGAACACGTACACGCTGATACCATGGGTGCCCGTTGCATCTTAAGAAGGTGAGGATTGTGAAATTCACAATTACAATTAATTTATATAAGTGATCAGATGATTGTGTATGCAAAGCAATAAATCCATTGATTGCAATTGCTATTAATGAATATTTAATAGAGAAATGATTCTAAACAATTTTTATGTAGCAAGATTATTTTCTCTCTAGGTTAACTTGCATTTATTTTTCACTATATTCTTTCAAGTATGTATTGGGGTGTGTGTGTGTGTGTGTGTGTGTGTGAACAGAGAGCAGTATTCCTTCTTTTCTCCACTCATGTATTTTTTCATCAATTTTTATTGATATCGTGTGTCTTTTCTGTGTCATTTCTTCTTTGTCTGCCTTGGTAATTTGAGGGAATCTAATTTGTAAACTGTTGTTATCTTTGAGGTATTTGGCGTTATGTGAACTTAGTATCATGCCAAAAATAAAACTTGACAATTAGCTACTTATAAAAGACCCCATATGTTCTATCAGCCCAAGGTGATGGTCCAGATAGTCACCTCTGTGCCTATCTGTTCTTCACCCATCTCTTTCTACAAAGACAGGGTTAAGTTTGTCTTGAGTGTACCTCCTCTTTCAGATCCCACCTAAAACTACTTCCTGCAGGGAATCGTGCAAAGTGTTTCCAGAAACACAGAAAATAGAGTTTAGCACTTTCTTAGTCTCTCTTAAATAGTGATTCACTCAAGGGATCAGAAGTTACTGAGCTCACGCTAAGTAGAATCACCCATTCATTCATTGTTCGGTTGAGTTCTAAAGACTCCCAAGACCAAGAACAATTCCTCCACCTACAGTTGTACAGAGGATAAGATACAGAGTTGTACAGTTGTATCAGAGGATAAAGAGAGTGTTGGGTGAATTAGTTTAGGTGCCTGACCCAGATGGAAGTGCAGAAAGTAGGGCATCCTGTCCAAGAGAAAAGCAAAAAGCCAGTTCAGCATAATATTCTAAGGGGGATGGGCAAGGCCTTTGCCATTTGAGCTCATGAATGTCAGCAGCTTCCTCTTTAGCTACATTACTTGCTTTAGCTTTCAAATGCCATTTTTTAAAATTTTATTTCTCTGCTCACCCTGTTCTTGCTACCTGGAATGAAACTCTCCCCCAGTGTTAGTTTGATCTCTACTCACTGCTCTGTACTGCTCAGATGTCAGCTCTTCTGGGAAGCCTTTCTGCACTGCTCCTCGACAGGATCCCCCCTCCTCTTCTTCCTGCCTGCTTCATTTATAGGCATTTCTACTGGCATCATGCTATAATTGAATTATTCTTGTCTGGGTCTGTTGTCTACTTTCTCCAGCATTTGTCTCACAACATCAAAACAAGAGCATCTTGAGGCTAGGGCTCCAATATTTCATCTTTCCAGTTCCAGCTACTCTGAAGTCCTGGTGTGCAGCAGAGCCAAATGTTTGGAGAGAGGAGCGACGAAATTCAGAAATATTGGAAGAATTCCCTTAAATTGGGAAAATGCATATGTTTGCAAATTCCCTGTGACAAAAGCTACCCTCTTTCAACAAGTTCAGGACATCCATTTAATCCTGTTGCTTTCTTGGTAATATTCAAATTTCTTTAGTTGACTTGCATTTCAGGACCAAGTTGAAAGAAACAACACTCTGGATTCTAGAATCTAGAAGAGTGGTGCTCAAAGTTTGACATGCATTAGAATCTCCTAGAAAACTTGTTAAAGCACAGGTTGCTGAGCCCAGTCTCACAGATTCTGATTCAGTAACTTGAGGTTACGGTCTGAGAATTTGCATGTCAGATGATGCAAGTGATGCTGATGCTGCCTAATCTGGGACTCACTTTGAAAAATAATGTTCCCAGATGCAATTAGCTGCAGCTTCCAGTTATAGGAGAACATTTGAGTTATGCTTGAATCTCATTCCTCGGCAGATTTTGGAGGTTTTAATTCATCCTCACAGTCTGGATTGGTGATGTTTCCAATCATTGTCTCATTTTGCTAGGATAGAGCAGGAGTGAGGTAGGCAAAGTGCTAGTACAATGGAAAGGGGTCTGTATTGTGTTAACCTTGTGTAAGTTAAACTCACAGAAGAAGGTTTGTCTTCCCAAGCTTTCTTTTCTAAGGACTTCTTCTGTCAACCTCAGTCCCCATGCTTATAGCAGAAGGACTCTTGATGGCACTTTTTGTACCGTATGACATCATTCACAAGGATGTGACTGATTGGTCCAGGAGTGAACATCTAGCTAAAGCTAGAGTAATCATTTTATTCTAAGAGAATTTTAAACTGGTCTTCAAGACTCCTGTGTTCATGTGGTCTTATTTTGAACAGAGAAGATAAAACCATAGATCCATTACCAGCCTTTGGCAATTAGGTAGGCTGGGATATAAACCAGACAGTCTAGGACAAGAAAGGTGAGGAACACTAATTACAGCAGAGCAGAAATAAGAGGGGGCCAAGGAGTAATGAAGAAATCTCAGACCCTGGGCCTAGTGAATTCCTGGGACCCAACTCTATGCCTGACCTTTGTCCCATGGAACATTCTGTGCATTTATGACAAACTCTGCTTTTTGCTTAATCAACTTTAATTTGGTTATCTTTCAATGAGCAAACTAAATAACACGTCATCCCAGGATGTCCTTAACCCATAAATCAGAACATATGAGAATAGCTCTTGTTAATTTGGACATTTACTAACATACGGAAAAATTGTTCATTGATTCTTTTAAAAAAGTGGTTATTTTGTGATACAAGAAATCTGTGATGTTTGTGAATCTTCTTCAGAATTTCTTAGGCCATTCTCATCATTCTATTCTCTTAGAATTTTTACTGCATAACAATAGATTACATGGATTATGTTCAACTAAACAAATGTCTTATTTCTCACATTTCACTCTAAGAAATAACATTTTGACATGAAGTCTCAATTTAACTACAAGAGCAAAAACATGAATGGATCAGAGACAATGTAATTCATTTAGAGCAAGAACAGGAGAAAGAGGATAAAAGGTTGGGAAGATTGAAGACGTTATCAAATGGCAGTTGAGGAAAGTGAGAGCATAGGCTGACTTCTCCAGTACCGATGTACGGCTGTCAGCCTGAGTCAGCTGCCCAACGATGGGTAGGTGACATAGTCCACCTCTCAAAATTACACTGGAGTGAGTTTCCACAACTAAAAGACAATGCAGGCATGTCTTCTGCCCTGGCCCATTCCATTTGGTCTATAAAGCCTAGCTCCCTTCTCACTTCCTCTGAGAAATCTTCCCTTTCTCCAGATCTGATTACTATCCCAGATATCTTTAGTAGTTACTGGACATGCCTGCCATTAGGCTGAGAATTCTAGTCATCTCATAACATTTCTATCACAGGCATACCTTGCTTTATTTCACTCTGCAAATATTGCTCTTTTTACAAGATCCTCTGCTAGCAAAAAGATTATGACTCACGGAAGGCTCAGATGATGGTTAGCATTTTTTAGCAATAAAGTATTTTTTAATTAAGGTATGTACATTGTTATTTTAGACATAATGCTGTTGCACACTTAATAGACTATAGTATAGTGTAAACATAACTTTTATATATACTAGCAAACCAAATAATTCGTGTGACTTGCTTTGTTATGATATTTGCTTTACATATTGTGGTGGTCTGGAACTTAATTCACAATATCTCCAAGGTATGCCTGTATTGTTCTCTGCTGGTATTTGGTGTTTTGTTTAGGATTCACTTGTTATTGTTTACTTAATGAGTCAGCAAATATTTAAAAGTCAATGTCTCAGTATTTTGCTACTCCTGTCCTTGCAAACTTCACAGATATGCCCAAAACAGAAGTATAAATGCTTGAGTTACGGACGAATTAAAATGTTGGAATCTTAGAATTAGTGTCAAAAGCTAGAGGTTAACTGTAACATTTCACTTCCAAATTCTTTATCCAATATTTTCGTGTTCTTTACTGTAACCAGTTTTGCTGAATTAATTAAGGGACATAGTTCCCAAATGGGTCTGGATAATTTTACTCTCAGCTAGTAATTTTGAAAATCTGTTTATTCTCAAAATATTCAAACTAGTAACTAGTGGTTCTCTTGGGCATTCTGAATTTAACATACTGAGTATGTATATACATAGTATCATGACATAGTCTTGTCCATATAGATATACACATACATACACCTTCTGTGAAGGAAACTATACATGCATATATATATACACACACACACACACACACACACACACACATAAGGGGGGGCAAATGCTATAACAAATTTAGAGCATTATTTTCATATTAAATATATACAGCTGTGTGTATATCTGAGTAAATACATATATATACGTATTTACGAGTGTGTTACTTGGGGGAGTTTGAGTCAGATATGCGCCCAATATCATGCACACACACACACACACACACACATATTCTCTTACTCATTATTTTCAAGATATTGGGTCATGTAATTTCACACGTCCCTCATATATAGATGATGCAGCACAACAAATACAATTATAATTACCTGCAATCAATACAACCAATTTCAAATGGTGAATAGGATCTATGAAAAATTGTGGTTTAAAATACTCCCACAAACCACAGTTACAAAGACTAAAACCCTCTAGGAAAGAAACATTTATCCCAACAACCTGTTTATTACCACAGAGGAAAGTTGAATTGAGTTTCACCAACTTTGCATCGAAGTTGAGTCTCTCATCTAAAGTGAATGGAAAACAGTGGTTAATCCTTATCTAGCCTCAGTTCCTGGGAAGTCAGAAGTACAATATCCATTTTCAGCTGAGCAAACTGAGCTCCTCAGAGTGCACTCGTTACCCTAATGTCATGTTGAGCCAAGAATTGACCTCCTACTTGACCTGGGCCCTTGAGTTTTCCTTCAGGGAAAAAGGGGAATCTGCCAGACATCATTAAGCATGATTTCTTCCTCCAACAGGCTTTCAATCTAAGCTGTGTTTTACTTAGAATCCACACGCAAGGGAAAGCAGCGGCTCAGCGCCGCTAGAAATGAGCAATAACATTCAAACGAAAATTGGAAGCTGAAGATCTAATCATTAACAACAGATGGTTCAACTTGAATCTGATAAACAAGTTTGTTGTTTGCTTTCCTTTCCCTCCTTATCCACTTGAACTTGGTGCAAGATTGCTTGCCTATAGAAATGCTGGGCCCTACGTCAGCAACATGGATGGCTCACCTGATGAAATCTTTTATGGCCAAGCTGGAATCTTTTCAACTTGAAACACACTTGACAGTCTGACGTTGAAAGCAAGTCCAAGTTCGTAGCATGTTTGCCCAATTTGTTTTCTTTGTGACAGTTTAGCAACTACAGTGTCCCTTAACGTGCTCTGACAAAGCCTCTGTATCTGGCCATATCGCTCTTCTTCGTCGGCTCTCCAGCCAGATCACTGGCCTTTCTAAAATCGCAAATCCAAAAGACACTTGTTGGGTCTGCCTTGAACCTGCCCCCCTCTTCTTTGTGTTCTGTTTTGAAGAGGAACTAGAGGATGGCACTAGAGAACATGATGAGCAGTGTGTTTCTATATCGGAAAACATCATAGGCATAATAGACATGCACATGTGGTCTCCAAATTGTAGGTCCTTGGGGTCAGATAATCAATTTTAGATTTTTCACCACAATGCATAGTGGGTATATCTTTAATACTTTGCAGAATAAAATATCCTTCAAAGCATGTAGATAAGTAGTTCCAATGTTATTTTATGAGTAGCCCGTTACTGTATCCTTAATCTCCAAATGGGTAGGAGGAGGTAGTTTGCAGAAACAACACATTATATTTTTTAAAGTAGCCTTATGATTATCTAATAAGTCACACAAAAGTCCGGAAGACCATGAAGAACAATTGTTTATCAGACTCCAGTTATTAATACTCTCCACAACTCCCTTAGGTGAGAAATCAGCAGAGGAACCTCTTGTTTTATTTAGTTGAATCCTCCCCCTTACTCTACTTAGCTTAAAATAGGGTGACCGGAGCCTGCTTCCAAACCCTCCAGTTGCTCACTGGTCACACATCCAGAGCACCTCAGGATACCTGTCCTCATTGTGCAGTCCTTCTCAATTCTTTACTGATCCAGAAGACACGGGGGATTTTCAAACTCCTCTGTTGACTTTTTTCTTTTCTTCCCCGGACTTCAACCTGGGATGCCAGGCATATATTTACAGAAGGATTTTCTTTCTGTAAAGGTTTGAAGGTGCATGAAGCAGAAGAAGGGTAAGAACTGAAGTTTTCTCTGTCTATCTTCATGATCATAACAAATATGAAATAAAATACTTTGCAATCCAGAATTAATTTTAGTACAATGTTTCTGATGTATTATTCAGCAAGATATAGGGTTTTCTTTTTTTAAGCTTCTTCACACTGCAAAAGGTTAAATTCTTCAAGCCACGTAATGGGAGGAGATTTTCACAATAGGCACATCCAATAAACAACTCATAATCAAAATACACATAGAACTCTTAAATTAGTAAGAAAAAACAAGCAACCTGATTTAAAACAGGCAAAAGACATGAACAAGCATTTGATAAAACAAATAAATAAAAAAAATCCAATAAGTATGTGAAATAGGTCACCAGGGAAATCTTTTTTGAAATCACACTCATCGAAAGGCTAAAACTAAAGAGACTTGACAACACGGAGGGCTGGTAAGAATGTGAAGCAAGTAGAAATCTTTCACATTGCTAGTGTGAGTGTCCATTGATCAAATGCTTTGGAAGATTATTTGGTAATAGCTATACATCTAAATACATGCCCCCTTCATCACTGAGCAATCCTATTTCTAGGCATATTTCAAAGTAAAATTAGAATTTGATGCCTTCCTTTCAGTAATTTCCCATATGAAATTGTTTGAATGAAAGTAGATGGTGCCTGCAACATCCTGGACTGAGATCTTCTTGGAACTCTGGTTTAAAAGAAGGAATAATATGTGGTTATTGGGGTAAAGTGGAGAAGGGAAGAACAGAACTGATGTGGACAGAGAGAGGCCTCATCCAACCTAAATAAGCAAGTAGGGCTCGGACTTTGATGGGAGAAGGTAAGAAATGGTAGTCATTCTGGTCCGGTGACAAAAGTCAGGGGCACCAAATTTTGACAATGGTGGAAAGCACAGGCCCAGAATTTCTGGGCAGTTCTCAAAATCAAAAAGCTTTCTTAGCCTATTGCAGAGAAGTGCACCAGAGTCAAGGTCCATCCTCAAAGAGAAGAAATTAAAAGAAATAACACAGGTTATTTCAAGGTCCAGGACATATTGTCTTGGCTCGGGGCCAGGCTCTGACAGTAGAAGATTGCCAGCATGGATACTAGATTCACAGGGAGAAGCTCCTGAAAAGGCAGATGGACATCCATGGGAGGGAGTTTGTCCCAGACTCTCCAGGACCCAGGAATGGAAATATCAGACTATCACCTCCATTCTCACTAATGGGGAAGAAAACTTTATGAAGTAGAGTCAGGCTGAGTTCTTCTAATTAGTTTGGGGATTGGGTAAAGCTGGGCTGTGGATGGACGGTTTCCAGTAGGCAGGTTTAGAGAGGAGAGGGACTATCAGGAGGCTACACTGGGGAAAAAGTATTTCTCTATTTTCATGCAGAGAGTTAATACAATGGATTAAAATTATAGCCCAAGAGCTGGTCTGCTTTTTTGTTTACTGATGGTATGTGACTTCAGTTGATTGATTTGAGTACCTTGACCCTTGTTGGGCCGAATTAAGGTATCAGACAATACTGTTGAACTATCTCATACATCTCAGATGATGTCTATATATGTCACTGATACCACTGACTAAATTTGACTCAACTTCAGAACACAAACCAGAATACCTTCTATGGCAGAGGAACTCAGTTATTGGGACTGTTTACAGTGCACATGTATTTCAGGTTATTTTTAATCTTAGAGTAAATTGTGCATTCCCAAGGATACTTAAGATTAATGTCCATATTTAAAAAACCATGTATACTTTTTGAAAAGCTCTACCTTGCTGAGATTTGCCATACTTGCCAATCAGTTGTTGAGCTATTAGTCCTCAATAATTAAAAACAAGGGGAACTTGACGGGGACAGAATCCAGAGGGTTTTGTTTTTATTATTTTTCCCTTTACTTCTTAATAGTACCCAATGTGTCTAACTTCAGTTTTTAACAATGATAATTTGTATACTTTGAGCAAGAATCAACTATTGCAAACCCACAACATTGCTGGCTAAAGTTCAATGACTCATTAAAATCAGTCTCCCATCTTTGTTTTATAGATATTTGGTTAATTTTAACGCTAAATTTTGAGCCCCTTGAGGAAAGGAGGAAAGTCTTTCACATAGTTTTAGTCCCAACTTCAACATATTGACTGAAACATCAAAGGCTCTCAATGATAATGAAAAGAATAAATGACTAGTTGTAAATTACTGTATTATTGTTTCCAACTCTTCCTGCTGCCTTCAAGCAAGATGATTATGCATTCCTGCTTGCAGTACTTTCGCTGCATTTTTAATGCTGGATTTGGCCATATATCCAGCTTTAGCCAATAAAATATGGATAGACATGACATCTACCACAACTGAGCAGAAGATCTGAAAGACACCGTGGGGTTTCTCTGACTCTCTTGATCCTGGACAGAAGCACTCAGACCCAAACAGGATCCCAAGCACCTGCAGCAAGGGATCTGCTCCTGATATGTGACTTGAGCAGGAAATATACTTTTGTTGTTGAAAGCCACCAGGATTTTTCAGAGCTGAGGAATATATTCCAATCATCAATTGAATGGACAGGTGAAGTGTGTCAACAGTTGAATGCTTAGCTTAACCCAAAGCCATGTTTATCTGTGGTATATTTTATGAAACTGACTAAGCAGTTCAATAGACTTCTCTCACTTACAGCAAGTTCAGGTTAAGGTCTTTCTTACCAGAGGGAGCTGTAGATTATGACCCAACATCGGGAACCAGGTCGACTACAGATCCAATACAACAGCCCAGGATTTAGAATAGAGAGTAGATTTTCAAACAGAAGATTAAAAAATGAATGGAACCTGTGTCAACCAGAAAGTCTGTAGTTAGGGTTTAGGTATCATAGGGTAAGGAGACTATGCAAGGTGCTATGAGAATGTGTCAGTTTTTATTTCTTATTTCCTGATTGATTTCCTATTTGACTTAATTTGTTGTTTTTTGGAGCTTCCTAGCAAAGTTGCTCTAAAAAAGCATTGCCCATTCCCCTGCCATTTTGATTGAACCAGAGGGATAAGCTTTCTCATTTCAACCTGACTTACTGCTGACAATGGTAGCTTCAGTAAAAGTCCTGAAAAAAATTGGCTCTTTGTAGACAGAATACTTTAGTCTGCAAATAAAAAAAGCTCAACTCAAAACAACTCAAAAATTAAGGTGGTATATAGGCCGTTGTGACTGAAGACTGGAGATCACGGACGGTGCACATTTCTTTTTTTCTTTGATTCCTTCAGTTCTGCTGCAATTATGTGTCTATTGGGGGCTGAAACTTACTTTCATCATGTTAATAAAAAAAGCGCACCAAATAAGAACCAGGACAGGGTTCTTTGTATCAAATTGAAAGAACAAAAATGCTACCCTTAAATTTTGGAATAGAAACTCTCCCTGAGTCTGACTGATATAACTTTGGTCAACTGTCCTCTCTCAAGATCACCATGCACTGACTGGTTCAAGCCTGGATGCCTGAACCCATCAGTGACAAGAAGGATGGGATTGTGGTCATCTTTCCTTGAGCTGATTGGCTCTGTGGATGACTGAAGAGTATTGAGGGTATAGGAGAGGGGTCATGGATGCTTATAGGCAACCTGTTGCATCCACTCTAGTGGTGTGGAGCCTAAATGCTGAGGAGGAGAAAATCAAATGAGTATGGTAATACTTTTTACTCCCTTCTTCCAAAGTTCTCCTATCTGCCTTCAGACTAAATTACACAGTCACAAATCAATACTCAGTTCATCTCTTTACTGTCCCTTGAGCAAGTCTAGATTTTCGTACCTTCATGCCTATATTGTTCCCTCTACCTGAGATGACTTTCTGTAACAGATCTACTTATTAAAGTTCTGCATACCCTTGGGTCTGGCTCCGTGGACTAGGGGTTAAGTTTCACGTGCTTCACTTTGGCATGGACCTACACCATTTGTGGGTGGCCACGCTGTGGGAGCAACCCAAGTACAAGATAGAGGAGGACTGGCACAGATGTTAGCTGAGGGCGAATCTTCCTCAAGAAAAAAAAAGAAAAAAGTTCGACATATCCTTCAAGACCTGGTTAAATTATCTCCTCTTTGGAATCTGTCCTGATCAATTCATCCCATGGTGATCTCATCTTCCTATGACCCATATACTACTTCCTGTCAAAACTACTAATTCATTGTTTAGTAATAGACTGTCTTATGACATAATCAGTACTGGCATTGCTATTGCTTACCATTTATTTAACTTTTATGTGGATTCTAAGCCTTGCATTCCACATTTCACTATAAGATCTGACTTTGAAGAGAGGAGACTATGTCTTTTACATTTTAGATAGTTTTTAAAAATAATTTTCCACTAAACACAATGTATTGTAAATTCTTATACATAATTTGCTTTTTCAATAAATATTGAGTGACAGAATTATTAACTGTTACTATGTTGTTTTTTTGAGGGGTGACAAATACTGCTTTCAAAAAGCTATTAACACTAGAATTTATACAAGTGCTTATATATAAGCAAACATATTTATGCCAGCCTGGACAAACAGAATTTAAAAGTGAAAATGATTATGATTCATCCCCTACGATGGTTTGCACCAGCCATCCCCATTTATAGAAAGGCTCTCTTCTTGTACCACAGGATTGATTCTTTTTAAGATTTAGTCAGGTCTAGTTACTTTTGCAACTCAGGTGCAGTCTGAATCAAGTATAATAGGACAGCATTTGGGGACTTATTTTGAAGAACATCAGGGTCTCCCTTATTGAGATTTATCCTCTGGCCCTGTTCCCATGGATGACAACTGAATTCTAGAAAGGTCTACAATAGTATAGTGTATAAAAACAAAAATGAGATTGTATCTTTTGGTTTTTTTTTTGCTACATGAAGCAAGAATCAACAAATTTGGCTTCATTAATTCATTCACCAAATATTTATTGAGCACCTATCACTTCCTGATTTGAAAAATATGCAAGCTCTATTCTAAATCTAAGTTTCTATTTAGCTCAAAATCGCCCCTTCTCACGAGATCATACAAGGAGGCAACATGAAGAACAGAGCTTGACTTTCAGGTTTTATTGTTAATGTTTTGGTACACACTGCCTCCACGGAGCCCCCTTATTTTCTTACACACTTTCCCAAATTTTCTGATAATCTGGGATTTGAATGTTCGTGATGGCTGGTGGGAAATTGAGCTCGGTCTGTAGTCATGAACTTCAGCATGGTAGTTGCCCCAGCTGCTTTCCTCTGCAGTGTATACACACACTAGATGAAGACGCTTACCTGACTTCATTAGCTGATGTGCTCTAGGCAGCACTCATCCCAGTGACTGACAGGCTGTCATTCTTGTTCTAACTCCCCTGCTCTGCCTATTAGCATAGACACCCCCCCAATCATGGAAATGTTCTTCTAGGCACTGTTTGGATACAGTGACCCAATCTGGCAAGACTCTCTAGTTTATTTCCAGTCGGTTTCCAGTATTAATTTAATATAATTGATCTTGGAAAAGGCAATTAGGCACTATAAATTGTTCTTTTTCAATTAAATAGTTAACCACAACAGAAACAAAGAAGATCCTAAATGCATTAATTTAAAAACTTTCTCCATGCAGAAATTCAAAAGAAATACAGGATTATTTGTCCTAGAAGTGAGAAATTACCTGTAAAGAATGCAATAAAAATAAGAGATATTTTAATTTAATTTGTCAACAAAATAATAGATTTGACTGTATTACTATGTTACAAATCAATTATAACAATAATGAAACTCCATACAAGTTTACTTTTATTTAATTAGTTGCATCAGTATGTGCTGTAATTGGTAATGCATCAAACTATAAATGATAAAATAAGGTTAAACGGCAGTTCCCAAAACATGTATATTTTACAATGTGGGGGAAAAAATCACAGGAAAATATCGTAAATAATGTAAATGATAATCTAAAATATTAGGTTTGTTAGAAATCGTTTTTGGATGAGAAGAGTGGAAAAAAAGAAAAAAATATTAACTTTCCCGAGCAATTTCCTTCTCCCCCGCAGTTAAGAGGCATTTACATAATAGAGGATTAGAACTGAAAGTGCCAATCAGTAACTAATTTACCCCTATTTTTTATTTTTTAATAAGGCTCCTGATGCCTCCAAGGAGTGAAGAGATTTGCTCAAGGCCAGCCCAGCACCTAGTTTATTACAGAACTAGAATTAGAACCTGGGTTTTATGAAGTCTCAGGCAAGCAAGAGCTCTTCAACGTCAGAATGCTTCCTCCCGTTCTCCAGTAATGATTATGAAACATACATTTCTCTTTGATTCCCAGAAATTTCCCCCTATGGCTAACACAGTTTTACTTGATATGTGAGAACATAGCACAAAATAAAAGTTGCATTGAGTCACAGGGAAATAAAAATCTTACCCTATTTTGCGCTGCTAAGTACAGCCAATACTTAGGATGCTGAAGGGTGATAATTTAAACAAAATTGACACTGTGCTGGTTTCATGGATTTCTAATGCATTTCATCTTGGGTACATTGGACATATTGCTGCCTTGGCTTCTGCTGCATCTAATAATGTGGTCTGGAAATTTATACAAATCAAAACTGCAGGCTTCCTTCCTCAAAAGTCAGACAAGCACAAATACTGTTTTTTCCTCCCATATTCAGTTTTTGCTTACTAAAAACCACATATTTCATGGGGCAAAGGACAACATTGGGTTTAAAAAATTGATTTAATATTCTTTTAGTCTTTATTTTATAAATAGTTTATCGGGTGGTTTCTTTTCTTAAATTCTTGACTAAGTTGTTTTCTGTGTATTTGTAAACTTTATAAAATTGGCCTGTCTTGTTGTGGAACTTAAGACCAAGTTCTATAGAATGTCCCGTCTGGAAAGCACAAACACAAACAAAACAAAGCGAACAACCACAAAACAAAACCACTAACTACTAAAATGAAGACAAAAAGAATAGCAACTCGACATGCACAACATAAATGAAGTAGGAGAGCCAAGCAGAACTTTACTCAAGTTTTCTTGGATCACTTGAATATCTTGCCCACTGCATATTCCTCTTGCATTTTCTTATAAGTAGAAAACAAGAAAATGACCCTATTTCTCCTTGGCAGATTGGTGTAGAGAAAGAAGTAAACGTATGCGTATTTCTCCATTTCTGTCCCCATCTCTGTATTTCTCACTTGCATTATGGTTTCTCTCTTCTAGAAAACTTTATATTTTCCCCAGATTATGCAGTGGAAAATGTGCATATCTTTGGGATTTTATGAACAAAGAAAATGACAATATTTTAGACACCCCAACCAGAATGTATGGTCTGACTATGGTTTTATTTTTCATAATTTGTGAGTCTATTTACATTAAAATTCCCTGAAGTATATAAACATTGAGAGTTAGACTTTCAATGACTTGCATATATTGAAAGAAATAAAAATACACTCCTATATAGATAAATATTTCATCAGTTGTTGTCTGGATGGAGCAGCCATGTTTAAGTCCTATCTTTCCCAGGGCAGGAGCATCCCAAAACACATATAAAGGGATCTCTCGAATCCAGCATCAAGGAGATATGCTTCTGCTTGCAATGGATGTACACAATACAGTCCAGCAAGGCTCCTTTTTATGAGAAAACCTGACATTTCTTTGGTTTATAATTCCCCATCTTTTTGTGACTTCTGATTTTTAAAATTAATGGAAATTTTAGTTATAATGTTTACTGTCAGGGTTCATTTAATTATTTATAAAATAGTGGCCTGTCATAGATATATTGATACCTTGCAGGAAAACATGGAGCAGAATATTTTAAACTAGGATTGGCTCATGAAAATATGAATTGTGCAGTCACAAAATTTACGTATCCAAAAATGGATATTCACCAGGTTCCACCAAGGAATAGAGGCAGCTAACAAAAATTGAGGAGTATAAGTAAATATAAACAAATAAGGAATTTGGCGTAAAGGGAAAAAAAGTATGCACAATGGCCTGTTAATGTTTCTGGAGGAGAGTGTCAGATCTGGCTGTAAGCCTCCATGCAGTTCAAGCAAAGAGACTATAGGCACAGTGCATATGATGCACACTTTTAAGTATTTGTTGACTTATGGGATTGCTGACTCATGAATTATGGTTGAAATATTATTTGTGACATTGTGCTAAAAGTAAAAAAATCAGATGAAACAGTTTTATATGATGTTTGAATATATCAAATATGGTGCATTTCATGATCTGTCCTCGCTAAGTTCTGAATGCAATATTGAGTCTAAGACACCAGCTCTGCATCTACGAAGGCCATTTGTTGCATTAAAAAGCGAGACACTAAAATCAAAGATTTCTCAGAAATTTAAGGACTTACCTAAACATCTATCTTCTTAAATTTAAAAATAAAACATTTATTAAAAAGTAAAAATAAAATAATTTAAAAATTATACATAATCAATTATAAGTTGCAAGTAGTTTTTCTTTGTCTAATTGTCTCTTCATTCTCAGATGGACTGAATATTTCGAGTGAACTGGCCTATCTGAATATTTCAAAGAGCTAATATTTCTCTGTGGTTAGGCAGTTTACTTGAAGATGATCACCTCATTGTTTTCTGATGTTGTATTGTCACAATGGCCTTTCTTTCCTGGAGCATTATAAATTTTTTTTGAGGGGGATTGACCTATAAACTTTCATATGAACTTGGAAGAGAAGGAAACAGGAGGACTTGAGGAAGCAAAAAGTTAGCTGTCAGGGAAGAGATCTCTAAGGTTTTCTCCATTTTCTGATCTCACTTGCCCCTGAAAAGAAATAAGTGACTCAAGCAATATCATGTATCTGAGAACACAGAGACTGATAAGCTCTCATAAATTTATGTTTTGGTTCCAACTTGTTCATTAACCAGCCTGTGACACGTAGATAATTACCAATTATCAGTCTTTCTCTTTGGGAAATATTCTTATGATCTTGGAATCTTCATTTCCATATTTGTAAATGTGAGATTTAGAGAAGAAGCTAAAATTTCTTCTAAGAATAGTATCCAAGTCATTCATTAGAATAAATGCAGCTATAGAAGTGGAATCAGCAATGCATGTGATCACAGACCGTTTGGAGAAGTCTGCATTCTAGAAACTTGGAACCCTTTATTTAGAATATATGATATTAAAGAAGACCACAGAGGAGAGTTTGAGTTTATTTTTTCCTAATGTTTAGTGTAATTAAGACTCCAAAAAATTGAATGGTAACACATTTTAAGGGATATTTTAGAATACGCTTTATCAAAATTGGTAAACTAATTACATATACATCCATTTTAGCTTTTCTATTTAACTAGTAAATACTTGTTGAGAAAGCACAGTGCTCAAAGCACTGTACTTAACGCTAGGGAAAAGGGAGTGAAGAAAATGAAGTCTGTGCCCTCAGTGAGTTTAAATCGTAGTAGAGCACATGGCCTTTTAACAAAAAATTACTTTATTGATTATGTAATTACAGTTGGGATAGCAAAGAGAAAATTCAGGGTATCACGAGATTGAATAATAGAAGAGAATGATAAAGTTTGGGGGATTTGGAAACCTTCCTAAGGAAATGAGACTAAAGCAGAGTAGCAGAACTCAACTCTTCATCAAGTGAGGTCATTTCAAGACTGATTATGTTGTTCTCTTCTAGCATTGCAAGAGGCACTGTGCTACTTTGTTGTAGCTGAAGGGTGGGAATGTGGGGCAAGAGTCAGTGCCAACCTATTTTCCCAGGTCTCCTTTCAGATGCTTCCATTCCAGCCCAACAAGAAGAAAGAAAGAAAAAAAAGATATTCCTCTGTATTTCGTAATTCTCCAGACTTTCAGCTCCTTGACAATAGAACTGTATTCTGCACATCACACACTCCCCAGAGTGTTTGTTTCAGAGCCTTGCACATAAAAGGTGCTCATTCAGTGATTACTGAATGAATGAGTCTTTCTACAGATTTTGGATAAGCCTATCTTCTAAATCATGCAAGACTATCAGTCTCTGAAGAAATCTAAGACTAGGAGGTTGTTATTGTTGTTGTCTAAACATTGGTATTGGGGAATGAGGAATGTGATGAATCCTCCTTGAAAGATGATTATGATCTCATCTATCTGGGTTTGATAATTTAGTATATGCTATAGTACACCTATTGTTCCAGGTACACTTGGTCTCTCCAACTGAACGACATGCATTTCAAATGAAGGTACAATGTCTACCATCATTACATCTAACACAGGACCAACTGTTTACACATCTGTTGATGTGTGGGGATGGGGAGACTGAGGAGGTGACTTGAACGGTCCTTGACAAATGAGTCTTCTTGGTCCTCAGTTTTTGAACTACCTTCTTTTTCCTGATCACATAAGATAAGAAATGAATTATCAGTAGGTTGCTATGTCTTTGTAGCAATCCTGAAAATGATGGAGCTATGTGTGTCCTGGATGTGCATTTGTAGGTTTAAAATCAGGAAGCTCTCAGTTACAAATGTCATGAATATGTATAAGTGGTCCAACTGTTGCTCCTTCCTGCCTTCCTTCCTGGTGAGTGACTCCTTCTGAGAGTGCTACATCTGCCTTCCACAGCCTTTTGTCGGGTAGATGGGTAGAGGGAAAGAGAGCAGGGTTATTTTGCATTGTCAGATAACAGGATATTTTTTCTAATGAGCTTTAGCAAAATACCAGTCTTTCTCTTTCTGTCTATCTTTCTGTCTGCCTCTCTCTCTCTCCTTTCCTTTGACTCCTCTCCTCAACCCCATATACGCACACATTGCCTCTCTTCTCTTTTTTTAAAAAGCAAAAACATGAGGACGGGAGGCAGAAATTTGCAGTGGCAGATTTTTGAAAGAATACATTTCTCTGCTTTATTTCTTTCTACACTCCAAAGACATCCCACATACACAGATGTGACAACTTTTTTTTAAAGCTAATTTGAGCGAATGTCTGTCTGGCAACTTACTCTGGGAATAGTTACACTTGCCCAAACCAAAGTTCTGCCTTTGTAGAGGTGACACTGATGGCATGTTATAACTGCACACTCGGAACAGAGACACGAGGAAAAGGAATAGAAAAATAAAAGACATGGAAATGAAGTACATGTAGGTTGTATTTTAGAGAATCTTTGTTAATGGGACCAGAATGGAAGTATTTGCCCAAATGTGACTCTACTTTTGTAAAAATAGGGATCTGGGATGCATCCGGCATTGACCGAACTTCTTTGTTTCTTTAATAAACATCTCAAATGTAGCAAAATAGAAGAAAATATAAGGGTCTCTACTAAAGATTTCGGTGTGGGGAGGGGGAAGGAGGTGGTTCCCGTTTCCAGATTTATTTTTAAATTTTATCTTTTCCACTTAATGTATGCTTATTTGTCTAATTTGTCACATTGCTCTTTCAAAATAGACCTGTCCAAGTGGACTCATAGTATGTTTGGTGATAGATAAGGTTATTGCCACACTGCTTGGCGAGGGCAAGTGAAGGCATTTGTGGAAGGGGACAAAAGCCATCTTTCCACTTTCTGGATTGTACATTCCAATTTCATGTCATTCACTGGACAACTACACTCTTTTCTTCCTTTCTATCCCTTTTCTGCATATTCTCTTCCTTTCTTTTCTTTATCTCCTTTTGTTAATCCTTTAATCAATGCAGCTTATATTTATATTTCTACTTATTTAATGCAGTGGGGGACATGGGGAATGCATAATGCATTTGCGGGGAACATAAAGAATATTATATGCCGCTCTTACCCTCAGGAGTTTGCTGCTATTTGGGAAGACATGATATATATGCATGAAATGTTGAATAAAGATTCAAGATTTGAATGGCAATATAGGAATATAAATCAGATGAGCAATAAGTACTATCAGCTTTTATTTGAGAGACCAGTGCAGACTGGATGGTCAGAAAAAGCTTGGTTAAGTTCTTTTGCTCTTCTGGAACACACAGTGCTGATATACACCTTCAGGTTTTATCAGGTTAGTTACCTTATAATGGCTTGCCTGTTTAACTTCCCTAATGTTTCCAAAATATTACTCAGCCTTCAAAGTTTTGATTAAACTTTATCTACTCTGGGAAGAATTTTGTTGTCCTTGCAGCCCACTAGCATCTCCTCTTCCGCTGAGGTCCTCTACGTTGGTACTTTACCGCGTACTAACCAATGTGCAACATATGATCTAATTTGTATTTTTTTTTGTGTGTATAAATTTAGTCCCAGCTTTTCTTTCAAAATTTGTATTGTTTTGAGAAAAGGGCTCCATTTTGTACTTCATATAGAGCTCATAGCACCAAATACATCGTTTGATCCATCCTGTTGCTCAGTCCGTATTTACTGAGTTGCTTTATAGCCTAGAGACCTTGAACAAATTCCTCTTTAAGGGGATCTCACATCTCTTCCAAGTCTAATATTCAGTGTGGCTTTGTTTCCATGACTTAAAGCCAAATCATTCTTACAAATACTTAAGAAACACTTCCTGTTTGTAATGATCACAATAGAGATAAAAGCAGTTTTGGGGAGATTAGTTAAGTTCTCATGGAGTTTAATTCCCAGCAAAACTGGACACAGCTGACAGCAGCAGGATTGCCACACCAGATCCACCTTTAGAAGGGTTAACAACTTTTGTAACATATAAGACCACGTCAGCTGTCTAAGATTGAGCCTTTAAGATTTATTTTTCACCATTTTATTTTAAAGGCATTTCAAATGCCACTGAATAGAGAGCAGGACAAGATGATCTCAATGCCCCTCTAGGCCCTGTCCTTCTAAAATTCCACATATCAACGCACATATGTGTATGTACACACAAACACGTGAGGGTCAATGGAAGGTAACTAAACTTCAACATTTCGTTAGACACCCTGTCTTTCAGATCAGCACCCTAGTTTTCTCCTTCTCTGTGTCTTCGTGGGCTGAAGTTCTGTTTGGCAAAGGAACCAGAGCTATTGCGATTCCTGGGAGAGTATCTAAAATGACAGTTGCTGAAAGGTTACAGCAAAATCTATTAGAAAAGAAAAGTTGAGGAAAATCAGGTGAGCTCATAGAAGAAAATAAGGAAAGATTGGTTCCCTTTTGGGATTAGGTCTAATTAAGGTGAGCAAGCAGCTGGGCCTGTTTGGAATAACAATTGTGCTAGCATGTCACTTTTTTCTGCTTAGTTGAAATTTATCTAGTTTGGGAATGGTGGATGTAAGAAAATTAGAGCTCATTTAGAATCTGTTGAAAGGACAGTGTGCCTTCATTATTAGTTTTGCATCTGAATTTTCCTGGGGCAGTCCTCTCTCTGTTATAGGTAATGGATTTTTCCCCAGATGTAATTGGATGAGTTTAATTTTTTCTTTCATTACCTGTCGAGGAGGCCTATGCCCCTACTTCCCTTTGTGTTTTATTAGGACTGTAACCCCTATTTAAATAAAGGCTTTGATTGTGCTTATATATGTTCAATCAGCACTTTCTGATTGCATAGTTCTGGTCACACAATGCTTTCGCCTAGCATTTTTACTAATTACATTTTCGCCCTGGCTGGATATGGGAAAACCTCTGCTGGTGTCTGTTTGCTGTTTTTTGATTATGCCTGTGATTTGGTCTACCCACAGTAGCACAGAACTGAGAAAACAGATCTTCAGACTATAATCCTACTGGTCTTGAAGAGTGACTTGATCTTTTCTTTTATTGAAGGGAGAGAAAGCCAAGACATATGCTGGTAAATGCTTAGCAAGCAGCTCTAGAAAAATTAAATAAATAAACAAACAAAAATCCCTGACTTGTAGTTTTTGCTGATTTCCATGGTGTAAATACTCCCACCATGCTTATTTCAACATGACATAATTGAATGTGGAGTTGGGAAGAGACACATGAGTTGATCTCCAGAGCAGGTGAGTATGGCCCTAGCACACCATGAAAAGTCTCAGACACATTCTTGCCATTGAGATCACATACCTCATCAGCTTCACATTACAGTTGAGATGGATACTGCTGCTTATGCTGATCAATTAGAGTATGACTTCAATGATTTATATATGGGGACTAGATTCATGTTTTGTAGCCAAAGCCATTTTAAGATGATTCTCCTGCCTGTGTTGAGAACTCAGAGACATGATGGCTGAGCCATATCATCTTAAATGTACACATTTCCTGAGCATTTCTTAAATATTTATATATTTTATTATTTTCTAGTGTATTAACAAGAATCTTAGTAGATGACTTGTTCTAGGAGTCAAAAGACTTTACATTTTGTCCCAGCTATCTTTAATGTCCTCTGTATCCCTGTGTAACACATTTAATATCAGGTTATCACCAATTTACTCATCACTGAAGGAATGAGAACATGGTTCAATTACAACCTTTCGTAGAAACCTTCTCATTTCCACCTGAATAGTGTTATGTTTTCTTTTCATTAGACTTTTATGGTATTTTATCTTTGTCCTAAAGCAGATTTTTAACTAGAAACTTAAGTGATAACATGTTTGCATACATTATATCTACAATATAAACTATGTTGATGGATTTTAAGAGTCTGGAAGGCACAAATCATGCTTGATTCATTTTTATATATCCCTCAGCATTTAGCCCAGGAGCCAGAACAGAGTGAGGATTCAATTAACACGTGTGGAATGACTTAGTGACTGATTACCTTCCCTGTTAGACAGGGATATTAGTATAGTAAGATGAAATAATTCAAACTAAAATCTTAAAAGAAGTTAAAAGCATGTTACCAATGATAAATATTAATTTTGTTCTTCATAGTGTAAATTTTCTAATTCTAGTTAATGATTAGAATGTGATATATTTGGATTTTAATGCGTTAACAAAAGGTCAAAATTGATCATATTCCTATATTCCCGACAACCACATTTTCTTTGATAATCTCCCAAATAGCTGAAGATAAAATAAAATCACTTCAGTTGAGTTTAATAAATATTAAGCTTTAACTTAGTGCACTTTCAATGCAAAAGTGCAAAAATACTTCTCCTAAGTTGGAGCAGTATCCCACTGGACTGAGACGCTGTTTTCTACTTCCCAGGCCAACCCTCCATTGCATCACAGCCTCCAGGGTTGGTAGGATAGACAGACTCTTGGCTCAATCTTAAATGCAATGAAGTATGCTAGCAGTGCTGTGTAGTGATAAGGTCAGTGGCTAAGAAATGAGGAGACTGGGCCTTTTCTTCTGAATCTTGTCAGTCTGCCTTTTTAAGTTTCCAATTTTCTTTCATAAAATAGGACAGATAATAGCTACTTTGTCTCCCAGTTTTGAGTAGAGTACGTACAGGAAAAGAGCCTTAAAATATAAAAGTGCTATAAGACAAAATAGCCTCAGACTTTAATTGTCCTTTTTTAACCCAATGACTAATCTTCAGGCAATGTAACTAACTATAGATGGTCAGTATAATTTAGGAGATTGTGGCTGATTTCAAAATGGAACTGGGTCTAGAGTGGTTGGTTTCTAGCAAATTGGTGGACTAAAATAGTGACATCCTCCCACTAAAAGCATGTCAAATGAAATGAAATGAAATATGAACAAAATGTACTCAATACATGGCAGGGTTTGTAAGAAAGAAAGAGAAATGCTCAGTCTACAAAAGAAGAGTGAAATCTGTGGGGCCAAGAGGGCCAAAAACAGCTCAGGTCTTGGATTTTAATTGATCTACAGAAAGAGGAGACAATGCCGTGGGCCTGAGATAAATGGGGAACACAAACTGAGATTTTCTAAAATCAAACTAGGACCTGCATGCAACAACTCAAGAAAGAAAGTTATTTATGCTATTTATATGAATGAAATGGAAAACATAAATAAACAAGAAAAAGTTTCAAAGTAACATATTCCAAAAGGTAAATATTGGTAAATACTAGCCAAAAGAAATATAGCATAAATTTTTTAATATCAACCCAAACGCTTTGTAAGAAAAGAAAATAAAAAAAAATGTTAGGTTAAAGAAGGTTATTGTATAGTTTTAAAATATTCAAGTCATAAAGAGTACATTATAATCCTGAACCACAAAGCCTCAATATGTATTAATCAAAAATAGAAATATAATGAAAAATGGAAAAAAACAAAAATTAATGTTGGAGATTTTAAACATAATTCTCTGATGATTTTATAAGTCATTAGGCTAAAAATAAATAGTGAGTATATAGATAATTTTTATCAAGCCATTTTTGAGTTGAAGGAAATCACTGAAATATGCAATGTTTCCATTCATTTTAATGGAAGACCTGGCCAGTACAAAAAAAGAGTTATAAGTAAAACAAAAGTTATGTCATTTGAGGGTGAAGCAACATATTTATTACTCACAGATGTTATAATTGCTGGCATAGAATATTCAAGTGCTGAGAATATACAATCTGTTATAACTAATAGGAGGTTTCAGCACAACTACTGAAAACGAAAAGATTAATTTAAGAACAATTGATGGTTCTCCATATACTAGTGATGATTAGATACTTTAATTTCTAAAAATATAAAATAATTTGCAATTGATTCTATATAGTACGCAGAAATAAATCTGATAAGATGTATGTGAGAAATTTACAAAACAATTTTAAAAAGTTATAGAAGAAAGTAAAATAGTACCAACATCACCACAGAGATATACCAGGTTTATTAACGGAAAATTTTAGTATGGCAAAGATGGAGATTCCCTCATAAATCGATCCCTAAGTAGCAAAGAATTTCCACCAAAACTCCAAAACATTCTTTCAATGGAATCTGACAAGCTGATCATAGAATTTACTTGACAAAGGAAAGGACCAAGAACAGCCAAGACTATTTTAAAAACATAAAAATAATAATGGGGGCTTAATCCACAAAGACTTATTCCAAAGCAATAGTTATTTAAAATTTTGGTAGACAATTAGACAGTGGAACAGAATAGAGAGTGCCCAAGCATAACCACATGCAGAATGGGAACTTGATATGCGACAAAGGAGATGTTACAAGTCAACGGGGAAATGTCAATCAGTAGGGAAATGATAGGTAATTCAATAATTGGGTTATAAAAGTTGACTTTCCTTATTCAAAAATTTAATCCTATCCAAAAGGATTAAAATTTAAAGATTTGAAAAAAAAAATTTTAAAGAGAAAACCTAGGAGAACATCTTCTTTACTATATCAGTGTATGGTAATATTTTAAAGAAAAATTTAAAAATCATGCATTGATAATTGGTGTCCAATGGAAAAGAAAAAAGCCTAGAGTTAAAAAAAAAAAATGGTGCCCACTGGCAAGAGCAAAGCAGGGAGGGTGCATAAAGATGGAATCTACTTGAGAAGATAAAAAGGAATAAATTATATTTTTGTCTACAGTAAAATAACAACAATGTATTCCCCACATGACTATCCAATGAATTGATATGATATTAGTAGCCAGAACACATAAAAATATTCACAAACCCCTAAGAAAGATGTTTTATAAATGAGTAAAGGATTTAAACAAGCAATTCAGAGAAAAAAAAAACCCAACTATCTGCAAACAGTAGAACAAAACCCACTCAACTTCTCTAGTAATAAGGGGGATTCAAATCGAAAGAAATCTAAAATTTCCTACCCAGCAGATGAGCAAAAGTAGATCAATCTGATAACCATGTGTTGGTGAAAACATTAGAATATAAACTAGTATAAATTGCAAATGGCAGTGTAATTTGATACCACCATTTTGGAGCCTGATCGGATAAAATGCGGAAAAATCAAAACTTCCTATATTTTATGATATGTCCCTTCAACTTCCTGGTATCTTACTTTAGAAAGCATTCATACAAATATGTTACTGCAACACTTATAATACTAAAAAAAAATAAAATGAGGGATGCCTTGCTAAGCAATCTGGTAAGGAGTAAATATCTAACATTGTTCTTATACTGAAGCTGTATATGAATGATCTAGATCAACTTGTATCAATATGAATAAACCTAAAAAACATAATGTTGAGTAAAATAAGTTGAAAATGTACATAAACCTTTAAACCAAATAAAATAATACTATATATTTTTATGGAAATAGACATATGAAGGAAAACTACAAAAGCATGTATGAGAATATAGAGATAGAGATATATACGCAGATATAGATTCATCAACTTTAGAATAGTGATTACCTTTGGAGAATGGAGGAGCAGAAATGGATAGTGTGGGTAGCTGGGCTTGTATTTTTTTCACTACAATTAAAAAGGGAAATTTTATTTTGGACCTTAAAACTCATATTCTTTTATATGCACCACCATGGAGAGTTCAACAATGACTGACTATGCTTTTGTTTTCCGTGTCATGAAGAATGATCTTCCGAATGACAAGTGAGCTTGGACAACTTTGGGGTTCTGCAGATAGTTACCTTGCAAAGTGCTGGGTCATAGTCTTCCTTACCTGAGGCAAGGATCATTCTAGAGCTGCTATGTCAAGAGATCAGATCCGTGAGTGTCCATCTGAACTCTACAAGTAACAGGGGACTCACCTTTCATGTAACACACGCTCAATCTTGAATAGTTTATTAGAAATATATTTTTATGAGAGAATATCTGACTTGTACTCCCTGTTCGGGGGGGCCTCATCATATTTTCTGGAGTAAAATAAGGTTAAATATTATATGTGATGGCCCTTCTGATATTTGAAGGTATACCCCTTAGTGTTTTCTCCACTTTGCTTTTCAACAGACTCATACCCCTACTTGCAGACCCCTCCCTACCCTCTGTCCTCTGCCAACTCTTGTTTATTATAAGCACTTTACAGAAGAGGGGAAGATGTCCTGTGCAGAGATGTGTATGACACCAACCTTTATAAGTCAGTCTCTTCCTACACTTTGCTATCTAAAGCAACGTCTCTGGCAGAGCAAGTTGGTATTTTGGCTCTGATACTTTTTCACCCATCATGTTATTACAAAATGACTGAGCAGTGGGTGGTTATGGGAGATCTCTAGGAGAAAAGCTTTAGCCATTGCCATCCTATTGTGCATACAAACAGCCTACATCCCTCCATGCATATTTATATAGGCAGGAGACTTGGATGATTTTTTTCATATCATGAATAATTTTAACACTACAGACGTTTGACTTTGAATCAACAACTAGTTTCAGATGAACGTAATTGCAGCCAAAGAAAGTTTCTAACTAAAATTAGTTACTTTTCATATTTAACAAACTACTGCCTGCTGCATTTCCTGTGATCTCGGCTTTCGTCTTCCTCTCATATGGTCACATGTAACAATGACTCCTTCACTTCCATGTCTATTTTCTTCTTGGCTTCTTTAAGTGTAAAACTTGCAGCTCCTCCTGCCAAATGACTTTCCCAGGCTGTGCCTAGGAGATGCCAACCCAACTCGTGCTCACACTCCTTCCCACATTATCCTCAGATGTCAATGGCCAGGAGTGCCTTTGCCCTTGACATGCATATAAGAAGTGGAACGTGAGCTTCTCATAAAAACAAACGAGCAAATAAAAACACTGTGAGAGGAAGAATTTAAACGAGATCTCTGGGTACATCCTCAGGCAGACAACGTGTTTGGTTTTTACAAGAATTATATCTCATTTAATCTTTATAAAATTTTGTGTGGTAGCTATGATTATTCAGATTTTACAGGTGAAGAGTTTCAGTAACCTGTTCATGGCTTACCAATAAATCCTCAACTATGATTATTTTGAGTCCTTGGAGATTTGACCCTTGTCTGAGTCAGCTCGCCTGCTGTAACAAAATACCATAAACTGGTCTTTTGGCTTAACTGGCTTAAACAACATACATTTAATTCTCACAGTTCTGGAGGCTAGGAAGTCCAAGATTAAGGGGACAGCAGATGTGGCTCTTGACGAGGGCCATCCTCCTGGCTTGCCCATGGCTGCCTTCCCGCTGTATCCTCACACATTGAAGAGAGGAAGTTCTGGGATCTCTTCCTCTTCTTATGAGAATATTAATCTCGTCAAGGGGACTCTACCCTCATCACCTCATCTAAACCTAGTTACCTCCCAAAGGACCAACATCTTAATACTATCACATTGGGGAATAGGGCTTCTACTTATGAATTTGGAGGGGACACAGACATTCAGTATATAACAACCATACTCTGTTCATCTCAGGTCCAGTCTTGGCTGTGCCTCTCTGACTAGCCTTGTTGTGGTACGTTTTACTTATTCTTAGTAAGAACTGCCCTAGTTTGCATGAATCACCTGTTATCAGACTGAAAATACAAAGAGTAAGCACTGGGTTAATTGAGCTGATGACATCCTGCTCTATAAATAAGCTTTTCCATGACTGTGGTTGATGGTTGACAGAGACACGTTAGGGATTTTATTAAGAAAATTTTCTTTCAGATTCCAGTCCTCTCTCCTCTATCTTCTTATCCAGTTTCAAAATTCCTACATTCGCAGCATCAATGGCCGTTGGTCAACATTTTCCATTCTAGCATTTACACTAATTTTTGGAGGCTGTGTGGTGCTGGGTTTAAAATATGGGCTCTGGGAGCTAAGAGCCTGGCCTCAAATTCCAGCTTTACCACACTAGATCCATGATTAGATCCATGACCTCATCTTGGGCCTTGGTTTCCTCCTCTGTTAACTGAAAATTCTAATAGCATCTACTTCACATGTTTGTGAGGAGGATAAAATGTATAAAGCTCTTAATATAGTTCGAGATAATTTATTCTCAATAGAGGCTACAGTCTGAGCTTGCCTGTTAAGTATTATATTAAGTATATAGTTAACTTTCCTATTGAGTAAGGCTCTTTCTACCGCAGTTTCTCATGGTTCTTACAGTACCATAAATATTTGACATTTGATAATATCTCATTTTACTTGATTGTTAAACAATAGGCAAATTTTCTACAAAGTTTTGTGCTATTGAAATACATCTTACATTTCTAGAAGATGATGCTTGTTGTGGTAAACTTATAGACTACATGGAAATAATGATCAAAAGTACTGCAATATTCATCCAGCCCAATGTCTTTACCTCATTACCTCCTCCAGTGTGCAAAAAGAGAATTTTATTTTACAGAACTTGGGAGTAGGTAAATAAACAAACTGGCAAAAATCGGATATTTTCAGGATGTCAATTTTCTCATCTGCTTTTGAGGGAGTTGAATTAGAATCTCAGGAGAAGATACTTAAGTTTTCTCCTGCTTTAGATTCAAGTCTCTATGACCATGATTATGTTTCCCATCTTACTCAGATTAAAAAAATATGTAAACCTTTATTTCATTATTGTCATTTAAAAAAAAAAGCTAAAGAAATACTAAAAGGCACATATGACTATTTGGATTTAATTTTAAAAATGCTTTCAAAAACAAATAAAAGTTGAGAAGAAGTGTTTCACTTCAGATTTGTGTCATTTTACAGTGTAAACCATGGTTTCTGGTAAATTTAATTTTGATGCCAAGACCCTGTCCTTGGATCGATTTCACAGAAGCCTGTGAGAAGGCTGATGTGTGGGAGTGAATGAATTTCCTACGAGGTGATTTTGCCCATGGAAGAGACTGATCCCAGAGCGTGATGAGAGATTTTTGCAAAGTGCCTATCGTGCCAGGGTAAGTGGAGGTGGTGTGGAAGAGTGGAAGAGCTCCAACCGTTACTGGGACCATGAGGGTTTCTACACTGTTGGCCAGACATAGGATCCCGCCTCACTAAATTTTCTCTTTTGAATCTATATGCTTGGTTCTTCTACTGTGCCATTTTTCTTAACTTATGTACCTGCTTAATTCTAACCTAAGATACAAAAATAAAAACTAATTCTTCCTACTCTGCTACCTGCACAAGCTAGTGTACTTTCTCTTTGGGCTCTCACAACCAAAGTTCTTGCGTGCCCTGCAGTGCTGGAATTCACTACTGAGGAGGCAATCGTTTCTCTTTATCATTTCATTCTTTGAACAACCCACACACTAGAACTTTCTCCTCATGATAAGTATTGAGAAGACAACTTCTGCCTCTATCCTCTCACTCACCTCTCCCCAAGGGGGTAAAAGAAGGAAACCCAGATGTCTGTTGAGCGGAATTAATGCATTAACTCATTGATGTTCACTCTAGCCCCTTGCCTAGGTGGACAGGAGTAGAGTAGAGGTGTGGGGGTTGGGTTAATGTTTGCTCCACAGATTGACTGACCTCCCCAAAAGGATCTCAAAATCTAGACTTGAAATCAGGTGGGGACTGAGCTAGGAGTATTCAGCCTGATACTCTGGAATCTCCACGAAATGGCCCTAAATGAAATTAAAATCTAGTACACTGTGCTCTTTAAAGAGTTTTGTGTTTGAGTAAACATACTATTGCGCCCCAAAGATATCCAGTGTTTTCCTGGTATTTTGGCTTTATTTATTTCTCTCTATAGTGCTCCACTTCTAAAACTGATTTCTGGGACATTATCTCCCTGTCTTCTAAACTAGAGTAGCGTCAACTCTTTTTGAAATCAGAATTCTCACTTTATTCCGTATTTTAATTGTACAATTTTTTTTTTTACCTCTCCTACAAGACTGCAAGCTTCTTCTTTTTGTTTGTTTTTCCAAGCTTTTTTGCAAGCTTCTTGAATACAGGGACTACAATTTGTTCACTTTTTATCCTCAAAAATGCCTAACTTCTTGCCTTATATGCTGTGAAAACTCACAACTCACCACTTCATTGTTAACTAGGGCAATGAAACTTTAATGCATGAGATTTCATGGGAGCCTGTAGTCATAGCAGGCAGAAAAGATGTGGGTCAGTAAACGCTCTGACAATTGCTGACTTTGTTTAGACCAGGCAGCCCAGGTTTGGGGCATCCATCTCATTTTGCCTGGCCAGTCCTTCTGCTAAGGTACAACCAAGTTTTATCAATCTCACTATTTTCAAGGTGGGATATCATTGACAGATAAATGAAAACTGTGTAGTAAATCAAAAAAATTCCAAGGTTTTGCCACGTTGCTACATTAACTTATATCTCGTATTCAAGGATAAGATAGGGTTCTGGTCAGAAAAAATCCTGACGGTATAAGTTCCCTACCTTCTCCACTCTCCCCTTTCCTCACAGCATTTTCTCTCCATTCCCATGGGGTGTGATGACCTTGCTTGTCAGTGTCTCCCACTGCAGTGACTAGCTAGGGCTATGCCTCCTAGGCATTCTGGTTCACTCTGAAACCCTCTTATTACTCTCACTTCTTGAAATCAGTCTTGTCTGAAGAGCATTTTCATTTCAAGTTAACATATTATGTCTATCCTGCAGAATCTTTTTCTTATGCTATATTTATAGAAATAGTACAAAAGATTAATGAAAAGAAAAATAAATCCAAAACATGCTAAAATCAGCATGGTAATCTTTGTTGTTAGTGCTATCCAGTCTATTCTGATTCCTAGCAACCCTGTGTACAGCAGAGAGGAACCCTGTCACATCTTTCTTTTTTTGAGGAAGATTATCCCTGAGCTAACGTCTGCCGCCAATCCTCCTCTTTTTCTGAGGAAGACTGGCCCTGAGTGAACATCGTGCCCATCTTCCTCTACTTTATATATAGGATGGCTGCCACAGCATGGCTTGACAAGTGGTGGGTAGGTCTGCACCAGTGAACCCTGGGCTGCCAGAGTGGAACGTGCACACTTAACCACTATGCCACCTGGCTGGCCTCCCTGCCCCATCTTTTGTGCCATCCTTTCACCAGCCTGTTACCTTCCATTGCTATATCAGACAATGGGTTCTACAGTTTTCATAGAACATTTTTCTGGAAGTGGATGACCAGGTCCTTCTCTCTAGTCTGTCTAGTCTAGAGGTTCTGCTGAAATCTGTCTACGATGGGTGACCCTGTTAGTATTTGAAATACCCACAGCATAACTTTGCAGTGTCACAGCAACACACAGCCGCCACAGTATGAAAAGTGATAGTTGGGTGGTGTGGTTCCTTGACTGAGAAAGGAGCGTGGGCTATGGCAGTGAGAGCCTTGAATCTTAACCACTAGACCATATAGGGCTGGCTATAGTAATCTTAGAGGAGTGGAAACCACGTCAGATCTTTGAAAGGAGAAAAGCAAAGGATAGGACTGAAGAAGAAGCCACAGCCCTTGGCCAGCAGGGGAAGAACCTCTATAGAAGTCACAGAGTGAGCTGTTTTCTGAGTGGTGGGGTTTGGAGCAAGAGAGAATCCAAAGCAGCAAGCAGTGTGATGAGTTGAGGTCCAGAGGGAGAACAGTCAGACACAATGGTCACTGAGCACTCCCATTGCCATTGTACTGTAAGTAGTAACTGGGCTGATTGTCTGCAGAAGGCAGTATACGGTCCAGGATCTTTGATGAGAGAGCAGCAGTCCAGTTGGTTGCGATGCTTTGTGGGAAATTAAAGGACACCCAAACCGTTATTCTTGAGTTTAGTCCCATTATTGTTGAGTTTAGTCTGTTCTTCCCCTTTCTGATTCTCTCTAAATGCATTGCAGAAAGAAAAGCAAAGAAGGACCTCTGAACCATTTCCCCAAGAAGGTAGCCCGATCCAAATATCTATCAAATAGATGTACAGGGTCTCTCAAGTGCAAAAGTGCTGACAAAATCAAGGCTTTCTACATTCATGAAAGAATGGCAACACGCTTCCCAAACAAAATAGGTTATAACCACAGAGAAAGTCAGTGAATACTAGACACAATATTCTGGCAGGGATCAAGGATAATACTTTATCTAAAAAAATGAGATCAAGAAAATAGAACTAATTAGAGAGCTTGGATATAAAAATGCAACTGATAAAAAACAAAACAATAAAAATTAAATACTCAGTGTATGTGATGATATAAAAAATGGGCATACCAGACAAGAAAATTAATGATATGGAAAGTCTTGCCTAGTAATTTTTCAAGAAAGTTTCACATAAGGTTAAAGAGATGAGAAGTGTGCAAACAAGTGTATCAAGAACTATGAATGAGCCATTATCAATAAGCTAGGTAATATGGACCATTAATCACACTTAGGAACAATAAAACTCTAGAAATTATATGTGTATATATATAATTATACTTATATATATGTACTGATTCTTCACTACCTTGTTGCTTAAATATACATTTATAAGAGTATACATTTTAAAATATATTTAAATAACAAGGTCGTAAAGTACCACTAGACCAAGTACCAAAAGAAGAAAATTATCCAGGTGTTTGGATCACTGTTTTCCACTAGAGAAAATGTTTGTTGATTTCAGAAGCAGCAGCAGAGAGTTTGGGAAGTGCTTTTGACATTCATGGGAGGCTACGTGATCAAAACACTAACAGTTGGCATGCAAAGCTCACCAGAATTCCTGGTAGAATTCCTTGGAAAATCTCAGTGCATTAAATTATCCATAAAACAAATCTCAACAAAATCTAAATGGCTGAAATCATATACAGTATGTTCTCTGTCATAAAAGTAAACTGGAAATCAACATCAAAGAGAGAATTAGATATGTTTAGAAATTAAGATACATTGAAGTGTCCACAAAATCGATGAATAACTCAAAATGAATACCAGAAAACATTTTGAGATGAATGATAATAAAAATATTATGTATCAGAACTTACAAGATACAGCTAATCAGTGATCTAGGGAAATTTTATAAAGTCCAATGCATATATTTTTATGATTTTCTTTTTCCCCCCAGCTTTACTGAGATACACTTGACATATAACATTGTATAAGTTTAAGGTGTACAATGAGTTGATTTGACACATTTGTGTGTTACAAGATTACCACCATAGAGCTACCTGACACCTCCATCACATCACATAATTACCCTTCCACTTTTGTGGTGAGAACATTTAAGATCTGCTCTCTTAGTAACTTTTAAGTATATAATACAATGCCATTAGCTATGATCATCATGCTGTACATTAGCTTCCCCAAACATATTCATCTTATAAAGGAAATTTTATACCCTTTGACCAACATCTTCCCATTTTCTCCACCTTCCAGCCTCTGGTAACCATTATTCTACTGTCTGTTTCTATAAGATTGGCTTTTTTAGATTCCACATATAATTGTTATCACACAGTATTTGTCTTTGTCTGTCTGACTTATTTCACTTAGCATAATGCCCTCAAGGTCCATTCATGTTGTAACAAATGGCAGTATTTCCTTCATCATGGCTGAATAATATTCCATTTTGTATGTGTGTGTGTGTGTGTATATATATACACACACACACACACAGACATATATGTATCACATTTTATTTACCCATTCATCTGTTGATGGTCACTTAGATTGTTTTCATGTATTGGCTATTGTGAATAATGCTGCAAGGAACATAGGAATGCAGATATCTCTTTGACATTCTGACCTCATTTTTTTAGATAAATATTCAGAAGTGGGATTGCTGGATCATACAATAGTACCATTTTTAACTTCTTGAGGAGTTTCCATACTGGATATAATATTTCATTGTGATCTTGATTTGCCATTTCCCTGATGACTAGTGATGTTGAGCAATATTATTGTAAAAGCTACAAAAATCAGATAAAAATCTATAGTTCATTTATTAGAATTAAAAAAATGAGTTTAGCAAGGTTGCTGGATGCAAGGCTAATATACAAACCATAACTGTATTTCTACATCCTGAGCAAAACACAGTTAGATAATCAAATCAACAATAAACATACCATTTTTATCGTCTAGGAAGATTCACTCTGAGCTATGTTGTCAATCCTCCTCTTTTTTTTTGCTTTTTGCTTGAGGAAGATTAGCCCTGAACTAACATCTGTGCCAATCTTCCTCTACTTTGTATGTGGTGTGATGCCTCCAGAGGATGGCTGATGAGTAGAGTAGCAGATCCACACCCAGAATCCAAACCCACAAACCTGGGCCACCAAAGCAGAGCATGAGGAACTTAACCGCTCGGCCACAGGACTGGCCCTAGCATACTATTTTTAATAACTTTAAGAAATAATAAATGCTAGAAATTTATATAACAAAAATATGCAAGGCTTTTATCCAGGAAACTGTAAAATACTATGGAAAAAATTAAAGAGACCATAACTAAGTGCAGAGATAACCCTTCTTTGTGGACTAGAAATTCTAAATAGTGTAGACATATCAAATTTTGCCAAAATTAGTCTTAACACTCAAGGTAATCTCAATGAAAATTTCATAGAGTTTGAAGAGAACTTGAGAATCTGATTCTAAAATACACGTGGAGGAGCCAGCCTATGGTTGAGTGGTTGGGTTTGTGTGCTTGGCTTCAATGGCCTGGGATTTGCTGGTTAGGATCCTTGGCAAGGACCTACACATGTCTCATCAGGCCATGCTGTGGTGGCATCCCACACAGTAGAACTAGAATGACTTACAACTAGGATATACAACGATGGCTGGGGCTTTGGGGAGAAAAAAACAAAAGAGGAAGATTGGTAACAGATGTTAGCTCAGGGCCAATCTTCCTCACCAAAAAAAAAAAAAAAAGTAAAGAAAAGAAAAAGAAAATACATGTGGAAATTCAAAAGGCCAAGAAGCACAAGGATAGTTCTGAAAATGAAGGCCAACTTGAGAGGGATTAAATTTAGCTAACTATAAATCTAAAGTATTTAAGACACCATGGTTTGATACCAGAATAAACAAATAGTCTAATGGAACAAAATAGAGAGCTTAGAAAGTGTACCATGCATATATGGGCATTCATTTAATGACAGAAATGGCACTAGAGAACAGTGCAGAGTGGGAAGTTATTTCAATAAATGGTATCACTAGTTGAATATTTATATAAAACAAAATATAAACTTGACTTATACCTCATCCCATACGCAACAATCAGGTGTGTAAGATATCGAAGTGTTGAATGAGAACATAAAACTCTTAGGAGATGATACAGAAGAATATCTTTGTGAACTTGGGTTGGGGAAAAAAAGGAAAAGGATTTAAAAAGTAAAAATATAAAAGAAAAGATTCACTTTTTTGATTACAGTGATATTAATAACGTCCATCTAGGAAAGACATTAGTACGTGGGTGAGATTCAAATTGTACTGTGGAAAAGATGCTGGAAGCACATAAAACTGAAAAAGATTCTATGTCCAAAATTCTATATCTATATTAAAAAAAACCTCCATAAACTATTAAGAAAATGATGGACAGGTAATGGAAAGACGGCAAGAGACCTCAGTAGCTACTTAAAGGAAAATACCAAAAAGGTATGTAAACATATGAAATGATGCTTCAATTCATTAGTAACAAAGGAAATACAATGAAAACCATAGTAAGATCTCATGAAATACCCACCACAATGTTGAAAACTAAAAATAGAAAATAAATAATCATGCTTTCTCTATATGTTTCTGTTCAGACTTAAGTGTATATATGAAAATTTTGAGGATATTTGTTTGGTTTTGATTTTGGTTTATCAATATTTCCCTAGAATGGTGACAACTTTCGGAGGTCTAACATTACGTCGGAATCTCTTGTTCTGTTTAGCCACTGATTTTAAGGGTAATAGCAAGAGATTTGTCCCATTTTCTGCTGGAGAAGCTTTCTAGTTTTTCTAGTTTATTTTTATTTAAAAATATAGTTAGCTTTTGAAGAAGAGATATTCTATAGTCCAGATCCAACTTGACATTAACATTTTAGTTGTTTTTTTTTTAAAGATTTTATTTTTTCCTTTTTCTCCCCAAAGCCCCCCAGTACATAGCTGTATATTCTTCGTTGTGGATCCTTCTAGTTGTGGCATGTGGGACGCTGCCTCAGCGTGGTCTGATGAGCAGTGCCATGTCCACGCCCAGGATTCGAACTAACGAAACACTGGGCCGCCTGCAGCGGAGCGCGCGAACTTAACCACTCGGCCACGGGGCCAGCCCCGTTAACATTTTAGTTTTAATAATTGTTTCAGTAAAATAACGTTAGGAATTAATATGGTAGAATTTGCCATACTGCTAATCAGTTCTGGGCACTCTGATGTCAATAACATCATGGCAATGATAGAAAAAATAGTCAACCAACTCAGTCCTCTTAACTACTCAATCCCTTTTTTTTTTCCCCCATTAAAAAAGGTTTAGAAATGTTTTTCCCTATCATTATCTTTCTTTTTTTTCCATTACTAAGGAAATGTGACGATCTGTTGTCATCATGTACTTATCCCCTATATCTATCCAGAAGATGCTGGCACTTGCTACTGTAGCCTGACTCTGAAGGTCCAAACTTCTTTGGTATGCAGATAGGTGGAGAAGACTTGTGTTAACATTTTTGATTTGTCAAAGAGTTTACAAAATTATACGTAAATTCAATTTAACTTCTACCTTGTGTCAACGATAAACATCACTAAAAACTAGGAGGCTCAATTTTTTTTATCAGCCCACTTACATCTTTGAGCTTAGAACTCACTTCTTTCCCTATTATGCATCACTCATTAAATCATATTAGTATTATGTACCAGTCACCTCACCCAAGCGCTTGCTGAGTCCATTTCTATGAATCCATGGTTATTTTTTTCTTGCTACAAAAGTGTCTAAGTAAAATTAGCTTATTTAGCCATGGGGATGATTGATCTCAGCTACCCTAAGTTGTGAAATTTTATACAGACCTGGATTGGTAAGATTTTACACAATTTATTTGGCCACTAGCCATCATATAAAGAAAGCACTTATCCTGCTATTTCTATATTTACAAGTGGTCATGCTAATGTGTATTTTAATTTACTAGATCTTTAAAGATGAGATCTGTGGTCCAGTTTGCATAATCCCAAAAGACTGAGCTGAATAGTGGAGATTTGGGCCACTCTCTGGGTATCTACCAGCTATTTTAAGCTCTGATGTCCTGACATTTGTTATTATGAGTTCTGAGATGTGTTAATAACAGAATTAAAGCACTAAAACTTGTCAAAACTTAGAGCAGAATGAAGGTCACTCGTATATTCTGATTTATGGTGACATGTTCACTAACTTGCCTCTGAGTCTTTTTGGGAGTAGGAATTGTGAAACAGATCTAAGTCTAGAACAGCACCTCTTTATGAGAGAGTACAAAAGGATTGAAAACAGAAGGATAAAACAATGGGAATATTTGAGTGAATAACAAGTAAACACCTGTTTGGTGTTGTATAGAGGTATTTAGAGCCCAAGTCTTCCCACTTTTCCTTATCTTTTCCTCCCAGAGTGTAGATAGGCAAGTGCATATTGGTCTTACCTATCCTCTAACTTTCATTTTATATAATTCATGTAACTCAGTCAATAGATGCAAACAATTGGAATACGACCGACACAAGCAGCAATTATTTACTACATTCACAAACATTTCTTAACTTGGAATAATCTGCACTTTTATTTGTCTGTGACTCAAAAAGCAAATAATTTATTCCTAAAATCTAGACCACAGCTATCTTGGATTATGGTGACTGCAGTTCCAGAGAATTATGGCAAGGTAATATTAATTTTTTCAATCAAGATCCTCATATCTTGTTAGTAATATCTCACCACATTAACATATTAGCAGTATCCCATTGCATTGTATTAATATTCATATCATACCAGAATTTATTGTTGCTTATACAGTGTTAAAGTCATATCGCATTAGTGACTTTCATATCAGATTAGTGAAAGTGGGTCCTAATAAGACTTTCATATTCAATTACTAAGGTAACAGTTTTGTCTTTTCAAGTCACTTCTACCTCGAGCCCAGAGTACAAATTGATGAATGTGGTAATAAAGCAATCTTTCTGGCTGAAGATGGATGGCACCTGGGACCGATGGGGCTGTGGAAAGAGGAGTGGAATAAAGGGGCCACGACTGACAGGAAAAAAGTTCTACTCTTTGCCTACATGGCAGCACTTCTGAAGCAAAGACTTCATAAAGAAGCCAGAAATACAAACCTTTATCTTGGAATTCATACCCTATCCCTATCATCCTATTCCAGTCGGATGACTGGGGCCACAAGAAAAAAAAGGAGAGAGAGAGCGAGAGAGAGAAGCATAAATGAAAACTGCTCATGACAGTGGTAAGTGGCTTCTATTCCTTTGTATATTATCTCAGAAATTATTTGAATTTAGAGGACTTTTACCTGTCATTTAGGTGGGTTAATGAGATATGTTGGGACATATAAACTATTGCGGGGACTCCTCAAAAAATGCTATGTAATTATTCAAATTATAAGATTAAACTTACTCTTGTTATTAAACTATATAGAGGAAATAATAACTATGAATATATCCATATGTTTACTTGATCTTGCTGAGGGCACCCATGCTTTTTTCACCTTTGACTCCTAGCACCCTTCTCAGCATCTGCTACATCAAATACATTCTGCATACACTCTTTGAGTGGGTGTAGAAATGGGTAAATTTGTAGGGTTTATGCAGGTGCTAAGAGGCAGGACCAGAATACAAATCAGTCCTGAGCATCACTTGGTAGGAAAGGCCAAGATTTCTTCATCAGCTGAGAAAGCTTTCACAGATACATACATATGTGTATGTGTGTGAGTGTGTGATATATACACATAATTGTTTTGTATGTCTCTGTTTACAATCCTTTGACCTCTCATGCACTAGACAAACCTCCTAAAATTTCTCCAACATTATCTGTTTTCAAACCACAGTAATCTTCTTTCCTGGAGTCCAAACCCCTCTTGTCTCACTTCCTTCTCTCAGTATATTAAAATATTCAAATTCTTTCTAGTTCAAAGAAAACCTCTCTCTTGACTCAATATATCCCTTTCATTATTATCTTTCTATTTCTTTTAGAGCCATGTATTTTTAACTATCTAGATATTTATGATCTCAATCTGATTACTCATCAGCCTACCACAGTCTGGCTTGTACTCCAAACAGTCCACTGAATGTTTCCTCTTGTGATCAACAGTGGTCCCCAGGGTGCTTAAGTAAAGGGAAACCTTTTCAGCCTATAAATTCTGACCTCTCAGTCTGTTTGATACTTGTCCAAACTCAACATCCTTGTTTGATTTTTGCTCTCTTAGGTTTTGAGGAGCCACTTACACTGGCCTCCTTATCCATTTGTTTTCATTTTACTACAGGGCCACATCCCCAAGTTATCCTCTTTTCTGCACAACCTAATTGACTGGGTATCATTCTTTTAGTGTGAAGGTATCGACCTTTAGTATGCATGAAAATCACCTGGAGTGCTTATTAAACCACAAATTGCTGGAGCCCACCCCAGCAGGGCACTCTATGAACTAGAATCCCAGGGACCACTCTTGTTTACCTCTCTCCCGAACATTGTGCCTTCTCCTTTTATTCAATCTGTCAAGAAGTCCTAATGGTTTTAACTTATGGCTGAGGAAGTCTTCTCTCCTCTAGTCACCTAGAGCACTGTTCACCTGGATTAAGCAACTCCTCCCTTAATGTGTTCTTACGTCTAGAAAGATGGTCATTAAAATCCTTTCTTGTATTTTCTTTAATTTACAAATCGTTTGACAATCCACTTTTTCTAAATTTATTGTCAAGCTATTTAAAAGAAAATGCTAGAGAAAGTAAATTAATATACTATCTCACAAAGAAGAGGATACATGATTTTCCAGGACCACAGAAGAACTTAGTGTGGTCACCTACCTCTAGCAATTACTCTGGATCTCATAGGAAGAGGATGGAAATAATAAAGTGAATATATAATTATTATTTTCCAAGGGAATTTTATATGCTAGATGGCTTATATAGAGAGGGGTAGATCCACATTTTGTCGATCCTGAAGCTTGTACAAATTGGGGACCACACTTTAAGAAAGTAGGTAGAATTCTGTTGTTGTTGTTGTTGTTCGTGCCACAGAGCTGATTCTGACTCCTCGTGATCCTGTGCACAAGGGAATGGAACTCTGCCTGGTTTTTCTGTGCCATCCTCTCACCTTCTGGTGCTATATCAGACAATGCTCCACTGCTATTCATAGGGTTTTCATGGCCAGTTTTTTGGGAAGTGGGTAAACAGGTCCTTCTTCCTAGTCTGTCTTAGTCTCTTTTTACTTATTTGAAACACCAGTAGCATAGCTTTCAGCATCACAGCAACACACAGCCGCCACAGTCTGACAACCGACAGACAGGTGACTGACCAGGAACTGAATCTGCATGGTGATGAAAGGCACTGAATCTTAACCACTAGACCACCAGGGCTGCCCGCTAGATAGAATGTTATGGATATGAAATTGCTAGGACTTCTCCTAGGGTTATGGAGCAAATGAGGAAGCATTAGCTTTATGATCTTCACCGTACATCTGCCTCCGTAGATACATTTTCATTCTACCTCTTAAAAACATACCGCAACTACTTTTAGTCCAGGTTACATGTGAGGAACTGAGGTTTAGAAAGGTTAAATACCTTCAAGAATTTCACAGCAAGAACAGGTAGGATTGAGGGTAAAATGAAGGCATATGTAACTCACAGAATCTGTGTTCTTGATCCCTTCACTTTACTCTCCATCCACTGTGAGATAAAACTAACCACCCCTCCTTGTGAATACTCACTGATAATGATAGTCTCTGTCTCAAAAGCTAGTAATTCTCAATCAAAGCACTGAATTTGGAATTCTCACTCAGAGCTTTAAAATGTTCTTCACACTAGCAATAAGTGCCATCTGTAGATGTTGCTCCTCACCTCCATGACATAAATCTCTCTTCCAGGTTGGGCTAATCCTACACTCAAAACAAATTACCCCATATTGTCCTCCATCATTCACGGATTATCCCTTCGCTTTTATGCGGGACTAAGCCACTCTCCAATGGCCAGGCCAAACCTCTTCTCTATACTTTATTAAACTCTCTTTCATACTGGCTCACAGTGATTTCCTTTTTCTCATTGTCCCCTAAAGGCCTGTTGGTCTGGGCACTCATTCCTTTTGCAAGATATTAGTAACTGCACTTTTATGAGTTCAGAGCTTCACCTGTAGCTGTAGAATAAACAGTGCGAGGGTATCAGCTGCTTCCTTCTTCTCTTATTGGTGCTGTCATGCGGTGCCTTGGCCAGGAAGAATCACGCGTGCTCAGAAAGGCCAGGCTGGTTAGATAGGCTTGCCTCTTAGTGGGAAAATCATTATACATTTACATTTTCCTTAAAACATGCTCAGTTAAATGGCACCATCAAAACGTCCAGGTCACTAAAAAACCCACAGTAATGGTTTATTTTAATCTTAAAATAATAAGTGAATCTATTGCCTACTAAGCTCTGAAACTCATGAATCCATTTAATTGAGCAGTTTCCGTGTAACTCATGTGTCTCTTCTTCTTAGCTGGTATGGTGAGGACTTCTGAAGTGTGTCTTTCCCTGCTGAGGACTTTTCTTTGGCAGAAAAAGAAAAAAAAATGAAGAATCTGGGAACGAGGGTTAATCATTTCACCTGCGTGACAGCAGAAAGCCCTCAGAGATTTCCAATATCCTCTTCCTTAATAAGCTGGACCCCTCTCCCTCTCACACCAACCGGGCCTTGTTGCTTTCTGTGAGACAGCAGACCTGGTGGTCTGGTCATATGGAGTCAAAATCCCCTCTGGTGCAGAACACAATGGAGATTTAAAGGCTTTGTCTGTAGGGCCCCCAAAGACGCCAGAATCTCATTTGATAACATTATCTTCCTCCTTTTTAATTTCTTTGTAGAACACTTTCTGAAAATTGAAATCCTTTATCTTAGAGCCAGACATCTTAGCTTCGACCCAGTTGCCCTTTAAATATGAATAAGAGCTGATGTCGAATGCTACCTGTCTTATATTTGCCTGGTCTACTCGACTGCATAATATTTTGTGGTACTGTTCTTGAAAGACAGCTTTCTTCTCTTATCCTCAGTGAATAATTTCCTTTGCAGCCTACGGGAGTTCAGAAACATATTTTCCTTTTTTTTTCATCTTCTTGGTTAGGTCGAAGTTATAAAGGTTATCAGAATAACAATTTGGATTCATTTCATGTCTTTTGGTTAGAATGGCATTATTTAAATTATCAACTGTTGTTTCAAAAAATACTTCTTTATATTTTAGTTTCACTTCCCTGTAGTATTTAAGCAAAGACTCCTCTTGTCAATCAATCAGTTTATTTGCATTTATATTACACTGTTCGGGCAGGGGGGTGTGACTGTGTAACACGCAGACATACACAAACACATACATACACACACATACACACATTGCTCCTACCACTCCCCATCCTCCTGTAAGTGGACCTAAAATGCTAAACTGCCAGAACAGAACTGGAAATGAACAAGCACCCATATGTCTATCCTTAAAAACTGGCAACATCCAACAATAAAAGACATTTATTGAATGTGAGATAGGATCAGCAGCATTGTGCTGCTGACCTCCCTTTCGAACATTTTACTTGGACACTGTGATGTTCTGAAGCTACTTTTTAGCCTGAATTGCATAGCTACACAATGAATTAAGGAGTGCTGATTGGTGAGCTCACTGTTTAGGAGCGTTCAAAGAAGTCCTGTCCAAAGAAGCCTTGATCTGATAGAACTGGTGCCCTTATAAGAAAAGTACAGACTCTAGAGCTCTTACTGTCTATCCCTCTCTTAGATACAGCAAGAAGACAGCCATCTGCAAGCCAGGAAACTTGCTCTCACCAGAACCCAATCCTGCCGGGGCACCCTGATCTCGGACTTCCAGCCTCCAGAACTGTGAGAAAATAAATTTCTGTTGTTTAAGCCCCCCAGTCTATGGCATTTTGTTATGGCAGCCTGAGCTGACTAATCCACCATCAAGATATAGAAAACATTGTAATATTTTCCAAATACCAGGAAGGCACACTTGGAAAAGTGGAACTGAGTGTGACCGATTCCAAGGCAGGTAGAATTTGGATAGGTGGACAGAAAACCCTTGCAAAAAGGTAAAGAATGAAAAAGTGTAAGATTTATTTGACAGCAATTATGGAACTGATTTGCTCAGACAAAAATGTCTATTTATAAGAAAGACATAAATAGTAATAAAGAACTTGAATGACTGACCAGAGAGCAGGACTCCCTACTTGGCATCCTGATAGTAGAGAAGAAAGAAGAGGAAAGGAAATAGTGGATGCTGGGACTACACTCAGAGGTAGGCAGGCTATACCTGGTCGCCTAGATGCACTGTTATGACCTCCCTGGAATCATGGCAGTAACGGACTGTGAGTTTGCACCCAAACTTTGCAGGAAAACTTCCAAGCAAGGCCTCCTACAGGAGATGTGAGGGAGAGGATTGGCATGGATATCAACGTGGGAAAAAACCCGTGTTGCTTCCAGAAATCGTAATAGGAATTGGAGACATCTGGCTTGAGATTTATTCTCTTCTTTTGTTTTATGTTTTGTGTCCTGAGTCTTGTTGTGCAGTGGAGAGAAGAATAGATGTGAGGAATGGCATACGTAGTCCCTTGTTCTCACACAGGAAAATAGTTTTGATCTCACTAAAACATGTAGGTGCAGAATGTAGTAATGGAAAGAATATTGGATTTGAAGCCAGAAAAACCAGTCTCCAAATGCTGGATTAGTTACATAGCAAATCTCAGATCTGGCGTTTGTATTTCAAACTCTCAGAACTCAGGTCTCCTCATCTGAAAAGATATCAGATTATCTTGATGACTACATGAGCTTCAATATAAATTAGCAAAATATAATAATTATGTGGTCAATATATCACAAATGTGAGGGGTTTTTAAAATTTCTCTCCATCTCTCCTCCACTTGAATTTATGTGGTGGTGAAGGACTCCCGTCTTATGAAGCAGGCTGGATTTACTTTGGAGCGTCTTCCAACAAAAAGACAACTCATGCAAAGCATCCTCCCAAATGGTTAAGTAAATTTTGCTAAAAACATGCAATGATTTTCATGTATTAAAATGAAAATATAGATTGTTAATTATGAAAATGGTTATATGTATGTATCCTTTTGAAAAATATAAAGTCCCCTAAAATGTCAAGTATTATGATTTAATTATTTTTAACAGCATGGTTTCTTCTGAGAATATAAATATGTTAAAATCAATAGTAGCACACATGAACACAATGTTGCTATTAATATCCATTTTTAGAAGTGTCAGTGATCCCTTATAGTCCCCCTGTCTTTTTATGAAAAGATACAAGGTTCCTAGGCCTAGCCTTCCAGCTTTGTGACTATTCCCCCATGTCCCACTTTGTAAATGTTCATTTGCTTGTAATGGCAATTGATGTCACTGTGCATTATACGGATGGCCTCATTCAAGGCCAGTCATCCAGTGGAGACGTCTTCACTTCGAGGGAAGTTGGTTAATGGTTGGAACCAGGATGTTTTATTATACCATATCATTGAACTATATTTTCTACAATGTCTTTTTACTGACTTCACCTAAAAACATTTCATTATGCTCAATCAGATACCCTCATTCTCATTAGAAGTTATCATTTTCCCTTGTAGTTCCACCTGCCCAATGCCAGCGATGTTTCAGGTTTTTTACACTGAGGTAAGAGAAGTGTTGCTTTTAAAATGAAAACCCTGATAATCATTAGGTATCCAGCGGTTTAAGTAAATGAATGTGTCATCCTTCATTGAAAGAGATAGTGCCCCTGGTCAGGAACTAACATGTGCAAGTGGAGAGGGTAAGCCATGGAAGTTTAGGAGCTCCAACGGGCTTCTCCTGGGTCTCTCCGACATCTCTCTCTCCCACTCCACCTGCATCTTTTTCCTACAGGAAAGTTGATTCTGGCATTACTTAAAAAAGATCTCACTGGCTCTCATTCCTTTCATTCATTCGTTCTTTTACTTTTATAAAACTCTTCGAGCAACAATCATATTTTTATGGCTTCTGTTTGGTTCTGCAAATTCGAAGATGAATTATTCAGTATTATTAACATTAAAGGGAAAGATGCATAATGGAGATAAAATATACAAAGAATTACAAAACATGATTGTAGCTGCTCCAATAGCTATATGAACAAAATGCTACTGGAGCACAAGGAAATTCCAGAGATTTCATTGAGGAAGTCACAGGCGCTCTTGAGAAGGTCAGCAAAGGTGGCCAACTTAACAGAGGAAAACCACTGAAGATAGTCATGTGAAAAGGAGGTGTGAGAGATCCTGGCATGTTCAAATAAGAGCAAGTAGGTTTAAGTCGATTTAGCAGCTCTGTGGAATGAGAAGGTAAAGGTTATAAGGTGGGTCAGTGTAGGATGGGATCAAAGATGAGCTGAGGCTCAGGGATGGAGAATGAGCCAGACTTGGATAAAGTTTTATATTGTGACTATTGTTAGGTAATGATAACAATAAAGATTGGTGTATCTGGGCAGCAATGATATTTTTGTAAATATCAAAGTTCTATGCATCACAATAGCATCATTAAAATGATTGTCTTGGGGCCAGCCCCCTGGCTGAGTGGTTAAGTTCACGCACTCCGCTTCGGCGGCCAGGGGTTTCGCTGGTTCAGATCTTGGGCGCAGACATTGCACTGCTCATCAGCCCATGCTGAGGCGGTGTCCCACATGCCACAACTAGAAGGACCCACAACTAAAGTATACAACTATGTACTGGGGGACTTGGGAAGAAAAAGCAGAAAAGATAAAGATTGGCAACAGTTGTTAGCTCAGGTGCCAATTAAAAAAAAAAAAGACTGTCTTCATGTGTAATGTATCTACTGCATGCATCCTAGCCTCTATCTCTCACCTCCTTTATCCAGTTATAGAAACTACTGAGTTAATTGTTCCCATTAAAGTTTATAATATGGTGTTACTGTCTTCACTTCAAAATCACCTGGAGGAGTGATTCCTTATACTACCAAATTCCTCTTCTGAAAGAACAGCTTGAGACTAAAAACTGAAAAATCCCAAACAAACTTGCTGTCAAATTTCCTCTAAAATGTATTAGGCTTATATTTAAAACCTACATAGCATAGACTAATTTATTCATTTAATTACTGAGGGGTAAAGTTCGCATGCAATTTACCATCAAGGATTCATCAAGAAAATATTAAAAGATACAAACTTTATGGATCCATGGCTTGATATTTTTCTAGGGTCAAAGTGGCTTACTTTGAAAATTTTCCATTCTAAAATTCTTGGGGTCACTTAAAATTTAGGGTCTATAGCATATATTTTTCCAGACTGGACCCAGCACAACAGTATCTTATGAGGCAATCACAGTCCTTTCTCTAGGTTCTTGAGAGGTGGACTGACTGTCTTATTTCATTTGTGAATTCTGCATCTACTGTCTTTTCTGATTTCCTACTAGTAGCTCAGAGATAAATTTACCCTTCTTTCCCAGAAGTTTTGCAAATTTTCATTGTACATATCTCAGAACACCAATTTTACACATTGTGTCTTTTTATTCTTTTTCACCTTGGCTTCTTTAGATGTTTATTTCAATCTTATTCTCTCTAGACTTCATACTTATTTCATCATATGTTCTACAGGCTACCTAAAATCTATTTTGTAATGAAATGGAATAAAAACAAATAAACACAGGGAACACCATTCTTTACATAACACTAAGCATGAACAAATATGACGCTGTGCCTTTCCATTTTACAGATGAGGCATTGAGACTGAGTGAGATAATATGATTGGGGATGGCCCCTAACCAGAATTGAAGTTGGGTGCTAGAGAGTAACAGATGCGCACGTGCTTATCAGCTGCTAATTCAGCTAAAAAGCCCTCCATTCTCTGTAGGAACAGTGCTGCATAATTTAATAAATAATAGCAATAATGATGACAGGAGAAGAAAATTATAACCAATCATGAAAGAAAAAAATGCTACCTGTGTTCAGCAAAATCAGAACAGAGAATCTGCCTTGCCATACACCAAAGAATGCTGGGAGTTTGACAATTAAAGGCTGCTGCACTAGAGACTGGAGGCTGTGTCTCCCTCCACATCGCTAATGAAGAGTAATTCATTTTTCCTTGCCCCCACCTTTAGAAATCAAAGTTCAAGCGTCCGTATCAGACGCATTTGAAAGGCGAGGTCTTCTCTCCCCTTGCAATACTGAGTCTCCTCTTCAGGGAGCATTCTCCTGTTCTATTAATTATTGTGCTACGATGACATTATTATTCATGGAATAGCATCTCAAAATACTTGACTTAGCACTGAGTCTTGAACTAATACTAATAAGCACAAGTCTGAGTAGTAGGTGAAATTTTTTCTTCTTTTTTTCTCCTGTACAGAAAGAAATGGGATAGCTTCACTCATAATTCAGCTGCCTTGCTCTTCTAAACAGAATTTATCCTGTTGACTCCTTAGGGCAGTGTCATAGAGAAATGCACCTCCTGGGCCTTCTTAAGCAATGGGAAAACCCAATTCCATATTTACACAGACCATCAAAACAGGAGTCATAAAAATAAAGTCTTGTTTAATTTTCTATGATTTTAATACAACTTACACTAATATTTATTTTGGGGAGCAGAGAGTCTTCGTTCACTGGAATGGAGTCAGGTATTGCAAACTTGGTGCTGTGTTGGTAAAGGGATGTTGGTATTTGAGGGGATATTATAATATAATGAGATTGACTTTTTCAAGCAAACATAGTGGAATATATCCATTCAAAGAAGACAAGTCCTCTTCAAAGAGGCCAACATGAAAAGCTATTGTGTCAGTTAGGAGTATATTCCCAATTATCGGTTATTAACAATAAAAAAAGCCCAACCACCAGTATTATCAAGAAACAAGTTTATAGAAAATCTGCTGGCCTTGGGTAACCTGTTCTAGGATAATAAAAACAAAGTCACTTTCTATTTTTTTCCTCTGCTATCCAAACCACAATGGCTTTTGACTACTATTTGTTGCCCCAAGGTCGCGTGAATGCTGACTTATCTTGATATAACTTTATATTCAAGGTGGAGAAAGGGGGAAAGAGATGGGGCCAGCAAGCTTTCTCTTGCTTCTTTTCTTCTAATTGGGAAATGAAGAAAACATTAGACATTTCTCTTTTTAACACATGTATTCTTATCAAGAACTGCATCCCATGCCTTTCTAGCTGCAAAGAGGTTGGAAGATCAGATATACGACTTCGTATTTCCACTTGTGGGAGGTGAGCAAAGGCGAAGGCACTGAGATTGGAAGTGGTGCCGACCAAAGAAAAGTGTATACCGTGAACATAGAGGTATTCCAAAAAGGTTTCGTTATTTAAAGTTCTTTGTTAATTGACTTCATTTTCAAATGCAAATTTTCCTTGTGGCAGAGACCCTGTCTGCCTTTGTTTAGCATTGTTTAGCAGTTAGAATAATCCCTCTGAATACATGTATTGAATGAGTGAATTCATGAGTGAAGAAATGAGCCAACACAAATTCTTCACAATTACCATGGCTCGGAATTGGACCCAGGGACCTGAGCCTCTTCCCTGCTGATCTGTCCCCTGGTCACTCCTACTATATCTTCCGGACAGGCCCTTCCTACTGTTTTATCTCCAGGTCTGAATACTAGCAGTTCTAGCTGAAGGGAAAATTTCTTATAAAACTTTAATTAGTTTTTCATTAATTCCTTTTTTTAATAAAGATTTTTTTTGTCCCTTTCACCTAATACTTATAAGCTACATGTCAATCTCCAAAACAATACCTCCATCACTGAAATTGCTTGCGCTGCCTGTGAGTATATTGAAACTCCCGGCTTTTACGAGTTTTCAGAGATTTAATTTTTAACAAGCTGAGTACTGGAGTTGCCTTTGTATTTTATGTCTGGGAAGCATCCTGGCTGGCGTCCGTTATACCTGTGGCTCAACTCCACGTCTGTGGAATGATGGGGAAAGACATGGATGTGAATAAAGGAAAGAGTATGACTAAAATTCTTCCGAAATAATAATTCTACCACCGCAATTAAAAAAAAATAGATGGACTAATTTACCTGTGTCCCTGGATTGCTAACTCTTTTCTGCTCTTCATCTTGCACTTCCTCTAAACTCATGCTAGCCCTCCAACTTACCTATGTTCTCAGGTTCGCCAGCGTTTCTTCCCTCTACTGCCAAACAAATTATTTAAATCACTGTTGCAGGTTATACATTTAGAGCTGTCATAATCGTTATTGAGGTTAATCAGTTGAATGATACCTTGAATAGGACGAATATGATTACCTCTCTTTAATAAAGTTAGAATAAACTGGGATTCTATGGGGTTAAATGGGGTCAAGTCAGCAGTGGAGCTAAAATGAAGACCCAGGTTTTCTCAGTCTTAAATAATGTTTGACACATCTAGTGTAGTTATCATTTGAAAACAGAGTGTCCTCTCCTAAAAAAATACATTAAATCTAGTGCATAAATCTCAGTCCCAATTTGAGTTTAGGCTCTATCTGTCCTCTATAGGGGTTAGACTTTTTAGGCATGTCTGGTAAACTGGCATAATAGATTCAAGAAAACATTTTGGGACTTCCTAAACTCTAAGGAGTCTCCTAGAAAACACTTTTTCTTAAGGGAGTTTCTTAAAATGAAGTCTAAAACCCTTTTTTTAAAAATCACTAATAGGAAACTGTAAAATTAGCACAATAGTCAGGGAAAAAAAATCATTTAGTAAATTCAACATAAATTCTTGATTAAAAACTTTTAGAAAAGTATGACTAGATGGAAGTTTCCTTAACTTGGTTAAAAAATGTCTCACTATAAAAACTCCAAGCATTATCTTAAATGGGGAAAACTTGTAAGCATTTACTTTAAAATTAGGAACAAGATAAAAATGTCATCTATTACTACTTCAGTTCCACATTGTACTAGGGACACTAGCCAGCACAGTAAGACAAGAAACAAAAAAAAAATAGACATTAGAAAGGTGGAAATATTACTTTAATTACTTTACACCAGATAATTATCTGAATAGAAAGAACATCAGTGTCTATAGCAAAATTAATTATACTAGGAGTTTGGTAAGGTGGCAATACATGAGGTCTATACACAGGAGTCAACTGAATTTCTACGAAACAGCCTAAAATATTTAGAAAATGTAAGGCTTACTTAAAATACCAGTTACAATTGTAGCTTTCTCTGCCCCACTCGGGTCCACTAAATCAGAATTTCTGTGCGTGGAGGATCTTGAATCTGTATTTTAATTAGTTTTGTAAGCGGGGTTTTTTTTAACCCACTAAAGTTCATAAATTACCATCTCAGGGAAGAGAGACTCAGACATTATATTTTTGAACAGTAGTAAAGGGTTAGCCATCACAGAAGAGAGATGAATCTAAGCAAATCTGGGCTCTGTACTTTTGGGGTTTTTGTTTCTTTGATGATCCAGTCTAAACGGATTTCCTAACATTAAACTTCTGTGACATTTCTAGAGAACATTTAAGATGGATATCCGGAATTTTTCCCTTCATATGTTGCTGTGTTGTAGGTGTTAATGTTATGTTAATAATTTGCACTACCATTTAAGAAAAAAAATTAGCCTATGTTATCTTTCCTCATTTTGCCTTATCGACTTTTCACATCAAAGTCTTACTACTATCATAAAATGAGTTGAGGGGTGTATCCTTTTATCCTATGCTAAATAGTTTGGGCAACATTTGAAGTTACTGGCTCCCTCCCTTGATGAGATAAGAAAGAAAGCTAAACTGACTGGAGTGAGGTAGTTTCCTTCCCTTGAGATTTTAGTATTGCCCTCTGGTGAAGTCCTTTCTCCTGGAGATGAAGTCTTTGTTAGAGAGAAGAGACTAGGGTGGAAGTGGTTTCACAATGGCTTCTCTGTCTCTTCCTCTGCCAGGGCCCCACTTTCTTGGTTCCTCCCAGGAAAGCTTGATGGGCTTCTAGGAGGAAAATCCTATGAAGGTGTGGGGCCCCAGTAATGCTGCAGCCCATGGGAGCTTCTCTCATGCTAGTTCACACTCAGGCTCCACCGAGTCATCAAAATTACTAGTTGAATGTTCTACCAGCTTATGGTATCTGGCCACTTTTGCTCTAGGTAAGCAAATCTCAGAGCCTATACTTCTCTGAAAACTGCTTTTCTCCAGATGATGAGACGGCAGCTTGCCCTGTGACTTCAGTTCTCTGAGGGGTCCAAGAAAAGTTATTGACATTCAGCTTGTCCAGCTTTCTCTTGTAAGGATGAGCATGATCAATCCCAAAATCTCTAAATGTTGAAGCAGAAACTAAACATCTGGACATGTATTTCTTAATATTCAAACATATGCAACTTTTCTTTCTATATTATTAGTGTGCAGTTTAAACTTACCTTCACTGTGCTTAGAGTTTGTGGAAGTTTGCCTTTGTTGGAGTGCACAGTGATTTTTTGTAAAATTTCCATATGTGCAGGTAAAAATTATTTACTTTATAGTCTTTAGGTAAAATGTCATATGTATATGTGACGTAAGTGTGTAATATGTGTCACATATACATAAATGTCATATATATGACACTTTACCTAACAATTGTAAATAATTTAACATCCATATATTTACATGTACACATATGCATAGGTACAGGCATATATGACAGATGTGTGTGGGTAAATATATATATAATCTCCTTTAGAACAACTCTGTTAAAATCTCCTATATGCTTAATGATTTTATTTCTTATTCAATCCATTAGACAAGTTTTAGACATTTATCTGCCATGTTACTTAGGCTTTCTTTCATATTTCACTTTTGTGTCTCTTTGCTATACTCAGAAAATCTTCTCCAGGTCTCTATTGCTTTTCATGACTTTACACTAATTCTCTTTTCACCTGTGTTTAATATTAAACTATTAAATTTATTTTATAATATTAATTATATTTATAATGTTAAGCTATTAAGTTGGTCTGTTAAATATATAATTTTACTTATTACATCTAACGTTTTTAGAAATTATATTTACTTTTTTGTTTGCTTTGTTATTCTTTAGAGTGTTTTTTCTCTTTGCTACAAATATTTTCAACCCTATATTTTACACATTTAAACAGCATAGTGTTAGTTATTTTAAAATTCCTTGAATAAAACTTTAATATTTGAAACATTTGCAACTTGTGCAAGTATGATGTAAACTCATTTTACAATAGAAACAAAGGAGATTAAACACTTTGGAATAAATTAATGGGAACGAAGTTTTATCAAACCCTAAAAAATACAAAAAGAAAATTGAACAAATGGAAAGACATTTTGTTTTAGGATAGAATGATTCAACATTATAAAGACGTCAGTTCTTCCTAATTAATTAATAAAATTCAATGCAATTTCAATTTTAAAAAGTCAAGAAGCTATTTTATAAACTTAGGAAAGTTGATATTAAAGTTCACATTGGAAAAACAATATGCAAGAATAGCTCGGAAAACACTGGAAATAAAACTATGAGGGGTGTATTATTTTCTTGTGACTACTGTAAAAAATTACCAAAAATTGAATGGCTTAAAACAAAACAACAGAAATGTATTCTTTCACCATTCCAGAGGACAGAAGACTGAAATCAAGGCACCGACAGGGCTGCGCTCCCCAGGAGGCTCTGGGAGAGAAGCCGATCCTTGGCTCTTCCGGCTTCCTGTGGCTATCGGAATTTTTTGGCTGTGGTAACATCTTTTTCTGCTTTGCCTTCATATCACTCTCTCCTCTTTGTCTTACAAACCTTTCTGTTGCTCTCTTATAAAAACACATGTGACATCATTTAGGGCACACTCAGATAACCAGTAAAAGTTCCTCATCTCAAGATCCTTAACAATTGCGTCTTTTGTCACTTAAGCCAATATTCAGTCTTTGTCCATAGGAGGTAATATTCATAGGTTCTAGCAATTAGATTGTGGACATATCTTTTTTGAAGCCACCATTCAGCCAACTAAAAAGTGTGAATAGCCTTTCTAGACATTAAAACATATTATTAAGCCTCTGTAATTAAGCCACATGACTATGGCACATGACATAGACATTTTTTGTTGTTAGTGCCATTGAGTCATTTCTGACTCCTGGTGACTCTGTGTACTGTAGAGTGGAACCCTGCTCAGTCTTTTTGTGCCACCCTCTCACCTTCTGGTGCTATATCAGACAGTGCTCCACTGCTATTCACAGGGTTTTCATGGTCAGGTTTTTCAGAAGTAGGTGGCCAGGTCCTTTCTTCCTAGTCTGTCTTAGTCTGGAAGCTCTGCTGAAACTTGTCCATCAAGGGTGACCCTGCTTGTATTTGAAATTCCAGTGGTATAGCTTTCAGCATCATAGCAACACACAGCCACCACAGTATGACAATGGGCCAATGGGTGGTCTGGTTTCCTGACCAGGAAATGAACCTGAGCTACAGCACTGACAGTGCCAAATTTCAACCACTAGACCACTAGGTCTGGCTTGAATAGACCTATAGAGCAATAAATAGAATGGGAAATCCAGTACTACAGCCAACTATGTATTGAGTTTATTGTATGACAAAGATGTCACTTCAAAAATAGACTTTCTAATAACAATGCTGGGACAACTGAGTAACAATTGGAAAAAGATATAAAATTGAATCCATATCTTATGCTTTATGTGAAGTTAGGGTCCAAGTTGATTAGCAATCTAATGTGCAAAAGGAAACCATGATAGCAATATAGTAAGACATGAGTGTGTCCTCTTTCAATTGTGGTCGATTAAATGTTTTCTAATGGTGACTGAAAATCCAAAGACAATAAAAGAAAAAAATTGGTAAATTTGAATACATAAAAGTAAAAATCAAATGATAAGAAACACCATCAACAAGTCAAAAGTTAAGTGACAGATTGGGAGAAAATATTCACAACATATAGCACCCACAAAGGGTTAATATCCCCAATATATAAAACCATTAAAATTGAGGAACAAAGAAACAAAAACCCAACAGAAAAATGAGAAAAAAGACCTGAACAGACAATTCAGAAAAACAGAATGAGGGACCAGCTCAGTGGTGCAGTGGTTAAGTTTGCACGTTCAGATCCTGGGTCTGGATATGGCACCGCTTGTCAAGCTATGCTGTGGTAGGCGTTCCACATATAAAATAGAGGAAGATGGGCAAGGATGTTAGCTCAGGGTCGTCTTCTTCAGCAAAAAGAGGAGGATTGGCAGCAGATGTTAGCTCAGGGCTAATCTTCCTCAAAAAAAAAAAGAAAAATAGAGATGAAATTGACCTTCAGCCTTATGAAATAAGTGTTTGTTCTCATTTATAAATAGAGAAATGCATTTAAAATAACACTGAGATACCATTTCTGAATGCATATATCTGTATGCATCCCTATCAATATAGGTATCTCTATGTAGATAGATACGCATATAGATACAGATATATCTATGTGTATATGTATATAAATACAGATATGCCTGCATGTGTTTGTAGGTATGTGTATACACATATACATACACAGAGAGAAAGAGAGAGAAACAAGCGTATATGCGTGGAGTTAGTATACAAACATATATTTCTTACATTTTTCTCCTGACAAGGCTTATAGGCCCTGACACCACAGTAGCAGTGGGCACACTGAGCGTACAGATCTTGCTTGCTAAACACCAATCTCCAGTAAACAGGAGCAAGGTCTCTTTGGAGAAGTGGTTGGTTTCAGGTCTTGGGCAGGGAAAATACAGAATGAGCCTGGAGCATCTTGTAGTACTAGAAGGTAAGGAAGCTCTCAAGAAGGAATAGGGACTTGTTGAAGCAATATGGGAGCCAACCTGAAGGAGCTGCTAATGGCCGAAGCTAGAACAATTTGGGAAGATAAATAAGAAAGAACTGAATTTTATCTTATGGAATAAAATAAATACCTATGAGTCCATTCTGACATAAATAATAAATAAGCAAATTGAAGAGAAGAAATAATTCCTTCTTACAGATTTCCTGTTAATAAACACAGAAAGAAAATCAACATTAAGTAAATAGTAAAGCAATAGTTGGTTTAGACAAGGTCCCTTGATGGATGCTAAAATCAATGCATGAAGGCTTGAGGAGAAACAGGACTTGTATATTCTCAAAGTACCTGCCCCCAAATATTTGCTAACTAGAAAGGGAAAGTTTGTATCTTTATAGTGCAGAAACTCAGACAGATAAGAGAAATCAAGTGATCAAAGTCAGTATCGCCAAAAGTAAGACATAGTGAATTATATGATGAGCCCCTCGGTATGATGCACTGAGAAGAATACAATATCATTTCTGCTTCATTCTTGCCAAAATTGCGTAACTCCAGTCTAATCATGAGAAAATGTTAGACAAACCCTAATTGAAGGACATTCTGCACAATAATTGACTAATATTCTTCGAGTGTCAACAACATGAAAGAAAAGGAAATACTGAGGATATGTTATAGATTAGAGATGACAAATAAGAATTAACTTCTAAATGCAATGTGGTATCCTCGAGTAGAGAAAATAACTTTAATGAAAAAGCAGTGAAATTGGAACAAAGGACACAGTTTTGTTAATAGTATTGTACCACTGTTAATTCTTGGTTCTGATACTTCTATATTCACATAGGATGCTTACATTAGAGGGAGCCCGGTGAGGTGTATACAAAAAAGGTGTATTTTTTATTTTAGTAAAAAAATAGTTTTTACTATTTTCGTAATTTTTCTGTGTCTAAAATTAGTTCAAAATGAAAAGTAAAAAGAAGAAGAAAGCTAATTATTTTCACTTCTAGGTCACGTTCTTTGATTTATCAACTTGTCACTTATTTTTTACCTCCTTAGAATATTTGTCCTTATAACTTGTCATTTACAGTGCTGTTTTAATTACAAGAGTTAAACGCTTATAAAAATCTAAAACGCAAACTGTATGAAATGAAATGAGAAAGTCTTCCATAATTTCCCAGAGTGCCTTTTCTACAAGTAAAATTGTCTTTTAAAGTATTTCTTTAGTCTATGAACCATTCATTCTAGAGCATATCAAATATGTCTTCATGGTGTTTTATTGTTAATTCAAAAAATGTGATTAGCTTGCTTCGGTAGTAGGCACTATTTATGAATAATTAAGGTAGAAAGACACTCAATATGTATAAAATAGCTAGACTGTTCCACTTAAATATATAATTATGAAGATTTAATTTAGTCCCACCTGATTCCTTTTGGACATTTCTCCTAGAATAGAAAGCACAAAAATAGAATTCCAGTTCTGCGATTTATTTGCCACGTCATCCTGAGTAAGTTGTTCAACTTCTGGAGTTCTCAATTTATCTGCCGAGAGAATAGGTGAATTGCCACCTTTTAAGTCTAAAATGTTATAATTCCATAATACATGTTTAACAATATAATTTCAAAATAATGAGAAAGATGGGTGGAGGACATACTCTTCAGGAGGTTTATTTATCAGTCTCTGAGACCGTGTTTCTGGCCAACCCTCTACTTCTTCTTTACTTTTTAATTTCTGCGTATGCTTTCCTAGTTTCCAAGCTGCGCAGAGTGATTATGATAATGAACTCCAGAGCCAGACTACGTGCAAGTGAGGCTCTGAGATTTCCACCTATGTGAACTTGAGCAAGTTACTTAACCCCTCTGCATCTCATGTTCCTCACTTGAGGATAATAATCATACTTCCCCCACCAAGGCTTTATGCGGATCAAATGAATCATAGTTGGTAAAGACTTGGAACACACAGTGCCTGGCATCTCATAAGCCTTTTTTTTTGAGGAAGATCAGACCTGAGCTACCATCTGCCAATCCTCCTCTTTTTACTGATGAGGACTATCCCTGAGCTAACATCTGTGCCCATCTTCCTCTACTTTATATGTGGGCCGCCTGCCCCAGTATGGCTTGATGAGTGGTGCCGTGTCCGCACCTGGGATCTGAACCAGGGGACCCAGGCCACCAAAGCGGAATGTGCGTGCTTAACCACCATGCCACCGGGCCGGCCCCTCAGAAGTCTTATACAAGATTTGTTAACTAAAATACATTAATTCATTCTGGATTTGGTGTAGTGACAGTGGTTCATATAATAACATAAGAATGCCAAATTATTTTTGCTCTCAGAAAAGAAAAATAAAAAACAGCAACAGAGAAATCACAGAACCTTGAATCAGAAATTGCTTAAGCTTACTTTTGCTTAAGTCACTATTAGGAAATTAGTCAAGTTTCTAGAAAATTATAGAAATGTTATAAGAGTTATTATAGCTTCTCCAAAGAAGAAATTCCATCTCAAGATAAAGAAGAGGCATATGTTATGGAGGATTTCGTTTGTATGTGTGTGTGTGTGTATGTGTCTATATACACTTCTTTTTTCCAATGCACTGATGTTCTGGTCACAGACTGCCAGTGACCATTTGAGAACTGGCAGCTCTTTTCTCTTCTTAGTTCTCCATTGTCATTGTTATAATTTATATTCATCTGATTATCCGAGTGTGTCGAGGCTGACATGTCCAGGAGAGCAGGCTTGAGCACAAGAGCTGCTTCTGGAGTGAGATAAACAAGTAACAAACAAAAAGACTGTTCCATTCAGAGTTCCCCAAAGAGTATGATTCATATGTGAGTCATTCTCATGAAGTGGATAAAATTCCCATTTACAAAGTCAGAAATGAAAATAAAGTTGTTTTTAATTTAGGAGACCGAAGAGTAGGATGAACTATCTAGCTCAAGAGGATCCTTCTGAAAATGGATTTCTGGCAGAAAAGTTTCACCCTTCCAAGCATAGAGATGCAAATTTTGTCTTCTATGAGCTAATCAAGACTTTTTCTTTTTTGGCAAGAAAACAAAGGAAAACCAGTCTAACCCTGAGTAAACCTGGCTTTTTCCTTTCTTATTGGGTCTCACAGGAAAAGCAGATTGCAATGTTTAACTCTCTAATATATGCAATAAAAGATTTCAGCGATACTGTCAAGCTGACTACTTAGCCATTCAACTCCTTTCATATTATACACATTGCTATGCACTGTCGCTTGAGATTACTTTGTGCAAAAAAGCTTTGTTAGGACAGAGTAATTTGATGAATGTCAAAGCCAAATGTATATAGAGAGATATAGATATAAGGGATGGGTCCAATCTGATTTCTATTTGACTCCCACACAAATCACATTTCCACCACATTTCGATGAATCACCACTAGATGCCAGGTTGGCAGACATGATGCATTCTGGACAGGGTTAGCAAAACAGATTTGGGATGTTTCAAACATGGTCCCATGAAGGGCATTTTTTGCAAAAACATCAGAGAGTACAATACTGTACTACTTCTACAGTATAATTTAACCAAGAGATTTAATTGAAAATGGTGCTATATCTAACGTCTCCATGTAAACCTTGCTGTCTTCTTCTGACTCTGCAGAGAGGAGTCATCCTTCATAATATCTATCTTTTTCATATCTCTGGGAGAGATGTTAGGTAAGTGTGTAGAGAGATGGTTTCTGCTACATGAGACTATTTATTTATGACTGGGTTGAGGAACAACCACAGAGCACACTCTTCAGCTGTGCCATGTGGGGAAGAGCTCTTCAAGCACACACATTCTGTCTAGGTAGCCTGCCTTGCATGCAAACGAGGAGAAAAGGGCATGCAAGTACCATAACACTATTGGACTGCTGGGGTTGGTTGAGTTATCGGCCTAGATCTCTATCTGTATTTTACATCTCTTTGGGTAGAAGGTGCCCCATCTCTACTATTGCAGCTATTCTTCTGGAACAACTGTGGGCAGACGAGGCAGGGTCATTATGATATTAGGTAGCATTTAAAGAGGCCTCAACTTAAGATTATTTATTGCCACCAATTCTCTCTTATGTATGATCCCTGGGGTTTGAAAATATAAATATTTGTTATATTGAACTCATTTATATATAGCTCATTGAGTATTTGTGACATACCTAGGTTGAGTTTTATCTAAAGAATGAAATATGTTTAACTTTGGGATCTAACTTCATCACTCCTCTTTACTGATTCTAGATTCTTTTTTGTTTATTGATTTTCGTCACTGGGGGTATCATCAACTATCAAAGTATGGAAACTGTATGTAGGCACCTAACTATGAAAAGTGCATTGCAGCATTACAACATGGAATGGTCTATTTGGAATGACCTTGGTATCTCCTATGCCAAATATCTTATTTTGTAAATGAAAAAACTGATATAAAATTGATTCTTCCTTCAGTCACAAAGCTACTGAAGGAATTAACTAGACTATTTTTCCACATAATTCTGCCAATTAAATTCACACAACATAAGATTGGTTTGAATGAGAATTTTTACAGATAGACTGCCATGAATGTATAATTATACCTCCCCAACACGTACACCTTGCTCCTCCCCAAATCTCAACCCTGGACATCTGGAAAACTTTAAACTCTAAGTCATCTGTAAAATTAAATTAATAATAACATCTAATTTCATAGGGTTATTTTATATCATAGGTGACATTTACATGTGTTAATATAGACAATTGGATATAAGTAAAGCATGTATTATAGTACCTGGCCTATAATAAGTGCTATAAAGTGTTAGCTGTTATTATTACCCTCCAGTTGCTTAGGGCTATAAGAGGAGAAACAGTGAATCCCTTTGTCAACTAGATGTTAAGATAGAAACAAGTTAATTTCTTTAGAGTTCTCTCCCAGCATGCTTCTCTCTCCACATGTGGCTTCACGACAACATGCTGTTTTCCTAATTGTTCCCTTTACATAGAATAGCTCTTTGCCCACCGCCTCCCCCACCACCATCCTTGCCTCTTTACCTAGTTAACTCTTCCTCATTCTTCAAGACTAGTTTGAATGAAACCCCTGTAGGAGCCTCTACCTAATTTGTGTAGCTCTCTTAAGCCCTATGCTCATCTTAATCTCATTTCTGGATAATTTCACGTATCAAACTATATTGAACTAATGTTTGTCCACATTCCTCTACCAAACTGCAAGTGCCTATGTTCAGTGTCATAGATATTTTTATATGCCCAATGACTATCACAGTGCCCAGAATGTATTAGATTCTCAAAAGAAATACACTGAATTGAACAAGCAAAAAGCACATTTCTATTTATCTTAGAGTCTAGAATGATGGAGGTAATGAAGGGAAAGACTGTATGTCGAGATACAGAAGGAAACAATTGTGAAGAACTAAACTGAAGACCCAAGAGAATAAGTGTGTGATTGAGTTTGGTACAGAAGATCTGACCTGACTCTTCAGCTTAAACACACAGTGGAAATATGGACCTTCCACATCACAGGTTAATTTACATTAAGTAGCAATATAAAAACAAAGGGATCAGCCAATCAATACATAAAGATATGAACATAATATCACGGAGGATATGTCTGTTGGAAAGAAGGTAAAGGGGGGTTGTGTCAATATCTACAAGTTTGATGGAGGTACTTGATGTAAAAACATGCAAGAATATATTCATGGTGATGTAATGGAATAATCTGATCATAGTAGAACAGACAGGTTTCATGATTGGTGTTCATTTATTCAGCCATTCCATAAACCTGTATTCATTGTGCATTGTGCTCCAATCCTTGTCCTCTAGACTATGTATGCTCATATCAATAGTTGGGAAAGATGCTTAGTCAAAAACTGCCCTCAGACAAGTCAAGGTCAGAAACACATAGCAAAGAATCTTTTATACCTTGATGGGATAACCTGATCCCAAGCCTTTTCTTTCTCTGATCTTCTCGACTGTCTATTTTAGATATACTCTTTATAAATGCATAAATGAACATTTGTTTGTGGGATCCCATGGAAAATAAAAGCACTGATAATTCAGATTACTACCCCACAGCTCAGTTAATACCCAGAAATGCTATAGATAGAATAAGTTTATATCTGCTAGATGTTGGTGAGCTTTCATAAAAATATACTTCAAATATTTAAATATTTATATTAATTATATTTATATTTAAATATAAATATAACTAATGAACATTGATCTCAGGGTCCCTGAGTTCCACAAGGCGTAAATCAGGACAAGAGTGGTAGAATTGATGGGTTGGGTTATTTAGAATCTTATGACTTGCCCTTGTGTCAACACTGTCTTTTTCAACCTCTTCTTACTTCATGAGGTTATGCCTTTCTTAATCCAAAGACGTGGTAATATCTTGAAAATTAAGTCACTTCTTTGGCTTTTCTTGGCTCACCCAAAATGGGTTTTGGCACAGAGTACATATTTACTTACAGACTTTACAGAGACTTTAAAATAGACTTTAAAGAGGCTTCTATGGTGAGAAATATAGATAAGAGAGAGAGGTAGAGGAGACATTGAGAAATGCAAGGAAAAGGGCTGGACACAGAACTACATGGATGAGGAAAATGACTCAAGTACTCAAGAGCCAGGTGGGATGGCTGTATCTTTTCCACAGATCACTCACTTTTACTTAAGAGATTACCAGTGATCTCCTTCCCATGGTTTTTGTTATGAAATTCACTTCAAGGGGATCCAGGACTGAGCCCTTTGATCTCTCTTCAAGAGTGTCCTCTGTGCCCCAGACCTCAATTGATGCCCATCTTTTTTCCATGAGGACAAGCCCAAACTTTGCTAATTTTCTGGCAGATTTCTATCAGCACAGGGCAAAGACAGTATAACCCTGAATGCCTGCAGAAGGGGGGGGGGGGGGCTGAAGAAGAAAGAGAAATCCTTACAATAATACCTGAGAAGTGACGTCATGAATAGGACAGTAGTTCAATATGTCCCCGTTATGCAAGCGTCTTGTGACCACAAAGGCAACAAGTTGTAACATAAAAATAACAGAATACACCTAGGTGGGAATATTTGCTTCCTGTCAGTATTATTGAACTTATCAGGACTCTTTAAGGAGGAGGCAAATGTGGCAATAATTTAATAAATCAGGGTAATTGTGAAGATAATATCAAATAAAATTCTACAAGTGTCTGCATGGTACTTGGAATTTGGTAGATGCTCAGAAGTACTCAGTCCTTTCTCCCCTGAGTCCCCAATGCCAACAGTCTTCAAGGGGCATCACTAGGCAGGACTGCATCAAGGTAAATAACTCAGAACCACCTGGCATGCTGGCTGGTTCCTGCTACTATATGTTACACTTGGACCAGCCACCAAGGCCACTGGGGGCTTTAAGCAGAGGCCTACGTGAGAATACGAATGGGAAGCATCCTAGGAGCGTTGACTGCGTACTGCAGAGGCATCAGAGACAGAGGGGCAGATAAACTTCTGGGAGAGCAGGTGGGTTACTGAAATGCATAATTGGTCTATAAAATGTAGCTTCATTCTCGTTTTGATCAAGTCCTGTAGGTCCAAATCTTATTGCTTTGGATTTCTCTTCAGCTTCATAACCAAGAGAAAGTGGTGGTTCATTGCTATGTCCTGCAAATAACAGCTCCTCCCCCGCACTTCTCCTGTGAACTCTCCTGGGCTGTGATTTAATTCTCCCTCAGTCAGGAATATTAGACTTTAACGTGGTTTGAGGTTTCAGTTTGGGAAGCTGGGTAAACCCTGGACCAACAGATAAGACTAGGAGGCTTGCCTCAGTGCTCATTGCAGGCCAAGGATCCAGCCTCCACTGTGCATTCCTGAGACGACTCTGCTATTTCCTTGCACATGCATGTGAATATAATGAAAGATGAAAAGCTCTCCTGGAGGACGAGTGTGGTTCCAACTTATACCACTCAAATGCAAGGAATTTAGCAATATCTAGAATTATGAAAATTAATTCCTGCGGCAGGTAGTTATTATAGTGGCATCTTTCCAGTGCCCTATACACCCATTTGATAGCTCCCTTCAGGGAAAGTGGGACTGAACACCTTATATGACAGAAAGCCTCAATAATATAAATGTTCTTAGTCATCCTGTACACATCTTCTAAGCCAAATACTTCTTGTACTGCTCCATCTCACACTTTGGTTTATTAAAAGACTGTAATATAACCAAGGATGCCAAGGACCGCATCACTCAATCTCTCACTTTATAAATGAGCAAACAGACTAGAAGAGACTTATCCAACATCAAACACTAGTTGAGAACAGAGCAAGGTCTGATTTTATCCCTACTCTGCAGAAATATTTTAATTTTTCTCTTGGGTTTTATTAGCCCAACATGGAAACTCCCTATAGTCAAGGACCATCTCTTCTCCTTTTGGAGAGGAGCTTTAGTATGAAATTGGCTCTGTAGTGTTACAGCAGATGCTTCAAGGATTCCTTTCTCTCCACCAACTACTAGACAAGCATCCAATCACATTTTTGCAAACACAAGTCAGCAGCTGCCATCTCTTAGCTAGAGAGCCCTCTACGACTGCTTTGTCTGACCCTTCTAAGGTGTCCAACATGGCTGAGGACATCTTAACTTCTGGAACAGCCCTGCTGCTGGCTGGGTCATTCAAATGCTGGAGAGCTAGTCCAAAGAAAGTGGGCTTAGGTGACACAACACAGAGAAGGAGCTCCCCAGCAACACAGCTAGAGTCAGATGGATAAGCTCCTTGCCCCATTCCAGTTCACACCCCTCCAGTGAGATAGCAGAGCACAGAGCTACTGCAAGTCCCTGCTAAGTTCCTCTGTCTTCTTCATGCACATCTCCCACGCCACTCACGTTTGCAGTAGATCCACCTGAGCTCACTGTTATTTTATCTTCCACCCATTTATCAATAAAGTATTCACTAAAGGATGGTGTTCTTTGTCTTCTGCTTTTTACTTTTTATTTTTTATTTAATGTATTACATGATATGCCTTGACTCCCTGGCTAGACTATGAGCTTACTGGTGCTAGAAATGATATTATTTTTCTCTTCTTCATCTTACCTCATATGGCACATCTTGTACCAATAGCATCAATAAATACTCATTAACTCATGATTGTTGAAATTGTTTTGCATTTAATTTGAACAGGTGATGACTCCTTTAACACATCTTGGGCTATATATTATTTTCTTTGCATGCAAAGAGGGAAGAATTGTTTCTCTCTTAAATACACAGTTCCCTTCTCCCTACTGTGTCATGGAAGATGAGAAAATTAAATTAAATTAATACAAGCATTTATTAATCACTTATTGTATGTCAGATACTATAATTAGAATTGTACATGTATTACCAACATCACCCTCAAAATGAACAGATTATTAACACCAGCCCTCACAGGCTGATTGTGAGGATTGAGTGAGATAATATCCTGGGGAGAGTAAAACATGATTGAGATATGGATTGTGATGATCATGATTTATCATGTTTATCATAATGCTTGTATTTCACTCTGGAATCCTGAAAGACCTATGGGATGAGATCCTTAAAGAGTAAGTCTCAATAAGGGACAATCTACTTTAGGAAAAAGCCTGAAGTGCCAGGGATAGGGCACAAATTTTGGCCAGAGAGGGAAGAACAAAACAAGTGAAGGGTCCCCAAAATATATTTCAAATTGCTGGTAAGTGCTAACCACTTTCTATTTCTGCCTAGAGCCACTCCTGTTCCTTCCCTAAAATTATTAACAATCTGCCTTTGATCTTGCATATTTTTCTTGATCCAATCATTGTTTTCTTTTCAATCTAGTTCCACTTATCCTGAGGGCTGCTGATTCAACAATAGGTCTGAATACTCAAGCTTAAATGATATATATTTGAACTTGTTTTTAAAGGGAAGCTGTATAATTCCTATAAGAAATGAATCATTAATTCTGCCATGACATTAGATATGAAATCTACACAGGAGTTCCCAAATACTCTCCCATTCAGAGGAGTCTAAAGTTCAGCAAACCAAGCTGATGTTGTATTATATTTGGCCTTTAAAAAAGGTCAGAATATTGTTCAATTGATGCCAACATCCAAGAACTAAATGAAAGGGGGCCTGAGAAGATTGGATGTGGTTAAGAGTTCTAGGGAATTCATGAGGCTCCTTAGTCACTGTAAAATAAAACTCCCAGCAAACCTTCTTGAGAATAAATCCTGGGAGTATTTTGACTTGGATATGGGCAATAGGAAGGACTATTTTCATTGAGCTTGGATGGGCAAATGCATTTTTCAGTTCTCAAAATTCATAGCACATTATCCTTCTGCCCAGTGTTATTATTATTATTTTTATTTTTTACGAGGAGCTGAGAAAGAAATGAGACTTGGGTCATATTTAAGCCTATGGCACAGTCAGGGTTGACACCAGGATCTGAGAGTCATGGTTTGACATTAAGACACTTGTATGAGTATTTAAATTTTCTAGCTTGCTACTTTTGGCTAGGCTAAAATCTACCTTATACCCCATGAGTATCTTTGGTGTACCTATCCTCAATTGTAATACTTTCGATATTTCTAGCTATAATATTTTTCTGCATCTTATTTTGTCTTCCTTTAAAAGAATACTTTGAAACAATTAATGTATTTAGATAATTTTTTAAAAATCAAGTCATAGTGCAAGAGTCATAATGATAAATGGTAGGACCACTTTTTTCCCAATTCCTGCTCCCTGGGCAACAGATTCCTACTCTTTAAGCTGTATTTCTCTGGACTTACATACTTTCAAATAATCTGCTTATATGGCTATATTTCAATGGCAATTTTTGCTGTGACGACTGGCTGTCTATGCCTGGAGGTGGGGATTCAGTGCTCTTACATAGTTCATGTTTATTCTCCCCCTTTCTTCTACCTCCCAAGATGGGTATGGCACTGTCTAACATCAAACTGTCCTCACTATGCACATTATTCTGTAGAATTTGTTCATGACTCAGCCATGAATGCACTGTGAGCACATTTCCTGTTCAATATTTTGTCATTGCTGGAGGTAGTTATCAGCTCACTGGTAACGTCGTTGCTACTAGGGAGGATTTTCAGCACTTAGCCTGAAATCGATGCACATCTCTTTCACCCTCATTCTAGAACTCAGAACTCAAGAGCACAGCCACATCTAACTGGAAGGCTGGAAAGTAGAATCTAGGAGGGGAGGGGTCTGCAGGAACTAGAGAAAAAGGGATTTGATGAAACCTTTCAGTAATTTTTTGTCATATATTCTGCCTATTTGCCTTTCTTTACTTGTTCTAGTTCTTTCGCTGGTTTGGAACACAGAAAAGATACATTGAAAAGCTTAATTAACTATGTTCAACTGAAAGTTTTATACTGTGTTCCCTCCTTCCTTCCTTCCTCCTTTTTTATTTTTAATTTTCAAAGATCTTCTAGGAAAAAGGTTTTATTTTATCTTCTCAATAACATGTTCTGTTTGTAGAAAGATGTTGATTCATTTCTATGCTTGTTTACCATGTACTGTGCTGTAATTCAAAAAGGTTAAGTAATTGTTTCTCCAGCTCATACAGAAAAGAAGTTGAAGTTCATGCAAAAAACTTCTGAATCTTGCCTACCTGATTGTGACCTCCCTCCTGCTCTTTTTTTAGCAGGGCATGGGTTCATTTGCATTCTTTTTTTTTTTTCTAAATGAAATCCAGAGAAAAAACAAGAGAGACAGGTGTCAAAAAAGCAGCTTGTTGAGCAGAAACATCCCTGGTATTTTCAGAAAATTTCTATTAGGCTTGGTTAGGCACCATACCTCCCAAATCCCGTTTGATCACTCTGACCACAGCTTGATGGGTGAGATTACATGTCAGATTCAGAGAAGAATTTGGCTTCTGTCCTATGAAGAAAGCTCTCAAGATGGCCCATCAAACACCCATCAACACAGCACAAACTGAAACCTTACATGCCGAAGGAACATAATAGCAGGTACAGACATGAGATCTACTTGCTGTTGTAGAAGAATCGGGACCAACAATAAACAAAGCCTGGAAAAAACATTACCAGAAGAGGGATTTGAAATAAAATAGAATCTACTTCTATCGCTCTTATTATGTAAAAACATGAAATGTAGGTCAGCATAATAAATTGTCTGATAGCCTCACCACTATGCCTTAACTACAATATCTTAAATATATAAGATAACAGAAAAAAAGTATATTTCTTGAGCCAGGAACTGTGCACCAAGTTTTATAAAGCTTAACTCATTCAAAGTTCATAATTCTCTGTGTAGGTTCCAGATTGTCTCATTTAAGAAAGATAAAACCAAGAATGGGAGCGGTTAAAGAAAACTGGCTTCACCTTTTGAGAGAGGAATGGAACAAGGACGAGTAAAGAGGTAGATCAGGAATAGGTGACAGAGAAAAGAAAAGCCACATGCAAGAGACAGCAAGGAGAATAGGTTCTTAAGACACACGCATATTTGAGGGAGAAATGAAACAAGATTGGGGAGGAAGAGCTGAGCTAATTGTAGCTATTGATGAAAGCCATCCATGACTAAACTGAGCAGTTGGTGTTTGAAAAAAACAGATTGCAGTAGAGAAAGGACTTCTTCAACCAGTGTTAAGGTAGGCCCTGTGTTAAAGTCACCACCCGAGTCTTGGAGTGCACAGTGCTCATCTCCCCTGGTAAAGAGGTAAAAGAAATAAATCATGTGGATGTTTGTCTATGCGTCATCATCATACAGACCTTTCTCAGTACCTGGATGCGGGGATGCAGTAAGAAGAGTCCATGGTTCTGATGCTGACAGACAAGACTTGCTGTCTTTCTTCATCATCCTTTCATTGAATTTTAATGGATAAAAACATATATATCAATAATTCAAACTCTTCCCTCTTTTCAAATGTGCATATATTCATAACAAAATTTTCTAAGACTACTCCTTTTATCCGCATTTTCTCAAAACTTCTGCCCTCCTAACTGAATGTTCTGTTTTTATTGAGTGGCTGCTTTAAGAGATGATCTTTTCTTAATGAAATCCGATTAAATAGTTTTTATTGACCTATTTCTTCCATTTTCTTTCCTCTATGGCACATAGTCTACCTGGTACGCATAATTGCCATTTTACCTTGCTGTCGTTTAACTCACAGCTCATTATTTGCTCTTCTTGTAATGTGGCCCTGTTCATTTCCTCAGAATGTCCTCATTGCCAGCTGGCCTGTTCCCTGCAGATTTCCTGTGGCCAAATGTCACACCTAAGCGTCTGCACCTTTGGTGATTTCTCCCAGCATTTGTTTAGACCCTATCAATCATTAGCTCGCAATAAACAACAGCTTTGCAAATGGAGAGCAAGGCTCGCCCAGTGATTGATGCTTCTGGATGCCTGTCTTTTCTCCTTGTGAGAGTCACAAGGGTCCCCTCCCTTTATTTTGAGGGCTCTGCCACGGCTTACGGGTAAACAAGGCTAAACTGCCAATACCAGGGCCTCTCTTCCTTTTCTCCTACTGCATTTGCTTATCGGTTGTGACAATATGCCGCGATTAATGATAGCAGAAATACCCATGTTTGATACTGCATGCATCACACTTAGGTGTGATGGATTAGCAATCAAGGAAATTAATTCTGCCATTACAAAGTAACATCTGAACTTTGAAGTTCGGCAATCGCATTGTATAGGGTTCAGTTATGAATTCAGCCATAAATATAACATTAGGTAAGCTTGTTTAGGAGCAGAATAGTTTCAATATTGTCAGCTTTTCAGTTTCCCAAGAAATGGCTTGCAATTCTTTTCCACCAACCTCCTTCATTTCAGAGGGATATAAGGATTAACAAATTTCAAGGTCAGAAAGACATTCAATTATGTTGTGTATTTTTGACCAAGTAAATAATATTTCTAATAGACTGTTCATGATCACCATTCTTCAAATATCAGCTCTTTCTGGACTGAGTAATTTAGCTTTGACGGAAGGCATCGGGCTTATTACAATATGCTTCTCTTGGCTTAAGAAGTCCTCAAATAAGCAAAGTCAACCAGGTTACCTGTATTTCACCTTCAAGGCTGTTGTATACACTCTTACACAAAAACTGAGCTTTGGTGCTCTCTTTCATTTGTCTCACAGACTTCGTCCTCAAGTCTCCAGTACATGTGCAGTTGGAGCCAATATACACCAACTCTGAGATTGCTGAGACTGCCAGATCAAACTAAGTAAAATAAAAACAATGCCTAAACACTGTAAAATATGGTAAACCAAGACACATAAAGATCTTTCACTAAGTGCAGTGATATATTTCATAGGGAGGTAATTATATATTAACCCTCAGTTTACCCTGAGAAAATCATGCTTCTATAGCCATCGTGGACACAGACTCAACTATCAATGGATATAATAGTCCCAAGTTTATTTCAGTTAAAGCCATTCTGCACAGGCCAACATGGCAAATAGCCATTTCACTGCTGTCTGCTGATTTGGTTTGGTCCACAGGTAGATTGTAGATTTAGGTCTCCAGAGACTCAAACGAAAGGCAGAATGTTTTTATACAGAATGGAGAAACCTTTGGTGAGAGCATAGAGAAAGAAGAGGAGGAAAAAAGAGGAAAGAAGTCCACTGAAGTGCACTTCTGACAAAAGAAAACTAAGAGGGCATCACTAACATTCTTGCTTTTCTCTTTAGGAGCAGGAAGAGTGTTGACTTTTACCCTTTCCCACATCATCCACAAAAGGGACTTGATCCACTGATTTTCTCTAGTATCTTCTCCTTGCTGTAAGGCATCACTATTCTGATGAAAATACCAAACAATGAGAAGTCTATGAAGTCTACTAAATACCTCCCTCACTGATATCTCCATTATTTGGAATTAATATACTAATATTCTGAATCAGGGATGGGGCAGCTAAAGCATTTGTTTAAAAAAAGGGACTTGCTCGGTGTACTCAAATCTAATGAAGTTCTCAGAAGAATCTCTAAAAAACTTCAGAGAATCATTTCCAAATGTTTTAGACGCACCAATTTTCATTGTATTGGTCTGATTTATTAAATGTGAAATATTGTTTACTCTTAAGATGGTTTCCCTGGAATCTATACATAGTAGTGCTATGTTAGATCTATTACTGGATGTGTCAGAAATACTGCATTTCCGTAAAAGCATTCTGATAATCATACTCCACAATTTAAACTGTCATTTCACCCAAGTCGTTTAAGTGAATGAGCTGCTTTCTTAATTGTTTGCATTTTTATTTTTTACACAGTTTCATTCCATTCAGTTAAACACATATTTATTGGCAATTTCTGTATGCCAGTACCTGTGCTGGTTTCTAGGAATTAAGGACAATAACAATCAGAGATTGCTATTTTTATCATGCCTAGTGTATTACAAAATGGATCCATGGATGTTAGTTGAGCCCATGCTCAAAAAGGCTGTCATAGTCAGAGAGAGGATGTTTGCCAGCTTCACTTGACACATAAGTAAACTGAAGCCAGGTGCTAAATACGTTTGCAGCAAATCCAAGTCTAGAACCCAGAAGGTCTATATTCTGCCCAGTTTATTTTCCAATTAAATGTATTTTCCACATTTGACATTTGTTTTAAGGATCACAAAAATCAAAATGAATGCTCTATGTTCAATGAGCCATTTAAGACGTATCAGAGACAAGGGAGGGTCTCGAGTGTGTGTCAAAAATTGAAAAGAACCTTTCCGTAAACAAGACTTAAGCTTTCATATGACTAGCAACTTTTCCACCACTATTTCCCTGACGCTTTTTTCGTGAATTTCATATTTAAAAATACTTAAAAATGTGTTTGGAAAGAGAGTAACCAAGTTTACCATTTCTTTAAGACACAAGATATCCCAGAAATTTGACACATAAATTCTTCTAATGTGGGCCTCTTATTTTTGTGTTCATGCATTTTTGGCTACTTGAAGCCCCACTGTAAATTGAAAGCCTATAATGAAATAAACAAGATCTGAGGACAAAAGTAAGGTGAAGAACTGAAAAATATATGTAAGTCTTGTTTCCTGATCGCTCAATCATGTGACCATGATTATACTGTCATGTTCTTCACAGTTATTTGATCAAGATGGTGATGAAGAAGGAAGGAGCATGTTTCACTGCATTTACAAAATGCAATTTTTATTCCCTAGAGTGACAACAGCATGATTTATGTCCGTGGAGTTAGGTGAAGTTCTGGATGTTAGTTTCAGAGAGTAATATGCTTTCTTAAAAGCTCACAGGGAATCACTCTCTACATATAGAAGTGTATTGTCCAGACCATGAAAGAGAAGAATCTTGCTGTGGTAATACCAATTCTGCAGCATTACTTCTATTTCTAAAAATGTATTCTTATAAATTACTTTATTTTTCATTATAATAATTGCATCTGTGAGTAGGATGAGTATGTATATTTGTGCGTATCTTTTATACATAAGCTTAAGATAAGATTTTTAGTATCTTAATTATACATAGCCTTGTTCCTCAAAAAATAATTTTAAATTTAATGTAAATATATGGCGTAATCATCAATTTAACTAACCCAATAACTTTTTTTTCAAAACGCAAATTAGACATTGTTTATATTAAGAGATATCGCTGGTAGGTAGAATTAGGTGTTCACGAAGCAACAAATTTGTTGATCGTCTGTTGTGCATGACACAGGTGGGGAAGAGAAGCATTGCAAATATCAATTTACAATGAATCAAGATCATGGTAAGACACAAATGACTAATGGGGGCCTTTAAATTTCCTGCAAATCTCTCATTCCCTCTTGTTCTCCCTGTGCCCAACCAATGTGCTCACGACCCCTCCCTACCCAAGAGCTACTCCAGAGAGCCTCCAACTCCCCTTCATATATTGTCTGCAAACTGTAGATTTATTTTCCTTTCTATCCTCCTTTTTCCCCACTTTCAATTCGTCTTTCTCCTGTTCCTCTCAACTTGCTATCCAATGGCAGCCCTGGAATGTTTATCAGATTGTTTTCAATCTCCTTTCGCTAGAGTTTTAGGCTCCTCAAGGAAACAGTTGACCAGCATGACAAAATCTTCCAGCAGGTCACAAAAGAAGGTGAAGGTAATATGATAGAGCAGACCTTCTTTTCCTCCCCAGGTAACATAATATTAATCAATTAAAAAATAATTACTTAGCACTCTCCTAATTATAGTAAGGATGAATGGTTAAGAGCATAGATTTCAGAATCATACTTCTTGGGTTCCAATCTTGACTACTCCACTTACTAGCCACATGGTATCAGACAAGTTATTTAACTTCTGTGTCAATTCTCCTAGCTATGAAATGTAGGTGCCAATAGTACCTACTTTGAAGGGCTATTATAGGATTCGGTTTCCCAACACATGAAGTACTCAGAACAATGCCTGACATAGCAGAGTGCATGTAGGGTTTACTTATATTAATGTTCAATTTAATTTATTTCATCCGCAAACAACGTTAATGATAAGTACTAAATTGCTTGCACGTGCTCAAACACTAGGAAGTGTTTGAGCTAGCGTTTGAACTCAGGCTGACTTCAGAAACTGCAATCTTTTGATGATGATTTTAAGTTTGAAGACAATACTTCACTCTATGTAGCAAAGGCCTACTGTTATACCCAACAAAATGAGGTTATTTTGAAGACCGCCTCATGACCAAAAGATATATAAGATATCCAGGGGCAGGTGTGATCATGCCAGTGTCCCTCCAGTCACATTCTGCAGAGAGCTATCTTCTTTGTCTTTGTGAACGTAGGCTCAATTCCTTTTTCTAAAATGTAGGTATATGACTTTTGTACCACCAGCCTCCTAACTAAGCCCGTCACTGATGAATGCTAAATACATGTGTACAGAGATTACTCTTGCAGTAATCCTGTCTCATGGGGATATAAACCCATTTCTGGAAATAAACAGAAAAAAGAAATCCTCTGACAACACAAATTAATTGCCATAAAAACTCCATCATAATAGGCAGGTACTTTGGCTCTTCTTTCAACACCTAACAACTTTGATTTAACATCCCACACTTGATTATTTGCTTATTCATAACAGAGCATATTTTAAATTTCAAATTAGAGAGAAGAGAGAGGCTTTGTTTGAATCAGGCAGACTGACATTTGCAAGAAATTATAGTTAGTGACAATAAAGTGTTATACAAAAAAGTCAGGGGAAAGATAAAGTGTATATTTCCAGGTAGCAAGGAAATAATCATAGTAGTAACCGTGACTTAGGCAATGGTTCAATGATGTTCAGCGTTCTCTGTGATCAGCCAGCTTAGAAAGAACCCCATCACACTATGTTGAAATAAGCTTATTTTTGACTTGTGAAACTAGATTCTGGTTATCTGGAAAATACCTGTCCCCTTATAATGCCAGATAAATTAAATGATAATTTAATATGTTCTATATAGAACACAGCTGTTCTATGGTGATCATTAAGCTTATCCATTTTCTTGTTAAACTGAATACTCATTGAAATAGAGATTGAAATTTTACAAAGAGGCTATTCACAAGAAACATTGGTCACTCTTGATAATATGCATCATAATTAGTTTTATAGATATTGCACTTAATGTTCAGAGTAGAGAAGGGACATACCAGAAATCTGGAAGCTTGCAGATATTGCATCCAGTATAGAAAATAACTTTTGAAATTGTATTCCATTCTTCTGCTTCCTTAGCTCATAATTTGGTTCTGATTGAGAAAGAAAAAATTCTCAGAAGATTCAGAGGTTCAAATCATATTAGCACTCAAAAGTTTGGATGTGTCTTCAAACCTCCTGGGACTGAAAATGTTAGCTGGAAATGCCACGAAAAACACTGTTTCTTCACAGCATTTCTGGCAGTTCGACTCCTGCTCCTGGCTGGAAGTTCAAGTGCAGAGACGCATGAAATTGAACAATGATAATAATAAAAACTTTTCTGAAACCATTTTGAAGCTGCAAAAAGTGGGATTTTTAGGTCTATCTAATCTGGGGAAATGGCTCAGGTACAATTTTATAGTCAAATGGGTTCATCTTCTTTCCTTCTTTCTCATTTGGTTCCCATTGCATGATAATTTTACCCCTTTATGAAGGAATTCAAACTTCAGCACCACTGAGCTGATACCCGCTAATTATTTGGAGTCTGATTAGTTCTCTTGTTGGCTAGCGAGAGCCCTTTGTTCTGTCCTTTTTTTGTGAGCAATAGGAATTTTGACGCAATGAATCTTGCTCTTCTCTCACATGTACGCTTGAATATACTGTGAGAATTGGTTAAAGTTACTGGGTGAAGGACAATGAATTTGGAAGATTGTCTCTGCATTTCATTACTTCTAGACCTCCTCATTTGTCTTATTAGTGGGGAACACAATGTGAGAGACTGTGCCTGAACACTCCTTGGGGCCATTGTCATTTGTAGAGAAAGGATCTTTGTGTAAGAAAAAGGTAGATCCTTCAGTAGTAAAATGTCATGTGAATCTTAAAATATTGGCCTTAAAATAAAAGCCTGCAAAAGGGAAAATGAATGTCAACTTATTTGTCCCCCTTTCAATGTGGTTCCTTTCTCCCCTTCTTAAAAGCTCTATGCATTATTTCTAGAGTATAAAATAAAGTCCTCTTGGATGACTAGTAAAGGGGAATAAATGAGTTGTTAAAAATCATAATCTTACAAAAAGATGTTTATGGTACCTTAACATAAGCAGATGTTAAACATTACCTATTACTCATTTCAACAAGGCATGGGCCCCTCCTCTGAAGCTAGTTCTAGTATGCTAACATAACTGAGAGATTCCCTCGAGACACTTTGGCGCAGAGTCTCTCAATTATGCCTGATAACGGTTTAAGATGGTACAGATGGAAAATGATAAACAAAGAATATATTTATTCATCTAAATATCTATGATTTCATGAAAGAGTTACCAGAAGTCCTAACATTATTTTCCAAACTCAATCATATATAGTCAGGCTCTATAAAAGTTCATTTTTTTGGAGCTGCAAAATATCGAAGACCCTTTTATAATTTGCACTTGGCATTTTGTGTGGCCGTGTAAATGCTCTGCTCATTTGTCCTTCCAGACATATTCATTTAGTCAGGGATTATTTTTATATAGACGGATTATGGTGATTAGAAGTTTCCAAAGGAGTTTGCATTCACAATAAATACTGATGATTTTAGCCTACTGAGAAGTTGTTTATAGCAGTTTGTTTTCCTAGCTCAAGTCCATAAGTCTAGCTTTAGAAGCAGCAGGGCCGATCAACCACAAAAGAACTATTTTATGGGCGACCCAGTAATTCGAATTGCTAGAAAAAAGAGAAAGTAAAGAATTTTCAGAAATGACCACTATTGACTTGTTCATACAGTGGATGGTGTTTGCCTTCATCTGTGGGATAATTGGACCAGGGGATTGCAAATCCATAGCAATACAAAGCTTTCCTTACAAGACAGTTAATGCACCATCAATCAGCTGGTGGGAATAGTTCCTGTGTTGCAGTCTAAGTATGTTTTCATTCAGCTCATTTGCACTTCAAAGCTGAAGTCGATAATTCAGGCCCAAGTAGGTACAATTTGGGCTATTTCCCTTTTGTAGCACATGAACACAAGCTGAGAAAATCTCTAAATTCATTTGCACAGGGCATTACTGGCCAGAGTTGGCAAAGCAGAGAAGCAGCTAGTTTCCTATAGGTAAGTATTATTGCTATGAATAAATCCTCCGAGAGCAAGGGGCTCCGGATAAACATGGTTTGCTCTCTATTGGTGATCAATGGTTTTATTACATAAAACATAAGAATACTCTTTGTTTTACAACAGATCTTAGAATCTTATCTTCAGCAAAACACTTGCGTGGTAAATTAATAAGCCCATCCAATCAACTTCATGGATTCAGAAACATTTGGGGAATGGGAGGAACGATAATGTGAGGGGAAAGGTGAGCTCTGTCTAGGTCGGAGACAAAGAGGCTAGATTATTATCAGGAAGTAAAAACACCATCAAAGTGGTCGGAAAAGGCAGCTACAACAACCCTTTTTGTTTAAATAGCATTTAATTAAAACTTTCAGTGACCACTGTAGAACCATGTAACGCCGTGTAGTACCATGTGACACCTAAGGAATGCTATTTTTCTGGTACTTTGCTCTTTGCTACTTTATTCAACTCCAGATTCTACAAAAATGTGCTAAGCATCTGCTTTGTGTACTGAGACCTTATATCCCAAATTTCACAGGACAATCATGCAGAGTTGGCCCCACCATCACTCTCTGTCTCCCACGTACCTGCTACAGTCAACACAGTCTCTTACTATTCGTTGTGTTGAAGGATTTACCAGCCTTATTTTATGAGTTACTCATGTGGTTCTGTGAGAGATGAGCACATTTAAAGTATCAGCTCAACCCACTGAGTAAGATTTTGTTTCTTTGTATTTTTTTTAATTTTTATTTATTTTTTAAATATTGGCACCTGAGCTAACAACTGATGCCAATCTTCTTTTTTTTTCTGCTTTTTCTCCTCAAATCCCCCCAGTACATAGTTGTATATTTTAGTTGTGAGTCCTTCTACTTGTGGTATGTGATATGTGGGACACCGCCTCAACATGGCCTAATGAGTGGTGCCATGTCCGTGCTCAGGATTGGAACCAGCGAAACCCTGGGCTGCCGCCGAAGCAGAGCGTGCGAACTTAACCACTGGGCCACAGGGCTGGCCTCTGTCTGAATTATTTTTAAATCAACCCTTACTGAGTGCTATTTTTGTGCCCAGAACTATACAAAGCACTTTACGTACATGACATGATCTCATTTAATCATCAAAAGATCCTCATGAGCCATGCATGAACATTGTGCTCATTTTCCAGATGAAAAAACTGAGGCAGAGAGGAATTAGGTGACTTGTCCGAAGTTAAGTCACTTGCCCAGGTTTTTCTGGCTGGGCAAAGATCTTAACTCAGATTTCCTGATTCCAAGTCTGGAGCTTTTATATTACACATGCTGCCTTTTTGCCTATGACAAAGGGTAATACACTTGTGATATTTAGGATACATACCAATGGCTTCTTTACAGAAGATATGAGCATTTTCAAAAGGGATAACTCAAGTTGTGATGACACTTGCCTGGCTTCTCATATTCTTCCTATCCTGGCCTCCTGCCACCTATTCTATCTTTCTGTCTACTCATTCTCCAATACTCATCTTTGTTTAAATCGGATCATTTGCTTGTCCCTCCTTGAATACTTCATGCTCAGCTTAAAGCTCCATCTGTTTCCTAGTCTGGAATGCCACTTTCCTTATCTTCTTATCATTAAATACCAAAATTGAGACTTCCAGGGGACCCTCCCCTGATTACTTTGCTCCTAAATGAGCTCCCTTTTCTCAGTTTCATGCAAATTCACAATTAATTACATTCTACCTGTCATTGCCTACTTTCAAACATCTTGAATCATTTTCAATAAATCTTTCCCAAATTTCACACCTATATGTATAATAACCTTATTCACATCAGGGGACAAATGATTATTTATAACCTTTATTGAGTGCAAGACTTCTGCCTTATACCATGCAAGCGACTTCTCAAAAATTGCCTTGAAACTAGTCTGTGAAGTGTCGATTATTGTGACAGATTTTTCACAGGACAAAAATTGAGGCTTTGAGAGATGAGTACATTGTCTAAGACAATGCCAGTGGCACAGCCAGGACCCACAAGTCGTTGTCCCCAAGCCCATATCTATCTCACGTTACGCTGACAGTTCCCCGAAGTGATAATTTTTTTCATTCCTCCTCTCACTAGTTCATGTATCAGCTTTTAAAGACGTTCTAGTAAAACAAACAAAAAAGAGTCTAGAAAGGTCCTGAGTGAGTCTCAGCAGATAATGTCAGGCACACTGGCCTGATGTGGGTGGGCAGGTAACCTTTCTTTGGATCTGTCTAATCACAGCCTCAAAGTAGAAATATGCATGTCCCAGCAAGGTGGGCTCCTGGGTAGTCTTTCCTGTTTGGAAAACCTCACTTCTCTGGAAGACGTTTGAATAGTGATTATGCCCTGTCTTGCTGCACAAAGAACATCTTTTAAGCAGAAGTTTCTACAACGACTCGTTTCAAATTTGCATCCTTTCCTTTGTTTCAAAATTACTGCCACCATCTAATGAAGAGAAATAGGTTAAATTAATCAAAGGAAATTTTAGACTGAACATAAAAAAAAATCTGCTAATAGTGAGATCCATTAGACCCTATTAGAAGCTTCATTGATTGAGTCATTTCAAAGAAGACTGACCACCCTTGAGATGGGTCTGAGACTACCCCAGGCCAGGGGAGAGAGAAGCAGATGGAGCCCACAGGCCGCTCCGTCTCTAATGGGGGTGATCTTTTCTGAATTCCCTCATTTTGCCTTCTTGTCAACAAATCCTGCCATCATTTCACTCACATCTTTGCAGCATTTTTCCAGAGCTGTTAACAGAAATCATTTCACAGAGAGTAGGAAAGAATGTCATTTTGTCATTTTCTTGGGGGAGTGGAGGGACGAACAGGCGGTCCCTGCTTCCTAAGCCTTTCAGGGTGAAAAAAGGAGTGAAGCCTGCCGGCTTGTGGGATATAAGAAACAACTTTACTTGGCAGCATTATGCAGAAATAGTAACTGGAAACTCCCCAGTCAACCTCCCTCCTTATTAACCAGAAGGAAGAACAATTTGGGACCACATTGACACCCCCAAACTTACTGGCACTAATGAGCTGCAGGAACTTAATCATTACATTATATCCGAAAAGTAAGAGTGCCTTAATGATCATCAGGTATAACCTTCTTTTGAGTGCAGAACTCCTTTTAATTACAGAATTCCTGGGAGATGGTCATTGGGAGCTCATTATTTCATTGAACTCTTCATTCTATAGTTAGTTGTTCATTTGTTAAGAAAGTCACCCTTTCATTGATCTAGGACATTCATTCATTAGTACTTGCTTTCCCCTTTGGAATAATAATAATAACATATGATCAAAACAATTATAATAATGAGGATGATTATGAGTAGAAATTTTTTTCTATATACTAAGCATGCAATAAAATTTTGCATGTGTTTATGTTTTTATTTATTATCACAAAAATCTTATGTTATAGGCATTATTATTTGCCACTATTTTAGAGAAGGAGGCATTGAGACCCAGAGTGCTAGAGTGACCTTGTTGAGGGTCGCACAACTAGCAAATGGAGTCAGGATTTGTGCTCAATTCTGTTTGATTGCAGAATTCACTCTCTTATGTGCTCTGCATACAGGACACACTAGAAAGCTTCTAGCTCTTCATTTTACATATTCAAAATACATTGTCTTCTCACTCCTTTTTTTCCGGGTTGCACGTGCCAGCTCCCTTAAGCATTCCTTAATTAATATGACTTTCAGTCACTACGTGATCATAGTTGATTTTATTTTAGAAGTTTTTAGCTTTCTTCCCTAATGTATGGACATTTGAACTGGAAATAATACTGATAATGTGGTTTGACAACTGTAGCACATAGAAGATTCTATTGCCACCCTTCATCAAGTTTCAAGATCAAGTTTCTGCATCTGCAAAAGTTATTAATAGCAAAGACGATAATTGACATCAGAAGAACATCAAAGTACAAAACTTTAAGGAGATAGAAAATACATTTGAGAAGACTCTATTTTCAGATCAGAAGGGTTCTTTTTATTTACTTGAAACACCACCATTTTCTCTATAAAACTGAATACAGAACTTAGTTTAAATAATTTCCTACTCAATTTTTCCCACAGCTATAGTGAGAGTCGGGGCCACTGCAAAGGTTCCTGGCTGCTGAAGACTTTGCCTGGAACTCTCAAGAAAGCTCTGATGCTAATGTGGAAATTGTCCTGAACCAGAGTAGGTCTGAGAAAACTCCAGGAGTAGGTGGGAGAAATAAACTAGTATGCTTTCAAGGAACTCATACACATTCAAGGCGAGTAGCAAGACCAGTACCAAAAGAAGCAAATAGACTCGTTAAAAGAGGAAAATAGTAGTAAAAGTGATAGATATAGTATAAAGTGATACAATACATAGTAGAATAATATCAGTAATGTAAGGAGTCAAACATACAGACCAGGCAAAAAGGGGGCCTTTGGAGTCAGGCCGTTGCCGTACCTTTCTATACCCTTTTCCATGTGGATTAATGATGTCCATGGCAATAAGTCTTCAAAAAAGTGACTTGGGAAAGGTATCCATTTGCAATGAGAAGTAGACAGCTAGTAAATATCAGGAGTTCTGGATTACAATTCCAGTTATTCAGTAGTATTGCAATTGGAGACACTTTTTATGATTAGCTTAACATAGACAAAGATGAAGTAAACTAATGCAGAATGTCTTAAAATAACACCACTCCCCCACTCTACCTCTTCAATTACCTACTCCCTACTCCTCTTACTTTTTAAAAGTTTTCTTCCTGTGGAGGTTACACCCATAGCTCCAAGCCAGGTGCTGATATGACTTTTTCTTGATTTATGAAATACAGGCATTATCGTTTCCTATCTATTGAAAATGAAGATTTAGCTCACTTATATGACCCCAACGTCCCCTTCTCCACTCAACTCTGCATTAATATTTCAGTCTTTCAGTTGGTTAAATCTTTAGTCCTTGTTTTGGCAGCATAAATACTAAAATTAGAATGGTATAGAGATCAACATGGCTCCTGCTCAAGGATGACATGCAAATTTGTGAAGTATTCCATGTTCTTATGGAATATTATTTAGCCTTAAAAAAGACTGGAATTCTATCACATGCTACAACTTGGAAGACCCTTGAAGACATTATGCTAAGTGAAGTGACGTGAACACAAAAGGGCAAATATTTGATTGTATTTATATGAGATACCCAGAGTAGTCAAATTCATTGAGACAGAAAGTTAGAATGGTTGTTGGCAGGGGCTGGGGAGAGCGGGCAATAAGGAGTTGTTGCTTAATGAGTACAGAGTTTTAGTGTGGAAAGACGAAAAATTCCTGAGATGAATGGCGGTGATATTTACACAACTGTATGAATATAGTTAATTCCACTGAACTGTACACTTAAGAATTATTAAACTGATAAATTTTGTAATGTATATTTTGGCATAATAAAAAATATTTCCTTATTATGCAACTTATCTTATCTTTTGACTTCTTCTATATAAAATCAACATGTTAATGCACATGACCTCAATTTTCATCCTCATTATACCAGAATAACTCCATGTATAAACTTTTCATAAAAATATGTAGACGTAATTGTTGCAGGCATGGGTGCTGTTCACAAATAATTTTTCCTGCTCTCTGCCTTCTGTGAACATAGGATTATTGAACTTTAGACCCCTTGAGGCTGATGAAGCCAAGAGACTAGCTTTGGCCCATGAATTGAGCAGTGGGGAAGTGAGTCATTCTCAGACCTGGTCATTTAATGCAGAGCTCTCAGTCCTTTGCCAGAGCAACTGACAAAGTTTGAGATGGCTGTTTTTTTCTCTTTATGCTCTGAAATTTGCAGATATGATGTTTAGGAGTAGGTATTTTTTTCATCCACCCTTTCGTGTAATCAGGGTACTGTTGAAATAGAAAGATCCACGTCTTCTTCCAGATATGCAAAATTGTCCTGCGTTTTATTTTGCTTATTTCTTCCCTTCTATTGTTTTCTCCTTGTTGAGCTCATATTTGTTGGAGGTTGGAATCGCTGATTGTTCTCCTATGCCTTTTATGTTTTATCACATATTTTCTGTTGATTTGCCTTTTTTTCTCTTTTAGGTAGATTTCCTTGACTTTCTCTTATTGTTCTTTGGCATCATCCTTCAAATCTCTCTGAGAATACTAATTAGACTTCAAGTTGGTTCTCTTCCATGAATTATTTCTGTTTCCACTGGGATTGTTTATTTTGCCGTTTTAGTGCTGCTAATTTTCTTTATATGCCTGGGTGATTATAACTTATTCGTACATATTTAAAACAGGAGGGATTGAGTTGACTTTTTCCCGTAGTGGATTGGATTTTCTCTGCTGCTGTATGTGTAGGCTTGTGTTCCCTGAAAGATTTTTCCTTCAATCAGGAGGCTGACCTGGTCAGGGAGGCCCATAAATCACTGGGGACCCAGGCTTTTGATGAGAGATTACCAAAAGGAAAGAAATTTATTCTTTGGTGCCAGCACCAGCTAGTGGTCTTAATTCTCCCCAAGCAATGCATTACATTTCTTTTATGTAGCGGACATCGTTCTTATTATGGTGATTATTGTTTTGCTTTGTTTTCTTTTGCCTTGGGTTAAAGCGAAGTTTCCTGTACTCCTGTTACATCCAGGAATGTGGGTGAGAGAGGAGAGGAGTAGGGAGGTGATTGGATTCTTGCTCTAGAGGCATAATTTCAGGCAGACCCTCTATTCCTCTCTACATACCAATTTTGGCTTACTTTCGTGATCCCGCCCTCCATATGCTTAGTCATTTTATTCCAAAAGTCTTTGGGGTTCTACCTGGAAGATTAGCGCCCTCTTTTTCTGCCATCCCCTCCTGTGTTCATTTTGGGCTGTAGATGCCTCAGTCTTTGTGGTTCAATTACATGGTTCTCATCCATTTTCCATCTCCCAGAAATGCTTTGAAATCTAATCTTGAATGATGGCCCTTCTCCCATTCTCTTTCCTATTAAGGTTTACGAGTTTAATTCTGTTTTTAATCTCTCTTATTTTAGTAAGAAGTGGAGGCAAACACAGGCACTTGATCACCATGTTAAACCAGAGCTCACCCTGTGCACTTGCAGAAAACAAAGGGCTGTGTTGCATTTTGTTCATCTGCAGGGTCATCAACTATCTTCTCACTGAGAGCAATGCGTGTGAGTTGGGGGAGCTAGAACACTAAGGGATACTTTTAGTGTTTCCTAGACTCAAGGTACATCAGCATCCTTTCATGGTTTTTAAGCCATTTGCAAAGATCAGCGTAGGAAAATGGAAAGCAGATGGAAGTCAGGATTTGAATCAACAGCCGTTCCTTTTGCCATATCTTTTTTTTTTTTTAACTAGACTTTGGTAAAAGTTGGATATGACCAATGCAATATTCCATAATTAAACTAACAGTTCTGTTTTTGAACATACCTGATTGCAATGACTTAATTGAGAAGAAAGTAAGAAATAATAAAAGTAGTAAGTATCAGAAAAACTGAAATATTTTAGTAGGTTTTCTGTTTGCATTTTAGAAGATGTATCTCAAAGAATCTTGAATTCGGGTTTTATTCTTGTAGTTTTCTGTATCTATAATTATTCTCCAAGTTGTTTTCCTCAGTTCTTGTAAGAATACATCTGGTGCTTCTGAAAAACATTTTCATAAGTGCTTGTGGGTGATTTATTGGTACTTACATCCATACTAGGTTGGGTGTATGAATTGTGCCTACTCCAAATGTCCAGCATCAACACTAGCATGATTTTCGTAATCCTCCCAGACCTCCCTCCTGTCCTCCTTTTTTTATTAACTCAGCCTACTTTTGCCTCCCCTAAACTTCCAGGCTTTCCATGATGTAGTTTGGTTTCTGGTAATTCTTCGGCATCCCCCTCCCTCTGGTATTGCATTTGAATCTTCTTCTTATTTATACCAATCTTATCTCTCATATTCACAATAACATGTCCAAGTCTCTTTTGACTCCACGTTTCTTAATATGTATATTTTTTTTAAGATTAGACTGACGCACAGAGTCCAATGTGGATGGGGAGAAGAAGGAGCAAAAGAGGTTTCTCTAATATGAGCTCTGTGAGTCAAGCCAGAGTCAAATACTAGATTGTATTTAAGGAGAAAAACTGTGTTTGACTGATAAGTCAAAGCTAGAGTGGTTGTGGTGTAAGGTGTGTGAAATGCTGCAGAATACTGGAGCAGGGAGAAGTAGGTTGGAAAAGTCAACTGCGTGTGGCCTAGGTGATGGTGTAAGAGACAAGGGCTAGAGTTTTCAGCTGTGCTTTTGTGCATATTGACACTTTATAAAAAAGAGAGATTATTTGAAATTGAAATTTGTCTCATACTAATTATCCATTGAAATAAAACATGAATGATTCATGTGTTTATCAAAGATCCAATAGACATATACTAGTCAATGCATTATAGTAAAAATAATGGAAAAATTAATAGTGATTACGGCATTATCATCAAAGAAACCTCATATCTGTCAGGAGAGAGATAACTGTACATGTAATGAAGTGATGGAAGAGAAGAAAGGAATGACAATATTTTGTAAGTGTCAATATAAATTATTTAGAACTGAAAGGATACAATATATTTATGGATGTAGTTTAAAAAACACAATTTTCCATCCTAGCCTTTGGACCCACAAAATCAAGGCAACCCTCACGCTTATTGGGAGCACACGGGAGATGAGAAATAACAAGGGCACCTTGCCAGCCAGCTTTATCATGGTCCATGGCAAGACACAAGGTAGGGTTTCCATTTATTAAAAGTATGCTGAGGGTGGCAAGAAAGGAAATTCCTTTTAATCGTTTCTGTTTGCCTACAAAAGGAGAATACTTTCTTAATAAAAATATTTCAAATTATGCCATCTGGCAAGTCATCTTGCCTAATTTTAAGTCCAAATCTTTCCACTGATTGTCTCACAGGAGAACTTGAAGATACTTTTCTACTCCTTCAATCCTCTTTGAAAATTGTTAAGAAACATGGATCACCACTGATATTCTGGTCTGATATGTTTATTTAGACAACTATACCTTTTAAAACATTCCGTTCACTAATGTGTTTGTTTAAATACCTACAGTATATTTCATTTACAATAAAGTCTCCCATTTAGCCATTTTGCCAAAGGAAAGGTCATTCTGTGGTTAATGTCACTCATGTTATCAGACAGAATTCCCCAAACCATCATTACATATGGCTTAGTTATTCAACTCAGCAGAGCTGTTTATTTTTCCGTTGTCCTTGCCTTCAGTGTTCTAAGAGTCTGGTAAATTCCTGCATTTCTACCTTCCAACTGCACAAAGTTAGAGAGGGAAATGTCTTCCTGTAGCAGTAACATGCAACAAAGGTTGCAATGCTCATAACACAGATTCAGTCAGTTGAGACCTGCTTCATTTTTGAATTGTGAGGCTGGATGAATTGTGAGGAAGGAGAAGACGCTACAGCCAGGGCTGTCAGCCTGAGCACTGCATGACTTTTAGGGGTCACACTCCCAAAGACTGTCGTGAATGGGACTTTGCAAACCAGTGGAGGCCTTGTACCATCTCTATTCTTTGGCCAAATACAGCAAACCTAAATGCTGAGTCTGTTTAAAGAAAGGTAGCATACCATTGCTACATAGAACAGGAGGTTGCCTGAAATATTCAGATTATACCAGATTAGTAACATTAGTATGCCTATAGCAAAATTAGAAAAGCATGTTTAAAGTTGAAATTTCAATCTTCTACCATCCACTGAAATCAAACATGAATGATTCATTAATTTATCAAAGACACAATAGGCGTAAATTATGTACAATTCATTCTGCTAATGTTATGGAAAATTCAATGATAAGTAAGGCAGTGCCTTCAAAGGAACCAGGCATCCGGCAGAAGAGTGAGATAAGTACACATTTGATGGAGTGATGAAAGAGAAGAGGGGCAGTGTGAGTTGATCACAGAGGTATCTAGCCTCAGGATTACAAAACAGAAACACAGGTTTTGTGATGTAGACCACATATAATACAGACCAGCAGCATAACTGATGATAAACAGCCTTGTAGTCACAGAACATTCAGATGTCTTTGCACAGATAACTCTTTATGTCTTTAGATATGATATTATGTGGCTTTAGGTAGATAATAGACACAAAATATATAAATACGAACAGTGAACACAGTGCATTGTTAGAAATGTGGAAAGATTATGATGAAAAATAAATAAATGATAGATGGATAGATAAATAGATAGGCAGACAGATAGATTGATGGATAGGTGACAGAGAGACAGAAAAATATCTGGGGCAGATGATAAAGGACTGATTTTAATCTTAGTTATATCACAAATATGAAACAGAATTGATTCATTGACTAAATATAATTTTATTTCAACTTTTAGCATCAAATATAATGATGTTTGTCAGGGCCAAAAGATCATTTTAACCTCTGATGCTGTCAGTGATGTGTTTAAATTTCACAAAAGGTAAATTTCAGTATAGAACTTCCTTGTGCCTGATGAATGTCATGGTGACAATTCTATCAGAGTCTCCATTAAGCTAAATTTTTTTTCAAAATAAAGAAAAATAGGAAAATAGGATGCTGATTCATTTATGTGCTCATTGTTCTTCCAATTCACAGAAGTTTGCCCTTGTTCTATTTCATAATATGTAAAAAACAGAGACCAAGTTTTCTTAAATACATTTATAAAGACATTTTTGTATCAGGCAAAAGATAAACACTGATAAAAATAAAAGTACAAGTCATTCTTTAATTGGCATATAACCTTGTTTCCCCCCATCCTTTAGTGCTCTCTTCAGAAGAGCTCCAGAATTTGATTCAATCTGGAATCATGTTCCGCTACACTAGCTCCCCGAGCTAGCCAATTATCTATGAAGGTTTCTTCTTGGATGCCCTCAGTTAGCTCTGTTCATTCAATGGAAAACTTGTGGTACTGAATTCATTTTAAATGACAGGCAGAAAAGTCTGTACTGTTTAAATGGCAACTTAAATATACAATGCAAGGTATTCGATTTAACTTAAATTAAATTAATTCAATTTAGCTGTCAAAACCCCAACAAAGATGCTTAGTGTTTCCTGTGGTAACTATTTGATATATAGTGGGTGTGTGTGTGTGTGTGTCCAAATTTATGTGTATATGAGACAGAGAGATTGTTCAATTGTCCTATACCTTAGCAATCAAAGTTTTTTTCTTGTTTTCTTTTGGAAAGTAAGAAAAAAAACAAATTTATATTGACCTATATGAAGTTGTAAAATGTGATAGAAACTATTTTCATAATAGACTGTGTCACATAACTTCCAATACTGGTTCTTAGAATTCTTTCCTTCTATTCAGAATTCTATTGTGATTCTGCTTGGACCGTCTATCTACCATGCATAGAACCACAACACATTGAAAGAACAATTGTCTCTGGTGTACTCTCTACCATAGAAATTCAGCCAATCAATAATCTGTTAATCAAATGTCAAATCAAATCTGACCATCTCTAATATACCCAGTTCTGTGCCAGATAAGGTAGAAGGTATGAAAGCATAGGATATAGCTTCGGTCCTCAAGAAAGTTTTCCAAGCTTGGTATTTACCTTTGTGGAAAATCCAATAAACATTTTCTTAGATGCATAAATTTAAAATGACAATGTGAGAATTTCAAGGAGTGCTTTAGCAATTAAAAAAAAGAGGATATAACTGAGGATAATACATACATAAGGGATGTGAGAGGTGAAATATCCTTCTGGAAGGAAACGTGCTCACTACAAAACTGCAAAATGCATGGCAGACAATGGGCAAGAGATCTTATTTAGTAGGAAACACAAGAGCAAAGCATGGTGGGTATGACTGTAATCAAAAAATTCCCTCAAACTGGAACAATGTTTTCCTAAAAAAAAAAATTCCAGAGAATCCCTAATAACTTTATTTCAACATAATTTCTCAGTAGTAGTTGAGACATAATTTTATCATTCAAGGAAATTTCTATGATGGCATTTAGAGCAGCTTTCCGCATCCTCCTCTTCATCTGCCCCTCCATACTCCTCAGATTTGTTTGCAAGGTGGCTGGAACATGGTGTCAGGCCCTGCAGTTGCATATTGGTGACCATTGCATATAGTTTGTGAATATGTGGAGGAAGAGGGTGCCTGAAAAGCCACATCGTAGGGAGACACCAAAATGGAGAGAAATGACTATTTATTTAAATGTTTGTTTTAGAGTAATTCACTTTTTAATCAATAGGATGAATATGTGGGAAATCAGAAAGCTTGAAGTAGAAGCGGCAGACAGTGAAGAGATGCCAAGCATTTCCTAAAGGATATTTGCAGTGAATATTTAGAGGATGTCTCTGCTGCGAGTGGGAAGGTAGCCATCAACACCATCCAGCTGGTACAGGAAGTTACACTGAACGTTACAACAGGATAGGTAGAGAGGAGAATCAGTTTAATAGTATCATCTTCATCATGTACAAGTTGAGTTGGCTATAAGACTTAAACTTTGGTTTATACAAATTAACTTCATTCCATAATTCCACACTAAATATTGGGGCATTAGGACCATTCAAAATAGTAAAATTGGAAATTCTCCCTCTGGCTTCCCATGCATCTGCAGCACTGATGTTAGAATTTAGCTATAGACTGTCTTATATTGTATTCTGTCTGTTTTATATTGATCAGTCAACCATAGTCCATTCCGAGTGTGTATCTGGCCTTGTGAGCAAGTATTAAGCAAGAATTGGCCCCTGTCTTTAAGGAACTAGTTATCTAGTAATGAGATGAAACTTAAAAATATGAAAAACATAAATGATTATCCCATCACAGTTTTATTCCCAACATGTAGAATTCACACTTGCTGTCACATGATAGTAAATAAATGGTGTCTTAGACCACAAAGTATTGCTGGTCACAGAGAGGGCATGCTTAGCTCTGGGGAAGCTCTCTAATTTGCCTATACGAAAATGACTGCAAACATTTCCTGCTTCCTCCAGAATCATTTTTTTATCAAGAGGTATATGCTTTCTCTATATACCTATCTTTAAAATTTCCCGCTTCTTTTTTTCCCTTACCTGTGAAGGCAGTTTATCAAATATGTATTTTATATAAATACATAGCTGATATGCCATATTCAAACTGGTGTTTCTCTGCTTGTCCACTTGTTCTGCTTCCCACATTTCCCCTCTTTATTCATCTGAACCGTGGTGTTGAAGACCACAACTTGAAATTGTAGATGCATTCTTACTGACTATCCACTGTCCTTTTGCCATTGCCATTCTCCCTGTTCTTAAGTCTAGTTGACTAAAGGTATGTGCTGTTCCTAAGAAAGGGTTGCAATTTCTGACTAAGAACAAACACTAGTCCGGGCTGGTATTTCTCACACCAGAGTCCTGACTCCCTCTGGTCAGTAGCTAGCAGGAGGTTCCAAGATCAAACCATGGACTCCAGGCTGTGCCAACAGTTATTGCAAGAACGTCCACTGTGGACAATGCAAAACAGCTAACTCTAAAGTAAAAATGCCAAGAAACCCTCTTGAGGTTTGAATCAGTGAAGCCAGCTATTCAGGATTTTTTTCTTTTTTTTTTGAGGAAGATTAGCCCTGAGCTAACTACTGCCAATCCTCCTTTTTGTGCTGAGGAAGCCTGGCCCTGAGTTAACATCCATGCCCATCTTCCTCTACTTTATATGTGGGACGCCCACATGGCTTTTGCCAAGCGGTGCCATGTCCGCACCCGGGATCTGAACTGGCGAACCCCAGGCCGCCAAGAAGCCAAACGTGCGAACTTAACCGCTGGGCCACCAGGCCAGCCCTGGGAATTTTTAATATTTTAATTATTTGTTGAGTTGTTTTTTTTTTTAAACTTCTCTCCCACTGACATACCTTCAAATATAATTGGGAGTAACACAACGTACATTTGAACTGCTAAAAAAATATACCTGACAGTGAAGATTACAACCTAGCATTCAAGAAATGAAAAGAGTAGCATATTTTTTGAATTCCAGTCAATGTATGAAGTAGTTTTCCAAATGATACAAATAAATATGATGCAAGGCTAAAGATAACACTTAGACTTTGTATAAAAGAGACTGGATTACTTTGTTCTTCATTAATTTATTCACTGAAAACTTTGTTACTGAGCTCCTACTCGGTGATGGATACTATGCTTAGTAGTAACTCTTAAGCGCAGTTTTTTTTATATGAGGCTTCGATTTTTATTGTAAAGCACAGCTTCACTGCACACAAAATGCAGAAATTCTTTCCGATCGTATATGTAGAGCTGGCAATATTTTTAAATGACAAAATACTGAACGTAAGTATAAAGTCTGGAATTCCCACAGGGCAACGGTGGCTGGAGAAGGCAATTAAGAGGGTGAAATCGTGGTAGTAGTCAGCACTTGATTGTAAAAGAGGCAACTTCGAGATGGCAGCATCACCTCCTCTGATTATTAAGAAATAAATATTGACGTTAATTTAGCATTTTCCGTCTTCAAAGCACTTTACAATTATTAATTAGTCCTCTTAGGACTATTTGAAATATAATTTCTGAAGTTTGCATTTAAGTAGGATTTTCATGATGGTGTTTTTTGGAATCAAATACAACAGATTTTTTTTTATAATTCTTAGAATTCTTTTTTTTCTTTCAGGAATTAAAGATAGTAGGATGAGTACAGTTGAATAGATGTTCCAGGAAACCTTATCTCAGGATGCCTACTATGGGGTCACCAGGAACTTCATTTGCATATTCCTACAGCAACGGACCAAGGTGACAGTTCAGTTTCCTCAAAGGCCTTTGACCATGAGAGTTACTCTCAGTTCATCAAATAAACCCACTTTTGCACCCAAATGTTTGTACAGGGTGTTATCTCTGCCAGCGACTGCCACTCAAACTGCTGCCCTTCTTCTTTCAGCTGCCAATTCCTATGTATCTCAGTTTTATATTTTATAACAAAGAACCGTTTCCTAAACCTTTGACTTTTTTTCCTTTTAGCCAGCCCTGATGGTCTAGTGGTTAAGGTTAAGCACTCCACCTCCGCCTGAATTTGTTTCCTGGTCAGGCAACCACACCGTCTGTCAGTTGTCATACTGTGGTGGCTGCATGTTGCTGTGACACTGAAAGCTATGCCACCAGTATTTTGAATACCAGCAGGGTCACCCACAATGGACAGGTTTCCTGGGAGCTTCCATACTAGATAGACTAGGAAGAAGGACCGGCCACTCACTTCTGAAAGAATTGACCATGAAAACCCTATGAATAGCAGTGGCGCATCGTCTGATATAGTGCCAGACTGTGAAAGGATGGCGCAAAAAGCACCAGGCAGGGCTCTGCTCTGCTGCACACAGGGTTGCTCAGAGTTGTAATTAACTCAATGGCACTAACCGCAAAGATTTTTTTTAAAACATTCAACAAATATTTATTAAGTTGCCAAATAGAAAATTTGAAAAACAAAAGCATGGACCTTTATCTCATAGCTCATAGACTAACAAGAAGACCAAGAAAATACGAACAATCACTCTATAGTATAACAAGTATTTTTCTAAAACATTAATACATCTTTTTTGAGCAGTTTTATGTTTACGAAAACATTGATGGGGGGGCTGGCCTGGTGGCATGATGGTTAAGTTTGTGTGCTCCACTTCGGTGGCCCAGGGTTTGAAGGCTCCAATCCCTGGCACAGACCTCACACTGCTCCTCAGGCCATGCTGTGGCAGCATCCCACATAAAATAGAGGAAGATTGATACAGATATTAGCTCAGGTCTAGTTTTCCTCACAAAAAATAAAAAAAATTGAGGAAAAAGTACAGAGAGTTCCCATATACTCCCTCAATACAATACCTCCTCATCAGTTTTCCCTATTATTAACATCTGGCATTAGTGTGGTACATTTGTTAGAATTGATGAGCCAATACTGACACATTATGATTAATTAAAATCTATAGTTTCTATGTGGATTCACTCTTTATGCTGTACATTCCAGGCTGTGTTTTGACAAATAGCTAAGTACGTTTATCCACCATTACAGTATCATGCAGAATAGTTTCTTTTGTCATATGTTCTTGTGTGTCAGTTTATACTAGTTTGACTTCTCTGTGACCACTCACCTTTGTCCCAGACCCACCTGCATTTCAAGGAGGTTGTGTCCCTTTGGAGACTGCTTGTACAAACACTGAGACATCAGTCTTCTCAGCTCCACTGAGCAGGAAGCCTCTCTGTCCCCAGAGAAATGCATTTCATTCCACCCGATTTGAAGAGAAGACAAGGGTCTACCTTGGTGATGAAGGGAGGTCATTTGCAATTTAATTCAGTTTGACGTATAAGAGGCCTTCTCCGATCCATGCTCCTGCCCTGCATCTTGTCCAATTAGGGAGCATTCTGGCACCTTCTTTTTGTTTGCCAGATCTATCACCTCCCTCACTTCTGCACTGTCCAGGATCATCACAGGATCCACAGTAGCATTTAATCTGTCTGTGAAGCTACAGATGATTCTAGTAATCATTACTGGAGGGTCACCTCTATATTTTAGAAAGTTAGCTTGCTGTTTATTAGCCAAAACAGATATACTACTAACTTATGTGCATATGTTTTTGTTTGAGCCTTTGCTGAACCACGGTCACCACTTATATACATGGGCAATCTTCTCGTATCAATAGGCAACGAATTGCTTTGTGATTATTTGTCTACATCTGCCTCCCCTTTTAGACTGCAAGTTACATAATGGAAAGAAAGTACTGTTTTTATTTACTCTTGGGTCCCTCAACAATTTGAACTTTGCCTGCCACATGATAGAGTCTCAAATTCTGAATCAATTTAAAGCACAAAAATAAAAACAAATTCAAAAAATAGTTAAGGAGAGAATAAATAAACTAGAAAGCCAACTTTCTGTAATGCTTCAAGGAGACAGTTTAAAAAATTTTCTAACTTTACTACTCAATCCTCACTCCTGATAAATTTGTAATGGCACAGAGAAGATGAAAGGAAGCGGAAGGTATGCTTATGCCTTGCAATATCATGGCATAAAACCTGGCTCAGACCATTATATGTGCCTCAAATTCAGCCCCCTTTTTTCCTTGAAGGTCTCCTCTAAAGCCACATTAAATCATTGAGGATAAAGACACTGATGACAATAATGGTAATCCTCCATTCCCCCAGTGAGAAGACCCATTCTAGTGACTGAGAAAGGAAATTTCAGACCCGCCTCCAAGAACCTCAACCTCAACCTTCAGAGATTCATGGCTCCCTAAAGCATCAATGGTAAGGACTTCCTCTTTACCTTTGGACGTTCTCTGGAAAGCTCTCCCTGTACCCTCCTGGATCTGGACCAAGGGCCCCATTAGGGTCCTATTAGTAGGTGGTAGCCTCTCTCATTTTCCTCTCACACTGGGTTGTAATTGCCTGGATACTTCCCCACTTTCTCCATCAGGCTTTAGGCTACATTATGACAAGAAGCCTGTTTTCTTTGCTTACTATGTCATCACTTGTGCTTAGCTGAATGTCTGAAACATAATGTGGGAGGAAGGAAGGGAAGAAGGAAGGATGGGAGAAGGAAGGAAGGCAAGCAAACAAAAAAAAGAAAAAAAGAAGGAAAGACTTACATCTAGAAGTAATAAAATTTCTCTTACAAGCCCTGGTCCGTTTAAGTTTAAGTGTTTCTTCTAGAATCTTGACTCATAAGAGAGCCCTGAGCTTTTCAGGAAAAACAAAACACCTACTTAGCAGGGGAAGCTAGTTGGCTCACAGCTCTTTGGAACCATCCTTGGCACTATGATTCACTTTGATTTTGCCACCCATCTGTCTTATTTATGTTGGATGACAGCGGATTAACTGACCTCAGCTCTAATTTAATGCTGTGTTCATGGGATACCTAATATCACAGCCAAATATGGAGATGCTCCTAGCACTAACAAACGCTGTGATCCTGTCTTGGTGTGCCTTGTGTTACCTTGATGCCTTTTCCTTGGCTGACTCTGGAACACATTTAATTTTGTATCTTTTCTGTCATCTGAGGTGTGTTAAACCTAAATGTACCCTGTGGGCTTTGTTATTCATAAAGGGCAGACTACCTCCTTCCACTTGCTATGTATTTCCTCATTTTATACCTATCATGCATGTGTCTTCTTTCTCACATTAACTGAAGTCAGGGATCATGCCATATATTGCTTTATTATATCTTTCAATGGTTAGTATATTATGTTGAAAACAATAGGTTGAGATATTAAAAACATGATAAAATGGATGAAAAGTAAAGGGAATTTTCTTATCACAAATAGAAATATTTCTTTTTAATTCAATTCATATGTACTCCTTTCTAATCTCCAAGATTCTGGGATTTATATTAAGAATTTAAGATACGCAAGAACTTGTTTTCACAAACCAGTGCTGTATCTGTGTTTTCACTGGGTCAAAAAAACCCATAAAAGGGCCAGCCCTGTGGCCTAGTGGTTAGGTTTTATGTGCTCCACTTCGGCGGCCTGGGTTGGTTCCCGGACACAGACCTACACCACTCATTGGTGGCCATGCTGTGGCAGCGACCCACATACAAAATAGAGGAAGATTGGCAACAGATGTTACCTCAGGGTCAATCTTCTTAAGAAAAAAAATAAACAGAAAGTGCTTGTCCAGTTTCTTTTTATCTTGGACACTGAACTCTGGAGTTAAAGGATGCCATTGCAAACCATGCACTCTTCTCCTGTGTCACCACACACACAGACTTACTAGGCTCCTTCCTTGTTGATCTCCTAAATGGCATCTCAGCAGCAGAAAGGTCAGAAACAAAAACTCCAAGTTTGCAAGATTTAAAGGCAAGTTATCAAGAATTGGACTGGAGCCCCAAACCATATAGGCTATAAGGTCAGAGCTTAACTGTTTTTCCATTTTATTGCTCAGGGACAAAAGAATTTGATGCATGAGACTCCGGCCCCATAAACCCTACTGAGGTAGCCATTTCTTCACTTATGGTTGCAAGTTGACTACTGACCACATAATTTAAATCAACAGCAGCAGGGCCCTGGTGGGGATGTGAGAAGCAATGTTACACACAACATCCTTTTCCTAATTATTGGGACCCGGACAGGTGGTGGGAAGAGAATGAGGGGTGAGGTTGGGGGAAAAGGAGGGGCGGGGAGGCACAGTGACATTTCCCATCTCAGGAGTACAAGATTCATTACCTCTGATGAAAAGTCACCAGGCTGCAGTGAGTCCTGACATACTCTGTGACAGGAGAAAGTGACATGGCCGTTTGACATTCAGGGCTAGAAGGTTGCCGGTCTGTAATCACTAGTTAAAATTGAATCTTGTACATTGCACCCTGCCAGCCACAGCTCAACTCTTGATAATTATTTGGATGCTACTGTATTTGGATTTTATTTCCCCAGCAGAGAGGGGAAGTTGGATTTATAGTTTACTGCTGGGTTAGGATTGGAACAGGCTAGATCTTTTTTATGGTTAATATGGCAGAGCCAAATAAATCTAGAGATATTTTTTTGTCCCCATTTTAATTCTAAACCACTTGGGGGTGGAGATAGGGAACCACAAAGGAATCAAAGGGTGCATCTTCTCATTTTCCATGAACAAGCTACAATTCTGTCTGTGCTAATGTTTTCCTCTTTTTTCCTTTCACTCCATGATGCTTTAAACCAGCCATCTGGACAGAGACGGGGCTGGGAAGCACCATTTTGTAACAGCTATAGCGTGTGCTGCTACATGGATGAGGACATAGATGGTCAATGCCACTTAACAACCACTTCTTCTTTACCTGGGGGTCAGGAAAAGGACAAGAGAAATGCTTTACAGTGGGTCATTTTAGTTTAATTACACAGTGGCCTTGAACTGTTGATTTGCATGTAGGCATGCTGCGATTCCATCCATATTCTCTCCCCTCACTCCTACCCTGAGGCATGGAAGATTCCAGTCATGGTAGGAGTACGGGCTGTATATTCACCCCATTAAGCCCAGAAGGATCCCTGATGTCTGGCTTAACAGGCTCAATCTAACATTTTGAAGAGTCACAAGCTACATGTTCATGGAAGGGTAAAATGATCACCAGAGGTAACTTTATGTACAGACAGAAGAGTTTTGCCTGTGCACTAGGGTTTGGCTGTGTCCTAGGAAGCGGGCAGACTGGCCTGATCTAAGATATCTCTACCACTAATCTCCCTCAACGTCTAAAAGTCTATTATTAAAAAACATTGACTTAAATAAAAACATTGCGTTTCCAAGGGTTCCAAAATGTCACCATTATTTCTTGGAAAAAAAAAAATTCTCAAACACAGATAGATAAATCATGGTAGAAATTTTGTAGGGAAAGGCCAATAGGCTCTGGACCAAAATGCCTCAAGGATTAGCATTCATTTCTCTGGGGGACTCACTTTGGCCCTGGGGCTGACTCTCAGCCTTGCTAGTGCTGAAACCTGATTTCTATCAGTTGATTACGGTTCTATCACTTACAGAGACGTCCCATCACTTAAACATCCACTAAGTTTGTGGGATTGATGTCTGGAACAAGAGTGATTTATGTAATGCGTGGTGAGAAATAATAATACAAGAGGATTTCAAACATGCAAGGTCACATGACCAGTGCAGACATTACAGGTAAACCAGCCAAATTCCAAAGAGAACGTGTCCTGGTGACCAAGGAATCACCAGGAAAGTAAAGATAAGTCGAGCTCTTTGCCCTCTTACTGACAGAGTCAGTGTAGCCAAGGCTGTCTTCACCAAATCCAGGATGGCCATAAGAGCTGAGATAGTCAGCATCCTTAATGTAAAGCTCCCTTTCTCCTGGCTAGTGCCAAGATGGCACTGCCAACCACGGCTGACTCTCATCTCCTTTGTTCGGTCTTCAAGGGTAAACACCAGCCCCTCTGCCCAGCCTCCACTTCATAGCGAGAGATGGTGTTGATATCAGAGCTTGGTTTTCAGAAGGCAGTCATAATTTCCTGCTTCTCCAGTCACTTGCCGACATAAACAGCTTCGGGTAAATGCTTCCATTACTTGCTTTCATTCCTGTAGAAAATACACTGACAGAATGGGACACCTTAAAGGGAGGATTTCTTGTCCAAAGCAGGAATTTCTGAACACAGAAAAGTCTAGGAAGGTAATTGAGCTTTGAGAAACTTGGCAATAAAGTACCAGAATGAGAATACCTGAGGGAAGGACATGAACAAGCAAAGGAGAAAAATACAGAAGAAAGGAGAGGGACAAAAGAAAGAAAAACCCCAGATATATCAAGAGGACTGAAATGATGCCTATAATGGAAATTGAGTAAGGAGTGACTTGAATGTGTGGTTGCTGAAATGACGAGTCCACCAGCAGTGAAACTGAGGTGTCTGGGTTGGTTAGATGAGGTGTGGTTAAAAGAATAAACTCACTTTTTTTGTTATATCACATATCAACTGCCCAGATTGTAAAGACTGGATTAAAAGTAGTTTCTTTTTTCCTATGGGCATCAATTATCATTACTTGGGAAGAATAACCTCAATTATTCCTTGTCTAGGCCACAGGCAAAAAGGCAAAGCTGTAACTAATAAGGGATTCCATCAGCAGTATTGCTCATGGCAAAGTGAAGGACAGTCCTTGTGTTCCCCAATGTCTGGGAAAAGACCTCCTCCTTTTCTCCTCCAAATGAAATCTCACTCATCATGTATGGTTCATTTCAAGGCCCCCTCTTCCATGAAGTCCCCCCTGACTAACCAGCACAGGTGATCTTAAATTTCTGTAAAAGTTATCCTTCTAGTATAAATGTATCATCTGTGTTTGGTTTTAATGTTCTTTTTGTGTCTCCTGTTTATACATCTTGCTTGAATGAGCAACTATAGCCTGGAGGTAAGAAGTTTCTGAGATCTAAAGTTAGTCTTTTAACCTCCTGGAAAATCAATTTTCTTATCTATTAAGATGAGGATATAGGAATACGGTCCTCAAATGTCTCTTCTGGTTCTTATAGTCTACGAAACTAGGTTGTACTTCCTTTGTCCTTCTCCTTGAAGGGAAATGTATTTTTCTTCGTTTAATTTACACAATCTTGTGTTCAATTCAACATAAGCAGACCACCGCAAGAGCAATGCTTCGTACTAGACTTCAGGCACACCATAGGCATATCCAATGACAGCCCTTCAAATGCAGCAGCACCAGCAGGAGCTCAGCCCAGTGCAATCCACTCATGAACTGGCTGTGCTGGTTGTGCAACTACAACATAAGGACTCTGTGCTTTGACAGACTCAAATTGCATTTTTTAACATTTCTGTTCTAAAATGTTGTATGGCCAGATTCTTTCTAGTCTCACCTTGTTTAAGTATATTTCTGAGGAAATCGAGCTGTCTGGAAGCTTCTACTCATACAGCTCTCAGTGGTGAGCTATCCCCACAGCTTTTGATGCAATTAGCATCCTAGAATATTGAACAGAAGTAATTTTATCGTGCAATCAAGAATACATCAGCTAAGGTTAGATGTCAGTTATTGCTGAAAACTGAAAGAAAGGAAAAATATGAGGAGTAACATTGTTCACAGGTAAAAAGAACCTAAGTCTGGCTTGGGTTGAGAGAGGGTGGCTTGTATTTTGATGGGATTATTATTTTAAGATACACGTTAGTATTCTTTTGCAATATACTGATTACATTCCTTGGCATTACACGATTGGGGATAAAATCATCAACATCCCATTGAACAGGGGAGATGGGGAGAGAATCTGTGGCCACCTCAGGTGATGCCCAAAGATTAGACCACTGGATCTGAATGGATTTTCTTTACTTTTCTTGGAATCTGTGTATCACCCAAGAAGGAAGAGTTTTGTCGCTGAGTGGCGTTGGAGCTTATTGCTTGTCTTAAGAATAGAAGGAACAAGAGTCTTCTTTTTCCCAAATGTCCCCTGGCAATGCCATCTGATAATTTAGCAGCAAACACTTTCCGTCTGCCTCCCTGGGGGCTGTTAATTCAGATGTAGAGGGAAAATGTAGGTCTGCGTTTTGTGCCACTCTTAATCAAAATGATTTTCTGAAATGCAACTGTAGAAAACAGACTCTTTTATTTTAGGATCAACAGCAGTTTTTACAATGTTAGGCAAACCTGAGCTCCTCCTTAAAACGTCAGGAAAACAAAAACTGTCCCCACCTGAAAGGCCTCTTCACTTGTCTTGAAAGGATTTTTTCGTCTGTTTCCCTTAAGCTGCTTTCTCCTTCTGTGCAACTTCCCAATCCCATTCACAAACTGTTGCCATGGTAAATAATTATATCACAGATGAATTGTGTACACTTCCTTTTCATAGCTGGAAGAGAAATTGTAGAGGAACAGGGAAAAAAAATCAAAATCCTTTAAAATTACAGGGGAGATGGCTGAGGAACGCATTGCTTCCTCGTTAACATAATTAGCTCCATGAATTATAAATTGGTATTAGAACTTGCTCTTCATGACAAAAGGAGTAATTATATTTACTCATGTAAAATTAAACAATACCAAAAAAATTAATGGGACTCACCAGAAGCTCTCTTGACATTATCATAAAATTCAGAGATCTGAACATCCCGTAATCTGAAGTGATTTAAATAGCATAAACTTTAATGCTGCTCAAATTTGCTAGGTAGAACTATATCTCCTGGCTAGTTTAAAATTGAACTACCATGTTCAAAACACACACACATACATACACAACAACAACAACAAACAACCCTTAAACGGTTCTTTTCATAGACTGAGGTACAGAAAAAAACAGATATTCTGTACCCAAGGAGGATGCGGAAGTTTTTCACGAAAGGATTTTGTTTATCAACTGTTCTAAGGTCAAAGCCTCCAGTGTAGAGGGTGACCTGTTTATTTACACAATTCTCAAATGTATCTAAATGTGGGACACATGTGAGAGAAGGTTGATTTCTCTAACTAGCTTTGCACACCCAGAAAGATTTCCTAGGGTAGGGAAGGGGCGTGAGGATGGTAAATATGTCAGAATGGCAATGGATCAGAATGGCAAAGTGGTGATGTCTCTGCACATCTGATCCAGGAACACAAAGGCCAGTGATTACCAACATTTCAAACCAGTGGATGCCTGGCCCAGTCCTAGGAGGAGAGAACAATTAGAGAGGAGCCACATTTTGTTTGCACCCAAAATTATGAGCCATTATGGATATTCACAGGGAATTTTGGTCCTTTATAAAATTCCAAAGTACTGTTTTCTATTTTGTGCATCCTTTTTAAACATTTTTTGAAGAAGTTGATGGAGTTCCAGACCTGCTAACCAACAAAACCAGATTATCCTCTAGAAATTCATACCGGTATGAATACAGGTATCTTTGGAGAAAACTTTAGTTTATGCATTCATTTATCCATTGAGTTATTTTGGAGAGATGTCAACAGGTACCACTGTACAATGCATGCTAGGAATGGAGGAAGGAGAGCACATAAAATTAAAAGATGTTTTCTGTATTTCCAGAATTTATGAATCCTAGAAACTGAGCCTTTCATTTGAAATAATATATAGCCAAAATGATGTTTACAATGAAGCCTTAAGAATATGACAAAATGATTAAATCATACATTAAGTGAAAAAGCAAGATATAAAATTGTTATTCTAATGATGCCTGCTATGTGCATATGGGATGACAATCTGTCACTGCTTTTCCTCCTGGCCATCCTTTCTACTCCAGGATTTCCTAGAGCCTGGAGGTTTTGCTCTGCTATTAGAAGCAGCTTCTAGTGTGTCCCTCACCTTGCATCTGAGAATGTTAATTTAGACTAGTCAGTAGGACAATGGGCAGTGGGGGCAAGGGAGGCTATACCTCAGGAATTAGCATCTCTCATTTCAGGGTATCACTCAGGGTCCCATTCAGGAAACAGATGGTGCACTCGAATGGAGTAACAGAGGAGAGATTAATAAAGAGAGTATTTACAAAATTACAGGCAGGACTAAGAGAAACCAATAAGTGATGATGCAGTGTTCCAGGACTATCGACAGTGAGGAGTCATTACCACCTCCGAAAGGGCCAGAGGAGTAACTGGTCACCAAAACTCAGAGATGGAAGCTGTGGGGGAGGAATGCCAAACAGGAGGTGTGACCTTTGGTAGAGGGACCCAGCTAACCTGTGGCAAGTTGACCAGACAGAAGCAAGAAGAATAAACATCCCACTTCAACACTCCATCTGCCCTTGTATGTTCTGCAAGTATCTTCCACTAGTATCTTCCACTGGCCAAGCCTGATGGGAAGTAAGAGGGCAGGTGCACTTTACTTTAGTTTATGAAGATTGATCTCTTGGGGCACAAAGCATTATGGGGAAGGGTGAGAGTGGGTATGGAGAGACAAATGAGAAATGAGTGAATAGCAGAAACCAGGAGACAACTTTTGGAAAAGTTAGAAACTCTTTCACTCTAGAAAATTATATATTTCCAAATACAATTTTTTTCACTGAATTTAAAAATTATGATGCTGAAGATCTGATATAAATATTTACCATGGAATATCTCTGATTTTACATTGAAGTTAAATGGATTTTTGAACCATGTGAATCATTCAGTTTAGTCAGATATATTTTGACTAAGTTTTTGCAACCTGAGCTGCTTCACCAGTAAGACATTTTCACAAGAAGTTTTTTTAAAAGAATTCTTGAATGAGAGAATGAACTGTGGAATTCCCCTGGAAAATTCTCCCTAATAGCAGTGACATCCTTGATTGGATTTCGCTGGGGTTTTGTTTTCAATCTTGCTTTCCTTACCACAGTAGGCTCCGCTTTCAAAATCAAGGAGCTAACTCCTGTTTTCCCCTCAGATTACGTGCCTTGAGGCTTATGCTACACTTTACATGAAGGTTATTGGGTAAAAAGATTATTTTCTAATGATATGACATGGCTGATTTTTATTTAGAACTACTACGTTATTGTTTGTAAATAACTCGTTAAATATATATGCCATGGTTATTTACTGCAGGAAAAATTGATACTCTGGGCATTCCTCTTTTTTTTCATGCTAGCAGACTGACATTAAATAAATAATAGCACAAACTGCTTATTTTTTAAGTAGGCCATATTAAATTTTGTCCGTTTAAAAATGACTCTTTCCACATTTGTTTCCTAGACTATTTGTCTAATATACTCTGTAAATCTCTCTCATTAAGCATATAGCTCTGATTTTATTGATACCGCATAACCACGTAAAGGTTTTTAATACTGAATATTGTCTTTGTCACTTATAGAGACTAATATCTTTTCAGTGTGGTAGGGACACTAGAGAAGAGGAACTAGAGTTAAAGAAAGAACAAATAAAATAAGAAACCATGGTTTATTTTCAGATGCTATGTGTGGTAAAGCCTAATGATACCCAGAGAAAACGAGGTCACATCAGGAATGGAAGAGGCATGGCATCTGCACTGTCACCCATGTTTCTCTCCCATGGAAGACGCCACAGAGAGATCACAGCACTGCTTGACCTCCAGATCTGAGTGTGGTTTTACCATCAGGCTTATTCTGGTGCTGTCAGCCTCCCTGGCCCAATGGATCAGAGCCATCCATGACTTCTGCAAACGTCCTAATTATCAGAATTGTTCGTTCATTACCTGATTGTCTAATGGAAATAACCATTGAAAATTATACATTAATACTCTGTAATAAGTTAAATGAACATGCTTCCTTTTCTCTTATGTTTACATTAAAAATGTAAGGCATGATATGATTTGGAACTGTGGAATTTAATCATAAAACGTCACCCATGCTTACTCACATTCACTGAGAGTCATCCAGCAAGAAGATTTGGAGCAATGAAATGCTATTCTGTAATAGTAATAACTATGAAATCATTCATGATTACTGCCAGATACTGTGGTAAAAATTTGGCAGACATTTCTTAATTTGATCCTTTTAAAAACTGTAAGGGGCATTATTATTTCCATTTTACAGTTGAGGAAATTGAGGTTCAGAGAATTATGTAAGTTACCCAAGATCACCCAGTTGGTACTCAGTATGTACTGTATAGTCATGATGAATATCCACTATTGAGGGCATAATTTTCACAATAATTTTATAAAATAAGTATCACATTAATGTTACAGATGAGTAAACTGGATTCAGAGAAGTGACTTCCCCCAGGCCAGGTAGGTACCAAAGTTACTGTTGAGAATAGAATCCACAGCTGCCAGGTTCTTGAGGTTAAGGCATCCTTTCTCCCAGCCTCCAATCAAATATCTGCCCAATAAAATCATGAATTTAACAACTCATTCTATGCCTAACTCTTAAATGAAGACTTAGGGAGGATTTGACTATACACTTCTTTGGGTCAGAAGCTACTCTTTCTCCCACAACTTTCAGGTAGTCCCCAATCTGGGCAGTAAAGTAAGCCCTCAGTGTGCATTCTTATCCATCTGAAGGCCAGCAGAGGAAGCTCAGCTGATCCCAAGTCTTGTGTGCCTCTGGGAATGGGGAGATCATCGGCAGTTATAGGTCAAAAATGGAGTGAAAATCAGATCACGCTCTAAATAGGCAAACAATGGCAAGCAATGTTTGAAATAATAGCCACATTTACATCAATGTTCCCCATCGGCAGGGTGCTGAGAAACTACCCCAGTAACAAATGCCACTGGAGGTCTGAATGGCATTCAGAATGGCTCCTTGCCTGCTGGCTGAAATCCTCATCAGGGAACGCTCCAAAAAGAAGTTACTTCACCTAAAGCCTGTCGAATTCTATTAGAGCACCCTGGGCATTAATTTCAATTTTCATGTTTCTGCACCATAAAGAAAAGGAAAAAAAAATCCTTTGTATGTGCCAAAGCTTAGCTGCCAACTGTTGGGAAAAAAATTTGATTTCTATTGAATACTGCACTTTGGAATGGAAGAAAACATTGTCTAAATGAAGCTGAGGCTCTCGTCACCTCTGCCTATATTACTGTGAAATCAATTATGTGGGCTCTTTCGAAAGTTACTGATTGTAGCAAATTGAATGGCCTTCATTTCAGCATAATTTGGAGAGGTTGATGTAATCAGAGACCTTACACCACGGTGAGATACAAGATTCCTGATATTCAGATGGGAAAAAAGCTACCGTGGTTAAGCTTGCTCCGTACCTTCCGCTTACCGGCTGTAACGCTTTCATAAGTACAAATGAAATTGTTTTGATGAAGGCTGCAATGGTTCTGAAGGGATGTGTGAGCGGGTAAGGGAGTGGAAATAAGGTTGCTGGAAATCGCACTGTTGTCCTCGTATGCAAGGATGTTGCAGAATCTAATCCTAGGCCTAATTGGCTTCAAATGAAACACTTTAATATCAAATCTTGAGTTATGCCCCAGAGCTGAGGTTCAAGCTTAGATGTGAAGAGAGGTGAAATGCTTGATTTTTCTTGCTATGAGTGTTTGTTCCACTTCATTCTTTTGGAAGTCTAGAGGCCTAAATAATTGCTCTTCAAATTATAAATTGATTCTCTCTAACCCCAAGACAATTTTTGGCTTGAGAAAATTCCTGTCAGGTTTGGTTTCATTACATTTGCCTAAATGAAAAGTATTGTATGCATTCATATATGGGGAGCAGTATGTTTGCAATCAAGTGTCAACTTTGTAATAGGTCAATCAGCATTGCCCAAGGCTAGGCAATATGGTTTGCTCCAAATCAATGGCAAAGTGACCATACTCTATCAGGGGACTATGAGATATATGATCCCTAGTTACTTGGCCTTTGGAGGTCAAGATTCTAAACAGCAACATACTTCTACACGGTGCTTGTGACATGTTCTAGCTTTGGAAATTAGTGTGGCTTTAACTTGGAGAGACAAACAACAGGGCTGTTTTCTTTGTATACAGAATCCTTGCATTGGTTCATTCTTCACCAATTTCAAAAAGCCCAGCTCGAAAACAAAAAATTAGTGACCATTTTCTCTGAATACTGAAGATAGCTGCCTCATTTGGAACTGACTCTTGGTCAGAGTTGAGAGACCTTGATTTAGTGAGAAGAAAAGGACCTGGGTTCAGTCTTAAATCCTTTGTCTTGAATCTATGGTTTCCCTGACCGAACATCAGTGTGTTAATGTATATATGGGATCTGCCTTGTAGGTCAATAGGATTAAATAATGAAATACATGTATGTCAGTGGGCATGTAATGAGGATGAGAAAATGCCAATTATGCACCCAACTAGATTGTAAAACTCTTAAAAGCAATAGCTACACTTCTCCATTTTCATAGAATAACATCTAATACATATTAGGTGTTCTATTATTTCTTGCTTGAGACATCGTGGTACTTTAGAAAGATAATGGAGTAGAGTTCAAAAGTTCTTAGTTCAATCCAAGATGTAACAGTGCAATCTTGGAAAAGACATTTATTTTTCTTGATCTACCTAATCTAATATATAAACAAAGAGATATTTAAAAGCATTTATGACTTCCTTTAAAACTTAATTCTGAAGTACAATAATTTATTTTTTTAACTATAAAGCGAAATTTGACAATATTTTTAGATCTTTTCTTTTTTAGATTTTTTTTTTTCTGCTTTATTTCCCCAAAGCTGCCCTGTACACAGTTGTATATCTTAGATGCAGGTCCTTCTAGTTGTGGGATGTGGGACGCGGCCTCAACATGGCCTGATGAGCGGTGCCACATCCGCGCCCAGGATCCGAACCCTGGGCCGCGGCAGCGGAGCGCGTGAACTTAACCACTTGGCCACAGAGCCGGCCCTTGACAATATTTTTAATCTAAATGCGTGGATGTATGCAATTATATATTAATAAATGTATGTATATTGTGTTTTTGGTTGCCTGGCATCAATTAGACCTGCTCCCATGTATAAGGTCTAACAAACACACATGCTCACATGCAAACTTTCCATACTATCAAACTACTTTAAGCAACATAAATATAATATTCTATCATAATTTTAAAATGTAATATAATAAATATTATTGAGAAAAATATCATATTACCGGCTAAGGAAATAACAGAAATTACAGACCAACGAAGAGTTAAAACACAAAGAAGGAAATAAAGGAAATTCATTCAGGATTTTGTGTAGAAAACAACTTTTTCTGACAGAAGTACTACTAGGGAGGCAGAAGAGCTCATTGAGGCATCCTCTCTTCTTTTTTTTTGAGGAAGATTGTGCCTGAACTAATATCTGCTGCCAATCCTCCTCTTTTTGCTGAGGAAGTTTGGCCCTGAGCTAACATCTGTGCCTATCAAGAATTCCTCTATTTTGTATGTGGGCTGCCTGCCACAGCATGGCTTGATAAGCAGTGCTAGGTCTGCGCCCAGGATCTGAACTGGCGAACCCTCGGCCAGTGAAGCAGAGCATGTGAACTTAACTGCTACACCACCAGGCCAGCCCCTCAGGTATCCTCTCTTGATCCACAGACATACCTGCTGGTGAGTACCAATCCCTGGGGCATTTAACATCTGTCCCCGGGGAAGTTAGGTTGGAATTACTCAGATTTAGTATGAATCAGTTCACATTAGGTATTAGTCTGGGTTCCCCAAGAAACAGACCCAACAGGCGATATATAGATATATCTATCTATATTTAGATATATAGTGATATCTATAACTATATCTGTATCTATCTATCTATCTATCTATCTATTGAGAGAAAGAGGTTTATTTTAAGAAATTGGCTCACACAACTATGGAGGCTGAGAAGTTCCCAGATCTACAGTCAACAAGGTACAGACCCAGGAGTGCCAATGATGTAGTCCTAGTCTGAATCCAAAGGGAAGAACAGACCAAGATCTCAGCTAGAAGACAATTATGCAGACCGAGAGAGAGAGAGAGAGAATTCTTTCTTACTCAGCCTTTTATCCTATTCAGAACTTCAACAGATTAAATCAAGCCCACCACATTGGGGAGAGCAATCTGCTTTATTCAGTCTACTGATCCAAATGTTAATTTTATCCAGAAACCTTCTCACAGTAAGAACAAACTGTTCCCTCTTCCATAATGAAAGCAGTCCACTGTAACCAATTTGCCTCCAGCTAGCTAGCTGACCACTCTGGGTAATGACGCCATATTGGGGACTCAGTGTTGGTTTCTGCTGCTGGCAAATTGGGCACTCAGAAGTAGTTGTAGCCAAGTTGTCCTTGGTGAGTGAAAGTCCATGCTGCTGAGTCCATACATAACTCCATCCCTGCCATCTTTGTTCACGAACTCATTGGGCAATGACAGCAGTGGCTGGGGAAAGAAGCTAACTTGTACCCATGGAATGGGTCATCCTATCTACTTGATTATTAAAATCCTTGTCTGCTGATGTCACCCTTTGGTGAGCCTTCACAAGGGATACAAATATCTTCATATTCTTTGTCCATTCAGAGATGTCTCTCCATATACTTCTTTCCCAAATTTCCTTGCCACCAATTTTCCAATCATGTTCCTTCTAAGTCCCTGACCATCAGCCAAACCATTGGCCACAGCCCATGAATTAGTATACAGTTACATGTCTTGTCATTTTTCCTTTCAGGTAAAGTAAACAACCAGGTACACTGCCCAAAGTTCCTCCAACTGAGAGGATTTCCTTTCACCACCATCCTTTAGAGATACCCGTGGCCAGGTCAAGTTGAAATAAAATTAACCATCACACAGTATTTCGCTGCATGACGAAAAATGCTATTACCAAATAGCTGGAATCTTATGGTCCCACCATTCCCTCCAGTTGGGAACTAGACTCATGCCCAATCACAATCATAAAGAACGATCATAATTCTAAAGTTATTCTCATTTGTACACTGCCTTAAATAAATGCTAATGTCATTCCTATGAGAAAAAAAGTTTAAAAAATAAAGAAATTTTAATATACAACCTTACAAGTGGGATTTTTAACTATCTTAAGATAAAATTATTTAAAAAATGAAACCTAGCAACTTCTACATTTTTACATAATGCATGCTAACTATACCTACTCTCTCTCTATTGTAATAGGTTATAGTGGATTTTCACTTTGCCCTGTATTTTTTACTTTATGTACTGAGAAGTTAAACACAAACATACGCACACACACACATGATTTCATTCCATCAATTCCATCATTCAATCAAATATTTACTGAAAGACAGTGAAAAAGCAAAAGACAGAACTTTTGCTTGAGATTATTTTATAATCATCTGGGGAAGAAAAGCAAACACATACAAACATTGGAGAAAAATTAGACTCTAATCCGCTGCTAGATTTTGTGGAGAGACAATAAGTATCATAAAGATGAAAATCAGATAGAGTCTAGAATAGTTAACAAAGGAGAGATTGGGGCATGAAGTGAACCTTGAGGGGTACCTTGAAGAGGCAAGAAGGCAGGAAAACACCCTCAGCATGGATAAAACATTTAAACTGAATGATGAGAATGGCATAGCGCATATTAATGCTATTTTAAAATTCAATCCGAAGCAATTTATTTCTTGGATTAAAACACAGTCTAACCACATTCTAGCTCTTTGCCTGCTTGATCTGAACACATTTCTTCATACATACAATTTATCTAATAGTCTAATATATAAAGCATCTGAGCAGATTTCTTCAGGTAAATCCAAAAGTTACACTCTTCTTCCCTCTCACTTGTTTTATATAGGCTTTGTTATAATATGATTATGGGTCTTTGAAAATAAGTATATTGGCTGCATATATTCCATCTCATAATACCACACCCAATATCTGTGTTTGATCAAAAGTATATGCTATCCACTTTATGCAAATCAATCGATTTCACTTTCAAAACTGTCAAAATGTCCCGCTCTATGTGACTCATACAATAAGCTCTACCAGTCTAGTCACAAGGATTCACACCTGAACTCTCAGGGTTTTTTCCTAACATAATATCGGAAAAATCAGAGAAAGAACCTAAAGAAACTGGAGAAACATTATTTCTAAAAAGAATATTTTTTACAAACCAGAACTCTCAGTGATAGAACAAATCCCCTCGTGAGGATCCTGTTAGTGAAGACTTTCAGAGAGAGGTGGGGTGAACCGTTTGTTCCTTCCAGGCTGCTGGAAGAGAAATTGTGATTGAAAACACGGTTTGGACTCCAGAACGCCTGTTCTCAGCCATATCTCCCCAGCCTCTTATGACTCCCACTGACTTTCAAACTTTCAGTTTCCTCATCTTTACAATGAAGATAATATAATCTATCTCATTCGTTTGTCATGGGAACTAAATTACATAGTATCTTAACAATACTTACTTCTGCATCTGGAATTCATTGTAATCCCCACCCCTCATGTCAACCATCGTTATTAGATTTGCTGAAAAGATAATCACTTCCAACTGGCAAGATTCAGAGAAAATCCTAACACCTCCAAGATTCTTTTCCTAATTCCCCTAGTCAAAAGTATTGTTCCCTAAATCTAATACAAAATGTTGTTTATGCACCTCCATTAATATTTATCACTATCTAAACGTGTATTTAATTTCCCCTACTTCATTGTCAGCGTCTTGAGAACAGGGACCATGATGCAATACTCCTGGCTATCCTCAGCAACTGAATAGGATAACAACAATGATGCAAATTTACTGAGGACTAATACATGTCAGGTGATCCTTGGCTCTTTTACTCTTCTCAATAGTCCTATGTCAAAAGTAGTAGTATTATTCCTGGTTCGTAGAAAAACAAAAAACAAAACAATGATGTTTAGGAGGTTTCAGCAACTTGCTGAAATCACATAGCCACCAAGAACGTGAGCTAGGTTTTGAAACAAGACTGTGTAATTCCTGAATTCACCTCTTAACCTATGTATGATGAATGTAGTGGTCTTGACCTGACTCTAGCCTTTGGCAGTAGAGATTCATTTTGCTATTTCTGCAGTAAGAAATCTGTTTATCTTAACTAGTCAATGGACAGAGTCTTAGATGGAAGTCTGCATAGCATTTTCATAGGGGAGGATTAGTAACAACAGAATTAACCAGAATAGAGCAGTGCCAGCTGAGGAAGGCTAGATCCATACATAACCATTGGGAAAGTCTAGTTGTGGAGACAGGCTTCACCATAGGAGACAGGCATGAAGGAGGGCACTGAATCTAGAAAGAAGAGCTTCACACAATGTGTCCAGACAAGCAGCTACTGTCGGGTAGATCCAAAAAAGGAGAAGGGGGAACATCTGGCCAGGCTGATGGAGCAGGAACACGTTTCAGGAAAAGAATCATATGCAGAAATCCAATAAGAAAGTATGTATTTGAAGCTCAGTTCTATGGCGGGTCAGAGAAACTTATTAGAGGAAGGTACATTTCTGATTCCAAAGAAGTGATGGATCAAGACAGGGACAGAGGTTGAGATGACCAAGCATGGATCCAGTAATCACAAAAGAGAAAGAAGTTACTGATTGCATCTCAGGATCAATACAGGCATCTTCTGTGTTAGAAAAAAGTAAAAGGTCACAGACATACCAGAACTACTGTTGACATGATGCTGAGCCAATTGATATAATTGCATCTTAAAACCAAGCTTTTGGTGGAGCTCGAGTTATGTTCATTATGTCTATATAACTGTAGACTTTTAAGGGAAAAGAACTAGGCAGATCCTGATGGGCACATTTTGTAGAGAGATCTAAACTGACTTATTGAATCCTATTCAACTTAAAGCAATATTAAAATTTAGCAGAAACACCTAAAAAAGTTTTCTAGAAGACCCATAACCAAGATCCTATCTCTGATAGACAGAAAAAGGCTGAGACTATACAGAAATAATGACAGCATTTCTATTACTGCTTCAATTATAGCTTTGTTTTTCAAACTTTAGCACTTCTGAAAATCACCCAGAGAACCGGTTAAAGCACATATTTCTGGGACCCAGTTCCGAGTTTTTGATTCAGTATATCTGTGGTGAGTCCTGATAATTTGCATTTCTAACAAATTTCCAGGTGATACTGATGAAGTTGGGCAGGGATCACAATTTGAGAACCCCTGAATTAGAGTAAAACTTCTCCTAAGTACGACTAGTAAGAATGGATCCAAAGTCACCAACATTAAATAGGGAAAAGAAAACATGCAGAGAAAAAATAGATTTGTCCAAAGATGAGATTCTTTCATGGGATTTGAGAAGTCTGAAACTCTACTGTATTCATAAATTCCAAGATTCCAAACCTTGCTTGTCCATACATAGGACACCTGTTACACCTTCCAGTCTTAGTGGTCTAGATTCCTATTTGAAACTACAGTCTTCTAAATATATCCTCAATGGGATTCTACTCCAGTGCTATTTTACTTCTGTCCTCAAGTGAACATGACATTATTAAATTGTCTTCCCATAAAATTAGTAAGGTGTCCTGCCAAACATCTGTGAGTTTCTAATCATGCATCTGAATTTACCTAAAATTTTTGAATCCTCATTTAATATGAGGAAAAATATTGGAAAATAAAATGGTCTTGAATAGAAGTATTAAGAGGAGAAATGAGGCACAGCTATATTTCCGCAAGGATTAAGATAAGTCAGGACTCATAGTTACCAGCAATGGCAGAGTTGAAGAGCAGGTGTCCAGCATTAATCCACATAGCTTCGTGACGTTAATGGGCGTCCTGTGGCTTCATTCCCAAGCACCACTTTGAACATTCATCCCAAGATATGAATTAATACAATGTAGTTCTTGTACTGCTGGGTCTTATTGCTTAATTAATGTGATCATAATGACAGCGGGGGACTCTAAATTTTCCATGTCACTTCGTGTCCTATAAAGTTTCAATAGAGTAATGAGCTTCCTAAGAAGATGAGTCATTTGTATGTAAAAGTTTAAGTGAGACTTAGAGGCAGTCTCTACCATAAAAAGGAGGTTATGCAAAGATATTGGCTGAGAAAGACATATGATGTGCACCAGATTTTAATATTTATGGATAAGCATCTCAGAGCTAAATTCTGAGAATTAATTTATCATTCATTTGTACCACGTCTTCATTGTACCCCAAAGAGAGAAAGAATGTATTAACTTGATATATCATTGACTATCAATTTTTCCTTTCAACAGGTGGTTATAAACTCTCCCTATATGCAAGATATTTCCCTGTAGCATTCTGGGTGTGGCGCAGAGGGGTGGGGATGGGAGGGAACAAGTCAAGGAAATACACCATGTCTCCCCACAATTTTGTATGTTTTGTACAGGAACGATTTCCTCCAAGCTCCTAGATTTACTGTCTGTCTCCTGTCTTTACTCTATGTGCCATTTGTAACATTTGACACTATTGACTGTCTCTCCTCCTTCTTTAATTTTTCTTGTCCCCAGTCTGTACTCTCATTAAAGTCTTCTTGTCCTCTGTCTATAACCCTCACACTACTCTTATCCTTTGACTACCGCTCATTAATATAACCCTCCAAAACAAACAGACCCCTGGGTTATTATCTTGACTTTCTTCTCTGCCTCTTCTTTACTGTTTCTTTGGTTATCTCATGTGTTTACACACCTTGAACTCTCACTGCAAGAAGAAGAGCCCCCAAAAATACATATATGTATTGGGAAACCAGAAAAAGAATGTGTAACTAAAATACACAGAACTTGCAGTACTCCATCCCAACTCCATGCTGTATTTGAGCAAAACTTCCTCTGCACTAGTGTTTAATAAGGCAAGAGCAGAGATTTTTCTAAATAAAACCAATAAGAATAAACTAAGTAATTGCATGTTTTTATGATGACCTACAGCATTCCCAGTCATATATGGAGTTATGAATTAGAGGAACACGAAGCTATTTGGAAGGGCATCTCTCCAGTTTCTGCACTGGCATTATGGCTACCTGTTGGTATCACAACTTATTTCTCTGAATTCTTACCCTGTCTGTGGTATAGAAGGCTGTGTATGTATTCTGTTTCTAAGTTTAGTGGGCTCTAATTTCAACAAAGGAAAGATATTCATTTTCCTCAATGTGTGTATTTCTATCAGTGAAAATGGTGAACTGCTTTAATTACATGGGCTGACAAGAAATAATAGTCTCGGGATGTCAAGTTTTTGATGTTCAAGAGTCATCAGGAAGCCTTATAAATAACATTTTATATTATCTTCCTAATATTGTAAAAATAAAATCTTAAAACTCATAAGAAATAAATGAAATTCCCATTTCTCTGTGGTTATGATTTGATGCCTTGAGTTTTTGAAAATGTGGATCTTAAATCCAGAAAATCTTTAAACAAGCCAGAGACAAAGCAGAAAAATGTAAATCATCTTTGAGACCTGGGCACCAACATTGTTTAGTCTTCAGTATGTATCAAATATCAGAAATGTAGTACATACATATCTAAAAGACCAATATGTATACCAGGAAGTCAAGGAAGGCCTGAGTCTTGCAACACAATGAGCAAATAGAAAGCAAAGCTAAAAGGAATCAGGAAGCACTTTAACAGGTGGTTCAATTACAAAGTCAACCCAAACACTTCCATAAGTAATCGCAGGTCACAAAGAATACAGATATGCAACAAAAAGGAAAATAGCATCAAGGACATCTGATTGTTCCAGAAAGTTCCTGCCCTAATCTTTTACATAGTTCTTATGGAGCAGAAAACAATCCTAGCAGATACAACTGATTCTTAGCCAACACATAGGAATAGACAAAGAGCATGAGAGCACCATGGAATGCTAGAATAGGAGACCTCTGAGATCAGGAGCCTCAATAATCTTAATTTTATACACGAAGAACCTGAGGCCCAGACAAGGAAAACACATACTTAGAAAAACATAAAATGTTAGTCACACTTTGAACAAAACCACGCCAGCCAATTTCCAGCCCCATTATCTAAACTGTCATCTGAGATAAGTGGTGATAAAATTCAAAGAGCTAATATTAAATGTGCATATATGTATAAACCCATTTTAGAAGGTTTATCCTATCTACCCTTCTCAAGGTCTTGGTTGCACGGAGGACACTAAATCTCAGACCTTAGATATAGAAGAACAGGAACAATATTATGAGGTCATAGAGCAAATCTGCTTACTCATTTCTGCCTCATGATTCACTTAACCTAACTTTGATCCCTCACCCAATATATTATTTATTTCTAAAGGTTCTTTCTGTTTTCTGAGCAAGGATATCACTGAAATCTTGGCCCCAAATTAAAACGAATGGTCATTTGATGAGGCATTCACCTTGGGAAGAAACTTTGCTCCAGACTATAGTGAATTAGGATCATCACCACTTATACCACTGACAATCAATAACAGTTTGGTTGCTTAAATCCCTATCCAATGCTTTTCTTTTTTTGCAGTAAAAGGTCTAACTCAAAGATGGAGTATATGTTATTTAATATAGTAATGAACAATTTCAAAAATTGCCATTCCTATTACTCCTTGCAGCTCTCTACAGCCATTTAAAATCCCATGTATTTCTTTGTAACTATCCTCCAACCAAATGCTCATCTTTAGTCCAGTCTGTGAAGCAGTTTTGTAATCTCCCAATTCACTTGGACGTGCCCAAAGGGACCCCAATTGGATTCCTTATATTGTAACTTAATTCATATATTAAAGACACTTTGTGAGAATATTTCAGTTAGCAAAATCTAAGTCCAGCAGAAAGATAATGGCTGGTATCTGTTAACATCTTGTGTCCCCTGTGAGATACTACATTTTGCACATTATCTCAAGCCCAGGTGTTAAACACTGTGAAGGCCTAAGGCTTGACTACATAGGATTGGTGACCTGTTGGAAGATTCCGCAGAAACATATTTCCACAGAAGTAAGGAAAATTGCACCCAGTTGGAACTCACCTAAAGGGAAGAATTCCAACCTGATTAGATAACCCAGTAACAAAGCTTTGGCTTCAAATTAACTGATGGCCCAGAATCCAAAGGCTTAAAGTCTGAGGCCTCAGGAGCCTTATGAAAAGAGCCTTAAGAAACAGAGAGAGTAATTTTACCGAAGACTTTTGGAACATAAACATACTCGTGAGATTCTTCTAAGTGACTATAATTCAAAGTGGAAAGGGTGCACCCCACTTTACCTGGGAAACAGGTGGAGGGTGGACACCTTAGGCTTCCCTGAATTTGGAGTCTTACCAGCAGTATACACTGAAACACTCCAGGAGAAGCTGGTGTCTAGCAGAAGTGTAGCTAAGAACTACAGTGACCAGTGTTGTAGTGGGAGTGCCAAAAATGAACTCTGCAACCTGGCAAGAGAACAGCAAGACTCAGAGAAGCAACAGCTTTGATCAAAGGAGGTCATAATGCGTGACAGAGTGGTGATTACAAAAATAGACGAGATCCCACCTCCAGATTCTTAGATGTACTCTAGAACAATTTGCAGGGGACTTCAATTTGAATTAGGTAGATGACAGAAAACCATTAAATAGGCATTATTGTTGTTAATGAGAGCTCTTTTGTACTCACAGGTTGGTAGGGCCAGAGAAACTTCAGTTGACATATTTATAAGCTTTGTCTCCTACTATTCACTAGCCAGCCATGGGTATCTGTACACCCTGTAGCAACTGTTTGAGTTCTTCTTATCAAAATCCCAGAAGATTCTACATCCTTGAAAGTCAAAGCCAATATTCTAAAATGAACAGTTTCTTAGGCACCTGGGTCCACTATTATCTGATTCTTCTCTGGATTTGCATATCAAGTGTCACCTGTACCATTTACTGAGCATTATTATAGACTCATTTGTGTCATTGCTTATATTGGTGTCCTGAATGCTTAAAACCATTCTTTTAGGTTTCGGGAGAGTAGGCTCTATTTCTCTCACTAGACTACAAACACTGAGATTTGGGGGACTTGTCTTTATTTATCTTAGATTAATTTCTTCTGTCTTATAGCAATGGTAGATACTCAAAAACACTTGAATAAATGCATGAATGAAATAGTTACTTTTCCATCACTATGGCTATGATGGTTGTACAGAAGGACACGCTCATTGCTGTTACATGGTTGGGTTCACCTATTTACACTATATTGTAGTCAATAATAAATAAACAGCTGAATTCTTCCTCTCAGCAGGGTGTAGTAATTCCCTGGGAAAATTTTGCATTTGTCAGAATTACATTTTGATAAAAGTACAAAGAGAGCGGTTAAAAAAATTGACAAAAATCTGCTGATAAATTTAAAATTTTTCACTAAAAACGCAGCAGTGAAACAGCTGAAGCTCAAATGTAGAGAATCATGTCTCCTGAAAATAAATATCCCCCAAGCTCATAAACACCAAGGCTAGTGGTCAGGAGTGAACAGATGTTTATTGCCTCGTGCACCCTCTGCTTCTCTGGGATAATCTCTTAAATATCCCAAATCCAGTTTGAATTTAAATTAGATTCATATTTTCTTTCACGATTATTCCATTAAAAATATCATATGATTAGCCAATTAAATGGAGGGAAAAAATCAGTAGGAGAGCAATCCCCTTTAATATTTTCAATTAAGATGTAGTGTGGCCAATAAAAACGGCTTACATTTTCATTTTATGGGTACCTATGGAGAGCATTATGACACAAATGACTCAGAAGAAGGTAATCGTTTCAAAATATATTGTAGTGGAAGACCGTAAACAGTGCGGGGTGTTAGCTTACAGGGGATGTGATGAAAATAGAAAGTTGTTTTCAAAGGGGATTCATGTTTATTTTATAGTCTTTTAGGGTGCTTGTGCCTGCCAATTTGCAGCACATATTTCTAAAATGCCATGGACTCTTCTCTCCTAGGGAAGGGTGGGAAGGTGAGGATATACCCATTAGGGGATAATACATTTTTAAGGAGAAGAGAGTCATGTAGCAACTCCATCCTGTCTGCTTCCTAGATTTGAAATGGAACTTCACCAGGGCGTAATATAAACCTTATTTTCTTATAGGGTTGTGAGGGGAAGGCTGAAAGACTGGAGCTACATGATGTCAAATGCAGCCAAGAATATGGAAAATTTTTGCCTCACAGCTCAGCACCAGACTTTTTGAGATTTGTAACTACTGAAATTTGAACTGAATTATTTCATTTGCTCTGACTTCTTGAGATCTGTGACTCCAATTAATATCAATCTTCATAGGCCTTAACGGTTATAGTATGTCATAGCATAGGTTTTTACAAGCTCTTCGGTACATATGATTTTACTGAATTGGGCTAGCAATGACAAAATTCTCAGGGGCTTGGGAGGGTTCTCAACTCTCCCACATTAAAATTTCTTAACTTAGTTTGATTTAGAATTTATATACTTGATTTTGCCTGAGAAAGAGTTTATCAAGACCATATCGGCTAAAGATCGTTCCTTGCACATAGAGATTTAATAAATATTTATTCAGTCATATGTGTAAAAGCAGACCAATAGTACTGAGAATGCTTCTCAACAAACTTAAGCAGTAATGTGAAAATGTTCAAAGCTGCTGGAGATTAAAACACATGCAATTGATAAGAGAAATTTTAAATTTAAAAAACAATCTTAAATTTAAAAAGATCGTACTTATCATTTATCAGATCCTTAACTAAATCTTTAATATACATTGCTCGAGCTTTTTCATATTACAGTGAGTCATCAGACTCAACAAAGACCAGATGGCTAGCAATTGGCAGCAAATTGGAGCATAATCACAATATCTAGGGCCATATTGGTACATAGCTCATCTCATGGTTGTATGAACTTGACACTATTCTAAGCCCAAGAAGTGCTGGAATATATAGAGGTGAGCAAGCCAATCAAAATTCTCCTCTCATGGAATTTACATTCTAGCTTATTTTGCACATAATTAAAATTTGTTTCCCAAGCTATTTGATAAGCTTCCTACTGTTTTTAATGAATATGATAAATTAAAAATGTGAAGCAGAACATTGAACCAAAGCCTTTTCTCTCCCTTTATTTAGCTCATGTTCATATAGAATGGGCCTATGTTTTCTAACTGCTTTCATGTTTACCCAGTTTATACAAACATGTCAACAATTAATTCAAATCCCAGACTTCAGGAATGAATTAGATTTATTCTTTACCTACAGGAAAATTCAGAACACTACAATTATTTTTGGCCACAGGCAAAAATGAAGTCTAGAAGTGTGTTGTGTGCATTACTCCATGCCTACACAACTAGTTCATATTTCTTGAAGTATCATGTTATTTTATTTTCAAAAATTGTCGTATAGAAAATATCTTAAGCTTATTCTCTTTAGAGAGTTCACACATCACTCCTTTCAGGAAGGTTTTCATTTTCCTAGTGATCAGGTTTGAAGTGGAAATGTATAGCACTCTGAGAGTGAGATTTCAGGCCTGGCACTATGAGTGAAAGACATCCACAGGTCTGGAAGTCTTCATGGCTATCCCTAACATTATACCACATACAACAGTTAATGACACTATCCATGCACACACCTTTAATAACTATGTGCTTTGCCTATTTCCCTCAATGTCTTCCCACAATTTCTGGTATTCTTTTCCCAACCGAGATGCACTTGTTAAAGCTTTCATATGTTTGTCGTGATTGTCCCACCGTGATTTTTGGAAATTAATCATTCTACTGTAAGACTGTAAAGATAGTAATGACAACATGTGTATTTTATTATTATTATTTTCTTTTTTTGGTGAGGAAGATTGGCCCTGAGCTATCATCTGTTGCCAATCCTCCTGCTTTTTGCTTGAGGAAGATTGCACTGAACCAACACATGTGCCAATCTTCCCCCATTTTGTATGTGGGATGCTGCACAGCATGGCTTGATGAGCGGTGTATAGGTCCCCCCCTGGATCCCATTCTGCGAACTCCAGACAGCTGAAGCTGTGCACGCAAACTTACCCAATAAGCCACCCGGCCGGCCCCACAACATGTATATTTCAAGCAACTTTCTAAGTGTGCTGTATATGTTTACAGTGATGTTGGTTAAGTATGTGTCTTGACATGTCACAAAATGTTGACTTGGTTGAGTAAGATCCAAACTGAGCACTTATTATACTGTGAGCGTATGAGATACTGACTATTGACTGTAAGTACTGTTAATAAACAGGAATTTATTTGGCTTTTAATGTTGGATTTTTCACATGCAAGTTATAATAATATAACCTTAGTCTCAGTTTACTCATATGTAAAATTCGAATAAAAATATCTCTCTCTTAGGGTTCCAATATTTTTGAAATGATATAGTTTCCATGAAGGAATCAACACAGTTTCTGGCACGCAGAATGCAGTCTAGATTTGGTAAAAACACCATCACCTAATTCATCATCATCCAGTTATCATATACATTAAAACATTGATAAAACTTCAGTAATTTGACAATAAGACAAATACATTTTTGTTATTCGTCCTTATGTCACTCAAAGCCTTCATGATTTTTGTATATTTATAAAATTGCAAAATGACCATAAATGTCAACAAAATGGGCAGTTGTGTAATCAACATGATTTGGAGACCGTTTAGCGAAAAGACATATCCCACACCTGACTTGACGCTTTTTGCTTCAGGTCACTTATTCACATTGTCATCATTCTAGAACATTGATGGGCTGTAGCTTCTGATGAAGGTGTTACTGTGTGTTAAAAATCACACATTTTTGTGGAAAAATCTTTCTAGCCGTTGTATTCTTCACTCTCCCAATGCAGGTTGTTTTGAAAATTGAGTTAGGGACCTCCGTCTTTGGGGTATGGTTCTTATCTCTTTCTTCTCTTCCAGAGAGGAGATTGACAAGACTGATAAATTACCATCCAGTCTTAGAACCAGTCAGCATTATGAGGAAGCAGGGCACAAAGGTCATCCTTCTAATTTATAAATTTTGTAATTAATTTCCATATTTTTGATTCCCAAATCTTACTTTGGCCTTATGTCAGACATCTTAACTCTAAATATGGAGACTTTAACAAGAATGTCCTATCAGATTAGCTCTTGCTTCTGTCCCTATTGAACTGTAGACTGCATTTTACCTCATTCCATTAGTTGGCCTTATTTCACAGGCTTACCATCATCAAGGAAATTACTACTTTTGGTTTTTGCCTTTTAAAAGAATGTATTCAGGGCAGGCCCAGTGGCGCAGCAGTTAAGTTCGCACCTTCTGCTTCGGTGGCCCAGGGTTCGCTGGTTCAGATCCCGGGTGCAGACATGGCACTGCCTGGCAAGACATGCTGTGGTAGTCTTCCCACACATAAAGTAGAGGAAGATGGGCACGGATGTTAGCTCAGGGCCAGTCTTCCCTCAGCAAAAAGAGGAGGATTGGCTGCAGTTAGCTCAGGGCTAATCTTCCTCAAAAAAAAAAAAAAATTAAAAACTGAAAGAATGCATTGTTTTAGTAAGATCTCAAAATGGAGACAAAGCAAACAAAAATGTTTAGTCAACCATTTTTGATGTGAATTTAAGCTGTATTTTTAAAACTATTAGGAAGAATTGGCAACAGAATGGCCAAAATTGAGTGAGAAATAAGCTTTTGAAAGAGAAACCTTATTCTAGTCTTTAAATTCTTAGCACCTGATACGTAGTAGGTTCTTAAAATATTTTAATGAATGGATATTTGAATGACTAATAAATGGATAAGGCATTTAGTATTCTGATTAGGGATCTGTTGATCACTATTTGTTTGATCTTGAACATATCACTAAACTAAAACTTCTTGCACCTCAGTTTATATATCTGCAAATTGGAAAAAATAGTGTTGCCTGAACAGCTAATTTGAGAAGATCAAATGAAATAATTAACTTGCTTTGAAAAGTGTAAAAAAGTTAGGTACAATATGGTTTGATAGTTATTTTAAAAATTCACACCCCACAAAGATGTTCACAGAACAGAGAAATAAGAGCCCTAAGAAAGTGTTCATTGTGATGCAGACCTCGTGGAGGAGAGTGACGACAGGGCAGGAGGAGGAAGAAGTTAGTTACTTCTGGGCCTTTATCCTCTCTCACCTATAGAGCCAAATTTTATCTATTAATTAATCTATTACTACTACGAAGAAAACTTTTTAAAAATCCACACACTTGGAGAAAATATTTGCAAGTCACATATCTGGTAAAGAACTTGTATCCAGGATATATAAAATAACTCTCAAAACTTAATAATAACTAAAAACAACTCAAAAATGGGCCAAATATCTAAAGAGAATCAAAACTAAAAAAGGTATACATATGGCAACAAAGAATATTTTTCATCCTTTTTTCACAATACTCAACATGATTTATGATTAAGGAAAAGCAAGCGAAAACCTATTAAAATGGCTTAAAAAGATTCTCAAGAGTAAAAAATGAACCAAAGACCTTAACAGACACATCACTAAAGAACATATATAGATGGCCAAATAAATATACATGAAAAGATGCTCCACATCATTTGTAATCAGGGAAATGCAAATTAAAACAACAATGAGATACCACTCCACTCTTATTAGGACGGCCAAAATCTAGAACACTGACAACACCAAATGCTGCTGAGGATGTGGAGCAACAGGAACTCTCATATATTAGCGATGGGAATGCAAAATGGTACCGTCACTTTGGAAGACAGTATCACAATTTCTTACAAAACTAGACATGTTCTTATGATACAATCCAGCAATCATGCTCCTTTGTATTTATCCAAAGGAGCTGAAAACTTACATTCACACAAAAACCTGCATATAGATGTTTATAGTAACTTTATAATTGTCAAAACTTGAAAGCAACCAAGATGTCATTCAGCAGGTGAATGGACAAATAAACTGTGGTATATTCAGACAATGGCATATTACTCAGTGCTAAAAGAAATGAGTTATCAGACCATAAAAAAAACGTGGAGGAAACTTCAGTGAATATCACTAAATGAAAGAAAACAACCTGAAAATTTTACGTCTTGTATTATTCTAACCATACGACATTCTGGAAAATGCAAAAGTACCGAGACAGTAAAACGAACAGTGATTGTCAGGGCTTGGGGTGTGGAGGAGCCATGAGTAGGGGCAGCACACAGAATTTTCAGAACAGTGAAACTACTCTATATGATACTATAATCGTGGATACATGTCATTATGCATTAGTCCAAACCCATAGAATATACAATACCAAGATTGAACTCTAAAGTACACTGTAGTCTTTCAGTGATTACAACACGTCAATATAGGTTCATTAATTGTAACAAATGTACCACCTTACTGGAGGATGTTGATAATGGGGGAGGCTCTACATGTTTGAGGGCAGGGGTTATATTGGAAATCTCTCTACCTTCCTCTCAATTTTGCTGTAAACCTATAACTGCTCTAAAAACAAGTCTTAAAAAAGTGATTTTCTACATCAAGTAGCAGTGAGGATGTAGAGCTAGTCTAACTCTCATATACTCCTGGTTGAAATACAAAACTTTACAGTCACATTAGAAATCAGTTTAGGAGTTTCTTATAAAGTTAAACATGCATTTATCACGCAACTCAGCAATCCCACTCTTAGGTATTTATCCATGTGAATTGAAAAAGTGTGCACTTTGAAGTTTACTACAGCTGTACTTACAATCAACAAAAACTGGAAACAACCCAAATGCCCTTCAACAGGTAAATATATAAACCTTTTGTGTATGTCCATGCAACGGAATACCACTCGGTTATAAAAAGAAACACACTAGTGATTCACGCATGAATCTTAGGTGCATTTGGCTAAGTGAAAGAAGTCAAACGAAAAAAGCTACATAAGTTTTTTTTAATTCATGAAGCATTTTGTAAAAGGTGAAACTATAGGAAAATTATTGGTGGTTGCTAGGGTTTGAGGTAGGAGAATTAATTGTCTACAAGGGACAGCATGAGGACATTTTGGGGATAAAAGAGTTGATCTCTATAATATTGTGATGTTGTATACATGAGTGAATGCATTTGTCCAAACTCATAGAACTGAATGCTGCAAATTATAAATTATAGTATGAAAATCAAAAGTAAACATCAACCAAGATGTTGGAAGAACCCAAGATGGAAGGTAGACTGTGACAAATAAGTTATAGTATTTCAAATTCATAACATCACTGCACTGAAGGAAGGCTATGGGAAAGGAACTTATAAACTTTGAGAAACAGCTTGTTTTCCAAATTTTTTTCTAACATTAAACCAAAGTAAGAAGTAAGAAAAGAAGAAAATGTATTTATTCTATCCATCTATTTATAAATAAATATGCATACAACTTATAATATATAGATATACATAGTTTATATATTTACTCTCCATTTACATATAAATAATATAAAATGTTTTTCTTCTTTTCTTCCTGAGTCACAGATATTTTAGAAGTTTATTGCTTACTTTCTAAGCAGTAGATCAATACCTACCTGTCTTTTTGCTATTGATTTCTAGCCTAAATCCATTATAGTAAAATATCAAATGATGAATATGTTCAATTCTTCAAAAAACATGTTGAGTCTTCGTTTACAAAGCAATATATGGTAAATTTTTGTGAATACTCCACGCACCTTTGAAGTGAAGCCACATTCTGTCTTTGTTTGGTGCAGTATCTATATATGTCAATTAGGTCAGGCTTGTTATTTGTGTTGTTCAAATCTTCTACATAACTTCACTATTTTCTGTTGGTTTGTTTACTTTTTTTTTAATGCCTATTGAAAGAAATATGTTAAAATAGGCCATTATAATCATGGATTTGTTTCATTTTTTCTTTGGTTTTTGTGTATTTTAATTTACTTTTGCTGTGTATATTTTGACACTACGTTATTGAAGACATGGAATTTTAGGATTGTGGTATATTCTTAATGGCTGGATTCTTTAATCCTTATGTATCATCCCCTACATTCTGCCTTGACAGTATATTACAAATATTTATATGTTCTGTTTTCATTTTTCATTCGATCTAAATACCCTCAATTTTTCTTCTTTATTCCTTCCCCTTACCCGTGAATTACACAGAATTATATTACTTGCTTTCCAAATATTTCTGATCTTTCCAGAAATATCCCTATTAATTACTAATTTAATTCCATTGTGATCAGAGAATGACTTTAACCCTTTTAAATCTATTAAAAGGTTATTTGTTTTTTTATTTTTATTGGCCCAATATTTAGTCTATCTTCAAAAATTAAAAAGAATGTGTGCATTCTTATGTTGCTTGCCATGTTCTATAAATTTCAGTTAAGACAACTTGGTTCATCTTCTTGTTCACATTTCTATATCTTTACAGGTTTTCTGTTTGTTCTATCAATTATTGAGAGAGGGATATTAAAATATCTAAGGGTAATAGTGGATGTATCTATTTCTTCTTGATGTTCTTATAACTTTGTTTTTAACATTTCGAAATCTGTTACTGTTGCCTAAGCATTTATGATTGTTGTGGCCTTTTGATGTAAGACCTCTCTGTCACAATGAAATGAACTTCTTTACCTCTGGTAACTTTTTTTGTTTGATATTAATATCTGCACTCAGCTTCACTTTGATTAATGTTAGCTTGTCACATTTTTTCCATCGTTTAATTTTATTTTAATCTAGTAATATCTTATATTTAAGACATTTTCTTGTAGTCAGCATATTGTTGGGTCTTCAATTGGTAATGCCTGTAAATTATTTACAATTAATATGATTACTCATATAGTTAGGTGTAAATCTTTCATCTTGTTATTGGTTATATCCCCATCTATTATTTGTTGCCTTTTTCTTATTTTCCTTCCTTTTTTGAATTAATTATTTTTTGTTTTCCATTATAACCCATTTCTTGGCGTATTAGTGATATCATTTACATTTCACTGTTTCTTTAAGATTGACAGTGTGCATTTTAACCTATCACAGTCTACCTTGTAGTGATATTGTACCACTTCTCATATATAAACCTTCCCATGGTATACTTCTACCTCTTACTCTTCACTCTCTGTGTTATCATACATATCTATAAAACCTACAGTACCTTATTAATTTTTAGCATTTGATTATCTTTCAAGACATTAAATGATAAGAAACAATTGTTCTAGATAATCCATATAGTTACCACTTTTGGTGTCTCACATTTCTTTGTATAGATTCAGTTTTCTATCTGGTATAATTTCTCTTCTCCTTTAAGGGTTTCTGTTAATATTTATGGTAGTGAAAGTCTACTATTGATAAATTCTTTCAGTTTTTATTTGAAAGAAACTTCATTTGTTTTCACTTTTGAACAAAATTCCTACCAGATATAGAATTCTGGATTAATAGTTATTTTGTTTTAGTCCTTTCAGTACTTTAAAGATGTTGCTCCACTCTCTTTTGGCTGGCATTGTATTTGAGATACCTTCTAACATCCCATGCTTTGTTTCTCTGTATGCAATAGTCTTTTTATCCTCTAGATTCTTTTTCAGTTTTGTCTTTGTTACTGGTTTTGAGAAATTTGATTATTACGTACCTTGGTGTAGTATTTTTTCATGTAATTTTGTGCTTGGATTTGTTGAGTTTCTTCAATATGCAGTTTTATAATTTTCATTACATCTGGATAAATTTTAGCCGTATTTATTCAAGTATTTTTCTCTTTCCTCCCTCTGTCCTCTCCTTTGCATACTCCAATTACATATATAGCTGTACACTTGAAGTTCTTTCACAGCTTATTGATGCTCTGTTCATTTATTTATGTTTATTCTTTTGCTTTATTTTTTTCCTTTGCTTCTCTTTTTCATTTTTGATAATAACGATTGCTATGTCACTTAACCTTTTATCTACAATAGCTAAACTGTCACTTATCTCTTCCAATATATTTTTCATCATAGCCATTACGGTTTTTATCTCTAGCAGTTTGATTTGCATGTTTTTAGAAAGAATGTCTACCTATATCTACTTAACTTTTGAGCATTTGTAATACAATTATGCTAGTTTTAATATCTTTTCTAATTTTGGTTCAGATCAATTTTGATTGATTGATTTGTATTTTCACTATGAGTCATCATTTCCTGTTTCTCCGTGTCTTTGGTAATTTTTGACTGGATGCCAGCCACTATCAATTTTACCTTTTTGGGTGTTGCATATTTTTGAATTCTTATAATTTTGAGCTTTCTTTTAGCACACAGTTAAGTTACTTGTACTTATTTGCACTTGTAACTTGTTCAGTTATTCCAAGCCTCACTTTTAAGATGTTAGGTAGAACCAGACCTGTGTTTAATTCATGGCTAATTACATTCCACTACTGAAGCAAGACCATTCTGGTTACTCTAACATCACAAGTTATTCTAACGTCACATGAATTTTGTAGTTTTCCACTCATACTGGAAAGAGCAGGCATTGTGCCCAGCTATGTGTTAGTGTCCTTTATTTGTCCCGTAATACTTTTCAGTGGTTCTTTCCCTTGACACAGATAATTAACTGAGGCATACATTGAGCTCTACCATGCTGAATACTCACATGCGCAGATGTAGAATTTTTTTCACTCTCAGGTACTCTGCCCTGCAAACTGTATCGTTTTTATCTGCCTGGACCATCACAGGATGTCTGTCTGGCTTTGCCCAGATTCTGCCTCCCTGTGCTGCAGCCTGGAAACTCTCTCAAGACAGTAATCTGGGATAGTCTCAGGGCTCACTTTGTTTTCCTTATTGTCTTTCAGGAAACACTGTCCTCTATTTCCTGATGTCCAGTGCCTTAAAAGCAGATTTTCCCTAATTTTTTTTAAGAGGTTTGGGATTCAGGTGGGAGGGCATTCTAGTCACTGTTTCTCCATCTTGGCCAGTAGCAGAAGTACAGATAACAGTGCTATTTTAATAGTTTCTAACTGACTTAAATTCTGTTGGAACACCAATAACACATTTCACTTATTTGGGACACTTCTAAAATCACCATTTATGGAACTGGCTTTTCTTTCATATCATTCAGATGCTTATCACTCATAATTCCGTATATATATCTCCATTCTCATCCCTTCAAGTCTTGATAATTGCTAAAGACATCCCTGACACTGTCCCTGAGTCTTGGAATATATGCTTGCTTATCCTGGAACCCTATGACTTTGTACAGCTAAATCTGATTTTATGGTATTAAAGTTTCTTCAGTCTCAAGATTGTATGCTTTACTTCTTTTCTACCATCCACAGCACCTAGCTCATTTTACTAGAACATAGTACACACTCTGTAAATAAACAGACAGTTTTATTGCCAATGAAAGATATAGATTGAGATTTAACATTGGACCAAATGGCATTAAAAGATATCTGACCCTAACTGCTTCAATATTAAATTCTATGAAGTTGTAAGATGTACCACTCTGATAAAATATATACAGTACTTTAAACAAATTACAACCTTAAATAATAGTTGAGAAATATGTAAACGAAAAATACCTCCTGGGTATTTCACGTAAGGATGGGAGGCCTTATACCATGTGACAAGCATACTTTATGATCTTGTCTTTCTCAGAGGAGAATATGAATCTAATTCTAAGCTTCTCAAGAGAAAAAAATCTTGGCATTTAATTAACACCATAAGGCAGACAAACATAGCTCAAGTGATCTTTATCTCTGATGTTAGCCTTAGCTGCTTCAGGAATAGAAAGCTTTCAACAATTTCATGCTTTTTGTAGTACCCCTTTAAGGTACCTTCAGGAGTCATGCACATAAGCTACATGCATAATATGGCTTTATTTATGGGGATACTTGCTGGGGCTTGTAACAAGCTGTTTTTATATTATTATTCAAATATCAAAATGATTATACTATGTTACTTATGTAAGCACCTCTGGGAGAATGCACTTTTCTTCTATGAAAAATAAGGTTTAAGTCATCCCCATGAAAAATGCTATTGCAACTCTTCCATAAGCCTAGATGTAATTCTACAGGATTTTCTGAAACTAGATGAACTGACTCTGTAGGTAATTGCTGACTTTTTGACTTTATTTATGTGTTACTTTGGTACCATAAAAATAGAATCATGATTTTAGAATCTTCAATACAAAATAAGAAAAATAGTAATCGCTAATTTGACAAATATACTAGGAAATATTTTTGATCACCTGCTATGTCATGGCTACAATAAAAGTTATAGAGAGGAAGCAGCAAATAAAACTGGACTCCATCTTATTGGAACTAGCGAAGACAGAGAGTAAGCAGATAAATAAATAAATAAACCAGAAAAATATCAGACAGTGATATATAAGAACTTTTAAAGGAGTGACATTATGCAGAATGCCAGGTAGAAGGATCTAATTTTGATTGTGTTATCATTGTAGGTATTTCTGATGAGATGTTCTTTAAACTAAAATCTAAATGACAAGAAGTGAGGTATGGTATGATAACGGAATAATTTTTTAGGCAAAGATAATAGCTCATTCAAAGACCCCCCACGGTGATCTATTTGTCAGGAAAGGCTAATTTTACCATTATTCAACATATAAAAGATTACTTCTCCAGGTGCTTATTCAAACGAGTTGGTAAGTTTTCTTTATCAAGCCTCATAGAATCTCAACCTTAGGCTTCACCTGCTTGAGAATCCACCATGTTTTGGCTGTGCTGTGGCACCAGACCTTTATGGATGGTAAGGCAAAGAAAGAGAGACTAAAGAACCACTTACCGGCTTTTCACTGACTTAGCCTGGAAGTAATACGTCACTCATGCTTGCATTTTATTGGCAAGATCTTATCAAAGCCTTGCTCTATTGTAAGGGGCGTTTAGAAGTGAAATTTCACATGCCTAGAGTCAGAGAAGAGCCAGATATGAGTGAACCCTGATAGTATCTCTTCTAGGTAGGAAACAGCTTGAAAAATGTAAGGAACACAATACAACGGAGAGTGTTGGAATGTAGAGAGGAAGAGACAGTCTTTCCAGGTGAGATTAGAGATAGAGGTCAGGATTTTTGAAAGATTTCATAAGCCAAGAGTTAGTTGTTTGGATTTCATCCTACGTGCAATGAGAGGCTAGTGCATACTTTAAAATGGCCATCTGGTCTGACTTGCATCTTTAAGAGATCAGTCTGGAAGACATATGGGAAATGGATATTGGGCACAATAAAGAGGGAAGTCAGTAGGAGACAATTGAAATCTTTTAAGAAATGGTTTGATATAAAAGTTAATAGTAAAGAGAGAAGTAGATTAATTTATACTATGTTTTGGAGGTAAAATTGACAGGATCTCCTGATGGATTGGTTGTTGAGAGAAGGATAATGTTTAGATTTTTATCTTGATCAATGACATGGTACGTGTTTACTGAGATGAGCAACATGTATATGGAGTATGGGTTTATAATATAGTTTCTGAGCTATCTTGAGTATATAAAATAGGCTTATTAGAGATCATTAGGGATTTGTCAAATAGATGCTGTTCCTGGTGATTCAGGAAGTCATTGAGAAGGGATATGTAGATTTTGCAATCTTCAGCATATAGCTGGTGTTTTTCAGCCATAGACAGAAATTTACCTAAGGAGGGCTGATGGGTGTTAAACAATAGGCTTATTGTTAATATGGGACTAGAAAGAAAGCTAGTGTCTGGATTCTTAATCTTAACATTTCTACCATTGTTACATGTATTTTTTCTGGGACAAAACTACACACATTTTCATGATGACAAACAATGTGGTAAAGTTTCCAGGGAGTGAGCCTTAAAAATGGTCTGCCCTACTCTCTAATCAATAAGAAACTGTTTTTAAGACAGCTGCTATTTTCTGGTGCAGAAAGCATCTCAGCATTTCCTGGCTGAGTAGTTCTGGAGGCTGCTTCATGATTGCATTTTATGTTACTTATTGAAGGGCCCACAATTACCATGCCATCTTTCACAGCAAAAGATGATTCTGTTGACTCTTCATTGGCAAAGCATGCAAGCTAGAGAATGGGTTTTGTTTAGGTGTCCACATTATCTTGCCTAGTTTCTTAAGAATTTAACCAACTACTTGTGTTAGAAAGTGTTTGTAATCTCTACTTACCCAAATCCTATTTATCAAGGACAAACTCAAGTCTGAAGTTCAGTAAAACCCCTCCATGGTAATCTCTGTATGTTTCATTTTAATGTGAAAATATGTAAAATTCAAATTATTAACTAATGTTTTAGGTATATACTTCATCTTCCCCAGTAAATTACTAGAATGTGTGACTTCTGTTTGAGGTTCCTCTTTGATTTCCTAAAAGATCTATCCTAGCTTGGAGCACATAAAAGTTGTTCAATAGATTCTGTGTTTTCTACATATATTGTTTGTGCATGTGTGTGTGTCGTGTGTGTGTGAGAGAGAAACAAAGAGAGACAGCAGGCATCAAAATATTAAGGAGTCCATTTTGGAAACAGAGTGTATGTTTTAAATTATTCTTCTGGTATAGAAATAATACCTGTGTTTTTGACCAACTTGAAATTCTAGACATATTCTAAGAAATTTATTTTAAATATCTCTAACCATTTTAGACTTTCTGCATGAATCTATAAATCATACTATTATTAAACTGAATCTTACAATATTATCATTTTTATTTTTTAATTTTTTAAATTTTTTAAATTTTATTTATTTATTTTTTTAAGTGCAGTAACATCGGATTATAACATTATATAGCTTTCGAATGTACATCATAATATATTTCGAATTCTGTGTAGATTACATCACATTCACCATCCAAAAACTAATTATAGTTCATCTCCTCACATATGAGCCTAATCACCCCTTTTGCCCTCCTCCCTTCCCCTGTGGTAACCACCAATCCAATTTCCATTGCTATGTGTTTGTTTGTCGTTGTTTTTATCTTCTACTTATGAGTGAGATCATACGGTATTTGACTTTCTACCTCTGACTTATTTCACTCAGCCTAATACCCTTGAGGTCCATCCATGTTGTCACAAATGGCCAGATTTCATCGTTTCTCATGGCTGGGTAATATTCCATTGTGTATAAGTACCACAACTTCTTTATCCATTTGTCCCTTGATGGGCACCTAGGTTGCTTCCAAGTCTTGGCTATCATGTATAAGCCTGCAGTGAACATAGGGGTGCAAGTATCTTTATGACTTTGCGTTTTCAAGTTCTTTGGATAAATACCCAACATTTTTAGATCAAAACCAGCCAGACATTGATCATTATTTCCAAATGGCTTAAAATCTAATTTAATCCAAATTTTCATATATTGATTTCCCATAGTATATTGTGAACATTTTTCTATCTACAAATAGTTCTCAAATATGTGACTTTAATTGGCTATTCAGCAATCAGGTTTTAAATATTGATTTATTCAGCCTCTTAAATATTGTTCATTATTTGTTTCCCTTTTCTATTGTAAATAAATACAAAATTTACTATTCTTGTACATTAGTTCTTGTAGATATGTGTTATTGTTATTTTTATATAATCCTGGTAGGAAATCACTAGTTTAAAGGGTATTATCGTTTATAACTTTCTTGAGTCACCTTGACAAATGGATATCTTTTTTTTTCTTTGCTTTTTTCTCCTCAAATACCCCAGGCACATAGTTGTATATTTTTAGTTGTGGGTTCTTCTAGTTGTGGCATGTGGAACGCCTCCTCAACGTAGCCTGACAAGCGGTGCCATGTCCGCCCCCAGGATCTGAACCGGCGAAACCCTGGGCCACTGCAGCGGAGCGCACAAACTTAACCACTGAGCCAAGGGCTGGCCCCGAAAAATGGATATCTTGAAATAGTGTATGAAGTTACTCTTCCATTGGAGGGAGATAAAAAAAATTTTAATGTACCTTCTCTGTGCTTTTTCTAATGCAATAAAGCCCAATTGTACAATCTACATATATTTGATTATTAATGATGACAAACACTTTTCATATTTTATTAGATATTTCCATTTTTTTCTAAAATAGCTGCACCATTTATTATTTTTTTCTTTTGCAAACAAATTTTTCTCACTAATTCCCAAAATATCTTGACTTATGCAAGATGCTACTTTTTTTTTTTTAAAGATTTTATTTTTTTCCTTTTTCTCCCCAAAGCCCCCTGGTACATAGTTGTATATTCTTTGTTGTGGGTCCTTCTAGTTGTGGCATGTGGGACGCTGCCTCAGCGTGGTTTGATGAGCAGTGCCATGTCCGTGCCCAGGATTTGAACCAACGAAACACTGAGCCGCCTGCAGCGGAGTGTGTGAACTTAACCACTCGGCCACCGGGCCAGCCCCTCAAGATGTTACTTTTGTAATATTAGATTGCACTCCTGGGATAAGGGTTCTTTCTTTAGAAGATTCAACTAATACCTTTTTAAAATAATTTGATGAACACTTTATTTAAGATTTTGAATACACACACATATAACAAAAGGCAGAAATTATTGTTATCTGTGTAGTGTAATGTAAGCTTCACAAATTAATTGGAAAATTTTGAGATTTCCTTATGTTCTAAAGCAAATTTTTTCTTATGGAAATTATTTGCTATTTGAGGATTTGAAGTAACTCAATGGTAAAACTCTCTTTCCTTGTGGGAAGTTAAATCTATTATAAATTTGTCCACATCTTTGTTGGTTTTTGCATTATTCACCTTTTGCATTTCTATGATAATTTATACTTTCCAAAAAATTCACGTATGTCAAAAAGCTTATCAAATTTTTAACAAATACATCATAAACCACATATATAGTTTTGTAGAACCTACTTAAACTCCATGTCTTATTTTTGTTTTGTCTCTTTTTAATGTGTCATCAATTTGTGTATTTTTATTTTCTTTTAAAGAAGAGGTTTTTGAATTTAATTGACATTGTTTTAACTTTATATATTTATTAATTGTTTTATTTATTTTCCCTCTGTATTGGGTTGCCCTTATTTAGCTGTTCTGTTCCAAACTGTGCAGCAAAAGGTGTATTTCAGTACTTTTTCTATTTGTTTAATAATGAAATTATTTGAAGCTATAAATGCCCTTTGGCAAAACCCTACACATTGTGACTAGGTTTATTTCCGGTTTTGTACAAAAAGTCGTTTTAAAAATTAATAATAATTATTATGCATTTTGCTTAGACTGTGTTCTAGGTTTTCGTGGATGTGCTTGATTGCTTGATGGACTTTAATCAGTCAATAGTCTCATTTTAGAGATGATAAGAAAATTTAGGTGAAGAAAAGTTGAGTAACTTGGCCAAAGGTATAACCAGAATGTGCATGGAATTTTAAACTTAGCAATTCACGTGTACTTGCCCAGAATGTTCTCTTTCAGAAAAGGACAGTCACTCAGCAGTAAATGTTGTTTTATTTATTTTTCATTTGTTTACCCATTTACTTGTTTGTTTGATTATCTATTGTAAATTGTAAAGAATTTTAAATGAATAGATTTTAAGCATGCTGTTTAATGAGTTTTGACAAATACATAAACAAGTGTAATCACTAAGTCTACCACCCGTGATAGAAATATGGAAATTTCCATCATCCCAGATGGTCCCTTGAACCCCTTTCAGGCAATTCTCATTCTTCAACCACTGTTGTGATTTATACAGCACAGAATTGTATCTGTCCTAAGACTTCATATAACTGAACTCTTTTTATGTCTGGTTTCTTTAGCCAAACAAAAAATTTGACATTTGGACATTTGATTGCATTTATCTATAGTTCGTAGTTTTTTTGTTTGTTAGTTTTCGCTTCTGAGGAATATTCCATGCATGGGTATCTCACAATCTTGTTTTTTCCATTCTCTTGTCCATGGACATTTAATTCATTTCCAGTTTAGAACTGTTAGGAACAAAGTCTCTTTCAGGACATAGTGTTTTCATTTTGTTTGGGTAACTACCTAAGAGTATAATTGTTGTATTATAGGGAATGTTTACTTTTAACTTTATTTAAAAAAACGATTTCCAAAGTGACCACTACATTTGTAACTCCCACCAAAAAATTATGAGGTTCTAGTTGTTCTATTTCCTCAAGAACATTTGATAATGAGATTTCAGTATTTATCAATACTAGTGGGTGTGAAGTGATATCTCATAATTAGAATTTGCTATTTTCTGATACGTGACAATGTCAATCTCTTCTAAATGTGCTTTTTGTCTAGTATTTGTCTTGTATTGTGAAGTTCACAAGTGTTTTGCATTTTGCATTTGTCTTTTTGTTGATCTGTAGGAGTTATCTATACATTCTGATAAAAGTCCATCAGATGTATTTATGGAGGGTATTTTCTCTCAATCTGTGGCTTCCAGTTTCATTTTCTTAACGATTTATTTGGAAGAGCAGATATATTTAATTTTGATGTAGTCCAGTTTCTTATCTTTTTTCTTTTGTTCTTAGGTCTTTTCTGTCTTATCTAACAAAACTCTATTTATCCCAAAGTTACATAATATTTTCCTATGCTTTGAAGAGCTTTATATTTTTATCCTTTATGTGTAAGTTTATCTATGAGTAGCTTCAAATTAATGTTTGTGTATGATGTCAGGTAGAGTGTGGAGGTTCATTTTTTTTTCTTTCATACACATATCCAGTTTTTCCAGCATCCTCTGTTGAAAAGCCGTTTTTCCCCCAGTGACTTGCCTTGATACCGTTGTCAAAATCAACAAAGTTTGGACAAATAAAGATGTGGATTAGTTTGAAAAGCTTTTGTTAAAATTAATTGTGTTCATGCAGTTTATTAGTCTCAAATATAATTTTCTTATAATATTCTTGTCAGGTATTTAGAGAGTTTCTTCTAACAATGGAAGTTTTATCCCTTTTTAAATGATTCTTCCTGGTATTATCAATTTTCTTAGTATATATATAAATCATGTGGCCTTGGTTGATTTTTCCTAATGTTTTTCTATTTTCTATTGTTTTTTTTTTCTTATTTTTATTATTTAAATTGTTCTCTTTATTTTGGGTTTATTTGTGCTAATTTTTCTACATTCTGAAGTTGGAAGCTTAGATCATTAATTTTAAAACTTGCTTCTGTTCTAATGTAAACATTTAAAATATAAATTTCTAACAATTGTTTTAGCAATATCCCACAAAGCTAGTATGTTGTTTTATTATTTTTCATATGGAATTATTTTCTTATTTTCATTGTAATTTCTTCTCTTACCCATTAGTTATTTAAGATAGTGTTGCTATATTTTCAAATAGTTGTTGTTACATATATTCATGCAAAAAATATTTATTGGGTCTTAATCATGATTGTGGCCTGCTCTGTTTTTAGGTGCTGAGTATAAGAAGGTGAGGAGACACTAAGAACCAAGCTAGTAGACTATAGATAAACTCCCAGAGAACTTTAATGACGTATTTCTTTGACGTACCCTGTAAATTCTCTGTGAAGGAGAAGAATATCCATTCTGAAATCTCAAAATAAGAGTATGTCACTAATTTACTAAAATTATCAAAGAAAATTTTAGAGATCTGTATGTCATCATAACAGCACATAATTTAGTATGGGGAGACATTAAATAGAGAAATAACCTCATGCACACAATGGATTAAGGCACAACAATCTGATAAGGAAAGAAAATGAGATGAATGCAAAGATGACAAATAGAAATGAAAAAGAAGATCACGGACACCAGAAAAATTTAATATGCTGTTTAAAAGAATGGGGTTTGGGGTTTAAACCTCACTTCATTTCCAAGCTTTGTGTTATTTAACTTCAGAAAGCTTCATTAAATTAATATACAAATAATAACTACTTTATCATTTTAATGGTTAAGGTTTAATTTAAAAAATTATATGTATATATATAGAAAGAGAATGTAAAAAAAGACCAAATACTACAAAAAGTGATACACCATAAATAAACAGAATATTTAAGAATATAGCCACAAATAAGATCAAATATATTAATTATCAAAATAAATGTAAATTAATTAAAATCTACTTATAAAAGTACCAAATCTCAAATTAGGGAAAAAATTAGGGCTAAGAGGAAACATTCTTTAAAGAGGCAACAGCATGGATAAAAATAAATTAGATGAATAATATTCATTGGGTAGTATTTAAGAAGATAAGAATAAAATGAGAAGATTACTTTTTAGGCAAAGTAAAATCTAAAGCAAGTTCCATTAAAGTGCAATGAAGGACTGGCCTGGTAGTGCAGTGGTTAAGTTCGCACATTCTGCTTTGGTGGCCCAGGGTTCACTGGTTTGCATGCTGGGTGCAGACCTACACACTGCTTGTCAAGCCGTGCTGTGGCAGGCATCCCACATATAAAGTAGAGGAAGATGGGCACAGATGTTAGCTCAGGGCCAGTCTTCCTCAGCAAAATGAGGAGGATTTGTGGCAGATGTTAGCTCAGGGTTAATCCTCCTCAAAAAAATGAATAAATAGAAGTGCCATGAAAAATGTGTATTCACAATATACATAGCTTTCATACATAATAGTCACATAATTTTATGTACCAATTCATTAACAATATTTAAATGTTTTTTAACTGTCTAACATAGAAAATACTGAGAAATTCAGTCTTTATGAAGGCTCAAATGAATGTCTGTCAGCATTAGACATATGAAGTAGATCCGACAAACAGTCAGTAAATCAGAGACAGGTTCTTGTTTTGAGATTTCAGAATGGATATCTTTCTCCTTAACAGAGAATTTACAGGGTATGTCACAGAAATATGTCATTAAAGTTCTTAGAAATTTATCTATAGTCTAATAACATGTTTCTTAGTGTCTTCTCACCTTCTTATACCAAGAACCTAAAAACAGAGCCGGCCACAGTCATGATTAAGACCCAATAAATATTTTTTGCATGAATATATGAAATCAGCAGAAAAAAATACAGATTTTCTGCCTATCAATGGATAGAATGTGTAAGAAGCTTTTTTCTTAGATCTCACATTGCCCATTTTTATTTTGGTTTAAACTTTTTCTTAGAGAAATAGCAGGTCCAATTGCTAGTATCAAATGCCAATCAACTAGAATATCTGCTGGTTTGAGGGACTTAAACACATGGCCTAGTGTTTTAACCCTTTGTATACCAAGGAAAAGCTACACTGGGCTGCCAGCACTTTTCCTTGCCTCTCCATGGCCATTGAAGTGCACATGCCTTATACTTGCCCCACTTCTCCTTGATCTGCCGCTCTACAGCAAGTCGATAATAGTTGTGGTCATTACATGGGGTCTGAGTTAGCCTCACTCTACCCATGTTCTTACCTGAGAATATGTGACGCAGGCCTGCCCAATCTCACGACTCCGTCTTACTGGCCTCAGTGACTAATTCCAAGGATGAGAACATTAGCCATGCTGGGCCAGAAGCCTCCATGGGATTGTGCTCCATCTATTTGAAAATGTTTTGCTTTCTCAAGTCATACTAACATAATAGCACGAATCTGAAACTACCAGTGACATTCTTTGGACCATTTAGAGAAAGCCTGCATGAGAATGAACCTAACATATTGTCATACAGTGCTGAGAGATGGAGGTGGAAGGGAGAAAGAGAGAGAGAGGCAGAGACAGAGATAGAGACAGATGGACAGAACGAGAGAGACCCCAAGCAATAAACAACCCTGAATCTATGAACTTCTCTGGAGAATTTAATTATATAAGAGGGAGCAGGGTTGGCAAAATTTTTCTGTAAGTGGCCACATAGTAAACATTTTAAGTTGTGAGAGCCAGATAGTCTCTGTCTCAATCAGTCAACTCAGCTATTGCAGTGTGAAGAGAGTAATCGACAATATGTAAAGGAATGATTGTGACTTTGTTCCAATAAAACTTTATTTATAAAAATAGTAGTCACACACAGACCATAATTTTCTGACTCTTGATATAAAGTAATAAATTCTGTCTTATTTTCTTTAGTTAGAATTGGATATACAGCATTTGCTGTCATAAGATGCTTGACTTAGAGAAAAACTTTTAGTGTCCTATTTGTGGAAAGTATACCTTGTATGGCAAGTCCTTTGCAATCACTCACCCTGCCTTTCCTGCCCTTTTTCAAGTAAAGGCAGTATTATAATGGGCACAAGATAAAAATGATATTGTAGCTCAGGGAGGGGACAGTAATCTGTTCATTTAAAAAAGCAATACCCTGGGGCTGGCCCTGGGCGGTTAAGTGCGCATGTTCTGCTTTGGTGGCCTGGGGTGCCCTGGTTGGATCCCGGGTGAGGACATGGCACCCCTTGGCAAGCCACGCTGTGGTAGGCGTCCCATATATAAAGTAGTGGAGGATGGGCATGGATGTTAGCTCAGAGCCGGTCTTCCTCGGCAAAAAGAGAAGGATTGGCGTGGGATGTTAGCTCAGGGCTGATCTTCCTCAAAAAGAAAGAAGCAATACTCATGCAGGGACAAAAAGCTGCTTTGTGTTCTGACTGTTACATTTCCTGGGTCTCTGTGGGAAACGCTTTCTCCCCATTTATTTCGGGGGAAAAGACTGCTCCACTTGAAGTGAAAAACAGGAGAGCCACCTATTATTTTCTCAACCCAACTCAATTGTCTTTATACTTAAAGCCAAATCTTTTCAGATAACAGCAAAAGATTTTCTGTCAGTTAAATTTTCGGGGGTGGTGAGTTTTCAACGCTTTTTTATCTTCTTTCTTCAAAAGTGTTTCAGCAGAAAATGTAAAGTGTCTGTATTTAGAGCTGCTGGCCCAATGCTGTTTTGGACCTGGACATTGTTCAATATAATGGAATAAACACACTCTACAGCTTTGGGGCATCTTTTTTAGTCTGAAGTTATGGAAAATAAAAGAGAGATGAAAGGGCAGACTCTGGCAGTAATTAAACTTTGCCAGAAGCCTATGGGTTCCCCAAACTCTCAGCAAACATATTAGAAAGGGTCTGATTGAGAAAAAGGTGCCAGGCCCAGTAATTCAGGAGCATATGCATTATCTCAACCTGGGGAATGGAAATAAAAGGAGAAGCATTAATCAGAACCCTAATCAGTGAGTGATACAATAAGGTTGAGCTTACCTTATTTAGTTAGAAAAGCTCACATAGAGGCAATATCCAGGTAGTCACCATTTTCCTACTGATTATATCAGGAAAAATGAGGGTAATGATTCAGATTTGGCAGCTGTGGTGTTCTCTTATAAGAGAAACTAATAAAGGGACAGTAAATCTTGATATACTTATCACATTTGGGCTGTCAGGAGTACATAATCTTCTCCAAAGCTTCTTGGATTTGTTTGGTGCTGCATATTTCATCAGGAAGAAAAGTCCCCCTCACCCCAACTTTTTATGTTTTATTTTTCATTTTTTATCTTTTGAAGAAGATTAGCTCTGAGCTATCATCTGCTGCCAATCCTCCCCTTTTTGCTGAGGAAGACTGGCCCTGAGCTAACATTCGTGCCCACCTTCCTCCACTTTATATGTACTGTGCCTACCACAGCATGGCATGCCAAGCGGTGCCATGGCTGCACCCGGGATCCAAACTGGTGAACCCCAGGCTGCTGCAGCGGAATGTGCACACTTAACCGCTGCACCACCGTGCTGGCCCCCCTCACCCGACCTTTTAGTGTATTGCCTAAAGGAACAAAGCCACATCTTCCCAGAAAAGCAATGCACCACTGCTTTGTAAACAATACCTTTATTAAAGCGTTTTCAAAAACACTCAGACCCACACACACATCATCTACACACTGATATCCCAATTTAATTTACCTGGGGATGAAGTAGCTTCACATTCATGGAAATGTTTGCAGTACATATATTTACATGTAAAAGTAGATGTTTTTAACCCATTGCCCATTGTCACTTGTATTCTGAGATTAGACTGAGAGATTAAGACAAGTGAACAGATAGCAAAGAATACTTCACACCTAAAGTAAGATACAGATAAATCGAGATAAATGTGTGAGTGTGTGCACATGCACAAGTACTCAGAAAACTCATATCTCAAGCTTAAGTTGATGCAGACAAATACGATCAGTTTACACTTTGCTGTGAGTTGACTCAGGCTACCAAGGACTGGTCGTGGCAGACCATTAGGAGGAAGGACAGACATTATTGTCACTGTTGATGCCCTTGTGGACTGATTAGTTGGGCTGCGAAGGGTCCTCTTTCAAACAACACAAATAGACTGGAGCAGCTAATTGTACTTTTTATTTCATTGCTTTCTCTTCTGTTTCAAGACATCTTCTGGAGGCAGAGCCTCTCATTGTGTACGAGTTGTTATATCACTACAAGTGATCTCTCTGAGGTAAGCTCCTTCACTGGAAGCCCTGGACGTTTTGTAATGCACGCTCTCCAAGGACTCCAGTGGTCCTTGGCTCTCCCCACCCTCAGGCTTCCTTGGGGGAACTCTTTGTTTTATAGCATTAAAAGTGAGAAGCAAATAATATGATGACATCTTTTCCTTAAAAATTATATGTAGTTTTCATTAGGCTTATACTCCCTTTGCATTCTTCTCAATCTATATTCAATTCTATAAGAGCCTTGGTTTTGAGGATTGCATATCTCAGATTTTTTTCTGTATCTATATGTTAATGCATGACCCTTTACATGAACATATGTGTACTTTATGTACACTGTTTGAAAACAAACTCTTAAAGATACAGACTTCTGGAGTTGGAAGGAATCTACAAGTATTAGTATGACCTCTGAACCAAGAATGTGCGGAGTATTGGAAAAATGCTAAACCTCATTAATAAACTTAGCTTTGACCTTTTCATCCCCGCACCAACAGCTTGGATAACAGAACTAAGTATCTGAAGCCAATTATTTTTGATTCTGAGAATAGAAGACAATATCTGTGCTATGTACTGCGCTACATTGCTGTAAACAAGAAAACAGATGAGATAAAAATTCTTTATAACGTATGATAGGCTACAAGAATTTGCATTAGAATAACCAACTTTGCTCACTGAGCTCACTTCATTAGCCATCTTCTGCTTTCACAAAAGTCCCAAGAACACTTTTAGAGTCCTAAAGCTTGTTTTTTTTCCTACAAAACACTTTTCTCACAGGTATCTACTCACTTCATCCAGGTCCCTACACAAAGTTGTCCCTGATCAACTTATCTAAAGTGACTCCCTTTTTCTTGGCTTCATTACATTTCATTCCCTAGTCATGCTTTATTTTCCTTCCTAAGACTTATCATCACCTGATGCATTATACGTTTGTGTTTTACATTTGTTTTGTCTCCTCAACTGGAGTTTCCCCTGTTTACTGCCATAATTTCTATTCTAGAATAATGAATTCCATTAACAGGCATTTAATAAATATTTCTCTATTAAATGATATATATAGTGATACGTTCATAATATAATAAAAGTAATCATATTCCAAAAGGATGACTTTAGCACAAAAAATTAAAATTTCAGTTTTTATTACCGTGGGAAAAAATCTAGTTTTGTGCCCAATGGAGCCTACAAACACTCTTTACATCAAAGTGCTTGCTCCAGCAACATGTCGCCTTTGACCTCTCTCCTTTAGCAATGATGCATCCCTATGTCCCTCCTATAAGAACTCACGGTTTCAGAAAATTCTTCCAAACGTCCAAGGAAATGTTTTCCATATGTAGTCTTGCTGCTAGCTAATTCAGTCCAGATCTCAGAATTATATATTTATTATTTTTAACCAGAAGATATGTCATAAGCATCAGTAGAAATGTGTCTGAGTTTATAGTGCTTTCAATGGGTAAACCATTCTTATGACATCATATTCTTGCATTATTCAATGGTTGTCTGTGGTGTGGCAACCTTCTCACCAGTGCCCAGATAAGAAAGAACTGAGACCACTGCTCTGATGATGAAATGACATATGTATCATTAACCTCTATACGCTATCATTACAATTTGGTTTAGCATGATAGTGTCTGTAGAACTGGAAACTTCTGTGTAAAAACACCACTGTATACTTTTTCATTACTTAAAAAAATTATTGAGTTTTTTCTGTAGTAGTTTGCAACATGGGAAAATAAACAGAGAAATCAACTACTGGTTCAAATTTAGGAAAACAAAAAAGGAAATACTCTGATTGCTATCTCCATTGTTGAGGTGAATGGCATAACAAGGTAGGCAAGTAGATTTTATCTGAGCGTGTATAGTTATGCAATATCCAAAGAATACAATGGAATACAATATGACTCTATCCAATGTTCTTGTTACTGTTATTGTTCTTATGGGGTAGAATGCATAGTTGGTCTGATTTTTATTGAATTATTACCCCAACATCTTTTTGCAATGAGGATAAGGAACAGCAGTGTCCCCTCTTTCCGAGGAAATGGGAATGGTATCCAGTCAGTCAGAACGGGAAATGCTATGTTTGTGTTTGTGCATATAAGTGTCTGCTAAGTGTTTGAAAGAGACTTTGTGAATACTACAATAAATATTTGTCTTCCAGAGTTTAATTTTGAAATTAGACCTTAAAAGGAAATACGTCTATGGCTCTCCCTGGGAGATAAGGTTATCGTGTAGAGTTGTGTTTACTGGTCTAGGTGGAAAAGTGGCTGTGCAGACACATGCTCATGGCTTTTCAAGTCTTAACACAAAATTGGTTTGCTTCAGTCTCTGTTGTTTCAATAAAGGGCTTTAGAAATGTGCCTGGTAAAGTTTGGAATCAAACATGGAAAACAGGGTCTTTTTACCTCTGACACTGTCATAACCTCTAGGTATTCAAAGAATAATAGCTACAAGTATTTATCATGTATGTATGATGTTTAGAACCTAAAACCACAGAGTTTATCTCTAAAAATACAGATTCTATTATCAGAGTAAGGACACAGTCAGAAATTAAATACTCCAAAAATGTTAGAATGTTAAGTAATGTTAGGGACAACTAATATTTGTACTAATCCACCTTTTGAGTCATTTGAAATTCATTATTTCATTCTTCCTCATAACCTCCCTGGGAGACAGTACTCTTCTATGATGAGCAACATGCTTTCCATTTGACAGCTAGAGAAACAGAGGCACACAGAGGGGAAAGAAAATGATACTGAGATACCCAGAAACTGAGTCAAATAGTAATAGAAAGTTTTATTATATTTTATAGACAAAATGGTCATGTATAGTTACAACTTACTCAATTTTTCCTACCTTCTAAACTGGTCTGCTACATTTTAAGGGATGGATTTGAGGAGGTTGTTGTTTTTAATACAATTTTGTTTTGTTTGATACTTATGTGTTTAATCATTATTGCTGCTGGCTATTGTTCCTTTTCATGTATTTTAATACTTTAATCAATGGGAATTTTATAGGTACTTGTACCCTGAGGCTATTGAAAGTGGAGGGTGCAATTTTATAAATATACAATTGAAATGAAGAAAAATAAAACAGATGGGTGCAGAGACCATGTGGATAATAAAGTGATAAAGTCCTCCAGGAGCCAGATAAAGAGGTAGGGTTCTTCCCAGGTGAGTTTGCACTAGACTCCCTGAGTTAAAGAAGCTGTTTAGCTTTTGTTCTTTGCATTTTCTTGTCTAAAATTTATTTCGCCCTCTTATTTCTCCAAAAATCATTTCAAGTCCAAAATTACATATGGGGTATTAATCTGAGTAATAGTAATCTCTTGACTATCTTGACTATATATTGCAAATATAAGCTTTATGCTTATTTTTGTACTTGATTATATTAAATATAGTGCCTTCATTAATGCTGGCTTATAGTTTCCTCTGTTTCATATCTAATTGTAAATTTTATTCTTTACATATGTACTTGTCTCATTTTACCCAAATAGATTTTGGAATCCAGAGGACAGATGTCATATCAGACACTTCTTTAATGTATCCCCCAGGAAGTGATATAGCTCAATTCCTGTAACTTCCTAATAAATACTTAAGGGATTAACTGGAAACCAGTGTATAAACTTAATATTTAAGAAATCTTAAATTACTTATACACCATTGAACTTATTTTTCTTATTCTTCAGTAACCTATTCAATAAGCATAGAAAATGGTCAATCTTCCTTCTTCATTTCGACCTCTTTGCTACATTTTACTAGTTTCATTTCTTATATTCTTGTCCTAATAAAGATAGTCTCAAACTGACAATTTATCATCATCCACTCTATTACCAAGGACAGAAGGCTGAGTGGGTACTGAAGAAACAGATCTCCAATATTTAACTATCCCAAATGCTGAACTAGGTTCTGGAAAATATGATAATTTTCTTACCTATATCTAAAAAATAAAGTAGGAACAACAATTAATTTTCTAGATTTTAGTTTGTTCTTTCCCCTCTTCCAACTGCTGGAAGTAGAAAAGAGACTTAATGATGTCTTAGAACTCTTTAAGATAAGGATTATCTGATTTCTTTGTAATGATTAAATTGATGGAAATGGACAGATAAAATGTTTGGTGGAGCTGACCTTCAGATGATGAAAGAAGTTTCCACCCTTTCCTAATCATGCTGAAAGTTGCATTTCTTTTAATGACTCCACTTAGAGCAGCAGGAAGCAAAGTGATCGGCACCAGCAGGTACTTAGACAAGAGTGAGAGGTTGGATGTGGACTGCTCTATTAAAACCTCCCCATCTAAACAGGGCTTCCTGGAGCTTAAGTGCCCATTGCTGCAGAAGCCAGGATCCCATCTGTGAGTGCACAGCAAAGCTCCATTGTCTAACGAGAGGAACTGCATCAAGGAGACATCCTTAAGTAGACGAAAGATCCGTGGCATCTAATGGACAATTAGTTAACTTCATTCTTCAGAGTTTCTAAGCATCTGATAAATGGAGAAGTAAAGAAAAATGCTTCAAGCAAAGCATGGAAGAGAATGAAAAGTGGCCTAAAAGGAAATGACTTTCAAGTTTTATATATTTTCCATATTATTCTGTGTTTGACAGCAAAACAATTAGTGGTCATATGCAGTTTGCTCCTTTTTCTCTGTTCGTTCAAAACTGTGAGGACTATTAACATTGTCGTTATATGCAGTTAGAACTTTTACTGGGCCAGCTTTTTGAAATACTCATGGAAATTAGTGCACTCCAAACATTGTGACATTTAATAAAATAATATTCAATGATACTCAGTCTGAAATGCATCTTAAGGTTACTTGTTCAGTTTTGTTATTCAACAGATGGTGATACTGAGGCTCTGAGAGAATCAGTGATTTTTCCAGAAGTCAGTTCTAAAATTAAGGTTTTAAGATTTTTTGAGTTTAATATTTTGCATATCTATCCTCCTGTTCACTTTAAGAATGTAGAAGAGACAAATAGATATCAGCATTGTAAAATTAGTCTATGTAAATTAATTTATGTTATTTTAAGGTAAAATATCATTGAGTTCTCATTTCTTGCTCCATACTAGACTAGGTTGCTTCAGAAGCATATGAAAAAATATATAGTATATAATCACTCTAAAGGAATTTATATCTAGTTGGAAAAGAACAATTCAGAAACAAAATGAGAGAAAGCAATGTATGAAGAAGGACCAGAATGTGTGGTCTGGGTACTAAGTGTTCTCAGTGGTCTGGAAAGGGAGAGGGACCATGATGAGCTAGTGCGACTGGGCAGTTTTAGTAGGAAGTTAAGGAAAGTTCTATCTAAATGGTCAATCAACATATGATGGTATAAAAAGATTGATGGACACTTGCCATTGGTTGCAGAATTAGGATTTGTGCGTATGTGGTATTTAACTGACTGATACAAATCTGAAATATTTAAAAATCATCTCCATTTGTTTGGGGGACAGTTAATAGAGCTGCTTTCCTTATTTAGAGAGTTGAGATTTGATTTACTGAATACAACATCAAATACAGTGGACATCATTAGTTAAGACTAATAACAATAACAACACTGTTATTCTGTTCCTTATCTTTTTCAGGCCTTAACACAACCCCACGTGTTGAGAACACGTCTCTTTTCCCACATTATAGACGAGAAAATTGAGAAACAGAGAAAAGCAGATTGATTCTGAATGTATAACTCAAAACCAAAGGTTCTTCACTATTAAATGTTATTCAGAAAATTGGCCAATATACATGTAAAAAAAGCAAAGATTAAAATATTAATTTGTCTTTTATCATCATGCAATTTTTTTTCTAGGGTGAACAGGACAGATTCCAAAGGAAATAAAATTTTCTGCAAGATTTCCAGATTTGAATACCAATATAGAATTTACTCTATTCATATCGCCTTTCAGCTCAGCCCCAGAGGTTGGTCTTGATGGCGGCTGCTCCTGAATCTGGAGATGTGAATAAGCCCTAGAGAACAGTGCCTGTCATTAAAAAGTTGCCATCTGTCTTTTTTTGATATCCGCTGTGCTGCAGTAAGCCACAGTATTTCCCTATCCTTTCAATGACAGCTCATGGTAAGATAAACTCGCCACGATAAGATAAATGGCAACTTTTTAATGAAAACCACTATGTGTGAGCTGCTTGGTTAGGTTACACTTCCTCAAAGTGCATCTCATACCTTATTCCCTAATATCAAAACCAATGACCTATTCTTCAAAGGATTTTCTTTTCAGTTCTGTAACCTATGTGATTTACAAAGTTCCCGTCCCCCCTTTTTTTTTGATATCCTTTCAGAATGAGACCTTGAGTAACCCTGTAACCTTAACTTCTTATACTAATTTCTTTGGAAGCGTTTGTATAGAAGACACAGACATATTTTTGCAACATTTTGAAAATTATGTTTGAATAAGGTTGAAAAAGTGAGCGGAGTGAACAATTTTTACTTATTTGAATTACCTCCCTCCCCATAAAAATTTTGGGACGTTAAATAGTGGTAAGAGTTGAATCTACAGCTAGTTCTAACCCATCATAGCTCTCCTATTGCTATCCTGTATCCTATCCTATGGCTGAATCGTAATTTCCCCAAGCCTCTGACCACCCTCCTGTCAGAGGGGGATGTTACGACTTGGTCTAAGCCTGATATTGCTGCCACGTCATTGCGGGGTGCCAACTCACCACAGAGACACCTCCTTCAGATCCATTCTTATTGCAGCTGGGGTACCTGGATACTTTCAGTTTAGAAGGTAAAAAAATGACCTCATATGACATCTATAGGACCTTATAAAACTGTTGAGATAGTGTAGAGAACAGTTAATCATTTCTAAGCTTGCTATAGTAAAACCATTATAAAAAATTATCAGTGATGCTGCAAATGCATTTGTTTTACTTCTGACCATCAAAAACCATTTTTAAATTCTCAAATACTTTTGCTTTCCTCCGACAGACCAGTCAAAAGATCAAAAAGAAATGTTTCCTTCTTCACTGTGAATTTTACATGGTCTCAGGGTCATCATTGTGAACATAAATTTCTAGATTTTCCCAGGCAGAGATGAGAAGGTATAGATGAATTGATTCAATATGAGCTGAACAAAACAGGCGGAATTAAATTTAGTTTCATGATATTTTATTAAATTACTATATAGTTGTGTGGTGCTATTTGCCAATTTTTTTCCCTAAAATTCAGGTTTTTCTTTAAATCAGGAGATTAGTATAACTACGTTTTAAATTAATTCAGAGTTCAAATTAGGCCAAGTACTGTTATACTTGGTTTACTAAGAAAATTCTTTATGTAATGAATAACTGAATGATGAATATTTCAAGAAGTACTTGGTGTTTACTGAGTACCTATCATATACCAAGCACTAATCTGGGTGATGGGGATTCAGTGCTGAGTAAAAGAAAAGTCTCTGCATCCATGGTGAGCACCATTACAGCTGGGGTTTGTGGGAGTTGACCAATAACAAATACTATGGATTTAGAGAGCAATGAAGTCAGAAAACAATACAGTGGAATATAGTAACAAATAATATGGGATGGTAATGGATGGTTTGCTGCTATAATCAGTGAAGGTGCCATTTGTGTTAATTTCTAATGGCAGGAGAGATCCAGGGAGGGTAATCCAGACAGAGAGTCCAAGAAATGCAAATGATAATGAGCTTCATGTGTATAAAGTTAGGAAGGAGTATTTTTGAGCTAGCATATTGCCAATAAGAGGCAAAGTCTGAGGAAGTTATGTTGGAGACATAGGGATCATATATGACCATTAAGGCCAAGGCAAGAAGTTTATATTTATTCTAAGAATAGTCGGAATACATAGAAGGATCTTAAGCATGGGAATGGCATGATCTTAAGCAAAAATAAATTACTCTGGCCGTTACATGCAGAGTGGCCCACATAGGTGCAAGAGAAGACACCATAAACAAATAGAAGGCTATTACATAGTCTCTGAACAATGATAGTGATTTATTCAGAGGTGATAGTAGTGAAAATGGAAGAAATTGGTGAATATAATGAATATTCTCAAGCCAATATCAAGCAGAATTGCTGATGGATAAGGTAATGAGTGGAGTGGTATGAGGAAAATGAAGAATCAAGAACAACACTTAGGTTTTTGGCCTGACCAAATACTTGAGATGGAAAAGTCTAGAGAATAGAAGCTATATCACAGAAAATATCTTTTTGTTTGTTTATTTATGTACTTATTACATATGAAGCTCAAGACGCTTGAATAGACAACCAAGTAGAAATGGTATGTAGGTAATTAGATATACAAATTTGGAGTTCAGAGGGGAGTTAAAGGCCAGCAATAGAAATGTGAACGTCTGAAGCATGTTTTGGTATTTAAATGATATGGAACTGGAGGAGTTCAGCTAGAAAATACCTCTAGATGAAAGGCATTTAGAGGTCAGAATGAGAAAGTGGAACAAGCAAAGTTGACTAAGCCAGAATCGCCCATGATGCAGAAGAACCAGATGAGTGTGCTTTCAAAGGGCCTAGAAAAAAGTATTTCAGACATGAAAGAATAAGTTAATTATGTAAAATGACACTGAAAAGTCAAATAAAAGGAAGACTGAAAAAAGATCTTGGGACTTGTCAAGTAGTTACTTACACAAAATGTGCGTGCATGCACACATACACATACAGAACAATTAAAAAAAATAAATGATTCTACATTACAATGGTTGCTGCATGACTCTAGTCAGGAGGTAGTCAAATACTAGTTCCTTAAGCAGTTGAGTCATCTGAGTTATACTACTTTCTGCTATATATGTGCCTACGGTTATAATTTTAATAACTTTTACAGAGACTGCCCATCATCTAAAGTTGTTTCAAGTAGTAGACAGTAAGTTATGTTTCATGTGTATAGACCCACCAGGATGATCTTATAAATCTTTCCAATTAACTATATTTTAATTGATGGAAGAAGTAAACAAAGTGAAACATCTTTACTAATGCTAAATGAAATAGGGAAAGTAAAATTTTTGCCAATTTCCCCAAATAGTATAAAACTTTGTCTTAGTAATAAAAGGGAGGAGAAAGCAGGCTGAATTTCAAGAATTTGTATTTATTATTTAAGTTTTTGTTTAATAGGATGTCTATTAACTTTTTGCAAATTATCTTGCAGTTCACAGTGATAGTTCTGAAATTTAATACGAGAAAAGTAAAAGGTGAAGCTAAAGCGATCATTTTATATCTCGCTCTAGTTGATCAGTATATATTGATTAATATATTTTATCAGTAACTTTTCTATTTAACAGAGTTAGAATTTTAGTATATAATTTAATTTTGGAGATGACCTAGAACTATCCTCAAAAAAGCCAATTCTTAACAGTTGCCTCTATAAGGAAAGGAGAGTTTTTATTTAAATAATAATCCTAAACACAAAATTTGCAAATAATAAATGATTGTGCTAATAATACAAGCTACAGGCTTTTGAACACTTGGAAGTATTGCGTTTTCAGTATTTCTCTCTAGTTCTTTCTCTCTCCTTCTTTGTTTTCTTCCTCTTTCCCTTCCTTCCTTTCTTTTTAACTTTTTTTGGGGGGGGCGCCATTGGCACAATGCTCAGGAGAGGCCGGTTCCCCTGTCGAAGTAGTAGTTACATGGCGGACAGAAAACTTGGGCTGCACTTCTGCCACTGCCTGTAATCAGCAGTGAACACTTACTCCATCAGTTGAGACTCTCTTCTTTTGTGAAATGCTAGCACTGGATTAGACATGTTTTTCTTAATTGGGGAGGATTATGAAAATGAAGTGAAATCTACAGATCCTTTGCACTGGACAAAATGCATAATCACAATCATTTTGCATGCTTCCTCTGGACTGGAAGGCAGGTGGATTTAATGTCTATGACTTCAGATGCCATGCAGAGGGCACAGGGGGACAGGCAGGGAAAGAGATGTTCACATTCTCATGCAGTTAATGAAAATCTGTTTTCCTACAACTAATAGGTGGAGCCAAAAAGAGAACTTCCATAAACCATAAGAGTTGCCAGCAAGCCGTGCTCATATGCCGGAAGAACAGAAACTCAACTCACATTGATTTATAGATCTTGTTGCACCTTTGCTTGGTCAAGCACGAATTTGTTCTTCTTCCTGCAATAATACAATAGATGCCTCAGACTGCATTTGGTAGTCATTCCTGGAGCATAGCAAGGATTAGTTTCAGTCGACAGAGAGTTTGCTCCCCCTTGGCCATCATAGTCTTCTGTGGCATTTGGGGCATTACTGACTAAAAGCAAGCTCTTAGGAGGTCTTCTTCTCACCTTTGCTTAATTAAGCATGATTCAACACCACAACCAAAAGTCTGCTCATCTTATATATCAGTATCTCAAAGCTCATCAAAAGCCTTGAACTTTTTCTTTGCATTTAGAATTCGCTAAATGGTATAAATTCTTAATCCTTAGAACACAATCATGGCACAATACATGAGTTTAATGCCTGATAATTAATTCCTCTTTTATTTATTTTTTTTAACCAGCAGACATATGCCAAAGAGAAAATTAGCTGTTTTACCATAAATTATTTAATTTACCCTAAGGCAAAAGCTGATATAAATCACTTACTTAAAATAACATTTATGGGTGTTTTCCATTGCTGTGTTCCATAGCAGAAGTGACAAATATATGATGGATTTTGACAAACAATTGGGCTCTCTTCAATACTATGGGAATGCATTTCATTTTTTTATGACAAATAACTGTCTTGAGTAAGGAAGACAGTAACTTTCAAGTAAAATCTAAGGTGCTAGTTTTTGATAAGTGCAATGGGAATGTAATCTCTCAAATTCCAGGCAATTATGTTTCTCAAGGCTTGATAATTATGGGCTGAATGATTGGATGGATTGTTCTTGGGGATAACGGAATATGAGTTTATTAAATGCTCATGAGGTTAAGGTTAGTTTTACTTTGTCAAAGATTACAGGAACACTTTCAATTCTAACAAAATTTTCTGAAAATGCATTTCACTAGTTCAAAGGAGGACTGTAAAACAGGCTATGAACTACTGAGAAAATTATTTTCTCATTAGCAAAGCCGTGGTAATAACCGCTCCCTGACAAAAACCAAAACAAAGCAAAATTGAAGGTATTTTCTTCATGAAGGTGGTACTTTTAAGGAATGATAGCTACGTTAATATTTAGTGCTATTGAAACAGTTATTCACAGAGGAATGTGAAGCCTGGATGCCCAGCCCTCGTGGGTGGCAGATCTTTTCTTTCGGTCACAGAGCTGCACCCACAACCTCCTCATTCATGCCCCTTCTTTCTGTTACCAAGTCAATGCAGCATCATTTCAGAGAGAACTGATGTTAATAAAATTAGTTGGTCACACATTGGAGCATTTATTGAGATCCTCTGGTTGTACATTTCCAGATCACAGTTGAGAAAGAAAACAACCTGCAGACCAATGAGAAAGTGCATCAAAATCTGCAAGGGCAGCATATTTTTTTCTAATATCATCTCTTCTGGGAAACATTACCCTCCTGTGCTCTTCCAGACCATTGATTCCATTCTGAACCCATAAAAAAGAGATTATAAATCAAGAGAAGGAGGTGCTGGTAGAATACTATGAATGGTTTATAAGTTATTTTGTGAACAAAATTGAGACCATTAGAGCTGCTGAGCAGCCTTCTACCTCTAATCATTTTTTCCATTAACTAAGTTTTTTGCCCACTCTAGAGAGAGTGGCATGATTTTTATAGCAGTATCTTATAGTAGAATTCGAAAGCATCAAACAGGCGGTGCTTACCAATTGCTACCCACTTCATATATCTTGTAAAGGTGTCAATACCTAAAATGGGCACCCCTTCCTCCCATTGTTTTCCCAGGATATCAGCCACGGGTTCGATCTCTCTAACGCAGTAAAGTGATATAATGAAAGTGATGCCAGATTAAAAGTTAGTGAGCGTGTGTTCCAATCTTAATTCTACTTCAGGCTATTTTTATAGACTTAGGAAAAATTGTTTGCAAAACTGCACCTCAGTTTCCTTCTAAGTACAATGGTGAAGAGGAAGCCTTGAGTATCTCACAGGATGCTACACAGAAGAAACGAGATCGCCTATGCGGAATTCTTTCAAAACTGAAAAGCACTTTTGAATATAAAAGGAAAATATAGTATTCATCATCATTGATTATCTTGTTACTATTTTCATCATCATTTCTACAGTATTCTGAATTTCCATTATCTTGTTCCAATGGATTCCATTCATATATTGAGATTATAATCTTATATCTAGGTTGCTCTGTTCTTATTTCTAGGTTGTTATGAACATCAACTGTTTTACTGCCTAGCAGCCATTCATCGTCTTCTGAATAATGGTTCCCTAATATCTGTCTAGAACATGCTTTTCCTTCACATGAGTCCATATCAGTTCATATGTTTCCAAAGGTCTTGACTCTACCTCAGGGACAGATGAAATAAACTAGCTATGAGCCCATCAGTGTTGCATTTATTCAGCTTTAAATACTGATTCAAAGATTGGCCTGCAATAAAACTTTAGCTGGAAATGCTGGGACACAGCCTCTTACTCTTTTCCACTTGAAATCAGCTGGGAAAGATGTAGCCCTTGACCTACTAAGCAGACACCTTGTGACTATACTCAACATATGTCCGAGAATAAAACCTCCCCAAACAGAGGTTACAGGCCTAAGACGTGAAAGACCAAAGCAGATTTTGATGAAATTGTTTAAAACTCTATGTCAAACTGTGACCGAACACACATCTTCCCTGTACTATTCAGTTACATGACCCAATAAATATCCTCCCATTCCTAAATCAGTTTTGATTGTGTCTTCTGTCATTTGCCAACAAAATAACTCAAATACATAAACTATAATTTTTGAATTATATTTTTGAAAATATAATTTTTGAGTACTTCTGTGTATCAGGCATTCTCATAAGACCTTTATACATAAAACACAGTTAATCCTTTCACACAATTCTCTGAGATACATATTATTTTTATCCCCAGGTTGAAAATGAAGGCATCAAGTTGCAATTGTTCAAGGTCATACAACTAGGAAGGAAGGAGCCAGTATTCAATTACAGTCTGCCAACAGAAGCTATACTTTTTATTATGCAATGAGTTCCATTTGTTATAGAAAAATTCTTAACAACATATAATCAAGGGGCAAGGAAATTATATGGGTAATTGAAATTCTTCGGCAGTCTTGGAAGTTTTAACTATGCCAGCTCTGCCTTCGATCATACCTCCTTCACATTAATCTGAGGAAACCAGGAAAAAGAGACTCAATGAAGAGTAGAAAGTTGACCTTAGGGCAGGGATTAGGCTAGTGGAAACTAAAGTGAAATTGAAGATATCCACAGTGGCCAAAAAAGACAGAACTTTTGTTCTGATTACACTCAGGAATTCCACTATAATATAGCTTGAGTCTGAATGAAATATGAAACTTTAGAATTTAGCAGTTCCAGAATATTTGCTGTCACTCTGGCTGTCAGTAATTCTCTGCTCCATTCTGCTGACAGGGGAGGTACTGTGGCAGAGAACTCAGAACGGGGGATACAAGGACAGCTGCATGTTGCTTGGCCTTCACACATATCTGGTGCAAACTTACAAATCAAGAAGAGAATGGGCCATCATCAAAAGGTAATACTTCTTATAGTTCTGATTCTTGAGGACTTTTAAAACACCTGGAACTTTATGTTACTGCATTAGGCCACTTTCAGAAAAGTTTGGAGACTTATTTTATGCAGAGCACACAATATGCAATCATGGCTCAGCTCTCCCAATAGTTATAAATGTGCAAGATAGTCCGATAGGGTTCACTTCTTTGTTCCCAGGTGGTTACATATCATCACTCAAAGGAATCACTTAAGATAACATTGATATATGAATTATTTTCCCTGACCAAAAGGAAGCTCTTTCCAGTCAATTGATACTCAGTCTTGAGTGTCCGAATGTCTTACAGTTAAATTATTAGAAAATGACATTGAAAGGAGGGAAGATTTTTTCTTTTCCTTTACTTATCTTCTGAGTGACTTGAGTATACAGATGAATATATTTCCAGCTACTCACTAAACTTGAAATAAATAATTAATAGGGATTTTCATTAAAATTCAGAATAATTTTTAATGTCAAATTCTAATTCTAGTTGTCATTGTTACTCATTTGAAATAACAATAGTAATTTTAAATAACAATAGTAATTCTCACTCCCTTCCTCTCTGGAGCACAAAACCAATGCTGCCTTTAAAGGGAGAATGAGGTCCTAATTCGTGTCCCCATTACATCTTGGCTGGATTGTTGCAGTTCATTATAGGCTTTCTTGACTGTTTACTTAGGCAATAAATTTTGTCATTACATATGCTACATCCGTCAGGTTCAAGACAACCTCACAAAGGCCCTATTGCTATTATAAACCTTCAATTTAAAAATCTATAATTAAAGAAGGGCAAATGTGTTATTTGAGTCTTGAAGCATTGGTGGAGACATTCCAACATTTAACTGTACTTGCTCAAACTAATAGTGTCAGAGGTGAGATAAGTGGAGTGATGAGGCAATGGGTTCTAAGAGACCAAAAGTCCACAGAGAGACATTCTCTCACATTTAGGGCCTCATACTTCTGCTTTTTCCTACCTACGCTGGCAGGATTCTTATCTCTAAGATAAGAACAAAGGCTACAAGAATTAAGTAGAAATGGCTTAGGAGACAGAAAACACCTCAGCAGGCACATATTTTGACAATCCTTCAATGTTGATCCTGGTTCCCTTGGAATCCTTCAAATGAACCAAAGCAGTTTTTATCATCAAAATTCGCCAAGAGCAATTATCAAAAGATTCAAACTTTAGCATCCTTCACTTCCTCTAGACTTCAGCCTTTCAAAACGAATGCTAAAAATAGCTAGCATTTATTCAGCGACTCTTGGTGCCAGGCACTCTGCTAAGCACTTTACTCACAACATTTTTGGCAAGACTCCCTTGAAATAGGAAAATAATCACCTTGTTTTAAAAATAAGTGAGTCAAGTATGAGAGTTTAAGTTACTCTCTGGATCTGAAATTCGGATCAGATTTAGATAATGTGTCTGCAGTCTTTAAAGCTGCATCATCATCGTGATGTTCTCAAACACACAGGTAGAGTTTTTTGGGATTTCCATTTGCTAAAACCCTCAACAGAACTGATTGTTCAGAAGAGTAGGCCTTCAGCTCTCTTTTCACAAAACCATGCATGCTCTCCCCAGGTGATCTCATTTTTCCTCCAAGTTCAACTTCTCTCTCTTTAACTGCAACTCACATATTTACATCTCTAGTTCTGATCTTTCTTCTGTCTTCCAGAATTACCTTGCTAATTTTATTTTTATTTTTTGTTTTTTTAAAACTTTTTTATTTTGAAATAATCTTAAACTTACAGAAAAGTTTCAAAGATAGTAGAGAGAGGCCCCAGGTACTCTTCACCCAGTTTCCCCTAATGTTGGCATCTTGTATAACAGTAGTTCAGTTCTCACAACTAAGAAATCAGCATTGGTACAACACTACTAACTAAACGACAGGTTTTATGTGGATTTCACCAGTTGCCTGCTGACATCCTTTCTACCTGTAAAAATCTAAGCTGGGACGCAACATTGCATAGTCATCATGTTCCAGTCTTGTCTGGTGTCTGATGGTTTCTCAATTGTTATTTGTTTATCCTGACCTTCACACTTTTGATCGGTTACCTTGTAGAATGCCTCTCAGTTTTTGGTCTGATGTTTTCTCATGGTTAGACTGAATTTATAAATATTTGAAAAGAATGGCACAGAAATAAAGTGACTTTCTCGTCTCATTTTATTTTATGTCCTATTTTTCATGAGATTAACTTTGGTCTCTTGATGAAGCAGTCGTCTGTTAGGTTTCTCCACTGTGCTGTTACTATCTTTCCTCTTTCCACACTCTGTGTTTCAGAAGTGAGCCCCTAGATCCAGTCTTCACTTAAGCGGAGAGCATTTAAGTTTCAATTTCTGAAGGGAGAACTGTGGATTTTTCAATATATGTTGAAAGCACCACAGCAACTAAAAGTATTTGCGGGGGAATGCTTTGAGGCTATGAGGATATCCTGTTTGTCTTTAAAGTTTTACCCACCAATTTTAGCATTTACAGAGCATCTTGCCTGCCACAATGATTGCTATTATGTTCTAATGGAGATTTTTTTTTTTAATTTTCCGCATCCTTTTCACATCTAACTAGAATTCTTCTGTAAGGAAGAGTTATTATTACTTTCTTATATATTTATTTCTTCAGTTTAGTTATATTGGGATGAACTCATGCATATGTATTTTGGGTAATAATTTAATGCTATTGTTATTTTATTGATCACATGGCTTCAGCTCTGGCCACTGGGTGCTTTTCCACATTGTTTCTTGGGTTCTTTGACGTACGCCCACTCTTTGTTTTTCTTTATGGCACTTCTCTACTTTCTAGACCCACAAAATTCTCCAGGGCCTTCTGGTATTTCCTTGCCCCAGTTCAAGGTTCAAACATTTGTCCAAGGAGCTCTAGATTCTTTTTGGAAAAAGTTATTTAGAGACCAAGAAATATGCCTATGGCTACTGAAGTTTCACAGATTGTAGGTGATCTCAGCAAAAAGCCGGGAAATGTACGTGTTTATACTGACCCTGTACACATATATATCTATATTTACTTTTTCTGTCTCTTTATCTATCTAATCTATCAATCAAAATAAATATGAGTTCATTCTGATGTTCCTGCTCTGACACACCGCCTCAGGGTTATTTCTAGCCTTTCCTACTTTGCTGATTTTTAACTTCCTTCTTTTATAAGAAGAAGCCTGGCTCTCATTGTCTGTAATATATTTGCTTGTTCAAACCTTGTAAACGTGTAAAGTAGTCAGAATTGCTAACCTCGACTCCTGTGAAAAATAAATCTACCAATTAGAGTAAATTGTTTGCGTACAGTCGGTTTTTTTTTCTTTTTAGGCTAGCCGTATTTAGCCAAAATATGTTTACAAAGTTATTTAGGCTAGTTCCTTCCTTCCCCATGTTCTTCAGTATGTACATGTCATATATTTGTAATAGAGTTAGATTCCTTCTTCACAGGCTGTATATTTCATCTTGGATGTGCCTACCATTCCTTGTTGTTTTATCCTTTCCCTTTTTTTAAAATTTATGCATAACAGATTTATGCAAAATGTTCAAATTATGAGTACTTCTCCATAAATTTTTTACAATGTACACATAGATAAAATTTCCATTCAATTCAAGATATCAAATATCAGTGGCACACACAAAGCCCCACCTAGGACCCTCTCAGTCATTATTTCTCAAAAAGTAATTGTTTTTTTTTTTTTTTTTACATCTGTAACTGCGGGTTAGCTTTGTCTCTTTTGAATGTGCTATAAGTAGATTCCTTTTTTTTCACTCATGTTATATTTATGAGATCAATCCATGTTATGACGTGCAGGAGTAGCTTCTTTTTAACTGCCCTCTAGTATTCTTTAATCAACTTTATTGAGGTATAATTTACAAATAATAAAATGCACCCAGTTTTAAACATGTGCTTTGAGTTTTGACATATGCATGCACTCATGTGACCACCACCCTTCTCAAGATACAGAACCCTCCCAGCACCACAAAGAGTTTGCTCAGGCTGCTTTACAGTCTGGACCTCCTCCCCCCTCTACTTTATGCAGCGCTGATCATATTTCTTACCAAATTGGTCATTTTGAAGCATTAATCTCTCCATGTTCCTGCCTGGCTTTCAAAATTTTCAGTCCTTCTTCATTGCTTTCAGGATAAAATGGGATCTTTTGAATAATCTTTTAGGTTTTACCCGAGCTGACCTCTGCTTACTGTCACTTGTTGCTCTTTTCACTTCACCGTCCTTCCACACAGAAATGCTCACAGTTCCATGAATGTCCTAAGATCTTTACCTCAATGACTTCATATGTGAATAAACTGCCTTAGGTCAACAGTATCTTTCCTTTCCCTGCCCACCCCTCATCACCCAGTTGGGTAATTTTGGTTCAACCCTTAGAATTCAGCCCTGCTATGTGCTCCGACACGCGTGTGAGAGGATGGCCCACAGATGTGCACCCATGCACCTTATGCTCATCTCTGTCAGAATGCTTACCATATGAGGTTTTTTTCAATTTAAATTTTGTTTTCTAAATTATCACACATAAAATTGACTTTTTAGGATGTTTACTTCTATGAACATTTACACATGTATAGATTCATGCAATTACCATCACAATCAGGTTGCAAACCAGTTCAATCCACTCAAAAAACTCCCTTATACTCTCACTTTATAACCACCTTCTCTTCCCCTAAGCCTCGGCAATAACTGATCTTTCCTCCAATACTATTGCTTGTCTTTATGAGAACGTTATATAAATGGATCATAGAATATGTAACCTTTCAAATCGACTGAAATTCATCCAAATTAGTATGTGTATGTTCATTAAATCTTTAGATAAATCCTACAATAAAGCTTTTTAAAATATGATTTTATACAAGTCTTTTAAATTAGTTAAGAAAGGAAAAGAGAAAAAACTATGTGTACCTTTGTAGTTGCCTAAATAGTTACTAACGCTAGTGTTCTGTATTTCTTCACAGATTTAAGTTGTCATCTGCTATCACTGTATCACTCTCTTTTAGTCAAGTTCTCATGATGGCTTTGTCTCTTCTGAGGGTATTTGTTCTGACCTTATTCCTATGCCTTCAAATATTTAGCTGAAAGCCAGACACCTTGGGTGGGATGATAGATATCTGGAGGTAAACGCACCTTTCCTTTTACTAGCCCTTTAGCATAAGTATTTGTGTTAACCAGCTCAGAAATTTGGGTGGGTTTTATGTATGATGTTGCTGTGGTTATCTCCAGCCTATCCCAAGTTGTCCAGTGCAAGGAGTCTCAACCAGGGCACATCTCTCCCCCAGGGAACACTGGGAACTGTCTGGAGACGTTTTTGATTGTCACTAGAGGGGGGATGTTCTACTGGCATCTAGTGAGAGGAAGGCAGGGTGCTGCTCAACATCTTACAATGCCCCAGACCCCACCCCCCCCCCCACACACACACACAGAGCAAAGAATTATCCAGCCCAGAATACCAATAGTGCTGAGGTTGAGAAATGCTGCGTTGGTGAGAACTTGTGTTTAGGCTGTGGGTTTGTTTTCTGGAGGTTATTTTCTCAGTATCTGTCCTCTTCTCCTTTGGTTTTCGTATTCCCTAGCTACGCTCCAGAAAGAATCTGTCTCTTGTAGTCTTCAACTATATTCAACTGTTATTGTTGCTATAAGCTTGTTAGCTTGCTCGCGGGTAGAGGGGAGGGGGTCCTTCTCTGATGATGTGATTATGCTTTGGTCTTAGTCGGCACTCTGCCCAGGACCACAGAGGTATGGCCTTCTCAGATGCTCTGGATCCCGCTTCAGGAGTTGTGCTTGCTTTATTTGTTTGTTTTTCTGTTCTCTTTCCACAGCTGCAGTGAAGGGAATATACCTACAAGAAGACTTCTTGTTGCTCTTCTCTCTGCTTATTAAGAGTTTGTTCCACAGGAGAGAAAGAGTGGATGGCTCTAGTTGGCAGTAGATAGTGTTCTTCCCGTGCCAGCACCACAAGGGGCTTTTTCTGGCATTTTCCCTAGTATTCTCTTTGAAAGCCCATTTGAGTTTGTGGAAGAAAAGACTGCAGGGCAGTGCAATGCCCCCTGCCCCTATATCTTCGGTGCCCATCACTTCCCACTGATTTCAGCCCACTTTCAGCCTGTTAGCAATTTGTTTTTTGTTCTTTTCAAACTGTTAGCTGTAACTTCTTCTGCATTTATGTGCCATCTAGTGTCTTCTGCCCAGGTCAGTGACCGCATAGGTCCTTTTTTCCCTGTAAGAGTCCCTCTTTCTCTGAATTTCAACTTCCTTAGTTGTCCTGTAATTTCAGTTCTTGATAGGCTAAAGAAAAGTTTTTAAGGTGTAACTTGGACAGTCTTTTCTTTTTGTAAGCATAGTTCTGCTTTTTCTAGCTCTTTACATTTCTAAGCTGAAATTGGAAGTCTATGTCACTAACTTTTATAGGACTGTAATTTGAGGTACCATAAGTACCTCAAATTTAATATGGTTCAACTTAATCTTACTTTTCTTATTTACAAAGTGTCCCTCCTTCTATTTTCCTTATTACTTAAGTGCTTCCATTACCCACCTAGTCCCACAAACCAAAACTCTAGAAATCCTCTCTGCTTCTCATGGTGTCTCATTCTGAAAGACACTGATGCTTATTTGATGGATAATGTGGAGGAACAAAGAGAGAGAAGGAACACTCAAGTGTTTTCTGCTTGTGTCAGTTTTTCTACTATCATTTTTGTCATAAAAAATCATATGCCAAATCACAGAATCAGAATGCAAGGATACCACCAAAGTTGTGCATACTAAGAGATACAAAAATGAGACCATTAGAGAAATAAAGCTACCATCCACGTTAAAGTTTTAAAGGCACTGCTCTAATTGGATCTTCTATATCTTTATTGGAAGTTCTCCATTGTGATCTATGCTGATTGACCAAGCAGTGAGGATAAAACCATAAATACTACATACTGCTGTTTCAAAAGCAGAACTTACAACACAAGTATGATATGAGTCTCTCCAGGCCATCCTATGGAGAAGTTTGCTTGGACCAGGCACATCTAAATTCACCATGGGTGGCACTCCAGCAGACAGACCCTCGTCTCCTGCTGTATTCCACATTTATGGAAGTTTTAGGAAGGGCAGGCCTCTCTGATATGCGAGTTCATCATTGACTACTCAAGGAAAATCTAACAGTATCACAAACTAAATTTGCAATGTGGTATCTATAACTTCGTTTCTCAGTTAAATTTGAAATAGTGAAACGATATGTTGATATTCTGTTAGATGAAAGAAGATAAAGCTAAGTATTAGAAGAAACTATTGAGTGGGATTGGAATTTTTCTGTGGGCAAGACATAAGCTTTGCTTTTAGGTCTTAATTTTTGAGTCACATATTGTCACCATCTCACCTTCCTTTTCTTTTTTGCTTTGGAAGATTCACCTTGAGCTAACATCTTTGCCAATCTTCCTCTATTTTGTATGTGGGATGCTGCCGCAGCATGGTCACCAAAGAGTGGTGTAGTTCTGCACCTGGGAACCGAACCTGAGCTGCCAAAGTTGAATGAGGCGAACCCAACCACCAGGCCACGAGGCTGGCCCCTCACCTTCTTTTTCTTAAAGGTTAGGTGTAGAAAATATGATTCAGTGCATCTGAACTAAGACACTGATATGTGTGTGTGTGCGTATGTGTATTTCCATTAACATTCTGATTCCATCATGACTGATGGATCCTAGATACTAGATCCTCATGACTGATAGGATACTAGATCTCTCTATTCAAATTAACTTTGGAAGAAGTGTTCAGTCTAAGCCAGCTACCTCCAAATTTCTATGACTTTCAAAATTTTATCTTTTTCCTTTTTCTTTATAAGGCGTGGTACCAGGGAAGACAAGTTTCCTTAGGTGAAGACTTGAGTTACTGTTTCCAAATATCCTATCCTCTATGATACTATGCAAGTAATTTCTTTTTTTGTAAATTATGGTTCCACTCTTTTGCATTAAGAGAAACATTAAGATCCTGCAATGGTGAAATGAGGTAATGTACGCAAAAAAGTAATTTTAAAATAATAATCATTGCACAAGTTCAAGAAACTATTATCATTTATCACAGTTCCTCTGTGCATATTTCTTAAAATTTTAACAACTCTAAAGTTAAGATTGAGATGTGATGGAGTTTAAGTGGTAGAACTTTCTTTTCCCCCTTTCTTAGTGCAGCATGAAATAATGGTGTATCCTACAATTGAGAGTATCTTCGAGTCAATGAAAAAGTAGTAGATAATAATTATTATAAATTCCAGTATTTGAAAGCACAATTTTTCATGAGAGAACTCTTTACAAAAATTGAATGAATTCTTAATTTGAAACCGTAGGGTAAGAAGCCAAAGAAAATTAAGATGAGCACTCATACATACAAGTACAACCAGTCTCATGTCTTGGCAAGTATGGTTCAACACATTTAATAGTATGAAATAAAAGGAAAGGTTGATATTCTTATTTTGCATGCTAAGGATTGCTTGGTAATAGGTCTTTTAAATATAAATATATTTATAATATCAATAGCATGTCTTAACATTTTAAATTAATATATTTCTATTTTATTTTTTCTTCTTATCAGGATCCTATTATATATGCAGGGCAAGTATATATTACCCCTTTTCACAGATGGTGAAACTGAGGCAGCCCCGCCTCCAAATGAAGTTATGTCCCTCAGTCTATAGTGTGTTAACATGAGGTTAGAATCTGAAACAGGATTTGATTCCTAAATCCACTTTCTTTCTAGCAGGAAAGGGATAATTTTCTGCTAGTGGATTCTAGAAGCACTAAAAGCCTAAATCAGAGACTTTTTGACTGAGCTTCAAAGCAGTAATAACTGAAAGTTCAGAGGAAAGGAAGAAACAACAGTGATAGGTGTAGTTGAAAAAGCAGAACTCTATTCCTTATCTGCTTCCCTTGCTCCTTGATCTTTCTTTCTGTATGGAATCTGTTAAAACGCTTGTATCCTATTAAGGCACTCAACATCCTTCAATAATCCATATCTATTGATTCTGTATTAATTATTGGTCTGTGCCCACAGAATTGGCAAAAATGCCAAGAGCAAAGTCTGCTAATATTTATTAAAATGTTCACTCTAAGTCAGACCATGTGCTATGTGTTTTACATTGTTTACCTCATTTTATCCACCCAGAAATCAAGTGTCAGACTAGATTTCAACCCTAGTCTGCAAGTCTGGAAAGACAGAGCTGTTTCTACGGCACAATGCTGCTTCTCACTATGATAAGAAAATAGAAACCAAAAATACACTTCATCTATATTTGTCATGATCAAATAAGATTGTTGCATGAGCAATATATTATAAAATGGATTATAAATAACCAAGTTATTATTAAATTAATTAAAGTTAATGTAAATCTAGCATTACACAAGCTTTCTCTAGGCAATTTCATCTACTCGAGATTTCAACAACCATGTAGATGAAATGGCTTAAAAATTTCTTTTGGCTAGACTTTAAGATCCTGGTAACTCTCTAATTAGATTTTGCAACCCTCCTCAGTGTTGTAACTGATACTACATTTAGAGTTTCCCAAGCCAGACACCAAAAATTCACCCCCTCGTTTCCCTACCTTTTTGTCCCCTTAGATCGGTCGCTACGTCTTGTTGTTTCTCCTGCTTTCAAGCCAGTTGAATCTGCCTGCTTTGTTCAACCCTATTGCTCCTTCTTTGGTTCATCTCCTCATATTTCCTACTGGATGACTAGAATCATCTTCTAACTGCTCCTCCTGCCTCCAGGCTTGCCTGTTTTCAATCTATTGCCCGATGACATTACCATGTTTATCTCTCTTAAATGACTATCTGATTCTGTCTTTGAAAATTGTCGCTGAATATTGGGAAAGAAACCTAAGCTATTAGCAGGGCCCACAAAACCTCTGAATATGCCTCCCTTGAACTTTATCCCTTGAACTCCATCCAATACTTGGCCATCATGCTCTGTGCATTTTGAAATACAGTGTAGGTACGTATTACAGAAACTGTTAGACTCAAAATTCAGTACATTTAGCAACAATTGATGTATTGTCAAAATCTCCTGTGATAGGGGTTGGCCGCGCGGCGCAGCGGTTAAGTTCGCACGTTCCGCTTCGGCGGCCCGGGGTTCGCCGGTTCAGGTCCCAGGTGCGGACATGGCACCGCTTGGCACACCATGCTGTGGTAGGCATCCTACGTATAAAGTAGAGGAAGATGGTTGTTAGCTCAGGGCCAGTCTTCCTCACCGAAAAGAGGAGGATTGGCAGCAGATGTTAGCTCAGGGCTAATCTATAAAGTAGAGGAAGATGGTTGTTAGCTCAAGGCCAGGCTTCCTCACCAAAAAAGGAGGATTGGCAGCAGACGTTAGCTCAGGGCTAATCTTCCTAAAAAAAAATCCCCTTTGAAAACTATCATAAAGTACAATACTCATATTTTACGTGTACAGCATTCTCTCCACAAATCCAATGCAGACACCATTTCCTCAATAATTGGAACAAATTTTTCAGTTGGCTTTTGTTACACATTTGTTTTAATTCATGTATGTTAAACATGTTTATGCTGTGACTCCCATGTCTGCCCTTCTCTGCAGGCACAGTCTTTCCTTTTCGTCTTTTGCTGACAAATGTTTCCTTGACTCTGAAGATGCAACCCTGTAGCCATGCCATCCAGACTTTCCTGATCACTCTTTCTGTGCACTGCCAGTTAGGTTTCCTTCTTTTGTGATACCATAACATTTCAGTAATCATCTTACATCTTATCATTATCTGTTTAATTGTCACACTTTTCTTGTGCAATGTATGTTTGTTTTGGCTTTTACAAGGATGTGAGCTAAACCATTGGTTGGGCTCCAGTTTTATGTGCCTTTATACTTCGTTCCTAGGATATTGCTTGGGACATAGTAGGCAGTAAATGAATATTTATTTTGTAAATGAGTAAACGGTAAATATTATGATGCTCAAATTTTGCTGTGCTGTGTTATCGTAGAGAATCCAATGTTTACATGAGAATCTCAATGGGCATATTTTTTCCACCTAATTTGTAGGAAGAAAAGTAACAGAAAAGAAGTCTGGCTGGAAAATAAAGTCACTTTGAGGTAGACGTGCCTGTGGAGTTACCCTTATTTAAAACCTGTGGGTATTCAGAGTTCTTTCTTTTTTCAGGAGAGGAAAAATATGAAACCATCTCAAACATGTCTCAGGATCGGCCATTGGGTCCATTTAGCCCATTTAGTGTGACTAGAATACCGGAGAACAATTGAGATGAGACTGTTGTTGTTCTCCTTGATATTAGCCAAAGATAGTGCCCTGTCTTGACCCCTAGTCCACAGCTCTCACAGATGAAAACATGCCCAGCTCCAGGTTCTGTTCTCACACTTCTTGCAAGTTTTCATCGCTGAACTGATAGAATTTGATGTCAATTTAGCTTCGCTGTAGCTATCTTTTAATCTAGTCCACCAGTGTCTACTGTGGGCTATAATTCATTCCTTCTAACCAGTACTCTTTTTGAAAACTTCTGTCCTTCTCCCTGTTTTTATCTCATCACATAATCCCAATAACTTAATGTTCAATTTAATGATCCTGCAGTAATAAAATTAACAATATTTATGACAATGTCAACTCAATACTAAAAAGTGCCTGCATCTTTAAATCTAATGCATGTCTGCACAACGTAACTATCTGTATATTTTTGATCCTCAGCTTTTTAAATTTTAATCTTAAATTTGAGAGTTGATTTTATCAAACTCTTCATTTATGATGTGCAATTGTCATCAGTATGTACAAGAACACTTTTTTATTTGACTTTTTATTCTCCTTTTATCCAGTCTTTATTTCTATTTCATATCCTTTCATTGGCTCTGACTTTTATGTCAAATGTCTTTTATGTATATGCCTTCTTCTAAAATATATAATAATGTATGCATTAATTTAATACATGTATGTATTTAATACTTGTATGTATGTAATTTATAAAAGTTTTATTGAGCTAAGAATTACATTTATTATCCTTTCAAATTCTGCCTAGGTTGTCAAATATACTTTTTGGGTTTAAATTTTAACTGTTCTATGGTGTTTTTGACTGAATTGTTTTCCCCCAAAATTCCTATTTTGAAGTCTCAATCCCCAGTATCTCAGAATGTGAAACTGTATTTGGAGACAAGATTTTTCAGTTGAGATATAATTGACATATAACATGTTAGTTGTAAAAGTACAACATAATGATTCGATATATGTATATATTGCAAAATGATCACCACAATAGTCTATTAGAATCCATCACCGCACATAGTTACATATTTTTTTTTTTTGTAATGAGAACTTTTAAGATCTACTCTTTTAGCGACTTTTGAATATATAAGACAGGAGTATTAACTATAGTTACTGAGATCTTTAATGAGATGATTAAGTTAAAATGAGGCATTTAGGATGGTACCTTAATCCAATATGCCTGGTGACCCTATAAAAAGAGGAAGAAGTACTAAGGGCATGTAGGCACAGAGAGAAGGACATAAAGCAGCAGAGGTTGATCATCCACAGGCCAAGGAGAGAGGCTTCCGGAGAAACAGAGCCTGGTGGCACCTTGGACTGCCAGCCTCCAGAACTGTGAGAAAATAAGATCCTGCTGTGTAAGTCACCTAGTCTGTGGTATTTTGTTATGGCAGCCTTAGTGAACTAATAAATATGGTATTTCATTATATGTGTGGATTCTACACACACGCACCCATACATGTATCTCACGTCGCTCGTATCTCCCACTCTAATAATAGTCACTTCAGTTGTAACCAACACTCTACAACCACAAATAGTACTCCAACAAACAAATTCATATGTAACTCTTGTAAGGGACTCTTAAGGCATATTTCCATGAAATGAAAAGCAGAATGATGGGGTATACACATCTATATTTCACAAAGTACGGCTCCTTGGCTTTCTTAAGTGGAAGTATCACGTTACCCTCCTACCAGCAGCACATGAGATTTCCTTTCTCTCCATAAGTTAGACAAATTAGTATCTTTTGGGAACCCAATTTAGAACAATCTGAAGGGTGTCAAAATGGATCTTATTGTTTTAATGTGCATTTCTCTGATTATTAGAGAGAATGCGCATATCCTTCAGTACTTTAGACCACTTTGGTGGTAATTATCTATTCAAATACTCTGCCCTTTTTGTGTGTTTTCCTCTTCTTTTCTGATTCATTTGCAGCTATTAATTGTACTTTTTAGTTATGAATTCTTGGTTGATTTTAGGTATTGGAAGTATCTTCTTTCAGTCTTAAACTATCTGTTGACTCTGAATATCTCATTCACTAAATTCGCTATATATGATATAGTTAAATACATTGCATTTTTACTTCATGGTTTATGATTTAATTTATGTTCTACCCCCAAATCACAAAGATGCTCTACCATTTTTTCTACTATATTTTCAATTTTAACTTTACCTCTAGGACTTAATTAAACTAGATTTGACCTTGATAAACAAAAAAGGAAGAGAAATCATTTATTTTTATACATATACTATGACAGCAAGTCCAACAAGAGCAATTAAACAGCTCACTTATGTGCACACACCCACACACACATTCTCCCTTTGATTCCATTGCTTAGGAATCATTTCTGCAGTGTTTTTATTACTATGGTTTTGTATAATATCTTAATATTGATAGGGTAGAAAGAGCTCAACATATTTTCTCTTCTATTTCAAAATTGACTTAAGTATTCATGGACCTTTATTCTTTGACATAAAGTTTAGCATAAGTTTCTCAAATTCTTCAAAAAGTCAACCATAATCTCTACTGAGAAGCGTTAAATTTATGCATTAATGTCCTTATGATCTTGTCATCCTCTCTGAGAACATCTTATATATCTGCCTTTATTCATGTCTTTTACGTCCTTTAATATATTTTAATATGTTCTCCACAAAAGTGTATGCATTGTTTCTTCACTTAATTTTCAGCAACTTTATTTTCTATTATATTATCTGATTGGCTACTCCTTGTGTAGAAATGTACTATAGACTTTTTCAAACTGAACTTATAGCCAACAACCTAATACCATCTTATTTTAGTTCTAATAAGTTTCTTAATATACATAAATATATGTTTTCACCACTTTAAAATGATTTTAAATCTACCCATCATATATGTGTATATGTATGTATAATATGTGTACATACATGTAGGCAGATATAGATAGATAACTATATATAACTGTATTTATATTGATTTATTAGAGTGAGAGAGAAAAGATAAGCATATATATGTACTTATATAGATATATATAGAGAAAGATAGAATTATACATGTATATATACACATACACATAGACAGATTAAGCAGCTATCCATTATATATCTATTGATACAAAGTTAGATATATTGACATTTTATTATTGTATAATATGTCTTTAGGCTATAACCTATTTCAACTTGATGTTTTATTTTTAGTAAAAAGCTAGATTCATTTAGGGAATATATTGGTTAGGATATTTTGGTTCTATTTTGCATCTAAACTGTAGGGGAGGAGGACATTTCCTCTCCCCAAATGGGGGTTCATCTGGCCGGAGAATGAATTAAATTCACATGAGACAGAATAGCAAGAGAAAATTAAACAAAGCTTTATGAGGAACCATGGCCCAGGGCCTTTCTTCCCGAAGGAAGAAAGGGCACCGAAGAAGTGGGGTGCACAGAGTGGTTATATAGCCCCAAACAGGGTGTTTCACATGTGACTGAAATGTCCCTCCCACAATAGTCACAAGATTGCCCTGTGGGCACAGCGCTTGATGGACACAGCAGGTAGTGGTCTGCTGTCTCAGAGGGCGTAGCAGGAGGCAAGTCGATTGTCTGGAGCTGGGCGGTCACAGGTGAGGTCAGCAATCAGTTCCTAGCCTAAGGAAAGATGCTTAATCCTTAAGGAATGCCAACGTTGGGAGGGGGAGGGAAGTCAGTTACAGCAGGTTACCAGACTAGCGCAATAAAATGCAGATTTTAAGTCCTTGCCTTTGGTATTGATTAAGAGTTTTTAGAGAGAAGGTCATCTCCTTTCTTCTTCCTGGTACAGAGAGGGAGGCACCTTTACAGATAGAGATTTACCTTACAAATGTAAACGTGTCCTAACAAAGGGCAAGTTCCATTCCTCAGAGCCTCCTTCCCTGTCCCAGTTTATCAAAAGCAATCAGCCTCAAATAATCCTGATGCCAAAGAGACATATCTTGGGGTGGCCAATTCCAGGTCCCCACAATACCAAGAATAAAACAGGTCCATAATTTGCTCTGTCTGAATTATCCTCAGCTAATTTTGTAAACCAAATTACATCAGCCTCATAAAAAGAGATGGGCAGCTCTCTGCCTCTCCTGGAACATCTTGTACAAGTGAGAAATATTGTTTCTTAAATTGGTAGATTTCAACTCTATAATCACCTGGGGCATGGCCTTTACAGAACAAAAATAATTTGATTAAAATTTTCATTTTTTTGTACTTTTGATATATCTGTTCTCTTGTTCTTCTTTCTTCAAACTTAGCATTTTATACTTTACTATAAATTTATTTATTTTGCCTTATTCTGAAAATGTAATGAGGTGTCATTGTTTGTAATATTTTTAAAAATTGTTTGTTACTATGATGGGCATATGAAGTTATTTTCCATTTTATTTAGATTTTTTCTCCTCATTATACTTGGCAAAGTTGTCTCTATTTTCTAAATCTTTTTACGTATCCAATTTGGCTTCTGAAATCTTCAAAATTTTATCTTCTTTATTGATTTCTGCCTTATCTTTATGATTTCCTTTCTTATCTTTTTATTTAGTTTCTCTTTTTATAGGGTTTTTTAAGTGTATTTTTTAGTTTCAGCCTTTTTTATTTATTTTTTTAGATGATTTATAACGAAGTTTGAATTTCTCTCTAAGTACTACTGGTTTAGCTGTGTTTTCATAGGTTTTTAACTATCAATAATTTCATATCATTTAGCTCTAAGATCACAATTTCCTTTTAGATTAAATTGCTCTTTAACTGAAAGGTTATTTAGTAATAAGTTTTCAGTTTAAACCCATACGCATGTTTAATGCTGGATTACGCTTACTAGTTAACAATGCCAATATATGCTGGTCAGAGAACATATTCTGAATTTTTTTTTTATTTTGCAATTTTTGGTGTATAGTTTATAACTTAGGACATGATCAGTGTTTGAGAATGGTCTATGCATTATTATTGGGAATAATGAGCAAACTCTTAGTTGTGTAAAATTTTTTATATGTATCAACATGCCTACATAAATATAATGTTGATAAAATTATATTACTTTATGCCTAACATATATGTGGAATGTTGGTGCTTCTTAATCATGTTTTTCCAATAATTAACATATTTACTATCTTTTTCTCTATTTCATCTATCAGGTTCTGAAAAGTTTATGACAGAAAATAAAATTAGAATTGCTGCTTTGTCTATTTCCTCTAAACTCTGTCAGTATTTTAGTTTGTGATTTTATGTTATGTTTTTAGATATTTACATTTTCACGATGATTATATCATCTTGGTTGTATTTCTCATTTTAGCAGTATATAAAGTCCTTTCATATTTACAATTTTATTAATTTTTAGTTTAATATGAAATTGTTGCATTTTTTGCTATTTGCTTGTTATATTTTTCCAATATATCATTTTCTGTATCAGTTTTATTTGAAATGTTTTTCATTAATTCACCAGCTTTCAGATTTTTCCTTTGTATGTAAATTTAAGTTTCTAGGTTTTACTTGATGAGTAGAATAAATTTTTATTCATTAGCATTGCTCTTATATTAGTGCTTATTTCTGCCTTCTTATTTCATTATATATATTCAATATGCTTTTTTTCTCTCTTCTACTAAATAAATCAAATTCATTTCTTTCCAGTATCCATTCAGTGCTCAAAGCTTCTATTAGTTTAGTTTAGTTTGTCTTGTGTTTTCTTTTTTTCAATTTTGTGACTACCCAGTATCTCCAGTTGATTCTTCTTTATACCTAGCATTTTTGCTTAATTCATATTTCTAATATCCTAATGACTATTATGACTAATTGCTATTCAAATTTTTGTTTATTCATCCCATCAGTTCCCATCAGTTCTCCTTCATATGGCATAGTTTACTCAGTTAGATGTTTTTATTATCTAGCAATTGCACATTTCAGATGTCTTACCATTTTTCCCTGAGAATATCAACTCCATTGGCTGGAAGTATGTCCATCAGGTTATAGGTTGTGATCTTCACAGCTACACATTTAGCAACCCTCTCCAGCCCCCTCTCTAGCACACAACAGACAATGCTGCCATTAAGGAAGCTAAGGGTACTCATCTTGAAAAATAATAATAAAAATAATCAAAAAAAAACCCTCCTTCCCTGGACCACAGGATATACTTTCTGGGGACAAGACAACTCTGTGGAAACAGAGAATTTTTCTTAATCTGTAGAAGTCCATATCCCAGTCCCCAAAGACATCTCTAAGCTGTTCCAAGTTGATACTGTTCTTTCTAGGATATTGGGACAAGTGGAGACACAATAATGGCAATTTGGGGGCAATACCTGAGCACAACTGTTAAGTTCTTCCTTTTATTTATTTTCTTTGTCATGAGGAAGATTGTCGCTGAGCTAACATCTGTTGCCAATCTTCCTCTTTTTGCTTGAGGAAGATTGTCGCTGAGCTAACATCTGTGCCAATCATCCTGTATTTTTTTATGTGGGACACCACTACATCGTGGCTTGATGAGCAGTGCTAGGTCTGTGCCCAGGATCAGAATCTGTAAACCCCAGGCCACTGGAAGCGGAGCACACGAATTTAACCACTAAGCCACCAGGCCAGCCTCTAGTTCTTCCTTTCCTTATTGTCTGACTAAAAGTTCTTGACTATGGACTTCACATTTCTCACCTCCTTTCCCTCCATCTCTCATTGGCAAGCAACCACTTTTACCTTACACAGAGATTTCTGAGATTTCATATTTTCTTTCTCAGATAGCAACATTTTCAACTACTTTCTGTGGGATTTCAAGGTTGATTTTACAGAAAGCCAGCAACTCATGATATTTTTCCCATCTTGTCAGGAATGTGAGGTTGGCGACAGCTTCTGGAGGAGCCATCATTTCTGTATACAAGTGTATGTGTGTATATGTGTGTGTGTATGTGAGTGTATGTGTGTGTTTCCGCCATAGCTTTCAGCTTTTTAGTATCACTATCGACTCATTTTTGTTAATACATTTCATGATAAAATGAAAACATCCAAAAACATAACATTTTTTGTCTCCTTATGTATATGTCAGATTTTTTTCTTAACTATGAGTTTTCCTCGATTTTCCAGCAAAAGCATAACAAACAAACTAAAGCAAGATGTAAACATTGATAGCTTTACTGTCTCCAAGTAAAATGAAGAGATCGCCCACAATCCCTGCCTTCCTACTGGCTCACCAATAAAGCTGCATGCACACGCTTGATTCTGTTCTGAACGATTTTGTCAGAACATTCTGCTAATGACATTGTCAAAGTAGCCTGGCCATGTAACAAACATTTTAATGTCAGTAGCACAAAGTTAATACAATAGTGTGAGTTTCTCCATTCTGCATGATGTAACAATAAATTGTATTGATGTTATAAGTCCCTTTCATTCATATACTTTAATTTTATTTGCTTAATTTTAATAATAACTTTAAGGTCTTCAACAAACTTTGAAGGAAGCTAATTAACTTCCATTCAGAATGACTCTATTTTGTTTCAAGGTATAGGAACACTTGTAAAATTATGCTACCTTCCATATGTTGAGGACTTTGGAAGTTTTTATTGCCAATAGCTGTCATCTCACTTAAGAAAAAACAACAACAACAAGGACACTGAATATCTTTAAATCAGAAATTTCATCATATTACTTTCATTCTGTATCTGTTGCCAGTGTGCTCAAGTTTAGTTGAAAAATAATTTGTGCAAATAGAAGATAATGTGCCAACAGAATTTGACCTCTTAACCTAGGGTTAAATCTAGATGACAAAGAAAATCCAAAAAACACTCAATCGTGTTCCACTAATTGTGTGTATGTGGGGTCAAAAATAACTGAAGACAGCTGAATCTAAGCAGAAGGCTATATGTGTATGGGAACAAGGGGATAAAAAAGAAAGGAGAAGCAGTGGGTTGAGGTGGCAGATCTCAGAAACAGAGAGGGAATAATTACTCCCCAAAGGTGAGGGTCTTGACTGACCACTTTGTGAGCAGGCCCTGGATTGAACAGAACATAAATGCAGGGAGGAGTTAGAATTAGAAGAAACACAGAGAGTCCAGGGGCAAAGAGAAGGAAGGAAGGGCAACAAACAGCCCTCGCGACAAACAGCCAGTTAAAGAAAGAAAGAAACTGAGTGTTGGTGGCAGAACGTATTCTGGGTCAGATTAGATATTGGGGTGAAGGAGTAAATGTTAAGCATAGGGACCACATTTTCAAGAACTGGCCATCCCTGTACCTACAGGGGAGGACATCTCCGGATGGATAAATCTCGACCATTTCTCTGAATCCTCGTCCTTTTCCATTGGGGACCATCTACATTTAGTTGTTCTGGGGGAAAAAATCAATTTCATTTATATATAAATATTTTAAAAAATGAGTAACTATAGAAGCCATCAGAAGATACAAAGTGAGACAAGAAAAATGGCAGGGAATTAGCAGAAAATATATCCTGTGTGTGTGTACGTGTGTGTATCACGTTATACATAGAATGAGAAAGGAAAATATACCAAAACAAAATAAAAAGGGAAAGTAAAGAGACTAATGAAAAATTAGAGATGTTTAAGACAGAAAACAGCATCCAGTGTGTGGATAAAAGGAATGCCCAAATAAAACCAAAACAACAAAGCAGAATAAAATCCTTAAATATGTAGTTTAAAAAATGTTTCCTAAAGTGAAAGGAGTCTTGCATCTACAAATTGAAAGTTGATGCAATATTTCAGGGAAAGTTTGCTCAGAATAGTGCATACAAATATATTATCAATATTTTTAAAAATATTGGATTTAAAGATTAAAAAAACACATCCTGTGGGCAGCCACACAGAAACAGAGATCAAGGGCCTCCCCAGGAAAACACTCAGGATTGTGCCTGACTCTTCTACAGCACCAGTCAAGGCAGAAGGCCTGCAAGCGCATCTGTAACATGTTCTAGAGGGGCACAGCGGAGGTACAAAATTTTATATCCCAATAAACTCTTTCTCAAGGATAAAAACTTGCAAGAGTTTTGAACATAAAATATCTGAAAGAATATTGCTCAGATGAGTTTTCAAAAACTCCTGTAAGGTAAAAGCAAAAGAACCGGCACATCAAAACCAAAACTTAGATGGGAAAAGGGCTGACAGAATAGAATATACATGTCAATGATCTGCAAGTGTAGAAATGGTACCGCTAAAAAAAGGGGGGAAGGGGGAAAAGATGAAAAGTGGAATAAGTTTTCCCATTGCCTCATTTATAATAGCTGAAAGTCAAAATTTCTACCAGAAGCTGATAAATTAAACAGAAACATTTTAAGCATATTTTAAAGTATGAAAGTAAAAGCTAAGAAAAATTATTTTATTCACTAAGATCTAGTAGGCAAGGAGACAGTGGGAGGTGTGAAGAAAAGGATAAAAGCATATTTTGTGTTGTTCTAAGAAACCAAAGGATACTCTCTAAATAAAGAGAAAGCTAAGGACCTTATAGGAAAGTCACCACTACATCAAAATTCCTTCTAAGTTTCAAAGTAACAGTGAAGGAGGAACTTACAACCAAAGAGTTAAATATATTTACAAATAGTAAATATAAGTCAAAAAAACAAAGCTATCATCATATCAATACATGTAGATAAGTATATATCTTATAAAGATCTCTGATTGGATCACAAAGCAAAACACCAGTCTGTATTGTAGAATAAAGGCATTTCAAAGGCAAAATCATTAAGAAAATAAAAATAATAATTAAGAATATGAAAGCATAGGGGCCGACCCCATGGCACAGTGTTTAAGTTCAGTGTGTTCCACTTCAGCGGCTGGGGTTTGTGGGTTCAGATCCTGGACGTGGACCTACACCACTCATCAGCCTCACTGTGGCAGTGACACACATATCAAGTCGAGGAAGACTGGCACAGATTTTAGCTCAGGGCTAATCTTTCTCAAGCAAAAAATGAGGAAAATTGGCAACAGATGTTAGCACAGGCCTACTCTTCCTCAGCAAAAGAAAAAAAAAGGAATATGAACATATAGGCATGACTAAATTTCTGCCAGGTAAATGCTAAGAAAAAGAAAGAAGCAATTATATTCTTAAAGTCAGATGAAGTAGAATATAAACGAAAACATATAAAATGAGATGAGGAAGGATATACTTTCAAGTTTATCACATTTATGAATAAGTATGAACCAAATAGCTTAGCATCAGCTTTCACAAAGGGAACAGATCAAAACAAGATCTTTTTTTTAATCCAAAAGACATCCAGTGGACAAAACTTAATTGAGGGTATAGGAGACAAATGACGTAATAAACAAGATATAATTGGTGATTGTGGATGTTAAATACTGAACCATAGTATTAGAGATCACACCATTGCTTGAAGTGACAAAGGAACATTCTCAAAAATTGACCAAATATTATGTTACAAAGAAAATAATAGAATCTAAAACAATAAAGACAACAGACTGTTTTTACCACAATAAAACCAAAAATCAATTACACAACCAGAAATCAAGTACAGAAAACTCTACTACCAGGAAGAAGGGAGCCTTCTCTTAAACAACGGTTGTGTTAGTGGGGAAAAAAAACTGAAAAAGAAAACTTTCTTATAAAACAATGATACTCAAATCACTACACATTAGAACTTACAGGATTCAGCCCATAAAAGTACACAACAATAAAAACTTATGCTAATATCAATAATGTTTTAAAAAGGAAAATAAATTAAACAATTACTTTTTGTATATATGTAACTTTTTATTTTACGCTTTGCCTAAAGTATTTGTGTTCAATGCTCCTTGAATATTCGAATCAACTGGGAAGGTTTTAAAAAATGTTAACATCTGATTTCCAATGCTGGACATTGGGATTGATGTAACTCTAACCAATAAAAATTCAGGCCAAAAAGACTAAATTCTTACATTTTAAACGTACAAACATTTTTTTAGAAAAAAGATGTAGGAGAATGTCTCAGTTACTTCATGATAACATATTTTAAACAACGTAAAAAATAGAACAATTCAAAAGGAAGAGATTGATAATTTGACAAAAATCTAAAGATTTTTAAAATTTTTTATAAATGGGGATAAAAATCAACAAAATGGCCAATAATAGTAGAATGCTTAAATAAACTATATATATATTTGCATGTATACATATCCACATAGATACATATATAAAAAAATAAGAATCCATTAAAATATATTGCAAAAAGGGCTCATTAATGTGTAAATGTTCAAAAACAATATGAGGTGAAAATAAAAAAGGTACGTATTGTTTATAGATTATAATTCTAATATTCAAAATATGCACGTATTTGCTTATATACATAATGGAAGAAAGTAATACCGAAATGAGTTCAGTGTTGATTTTCAGGTGATGGAATGAGTGCCTGCTCTTTTCCTTTTTCTTGTTTAGTTTTTGACTATTCTCTTTCTCCAAATTTCTATAATGACCCCGTATTCAATGTGTTTTGCAAAAACTATGGACATTTGAAGATGAAAGCAATTCCAGATGTGGTGAAGCAATTCCACTTTGGCTCCATCCAGCCAAATCATGTCACCACATGATTAGGTAAACCTGGATTCTGCCTAGATACAGTGGATTCACATAGCCACGAATTTGAGCCTCTGCTCTGCCAAGTGGGCAGTAAATTGTTATGTAGAAGACAGCCTGATAGGAAGTGTGTTCCACTAGATAGAATTAAACACTATAATGACAGGAACATGAATTATGTTCATAATGTAGTAACTTACTTTCTGTTCAACTTTGAAAAAGTAATTTAACTTATGTGTTTCAGTTCCCATTAAATTGATGGTAATAATCTTTCTTTGTTAACAAAGTGCTTTGAAATCACTGTGTGACAAGTAATATATTACCAGAAAGTATTCTTATTTCACTCTGCATTGTAACCTCTCAGGAAAAGGATCTATGCATCATTGTGAGTATTTCAATGTACAATGTTGGAAAAAAAATGAGGATATGATTGAGAATGATATAGAAAATACCTTAATGTTCTTCTGTAAGTCAGCGTTATGAACTCACCTTGAATGTTGAATTGACTAATAGTACGTTTACATCAATGAAATGACAAATGTAAGGAAGTTTCAGAGAAAGCACAGTGGCACATTATTTGTGAAGGAGGCAGGGAAAAATAGAGGGTAATAGAACTTAGTACGCAAAAATAGGACTATATTTCAAAATGGGCAACAACATTGCAGGAAGTACATGTACGTGAAGAGAAAGAAGGCTTATTTCTATCCTATGAGAACTTGAAGTTTGATTCAGAGACTCTCAGTATAAATAAATGGGGGTGCCATTCTACCAAGTTAGTTCCCAGCTCATGGATCTCATTGTTCGACAGATGGCAGAAAGAGAAAATATAAATTGAAAAGAAAGGTTAAAATATAGGGGTGTATACAAGTTTGTCTGCACACTTACTTGGGTTACTAGTGATACAAGCTTCTGTCATTGACATGAAGGTCAATGGAGCAGTCATGTTTTTATCAAGTCATTAATCACTTTGGTGGCGTTTTTGTAGAGAATGCCACTGACTCTGGAAAACCATAAAGCTGAGCAGAAACATATTCCTAAATTAATGACATATTCTTATTACTCCACCGGGGACTTACATTTTATAAGGACTGAAATAAGGTTTACTAAATATTTATTCATCCTATGTGATAACATAGCACAAACAGTGCAAAATAACTTAGCTGAAAAAGATTTCTACACCCTAAAATACGAAATAAATATTTCTATACATTCACATAGTCTGTTTTGGAAATCAGAAGATCACATCTTGTCTTGACTTGGTAAGGAAGTCAAGATTTTAGATTCATAACCATAGGTTATATATATAATTATATATATATTATATATTAATTAATATATAATGTATATAATCATAGGTTATATACATAATATATATTACATATATATGATAATCATAACCTATGATTATGAATCTAAAACATCTGTCTCACCATGGTTGTGAAAATTTCAGGAAATCGCATTACCTTCTTGCTGGTTTGGGTGTGGCATATAGTATGACACAGTGTCATCATGAATTCTGATAGATTTGGCTTCAAATCCGGCTCACCACTTACTACTCTGATAAAACATCTGGTTAATTTTCAGAATTTTTCTAAGATGGTGTTACATCAAATGTAACATGGAAATTAGACATCAAACTTAAAATCTGCTTGTAGAAGTAACTGAGGGAATGTATGTATAAATGGCTAACAAAGTTTGAGGTATTTAAGATCTGTGAATAAGTATCAGATTCATCAGCAAATATGGGATTTAATAGTTCATCATTATTTAAGTAATGTTCAGCTAATTATAAAATTCTCTGAGTGTCAGATTCGTCGTATGTATCATCCATATAATAATAGTAAATTTATATGTTTCTGGGATTATTGCAGATAAATCAGGGATCATCAATAACCTTTATTCTCACCTTTCTTCCCACCCACCTCCTTCACTAGTTGTACCGTTAAAGACAACAGCACTATGTTGAACATTTACAGATTGAATTAGTCACCAAGTACATAAATGCTCAATCTGTTTTGCTTATGTTAATGTCTGAAATAATAACACTTGGCAATTTTACACAAGTGAATTACATGAACCATTTAATACTGATATAATCTTTAGTGATCGACTTTTATATAATAAAGTATACTGAACTCTCTTCTATACCTACCCAAAATCATGTTTTATTTCTTACATTTCTATGGTTGAAGGAATAAAAATAACATTTTGAGAGACATCCAGTTTCTGGTTCTGCATGTAAAGAGCTTAAACATTGCCAATTCTATCCTAACGACAAGTAAAAAGCAGAACAGATGGAAAAATCAACAAGTCTTCTTGGATCCATAAGAGAGAGGAGGACACAGGACAAACTGTTGCTGCAAAGATTGGAGAGTCAGACAGGCAAACATAGATCATCATGGCTTTCCAGAACAGAGACTCACAGTGGGAACTGCCATAGGAACCAGTTCCAAAGCAGAACAACCTAAACTATAGTTGACGAATTGCTGGGGGTTCAGTGTGGACACAACTGAGAGTTAAAAACTCAAGGGAGACCCACTTATAGGGAACCCCCAAAATATTGTGAGATTTTCCTCCAGGATCTCAACCAGGTTCCCACAGTAAATACTGGAGAATAATCCCTTGATGCTTCTGGCAGGGGGAGGAGAAAAAGAACCATATTGAAATGCTCCAGAGAATTGTGTTCTTCTTAACAAAGCCAGCCCTCAGAAGAAGCCAGCTAAGCAGAGCCTAACCTGCTGGAGTGTTATCAGAGCTTAATTGATATGGGGGAAGGGAAATAGCCAAATCCAGCCCCCTCTATCCTCCCAAAGAGGAGCAGGGAAACAGCGAGCTTGAGCGCACTCTAGTCATCCTGTTCCACCTAAAAGGGGAGGAAAAAAGCCCCAGAAGTAATTGTGAAGTTTACAGAACAGAGGCAGAATCTCACTAAAAGATTGAGAGCTAATTGTAGCACTGTAGAATGCCTCCCCTCCTCCCACAACTCACCACCACTTTAACAGCAGTTTTTACCAGGGACGTGTCCAGGTATCAATAAAAATTACAAGGCACACCAAAAGGCACAAGACGCAATTTGAAGAGACAGAGGACGTGTCAGAAGCAGACATTCAAGGATGTTGGAATTGTCAGATAAGAAATTTAAAACTACCATAATTAATATGCTAAGGGCTCCAATGGATAAAGTAGACAACATGCAAGAACAGATGGACAATGTAAGCAGAGAGATGGGAATCCTAAGAAAGAGACAAAAAGCAATGCTAGAGGGGCTGGCCCAGTAGTGTAGTGGTTAAGTTTGCACACTCTGCTTTGGTGGCCTGGGGTTCATAGGTTCAGATCCCGGGTGCAGACCTACACACTGCTTATCAAGCCATGCTGTGACAGTGTCCCGCATACAAAATTGAGGAAGAATGGCATAGTGGTTAGCTTAGGGGCAATCTTCCTCACCAAAAATCCCCATTGTAACAGAAATGAAGAATGACTCTAATGGGCTTATTGGACAGAATGCAGCTGAAGAAAGAATCTCTGAGATGGAGGATGTATCAATAGAATCCTTGAAAACCAAAAAGCAAAGAGAACAAAGACTGAAAAACACAGAACAGAATATCCAAGGACTGTAGGACAACAAGAGGTGTAACATATGTGTAAATCAGAATACCAGAAGGAGGAGACACAAAGGAACAGAAAGATGTTTGAAACAAGAAAGACTGAGAATTTCCCCAAATTAATGTCAGACACAAACCACAGATTCAGTATGCTCAGAGAACACTAAGCAGGATAAATGCCAAAAAAAAAAACACTGCACTTCAGCATATCATTTTCAAACTACTGAAATTCAAAGATAAAGAAAAAATCATGAAAGAAACTAAAGGAAAAAAAACACCTTACCTATAGAGAAACAAAGATAAGAATTACAGCTGACCTCTCCTAGGAAACCATGCAAGCGAGAAGAGAGTGGTGTGTTTTCCCGTTGTAATGGCCGGCCAGCTGACAAGGATGGGATTCAAACCCACATGTGCAGAGCACAATGGATTAGCAGCCCATCGTCTTAACCACTCAGCAACCTCATCATATTCCATACTCATGGACTGGAAGTATAAGCATAGTTAAAATGTCCATATTACCTAAGCAATCTGCAGATTCAATACAATGCCAATCAGAATCCCAATGACATTCTTCACAAAGACAGAACAAAGAATCCTAAACAAACAAAGAATCCTAAAATTTATGCAGAACAACAAAAGACACCAAATAGCCAAAGCAATTATGAGGAAAAAAGAATAAATTTGAAGGTATCATAATCCCTGACTTCAAAATATACTACAAAGCTAAAGTAATCAAAATAGTGTGCACTGGCAGAAAAACAGGTGTGCAGATCAGAATTGAACAGAATTGAAAGTCCAGAAATAAAACCAAACCTCTATGGACAGCTAACATTTGACAAAGAAGCCAAGAACATAAAATGGAGAAAGGAAAGTCTCTTCAATAAATGGTCTTGGGAAAACTGGACAGCCACATGCAAAAGAACGAAAGTAGACCATTATCTTACACCATGCACAAAAATTGGCTCAAAGTGGGTTAGAGACTTGAAAGTTAGACCTGAAACCACAAAACTCCTCGAAGAAAATATGAGCAATACACTCCTGGGCACTGGTCTTAACAGTATCTTTTTGAATACCATGTCTACTCACACAAGGGAAACAAAGGAAAAAATAAACAAATAAGGCTACATCAGGCTGAAAAACTTCTGCAAAGCAAAGGAAACCGTGAACAAAATGAAAAGACAACCTACCAATTAGGAGAAAATGTTTGCAATCATACTTCCAACAAGGGATTAATTTCCAAAATACATAAAGAACTCATGCAACTCGACAACAACAAAACAAACAAACTGAGAAAAAATGGGCAGAGGGCTGGCACCGTGGCAGAGTAGTTAAGTTCACGTGCTCCGCTTTTGGTTTTGCCAGTTTGGATTCTTGGCACGGACATAGAACCTCTCGTCAGGCCATGCTGACACAGCAGCCCACATAGCAAAACTAGAAGGACCTACAACTAGAATACACATCTATGTACTGGAGGGCTTTAGGGAGAAGAAGGGGAAAGAAAGATTGGCAATAGATGTTAGCTCAGGGCCAATCTTTGAGAAAATAAAAAAAAATGGGCAAAGGGTATGAACAGACATTTTTCCAAAGAAGATATACAGATGGCCAAGGCAAATGAAAAGATGTTCCTCATCACTAATTATTAGGGAAATGAAAATCAAAACTAAAGTTAGACATCACCTCACACCTATCAGAATGGCTATAATTAGTTAAAAGACAAGAAATACTCACACCTGTCAGAATGGCTATAATTATTTACAAGATGAGAAATAAATGTTGGAGAGGATGTGGAGAAAATGGGACCCTCATACACTGCTGGTGGGCATGCAGACTGGTGGAGCCACTTTGGAAAACAGTATGGAGATTTCTCAAAAAATTAAAAATAAAAATACCATATGATTCAGCAATCTCACCACTGGGTATTTATCCAAAGAACATGAAATCAACTATTCAAACAGATGTATGCATCCTTATGTTCATCACAGAATTATTCACAATAGCCAAGATGTGGAAGCAACCCAAGTGCCCATCAATGGATGAATGGATAAAGAAGCTGTATATAGATACAGAGGAATACTACTCAGCCATGAAAAAGGAAAAATTATGTCATTTGCCACAATATGGATGGACCTTGAGGGTACTATACTAAGCACAGTAAGCCAGACAGAGAAAGATACATGCTGTATGATTTCACTGATATGTGGAAGATAAACATACACATGGATAAGGAGAACAGATTGGCGGTTACCAGAGAGGAAGGGGATTGGGGGAGGGCGAAAGGAGTAAATGGACACATATGTATGGTGATGGATAAAAATTAGACTGGTGGTGAACACGATGCAATCTATACAGAAACTGATATGTAATAATGTACACATGAAATTTACACAATGTTATAAACCAATATGACCTCAATAAAATATTTTTTAAACAAAGAAGAGAATGGAGTGAAATATTTAGAGTTGAGAGAAAAAAAAAAAACCTATAATCCTGAACCCTGTGAAATTATCCTTCAAAAACGGAAGAGAAACAGACTTTCTTAGGCAAAAAAATATGAAGGAATTTTTTGCCCGTACACCTTCCTTGCAAGAAATGTTAAAGGAAGATCTTTAGAGAGAAGGAACATAATAAAGGTCAGAAACAAGGATCTACATCAAATAAGGAAAAGCATGGAAAAAGGAAGAAGTGAAGGTAAAATGAAAACTTTTATTTCTCTTATTCTTAATTAATCTAACAGGTAATAGCTCAAAATAATAATGCCAACAACATATTAGATTATATATGCTTATATGTAAGTGAAGCGAATAACAATAATGATAAAGGGATAGGAGGAAGGAAATAGGATAATTTTGTGATTACAGTCATGCATCACTTAACGATGGCGATAGGGTCTGAGAAATGTGTCGTTAGGTGATTTTGTTGTTGTGTGAACATCATAGAATGTACTTATACAAACCTAGGTGGTATAGCCTACTATACACCGAAACTATCTGGTGTAAACCATTGCTCCTAGGCTACAAACATATACAGCATGTTACTGTACTGAATATTATAGGCCATTGTAACACACTGGTAAGTATTTGTATACCTAATCATAACTAACATAGAAAAAGTACAGTAAAAATGTGATATAAAAGATAAAAAAATGGGGACTGGCCCAGCGGCATACCGGTTAAGTTCACACATTCCTTTTCAGTGGCCTGGGGTTCACAAGCTGGGATCCCGGGTGTGGGCCTACACACAACTCATCAACTCACACTGTGGCAGCATCCCACATATAAAATAAAGGAAGATTGGCACAGATGTTAGCTCAGGGCCACTCCTCAAGCAGAAAGAGGAAGATTGGCAACAGGTGTTAGCTCAGGGCCACACTTCCACACTAAAAAAGAAAAAATGATAAAACCTGGTACACCTGTGTAGGGCACTCACCATGAATGGAGTTTGCAGGGCTGGAAGTTGCTCTGAGGGAGTCAGTGTGAGCGGTGAGTGAAAGAGAAGGCCTGGGACACCGCTCGACACTACTGTAGGCTTTATAAACACAGGCCACTTGGGCTACACTAAATTTATAGAAAAAATTTCTTTCTTTAATAATAGATTAACTTTAGCTTACTGTAACTTTTTTTTTTTACTTTATAAACTTTTAAATTTTTTTAACTTGGACTCTTTTAATAACACCTAGCTTAAAACATATAAACATTGTACAGCTAGCTGTACAATTCTTTTTCTTTATATCCATATTCTATAAACTTTTTTATTTTTAGAAATTTTACTTTTTCTTTACTTTTTAAACTTTTTTGTTAAAAATTAAGACATAAACACACACGTTAGCCTAAGCCTACACAAGGCCAGGATCATCAATATCACTATCTTCCACATCCACATCTTGTCCCACTGGAAGGTCTTCAAGGACAACAGCATACATGGAACCGTCATCTCCTACAATAAGATGCCTCCTTCTGGAATAACCCCTGAAGGACCTGCCCGAGGCTCTTCTTGAGGAGGTGTCACTCTTTTCATGAAATATGGCCATGGTGGTTTGCTTGGTTTCTTTCTTTCTTTCATCACAGATTTGCTTGTAAGCAGATAATGCACCATGAACATTCCTTCCTATTAATAAAAAACCTTTCAGTGTTGGGATCCATGTTTTCAAACTTTTTTTTCTTTTTAGGAAGATTAGCCCTGAGCTAACTGCTGCCAATCCTCCTCTTCTTACTGAGGAAGACTGGTGCTGAGCTAACATCCGTGCCCATCTTCCTCTACTTTATATGTGGGTCGCCTGCCACAGCATGGCTTGCCAAGTAGTGCCATGTCCGCACCTGGAATCTGAACCTGTGAACCCTGGGCTGCCAAAGCGGAATGTGCGCACTTAACCGCTGTGCCAGAAGCCGACCCCATGTTTTCCAACTTTTTAAGGAGCTTGTTGAGGTCTGCAAAACCTTGAGCCAAACCTTCACTACGAATTTCTTTGGAGATTCCTCTTTTTTTCCTTCTGCTGCAGTTTTCTTTTCTCTTGCCTCCTTCAGCTATGCATTCCTGTTTCAATTCCAATAATTCCTCATTAGTCGGTTCCTCAGGAACCACCTCAATGTCATCCTCATCCGCACCCTGGGTAAGGTTGTTTGCCATCTCAATCACAGCCTTGTTGATTTCTGCAACCTCCTCATCCTTGGCAAATCCTTTGAAGTCATACACAAACCTCTTGTGTGTCTTCCTCCAGGTGTCATTAATACACTCCTCGTTGACATCACCCCAAGCCCAAGTAAGGTTCTTGATGCAGTCATAAATGTTATAATGCCTCCAGATTGAATCAGCATCTTGCTCAATTGCAGCAATAGCCTGGGCAAAGGTCCTCCCTGTGTAAGTAGGCCTTAAAAGCTGCTATACGGGCCAGCCCGGTGGTGCAGCAGCTAAGTTTGCATGTTCTACCTCAGCAGCCCGGGATTCGCCAGTTCAGATCTGGGTGTGGACATGGCCCCACTTGGCAAGCCACGCTGTGGTAGGCGTCCCACATATAAAGTGGAGGAAGATGGGCATGGATGTTAGCTCCTGGCCAGTCTTCCTCAGCATAAAAAGAGGAGGAGGATTGGCAGCAGTTAGCTCAGGGCTAATCTTCTTCCTCTTCTTCAAAAAAAGCTGCTCTAACTCCTTGACTCATTGGTTGGATCAAAGAGGTGATATTTGGAGGGAGAAATATCACTTTGATATCGGGATGAGGACCAGCAATAAAAGAAGGATGTCCAGGAGTATTATCAACAATAAGCAAAATCTTGAAAGGCATACTATTCTCCAAACAATACTTCTCCATTTCATTGGCATGGTGATTCGAGAGGGCATCTTGGAAGAGGAGGTCGGTCATCATGACTTCTTATTGTTTCCGTAGTACACTTGCAGTGTCTGCTTATTGATATCCTTGAAGGCCTTGGGGCTCTCACTGTGCCAGATCACAAAGGGTTTCAATCTGTAGACTGCAACATTGACCCCAAGAAAGAGAGTTATGCTGTCCTTCAAATCCTTGAATCCTAACATTGGCTTTGCCTCTTTACAGATGAAAGTCCTTTCAGGCATCCATTTTCAGAACAGAGAGTTTTCATCCATACTGAATTTTTACTCCAACAAGTAATTTTCCTCAACAATCAGCTTATCTAGAGTTTCCAAAAATTCTTCAGCTGCCTTCACATCAGCACTCACAGACTCACCACTCACTTTCACGTTATGTAATGAATATGGTTCTTGAATCATGTAGCCACCCAGAGCTAGCAGTAAATTCAACATAGTAGTTGGGTCCAATCTTTTCTTTCAAGGTTGCAAACAAACTTTTTGCTCTGGCTGTGACCATCATGGTGCTGAGAGGGATATTCTTCTGTGTCTGGTCTTCAATTCAGGTCATTAGAAGTTTCTCCATGTCTGAGATAGGCCCTTATCAAATTTTTGTTAGTCTCGTTGTCTCCAATGAAGCAGATCCTTTAACAGCTTCTGTCATTTTCTTCTTGTTCTTCGAGATCATAGCTGTGGTGGAATGGGACATGCCTGACTGGAGAGCAGTAACCATCACTGATTTTCCATCTTTGCGGTCCTTAATCACTTTTCATTTTGTTTCCAAGCCAATCAGTAGACATGGCCTCTTACTGGCAACATTAGCAGTGGATTTTGTACACTAAGGGGCTGTGATGAATGAACAATATGAGATTAAATCTAGCACAAGACGAATGATGTAATCAAGAGATGTGGTAAACATGAGATGTATGAGGCTGCTGTCAGCATAAGGTGGCATACTATTTTAAGGAAACTTTTTTATAAGTAGAAATAATACATTCTAAAGTATAATTAAAAAGTACAGTATAATAAATACATAAAAGAGTAACATGTTTATTATTATCATCAAGTATTATGTACTATACCTAATTGTATGTGCTATACTTTTATACCACTGGAAGTGCAGTAGGATTGCTTACACCAGCATCACCATAAACACATGAATAATGCATTGCACTACGACTTACAATGGCTAGGTCACTAGGCCATAGCAATTTTTTGTCTCCATTATAATCTTATGGGACCACAGTTGTATATGCAGTCCATTGATGACCGAAACAGTTCTGCAGTGCGTGACTGTATAAGGTCTTCATACCATCCCTGAAGTGGCATAATGTTAATTGAAAGTGGACTTGAATTAGCTGTAAATGTTTATTGCAAACTCTAGGGCAATCATGAACCAAAGTTTAAAAAGTGCAAAAGAAAAAAGAATAAGTGGAATCATATAAAGTGCTCAATTAAATCCACAAAAGGCAGAAAAAGAGAGGAAGGAAAAAAGGAACCAATAACCGGGGCAACAAATAGAAAACAGTAACAAATACGGTTGATATTAATCCAACTATACCGATATCTGTTTGAAATTCAGTGGTCTAAATACACCAATAAAAAGACAAAGATTGTCAGAATGGATCAAAAAATAAAACACTCCTTAAAAAATGTTAAAATAATAAAAATCATACCATGTCTTCTCTCAGACCACAATGGAATTAAACTACAACTCAATAACAGAAAGATAAGTGCGAAAATCTCCAAATACAGAAGATTAAAACCACACAACAATAAGTACACAAAAAGTCCAATTAAAAAGTTGACCAAATACCTTAGCAGACTCTCACCAAAGAAGATATACAGGAGGCAAAAAATAGATGAAAAGATGCTCCACATCATATGTCATGAAATTAAAACAACAGTGAGTTACTACTACACATCTACTAAAATGGACAGAATCTGGAACACTGACAACATCAAATGCTGATGAGGATGTGGAGCAATAAAAACTCTCATTCGTTGCTGGCAGGAATGCAAAAAGCCACAGCCACTTTGTAAGAGAGTTTGATGGTTTAGTTTCTTACAAAAATAAAAATATACTTACTATACAATGCAGCAATGGTGCTCCTCAGTATTTGCCCAAAGGTGTTGAAAGTTCATATCCACACAAACACCTGCATGCAGATGTTTATAGCAACTTTGTACTCAATTGCCAAGACTTGGAAGCAATCAAGTTGTTCTTTAACAGACTAATGGATAAAAAAAACTGTGGTACATCCAGACAGTAGAATATTATTCAGCACTAAAATGAAATAAGCTTTCAAGTCATGAAAAGATAAGGAGGAAACTTAAGTGAATATTGCTAAATGAACGAAGTCAATCCAAAAATGTTACATACTATATTATTCAACCATTTGACATTCTGGAAAATGCAAAACTTTGGATACAGTAAAAACAGCAGTGGTTGCCAATGGTTGCCAGTTGATGGATTGATGAATGGGTGGAGCACAGAGGATTTTTAGGGCAGTGAAAATACTCCGTATATAATTGTAATAGTGGTACATGTCATTCTGCATTTGTCCAAACCCACAGAGTGTACAACACCTAGAGTAAGCCATAATGTAAACTATGGACTTAGGGTGATTATGATGTGGCAATGGTAGGCTCATCAGTTGTTACAAATGTACCACTCTGGTGGGGGATGTTGATAATGGGGAAGTTTATACATATGTAGGGGCTGGGAATATATAGGAAATCTCTAAAGTTTCTGCTCAATTTTTCTGTGAATCTAAAATTGCTCTAAAAATTTTTCATAATAATAAAAAGACATTTTGAAAAAATATGTGGAATGACTGTAAACTTGCTGTTAGAATCATGGACAAAGTTCAACATATTTTGGCTACAACACAATTGACTATCAAAATACCAAGTTATTCTAGATCTACTTGGATTTGGTCTATGGTTGAGCAAGACTCTTGGATGTCACAGGAAAATTTGAAGAACTTTCCAGAAATCTTCTTTCAAAATATTGACTGTAAATCATTTCAAATTAGAAAGCTATCTTAATGTTATCAGCATGTTACATTTTGAAGTCCAACAACTCCTCCTGGAGCATCTAATTCAGATCACTGTTTGAAAAATAAACACCGAATTGTTATGGAATGGAAAATTTTCTTTAGAATAGATAAGCAGATGGAGTCTTTACTAATTACCAAAGACTGTTCAGTGCAGCTTAAGGTGAGACTCCATATAAGCCGGTTTTCTATCCCAGCTGAATCTATCTCAGAAGGAACAGGTATGTATAAACGGCTGCCCTGTGCCTGGTATAAATAAGGTCATTAGAATTGTAAGAAATAAAATGGCTTTCTCATAAATTGTACAGGGTCATTTTCTTCTATCATAATATTCATAGACTGCTCTTTCATACTAGATAAATGTACTTCAAACCAAACATATTTTAATATAGCTACGATCCGTGCTTGCTTTTCTGCAGCCTAACTCCCCACATTTCTTTACTATCTCTTTACAATTAAGTACTCTTCTCTGTTCATCATAAGGTGAATCAGTGCAAAAAAAATGAAATTATCTCAAAAAGAGCTCAACAAGTCAAAGAGTTTTGTATTAGCACTCTCAATAAAGACTTCTTAGAGTCACTGAAAGTTTAGGCCTCCCAGGTTGTTGGGTAGGCAGTTCCCTATGCAACTAGATTTCTGTGGTGAAAAAGAGTGTCCCAGGGGCCGGCCCTGTGGCTGAGTGGTTAAGTTTTCACGCTGTGCTTCGGCAGCCCAGGGTTTCACGAGTTCGGATCCTGGGTACAGATATGGCACCGCTCGCCAGGCTACGTTGAGGTGGTGTCCCACATGCCACAACTAGAAGGACCCACAATTAAAAATATATACAATTATCTACTGGGGGGATTTGGGGAGAAAAAGCAAAAAGAAAAAAAAGAGTGTCCCAGTAGAAGAGCATCTTTCTAGAACCCTTATCATTACTTCTATGATTGGTTGGCTAAGTCACTATATTACCTAGAAAAGATGACCACTTAATTAATATATTTGTCGAAATTAGTTTCTTTCTTTTGGGGCAAAATAGAGGGTGGAAGAGAATGAAAGGAGCTGAGGAGGGATTCAGGAAGATACCCATAGGTGGCCGAAATCTTGTGGGAGAAGGAGAAAGAAGTCATTGACAACTCAGACTGTATGAGTGCATTTGAGGTCCAACAAGAAAATTGCCAGCCCTTTTCTGGCTCTAAAAGGCAAATGAAAATAAGTCAAGCCAATGTGATTGTATTTCACTGCATTCAGACATAATAGTTATTAAAAAGAAATAACAACCTTGTTTCATGGCTATAGTAATTTGTGATCCAACACCATTTCTCTCAAGGAAATTAAAATTTAGCTGAATTCACAAGCAGAGACAGAGTTAAAACTATTGAAAGAGTTAAAAGACTACAAGAGATTTGCACATGCCACTGCATAATTAATGGCAAGTGAACAGTGTACAATACATGAGCTCCAACTTCATTATGTGGTGGCAAAGGTCAGGGCAGGCCTCAGGGAAGTGGCATTCCTTTTGGCTTCTCTTAGAAAGTCAGCAAGTGTAGCAGCTAAAAATAAAAGAAGAATAAACAGAAGAAATGTATTTTAAATTAATATTCAAATGATTTTGAAATATTCAAGTTGAGCTACTGTGAGCATCAGTAATTACACCAAAAAATGAGTAAATGTTATAATTATAACGGCAGTAAAAATTATCCAGCAGTTTCAGGAAGATGCTCTGCACAGCATATTGATCAGCAGTTACACGGCTTTTCTAAGGATCAAAGCAACTCGAAGAGAACTTAAATGCAATATCTTCACATTATGGATGTTCCAGCAGCTGAGTCACAGGACCATACAAGTAGCTAGCTTCATGAACACTGGCTCCTACTATTTACATCAAACATAATAATCTTATATTAATCCATTTCCAGGATTATACCACAGGGAGAAAAACTGCTCTCCATAGTTCTCTAAATTTCTTAATTCAAACCAGTTAACCAAGGAAGTTTGGGTTAGAATCACTGTTTTCCATTTATTAGCTCCAATACAATTCTAAAATCATGTGAATCACATTGCAAATATTACATGTAGGATTATAAATTTGGACATAATAGTGATTGGGAGAAGGAAGAATACAGCTGCCTGTTACTCTGCCTTGATGTACTTCCACTGTCTGCATCTTGACCACACCTAAATTCTGAGACTCACCCCAATCTCTAGACCCAATCCTGATCTTAAACATCCCTGAGCTAGCTGCTGGTAGTCTCTGCCTATCCTGTGCTTTATGTCTTTCTTTAGGAAGATGGCACATGGTTTCCTATTAGTTTAAGTCAAACTCATCAGCAGTGTATTCTAGGTTCTCTCTCATCAGACCCTACAGATACCTGATGATTTTCTTACAGAGGCCCTCAAGTCTCATTAACGGCCCAGTTCACTTCTACAGCCCTACTTCCCCCAACCAGTGCAGTCAACTCCCAATCTTCACACTCTATGCCTCTGTGACTGGCTCTCTGACAACCACACACCAGACCAACCCATGGTCTTTTGAAAAACTGCTGGCATCTGTAAATATAACTTCATTCTCTAATTTACACTTTCTTCTTAACTAATGTATTAAATTACGTCCATGTTGTCTTCCCAGCTTGGATTTTGTGTTCTTTGGAAAAGTCTGTTTTTTAAGTATGTTTGCAGTCCCCATGCTACCTACCATACAGCAATGTGTATGAAGTTGAATGCATATTTATTGAGTGAATAAGTGGGGAAACGAGCAAGTGAATTATTGAGTCTCAGGACAGCAGAGGACTCAGAGATTCTTGGAAATTTAAATGTCTAATAATAAACATTGATGGATTGAGAAAATTTGCTTTTTATATTTTACAATTGTTAGGCTGATTTAATGCAGCATAACTATAAAATTCACTTATTTTTGCTTGGATTTTAATGGAGCTTATAATCTAGTGGAAGGAGAGAGAAAATAAACAAGTAAACACTCAAACAAGATGATTTATCATTAATTTTTGTTACATATATATTATACATGTTATATATTGCCAGTTTATTGATGATTCTAAATTATGCAGTAGGATATAAATATGAATCTTTTCCCCAACCACTGGTTTCAACACTGCTCTGCTAAATCTCTCTTTTCTGTCCTTTACTGACATCTTGGGCAGCAACCATAACTTTCCAGTTGATCTAGCTATAAAAATTCAAGCAATTTTAAAACTTTAATCTTAAATTCAATTTACATTCCATTTCCTTCCTTCTCTTCAGTATGATCTTGAGCTGGGGATCCAGCTGCAAAGAGTGGAGGAGAAAAATGTATGGTATGGCTCTGATAGCCCTCAGCCTACACTGCTGCTGAGGTCTCTTCAACAAGGGGGCAGTCCCCTTAGATGGGGTATGACTCAATCCTGGATACCTTTTCAAGTATATACTTCCCTTGGTGAAAATTTCTCATTCTTGCATGGTGAAGAAGGCTGCTCCCTCTCCTGGCTTTGCCACTTCTTTTTAATTCTCCCCTCTGCTTAGCTATGCACAGGGTCAGCTCTCTAGTCTGTTGCATAGGTGTACATTCACAAAGTAAACAAAATGGCTCCCATTTTGTAAGAGGAGTGCCTTGAAGTCTCATTTGTCTTCCAGAATGGAAAAAGAGTGAACCTGGGGATCTCCTCCACATTAAACATGGCACTCTCTCTCTCTCTCTCTCTCTTTTTTTTTTTTTTTGGTGAGGAAGATTGGCTTTGAACTAATACCTGTTGTCAATCTTCCTCTTTTTGCTTGAGAAAGATTGTTGCTGAGCTAACATCTATGCCAATCTTTCTCTATTTTTTGTATATGGGATGCCACCACAGCATGGCTTACTGAGTGGTGTGTAGGTCCAACCCCAGGGTCCAGGAAGAAGCTGTGCCACTGAAGCAGAGTGCAGGAACTTAACCACTATGCCACCTGGCCGGCCCCTACACGGCACTCTTCTTCACAACCACCTCCCGTGACTCTCATCCAAACCAGTCCTCTATTCCATCACCTCTCCTTCTCTCAATCCCAGTCTCATCTTGTCCTCACAGGTGGGGGAAAAACAAAATCTCGCCAGGTGAACATGCATTAAAGTATTTCCATCTTTCATTCTACAGTCTCTTCAAACTGGAATGCCCTTTATCTGCTTAACAATCCTTTTTTTCTGAGCTTTGGGCTCTAGTCTTCATTCCTTAAGCACCAGGAAATGTCTAAGTCATCACATCTATTTTTCTGTCTCCATCTTTCTTCCCTGTGAAGTTAGCAAAGTTGAAATTTCTTTTCAGTGTTGCTATCTGCACTGCTGTCACCATGGTGACGGTAATCCAAGATGAAAAGATATCAATAGATGCAGACAAAGGATAGAGAATAATTTCAAGACCATGACTGCCTAAACATATCTGTAGAAGGAGTCTCAGCCATACCTGCCACCATCCCCCTGCGTCTCACGGAGGCACCACTCTGCACATAAGCAACCTGATTGGGAGTAGGAATCCTGCTGGGTCTTTGGAGAAACTTTTTATTTTCTTGGATACTTGTAGCTTTGGAGATGCAAACTGCCCAACAGCCTTCCCAATAACAGATTGAAGTAACTGATAAAATCGTGTGTCATCACAATGAAGCTGTGTGTGATGAAATTCAGTCTTAGCAAGATTGCCTGGCTTTCCATCCAGACCACTGCTTCTGGGCCGCCTCAGGTAGTCCCGTGTACCTGCACCATTTGCTTGTAGTCAGATTCATGATTGGCTTAGCAAATACATTGTTCCTGGCACAGGAGAAAAACAATGATGAACTTTTCAATAGTGGCAATAGCGGATGTTAAAATGCAATTTTCAGGGATCAACTAAAACTGCTTCAGCCTGAGAAGGGATGAATGACTTCTTTCCCTGTTTGTAAAAAGTAAAAACCAAGCAATAAAACAGGCTTGTTTCTCTTACACTTCCTATTTTCTCTCTGGATCTTGTTTTCACAAAACAATTTCTGAGAAAAGTGACCTCGCGTCTACCAACAAAAAGAGTAAAATGAAATGTAGTTACATATATGTTAGGTACGTTCAGAATTAGCCAAGGTAAAAAACTACTTTCCCTCATCTGCATGAGACATTGAAGTAAAACCAAGTGTTTTTGTCTAACTTTCAAGATAATACCAACTTTGAAGACTAACACTGAAAATTTTGCATTTGGAGAGGCTATTAAGTAATTTAAGCAACTGAAGCCAAAGTTGACATAAAAAACAATGAGAGGACACAGTCAAATGAACAATTAATTTTTCGTGTTCATTTGAAAATAAGTTATGCAAATGGGTAAAGCAAATCAAAGTGACACTTGCACAGGGGTTTTCCATAACTGCCACGCGTTGAAAATTTCGTTTTATTTAACAAGATCATGCTACGTATATGTCTAGCATACTTTGAGGTGAAGATTTACAAATGTTAACTCATTTAATCTTTATATCAGCCACATGAGTTCGGTATTATTATTATCATCCCATTTTTACAAATAGGAAACTGAGGCAATGAGTAGTAAATATTTGCCAGGGAATATGGCAACCGTGAGGGAAGCATGAAGGCTGGACTTGAATGTAGACAAGCCCTTCAGAACGCAGGCTCTGAGTTGCTACACTAGGCCACAGGTAGATCAGCCCCTGAGCCGCAGTCTGCCTTTGCTGCTTTTGAGGAAGTGGTAATCTCCTGGGCTCTGAAGCCAGACAGTCTTGAGTTCAAATCCTGGCTCTGCCACATGCTGGATGTGTGACCTTGAGCAAGAACCTGCGGTGCTACATTATCTGTATGTCATTTAACCCAAAGTGTTGGGGGGAGGATATAAACGTGTAATACAGATGAGAGAAAGCACTTAAAATCATGCTTGGCACACAGATGGCACTAAAAAGTTTTATTTATTAGTATTTCTGTTAGATAATAATAAAGAACATGGAATGTGCCAATTAGCACCACTCGTCCCGTCCAGATATTCGCATCTCTTGCCTAGACTACTGCTCTTGACTTCTAGTCTGACTCTCTACCTCCAACCCTACCTCTGGCCCAAAGAGCATCCTTTTTAAACTGCATATTTCGTTGTGTCTGTACGAGTTTAAATCCTTCAATGATTCCCGAAATTACTTAGTTAAAATACAAAAGCTTTAGCAGCGCTTACACTGATCATGGGGCTTACATGATCTGGTACCCCCACCCCACATTTCAGTCCCATTTCAATCATTTTCTTTCACATAGTTCATGCTTATGGGTAAGGGAGACCAACCAGAAAAATCAACAGTCTCAATACTGTTAATTGTATGTTAATTGTTATGTTAATTGTGTTAATACTGTGTCATTAATTCCACAGGCATTTATAGAATGCCTACTCAAGTTTCAGTAGCCAAAGGAGCACCAAGTGGGAAAATCCAGGGGTCTTTTCCCATACATGAGAACATTAATAAAAATTTATACAACATCCTTTTGTGTGGTCCCATCTCTCCTCTCCTTCTCAAGCAAGCTTCCCTCCCATGCCTGCTTTCAACAAACCTCCTCTTCCAATTAGTCCTCCAATGGTTTACTTTTGACTTTTGCCTCAATCCTGCACATGAAACTATTCACTTTCAGATATAAATGACTTCTGTGGCAGATTCTGATAGTTGTCTTTCTAATATCAATTTCTCTATTCTTTTTACTAATAGAGAATGTTTAGGATGATAACGTAGCCAGCTTAATTTAAAAAACTACATTACCCACATTCACTTACAGTTTAGGAGCTGTAATTGGCAGTCGACAAAGGTTTTCTGAGAAAGATGTATTTTCCTGACAAAAAAAGTGCTGCACTTTCTTGCTTGTTATTTTTCCTTCTTCTTTCCAGTTGAACGTAAATGTGAAGCTGGAGATGGAGCAGCCATCTTGTGAGCATAATATGACCATAAAGATTAAAAACTATATGCAGAGAAAAAAATTGAGGAAGCCTCGGACATTGATGAGTTTGTGAAGACCCTGAAGGACTTCTGGAACTTCCTGTTTCTGGTCTTTGTTACATGGGCAACAGTTTCCTTTTATGTGTAGCCAAACACAGTCCACTATTCATACAGAAGCCCAACAAGCAAGTCCAACAGCCAATGCTTAGTTTTTTATTTCTGAAACACTTTAAGACATTTGGTGCTATTGATTACTCTTTCCCCACTTGAATCCTTTCTACATCTGGTTTTTGTGTTACGACTCCTTCCTGGTTTTCTTTCTATCTTCCTGTGTCTTCTCCTTGTTAGTCTCTTCTCTAAATTCCTCTTCATCTGACCATGTAATGTATGATGACACTTTTCATTTTTCTTTAATGGGTCCTTTTACTTTTTAAATAGTCTGCACAGTCTATTTGAAAGATGTCATCTATATCAAGACTTTTCCTACAAATTTCATGCCTAAAACTCAGAAATCTTCATGTCTCTGGTCCCAAGCTCTTTTCTTAACTCTGGTCTCAAATAACAAATGACCTACAGAATATTCACACCTGGACATTCCATAATGATTTCAAATTCAGGACTTCTAGAACTAATATCAAAATCTCAATTTCTTGCCAAAATTCTGTAAAGAACTACCTTCCTTTGGGCCCTTATTAAACTAATGAATTTTATTACAGCACTTACCAGATTTACAATTTATGACACACATAACCAAAAAATTGCAACTTAGCATGGCTTGAGCAAAGAAAACATATTATCCCTCGTAACAAGTAGCTTAAAGGTTGCGAGCTCCAGAGTTAGTTAATTCAGCAGGTCAACAATGATATGAAGAGCCCTGGTCATTTCAATCTCTCCATTCTACCATCTTTGTTGTGTCACCAGATGACTGACATAGGTTCAGGTATCAAATTCAGACATGTATAAGTCTAGAAGAAGAAAACGTCTTTGTCTATGTATCTCTTTTTAAGATTAAAAACTCTGTTCACTCACCTTTATTATCTAGGATTGTTTTTCATGTCCTTTTCTAAAGAAATCATTGAAAAGGAGGATGGGATCACCATGAATGGCTCAGTGAAACACATGGTTGAATAGAGCATGGGGGGTTAACCAAAGATAGTCAGATTTGGGGATAGGCATTGCATTAGGAAGGATTTTCTGGAGGAGAACAAATAGGACGCATATATAGCTATACCTATGTAGATCTATATACAATAAGAGATATATATAGTTTATATATATATATATATACATGCACACACAAGCACAGTTTTATATATATATATATATATATATAAGTAGGATGTATATATAAAGAGATTTATTGTAAGGAATTGGCTCATGTAATTATGGAAGCTGAGCAGTCCCAAGATCTGCAGCTGCTAAGCTGCAGACCCAGAAGATCTAATGGTGTAGCTTGAGTCTGAATCCAAAGGCCTAAGAACCAAGAGAGCCAGGGATATAAGTTCCAGTCTGAAAGCCAGCAGGCTGGAAACCTAAGAAGAACCAGTGTTGGAGTTTGAGTCCAAAGGCGGGAAAAGCTGATGTTCCAGTTCAGGGCAGTCAGGCTGAAGAGTTTCATCTTACTCAGCCTCTTTATTCTCTTCATGTCTTCAATGAATTTGGATGAGGCCCACCCACATTAGTAAGGGCAATCTACTTTACTCAGTCTACTAATTCCAATGTTAATCTCATTCAGAAACACTCTCACAGACATACCCAGAATGACATTTGACTGAATGTCTGGGCATCCCATCCCTAGTCAATTGATACATAATGAAAACCATCACCAACAATATCTACTTCTTCGTTTGATGCTCCTGTTACATATTTATGTATATGTTCTGTCTGTCAAATTTTGAGTTTCTTATGGCTCCTTTTTATTTTTGTCTCTCCCACACCTTTCAGTGTTCCCAGATAGTAGATACTCAGTAAATGCTAAATGAATTAATTTTGGTGTGGAGATCTGAAGAGTAATTTGACCTAAAGCAATTGACTTTGGGAAAAAATATATACTTATTTTTTTAAAAAGTATATATATATATATATATCCTTGTTATCACTGGAACATTAACAAACTCAATTCACAAATCAAAACAATGATTTAAAACTCTAGAATTAAAATAGTCTTATAAAGAATTAAGGATGATGATCTTAACACTGTGTGATACTTTTGAAATGTCAAAGTACTGCATAATTTATAATGAAATAGAGAACATTGTGACTAGCCATTCTGCAATTCTATTGATAGATAAATGTAAAATGAACTTAATTCCAGGATATCATTCAATATGTAGTTAGCAAGAAGATACTATTTTTCATTGTTCTTTGTGGAACACAATTTGTCCTTATTAAGTGGTCCTTTTCTTCATTAAAGTTATTTGTTGGAGTGACAAGACTGATTCAAAAGTAAAAAGTTTGATAATAAATCAATGGTTGATCTATATTTATCAAAAATTTCTAAGTGCAAACATTGCACTAGGGGCTGTGGGATGAGAGGGATAGCTTTGAGCTCAGAAAGCTTGCTCATCACTTACCCTTTGCTCTAGGTCAAGTTTTTGAAGATTTCTAAACCTCAATTTGTTATCTATAAAATAAGGGTAATAATAGAGGCTTTAGAACATTTCCAATAAATATCATTTATATCCAATTTCCATCCATGTATCAAAAGCTCTCAGATTCACATCCCCAGCACCATGAAGATAACTCAGTGGCATCTCAAACTAAACAGAGGTGCAAACACAAACTTTTGAGCTGGCTCCACAATTTTATTCCTCCAGTGTCCCTTATCTCAGTATGTTTCACTATCATCAATGAGTCCTGCGAGATAGTAGTGAAATATGCTTCTCCATCACTCTTCATATTCAATCAATACTCAATACTATATATTCTTGCGCTCAAATATCTGGTCTCAGCTGACACTTCTCCATCTCCTCCACCAGAGAATCTGAGAGTAGATTGGCATTTCAATCTACATAAACATTTTGTTATTTTATTGATGGAAACGTCCTCATCCGCTCGTACCTGAACTTCTGCAACACACTCCTTGCCAGATAACACAACCTCTCCCCTCCCCACCACCAACTTCTATCCCTAGACTACATAATTCTTTAATTTTTCTCTGCTTAATCCCTATGGATTTTCATTTTACCAAACACAAGATCCAAAGTTCTTGGTGTGCTTTCATTATGGCAGCCTCTACATACCTTTCAAGGCTAAGCTTGAGCATTCTAAGATGGTGTCTGCCTCAAGCCTTTCACACTTGCTCTTCCACCACTCTCATCTGACCAGATCCTCCTTATTCTTACATTTCTCTCTTTTTCAGATAAGACTTTTTTGACCAATCCTCTATTTTGCTCTAATTTCACTAGACATCCAGTTTGTCTTGTCTTACCCAATCCTTTAGTCTTTCCTATGAGTGCTTGTAATGATAAGAATTTAGATATTTATTTGGTTATTTCATTTTTTTTCCTCCACTGGAAGTTCCACTGGACTCAATGTATCAGGAAGATAGACTGTGTTTATTTGTTCACAGCTATATTAGCAGTGTTAGAAGAGTGCCTTGCACAGAGTATTAACACATAATAAATATTCATTGAATAAATGGATTAACATAGAAGAATCAGTGGTTTGATTATATATCAGAAGAAATAGATTCTCCATTCAGATAATCGTGATTTATAAAAGGAGATCAAGTTATCTTTTTTTAATTGATTTTTTTTTATTGAGTTATTGATAGGTTACAATCTTGTGAAATTTCAATTGTACATTAATGTTTGTCAGTCATGTTGTAGGTGCACCACTTCACCCTTTGTGCCCACCCCCCACCCCACCTTTCCCCTGGTATCCACTAAACTGTTCTTGGTCCATAGTTTTAAATTCCTCATATGAGTGGAGTCATACACAGATTATCTTTCTCTTGCTGGCTTATTTCACTTAACATAATTCTCTCAAAGTCCATCCATGTTATTGCAAATGGAATGATTTTGTTCTGTTTTGCAGCTGAGTAGTATTCCATTGTATATATGTACCACATCTTCTTTATCCATTCGTCTGTTGATGGGCACTTAGGTTGCTTCCACGTCTTGGCTATTGTAAACAGTGCTGCAATAAACATTGGGGTGCACAGGACTTTTGGGATTGCTGACTTCAAGCTCTTTGGATAAATACCCAGTAGTGGGATGGCTGGATCGTATGGTAGTTCTATTTTTAGTTTTTTGAGGAATCTCCATACTGTTTTCCATAGTGGCTGCACCAGTTTGCATTCCCACCAGCAGTGTATGAGGGTTCCTTTTTCTCCACAACCTCTCCAACATTTGTTGCTATTAGTTTTAGATATTTCTGTCATTCTAACGGGTGTAAGGTGATATCTTAGTGTAGTTTTGATTTGCATTTCCCTGATGATCAGTGATGATGAGCATCTTTTCACGTGCCTATTGGTCATCAGTACATCTTCTTTGGAGAAATGTCTGTTCATGTCTCCAGCCCATTTTTTGATTGGGCTGTTTGATGTTTTGTGATTGAGTTGCGAGAGTTCTTTATATATTAAGGATATTAAGCCTTTGTCAGATATATGACTTGCAAATATTTTTTCCCAGTTAGTGGGTTGTTTTTTTGTTTCAATCCTGTTTTCATTTGCCTTGAAGAAGCTCTTTAATCTGATGAAGTCCCATTTGTTTATTCTTTCTATTGTTTCCCTTCTCTGAGAAGGCATGGTGTCCGAAAAGATCCTTTTAATACTGATGTCAAAGAGTGTACTGCCTACGTTTTCTTCCAGAAGCCTTATGGTTTCAGGTCTCACCTTTAGGTCTTTAATCCATTTTGAGTTTATTTTGGTGAATGGTGAAAAAGAATAGTCAATTTTCATTCTTTTACATGTGGCTTTCCAGTTTTCCCAGTACCATTTGTTGAAAAGACTTTCTTTTCTCCATTGTATGCCCTCAGCTCCTTTGTCAAAGATAAGCTGTCCATAGATGTGTGGTTTTATTTCTGGGCTTTCAATTTTGTTCCATTGATCTGTGCACCTGTTTTTGTACGAGTACCATGCTGTTTTGATTACTGTAGCTTTGTAGTATGTTTTGAAGTCAGGGATTGTGATGCCTCCCGTTTTGTTCTTTTTTCTCAGGGTTGCTTTAGCAATTCGGGGTCTTTTGTTGCCCCATATGAATTTTAGGATTCTTTGTTCTAATTCTGTAAAGAATGTCATTGGGATTCTGATTGGGATGGCGTTGAATCTGTAGATTGCTTTAGGTAGAATGGACATTTTAACTATGTTTATTCTTCCAATCCATGTACATGGAATGTCTTTCCATCTCCTTATGTCGTCATCCAATTCTCTCAGAAAGGCCTTGTAATTTTCATTATATAGGTCCTTCCCTTCCTTAGTTAAATTTACCCCAAGGTATTTTATTCTTTTTGTTGCGATTGTGAATGGTATTGTATTCTTGAGTTCTTTTTCTGTTGGTTCATTACTGGAGTATAGAAATGCTACTGATTTATGCAAATTGATTTTATACCCTGCAACTTTGCTGTAGTTGTTGATTACTTCTAACAGTTTTCCAATGGATTCTTTGGGGTTTTCTATATATAAGATCATGTCGTCTGCAAGCAGCGAGAGTTTCACTTCTTCCCTCCCTATTTGGATTCCTTTTATTCCTTTTTCTTGCCTGATTGCTCTGGCCAGGACCTCCAGTACTATGTTAAATAAGAGTGGTGATAGAGGGCATCCTTGTCTTGTTCCTGTTTTCAGGGGGATGGGGTTCAGTTTTTGCCCATTGAGTATGATGTTGGCTATGGGTTTGTCATATATGGCCTTTATTATGTTGAGGTAGTTTCCTTCTATGCCCATTTTGTTCAGAGTTTTTATCATAAATGGCTATTGGATCTTGTCAAATGCCTTCTCTGCATCTATTGAGATGATCATGTGGTTTTTATTCCTCAGTTTGTTGATGTGGTGTATCACGTTGATTGATTTGTGGATGTTGAACCATCCCTGTGTCCCTGGTATGAATCCCACCTGATCCTGATGTATGATTCTTTTGATGAATTGCTGAATTCTGGTTGCCAAAATTTTGTTTAGAATTTTTGCATCTATGTTCATCAGTGATATTGGCCTGTAGTTCTCTTTTTTCGTGGTGTCCTTGTCAGGTTTTGGTATCAGCGTGATGTTGGCCTCATAGAATGTGTTAGGAAGCGTTCCATCTTCCCTAATTTTTTGGAATAGCTTGAAAAGGATAGGTATTAAATCCTCTCTGAAAGTTTGGTAGAATCAAGTTATCTCTTGATTGTGCATTGATGATTCCAAGAATGTTGTATAACTTGGAAGCCACACAAACAAATAAAAAATAATTTACCTATATTAACCTAAAACAAAAGCTAATGGGAAATAGCCAAAATAGTTTAGTGAAGATCACAGTGCACCAGAAAATTTTAATTTCTACAATTAATGGTTTGAGATACTGCTTTGGGGCCATACACTCATATTCTAAAATGCAACACTCCAATGTAAAACAATTTATATCTTGGTTGAACTGCTCAAAGAAGTTACTTACCACTCCACTAGAAAGTTATCGTTTTACTATGCATTAATAATTACAGTAACAAATACCATTCAAATAGCAGTTATTAGCATATGTGTAATACGTTACAGTTTACATATTATTTTCATTCCCATTGTCTCATTTCCCAGCAGGATATTTTTCTGATTAAATTTCTTTTAGCAAAGAATGATGTGTTCTCATTCCTACACTTCAAAATACACATTCTTGTGTAGATATGTTTGATATAAAACAAAATATACATGCACGTACCCACTCACAAACACATCCACAATCTTAAAGTATATACCGTCTATCAGTAGCCAGCAGACTAGTAGGTTGGCATTTTGGTCTACATGACTAATATTTTCCTTTATTGATCATTTTTGTCCTCATTAAAAGCTCTTGGATCCTCTCCTCCTGTTTCTCTGATACCCACAAAAATATAGTTTTTTTGACCTTTGGCAAAATGTTAAATAATGTTAGCACTTACCACTTTGTTGATCAAACATTTTCAATTGTGGCAATATACTTATTCTAATTGTTAGTTGACTATTCTCACACAAATATTTAAGCACAGAAACAAAGCATTATTTACATAAAATACAATTAATTGGAAAACAGACGTTTATATGCCCTCTGCCAAGGGGGTATTGATGGGCATTAGCTGGTTAATGCACACCAACTATAATTCGTAACTGCAAACTAAAAACACAAAATGACGATTTTCTCTAACGTTAGACTGAAAAATTTCTTCTCCCAGAGTGTCACCATCAGCATAGGCCAATTTGAGATGCTTGAAACTTTCTATGTTGAGTGGAAAGCGCAATGATTCCCTCCACTTCCTTAGTTAAGTGGGTAGAGATATTCTCAGAGGGCAGCCTCTGGCCCTTGGGTAATATGATGATGATAACTGAGCTCCCATTTGTCCTCCTGTTGGATGAGCAGTGGCCTTCACGTCCAGTGGACATTTGCATTCCAGGGGTACGTATTTCTCAGGACCTGAAAACCTAAGAGAAGGAACGGCTTGCTTCAGATTTAATGACTGAGAGTTGGGTTCTTCTTAAGTGTTTGGGGAAAAAGTTGAAATTAGAAGTCTTCGCTCTCTTCTCTCATTTACCATTATACGTGGGTGAGTGGGGGATAGTGAACAATAAATTGCACTACTTAGAGATGTAGGCTAAGCTGTTTTTTTGGCAGCTGTGTCAATAAAGTGCACACATAGCATCAGTTTCCCATTACACACATCATTCAGCGTCATATATTATTCAGTATAATGGAAAAAAGGGAGACCAAAATGTAAAATGAAAAGAGAAATTTAAGTCCAACCTGAGCAAGCAGCAGCTGAGGCAACAGCAGCCTGCCCAGTGAAACATCTAGTCAGTTCTCCTGGAAAACAAGTACTTCTGGCATTAATGACCCTCCATGTCACATCCCAGAAAGCTGATGATCAGCTGGGGTGCAAGAATATTGGAAGCAAATTTTTCTTGCTATTCTCAGGTAATTGGAAATAAATAGACGGCTGCCCCCTCACATCGCCCTGCAGATTGTGATTTAGTTCAAGAGTTTGGAAGGTGAATGTTTCTGTCTATTTACATTGACTTTGATGTGGATTCTTCAAAGTGTCTGTGATAGGGCAGTCATCATGTAGATATTTCATCGGTGCAAAAATGAGTGTTTCTTGAGGCTCAGATTGGGGGCAGGAGTCATCTACTTGTCCTTCCACAGCCCTCTGCACCCAAATCTAATCACACTTCTCACTAGTTGTTGGCAGAGGCTAACATTGGTTCCAAAATGCCTGTTCAGTCAGCCCCAGAACCGACATCTCGAGCATGGTGAGGGTTCATTCTGCTTTACTCAATAGAGAGATTTCCAAACACCTGCAATTACCTGTTTATTTTCTAACTGTAAACAGAATCCAATTTTTATTGCCCTGAGAAGGCTGGCTAAGAGAAACATTTTTCTTCAGAAAATGATTTATTTTTCATGCACACTTATAAAATATGCACGCAATGTACTCATTTTAGGGAATTTCTAAAATTTAAATTGATAAATGGGCTTGCAAGATTTTGTACTAGTCAGGGGTTATTTTGCCAGCTCCATCATATAATTTGGGAAAGAGCTCACCTTCCATTGTTTGTGAAAACAGACTTTTACAATTACATTAAGAAGAAGGGTCCTGATAAATTGAATTCTTATCTTATTTTTTAAAGGAATTCTGTGGAATTTTCATTTAAAAATTAAAATTTTATAGCACTTTCAGGGTTCAGTGTTTCTTAATACATAATTGTCGCTATATCATATGTGTTTTCTCTTGATCTCTCGTTGGTTTGATATTTGTGTATTTTCAATCTGTTTTATTTCTTTTCATTTAGAACTTTAATATCTCTTTTCTTCAAGGAGTGTTTATTAGCACCCCAACATTAATAACAATTAATTACTAATTTTCCATGCATTCCCACATTCTCCCTTAAACCCTCCAAAATTAGTATTGTCATAAATTACATGAAGTTTAATGAATTTATATGAAAATAATTTTAAGGATTTAAAAATATGCCTTTAGAAAATATTCTTATGCCTCTGTCTTGCTTTTTCAACTTTATCAATAACTATTGAGACCCCACACCATGAAACAGAGGGAAATGAGCCAGCGTTTTTCATCCCTACAGCTCTTTTTTTCTTCCATCATTTAATACTTTAGTTATATATTTTCTCTCAAATATTTTAGTTATTATAGTCACTACTTTTAGTAACATACTCCTCATTTATCAAAAATGAAAAAAGAATCAGTTTACTTACACAAAGTCTGACCATCTCACTTTTCTCTTCTTTTCATTCATCATATTTTCATGTCTACATTGTCATGTTTTATGTTATGCAAGATTTTGTTTTCTCTAAGCCAAGGGAAGTTCTGGGTTTGATGGGTCCCAAAGTTTGAACAACTTGGCTCTCTAATTAAAATAATACAAAGCTATAATTGAAAGAGTAGGTTAAAAAAGTGATTATTTCTTTTCACTAAGAAAACACAACACATTGGAAATGTCAAAAAGCAAATACAAGACCCAGGAAATTGCATATTTTTATTAACAAACAGTCAGACACACTTTTATAAGACTTTTGTTTCTCTATTTTTTGACTGCCTACTCTTTGATCACCTTTTCATATGACAATGATTTTACAATATTTTGTATAATATGAACAAAAAAATATAATTCAATTTTTTTTTCTAGAAGGGTCAATTGATTTCTTTTTATAACTAGAAAAGTTTCTTGCAGCCTCTTATCTTGTTTTTGGTAATGATTTTCAATTTTATTTATACTTAGAAAATTTAGAATAAACTTTATTAGGGTATCTTTCATAATAAACTATGCAATTAAAGAGGATTTACATTTTCTTGTACCATTATTAAACACAAAATAAAATAAAATAAATAAATAATGAATAAAATAAATAAATTAAATTAAATTAAATTAAATTAAATATTAAACTCTTTTAAATAACAAAATCACTCATTAATCCATGTGTTGTTTATGTTTTATTTACTGGACTGGTTGTCTTTTCCATTCTTTTGCATCTGGAGCCCTCAGACATCAGGGCAAGATATGTCACTGTGTACACAAAGGCACGATCTAAAGTATGACTTCTCACACAAATGGGTTTACTGACTTTAGCATTGATTCATAATAATGCTCTAAAGATATAGGATTTCTATTTCACACAGTTCTCGTCAAAAATGTTAAAAATAAATTCAATGCCGTTACAATTGTATGTGCTCTATGAATATGAGAAAACATGCATTTTGACTAGGAAACGATAACGAAGTGTTTGATAACTAAAAAGATTTTCTGGGAAGTAGGTCCGGCTCCATCCTTTTCAAACCTTGTTCTCTTTGGCTACCCACACACTTCTGGGGCTTAGGCATTTCCACTAACAAAAGACCTTGAGCTTTACAACATTGTCACCTGACACTGGTTACACTGGGTCGTGGGAGTTAGACAATTCTACCATAGTCCATGGAGATGACAGTGAATCTCATGACTGTATCATATTAACCTCCAACTAAAAGATATTCCCAAGTCAATTTCCCTTTAGCTGGTTCTCAAAAATACCTGTGGCTTTTACAAACAGGAGGGAGAGATATTAGAAAGGAAAACTGATGTAGACCCTATAGTCCCAACATATAGTGCATAAAATACCTTTTGTTTGCAAATTTTAAAATCTATGGCCACATGTGAACACAATACTAGGAAGCCTTGATCCCCAAATGCACACCCCTGGCCTTGGAAAGGGCATGTGCAAGTGAGGGATCCTGCATCGGATGCTCATTGGCTTCAGACAGTTGTTTCAGTATTCGTGTTACTTTTAAATGGATTCTAAATGGATTCTGTGTTCATCATCTATTCTTTTACTTGTTTCTTCATTTCCTTCTTGGTTAGATAAACATTGTTTTTTCCATTTTCCTTTAATAAGATTTAACTGACTAAATTCTTTACAGTTTGAAAATATCTATCAACTGACTTTGAACCTATACGATAATTTTGGCTGAAAAGAAAATGTAAACAATGTATTTTCTGAAAATAAAATATAAACAACTTTGCGTGTGTCTGTGGAGAGCTTTGAAGAAAGTCTACTATTTCTGCCTTTACAGGTGAGTTGATTTTTTACATGTTTTGTCTTAAATGCCCTTAGGGTTCTTTCTTTATCTTTGAAGTCCAGTAATACGACCAGGATGTATCTCCAGGGTGACACACATTAGTTTTCTCTGAGATAAAATTTTGCCTCTCAAGTTGTGTTTTAATTCTTACTTCTGAAAATTTTCTTGAATTATATCTTTTTTTCTCATTCATCGGTTGCCCTTCTACCAGGACACCAATTATGCTTATATTCCCTTACTTTTCCCATTTTCATTCCTAGTGTTATCCCAATCCGTTTTACCTCCATTTTTTAAATTTAGTTTTAACCTCTTTTCAGGCTTATTTTCATGTTCCTGGCTGTGTTTTCAATGGTAGTCATTCTCCTTTGCTGTAGTTTCTAATATGTTCTTCATTTCTTTTATTTTTTCTATATCTTTCAAAGTTATTAAATCTATTTCCGTTGTTTTAGTATTTCTTCCTTAAAACCATTTCTATCTTCTTTGAAGATTCGTTTCATAGAGAATATTTGTTTTGCTAAAATCTTCAGATTTGTTCAGAATATTTTATCATAAATTTTTCTACTCTGTGGAAAATTTTTAAAATTCTTTATTCTTACCAGTTTTCAGTGGGTTGAATTCCTATCCTTCTTTATATTCATCAAAATCATGTGAATATTATGAATCTCCATGTGAAGGTCATTCTTTCTGGGCCAGGTGTCTGCAGAGGGAACAGATGAGCCCCTGAGCCAGGTCTCTCTGTGCACATGTGTCTGACTACATATATGCGGAGACTGGAAAGCGCCAGAAACCTGTACAGACAGATAGAGATAGAGAGGCAGAAAGAGAGAGTTGGTTTACCTCTTTTCCTCAATAACAAAGTGTGGCAGCTGGAAGGTACTTACAAAACTCAGTCTCTCTTTCACTTTGCTGCAATGACAGCCAGAGTTTTCAAAAATATCGTGTCAGTGCATTGTGTCTTTCTTCCTCAGCTATCCCATAGTGCCAAGTGGGGCCCCAAGAAGGTTCAGCAGTCAGCCTGTGTACTCTATAACCTCTTCTTTCAAATGCAGAGCTATTCTTCCAGTCACTACATTGTGCCATTCCGGAGAGAAAGCTCTGCTCTTCGGCTCTCTCTGTGATACACAGTCATAGACATCTTCTCATAACATCCCCTCCCCGCTGGCTCCAACCCGGGCAGCTTATTGTAGTCATTTCTCCTACACTGATTTGGATTTACAGATCATTCAGACTCACTACAAAATTCTCATTATTTCTGTGGTTTTCATTTGGTTTGGGGAGGTGGAAGGGGAGGGAGCAGATAGATTCTTACTCTGCCAAAATAAAGCCAGAGTTCTGAACAAAATTTTTTTGGAAACAACCAAAAAACTCTGCTCTGAATCAACATTCATAGGTATACCTAAGTTCTCCTTCATTCATTTCTATCTGAGAGCATAGAGGCATTTACTTGATCTTCTCATTGTTTTTGCAATGGTTAATGAGAAAATAAAGTGTTCTGGAGGGGTTTGTTTTTGCCTTTTTAAAGGCAAATATTTTAATTAAATTTGTAAAATATTACTGTATGTCTAAAGTAACTTATAATGTCTATTTCCCTCATACCCTTTTATTTTTGTTATAGACTCTTATTTTCATCATTAAGATCTTTTTAAGGAAACCAAAAACAACTTTATTTTGTACATTGAAAAAAGTTAAATTCCATTTTACTCAAATATGATAAAGGATTTTTCAGTTTAAAATAATAATAATAAGTTAAGAGAACCTCAGAATTGTTACACTGTTCAAATTCAATGACATCTTCTGAGTAAGAACAATGGAGACTTCGAGCATTTGTGAGAAAATTCCAATACTCAGTTTGAAAATAAATGGTTAGATCTATGGTTAAGAAATTCAGTTCATATTTAATAAGCAATTACATATAAAAGTACCTAGAATAGTGTCTAATTTATAGTGTTTGACCAAGGCAAGTTAGTTCCTTTCTTTACTGAGTGAAACTTGGGCCAGCCCTTGCTCTTAGAGGGAGAAAATGAAAACTACCAGAACTGGGTGATATTGTCCTAGGATCAGTGATTAGACTTCAATGCGATTAAAGAATTCTGCAATACCAGCAGGAATAGGGAGCACAAAAGGATCTTTCTTCTCTCATACTCAGTACTTCAGTAATCTGGCTGCTGAGAACCTCTGAGCTCTCCGTCCTGTATGCCAATTGCCAATTCACAGGCAGCGGGAGGGTTGATGCTAAGGAGACCCGACAGCACAGAGCAGACAGGCACCACAATAATCCTATGCCCCTGAGTGGCCTTGTGGACATAAATACTATAAGATGCAGAAATGTGGCCATAGAGCAAGGAGGCGTCATTTCAGTGTCCCTGGGGGCTGTAGGAATCAAAATAAAGCAACTGTCAGAACAAAAGATCCTTATCTATTACCTTGCATGTGATAACATGGCAATTTTGATTGTAATTTTATGTCATTCCTAAGTCTGTATTGCAAAAAAAAAAAAAAAAAAAAAAAAATTAACTACCTTCTCATAGTACCTGTGATCTATTTTTCTGTTTGACACCCTCTCTTCCTTCCATTACAACCTTGCCCCATTATGGAAGATACTTACTGATTACAACTATTTTGTGTATGTGTTTTATAAAGGCTGAGTCTGGGCGAGCAGAACCAGCAGATTGATGAGAGAGGAAGAAATACAAGTCCCTTCTAATGCCAGATGACATCAAATGAGTTTAAGGCCAGTATCTGAAAATATCTTCCATGTAGGGAGTTCCATTAAGGAAATGCATGTGACAATGAGCAAATACTCTAGCACATATTCTGCACTTGTTAAGTATATGCAATAACACCGTGTGTTTCATGATAAAAAGACAAAAAATTTAAAGTCATAATTTGTCTCTTCAGTGAGTTTTCAACCCATTGAGACAGTCTATGTTAAAGTACACAAAATAATTACAAATAATAATGGGTAACTATTTCTCAGAATTATTTGATTCTCAATCATACAGATATAAATGAAATTACTATTGATGTGAACTTGATACTAAGATACACATTGCATTTGACTATTTTCTTACAGCTTTAATGGCCATTGTTATATAATCAGAGAATCCAAGGTTTCTAAATGGTGCAGGAATGTGGACCCAATAACCACGATAACCCAAGATGATGAGAATATTCTTTGAAGAACGATGAGTCATTTAGGTATCACAAATTTCTGCTTATGTGAGTCTAATGACTTAGATGAAAATTTAAAAATTGACCTGTTATATAAATAGGTTTTATTTTTGTCATTCAGCCAACCTAATGCCTATTATTACCTAAATAATTTCTTAGAGTTCTTGTGTTTTCTTCAGATAATTTAACGTGGTATAGATACTCTTGGAAATGATATGTAATATATTAGGCAAGCACACAAGTGGTAAGGAATTAAACTCAAAGTGTGTGAAGAACAGGTCCTCAGGGACAGCATTGTAGTATACCTCAACATTTGCTGGGTGGTCTGTAAAATGAGCAAGTGGCTTTTTAGTTGAAAAATCTATTCATGACCCAACGAGATGCAAACACCTGGTAAAAATGCCCTTTCAGATTACATAGATTCTGATCCAATGAATTAAGTTTGTTAGAGATGTAAGCAAAGCATGCCATTCTTGTGCTTTCTATACTTCTTGGGGCTGGAGGAGGGGAGAGGAGACAGGAGTATCGCAAATTGAGTTCTATTTTTAAACTAATTGCAATACAAACTGGGTTGCATCACCCTTGATTTTATAAATACTTTGGAATAAAGTGTAGTGATTGCATAATAGCCCATCAAATGGGTGGCTGATTAGTTCAGTCAGTTTTATATGCAGTTTAGCTATTATTTTCTACTAGAATGGAAGAAACTGGAGCAAAACTGTCATCATCATGGTGATGCCTGGCAGATGGGAACCGAGGATCGGCCCCACTTGTAATATGCAAGGAAAGAAATAATACGAAGAAAGAAATAATTAATTCTGCTATCCGATTCCCTATTCTCAAGTCAGTGTCATTTCAGAAATCGTGTTTCCTTAAGTATTACAAGTGTGACTCGTTGGAACCTTTGGTGATCCCACTGGTCCCTCCTAACGTGAGTTTGTGTGTAATGCAAATTACTTTCTCTTTTTATCATGTAGGCTATTTTGGATATTATATTATACTTTGGTATTTTGTTCTGGAATTGTTCTTTTAAATGCAATTTATTATTTTCCTTGTATTTCAGTGTTTCTAGAAAACGGTCCCCTCTCATTGCAATGCACACACGAAATTCTCTTCCTCAGTAAAAGCCTTTAAGGTTCATGTTGTTAGTGTATGTTGCTTGCTTCTGGTGAACAAGGGACAGAGAAAGTAGTGAGTAATATCAGAATCATGAGTGAAGATATGTTTTATTCATAAACTTTGCACCTCCAGTGAAATTAAAAGCAAAGTAAAGGGTCGAAGCTGTGAACCCTTTTTCCTAGAGCCTGTAAACCAATAAAGGCTTTATATTAGCTATCGATATCTATCTCTGAGTTGCCTTAATAACATCTTATTCCCTGTTTTCACCAGCCATCAATAATATTTCTGCCTGCCCGCTCAGGCCCCTATCTCTGCGTGCAATTGCATTATAAGGGTCTATAAGCCCAATTTGCTTCACATTCTTATTTTTGGAAAAGGCTGGCTGGCTTTTGTAATGAGAGCAGCTGCCAAGAAGGCTTGACAGAATTTGTGGCCCATCTGGCTTATAATCTTCACTCAATATCGCAGAGGCCTAAACTCTGAGACCTGCTGATAAGCCCAGGCGTCCAGGCAAGCGATGGCAGCCGTCTCTGTGATTTCTCATTAAGGGCAGGGACATCTCTCTGGGAATCTCTCATATCCTGGATATCACATAATTCCTTTTTTCATTTTCTAATAAGTACAAGAGAGTTGTATTTTTTACACTACAGTATCTTCATGTACCCAGATGTCAGTGAACAGCCAGTTGGAAAAATTTGACATTTCAGTGTTTGGCTTTCCTAAAATATTTGTGGTTATTCCAAAAGAAAAAAATCAAGAGAATGCCATTAAACAGATCAGAATATGTTAAATAATCATATATACATCTTAACTTTTAGAGATGATTCTTCTTTCCACTATATATTTATATACATTTTCCAATACAGTAGTATTGTATAGTACCAGTGGTTTATGGCAAACAGGAATAGAATCCATAGCATAACCACTGGCTTACCCAGAATGGATGGGCCTGTTATCTTGGTGATTGCACAAAAGGGGAGAAAGGTAAAGAGGAGGCTGTTGGGGGAAGGGAAATGTGTGAGAATCGCATTCAAGGTATTCTCCTCCTCTCCTGACTTGCTTATTGAAAACGGATTTTAGAAATAATGTACATATAATAATAATCCTCTCTATCCTGCATGTTTTTTCCCCTGATCTCTCATATTGTGTTTATGCAATGCTAAGTATGTCAGAAGGAAAAGGAAATATTCACCATCACCCCTAGAAATTTGCAACTAGTGGGTCTGAATTTATTTGACTTCTAAACTACAGTTGGAAAACAGTTATCTACTCTAGTAGGACTGCAGAAAGGGATTCTGTACTCTGACGGATCTGCATCTGCCAATGCAATTGAGTTTGGAAAATTGGCAAGTCCTTATTTACAATGTTATTTATCTTCTCTCCCTTGTAAAAATTGCTTTTGCTATATTCCCTATATTTTACATGTATTTTTAATAAACTTATGATGGTAGTGAGAGTATTCTGAACAAAAATGCCCCCCTGGGAAGAATCTGAATAGTAACTCACCAAGTGAAAATCTGGGCAAGGAGCAGGACTGGTTACCTGTAGGACAGAAAACTTGATCATTCCTGGAGCCAAGACATATCAATTTTTTTCTTATCAATTATTCAACAAACATTGATTAAGCACAGACTCTGCATCAGGTACTATAAATGCCCTTAAGGAATGGAGATTTGCATGAGTTAGGAAAACAACAACTCAGTTTGCCAAAAGGAGAAAAAAGGGCAAAATGAAGGCTTAGAAGCCCTGGTGAAGAGGGTCCCTACCTTTAACAACTTGCTGATGGGAACACACCAAACAAACAAACCCCTGAAGAGCAAATCCAAAACATTCAGATTGAGAGTGACCAAGATGCCAGTCAACAGATGGTCTCCTGAGATCCTGATGTGGATGCATCTATGCCAGAGAGAACCCCAGGAGACCAAATGCAGAAAGAATGACCTACACCCTGAGCCATATCAGGAAACAACTTGGAGGAAGAACTCAGGATTCCTGATCACCCTGGCACTGGAGCCAATTCACATGTACATTGTTCAGCATCTCAGTACAAATGGAGCTGGAGAAGACTTGATTGCTGAGTGGCAGAGCTCACAGGGTCTTCTATTAGGTATTAGCAGAAACTAAAGCCGGAAATCTTTGCCAATGACAACCAGATTCTAGACTTTTGCATTACTTTTATTTTACTCTCTCCTTTAAATTACTTAGCAAAAGTAACTTCTGAAAATAACTTGTCCTAGCTGAACTAAAAGCAAAAGGAATCTCACCCAATGTTGTATTAAGGAGAATCAATCAGAGTTATTATGGCTGATGACATCATTCTTAGGCCATCTCTTTCTCTCCAACATCCACGTTCTCAAAAATCTGGTTCAGATGTCATTAACTCCCTTTGGTTTTCCAAACCACCAAGTGTTCTCCTCTTTGCTCTGTATAGTCACAGCATATATTGTCAGAATCATTCATTTTTCTGTCACTTGAAAATATACTATTTAAAATTTCCCGTCATTTGAAAAATACATCATCAGGTGTTTTCTCCATATGTGCTCCTTACATTCTCAGTTCGGCCATCTCCTTTAAAGTTATTAACTCAATATTTTGCACTTAGTAGGTGCTCTGGAAGCAACGACTAGGTCATTGGTTAATTCATTGATTATTTAACAAATGCAGACTATTCAACTTTTGGGACTTTAGACCTAGTAATTGAAGTGCCCACCCAAAAATAGTTCTGAGTTATAAGATCGTAAAAGAGCAGCTAATAACGACCTACACAGTTATTAAATGTGATTAGAATGACTCAGAGTTTTAAATAAATAGTCTGTGTAAATAGCAGGTATGTGGAGACATCCTTCTACATGCAGTACAATTTGTATCATGCTCATAGTATGTTTCATCCTATTTTCTGATATAGATGTGAATGACACGGAAACTTTTATACGAAAGTGAAATATGAAGATCCCGAATGAAGGAATCTGTGAAAGAATTCTCCTCTCTCATGTATGTGAGTAAAATCCAGCAGCATTTGGTTGCTCAACCTCATGCTCAAGCATTAATTTCACACTTTATTTCCCAGAAATTGAAGACAGTTAATTGACTTTTTACAACTGGTATTGAAACTTTTTTCTGCTTCATGCCTCATGGGATGGGAAAACTGTGCTGTTAGTGGAGCTCGATGGCTTGTCCAAGAAAAGGTGACAAGTCAGTAAATAGAAGACTCAGATTAGATTCTTTACTTTACAACGTCCTGTTTTCAGTTCTACGGAGAATTATTACAGTTGAAAGGATTTCAAGAAAGATCACAATTTAGCCATTTTTCTTCAGTGATGTAAATTTTCTTAAATTCATCAAAATATTGGAGGGAGAAAGGACTTTAGAAAGTGACGTTCAGAGAAGATAAGCTGCTCGTGTAGTAGAAGTCATCAAATCAGAATCCAAGAAAAATTCTCATGTTCTTTAACCTTTCTCAAGATACACCACAGAAACAAAAGCCGGAAAAAAAGAGTGGAAGCAGAGATATATTCTGATATTTGCCATGTGTCTGCTGTGTGCCAGGCCCTACATTAGCCACGTTCATGTTTCTTAGATCATTTTCTTCTCATATTCTAGCTACAAGTCACACCCTAGGATTGCCATTATTCAAACAAAGAAATGTTAGGGCTCTGTGTATTACAGGTAGGACACAACACCAACTAACGGAGAAAGCCATAATCCAACCTGCACTTGTCCGGTTAGTCTGAGAAGACTTCCTAAATAGAGTAAACTTTAGGAACTTACTAAATAAAATAGGAGAAAAACTTTTCAGGCAACTATTCTGAGAGTTTCAGAAACAAGTTTTATTTTGACAAAACTATTGAACAAAGCATAGTGGGTATCATAAGAGTTTTTTAAAAATATTCCACTTCTCCTCTCCCTCCAGGTATGTGTCAAACTGCAATTCCGCATGCCACTGAAGACAGGAGTAGCCATGGGACTTGCTTCTGCCCATAAAATCTAGTAACATGAGGCACATCTAGGCAGAAGCTCTCAAAGGTGATGTACACCTTGCCACCCATCTTCTTTTTTCCAGCCTTAGCCATGGAAAAATAATGCATTGTGAAGGAGGCTCTGTCAGCCTGGGTCCTTGAGAGACTATGGTAAGTAAAGCCTAGCTTGCCCTGACTCATTTGATGAACATTCAGAAATTTGCCTTGATGGAGCAGGCTTTCCTAGTCAAAATAATGTAGGAAGAGCACAATTTTGGCTCTAGAGAGATTTGGCTTTCTTTTTTTTTTAATGAGGAAGATTGGCCCTGAGCTAGCATTTTTGCCCATCTTCCTCTATTTCGTATATGGGATGCCACCATAGCATAGCTTGATGAGTGGTGTGTAGGTCCGCACCCAGGATCCAAACCTGAGAAGCCTGGGCCCCTGAGGCAGAGTGTGCAAATTTAACCACTATGCCACCAGGCCAGCCCCAAGATTTGGCTTTTAATGCCTGTTTCTGCCACTTATTGGCTGGGTGATCATGGATAAGTGATTTTCTAACTTTCAGTTCCCTCACCTACATCATGGTCACAATGACATCTATTTCATGAGGTTGTCATAAATTAAATGTGGTAATATTTATAAATTGTTCAATTGGGTGCCTGTGACATACTACTGAAATTTTAGAATCATCATCCAGAGAGACCAGAGTTGTTTTCCACAATATTTTCATAAGGGGCTTTGAAACAAGGGGGCAGAGTTCTTGTGTTCATTGGAGACTAAGGAGGATCCACAATAATAGTCTCAGAATGAAAGGACAAGAAAAGTGACACTTGAAGGCCACAGACTCCAAGCACAGGACAGACTCCATGAGCATGCAACGAAGAAGAGAGGAACCACGGGCTCAACTGAGGCAAGGGCAGAAGGTGGTGATTTTTTCCAAAAAAAAGTGTGAAGTCCACAGTAACTTCTGAGTACTATTTAGTTAATTTATCTCTTGAGAAAAAGAATTTTTTCCCTTAAAAAGGTGAAGTAGAAGTGAAATGCCCATACATTCCTTTGTCTTTTCTTCCTAAGTGGTTTCAGAGTTTTGTGAATGACTTGAAGCTGCCTCAATTGGGTTGGGTTGAAGATATGGGTATCTGGATTTGAATGCCTGCTTGATTTTATGGAACGCTAATGGAAAAGATACTGCTAAAACAGAAAACAATAACAACAACATTATCAAGGAACCAGTGCCCTGCACTTGAATGTCAAAGAGATTTTTCAAAGAGTTCTCAGCAAGAAACCCCCCACTGAGAAGCACAGCCTGAAGTCACCTCCCAGGAGAGTGGCTCTTAGAACCTGGATGTGCTCTAAACAGGTGTCCCAGTAAGTGGAGCCAAGTGTATCCATCATGTCTGGAGAAAGCCTCAGCAATTATTCTGAAACCTTTAAAAATAAGGCATTCAATTGGGAGTTGGGAGAAGAATAGCATAAATAGAGGGAGAAAAAAATACCAGCTTTCATAAACCAATAGACTATGTGTATATATAATCATGTTCTCCATTTAATTATTATTTATTACCATCATTGCACTCCTTAAAGTTTTAAAAAATTTCCCTTTCCTTAGATTTTTACTAAGGGATCTATAGCATAGAATAATTGAATAGCATGTGATTCTCAAAATGAATGTATCTCTACAACGATAGGATTACTTAATCCAGTGAAAAACTTAACTGATCTCATAAAACAACCTCTATATTTTGATACATGTCACCAAAGCTAACGTTTTCCTACAGACTGAGTACTATGAGGCCATCATACAGGTTCTGTCACCTCCAATTGGGTTACATAGAGCAGAAGTGAGAATAAAGAGGACCTGGTTTACTGAGAGGATTTTTATTCCAGTTCTATCCCTTAGCTACACATGGGTCTCGTAGAGCTCACCAAACTGTCCTGAGAATCAATGTCCTCATCTGAAAAAATAGTACTTGTTGTACCTACATTACAGTTAGTTAAAAGAATCAAGTAGAGTGATGTGCGAGAAAGCTTTTAAAAACTATACAGATGCAAGGAACTGTTATTATCACTACAGTCAATTTGGGAAGAAATGAAACCACATTGAACCCACAGCATCCTAGACTGCATTTATTCCCCTCCTCTCTCTTACACGTAGAGTCTGTACTGTACAATTATTAACTTCTTCCAGCAGAATTCTCTGAAATTCCCCGCTGCGTAAGGAAAGGATGAATTGTACTGTGCTTTGTTCCCTAATTATTTCATATGTATGTATATATATATATATCCTTCTCTACCTTGCAGGAGCCATATTTTCTTTGGCTTCTCCTTTTATGTGGCTCCTTCTGCACTCGGCAATATCGAGTGTTCGGAAGGCACTTTCCATTAATTATTTTAAAACTAGAAACTAAGAATAATATTTGAAAAGGTAAGAGGTATAATAGAAAAAGTTCCTCACTTTGTCTGGATATAGTACGGTGAGATAGAAGCTGCTCCCAAAAGAAAATCTAGTTTGGGTTTCTAGCTGTCCTCTAATACTGGATAGCTTCATAATAAAGTCAGAAAACATGACAATTTTTAGTCAAGGGTATTACCAATTGTTAGCAGTTGTCAAAATGAATAGTGTCAGTTTCAGAATAATATAATGTATGTATCATATAGAAAGACTGTGGTATCTTTCTTGGAAGACATAATAGATGAAACAAATATCTATTCTCTATTCATGATTTGCTGTTGTTTTTCTATCCAGAAACAGAAAGTTAGAATAAATAAAAGGTCCGTCTCTATTATCCTCTCTCTCTCTTTCTAACACACACAAGCACATGTTCACACATGCTCCCACCCAAAGAAACTCTGTTCCAGTTTTTGAATTTGATGACTAATTTCTCTATCAAAGCCCTTCCTTCCTGGATTCTTTCACAAACACCAATCCCTAGTCCTGTTAACACTAAGATGTAATATCTACAAAGAATGATCACCCCTGTGCAACTCTGTCTGTTTCACACCCTCAAGTTTATTACTGATAGGTATTTCACTCATTATGCAAATATGGAATAACAGGGAATTGATGACCTTGGGTCAAACCTAAGGGTAGAACAAGTAATTTGCCCAAGAACTGTAACCTTAGCCAAGCTTAACAAGAGACCAGCCCACACCTAATTGCAGTGTACCCGTGACAGCATAACCTTGGCTGGGCATGGTGGTAGTGACCTCTCAGGGAGGGCTCCCCAGCTCAATTTGTTCACAAAGACTTCCCTGGAACCACGTCATTCCTTACCTACCCAAAACCTGTGGGAAGCAAGTGGCTACATTTTCTAATTCTGTGCCTCTGCCATCAAAGGGGAGCTTCTAATAATACATATTTTGAAAAGGGTTTTGAAACTTAGTATGTCAGTTGGGACCTGTTTTAAGGGTAGAGAGACACTTAAGCCTGCTTTGAAAGAAGAGTAATAAAAGCCTGAATTTGAGGACCACCTATTGCAAACAGACTCCATTAAAATTGCCACAAGACACATTATTAATACACCTAATGATGGTAATAGTCACAATTTATCTAAACCATTTATGTAAACAGAGCTAACATACACCATTTAGGCAAATGTTAGCATATGAAACCATCCAGGGCATACACAGTTTTTTTATTCATCATATCTTTATCTGTGATCATAAAATTTTACTGGGTTAAAATAAATTAAATTTGTAGGTTACTGTATATCTTTTGGGTCCCACATATTCATAACATTCTGCTTAAAAAGAGCTTCGTGCAATTGTAAGACACGCACTTTCTTGATTTACCCAGTGCTAGGATAAGGATAATGACTTCAAATGCAGGCATTTTTAAGGCCAGTGGCTATGTTAAAAATATCCAGGCATATAGACAAATACTGTACTATAATATGAAAGGATAAAAAAAGTGATCGTATAAGAACTTTTTGTTGCCCTAGTTTAAAATGTCATTTTCAACGGTAATATACTTGCCTTAGTCAGCTTGCGCTGCCATAAAAAAAAATACGAGGGGCTGAAACAACATAAATTCTGGAGGCTGGAAGTACAAGAACAGGATGATGGCACGATTAGGTTCTGTTGAGAGCCCTTTTCCTGACTAGCTGACCACCACCTTCTCACTCAATTCTCACTTGGCCGCAAGAGAGGGGGAACTCAAATTTTCTGGTATCATAAGGGCACTAATCCCATCATGAGGGCCCCATCCTCATGGCCCCATCTAACCCTAATTACCTCTAAAATACCCCATTCCCAGTACCAAGACATTCAGACAAAGGACTTCAACGCATGTATTTAGGGGTCCACCAATATTTAGTCCATAACAATTACTGGAGGATTTTTAAAAAATAGAATTACAATACAGTTTTAAAGTGCTGCAGAGACCCACCCAATAGGGTATTTTAATTTTAAAAGTATATTTGAAATAGTTTTTTAACTATGAATTTTAATTGATTAAGAAGAGGTAAACTTTATGAAATGAACAAATGATTCACTATTAGTAATAAAAAATATTCAGCATATTTCCAACAATATACTGCTGCATTCTGACAGTGCGATGCTGTGGGATGCTATCTACCACAGCACCTGTTCAGGGAACCCTATTGCAAAGAGGTCTCGCTATCCCAGGGCTGGTTGGTATGTTTTTGCTTTTTTCAGATTTTACCACATTGTTGCCTCCCAGGACAACACATGATACTTGTGTATCCCACTAGGAAAGGCTGCTGGGAGTTCTCTCTCACTGCAACACTCAAAGTTCAATCCTGATAGAAAAATCTTCAGTTATTGTGTTGTTCAGGGTTCTCCAGAGAAACAGAACTAATAGGAGATAGACATATATATCTATATATATCTATAAAATATATATACACACACACATATATATTTATATATAAAAATGTATACTTTCTATTTATATATAAAATAATAGATGTATATATTAAATATAAAATACATACATATGTAAAAATATACAATTCATATATATACATACAACTTTTAGGAATTTAAGGAGGTTGTTCACTCAATTGCAGAGGCTTGGAGAGTGGAAATCTGATGAGGCAGGCCCTTAGGCTGAAAGCTCAGGGGAGGAGTTGCCCTCTGAGTCCAAAGGCAGTCTTCTAGCAGAATTCTTTCTTGCTCTGGGGAGGTCAGTCTTTGTTCAATTAAAGACTTCAACTGATGGAGTGAGGCCCACTCACATTATGGAGGGTAATCTGCTTTACTCAAAATCCACTCATTTAAATGTTAATCTCACCCAAAAAACACTTTCATTGAAACATCCAGAATAATATTGGGTTAATTATCTGAGCACTGTGGCCCAGCAAAGTCAACACATAAACTTAATCACCACAGTTACTTCATGTCAGGAACTGATGTTCCTCTTAACTTTTTTTTTTTAATCCAACTCGAAACAGGTTTGGATGAATAAATATTTTTTAGCACTTACTATGGATTAAGTACTGGAGCAGGTACTTTTACACTCATGATTTTATTGATGCACAAGACAATGTTATGGGGAAAACTTTAATATTATCTTCATCTTACAGATAAGAAAATTGAAACTCAGTTGGTTTAATTGATTATGTGCAAATCAATATCCAGGTTACAACTCCCCTGAGAGACTGTCTTTTTATGCATTTCTGTGAATGAAATTTTATGTCATGACACAGAATTTATACATCCTCACTTCCTCAGTCAGGAAAAACGAGATTGTGTGTGTCTGGAAGCTTCCATCCTTCTTCTTTCCTGGCTCACACATTCTCTCCATCTTCCCTATTGCCCACTGCTTTAAACCAACTCTGTTACACTCCAATTGTGTTTCTGTTTGTCCAATTGTTCCAATTGTCGCTGCTAAGATAGAATAGTAATAGCTGCCAATTTTTAGTGTTCCTATGTATTAGATACCATAAGTTTTAAATGTATCACCTCATGTCATTCTCTGCCACACCCATGCACAATCACACATGTCTGTGTGTGAGTCTACACAGCCAGTATACCTACAAAGAAGATATTCTACGCAAAAGAGAGGATTGACGTTTAGGGAGTTCAAGTAAATTGCTCCACATCTAACAGTTACTAAGCAATTAAAATGAGACCTGGCTACTGCTGGAAGCCGTATGTGAGACCGTTACCCTGTGCTGCCATTCCACTTGTCATCACAAAGAAAACCAGGGTCCCTCAACGTTCGTGTCAGCTCATTTTATCCCTATAAAAATGCTTAACAGAATGGGAGACTCAGTCCCCCGAGGAGGTGGAATGTACAGTTAATCTGACTGCCCTAGGTCCAGTTTGGGGCCACCCACATTGCTCCTACATTCTCCCCACTTCCATAGATATACATGCCTGGTAGGTCTGAGGAGCACTCTGATGATGTCTTTGAGAGTATTCCAGTTCCCCACAGTGAAGTTTAAACTCCAATCCAGTCTTCTTTTCCTAGAGATTGGACTCTATTCCCAATAGCCCCTGGTAATGGCTCTGATTCAGTTTCAAATTAAGAAAACCTCCTTGAAGCCATGTTGTCTGTCAATAGGCATCATTTCATGAGGCCAGAACCATTTGTCCAAAAAATAAGCTCTATGGCCATAAAGACTTTTATCTCTCTCTCTCTCTTTTTTAACCACTATATCCCCAATGCCCATAATAGTGCCTGACATAGAAAATAATAAATACTTTAGGAATGAATGAATCAATGCAGCACAAATTAAATGGGTATTTAGGAGTTTCCCAGAATATTATCATTTAGATAGCTGGCCTTTATCCTTTGTGGGTCAGTGTCTTAGCTCATTTGGGCTGCTATAACAAAAATACCATAGTCTGGCTGACTTAAACAACATTTATTTCTTACAGTTCTGGAGGCTGGGGAGTCCAAGTGCAAGAAGCCAGCAGATTCAGTGTCTGATGTAGACCCACTTCCTACTTTACAGACAGCCATCTTCTTGCTGTAAATTCATATGGCAGAAGGGACAACGGAGTTCTCTGGGGCCTCTTTTATAAGGTTGCTATTCTCATTCATGAAGGATCCACCCTCTAGACCTAATCATCTTTCAAAGGCCTCACTTACACATACCATCACATCGGGCATTAAGATTTAACATATCAATTTTGGGGGACTCAATCATTCAGTCTATGACAGTCAGTTGCACATCCAGTATAAGTTCTCCAGATTCATTCATACCCACATAATCCTAGCTAATGTATGGCTACATGTCAACTCTTATGTTCAAGTCGTGATTCTACCTTCCCTTTGCATAGCAGAGTGTATTCAGGGTTTTCATGTATAACAACATCATGCTCATTAGCTGCAGATTATTGTGAGCCCTATGGAATCTTCTTACACACAAGATATTGGAATCCATGCTCTTTGATACCATCTTGAATGAGAAAAATTTGCCTTCTTGAAGATGTTCAGCTTCAGCTTCCATTTGGTTTGAATATGATGTTTTATAGGAGTCTATTTTGAAGTATAAGAAGGTGGAAAATTTAAGATAATAAAAATTTAATGCTATTCAGGCTAGCATTCAATATCCCATACAATCTGATGTGGAAGTATCTTTCTAGAAAATTTGTCCTGGCCATTCTGCAAGTACTTTCACAATTCTGCATTTCTGTTTTTTTCCTCAACAATCATGCTTTCCTCTTTCCCCCACTCATCCAAATTATGTCCCACATTTCAACTTCATTCCACTTCTTCTTTCCTCTACGATGATTTCCATGACTAGTTGTTTGACAATTTTTTAAATAAATGACTACATCCAGGGTGTCAAGCCAAGCTCTCCCTAAGTAGCAGTGGTAAAGCAGGCACAATATCTATCTTTAGATATTGTGGAAGAAGGAACATAAAGAGTGAGACCACACAGACTCAGTACTGTGGAGAATTCAGAGGAAAGGATGGTTGCTTAATCCCTGCCAGTAGGAGCAATCCTTGAGCAGGGTTGGGAAGAATGAAAAGCTTCTTGATTATAGAGATATCTGAAGGGCATATCAAGAAGAGCAGACTTCAAGAAAAAAAGTCATAATAACATATAAGCAACTATATTTCACTTGATTTGACTAGCACTTAAAGAATCGTGAGAAAGAGTGTCAGGGAAAAGGGTAGACAGGTTGACTGGAGCTGGTTAATGGAGGAACGTTAATGTCATTCTAAAGAACTTGAATTTTGTTCTGCAGACAATGAATGAGAAAGCAGTGATTTTTCTTTTCTTTTAACAAATGGGATGATGTAAAAGGAGGTTTGCTTTGGGGGAAAAAATGAGAAAAGGATGTAATAGAATGGTGGTTTAGTTTCAAGTTATAAAAAATATCTAAGGACCTCCAACTTCTCCTAGTGAGATTACTCTGACCAAGCCAAGACACCCACAGCCTATGGCCCCCCTGCAACCTGAATAATGGTTTAATCCTGAGGGAGATCATACGTAGAAGAAACCCCCCCCCCCCTTCCACTGAGGGACCAACAGTACTGAGCTTGACAGGTCTCACATCTGTCCCTTCAATACCACTTGACATATAAGACTCCCAGGCCCTCCGTCATCACACAGGCTCACGTTTGTTTGTCTAATCTGTTTCTTTAATGTAATTCTTTACTCGATCTCCCATCTCTTTCTGACCCTTTAGATTATTCTAATGTACTCTTTGGACAGTAGATGCTGCCTAATATTGGATCCTGCCTTGCCTCAGTTTCCTCATCTATGGGAAAGAAGAAAATAAGCATACATGATAATATGGTTGCTGTGAGGATTCAAATTGTGAATATACATAAAACATTGGAAACAAAGACAGCAACAAAATAAAATTATAAGAAGACATCCTGTGATAGAGTGAGTGCTCGATGAATAGCACTATTAGTAGTATTAGAATTGTCAGCAAAATTTCCTGTATTATACACTCTAAACTTTTTTTGATCTGAGTAAAATTTGGCTATCTTCTGAGAATACTGCTTACACTGTCATTCTCTCAAGTGGTGTTTTGGTGGGGTTTATTTTTGCTTTTGTTTTTGTTTTCTCACACCCGGCATGTCTTAGGTGTCTTTTTTTCTTCTTATTGCCAGTTCCATATTATTTTTGTTTTGTACATTCTCCAAACCCTCAACTCCTTTGAAGTAGGGGCCACCATACTTTATTACTCACAACTCTTTCTCATTACTGTCTTCTGCAGATCTTATGGATGACCGCTCCCTGCTAGCCCGTCAGTCATCTTCCTGGCTTCTCTGTAGTTCTCAGAGTTAACACGTCTGAAAAAAAAGAAACCTTCTGAGAATCCATTCCCTACTTCACCATCCAAGAGACCTACTCTCCCTCCATTCTCCTTCCTTTCAGCAATCCTTAGATTTTAACACATTTTAAGCATAGATCACTTGGAATAAATGTTCTAACATGTAAATCATTTAATGACTCTCCTCTGTCTAAAATCCTTCAATAACTAACTATTACGTTTGAATGGAATATAAACTCCTTTCTTTGGTCTACAAAGTCCTCCGTGGTAGCCCCTGCTCATTCGTCCTCTCTCCCTCACTCACTAAGACTCACTCACACCGGCCTTCTTACTACTGGTGAACAGCTCAAGCCTGCTTCTTTATCCTGTCTAAACCTTTATCCTTGAGATTACTTTTCCTGCAACTAATTTTTTTCAGATTGTTTTAAGCCTTCATTTTTCTCCCTACTCAGGTCTTTGCTCAAGTGTCACCCCCACAGTGAGGCCTTCCCTGATCATCCTTTCTAAAGATCCTGCGTTACATCCCATTTTCACTTTCTTTCTTCTCATTCTGCTTTGACTTTTGTCCTAGTACTTATTAAAAGAAATAATTTTCTTTATTCCTTTGTTAGTTTGTTTGTTTCCTGCCATTCCCATTTAAAGTTAGCTTCATGGGAACAGCAACTTTCATGCTCACCACTTTATTTTTGGTGCCTAGAGTAGCCATTACCACAGAATAGGGCTTAATTATCACACTTCTCTTTAAATGAATGAATGAATGAATGAAGAAAGATTAGAAAATAGAAAGGCTATTTAGGAGTCTCTTGTAATAATCTGTAATTGTTACATCTAAAAGTAATAGTTTATTATTCATTCAGTATATAGATAAATAGTGTCTTGTGACTTTTTCTGTATTGCCAATTTGCATTGGTAGCTAACTCTTGTTATTTTGATCTTTGTGTGTGCAGATCTGGTATCTCCAGCTCTAGGACAAGCACATACAATATCTAGTTTTTCATTTTGATACCAATAAAAAATGTCTCTAGATATTGTCAAATGTAATTCTTGGAGGCAAAAATCATTTCTAGTTGAGAACCACTGATTCAGGCAGTAAACATTGGGAGAAGCAATCTCAGGCACGCCGTCTTTAGATCCTTGGTGGGGCCCATAAGAATGGGCCTTGAGCCTGGCACCCTTCCTTACCCAGAGATAGAGTCCACACAGCCTGTGCCAGGCATTTCACCTTGGATGGGAATGTCTTTTCCTATTTCAGACTCTGTGAGTGTTTCTTTGCTCTGTTCAATTATGTATGTCAATGACCCTAGGGCACATCCCCAGCTCTCAGTATTTCAGACTCCATGGCAGAGGCAAGGTCCTTCTACTTCAGCACCAGAGCAGTGGATGTAGGCCAATTATCCTACATGAGCTGTTGGGGGCATCTACTAGCCCTGAGGGATCAATGCACACTCTTGGAGCTGATCTTGTTCTATTTCTATCTGAGTAAAAGTATTGTTCCATCCAGTGTTAGACTGCAGTTTGTGTTTTCATTGGTGATTCTGGGACCAAGATGCAGTGGACAGAAGTATTTAAACTTCCATTCCCAATGGCTGGCATTGTGATGATCTCTGCTATCCTCCAGGTAGTTGAAGTCCCCCTCTGGCAGTGATTATGGGTGCACAGTGTTCTACTGGACAATAAGCAGCAACATGGCATCCGTCTCCTTGTTGCCAAGCACATGGCTGAGAAAGAGTTTGCAAGATTTACTAACTTTACCTCACTGGAAAGTCAAAATACACCAAAGAAATATGACTTAATTTGGTCAAAAGAAAGAGACAGAAGTGATGGTGAGCTAGGTCCAGGGCCAGGCCTTAAGAGGCCTCATTGTTTCTGCTGCTGCCGTTCACCTTACCAACGCCATGAGAAGGACATGTCTGGAATAGCCCATTGATCTCAGGAGTGGATGAGAGACTAGGGGGCCAGAACTACCTGCAGCCCATTAGCCTACATCACCTGATTTTCTAGTGGAGTGTGATGTATTTTTATACTCATGGCAGGGGGACTCACTGAGAGATCCCATCTAAGCTGGTCTGCTGTCCCATAGCCTCCTGTGAGCCCAGGATCTGCCAGTAACTCTGTCAACTAGCCTGAGATACAGGTGGCAGCAAGAAGCACTTCACGTCTAATTGATACAAAATGATATTTGGGGTAATTGTGGCGTAATTAACCAATTTTGACTCAGGCCATGTTTTTACTTTTCCTTTTAGAATATCATCTCTAGAATACATCACTTGATTCATGACTTCAGTCTCCAGGTTGAGACTTGAGCAGATAAACATAAGCTCCCTTGACCACCCAGACCAATTCTGGGCTCCATAACCCAATGGAGTCTCTGTTCTCTGAATTCCTAGTAGCAATTGTTACAACACCTAATACTCTATTTTCTGTATTCCTTTCACTGTCCTGCTAGTATCCTCCCAGTTAGATGGCCCACGTTTGAGAAAGACACACTCATTTTTTAATTGTTTTCTTCTCCTACATCATTAGTACTATACCTATCAATTAGTAGAGAATAGGTGCCCAGTAGACAATATTTATTAATTTTATGTAAATGACCATAATACTTATGCAAAATAACCTGATGAAGTGTCCATTGGCCTGAGTCAAAAAATAAGGTGACTTCATTTCAAGGTCACAGCCGTGGCAAGAGGCATATATCTCTAAGACTGAAGATATGGCTGAATTTGCTTTAAATTGAGATGTTTGGAAAACTGTCAAAGACTTAGCTATATCATTATGGACATCTGCTAAGAATGCTAAAGGTAAACAATCACCTGAAAGATATATTTGCTTGCGTGTAGTGGGAAACAGCAGCTCATTAGCTCTCTGCTTAGCTCGTTAACTCACCAGCTCGTTAGCCCTCTGCTCGTTAACTACTTAGCTCTGATTAGCTCTGCTCACTTCCTCCTCCTATCACTCACAGTGTGAATGAACTGTAAATCTGCCAGAGCAACAGATGGCCATTCCAGGTCCAGGGAGGGAGTTCAGGAGGTGGGGGATGAAGCATTCCTAGATTTTTCTGACCTTGAAAATATTCTATTCTAGTGAAGTTTGTAGGTTTTGGTTTAACTTCATCATGAAAGAAACTGGCACCGTTTTATTTTAAGATGCAGAAGAGTTCACTTAAATGGATTCCCTGGGATGACACAAATGTGCAATTACAGGGCCGTGCTAGGCTTGTTGGCAGTTGTCTACCCAACACACAGGGACTTTAAAACACAACGGAAGTCCAAGAGCATCTATAATGAATATTTATTAATGGTTTATCACATGCTCAGCCCTGTGCTGGACACTTGTGGGGAATTCAAAAGATGCTATTTAAGAGAGGATGTGGAAGTAACAATATTGACATGCACAACTACTGGAGAACAATAAATCTCAGTTATTAATTAGGAAGTAAATTGTATGCTATAGGATACGTACACTCTGGGAGTTCAGAAAACATTTTGATTATCAATACTGAAAAAAAGATTGCCCCTTATTCCAGTTATTCATGAAAAGTCAAAAATTTGGCTTACATTGCCTTAGTAACAAATTGCCACATTGTCAACATGGCCATAGCCAGGCCAGGCCAGGCCTTTATTTTAAGAACATTTGATTACCTGCACTAATGATACCCCACATTTACTTGCTAGAGCTGCATAATACACTGTTGGTGATTCATTTATTATAGCCAAATTATTGCTCCTCCAGGTAGCCAGAACTTGAAGGGCATATATTGTCTGAAATTGCTGACAAATTAGACAATGTTTTGGCATCTTCCTTTTCATCCATCCACACATTCACTTGTCCATATCTGCAATAATCCATAAAGCAGTTGACGTAGCATCTAATACTAAAGCTTCTTCTCAATCTGTTGGTCATGTTACTCGTCAAAACTCTGGATTGAGTTAGTAGAGAGGATGGTTACATTCTGTTACAGTAGAAGACGGTACAGGAAATATACATCTAAGATTGGTATACTGAGAGAAAGAGCTGGGTAGGGCAGCCCAGTAAGAGGGTCCTGCGAGGTGTGGAGACAGACCAGCAGCAGTGGAAAGGTCTCTGATAGCCAATTTTACGCACCTTGCACTGTAGCGGATGCCTAGTCCTATCTGCAGGGAGAGGCCACTGCCAGCCAAGCTGCCTTTGCCTGCTAGGCAATGCCCCCTTGATTTTAAGCCATGCACATACAGTCTGTTTTGCTACCACCTCATCATCTAAAAAAATTAAAAAATTAAAAAGAGAAAATAGCAAAAATGTAAGACCTTTCTTAGATGCCTGGGGCTCTCTTACTTCTGCTGCAAGAACTTTTGAAAAAGAAAACATAAACAAAATATATTTCCTGTCTGCCCATAACAAACAGAGACTAAAAATACTGTTACAACTGTACAATAGTTTAAGGTCAATGTATTCCTTCTTCATGGCTATGAAAACCTGACCAGTGTAAGGCATTAAAATTCATAACACATGAAAATTAGGGAGTCCTGGAAGCACTTTCTTCTATATAAGTACAAATTTTCTCTGCCTACATCTAGCATTTAAAGGAAACCATCCAGATAATTAAAATGCCTATAAATGAAATGTCAAAGTTAAATGTTTTTTTTAAGTCTTAATGCTTAGGCAAAGTGAAACCTTTATTCTAAAATAATACCCTTTAAATACTAGCAGTATCTTGTGAGGGAGTAGAATAATTAAGGTTTGCCACATAAAATGGGTCTACGGGTCTGCGTGCCTCCCCACTCAGTAAGTAACCTTTATGAAGGGGAATGCGATAATCAGTGTGTATTTTTTTGTCCTTAAATACTGCCATTATTTTAAACATGAATCTAGCTACTGTGGATAAAGCTAACTATACAATGCACACAGAGTAAATTAATCACACAAATATGGAAAACAGAATTGTTGAGTTAGGCAGATGTTGATTTGTTTTCTGTGTATTTGGCTTCAGTTTTTCTGTCCCCCCCTCCCCGTATTAGTGTGATTATTGTTGTTTATTTTCTTTCTTATCCTCCTATGTATCTCACCCTCACCTGGGTGGAGATGATATGGGGGAAATGCCCATGTGAGCTCTGCCTAGGTTTGGGGCATGCATAATACAATTGAGCTGTGAGATAGTCTGAGTACAATTCAGTCTCGCGATCATGATGTGGGTCAATCCAGATCATGGAACAGCCTATCCAATTTTCTAAAGATTCTATTGTTATCTGTAAGGTTCGGATCAAATATGTCACACACCGCACTCATAAAAAATTTATTCTCATACTTAATGGGTAGCTCTTTTGAAGGCTAGGGTAATTGCCCTTTCCAGCCATTGCTCCAATAGGTGAAGCTCAGTATCCATCAAAGCTGACTTCATTCTCACCAAAGAAGCAACAGCATGGGCCTAAAGTAGGGTCTGAGCAGAAGATAAAGAACCAGGATGTTGTGTTGTAATTACTTGATGGTACGTTCTGGGATGATGCACAGCATCTCAACCACCCGTATCCACTCCTACCTCTCTGTGTTGCTAATAAGACAAGACTGAGACTTTCCCCGCTGCCTGGAGACCAGAAGCAATTGATTTCTCCACTCTTCTCCTCTTGCTGGCTGGTGGTGGATTTCCCAGTGGGAAGGAGCAAATAGTTTAGTGGATAGTCCTTATTCTTTCAGAAGATAATCTTGACTGGAGTTGGTTCTTTCCTCATCAAGACCACTCTCCAGTTCCCCTTTGATGGCAGCAATCTGGAGACCAGATATGAGACCGACATCTCCAGCCATCAGTGAGGAGATCCTATCTCAGGCTGTTATGCGCCATATTCCTGCAATCACAGTTTATCCATTTATTTAAATGCACCCCCTTCCTCATGTTTTGAGTGTCAGGTAGTAAAGATAATCAATTCCTCTTCCAGGCAATACATTAAAAAGTAAAGTCAAGCTATATGGTTTTAAAGAGGAGGTAAAAGGTCAAATACAAAGGCTAATCTTTAGCAACCAGTTCAGGGTGAGTAGCAGAGGATGATACTAATAAAGAGAGACACCCCCCCAACACACACACCCATGGGTTCCCAGACACTAACTTTTGCCTTGATTCAGTTTGAGAGAGCAGCAAGTGGGACTATACATCATTGAACTAAAATTGTACATGTTGAAGTGCAAGGGCACGGAATAAAGTCTTGCCTTCTGCCCTCTTTCTCTATTGAACTCACACTTGGTTTTCTCAAGGAAGGGCCTGGAACAGAGATTCTGAAGGTGGAATGGTGGACCTGATCTGTGTGAAGCCCACAGAGCATCTCCTCACTCCTCATGACTCTGTCCTACGTTTTCTCCAACAGAGAGGCTGTGAGAACCTGCAATGAATACACACCCGTCTGTCCACTTACTGGTTACTTTCCAAGACTCCTAGTGAAACCTCAAATATCAGAGGAAAAGAGACTGTAAAGCAAAGTGTTCTGGAGGGACCACTTTCCTCATTAGGAATTTTGAGGTAGCCCTAAGGTCCTTGGTCCCACCATCCTCTTTCCCCCTTGGTAACACTCACGAATGGCATCCTTTGATGTCCCTTCTAGAAAAGATAACTTGATAGATGATGGAAAAATAAATCTTTATGAATTTTGCTCAGTGGGAGGCATGGCTAGCACTTCAGAAAGGTCAAAATTTGAAAAGATTCCAAGGATTTATAAACAAACAGGAAAAGATATATGCAGGAAGGCAAAGCAAATCTACATGCTATGCTCCCTTCCAAGGACAACTGAGACAGATAGAAAACATGGGGTTTTCTACCTTTTTTATTTGCTTTTTTCTTGTTTTGAGGAAGGAAGGAGTAGGGAACATATCACTACTCATGAGTTTTAAATTACTATTTCACTCACTATTTTAAACTCAATTAGCACTTTAAATTTTTATAAAAGCTATTCTTCTTGCTACTACTCTATGATATGTGGTTCAGTAAACACCAGCTCTTCTACAAAGTGCCAGAAGCAGTATACTCATATTTGAATAGTGACTACTGCCAATGTCTTTTTTTTTTTTTAAGAATTGGCACCTGGGCTAACAACTTTTGCCAAACTTTTTTTTTTTTCTGCTTTATCTCTCCAAATCCCCCCTGTACACAGTTGTATATCTTAGTTGCAGGTCCTTCTAGTTGCGGGATGTGGGACGCCACCTCAGAGTGGCCTGACGAGCAGTGCCATGTCTGCCCCCAGGATCCGAACCCTGGGCCGCCGCAATGGAGTGGGCGAACTTAACCACTCAGCCACGGAGCCGGCCCCTGTCAATGTCTTATGAATAAGAGCTTAGGTGAGTTGGCATCATAATTGCAGATTGGGTGTCCAATTTAAACTGTCATCCTCTCTGACCTTCCCTGACCTTGGCCTCTAGCCCTGCATCTATTACTCCCATTTCCTCAATCACTGAATTTCATCCATACGGTTTAAACCAGAAGTCACTCCACTATTTTTTTACCACTTCTGTCTCCAAAACTCACATCTAATCAGTTACCAAGTCTTGTCAATCCTAACTGCTAAAATTTCAATCTTTCCACTTTGTGTCATTGCAGTGACCACCACTGAATTCAACACCAGTCCATCTCCAGTATTATCACCAATGCCTGGATTCTTCCAAAGCCTACAACTTGTTGCCTTGCTTTCCAATATTGCCCATCTCCAATCTATTCTCCTCAATGTATCCAGATAAATCTTTCCAAGTATTTAGAGAATCATTCCAAAACCTGCCAATGGTGTCCCAAAGTCAAAGGATTAAAACAAAATTCCATAGAAGGACTTGTGTGACCTGGCCTAAAATGACACGGCATTTTAATATGTCTCAAAACTCATTATGTGTCACTACTTACATCACACCACCTGCTGCCATACCAAAGGACTTCCTATTCCTCCAATGAACTGTACATTTTTCTTCTCAAGCCGTTTATGCCTATGGTTCCCTCTGCCTAGAACACTTTTCACCTTTCCAACTCCTCTGCTCTGCCTATTTTAAGTTCCAAAGTAAAGACCCTTTTCTCAAAAAAACCTTCCTGATTCCCCCACTCTGCTTTATTTCATAGCTACCCCTTTTATGTGCTTACAGAGTCTAGGTGTTTCTCTTTTCATATCCACATTATTAATTTTAATAAACTTTGGAGCAGAGGGTGTGTAAATATCTTATCATCTCATTTGCTCTATATCACCAATGCCTACCCCAGAATAGGCATGCAACAAATATATGTCATGTAAATAAATAATAATCCCCTACAGCCTCAATATCCTCTAAACACTTTCTCTTTACTGTTGTCTTGGGCCCTGTGAGAACAGATACTTTTCAGACCCAAGCAATTCTCCACTTTTGTTTACCTAGACAATCAATCTCGCTAAAACAGATAGGTATATTTTAGCTCATGTAATAAAAAAAGGAAAATTAATTACACGCCTCTGTGAAGGATTGCACTAGATGCCTTTCACTGTCCTATCTAGTGCCTGGTAGGATGAGTGTTCTCCCATTTCATCTGCAAGAGCTCACGGCAGTTCCACTTTAGAGCTAAAATCCAGACTACAGTTTGACCAACTCTGAAGCTTAGGCTCTTAATATTCTCCTTGCTGGGGATCTTCTTAAGTCCCCCTTCCTTTAGTCCCGCTGGTAAAGTGAGCAAAAGGAAATACTGAACAGCTCACAAAAACACAGGGCTCAGGGGCAGAAGACTTGGTCTCTAATCCTGCTCGTGGCCATGAGCAAACCATTCCATCTCTTAGAATATGAGATTTGAAATGTAACGATTTTTAAAATGCATCCCTGCAACCATTATCATACATTATGTAGTCCAAATGAGACCATTGAAAATGGTCATCGTCCCAGGATCACCAGGTTTCTTTGCTGTAAGTTTCCAATTTGGGGGATAGGCAAGTGTAGTCATCCTGGGCTGCACTCCCACAGCATGCCTTCCTCAGACCAATTTCTGGGTGCTGTTTATTGCTTTAGTTTTTAAAACAGTATTATTTATACCTTGTTGATCCACACGATTCTAGAAGGCAAATATGCTTATGCTTATATATTCCTCTAATATCCTGCTAAGAGCTTTGTACAGAAGAAATGTTTATAAATATTTATTGAGATACTGCTTATTAGCAAAGATTCTTTGAGTGCTAATATGGGCTGAGAAAAAAAAATGACCATCAAAATACTCTTTAAGAGCTCAGTCTAGTGGAGAAATCAGTAAGAAGAAAGCAAAGCTTAAATAATTTTTGAATTTACTGTATTAAAATGCCCTCAGTAGTGATCAGATTTCTTGGTTTCCTGAAAGCTCCTTATACCCTGTCATTTGGCACGTGGAGGCATTTTGGTAGGCAGGATTTGCCTTGTTCTTCTGCGATAAGCCATAAAAGAGAAAATGTTTTGCTAGCACAGTAAAATTCCATCAAAAACATCCTTTAAAAAATCTTCCACTTGATTGTAGAGAAATTATTTCAATATTAAAATGGAATTTTTTCCCAACAAAAGTGCCACCAAACTTCAAATTTCTTTACTTCCTCTAAGAGTTACTTTCTTTACAAGCTCACTTTTGGTGGATCCTAATTCCATTCTTTGTTTGGAATGTTGGTACAATAAAGAGAGGCACTTAACTCTGCTGTACTCTCTACCTAAATCCTGTGTGGCCGTCTGCCAGTGGTGATATGTTTTCGAGGCTTGAGCGTGCGCCATCACCACACAAGCCTCCTTGAAGAAGGGAGAAAGGATAAGTCGGCAACCTCTTTTGATGGAACCATCTTTGTCCCAAATCTGTTCCTGATTTAAAGGAAGAATTGGTTAAACAGTTACAGGTTTTAAATAGATGCCTAGTTTTCAAAGCCATAGGAGGAATGTGAGACAGCATTTCAGGAAATTCAAGGGAGAAAAGAGTGAACTATGACAGTGGAAAGGGAAGGAGTATGAGTTAGAAAGCACAGAGAATTTGCAGGGGTCTTTTAGCGTATTAATCCACGCTTTTATGTAGTACAGAATAGACATTCACCGAGCTAAGTCATTGGAAATAAATACTATGACTCAGTGGAAAGGAAACACTTTGGAAAAGACTGAAAAATAAGGTAACCTGATACATAAGAGCTCAAATTATTTAAAAGACGTGAAACAGGTTCTTCTGTCGATGTTGGTTTCTTCCTTTCTTCCCGTCCTTTTTTTCCTTCTGGTGATGCTGAATTCCGGAAATTGATCCACATCCACCCACAGAATAGAATTAATTTTTTCAGTTTTCATAAAATGTTTGGAGAAAGAGAACACTATTGTCTCTTTTCTACAGAGCACGTTTATTCCAAGGAAACATGGAGGTATGAAAAATGCTTGCATTTTGAATTGTTAGATCTTGTTTCTAATCTGATTTTATTGGTTATGTTATTTGAGGCCGGGCATGTCACTACTTTTAACCTCAGTTTTCTTGTTTGTAAAATGTGATTAATAAATCCTAACACTATGCAGATACATATAGACTAGTGCTTGATAGATAGGAGCTAATACACAAGAGAAGAAGTCCACCTCCCCTGCATTGATTGGGACGACCCTGCTGCCTTTAGTGGCAGTGTATAACACAACTCAGGTTAATCAACAAAGGCAAGATGGATGTGCGACCACAAAGTTTTAAAACTGAATGGTGGAGGACTTTGGGTTGTCAAGTCAACGTGAGGCACCAGTTTGAGTAGGGTGAGAGAGGACACAGCTAGAGAAACAAAGGACAGGCATTGGGTTCTAGAAAACTGTCTACTTCCTAATTTAATGACTCAGATTTCTCCCTATGGGGCCAAACTTGGATCTAATTGCTGCTTTTGCCATGGCCATGCTCCATGCAGTGCCTAAATAAGGGCTTGTTGATTGGCGCGCAAGTCACTCCAGAGCAGAGCAACTGTGTCGCTCTGACACTGCTCTGCACTGTGGTAGTCGACTTTGATGTTTAAGCTCCTCCTTAACCAAATTATGAATGCTCTATTTCTCTCCATTGCCACTGTAATGAACTTTAACAATAATTATACGCAGGGCACCTTGGACTAGATTTTTGGTCTCCTTTGGTGCCCATACTATCCCGAGTTTTACAAATCCTGAGAAAATGTGGCGATACAGCTGGGAGCAAAGACAAAAGAAAGTTTCACCCCACTGGGAAACACTGTAAGGAATAGAACTGGTCAGAAAGTAGTTAATGGGGAGAAGCGAAGAGTATATACTTTTAACGAATATAATGTTAGAAAAGTTTAAAATGAGTGTTTAGTCGTATTTTCTCAAGTCTTTGCAATGTAAGATGCAGGCAGCAGACTTATGCAGTGTAACTATGCTTGGATAGCATTCATACAGCAAATTCCCCTGCAGTCTCTGTGAAATCTGTTTTGCTAAGTCTTTCATCCATATGGCGTTCTATATGTTTTCAATGTACTTTCACATGTTATATACAGATCCCTCAATGCATTAGTGACAAAAACACAAGTATCCCAATTGCTCATCTGAACGTTTTCCAATGACATTCCACTAGAGCTAAGGGAGGGAAAGCATAGACAATACAAAGAAATGACTGTCAATTTTGATGAGCTTTATTTTGATTTTATTTATTAATATTTAATAAGAACTTAAAATCCTCTTTTTTTCTTTTTTCTTTTTTTTTTTTTGCTGAGGAAGACTGGCCCTGAGCTAACATCTGTGCCCATCTTCCTCTATTTTATATGTGGGACACCTCCCACAGCATGGTTTGATGAGCAGTGCGCAGGCCCGGGCCCAGGATCCAACATAGCAAACCCTGGGCTGTGGAAGTGGAGTGTGCGAACTTAACCACCATGCCACCAGACAGGACCCCTTAAAATCTATTTTTTAAAAATAAAATAATATAATTATTAAGAGTTCATCCCCCCTTGTCCTGTTAAAACTTTGTCATTTACTGGATGTGTAATCCTTGACTAGTCCCCAGTATTCCCATCTTTTAAATGGAGACAATATTACTACTTCAGAGAGCAGTAATGAGGTTTAAAAGGAGTGAACACAGTGTCTGGTCTATACGAAGAGCTAAAAAAATTGTTTCCTACATTACTGTGTGCCTTGACTTAGTAGACTGCACTGCTCCTTTGTTTTTATTTCTTTCTGCTTTTTCCTTCTATTTTCTTCTACTTTTCCTGATTCTTCTTATCAATAAAACTTCAATTCATGGTAGTTAACGTCAGATAATTTATTAAATTATTTTTATATGCTATCTAATTTAATCTTCACAGCAATCTTATGGGTTAGTACTCTTATTATTACAATTTTACAGGTGGCGAAATCGAGATACAAAAACGATTGCCAAACCTGGATGATCACTGGTTTGCATTCAGGAAGAACTACATAGTTCTGCTCATTAGCACCATGCCATATTGCTTCTCACCTTAATGTTTTTAACATCAGAGCAAAGTTTTACCTTAAGTTATAATGCAATATTTAAACCTCAGTGGAAATGAGATTTACAGCTTTAATTATTTTAATAGATTGTGACAGAAAGGAGAGATCATGCATATCTGAAGTTCATGGATGAGACGATGATAATTAAGAGAAAAGATACTGGAAGCTAGAACAAGTTCCCTCAAGCCTGTTGTAGGTAACGAGCACCTTCCCTGTATGTAAAGACACGTACTCTCCCTCCCCAAACAAACTCACTTCACTCAAGGTTATGAAGATAAAACAGCACCCCACACACAGGGAATGACTCTAAATGCCCTTCCTTCTCCTGCCAGTCAACCTCTGCCAACCTTGCTAGTGAGAACAGCATTTCAGCACCTGCTTCAGTCTATTGAAATCATCTCCCCAGCTCTGCCTCTCTCTCTGTCTGTTCCTGCCCTCATGGAAGTCCATATGGCTGCCAAGGTTTACTCAGTGGTCTCTTTCTATAGGATATAGTTATAATTTTGTCAACTCATTGGTATATAAGTTTGCTCACTCTGAAAAAAGTTATCTAAAACAAAGCTTCAGATGCTGAGGAAAACTGAGATGCTGATGTCAACAGATGACAAATTAGATGCCTAACAATGCAAGAATCCTTACGGTATAGATTTTACCATAATTATCAATACATTCCTTTCAGCTATTTTCCCATTTTAATTGCACACAGTTTATGGCTTTGTTTTATGTAGCTATTTCTATGAGAGGAGAATGGAAGCAGCAAGATGAAAATGAAAGAATTATGCAAAGGAATCGAAGGCTTGCCAAATACAGAATGTGTGGTTTCTACTTTGTGCATGATTTATGCATGATTACATTTTTCAGTGTATTATCCTGCAAGCTACCTCATTGTATAGTCCTAGTTTGTCTTTCTGGTGTCTGTATTTGGATTGAGACAAATATGCTTTTTTATTTTCATTCTTGAAGCCAGTACCTTTTTTGGGAGATATGGAATTTCCTTACTTTAGATTAAGCACTACCCTTGATTCCTTGTATTATTCTTATTTGACTTGATGTTAAACTTTTTCATCATCCTGATTGGTCTCCTCCTAACTTATGCAAAGGATAAAAGCAGATCCACTTCAAAAGCTGATTCCTCTTTGCTTCTCAGGATTAAATCTAAAATTTTTCTGGTTTCTGACTTAGCTGGGTCAGCAAAAAAGAAGGGCCCAAGGCTGGAAAATAGATTGTAGCCCTGAAGGCATGGATGGAAAAAAGATGGATGATATTTTAAGATGCAAACAGAGAGGATCACAACAGCACATTTCACCACCTAGGTTTAATAATTACTGGGTTGAGGAAGGCAGGTACAAAAAAAAGTTGTACATTGAGAAAAAAGATATTACTCCAAAGTGGGACAAATGTATAAATGAGGAAACAGACAAATTTAGGCCAGCAGACACTCAGGATTAAGGAAGATTTGCCAACAGAAAACAAGATCTTACCATAAGGTTGGGCTTTAATGGTTCTAAATCGCTTGAGTACATCTTGCCTCATGTCAGTATCAGTGTCGGCCTTGGGAAGAGGGTAGGTATAAAAGTTAGGACCTAGTAGGATCCAATGGAATTCTCCAAAATGCACCTTCTACACTCTAGGAGATAAAATCACGACAGAAAATATAAGCGGTGTCTGACCTTCAGTTATTAACTGGAAGAGGAAACCAGGAACTAATCTTCTATCATCATACTTTATATTACCAATTTAAGATTGTTATGAAAAATGCAACATCCATTTCTTCTGTCTGCATGAACAGCCTATTGCATACTCCCACAATAGCGTGTCTGTTCCTTCATTTCTTTACCTACCTATGTTCATGTGCTTCAAATATCCTTACCTTCCAGTTCACAAATATCAATGCATATCTATATCATCTTGACCTACATTAATAACTCTCTTCTCTTAATAATAATGTTTTTATTGGAAATAATGTACCCATCTTTTGGTGCATGGCCTATCTAAGATCCATGCCTTCAAGCTTTTCTTCCTAGGTATTTTTCCCATTAAAATCACTGGAAAAGTCCCATGTTGAATTTTCCTTCTCAAGAGCTATACATCTGTTGTGTTTTCATTGTTGTTTTTTTAGAGTTCTAGAACATCCAGTTAAACTTTGTGAAAACTAATTCTTCTTTGTATTCAACATTAATTCAGGTCCTTAATTTAGAGGGGAGAGAGCTACCCTAAATTAGCACCAGGACCTAAGGGACAGAAGATACAGAAGATACAGTTCATATTCTGAGTGGCCTATGTCCATGCCTAGGTCTCTTATCCAGATGTGGGGCCCACGCAAAGCTAGTTTTTCAAAGTCCCCAGATGATTCTAATGTTAATTAACCTGACTTAGGTCAATCCTCCTTCTTAATTTTCTCTGAAAATCTTTAGGCTGAAAGGAAGATCTTTTTACCTCGCTAAAAAGATCAATTGACTAAATCCAAAGAAAGTATGGACCTTTGTATCCAGTAATTTGTACGGGAAAATGCCACGTGACATATATAGAGAGAGACATGTGCACACACACCCGTGTGTGGATGTGAATGTTAAGTGTTTCAAACTAGATTTGAAAACCACTACAAGCACCCCCAATTTTTTTTTTAAAGTTGGTCATGAGCGGGCAAATACTACACTTAGAGATACACAGCCAACAACTCCATGCATCAAGGCATTGTTATGGTGTCAAGCTCCCCTATTTTACACTGCAATAGATTGACTATTCACAACATCGGCTCTAATTGTTGTCCTTAACCACAGATGTTTCTGTCTGTTGGAATAAATAACAAGTATCCTGATATTAAAGAGATGACACACAGCAACTCCAGAAGAGAGATGGAGCATCCGCCTTTGTTTGAATCATGACTAACTGGGGTGTAGCAGGTTGATGAAAAAATTGAACTCTATTCACTCCATCTCTCACTTTCTTTCTTGAGGTTTTTCTCCAGTCCTTTGTCTGCTGCAGGACAGATATTTTCTCTAGAAGAGTCATGCATTAAATAACTCAGATAGGACCTCACATGAGACTGGGCACTAAGACCCCATAAACATAAATAATGCTCAGGAAATAGACTGATGTCTCTGGCTACAAAATATGCATGAAGACTTACAGCCATCACTAGGCAAGAGCTCAGATGTCAGAATGTGGACCATGTCTCATAATTTTATTGATAAAATTTCAATTAAACAAATATCTTATTCACACATATTTGTACAGATGCACCCTGGCAATGCGAGCAAACAAAATAGTAACAGGGAAAAGGTAGATACAAATAATTGCAATGCACAGTGAAAAGAGCAACAATAGCGTGCACACAATTCAATGGTAGAAATGAGTAGAGGATATTACAGCAACGAATTAAAAAAAAACAAAGGATAACATTCATTTTTTCATTTTAAAAAGAAACAAATAATTATTTGCTATTTTTATTCAAAATGGTCAAAAAAGAAGAAAACATTGAAAATCCAATCATCCAGAGAAAACCACCATTAAAATTTTAGTACTTATCTGTATTAGGCAGGGTTCAACCAGAGAAATAGAAATAGTAGGATATGTATGTCAAGAGATTTATTGCAAAGAATTGGATTATGCAGTTGTGAGGGCTGGCTAGGTAAATCCAAAATCCATATGACAGACACTCATGAAGGGCCACTTTGAGCTCTAGAGCATGACCTGAAGCGGCAGTTCATACGTGGAATTTCTTCTTCTTCAGGGAAACCTCATATGTGCTCATAAGACCCATCCAGATTATCTGGAATAAGCTCTTTTGAAGTCAACTGATGATAAATGTTAATCATACTTACAAGATACCTTCACAGCAATGCCCAGTTTAGTGTGTGATTGAATAACGGGACTATAGCCTAGCCAAGTTGATACACAAAACTGACCCATGACAGGCCACTTCTTTTCAACTTGGTATTCACATACATCTTTTTTAAACCATATTTAAACTCCATATAAAGACAATAACTAAGTGGTTTTTCAGCCTATCATGGCACAACTGCCATACACACGTTGAAACACACTTATCCCTTTCCCATATGAGGATGCAAAGTCTTCAAGAGATAGTCCCTTCAAATCCTCTAACTTATATACTATGATGTAAAGTTAACTATTATTAATACACATTATGCTAGATGATAAGGAGATAAGAGAGGGAAAGTTTTGCTTAATGTGTATATACTCACATATTTATAACAAAAAAAAAAAGGAGAAATACACATAACCATTACAGTCCTCATTTCTATAAAAGGTCATGTGATTACAGCTGTTTTTTTGCCTGGTGATGTTTGCCAAACTTTTATTCCTGAAGGGCCTGGACCATTAGAAGTACTACCTCAGTTGAATTACTGTTGTTTTCTAATGACTTTAATCACAAGAAGTGGTAGTACTAAAAGATGCCCTAAAAATCTCCTTCATTCTGGACATACTCTTCCTTATGTCTATTTTGTAGTAGCAACCCAATTGCCCCTGGTAATCAGGATTAATTACCCTGCCAGTACAATAACTCCCTTCCTCTGCCTGTTGATTCAGAGGCCTGGGGAGCACAAAATGACCAGGTGGCAGTCTCAATTTTCAGTTCAACAAAATCCTTATGTGTACTAATGTAAGAATTCTTCCCTCAGGTACTAAGACCTCTAGACCAGCAGACCATAATGTCAAGGGAAGAGAAAGCAAACATTTTAATATAAAACAAACATAAATTTAAAGATATCGTAAAATATTTATAAAACATAAATTTGCATATAAAACATAAAATATTAATATTGCCTCTCCAGATTCCCTTTGGTTACTCTTATCATGATACATCTATTTCTATCCTTTTACTTTTATGTTATTTAGGTTCTTTTATTTAAAGTGGCTTTCTTCTAGGTAGCATGGAGTTGAGTCTACCTTTTTTATTCAATATTACAATCTCCAACATTTAATTTAGGTGCTGTAGCTCACTTTTATTTTGTGTTATTACTGATATGGTTTTATTTAAAGCAGTCCTTTTGCTATATGCTTTTGTTGTATTTCTTCTTTTCTTCCTTCAAGTTTGGATTAAGTGAAAGTTTTTAAATTCCATTTTATATCTTATGTCAGCTCATTAGGTATAATTTTTTTGTGCTTTTGTTGTGGTAGCTTTAGGGTTTACAGTGCAAATGTTTAACTTACCACAGTCTATTTTCTTCAAGTTATATCTCTTTACATGTAGTGTAAGAAACTTAAAACAGTTTATATCCACTTCTTTTCCAGCTTTTGTATTCTTACTGCTATACATTTTATTTTGACATATGTTATAGATTACATACTGAATTTTTGTTATTTTTGCTTTAGATAGTCATTTTTTTATTGCTTATTCACATAATTTCCATTTTTTTTGCTCATCATTATTTTTGGTATATCCAGGTTTCTTTCTAGTATTATTTTTTCCTCTGTTTGAGGGAATTTCTTTCCTATTTTTTGAAGTGCAGTCTACTGTGATGAATTCTCTCAACTTTTGCAGGTCTATTTCACTTTATTTTTGAAAGATATTTTTACTGGGTATAGAATTCTACCCTGACAGTTGTAATTCAGTACTCTTGAAATGTTGCTCTGCTTTTTTTGTTGGATTTGCTCCCCAAGAGAAGTTTGCTGTCTTCATTATCTTTATTCTTTTGTACATAATGTACCATTTTCTTCTGGCTGCTTTTCAGATTTTCTCTTATCTCTGGTTTTAAGCAATTTAATCAATCTTAGGGGCCTCACTTTTAAGCTTGGATAGTGGAACTAGAACAACATTTATTCTAGGTCTTATTTTTTTCCTACTATTGAGCCAAATTTCTTCTCATTACACCACTATTGTCCCATGAATTACATAAATTTCTACTCTGGATTCTTGTGATAGGAGCTTCTTCCAGTCCTGTGGAAGTTCTGAGAATCGTTTTCTCATATCCTTTTGAGTATTTCTTTCCTCAGTCTCTGTTAGGTTCCTCGTATATATGAGGTGGTCAGTACTCAGCTGAAAGCATGAGAAGGACCCTCTGAAGAATTCCAAAGTTTTCTCTGTGCCTCTTTCTTCTCTCTACTGCAGTGTCCTATAAGAGCTAAATGTCTTGGCCTCCCCACCTCCTAACTTTGTATCATCCACTTAGAAGACTTCAGGGCTCCAACTTGACTCACTTTCCCTATGCCCAAGCCTGGAAAATTTATTTAAGCACTGAGCTGGGACAGTGATAGGCTCATTTCATTTGTTTCATGTTCTCAAGGATCACTCAAATTTAACTGATATCCAGCATCTTAAGAATCATAATTTTGTATCCTTGGTCTGAATTTTTAGTTGTTTCAGATAAAAGCGTAAATCTGTTCCCTATTATTCTGTCTTGGCCAGAGATTAATTTTCTATAATTGGATTTTACATTAAATATATTTTTTGAATGTTATTTGAGAAAAAACCCCATAGACTTATAAAAACATACTTTAGTGATTTGTACTGTATTCATTTATATGGAGCTGGCACACATTAGTTAGCATCTTGATTTGGGAATAATTTTTGATATTTTTTACAATAATTTTGTGGACATTTTTCTATGTACATAATCGTTAACTTGGCCAATTTTTTCTTATGGGGTTTTTCTAAAAGTGTAATCGGTAAAACAAATTTTAAGGCTTTTAACACATATTGTTAAATTGCCCAACTTGGTCAAGCTTCAGGTGATTTTTAAAGGATAAAAAAGTAGCAATATTTGTATTTGACAAAGAAGAAACTCACAGTTGTGTGATGAACTGTTGAGTATTGAAAGGTAGAAAGGTTGGAGACAAGAACTCCGGTTAGAAACCCAAACAACCTGAGAATGATGAGAATCTGAATTACAGTATTGCTACGAGAATCAAGAAAGGAAGGAAGGATTTTGGAAATATTTCTGAGGCAGAATCCACAGATTCTAAAATTAATTGGATGTTGGAAATCTTTATATAATTTGGCCACGGACTGAAAAGGAAATTCCTAAGGCAAAGAACTTTTGTACATTGGGAGGATCAGTTATTTATTCAATTAATTAATTTTTATTGGAGTTAAACTGCATAGAAACTGCCTATGGGACATTCAAGTAGTGATGGCTAAAATAAAGTCAGTTCAGTTAAGAGATCTGAGCTTGAGACATTGATTTGGATATCTAAGTGATATGAGCAAAATACGTGGTAGTGGGAATTAATCATGGAATGTAAAACATATAAATATTATTTGCTATGTAAAATGTCTATAATGAGAAGAGAAAAAGTCCAAGGAATGAATTAAAGTCCTGCATATATTTTGAGTATGAGTAGAGTAAAAGAATGCATCCGTGAAAGAAGGTTTAAAAAGGTAAAAGGAGAGCGTGGTACACCAAATCCAAGTGAGAAAAAAAAGCTGGAAAGGGAGATAGTCCACAATAGCAAATACTGGTCCAGAGCAATAAATATTAAGAAATATCTTGGGATTAGGCAATCATTTTAGCAAAAGTAGCATTAGATCATCTGGAAGGTCATCTGGTTATAGGAGTGGATGACAAGAACTGTAAGATCGAGAATTTATTAGGTGCATGGGGCAAAAGTCAAAGAGATGGAATAGTTTTATGCTTATCAGGTTCTAGTGTCCAGCATGCCACTCTCCGTCATGGTGAACTATGGTAAACTGGGTCCCGCTGGGATAAACTTGTAGCATTGGGATTGATACGGAGGGTTAGATTTGGTGTGGGATGTTCAACATAAAATTTAATTTGTTTGCAACCAACAGTGCTAACATGTTTTTATTGATTTTAATTGGTAGAAGCTGCAGTGTACATATGTGTAAATAGGTTAAAGCTGCAGAGTCTGGAATGCTTACCACTAGATTCAATTCAGATATATTTAATGAATATTAAGTTGAAAAGATGAAAAAGAAAAAAAGCTAGGTATCAGGAGGCAAGGCGTGAAGAAAGGGAAAAAAATAGGTCTTAGTAATTCTGAACACTTATTTTCTGCAATCCATTTAATGAAGGAAAGTGATTTATGAATAATGAATACATATTATCATTTCTTTTTCTTTTACGGCATAATAGAAATTGTGTATGAGAAAAAGGAATGGGTGGGGTAGGAGGTAAACACATATCAGAGAAGTTTTCATTAATTAGAGAGGCATTCAGGACGGGCAGCCAGTTGTGTGATTCTTATTATCAGTCCTGTAGATAATGTTCTAAAACATATAGTTAATTTTTAGTCACTATTTTAGATATGTCACTGTGCCTTGTGGATTCTAGGGCAATTACATGTCACACTCCAACCACCTTTGTACTCCAGAAGTTCCCTTATGATTAATGTTATTCCCAAGATTGCCAAAGGAATTACTAACAGTTAGATACCTATAGCCAGGAACTCAGATAGACCACCTGCTTTCCCCTTCCCAGTTCTTTCCTTCTTTTGTTTAATCACGCAATACAACAATTATCTTCCATTTGTGACATCACAATCCTCCCATAGCAACAGGCATCTCCTTCTATCACTATAGTACGGGAATAATCAGAGACCAGATATGAACTTTTGAAGGAGAAAGAACATATTTATATACAAATATACTAACAACCAGCAATTTCTAGGAGACAGAAATAGAGAGGAATAGGATATCTCGTAGATAAAGGTTTCTTTTTAAATGTTAATTTTTGTCTGACTGTAAACTTCATCTTTTAAACCCTTTCTCCCATTATTATCATCATACCTTGAGTGCTTACAGCCGAACACCGGTTCACTGTGACCTTTCTAAAATCACAAGCCATCCTTTCTCTTTGTCACTGTGATAATGGAATGGATCAGATTCTTCCTGCAGACATTATAATGGAGTTCAACTGTCTATGGCATACACTAATGAAAAATGTTAAACCTTTCTCATCTCCACCATGTGCCGCCACAGCACACAGCAGATGCCCTGCCTGGAGATGCCCATCTGGCAGGCTGGTATCGGTGATATTTCCTCTAATGTCAAGGGAGCCTGCTGTATGGAAAGGATGTTGTGGGTGCCATTTGGAGGCTTAGGTACAAGTGCATCGGGTGAGAGCCACTTTATCTGTCTCTGCCTGTCCCCTCTCCACAGTGCCAGCTAGTCCCTCACTGGCAGACAAGTGAACCTTTCTGCTGTACAATTCAGGGACACTAAAAGCCCTTTCACTACCCCCTCCTCATGCAGACACACAATGCCCACGTATCCCCTTATAGATATCTGATATTCCCTTAAGAGTCCATGAAATTTTTTCACTGAAACTGAAAAATAATGCATAAAATGCAAACATTGCAAGCAAGGACACACGCTGACTTAAATCCTCATTATACAGATATTAGTATAAATCACAGATATTCTTTCTGTTCCTCAAAGAAAAATGAATTGTGGCCTATGTGCCATTAAGGGAATGGGGCAGCTAAAGTGGGGTGAGGTGGGAAGAGACAAAAATATTCTTGTAAACTTCACTCTACAGCCACTAAATAAAAATTTGGTTGGTTCCCTATCATTTGCTGTTACTCATTACCCATACTATTTAGGCAGGCATTTAAGACTTGTGAGGTTATGAATGTCATTATTGAAGGGGCCAAAAGAAGGAAACAGACTCCTTTGGGTATGAAGATTGTAGTGAATGGACATTCAGGCCCCACAGAAATTATATGCTACGGTTTACTTAATTGTGCCAAGGGATGCAAGTTTAGCAAAGGATAGTAAATTATATAAAGCCAGAATGATGATGATGATGATGATTCAGTGAGCACGCTTTTTCTAGTCTCTTCTAGTTCCTCCCTGGAGACCCCATATTTAGAGATGAGTAGGAGTAAGCTGATTCAGCCTTGTGGTCCCATAGCCCTAACACCCAGAAATTACCCATAATGATCTTATAAGCTTTCCAGATTTCTCTGGGTTAAGCGTATGTCTAGAATCATCCTGTTCTGGATTAATTTTATAATTACTATTTCTCTAGCTCCATATTGCTGTATTATCACAAGTTATGTAATAATGGCCCTCATCTAGTTCAATCTCATCATAACCATGTGTTGATGACCAGGATGTGGGCCCATGCTGCCTTCTTCCAAATACAAAATCCCAAGAAGGACAACCTGGCATGCTTAGTCATGGCTTATCAACTGCACTGTAGTTTAGTTTCTTCTTCAGAGACAGACTCAAACTGTCTTGCCAAGTCAAAAGGCCAAGTGAGCAAGCTTCGTGAATAATCCCATCTATGGTCCCACCATTGGCAAAATAGTATGGATAGCGAAGGTGTTTGCATCTGTTTTACTTCTGTTTATGGAAATTGGCCTCGATAAATCATGTAAGACTCAGATGTTCAGCCTCCCTCTTTTCTCTGGTCATGTCATTGAGTTAATAAATTGAAACACTGTTGCTTTAAGATTATATCCCCCAAGTGTTCAACTAAATATATAGTACAGATTATATTTGCAGTTGGAAAAGAGGTTGGAAGCTAAACCCTGCAGTGATTAACACACAGGTTTTATAATAACACAGCCTGCATTCAATCTTCATCTAAGACGAGTTTCGTAACCTCCCCATGCCTCAGTTTCCTAAGCTTCTCAAAGGAGATAGTATTAGAAATCCATAGCATGAATTTGTTATGAAAGTCAAACTAATTAATGTGCATGAAATACCTACAACAACGCATGAGGCACAGTAAGCACTTTGTAAATTTATTAGTCACCTTCAGTTTACAGACGGAAGCTGAGGCTGTCGAATGCTAAACTAAAATAAGCTCTTTGAAGATAAAGACTTTAATGTCTGCTCCGAAGACACACACACCCCTAACCATAGTTCACTGCCTAAAACGAAACTGGGACTTATGAGAGTTCAATGGTGCCTGTGTTCTGAAATCCCTAATGTGTGTATGGTTTATCTATCTCAGGGCTAATGGCTGAGTCTTTCGGTTGGAGCTCCTTTGAGCCACATTTCTAGGATGATAGACAAATGAAGTATCACACTTCTAAAGTTGATAACAACTAAGATACTTCATAACTGTATACAAATTGGCTCTGATTTCTTGCCAGTGGTTCTCCTATTTTTGTTTTTTTTTTTTTTTTTTTTTTGCATTGGTACATTGGGTGAAGATTTGATTGTTGGCTGGCAAGCACAATGACTTGATGCATGATCCCTGAGGTTTTAATCGTCTTGATCACATTTTTGTCTCACTGAAAAGTGCAGTTGTTGGCTATCACTTCTTCCCTCATTACTGCCAACTGGCTCTAGCCTATTGTATTTCTTTATTTTATTACTTCCTCACTCTAAGTTTTCATAACACAGCCTAAAAATAGTCCAAGCTCCTTGACTACATACCAAGATTGGCCATCAGGTAAATCGTCATTGGAGTAATACATTCCATTGAAGTTTACTGAAAAAGAAACTCAATAACTAATTGCTTTTCTATACTATTATCATTTGTATTGAGTCAACTTTCTACCATATTTCTACTGAGAACCAAAAGATATGATATTATATTCATATGGTTATCATATACCTCTTGACTGATTGATTTATACATTTACCCATCTAATGTCTTCATTGCATACATAATTTGTTCCAAGTACAGTCCAAGATACCGAGAATACAATGATGAACAAAAGCAAATGCAGCCCTTGACCTCAGAGAACACTTAGTCTAGTAAAATAGACAAAAATTGTCAACCACTAAACCAATGTCAAACTGTAACAATAATGCTCCAAAGTTGAATTACATGGTTTCACAAGTGTTAGAAGTATTGGACCCGGTCAAGGAAGCTAGGGACCTCTTCCTGAAGAAATGACTATTGAGCAATGAGAGTAATGACTGCTGATGGGGAAAAACATTTCATGTTGGTGGAAGAGTAAGTGCCATGCTCCTGAGGTGCAAGGGAGGTTTGATCATGGAGTCTGAAATGAACAAAGAGAAAACTGGAGTGACTGAAACAGAAAGAGTGAGATAAACTACAAGAAAGCTAAACAGGTAGGTAGGGATAAGACTATATCAGATCTTGAAGGGCAAGTTAAGAGATCTCAAGTAGAGTGTAGGAACAATGAGATATGAATGATTTTAAGCTGGAAAAGGATAAAATTCAAATTTTCACTTAAAAATAACATTGGCTAGAATATGGAAAAGAGATATTATAAGTGGAAAAAAGAAGAGATAAAGATAGACTAGTAAACTGGCTAATATAAAAGTTCTAGAAAGAAAAGATGCCAACCTGGACCAAAGTTGTCAAAGTGGATATGAAGAGAAATAGATGGGATGAAAGGATATTTGGACAGTGATATGGATAAATCTTGGAATCAAACATGCATCATTAGTGTCAGGGTGATTCTTAGTTTCCAGATTATATAAATTGGATGTATGGTGGGGCCATTTGCAAAGATAAGAGACATGTAAGAGGATTATATCAAGTTTAGTTCTAACTATACTGAGATTAAAGTATCTCTGAAATACTTAGGAGGTGATATCAGGTGAGCACATGGCTAAACACATCTGAAAGTCTGTGATATCTCACCTGAATGTGTGTATTTGTTAGTTATCTTGGTATTGGTAATTCTAGTAGTAGGAATGGATGAAGTGCTGAGGCAGAGAGCATGACTGATAAGAGAGGTGGGTTGAGGACTCAGGTTTCATAAGTCCTCCAAACCATTCTTAATTATAGCACATAAAAATGTCTTCCACTCTAATGTTTCAATATCGGATAAATACATACCCATCTCTAGTAAGGATATATATTTTTAATATGTTTACTTAAGCTATATCTTAACACAAATTGTATTTTCCATCAATGGATGCAATAACATCTTATACTGCACATGGTCCTCCAGAAACTTGCTACTTCCCCATCAAGAGGTGAAGTCATCATCTCTTCCCTCTGAAACTGAATCAGCTTTTGTGGCTGCCTCCACTAATAGGATGGTGCAGAAGTTAGGCTATGTGACTTCCTAGGTTAGATAATAAAAGGCAATACAGATTCTACTGGACTCTCTCTCAGGATATGCACTTTTGGATCCCTAAGCCACTCTTTATGAGGTCTAGCTATTCTGAATCTGCCGTGATGGACTGAGAGATGCCTGAGGATCTCCAGTTATTTCTCTGCCAGCCATCTAAGTCTTCCCAGCTCAGATGCCAAATATGCGAGTGAAGGTCTTGGAGATGATTCCAGCAGCAGCCACTCTGTGATTACAATTGCATGAGACACCCTGAGTAAGAACTGCCTAGCCGATCCCAGTCAGTCGCTCCTCAAAATTGTGAGAGATAATAATAAATGGCTATTTTTGTTCAATGCCACAATGCTTGGCATGGTCTATTCCAAGGTATTAGATGACTGGAGCATCTGGGTATCTAACAACTTGCAAAAATTCATAAAACATGATTAAATAAAATTTAAAAATAAAAAGGGGAGGGGACAAAATTTAAACAAGAAAGTAAAAGTAGGAAAGATAAAATGAAGCTAAATGCTAGGTCAGTACACAGCACACAATGTAGTTTCCCTAAATTGGTTAGAGGTGTTCCCAAATTTGGTTCTAAACTTTCTAACCTCCCGACCCATCTTGTTCTCTTGCATCATCAGCACTGAGGGATAGTGGGTGGAGTCTCACATTGGAGAATTGTGCCTTACAAGGAAAATGTGTGGAATGGGCAGTGGGCACAACACAGGGGAGATCAATCAAAGTCTACAGTAGACAAGGGGTTCTGGGAGTCTGAAGTAGGAGCACAGAAAAGGAATCACTAATATACACAAAAAATATTACAAAGAGGATTTTTAAATGGCGTTGATTTAAGTGGACAAAAAAGAAGAAAGAGTCAAATGTGAGTCTGAGGTTTTGAGCTCAGGTAACAAAGAGAGTGGTGCTTTTATTGAGGAAAGGTGGAAAACAGGAAGAAAAATGCTTGCAAGCACTATTTTATTTGTAGTTTTGTAGATGGTCAGACATCCAGACAGTAATATTCAATTCAGGAGGCAGATTGATAGGGGAAATGGGATGCAAAAAATTGATCAAACTGTACAAGTTCTAAGATTTGTTAGTTGTCTCCTTGGAAGTGACAGTCAAAGCTGTGACAGTCAATGATATTGTCTAGGGAAAGTGTTTGGGGAGAGAAGAAAAAAATGAAAATCACAAAATCTCAAGGAAGCATGGACGAACAAAGGACCCAGAGAAAAAGATGGACAAAGAACAAAAACATGGAATTAAAAGTTGCACTGTTAGTCATGATTCCAGAATGCCAATTTCTTTATGATGAAGGAGGAGAAAAGGAATGGAAGGATAAAAAGGTAGGACAAAGAAGAGAAAGGAAGCATGAAGAAAAAGAGAAGCAGTAGAAAGAGGAAAGCATTGCCTTCATCAGATGGCAAAATATCGACCTCTCCCAATCCTCCAGCTGACTCAGAAGTTGGAAAATGTTTGATTGGGGTTTTGGAGAGTGGGGTGAGGGGCACCCCTTCTAATGCTCACTGGAGCCAAGCAAGGGCGATCCCACTGTGCAGCCCTGGGCTGACTTAATCAAGCTGGCTCTGTAACCAAGATGCCGGCTGTGCTACTCTGCTCCCTTAATGTGCAGCACAAACCCATTTACTTGTTTGGTTTTGCTCCTTTTTGGTAAATAATTTACATAGTTTTGCATTAGCTCAATTTGCAAAAATTGAGCAAACAGTGCAATTTTCTGTAATTATGCCAGTGCAAGACAGAAGTAAAGTCTGGCTGAGAGAGGCTTTATCTGAACTGAAAAGACATTTGGTGGAAATGGAGCATGAGAAGAAAATGAAGATCTGCTTAAATTGGCTCTGGCCAAAGTGAGAAAGAATAGAACTCAGTTCAGCTAACACTGTAACGGAACTAAAAGTCTTTGTTTCCCCTCTTCTCCTCTAAAAGTTGTCAGGTGGGCATATGCACACCATACATATGGTGTTACACCTGCCCTGCCAGAGAAAACAGACACCATCGTAACGGCTGCCAATGTGATTCCTCATCCATAAACACATATACTACTTCTTTGACTGAACTTCATTCTTCTTTACTCTGACCCTCTATTTTGCACATCTTTCATTCATCTATCCCAAAATATCCTGCAGGAACAAAAGCAGGAAATTAAAGATTGAGATTAATTTTGTGAAGGGCCAACCCAGTGCATGGCTTTGGCTAGATATTTGTGATGGAATTTGGAGAGCCCCAGAGGTATGTAACTGTTTACAACTCTGGGCATGGGGCAGAAGGCTATGCTTTTCAATATTCCTGCCAATCTCTGAATTGTGGAAAATTGGTATAACCAGGTCTTTCAGTCTCTAATTGCAATGTAGTCTAGAAAGGGATGGTTTGCTTCTATAAATTAAGGAATGAAGAGGAGATTCCCCATTCCTCTGTTATTTTATCTGTTTTGGCAATGAGTCTCATTGAATTTAATCCCAAATAAGCTTTTTTGCTTGTTTATTTTAACTTATATAGTCTGGTCTGGCTAGCTTACTGAGTCTGGTCAATATCTAGCATGGTTTTGACAGAATCACTTGTTATCTTGATGCCTCCCTTTCCTCATCTTTAAATAAGTGTGCTATATGATCTTTAAGCTCTCTGGCCAGTCAAGAATTTTATCAGAATCTCGTTATAAACATTTTAACTAAAATATAGATTTTTCTGTAAATATCTAAAGATAAAGTAAAATAAACACTTTTTATGTGTCTTAAATGAAAAGATAACTTTGCACTCTAGAACTCAGGGAATGATCTCCCTTTCTGATACCTCACATAACAAGTTAATCTAAATATTTTTTAATTGGCAAATTTTATTAAATTCTACTCCACATCTATTCATTCTTGAGGAATCATATTATTACTATTTTAGGCAATATAAATGCATATTAATTATACAGTATTACTGTGTGGACATCTTTTCTTTTAGCCTACTCATAATTAATCACTTCTTTTGCTTATAATAACCACCCAGTTTGCCTTGGTGATACCATCTTGCCCCAACTCCACATGTTGTTATGAGACTTAAATCTCATGCCCCACTTTCTCAACACATGGGTTAATCCAGGTTTATCAGTCATATACACTATTCCCTTGATCTTAGCAATTGAAATGGGGATAGGCATATTAATCTAATCAGTTAAACTAATCAGAATCTTCTCTGAGGTTTGATGTATGGATTCTGGGAGAAGAAACATCTCTTTTCCATTTGTATCACAACACATAAGAACATAAGCCTCAAACTACCAGAGGCTGTATTTTTATGTTGGGAAACCTGCCTGAAAATAAAATCAACGTACTGAGAGATCAGAGATAGAGAGAGTGAGAGCAAGACCGAAAGAGAAAGGCAATGATCTGATCTGGATCTGGCTATGCACACAGTCTAATTTATTGCCCTTGGGCTGCTCAGATATGTAAGCTAATATAACGCCCATTGTGGAAGATTAGATTACTGTTCAAAAGTACTCCTTCTCTCTCTACCACCTCCATGGGAGGGATATATTTCCTCTCTACATTGATGTTGAGTTCTTCCCCATGACTTGCTTTGCCAATGGGATGTTAATAAATGTGGTGTAAACAGAGGCTTAAAATGTGTTTGCACCATTGGACTTGTCCTCTGGTGCCTCTGTCATCACCATAAAAAGCGCTACCTGTCTTTTTAGCCTGAGCTTTATAATTTATGTACATGGAACAGATACAAGCCCAACCCACTGTAAGAAGCCAAACCCCCACTCTATCTGCAGCTTAACGCTGAGCTGTTCAAGCCAGACCAGCAGACCCATAGATAATTGAAAGAAAATAAATGATTGTTACTTTAAGCCACCAAATTTTCAGAGAGGTTTGTTCCAGACAAACACCTAATATATATGCTTTTAAAAATATAACCTAGTTTGAATTTAGAATCAGCTGCTTGCTACTGAAGAAAGAATTTTGACTAATACAGAAACCTTCATTTCTTTGAAATAGTAGTTAATCTGAGCTTTTATAAATGGGAAAATCCCAGGATGTTTCACTTTGGAATTTTAGATGCTATAGATAGGAGAGAGGTTAAAAGAGCTGAAGAATAAACCCTGAGGCCATAAGAAGTATTGACAAAATAAGGGAGAAGCAGGAGTGATATAAAAGGGTTAGGAGCAGTAGCAATCACTAATTCTAGCTACTGACTCAAAATTTCTAAAATTCACACCATAAGTTTGAATATGGTTAGAAATGATGCAATCAATTTTCCACCTACCCTACCTATGCAAAGAAAAAATGAAATAGTAAAGCTACTGAGAAAGAAACCCAAAAAACAAAACCGACTCAGAAGAAGAACTGGAATAACACCCAGGTGTTGTCTGTAAAGCCTTTTTGGTCAAAATAGAGTGCTTTTGCCTTTCTTTATTTTGTTTAATGCATCTTCCCAAAGGTCATAATTGCTAATTGCCACACAACCAACTAGACTGTAGATTGGCCTATGGAATTCAATTGTTAATTAAGATCAGCGAAAAAACCAACTTGACAGCAGAATTGTTTTAACAAGAGAAAGTGACAACCTCATTGATTTTTTGTTGGTCAGCCTCTGAATAGTCAATATAATGCCCATACAGAGTGACATTTTTTTTTTAATTCGTAGGTGTCTGGATCAAGAGTAGCTATACCCAAACCAAATATAGAGATTACTTTGCATCTCCAAGAGATCCTGGACTTTGAGCTGGATCAGAAGGGACTTTAAGATGATCTCTCCTGTGGAGGAAAGACTATAGAAAAAAGAAACTGTAAATAAATATTTAATACCGAGAGTCATTCACACTGTTTAACCAATATGTCTGCTATTCCTCCTCCAGGAAAGCGGCAAGTCTGCGCTTTCCTGAACCCCTGAAGCTAGGCCAGGCCAGACGTCTTACGTTGGCTAATAAAACGTTAGCAGAAGTGACATGTTACTTCCAGGCAAAAGTCTTTAAGATCTATGTGCACCTTGCTATCTACTTATACTCTTGTAGGTGACTGCAGTGTTCACAGTGGTGAAGTCTCCATTGGTGCCTGACTGAAGATGACATGGAACACAACACCCTGCTGACCTTCAGTGGATACACAGCATGAGCAAGAAATAAAGCTATGTTTTTTGAGCCACTGAAATTATGAAGTTGTTTGTTACTGTAGGATAACTGAGCCCTGAATGAAATAAATGGTCCTAATATCTTAGCAGAAAAAGCAGTAATATGAGCCAGAACCTCCTGGCATATTCTTCACTAAACTGTCTCCTTTTCAGCTGTCGGTTCTTTCATTGGACTAGAGACATCGAGAAGTTAACTAATCTTAATTCTTTTACGTACAGTCACAGTAAACTTTTTCGCTTTTTATTCTTCTCTTTTAAAATAAATTTTAACCTTGAAAGACCTTCTTTGTGTGTGTGCTTATGTGTGTGTGGGTGAGAAGAGGTGACAGAAGATGAGGCTTTACTAATTTTTGTTATTCCTGCTGCTTTCCTTCATTACTGGTGTTTCTCCTTTGCCTCCTCCTTTGACTGCAGAGAGAGAACACTACAAAAAGCAATCTTTCACACTTAAAAGAAAGCCGATGTCCTGTCCTAGGTGTGTTGTCAAGAAAAAAATAAGCAATGTCTCTCCAATAACTGTGAAATTCCTTTGCCCTGAGAGGGCTGCTTCCTGTATCTTGGCCAAGTCATGACTTTCTTTCTTTATAAATGCAGTCAGTGTGATCTCCAAAGAGATAAATGATGAATAAGGTGGAGGCTATTTATAGTCTGGCTAGGAAAAACAATTTCACTTAACAAGGATGTCGGTTAAAATAATTAATGTAGATCAAATGGACATGTGAATAGAGGAGCCTGTTGGAAAGTGATTAAATAGACAGCCTGATCCAGGAAGAAATATACCACTCAGATACTGGGGAATAATTCCTCTCAGTGACCGGGGCAGTTATTGTTTAGATGCTTGCCCGAGGCCTTGAAAGACCAGGGCAGTGCTTTTGTAGATTTCATCAAATGTAGCAAAACGAATGGGTTTGTGTTTAGAACCTCTGGTCTATCTAAATGGTCTCCCCATTTTCGATCTTTCTTTGGGTTTCATTCAGAGATAATAGATGTGTAAGTGAGATGTATGGCTTTTACTGGGTAACAATTTAGTAAGTACGTTCTACATGTTTACTATGGTAATAATACTAACCATGGTAATAAGCACTCACACCACATAGATATTGTCCTTGAATATCATATGTTAAAAGGAAAACAAGAGAACAGAGAACTAAAACAATAAAATTAAATGTTTATGTAAGTCTCAATAGGATTTCAAAAGTAAGATGTGGTTGTCTGTGTAGGTGTGATCAGAAAGGAATGTATGGAAGAAACTAGGCCTCAGAGAATCAGCAATATTGGCCGGCAGCAGGAAAACACTGACATCCCAGTGCTGTTGACTAGCCTGAGAAATAAGGCAACGTCACTGTGGGCACACTAAATGGTCCTCCTCTGGAGGTGAGGATGGGAGATTCTCATTTCACTCCTAAGGGGGCCATGCAAACCCAGGTGCAACTCAGAACAGTTAAAGCTGAACAGTGTGAAGAGTTTGGAAAATTAGTTTAGCCTACCAAAAGTGCAGTGAGTTTGGGTCTCGTATCTCCAGTGTGGGTTAATTTAATGCTAATGAATTCATAGTAGCATAGCTACCTGATTACAGGGCAGTGCAAATCAGAACATCCACACATTTTTTTTTTTCCAGTTTGGCCTTACTAGTATCCACATTTCCCTGTAGTGAAATGGAAACACGAACCTCAGAACTGTTTCTTCTTTGGCACTTGTTATTTCCACCTCTAAAGTTCCTCTACTTTTAGAGATAAAAAAATCTAAAGCATTTTCAGAAAGGTTCGATCTCAGTTTCAGGGAGCATGATAGCAACATGCTCTTCATTTCACATTGGTCAGGTAACCTAATGAACAGGACAATCCTCATTAATAAGGAAAAGAATCACTATAGAAAGTGAATCTTGTAAGGAAGCTGAACCAAATAGCTTCGAAAGGGCTTTCCAACCTGAGAATGCTATGATTTCTCTAATTCACGACTGACACTGTCATGTAAGTATCAACACAAGAAAGTGCAGAGTTCCTTGTAGATTCCACATCTGCAGAGCCGGGGAAATTCGAAGACCTGGTGTGGCATACCCGAATGAGGAGGAAGCACAGACTCTTCCTGGGATTCAAACACTCTGTCCACACTTCTGTAGTCCCATGGGCAAGTTGTTTAAAATCTCTGCCTCAGAATCACCATCAGCAAATAACATCTATTGTAGCAGATTACAGTGCGGTAAAGTGAAATAACATATACAAATAACTTAACAATAATAGATGCTTCAAAAATATTAACTAGCTTCCTATGTAGCCTGGGAATCTGTCAAAGAAGGGATTCACTGAGTGTCTTGAAAGTCAAGAACATCAAAACCATCAAGTTTCTGAGTGCTCATAAACATTCTCATCTGGACGGAAATCTGTCTCGGGTATGGCCCCCAAATTCCTGCATGAAGTGAGTATTTTTATCAAATAATCTCTAATAATTCCAAATTTTAAAGTCTAAGTCTGGTATAATTTCTTCATTTAAAGAGTTTGGCTGAAATTCAAAGACAAAGGAAGTAAGTAAAATTTTTGGTTTAGAAAGTGGATTTCTTGACTTTTGATCAAAAACACTGCTTTCCAATATAATAAGCATGGGAGAGTTAAAGGCAATTCGATATCTAATCTAAACCTCCATCCCTCCCTCTGCTGCATCCCTCCAATCCATGGAAGGCTATCAGAGTGGCCTGTCCATAGCACTGCCCAGAAGGCTGGTGTTGAGGACAGGTTTCTACAGTGAGAGGAGAAATGGAGGGTTCAATCAAACCCAGCCTCAACAGGTGGAAACCCAGGACCCAAAAGCCAAGAGCGTGGAACTGGAAGTCTAAACTGCATGGAGCAGAATTGCAATATGGATCTTGCACCAGGATTTCAAAGTTTAGTGGAAATTAAGTTAGAAAGAGAGAATATTTGGAACAAATAAGGAGGCGATAGAGAAACTACAATAAGGGCTCCAAAGACAATCCTTGGGTCTGTTGGATTGGATTAAAAGACCACAGAAGAGGCAGACAAACACAGTGATGCTCATTTTAATGGAAATTATTTTAAGCAGGCTCTTTCCTCTTAAGTAGATTGCTTGTTAATGAGGAAATGAAGTTTTTAAAGTAGGTAAAGTATATGGATAAACAAGTTGTCTAGGGGCATGAGGTGCTGTGCAGAGCAAGGAAATGTAGATTAGAATGAGGAGTGTCAGATGAGAAACTACTGATGGTCAAAACATTTCACTATTATTGTGGGGATGGAGAATCAAAGGGAGTGGGAAGGGAGCTAAGGGAGACATTTATCCAAAACAGAGTCATTTCAAATGATTGCCCAGATCCTCACATATGTGCCCAAGTCAAGCATTTTATGATCTACATTTCTTAGCATATTACAAATTATTTTCATGGGTGGCAAAATAGTATCTCCTTTTTAAAATCAAGAAATAGAGAAATAATGTTTAAACAAAATTCTGTAAACTGACATGGATAAGTTTTTTTCAATGACTGCTTTAAATTAGAGTCTTTCTGCTAAAGCAAAAATATAAAAATAAAAATCAAGAAAATAAGGGTTTCCAATTTCACAGCTTCCAACCCACACTTTGCTTCACCACCCTGGTTTCCTTTTGAGAATTTGTCTCAGACAGATGGTAGTGAGTTAACAAGTCTAGACTGTGGGAGTATATATCTGCATTTGCATGTATATGATGATATAGAATAATTTTTCACTGAAATGGCATGCATCATTGGGATGAGCTCCAAGACTTTACGACTTCTCTCTACTCAATTGAGTATGGCATGTGTACAATTCACTCTGGCCACTACAAAAATTCCACCACAGCTGGAATGGAGAGCAACAGCTGCTTACCAGCACACAGCAACATGGCACAACAGTTTAGAATCATAAATGAAGAAGACAGCCTTCAATAGACACTGCAGGGGGAATTTAAAGCAAGAGGAAGCAATTAGCTAAACTGGAACAGAGCCAGGAAAGCAAGACAAGATTCTCCCCAACTTTGGGAAGTAGAATGCAATGTGTGATTCATGAACATGTTCCCAGTCTAGGCTCACAGGCGAAGGCACGAGAGCAGGGATGAACTAGTCATAAGGTGATCCCCTTTGGACTAGGAAGGTGGAATAGGTCCGTGACTCAAACAGAATACCTTCATTTTTCCCTAATAGGCCTCTTATCCAAGTACACACCTAGCCCCAACCTTGCTTGGCTTATGAGATCTGACAAGATCACAGTTTGAGGGAGGAGGTTTGTAACACTCTCTGACAGTGGTTGACTTGGCTTTTAATAGAAATGGGCAGAAATTTAGAGACCTTGTGCATTTGAACACACAAGATCGGCCAGCTTTCAGTGCAGAAGCTTCAGAGCCTCTCTGCGGCAGCTGGAGTGGAGACCTATGAGCTGATCTGGAAAATGCGTCCTTTCTTTCTAATGGGAGCCACCACACTGCATCCCTTTAATTACATCATGTCATGTCGTGTTCCCGTGTGAAATGACACAGAGGAACACGTGGTGACCTGGGATAACTGTGATGAATTGCATCTCGAGGCAGAGGCAGGCTTTGAAAGGCATCTGATGTGGCAAAAAGCAGGTAGTTCATATATCTGTGGGAATCATGGATGATTTTCCCATTGCGTATCACAAATATTTAATGATAAGATTATGTGCGAGCCAACAGAGGCTTTCTGTCAATTTTTATTTTTATTAGTGAAATGTAACAATAATTTTACACTGAAAATAATAAAAATTATAATTATTAAGTAAATAAAAGCAGCTACTTTCAAAGGGATTAATTTCTCATAATCGAATTAGATGACGGAACTAACATCAGAGAGGGGTTCATTCTAATAGATGTTTGTTTCCTGAATTCAAAATTTAAAAAGAGCAGGAGAGAAAGTAACAATTGTCTAATCAGCCATTAGGTAGGATTATTTACAATAAGTTTCTTTGAGGATTTAATAAAGGCTAAAAGTAACCATCTAGATCCACCCTGTACAATATGGTAACCACTAGTCACATGAAGCAATTTAAATGTAAATTAACTAATAAAATTAAAGGTTCAGTCCTTTGGTTGCAGTAGCCACATTTCAAGTCCTCAGTAGTTACACAGGACAAGTGGCTGCTTTATTACATGGCACAGATATAGAACATTTCCATCATGGCAGAAATTTCTAAAAGATAGCCCTAGATGAAAAGAGAAAAAAAAAATTATCTCTACATTTATGATTTCCTCACCAACACTGACATGTAGACCAAATATCTGGGTGATTAAATGCATTTTTTTTTCACTTTTTATGCAGGTCTGTCCATGACATAGAGAAAGTCTCGTCTCGCTGTTGTAGAATTACATGCTTTTTTTATCTTAGCCTGCTATTATTTGTAAATAGTATGTTTTTCCCACTAAAATGTCAAGAATGCAAGTTCCCCTGGAATGCAAATGAGCACCATTATTAGGTAAGACCATATTTGGGATTTAGTTTCTTACGTTTTCAATAGAATGGAAATCTATGTACGGAAACATGTGCAACACAGAAAACCTATGTATTATCTTGTCCCTAATAGAGGGGTTAGGATACTGACTTGCTGGCAAAGACCCACTGTTATCTTATCATTTCTAGGCACACCCTTCACAACTCTTAACAATTGACTAATGCCTTACCAAAAATGTAAAAATATCAGTACATTATTCTTACCCAGGCACAGCAATAGTAATGATATTTATATATTTATAAACTTATTTGTAAAATGTCCCTCCATGCAATAAAAATAAATTCTTGGAAATCATATCCAGGAAAAACAACACCAAATCCCACATTCTTTCAAAGTATTCATATTTCCTCCCTATAAAAGACTTGGAGGTGGTTAGAGAAAGCGTTTTTTTCCCAACGCACAGACTGCAAAAATGGTTCCCCTCCTCTCCCCACTGAGGTTAAGTCAACAGTAAAGGCATCACTTAGTGACAGACCTGAGATTTAGAAAAAAGATGTTCTGATAGGGAAACTAGGGTTCTTCCTATATCTACTGCATTTCCCACCTTGAATCCAGCTTCAGAAATCTCAGGAACATGGAACTGCGCGCAGAAAAGATGGAGTTTAATGATATGAGCGGTGAGTAACTGCCAGCTGTTGTCTTCAAACTACCTTCTATTTTGTGGAAAGGCAGTAAAGGGTTTAGGCAAGCAAGGACACTGCTTCTCTCCTGAAACTCGTTATTGTCGATAATGTTATTTTATTACTAAGCTGTGGCTAGCTTTTTAATATACTAAACAAGTACAGGAAACGATACGACTTACTATGCCTTTAATGTTTTATAATTACAAGCTAGAAACTATTGGAATGAGTAGGTAAGGGTGAAGCATTGTACTGTAGCTGGAAAAAAATCAATACCTGCTCCCGAGATAGGGTACTTGACCAGAAAGGATATTGCAAGATACAAAAGACCAGATATGAAATGCTATTTCTCTGAAGTTTATTTTTTTTAATCTTATTGCCTCAGCAGCGCAGAACAGAGATCAGGTACATCTACAGAAGAACCGTAATTCATTGTTGATTTCTTGAGATTATGTGCATTTGTATGAATTGTAAATTGTTAATTCCTGACATACACCCACTCCCTGGGAATTAGCATTCTTTTTGAAATTGAAATATGTTGTAAAGTGAATATGACAGCCTACTTCATCTCCCAATCTTAGTCAGCCTAGTCAATTTGAGAAAGTTATTTAATCTCTTTGAGCTTTAGTTAACTCATTGAGATAAAATAATCTGAACATCAGTCCTTACCCAGCTCTACAATTCTTTGAGTTTATGATTTCCTAAATTGTCCATCCCTTCTCTGTCTCCTAGTACCTTTCAGGAAATGTTAGCTCTCAGTTAGGAATCTCTCATTCGGACTCTTTTGCCTAGTCTTACGCCAGCACATGCCTCACCGCACGGGCTCACCAACTCCACCTCCCTGGGAGCACCTGCAGCCTGACACTGTCCTGCTCTGGACAGTAAGTGTAATAGCAAGCCCTCACCTCTCCCTTCTTACTCTGCTTCTGAGATTTGCTCTCTCCAATTAAAATAAATTCTGGCCTATTGCCTAATTTTCATGGAGTCGTCAATTGTTAAGTCTGGAAGGTGACAGACTTTTTTCTTGACCAAATTTTAGTCCAGCTCCTTTGAGCCCTATTTTTAATTAGACCTGGAGACCTGTTTATCTCAGTTTCAGCAAGGATTCTGCTAAGTCAGTGTACCAAGACTCCCTCCCTCTCCTTGATATCTGATCACTTGGCCTGCCTTCAACAAAAATCCTAAGTCAGTTTAGCAAGAATCCCCTACCTTTGGGCTCTTCCTCTTAGTAACTTTGCATTCATTGACTCCCCTTATTCTGTTTATTGGCTATATATCCCCACTTGTCTATGCTGTAATTGGAATTGAACCCAGTTCTATGCTGAGGTCTCTTTTCTTTCATTACAATAGCTCCTGAATGACATCTGTTTTTACTGCTCTAACTACTGTCTTGACTCTGGTTTTGTTTGACAAACTGATCTTAATTATCTGACGCAATCAAATCATTTTACAGATGAAGAAACTGAAACCCAGAAAACCTTAATGATTGTCCAAAGTCTTCAACGCAATTAAAGATATAGCCAAGATTAAGTGAGGTCTCTGATTACTGCCTAATGTCTGTTCTCTTAGAGTACATGTCTTATCCATTCCTTAACTTCTATCCTGCATGTCTTCCTTATGCTCTTTATGTCTCTAGGATCATCTAATAGGTAAAAATTCTTCAAGGCATATCTTTCAGAATAGACCTATGTTTTGGTTAATGATATGCTCTTTCAATAGAACACAGTTTGTAAAACTGGTGTCTGAGAGCCCTGCCACCCTCCTTCTACGATAGTAAGTGTCACCTAAAATGTGAGCACAGGATCCGCCAGGCATTAAACACTGCTAGCTAGGTGTCATTTACTTCTCTATTTATTTGTTTATCTGTATATTTATCTATTTATTAGTAATAGGGAGAGCAGTAGCATTGCTTACTTAATTCTTCTGCACATTTCTCAATGTTTATAAAAAGAGACAATTTATTAATCTGTGTACGGCTTGGTAAGAGTTTTAATGATTGGACCACAACCAATCATGTTACTGCTAGGAACACCTTTGAATATTGTTATTCAAATCTGTTAGAACTAAAATGGATTTTGTTGAACATGACTTCAGGCTACCTCATTTTATATGGGCAAATACTGGAATTTAGGTAACTCCCTTGACTCTCCATCCAGATTCTTGCGTACAGCACTCTGTTTTCCACGTGCCAGTGACTATGCCAAGCAAATAATCTGAAAAGATTGATTGAATGAGTGGATAGATGGGCGAGGCACACATGTTGAATCTTTTACTGTAGTTATAGTAGAAATACTACTTAATGCTCTCTAAAACCGGCTACTTTAATAAAAAACCAATATATTATCAAATGACATGCTAATCAGGTTTAGAGATTCAGTCTATGCAGAGTAAGCAGCGGTGATTTCTCCACTCCTCTGACTGACTTGATTAAAAAAAGTGGTATGACGGGGCCGGCCTCATGGCTGAGTGGTTAAGTTTGTGTGTTCTGCTGCGGCAGCCAAGGGTCTCCCCAGTTCGGATCCTGGGCGCGGACATGGCACCACTCGTCAGGCCATGTTGAGACGGTGTCCCACATGCCACAACTAGAAGGACCTGCAATTGAGATATACAACTATGTACCGGGGAGATAAAGCAGAAAAAATAGAAAAACATTGGCAACAGTTGTTAGCTGACGTGCCAATCTTAAAAAAAAGAAAAAAAAAAGTATGCTAAGTATGGAGATAAGAACAAAAGCAGAAGTGTAACATGACAGGGACAAGTAACAACATGGAAGTCATAAAGAAGAAGTAAGGGTCAGAAGTAAAACCAATAATAAAATATTAAAGTAAGGCATAACTAAATGAAAGATAAAAGAGAATTTACTTATGACTTAGAGTTGGACTATATTGTAAAGAAAGAGCAATTTCCTTTCAGTCAAGGTATGCATGCCAATCTTGTTTCGTTGATTAGAATGGATTACTACCCTCAAACAAATTAATTCCAAAATTTCTCCGATTTCATACATCCAGATTTGGAGAAAGACATTAATCCAACGTCTGCTAACTGTGTTCCCATGGTCTGAAGCTTTTGGGGCTGTCCTTTCATCACTCTACACCTGGGAGTGGAGTAAATTCTGCATTTCCTAGGCTATATTGGTCACTAGCTCCTCTGTTCCCCTCTGCACTCTGTGCAAATCTGTAAATTTATACTATATTGTATAATTTTCTTACAGATTTATTGATTTCTTATAGACTGTATTGCAATAATTTTCTTACAGGCTTTTCTGTCCTACTATGCTATCATTTATTCATGGGTAAAGACTAAATTTAATTTACCTTTTTTTTTTTTTTGAGGAAGATCAGCCCTGAGCTAACATCTGCCACCAATTGTCCTCTTTTTGCTGAGGAAGACTAGCCCTGAGCTAACATCCATGCCTATATTCCTCTACTTTATATGTGGGATGCCTGCCACAGCATGATCTGCCAAGCAATACATAGGTCCACACCCAGGATCCAAACCAGTGAACCCTGGGCCACCAAAGTGGTACATGTGAACCTAACCACTGCGCAACTGGGCTGGTCCCTTTAATTTACATTTTTTATCCATATGACCTGAAAGAATAGCTTTGGTTACTTGACCTTCCACTACCTGCAGAATCCCCACCACAATCTCTGATATAATCTCCAATGAGTCAACAGATCTAAATAATAGCCCACCTGAAAGAGACCATAAGCCTGAGAGAGGATAATTATATTGAAATAATAAAACACAAGAGTTCAAGCCCTGTGAAACAGATGTAATGAAGAATATAGAAAAGAATCTGTTATTTAAAAAATCTGCAGAATAGATGTATTGAAAACCTTCCCACTGGAAAACACATGAGGTCTGGATGAATCATAAGAAAGATCTTTTTGAATATATTAATGATATTAAGAGACAAGTAATGAAATTAGTTAAATTAAAATAAAAGGTCTTCCTATTGTGTTGAAACTAGGCTGGTAAATGATCAGAGAGGCTGGGCATATTCTTGGGACAAATGTTGATTCATGATACCTGGACATTTGGGGATTAACAACACTTTGAGAAAAGTAAATTAGGCTTTATGTCCATATAGAGTGGGTGACTTGAACCTGAGATACTCTCCCTGTCCCTCATAAATGGAGAATTTTGAAGGAAATATACTTTCAGTGATATTATATACTAGAAAAAATCCACCGTTAGGAAAAGATGTCAAAAATAAAGCCTACCTATTCTCACTGTGCTTCTAGATGAAAAAATTCTAAGAATAATAAGAATAATTATTATGTTAATGAAAATATGCTTATGGGAGACTCATATTATAATTTATTATATTAAAATACAATATAGAAATTTGTATCTGATAATTTGTTATAATAAGCTTGTTATTACACGTTTTTGGAATTCACATTTACACAGCCCACAAGGCAAATACAAGTTAAGGGTAAAGTGTTCCGTGGTTGGCAGCATCCCTTGAGACTCTGAAAAGAACACAAATTCTCTCCAGGAAGAAGTATTTTCAATTCAGGCTAATTAAAATTCTGACACATGAAATTTAAGTAAATATTTATTGATAGAAAAAATAAAGAAAGAAAAAAGTTGCTGGGAGCGATAACCAGCAAAAACAATAAACTATATATTTACATCCCTAGTGACTTCTGAAATTATAATTTTCAGAAATAGATTTCTTTAAAATATGTTAAAGAAATAAATTTGTCGAAATTATGACTAAAGCAAAAGAGACCACCAAAAGTGACCAGCCAACTTTGAAGGAAAAGAAAAGAAACTAGGAAATAATAAATATGATAATTTAACTTAAAAAAATAAATGAAGGGATTAAAAGAGCAAGTTAGACACAGCTAAAGAGAGAAGTAGAAAAGAGGATAGTAAATTAGAAGTAATTATCCTGAACACAGCACAGAGAGCTAAGGAGATGGACATCATGAAATCAGGTTGAAAGGCACAGTGAATGAGATGAAAAGGGCTACAATGTCTATTCAAAGTTTCAGAAAAGGAGAGAAATGGAAAAGGAAGTGCTGAGGCAACATTCAAAGAGATAATATTGATGGAATATATGAATTCTGAACACAGGGATCATATTCTGTACATCCATACCGTAATAAAACTCAGAACGCCAAAGAAAAAAGATCTAAAGGAGCTGGAAAGAAAAGGCTAATTACACATAAATAAAAATACCAGGCTATCAGCTGGTTTTAAAAGCAAAGGAGTTGATACAGTAAAATTGTATCTTAAATGTATTGAGAGGATTTAATGTCAACATCGATGTATAGATACAGCTAAACTATCTACCCAGAATGAGGCGTAAATACTATTTTTCACACAAACAAAAATTGAGAGAGTTTAGTAATAGTGGAATATTATTAAAGAGTTTATAAAGCATGTGCTTCAGAAAAAACACTTGAAGGAAATTCTGAGATGCGAAAATGAACTGTAACCAACAAAATTGGTTAAATATGGAAAAAATTAAAAATTGTTGATAATATGAAATAGTACAGTTAATGTATACTATTGGAATTAAATACACAAATGTACTACTGTATTTCACCACATTAATCAAGGAGGAAAATACCATGACTCTCTCACCAGACTTTTTTTTAAAGGACTTAATATTACCCAGTTGTGATTCAACTGGAAATGAGTTTTCCTAAACTGATAAATAAAATATACTAGAAAAGTAGCATCAATATCATACTTTCTAGTGAGTGACTAGAAGAATTTTCCATGAATTCAGGAAATAGATACTGTTACCACTGCATTGATTCACTGTTGTATTTGTGATACTAGCCAGTTCAAGTGAGAGAGAACAGGAAGGAAATAAAATAACTATTAGCAGAGAATGTGCTTGTCTGTAAAGAAAACTAAAAGAAAGTATGACACTTTTAGAAATAATAACAAAGTTTAGGAAATGGGTGAATAGAACACTTTCAAAGAGTTTACACATTTTAAAAAATAGCATTTAGAAGTGCAACAGAAATGCATGATTTATTTTTATAAATTAAACAAAAAATGTAAAGAATGTTTATGGAGAAAATTGTAAAATATTGTGAAAAGACATCAAAGAAGATCTGAACCAGTAGCTTGCAACAGATACAGTGTCATCCCCTGGGGCTCTTTTTGTTTTTGTGGTGATGTTTTTGATTGACGCAGTGATTGGGTGCACTACTAGATTTGAAGGTCAGGGTTTACAGATGATAGGTATTTTGTAATAAGAGTATTTCTCCCACATTCTTCATAGCAGAGTATCAAGAAATAATGTCTAAATGCTATAAACCACAAGAGTTCTGTATAAGCTATTTATAAACAGATAGTCTTGTAGTTGAAAATAAGAACAATACAGAAAGACCAAAAAAATCTATATACAAGCAGACAAAACAAAATAAAATGAGGAATATGTGTGTCATTTGAGAATGGGTCTACCTTTCTTGCAGCAATAGAAACTTCAACCAGAAAAGGGTTCCTATTACTCATGTAACAAGATACAAGGTATTAGGCATTCCGGGGGTGGTGCAGATACTCAAGCAACTCACAAGGAAACTTGCTCCATTTCTCTGTTCCTCCATCCTTAGTGAGGACTTTTATTCTCTCATCACAAGTTGTTCATTTCCTCTCTGATTATTATTGCTACATTCTGAAAATTAAAAAAAAAAAACTGAAAAAAAAGCCTCCCCCTTCTCTAGGCCTTACTTTTAGTCAAAATTCTTGCAGATTTCCCCATATAATAGTACATTCTCAATCCTAGTTACCAAAGAGTAGACTTAACATATTTTATTTTTGAACACCTATAAGAGATAAAAGTAAAAGAGAATGCCTTAAGAATTGTTGAATGATCCAGATAGAGCATTCTTATATAGAGACAGATAAATAACATAGATTCATTAAAAACTAAAAATAGGATTCCATAACAATATACCTATATCTAAATCTATTTATCTATATATCTATATATAAAACTTCCTGTTTCAGCTCTGACATGCAAAGACCTCAGAAGTTGTTACTTTTATTCATGCAACAGGAAAAATTTCACAAACTGAAAACTAATGATTTTTCTTGAACTGATCAGAAAATAGAGATTGAAGGTAAAATGGCACCCTGAACTCTAGAGAGACAGGTAAAGCTAGAGAGTCAAAGCCAAAATCTGCTTACCTGAAGAAAAAGCCACTGGAATCACAAACTGGTACGAATGCTTAAATGATAATTGTGATGAATTTCTGGAAGCTGAGCATAGGTTAGCTTGACTCTGGGAACTGCAATCTTCAAGGAGCACCCATATTTTAATGGATTGTACTTCCAGGAATCCCACCAGGTTCTCACGGTGAAAGCCAAGAAAGATTCCATTCAGGCTCTTTCTGGGCAAGGAGAAGAGTAACTTTTGTGAAATATGCCCAGAATGTTCTCCATAACAAAGGCCTACTCTCAGGGAAGAAGACTATGAGAACCTTATTGTACCTGGGAGGGCATTTGTCCAAACTCTAAGGCCCCTTGTTTTCCTATACCACATAATGGGGCAGAAAGCAAGCTAAATAAAAATTGTAAGAATCACATTCAAGGTTAATGGGTCCACTAAAAAACTGAGATTTAATCATAAAAATATAGAATCCTTCTCTCCCTCACACTTTACCAATACACCCACAGGGATCCAGTACAATAACAGTGGATTATAGCTGAAAAATCTGCAGGACAAAGAGTATCTGAAGAGGAGTTCTTAGAGTAGCCCAAAGACAATAAGAAAGATTTTTAAAAATTAATAAAAGGGACACTAGAGGAAATTGAAGCTTCTAGCACATACAGCCAGAACAAACAGCCCAGTTTCTAGTCACATTAGCATAAAATCTCAAATTAGGGGGCCAGACCCGTGGCACAGTGGTTAAGTTCATGTGCTTTGCTTCGGCAGCCCAGGGTTTCGCTGGTTCGGATCCCAGGAGTGGACACGGCACCACTTATCAGACCACATTGAGATGGCATCCTACATGCCACAACTAGAAGGACCCACAACTAAAAATATATGACTACGTACTGGGGAGACTTGGAGAGAACAAGCAGGAAAAAAAAATCTCAAATTAGAGACTTGTTTAATTCAGTTCCTATTACTCAACAAATCATGTTTGACATTCAAAAAAAAAAAAGTATAAGCTATGGTAAAAGAAAAGAAAACAAAACTCTAAATGAATAAAACAAGCATCAGAAACAGATGGATATAATATAGATTTGGAATTATTAGACAGGGAACTTTTAAAAACTATGATTAATATGTCAAGGACTCTAACAGAAAAAGTAGTCAACATGAGACAACAGATGGGTAAGGAAAGCAGAGAAATGAAAACTCTAACAAAGAGTCAAAAGAAAATGCTAGAGATCAAAAATATTATAAGAGAATAGAAAACGCATTGATAGGGTCGTCTGTAAACCAGACACGATTGAGGAAACAAGCAGTGAGCTTGAAGATATATCAATAGAAACTTTCTAAACTGAAATGCACAGAGAAAAAAAAAATAAAAGTAACAAAACAATACATCAGGGAATGGTGTAACAATTAAAATGTAACATATGCATCATTGGAATACCAGGAAAAGAAAAGAAGAGCAGAGCAACAGAATTATTCGAAGTCAAAATGCTAAAAACTTTACAAAATTAATGGCAGATGAAAATCAAACACAAAACCAGTAAGTTCAGAAAACACCAAGCAGGATAAATATGAAAATATCTACCTAAGCATACCACATTCAAACTATAAGAAAACATAGACAAAGAGAAAATCTTGAAAGAAACTAGAGGGGGAAAATATCTTACATATAGAGGAAAAAGAAAAAGAATTAGAGTAGATTTCTTGTCAGATACCATGCAAGCAAGAGAACAGAGTGAAATATTTAAAGGGTTGAAAGTAAAATCCTCTCACTTAGAATTCTATTTCCAGTGAAATTATCCTTCAAATTTGAAGAAAAAATAAACACTTTCTCAAAAAAAAACTTATGAATTTTATTGCCAGCAGAGTTACACTGTAAAAAATGTTAAAAGAAGTACTTCAGAAAGAGGAAAATAATATTAGTCAGAATCTAATATTTCCATTCAAAAAGGAAAAGTATCAAAGAAGGGTTTTATGAAAATAAAATTTTTTTAATTTTTTTATTCTTCATCTAATGGATAAGAATTTGTTCAAAGTAATAATAGTAGCAATATATTGTGTGATTATAGTACATGGATGAAATGAATGGCAGCAATGTCATAAGGGATGTGAGGAAGGAATTAGTAGTAATTTGTTATAAGGTATCTATAAAAGGATAATAAGCGAGTACTATAGTACTATAAACATCTCTATGTCTACAAAATTGATAATTTGGATGAAATGGACTAGTACCTTGAAAGATATAAAGTGTCAAAACTCATACAAGAGGAAATAGATCATCTATGAAGACCTATATCTATTATAGTAATTGAATAAATAATAACTTTCCAAAAGAGAAAGCACCAAGCTTAGATGGTTTCACTGCTCAATTCTACCCAACAATCAAGAAATTGAAAAATGATACCAAATCTCTACAGTCTCTTCCAAAAAGTTGAAACAGAAGTAACACTCCTGAACTCATTCTGAGACAAGCAACATCCCAATACCAAAACCAGATAAACTCATTACACGAATGGAAAACTAGAGACCAATATCTCTCATGATCATGAATGCAAAAATCTTCAATGAAATACTAGTAAACTGAATCCAAAAGTGTAAAGAAAGATTACACACCATGACAAAGTGGGATTTATTCTAAGTATGCAAGCTAGTTCAACATTCAAAAATTAATCAAATTAATTAGCAGCATCAACAGGTTAAGAAAAATTAGATGATCATAGCAATAGATGCAGAAAAAGTATTTGAAAAAATCTAATACTCATTCATGATAAAAAATATCTTAGTATACTAGGAATAGAGGAGAACTTCCTTAGCTGAATAAAGACATTTACAAAAATTTACAGCTAACATTATTCTTAAAGGTAAGAAACTGGACATTTTCTCTAAGATCAGGAAGAAGTCAAGGATGTCCCTTGTCACCACTTCAATTCAGCAAAGTATTGGAAGTACTAGCTAGTGCAATAAAGAAGAAAATAAATTTAAAGGAGTACAAATTGGGAAAGAAAGAATAAAACTGACTTTGTTCACAGACGACTTGATTATCTATGTAAAAATATCTCAAAGAATTGACAGAAAAATGCTGGCACTTTTAAGCAATTATACGTATGTCACAGCATACAAGGTTAATATAAAAAAGTGCATTGTTTTCCTATAAACTACTGATAAACAATTAGAAGTTGAAATTATAGACACGACACCATTTATGATAGCACCAGATATAGAAAATATTTAGACATAAATAAAACAAAATATATATAGGATATATACGTGAAAATTAAAAAACCCTAAGGAAATCAAAGACTTACATAAATGGAGTGATATTCCAAGTTCATGGATGGAAGACTGTAAATGACAAATTGTTATAAGCTTGGTGTGGACAAGTCTGTTTTTTTTTTTTTTTTTTTTTTTTTGTGAGGAAGTTTAGCCCTTAGCTAACTATTGCCAGTCCTCCTCTTTTTGCTGAGGAAGCTTGGCCCCGAGCTAACATCCATGCCCATCTTCCTCTACTTTATATGTGGGTTGCCTACCACAGCATGGCGTGCCAAGTGGTGCCATATCCACACCTGGGATCCGAACCGGCAAACCCCAGGCTGCTAAAAAGCGGAACGTGACAACTTAACTGCTGCGCCACCAGCCGGCCCCAGGACAAGTCTGACAGTTGAAAACTCTAGGGGTATCCAGTCAGAGAGAGACCTCCACAATATTGTGAGATATACCACCAGCAGTTTGACCATGTTCCTATAGGAAATATTGCAGAAAAATTCCCTTGTGCATCTGGTAAGGGGAGGGAAAAGGAACCATTCTGAAATACATCAGAGCACTGTGTTCTTCTTAATAAGTCTTTCCCTCAGAGGAAAGTAGTCTACTAGAGCCTAACCTTTTGGGGTTTTCTCAGAGCCTAACTAATCTGGGAAGGAGAACCAATTTCAGCCCAGTTTAGCCATCCTGCCCCAACTAAAAAGGGAGAAAAAACGTGGGAAGCCCTTGTGAAGTTCACAGTCCAGAGGAATAAACTCACTAAAAGACTGAGACCTAATCATAGGATATAGAATGATTCTCCTCCCTCTGCACCTGACCACCCCATGATTAAATGACTATTGATGGCAGTTCCTTTTACCAGAACATGTCTGGCTACCAAGGAAAAAATTACAAGGCATCTAAAAGAAAAAAATGTAATTTTAAGAGACAGAGCAAGCATCAGAACTAGACATGGCAGAGGTGTTTGAATTATCAGATTAGGAACATAAAACTATTATGATCAATATACTAAGAGTTCTACTGGATAAAGTAGACAATATGCAAGAACAGATACACAATGTAAGCAGAGAGATGGAAATTCTAAGAAAGGAATAAAACAAAACAATACTAGAGATAAAAAAGCACTGTAGCAAAAATGAAGAATGCCATTAATGGATTTATTAGTATACTGGATATGACTGAGGAAGAAATATCTGAGTTAGAGGATATATTAATAGAATCCTAAAAAACTGAAAAACAAAGAGAACAAAGATGGAAGGGGAAAAAAAACTGAAAAGAATATCAAAAGACTGTGGGAGAAATACAAAAACTGTAACGTACAGATTATGGGAATACCAGGAGAAGAAAGAGAGAAAGGAACAGAATAAATATTTGAAAAAATAATGACTGAGAATTTCTGCACACAGATGTTAGATACAAAACCACAGATCCAGAAAGCTTAGAGAACAACAAGCAGGAAAAATGCCAAGAAAAGTATTCCTTGGCATATCATTTTCAAACTACAACAGTTCAAAGATAAACAAAAAATTCTGAAAAAATCCAGAGGGGAAAAACATCTTAACTATCAAGGAACAAAGAAAGGAATCAAATTTGATTTTTCCTCAGAAACCATGCAAGCAAGATGAGAAAGGAGTAACATATTTAAAATGTTGAGAGAAAAAACTACCAACCTAGAATTCTGCAGCCAGCAAAATTATCCTTCAAAACTCAAGGAGAAATAATGACTTTCTCAGCAAACAAAATTGAAGGAGTTTGTTACCAGTATACCTTCCTTGCAAGAGATGTTAAAAGAAGTTCTTTAGAGAGAAGAAAAATAATAAAGGTCAGAAAATGGATCTACACAAAATAAGTAAGAGAATTCAGGAAGGAAGAATTAAAGGTAAAATAAAAACTTTTATTGTCCTATTCTTAATTGTTCTGATAGATAACAGTTTATTTAAAATAATAATACCAGAAATGCATTTGATTATGCATGCTATGTGTATATCTTATGTATATGTATAAGTCTATATGTATATATCTTATATATATATATGCTTATGTATGCTGATATATAAGTGAAATGAATAATAACAATGATGCAAGGGATAAATGAGAGGGGAGAATTAGGATAATTTTGTTGTTATAAGGTATTCACACTATCCATGAAGTGATATAGTGTTATTTGAAAGAGGACTTGGATTAGCTGTGTATATTGCAAACTCTAGGACAACCACTAAAAAAATTTAAGAAAGAATTATAAAGAATATGTGAAGGAAGGAGAAAAAATAGAATTATATAGAATGATCAATTAAAAGCACAAGAGGTAAAAAAAGAGTGAAAGAAAAAGTAGGAACAAAGAACTAGGGCAACAAATAAAAAACAGTAACAATTATGGTACATAGTAATCCAAAACAGCAATAATCACTTTGAATGTCAATGGTCTAAATGCCCCAATAAAAAGACAAAGATTGTAAGAATGGACCAAAAAATAAAACATACTTCAACAAATTTAAAAGGACAGAAATCGTAAAGTGTCTGCTCTCAGACCACAATAGCATTAAACTAGAAATCAATAATAGAAAGATAAATGAAAAATCCCAAAATACAAGGAGATTAAATAACACACTTCTGAATAATACATGGGTCAAAGAAGAAATCTGAAGATAAATTAACAAGTATTTTGAACTAAATGAAAATGAAAACACAGCCTATCAAAATTTATGGGATGCAGTGAAAGCAGTAATTAGAGGGAAATTTATATCATTAAAGGTATATACTAGAAAAGAAGAAAGATTTAAAGACAATAATCTAAGTTTCCACCTTAGGAAACTAGAAAAAAGGAGAAAATCAAATCTAAAGTAAGCAGAAGAAAAGAAATAATAAGAAATAGAGCAGATATCACTAAAATTGAAAACAGGAAATCTGAGAAAATCTGCAAATCCAAAAAAAAAAGAAAAAAATTTTTTTCTTTGAAAAGATCAGTAAAATTGATAAGCTTCTAGCCAGGCTAACTAAGAAAATAAGAAAAAGAAAGGACACCAATTACTAATATCAGAAATGAAAGAGTTAACTTCGCTACAGATGCTGGACATTAAAAAGATAATAAAGAAGTACTATGAACAATTCTATGCCCACAAATTTGATAACCTAGATGAAATGGACCAATTCCTTGAAAGATATAATTTGCCAAAACCAACACAAGAAGAAATAGACAATTTGAATAGGCCTCTTCTATTAAAAGAATTGAATCAATAATAAGTAACCTTCCAATACAGAAAGCAGATGGGTTCACTGGTGAATTCAACCCATTTAAGGAAGAAATAATTATATTTTTTTACAATCTATTTCAGAGCATAGAAACAGAGGGAATATTCCTTAATTCATTCAATGAGGCCAGCATTACTCTAATACTCAAAACAAAGACATAAGAAAATAAAACCACAGATCAATATCTCACATGAACATAGAACTCAAAACTCAACAGTAAGAAAACAAACAACCTGATTAAAAAATGAATCAAACCTAACATACACTTAATTAAAGAAGATATACAACTGGCAAAATACATATGAAAAGGTGCTCCACATCTTATGTCATCAGGGAAATATAAATTAAAACAATGAGATTCTACTAGAAGCCTATTAGAATGGTCAAAATCTGATATACTGATAACATCAAAAGTTAGCAATAATGTGGAGTAACAGAATCTCTTATTCATTGCTGTTGGGAAATGCCACATGGTACAGGCACCTTCAAAGATAGTTTGGCAGTTTCTTCCAGAACTAAACACACTCTTACCATACAATTCAGCAATCACTCTCCTTGGTACTTACTCAAAAGAATTGAAAACTTATGTCCACACAAAAACCTACACCCAGATGTTTAGAGAAACTTTATTAATAATTGTCAAAAGTTGGAAGCAACCAAGATGACCTTCATGAGGTAAATGGATAAACTGTGGTATATTCAGGCAACGGAATATTATTCAGAGCTAAATATAATGAGCTATCAAGCCATGAAAAGACTGGAAGGAAACAAATAGATATTACTAAGTGAAAGAAGCCTACATACTGTATGATTTCAACCATGACATGCTAGAAATGGTGAAACTGTGGAGCTAGTAAAAAGACCAGTGGTTGCTTGGAGTAGTGGAGGGAGGGAGTGAAGAATAGTAAGAGCACAGGGGATTTTTAGGGCAGTCAAAATTCTCTGTATGATACTATAATGTTGGATACACATCATTATACATTTGTCTAAACCCTTAGAGTGTACAAGATCAAGAGTGAACCTTGGGACCGGCCCCTTGGCTGAGTGGTCAAGTTTGCTCTTTGACATATACTGCTAAGAGAATGAAAATACAAGCCCAATTTTATCTTGGGAGAAAATAATTCCAAAACATATCTCTAATACAGGACTTTTGTTTAGAATACACAAAGAATCTTAGAATACAATAAGGTTATGTGCTGCATAAGGACATTTCGGTCAATGATGGACCGCATATACCAAGGTCATCACCTAAGATTAATTCCATATAGCCTAGGTGTGTAGTAGGCTATATTATCTATTACTTACTTGTGGAAGTACACTCCATGATGTTTGCACAATGACAAAATCACCTAAGGGCGCATTTCTCAGAACATATCTCTGTCATTAGGCAACACATGATTGTAATAAGAATGAAAACAATTAAGTAAAACATGGGCAAATGATTCAAACACAGATTTTACCAAAGAGGTTTGGATCACAAATGAGTATAGGAAAAAAATTCTCAACGCCATTTGTCACTAGGAAAACGTAATTTAAAACAACAATGAGAAACCACTATACACCTATTAAAATGTATAAAAGTAGAAAAAGATTGATCATGTGGTAGAATTGAAACTCTGCACTACTTGTGGAGATATGAAATGGTACAAGTACTTGGGGAACAGTTTTGGCAGCATTCTACAGATTTAAGCATGCCTCCACCATATAACCAAGACATCCTACTCCTAGGTACTTACCCAGGGGAAATGATGAAAGTATATGTCCACACAGGGACTTTTACATGGTTAGTCATATAAGATTTATTTGTAATAGACAAAACCTTTAAACAGTCCATATGTTCTTCAAAAGGTGAATGGTTAGATAAATCGTGGTATATCTATACAATGGGATACCACCCGGGAATAAAAAAAAAAGGGAACTATTGATGCAGGCAACAACATTGATGAATCTCAAAATAATTGTGCTGAGTGAGAGAAACAAAATGAAAAAAACAATACGTAGAGTATGATTCCAATTATATAAGATTTTAGAAAATTCAAACTAATCTACAATGACAGAAAGTGAATCAATTCTCACCTAAGGAACAGACTAGCCCAGTGGAGCAGGAAGGAGGAATTACATAGAGGCACAAGGAAATTTGAGAGAGTGATGTATTTTGATTGTTATGATAACTTTATTTGTGTATATATATTTCAAAAATTATCAAATTGTGCATTTTAAATATGTGCAGTTTTTGTATGTCAATTATACCTCTATATAGTTATTAAAAAAGAATGAATAATTCTCAAATTACTTTCAAATTTAATATTATTTCTCACTCAAACCAGAAATGGATAGATGAGAAGTGCAAAAAAAAAAAAAAGTAAAAATTAATAACAATAGGCCTATGTAATCAAATTCCAAAGAAAATATGATTTACTTTTTACTTATGAAATAACTACATGTTAATTACTATATGCAAGTCATTCGTCTACAGTATAAGATATTATGCTACATGCACCTTATATTACTCTGAAAGATGGACTATTATTTTCATCATACCTATTTTATATATGAGGAAATTGGAGTACAGAGAGGTCAAGTAACTGATTCAAGGTCAATTAGCTGGTAAGTCATAAATCCAATATTGGAACCCAATAGTTGGTAAGTTTAGTGTCCATTCATTTAATCACTACAATATACATCCTCTCTCACAGCAGTAAATAGAATCCTGCAGTGTGCTCAAACATACATACATGTCAACTTGAGTATATCTCAGGAATATAGGTACATTTTACAACTAAAAAATCTATTAATGAAATTTACTACTTAGCAGATCAAAGGAAAAAAGAAACTATATAATCATTTTAAATGCAGAAAACTCTTTGATGTTATTCAACAACTCTTCATGATTTAAAAATATTATCTTTAAACAAATATTTTCCCCATGATTTACCAAAAAGTGTATCTACCAAAATTGTGAAACAAATGTTAAATTTAATGGTGAAAAGTTTATAAGTCTTATCTTTAAGTTCAAAAGCAAAAAGAGTGTCCACTATCACCACTTCAATGTTGTACTGAAGGCCTTGGCTATTGCAGTCACATAAGAAAAATAAATAAAGCATAAAAGGATCAGAAAGATAGAAAGAAAGTTATCATTACGATTGTTTACACAGAAAATTCAAGGCAATCAAGAGACACGCTACGAGAATTAATAAGAGAGTTCATCAAAGCTACTTGTTTCTGACTCAATATATAAAAATCCATTTCATTCATATATACCAGCAATTAGAAAATATAATTTTGAAATGATACTTTTTAAAATAAAAAGTAATATCTCAGATAACTATGATTAATCGTACCTGAAAATATGTCAGAACTTCATAGAGAAAATTCTAAAGCTTTATTGAAGAAAACATATTTTGTAAGGTTGAATTTCTCGCACAGCTGTGAATTAACAGACTTCCAAAAGAAATCCAACAGGGCTGTAAATTCAACATCAAATTAATATGGTAGAACTAAGGTCCTTGAATACCCAAGACAGTTTTGAAGAACAAAGCTGATACCATATACCAACACTTAAAATAATATACCCGATTTTATCAAATCTAAAACAGATAATTTTATGTCTGCTAATTAAATTATACACCTAAATGTTTTCTAATCTCAAACACCCACACACATTTACTTTTATGTTTACTGAAAGAACCCTTTTGGGTTTACACGTGTATGTATGTGTGTATATAGTATGTATATACACAGGCATATATCTTGTGCATACGTATAGAGAAAAATATAAGTGAAATAAATTGGCTAAAGTGCTACCAAACTATTTTGCCATTCAGAGTTTGAATCTTTTGAATTACTTTTCTATTCAGAGTTATCAATGTCTATGTTTCTTCGTTACAATATCATTCTGTTCGTCATCAAGAGTGCTGTTGATTCTCATCTCTCTAAACGGCGATTCAGTTTTAGCTTCAGAATTTTCACCCAAGCTGCAGATACCTGTTCTGTAAGTTTTAATGTAAATTTTGCCAGCCCTGGTGGTCTAGTAGTTAAGAATCATCACTCTCACTACCTTGGCCCTGGTCCGGTTCCCCATTAGGGAACCACGCCACCCGTCTGTTCCTTGTCATACTGTGGCAGATGTGGGTGGTGTGATGTATAAAGCTATGCTACTGCTGTTTGAAATATTAGCACAGTCACCCATGGTGGACAAGTTTCAGCTGGAGCTTCCAGACTAAGACAGGCTAGCAAGAAGGACCTGTCAACCCAATTTCAAAAAATTGACCATTGGCAGCTGAGCATTGTCTGAAAAAGCAATGGAATGTGAGACGATGGTGCAAAAAGCCTGGGCAGGGTTCCGCTCGGCTGCACCCGGGGTTGTTAGGAGTCTGGAATCCACTCGACAGCGCTAACAACAAAGTTTTAATGCTGGTCCTTTGTTGATAGTACAAAAGGAATCAATTGAATGTTTCAGACAACTACTTGGACCCACATTCTTTCCTCAAATGATTCTTAAATGATTTATTGACTGAAACTTTGAGGAACTGTGATTGTCCTGTCATGCCACCAGGAATAACAACTAAATTAATGCATAAGTAGGCACATAGCACATTTCCCATCACAAATGCCCTCTGGCTTGGAGTGATTGTAAGATGCTGTCAATTTTAAGATGTGTCCCAATCATAGAAATGTTAAAATATGAAAAATATGCATATTATGATTGTTGAAATATGGCAAATTAGACAAAGTTTTATTCTCATTATTAATCAGTAGAAATTGGATATGGATTATTCAATAAATGAGGAGGTGTGTTCATGTGTGGTTATTGTATCATGATTTGCAATAATAAAAATTAAATTTAAAAACCTGGAAACAAAAAAATACTCATCATCTGTTTGATGGATAAGTAAATTGTTGGGCATTTCTAAATGGAATATTTTATAGGAGTGCAAACAAATGAACTCTTTATATTTTTCAACATAGATGAATCAGAGAAACAAAATCAGAACAGGTAAATAAATTATGTAAATTAAAACAAGATAATTCAAAAGTAAAAATGAATTGAATAGGGCTGTATATAAAACACGGTTAAGACTAATAAACAAAACCTTGAGGGAAAAAAAGTATGTGGAAGATTTTGATAAATTTTCTTGTTAGTGCTGTAGCATAAATTCTGACTCCTAGCAACCCTGTGTAGAGCAAAGCAGATCCTTTGCCCGGTCTTTTTGTGCCATCCTCTCACCTTCCTATGCTATATCAGATAATGCTCTGCTGCTATTCATAAGGTTTTCATGGGCAACTATTTTGGAAGTGGGTGGCCAGGTCCTGCTTTCTAGTCTGTCTTAATCTGGAACCTCCCCTGAAAGCTTTCCACTATAGGTGACCCTGCTAGTATTTGAAATACCAGTGGCATAGCTTTCAGCATCACAGCAACATGCAGCTATCACAGTATGACAAGCAACAGACACATGGTGTGTTTCCCTGACCGGGAAACTAATCCAGCCTGTGGCCTTGAGAACATCGTCCTAACCACTAGACCACCAGGGCTGGCTTTTGATAAATTATGATACCATAATTATAAAATTTAAAAGAAGGCAATGCCATAGATTGCACAAAATTCTCAAAGTTGTAAATAATGGTATAGAGAATTAGGGCCATAGTGATGAAAGAGGAAAAGAGACACAGGGCAAAGGGAATAGAAAGAGAAAGGCAATTCATACCAGGAAAAGGGGAACTGGTGGTGATCCTTTGGAGGAGATGGATTGATTTTATATAAGCAGAGAGATAAGAAGGCATATTGCCATATCCGTGTAAATAAATATTTGAACTTTCAACACCAACATTTTGCATGATCTCTTTTCCAGAGGGTGTACTGGTTCCAAGGAAGAAGTGAGCAATATTTGGATGGAAAACATCATGTCAGTGCATTTGTTATGGCATTTTGTTATTTCATAAAAGTTGAATAATTTTATTTCAGGCCCCACATTGAAGAGATAATTGTACTGGGCATTGTGATTTAATCTTGGTGTAACAGGACCTTGTTCAGCCATTTATCTCAATAATACCCCAAATTCTGTCTTGTCTTACGTTGAGTAGTCCTTTTCATCCTCATTATTGTGTTTATATGCCCATCTAACAAAGAAGTAGATCCTAAAGATTTTGGTCATTCATCCTTGAAGGTTGAATTAATATTAGTTCCTTTAAAGAACAGAGAGCAGGGAGAAATTCAGCAATAGCAGCCTGTTCAGCTCTTTAGAGACTTTCTTTAGTTGAACGGAACTTCCAAGGACTAAGTTAAACGCCTGCCTTAAAACAATATAATATCCTTGTCTCATTCTCTTTGCCCTTACTGTATAAAATACATGTGAAGCACACATGAACCAATTAAATTATAAAAAAAGCATCTCATCTTCACACCAGAGTAGATAATAAAATATGTAAACTGCTTTATAGTTTCTAATATACTTTGAGTTATACTGGTCTATTTGACCTATGCAATAATCCGGTGACAGAAGTGAAACTGGTATTATGTTTCTTGTGCTAAATATGAGAAAAATGAGCTCCTGAAAATTACTTTTTTTGAGATGACAGGAGAGCGTATTGCCACAAACCATATAAAACTGGGAGATCTTGCAAATACTGGATATTAGCCAGGGAAAAGTTTGTTGTGTTTCTGTTTTTGGACAGCACATTATTCAGGGTTCCAAATATAATCTAGTAGCTAGTCCAAAGAAATAGCAAATAAACACTAGCATTACCTGTTGGTTTGCAAACTCGCCCTCCAATTTGGAGCACAAGGAAAGACCGAAGAGAGGTAGGCCACTTCAGATTTGTAGGTGACAGGTTTAATAAACAAGGGAACTTACATACAAGGCTTGTCTTGGGGGGCCACAAGACAAGCAGATCTCCACATCTGCCTGCCACAATCTTTAAAGTTTATATAGAGGCCTGAACTGGGTTGTGTCACATGTACTGCCCAGATGATCTCAACAGCACATTACTCTCATAAGGCTGTGTTCTTGAAATTGACTCCTACTGTGGGAACAGTAAGTGAAATGTACATTCCAAGGACAGGGGATGGGGTGAGGAGGCTTCAACTGCTGGGTCCATCTCACAGGTCAACCGGCAGTCATGTCCTCTCGATGATCTCCTCCAACATTAACAACGACTCAAATAGTTTGAGACACTTCAGTCTGGAACACTGTTTCCATTAATTATTCTTTCTAATCCTTTTATGATTTATATACCTCAGTGGTCTTTCTTTAAAGAGGGCTTTGGATTTTCCAGGATATCTGATGTTAATAATTGGTTAGCAAATCCAAATGATGCCTGAGTTGAATAGAGGAAAAGTTGAGAAGAAGGTTTTCATAGCTGCAGGCTCTGTTGGTGGCAGTAATTAAAAATCCAGATGATGTCCAGGTCATACATCCTTATCAGGAGGGTCACTGACCTTCAGAAGTGATGCCTGTCAGAAGGATCTAAGTCTGTGGCAGTATTTTGGGTTAGGGTAACTACTCGGCGCAACTGTTAGAGAGAAGGTACACAGGTCTGCTGAATACCTCTCAATCCACTGGAGTAAAGGCATATGTTCTGATATCCTCTACCTTTCATTCCAAATCAGTTCAGAAAACTGTTTGGTCTCTATCCCAGGTCCCATGTAGTTGGTATGGAATGTTCAGTGAGGTGAATAGGGAACATTCTGAACTAGTTCTTCTATTGATGCTTCAAGAGTTTTCTTGACAGTGAACCTGAAGGCCTTCAGCTCTGTTGGTATCTGCTGTGCCTACTATATAACAGGCATGACTTCCTTTCTTGGTGGTACCTGGGAGTGCTACCTGTGGAGAGTGGAGAGGACTAGAAACGAGCTCTCAAAGGGCTCCTTTACTCATTCTGCTGAGGGATGGCACTCAGGATGGAGGCTGAGTCCAAAGCCTTGGTTCAAGATTTACACCTCCATAAATAGCTTTGGATGAGCTACAGTTTCATAGCTTTACTCTGAGGATACAATGCCTGCCCACCCCTGCTTAGCCCCCACATTCACACCTCATCTGTCCCTTCTCCTGTAGCTGTCTCTGGACTGCACCTATGCTTTATGTTTTTCTGTTCCTTTTGTATTTCCCACAGAGCTCTTATAACCAGTTTATTAAGAAGCCTCAATTCAGAGAGCAAATATAAAATGCTATTTTTCTCTAGCCACTGCTTTCAACTATGTTCTGTCCACTGTCCCTTCCCTTACTAACACCTCAGGCAGATTTCATGGCTTTTTGTTCAAATTTTGATCACTTTCAAATACTAAATGTACAGTCTAGTCAAAAGTTCCAAACTCTGATCTGATTTAAAATTCATCTCTTTCCCTTCCCCCAGGGGCAGCCGGGCTTATGACTCAAGTGTTGATTAATGTCAGTGTTCACACTCCTCCCTCCCATTCCAGACTTGGTCTGTAGAGTGGGGCATGGTCTTAGTCTGGGACACTCTTCACTCTTTCAAGAGTGAATTTTTATCGTGGTTTAATGCTGGACAGGAGAATCGGGTAGAGATTTTCTTATGCAACTGGCTTTTTAATCATCTCAGTGTGGAAGAGAGGCATCTAGTGTCTTGCTCCAGCCAGGGCCGGTTCTGTTAAAATTGCCAGTCTACAACTATAGACTCCATGGAAATGGAGTGCTGTGCATGTGTTCTGGAGTTGTGCTAAGCCTCCTCCTGGCCACCTTTGTCGCCAAGGACACCCATCCAAGACAGGCAGCCAGGGCTCACTCTATTCTCACCACTGGGTTTTCCCTCATGACTTGGTCTCCTCCTCTTTGCTCTATGTTCTTCACATGAGAATCGTTATACTCTAAGGTTCTCTTCAGTAACTTCCGTGGGTTCAGGGAAAACTATGGCATAGTCCCTAGTCACAGTGTTATTGAAATTGCTCTAGTAAACTATTGCCTTTCGAAATCTGTGGATGAGAATACAACATCAGCCTCTACATGCTCATGGAACACCAAATTCTGGGGATCACTTTAAAAGTTTAGAAATTCCTCACCATACTCCTCTCCAATAGGCATTTGGGCTGCCACTTGTAATTAAGATGCCAGGCTCTACAAGCCATACTCTCAAGGCTTTCTCTCAATAAGCATCTCTCCATGAAGAGTGGAGCGTGTGACTTCTTACCATAAACACTGCAGTTCTAGCCAGTCCTACTCTGCCAGCTCCCTTCCACACCCTTCTGATGTTAAGAGAAAATAAAGAGGCTGGCCAACTGGGCTGGCAGTAGTAGAACCCACTCTGCCACATTTTACTAAGCTTTGGAGAGTCTCCGGCCCTGATTTTACATTGTAGATCTTGTGACATTAGATCGGTCATACCTATTAGTCCTCAGGTTTGGGGCCTAAATGACAATTTTAAGTCAATAAGAGAGATCCCAAATGACAACCCTATTCCACAACTTTACCTACTTGACGTAATCAAGATTGGTCGTCTATTCTAAGGTTTCCTTGGATAAGAGAAATTTGGAGAAAGCCAAAACTTCTGATTCACAAGAAGAAAGTCCATAATTATCTAAAACCCAGAGGTAGCTGGGCTAGACCTTCCCAACTGTGTCCAAAGTTAAGGACAAAGCATTTTGAGCTAGGTCGGCTCTGATCAAAGAGCCAAGGCTTATGGGTAAACAGCTATTGGCCAAAATGGAATCCATTTATTTTCGCACTGTATGTACATCTGAACTATCTAAATAAGAATTGTACTTCTCCATATACGCTCCAATATTAGTTTTTTGTACATTGACTTCCTCATAAAGGAGGGTCTTTCTAGCCCTGAGCATTTATGTTTCTCATGGTTCTAGTGTAGTCAATGTACCTTGAGGAATTGTTTTGGTTTTTGCTTTTAGTGTCCTAAATCTCAAATTTTATGTTATATTGAAAAGTTCACACTCTCTTCAAATGCTAAAATATTTGTGGTGATAAACAAGGAACTTATTTTTCACATACATATCTTGTACAAATGAAACCATTTAAAGAGTAATGCTAGCAAGCTTCTTTTGTAAGCATACAAATGTAATCATTATTAATTTTATTTGAAAAAGTATATTTCTGGATGTAGGAAAAGAATTATTCAGTCATAATCTCTACCTCTTTTTTCTCTCTCCTCTCTCTCTCATATTATATATTATATATGTATATATACTTTTATTATATGTAGCATATATGCTTCATATAATATTATAATATATAACTTAGTAATATATAATATGAGAGGGAGAGAGATCCTTCTCTCAACTCTAAAACAATCTATTAATTTTCAAATCCAATTAAGCAATAGATATTCATTAATGTAGTTAAAATAAAATGGTATTTTATTTATAGGAAATCAACTAGTATACACTTGCTGAGTAAAACATCTAATGCATTTACGATCGACACCTATTCTAACATTCTATGTAAGGATGTTCCAGTTATCAAAGTATTTTCTCTTAAATCCAAATCACTCTTCAATACATGTTCTGCAACAATGGCTGGAATTCCTTCAAGAATTACTCCTTTACAATAGGAAAATCTTAAACTTTCTCAAGAAGAGGGTACTAGTAGGGACATTGAAGGAGGAAGGGGCTCTGCTGCTGGTTTTTTGGCAGCCTAAAGGTTAGTCAGCAGAGTAGGTGTGAGGACATCTTGTAGTCCTCTGTCACAACCATGCAAGCAGAACACACAGTCCTTTAGCAACCTTTCCACTCCAGCCTAGACTACTGATCGCTTTCCCACAGACTTACACCAATCCTAGGTCTTCCACTTTGGATGGAGGGGTGACTCATAGAAACAGCACTGGGAATCAGGGTAGAGGAGAAAGCCATGATTGAAGTTGGGGACCAAAGTAAAGGACATGGAGCCAAACACACAAGATACTAGAAAAGAACTGAAAGTAGCCTTTTACCTTCGTAGAGGTGCAGCCAAGGAATGAAAGTAGACTGTTCAGGAAACTACATCAGAGAACAAGCACTTCTCAGAGGACAAGCAGTGAATCAGAATTTCATATGCCATCAAGCCAAATAGGGGCTGCTCACCAAAGGAGCTACACTTGACTGAACCAACTCATCCTTTGCTAATGTTTGCTGAACAATTATTTTGAGCAGGGGATTACTCTAAGTACCTCATAGGTTCTAAGTTAACAAGAAAATAGGCCAGCCAGGAAATGTCATGAAATTACACCCAGTTTTAAGATTTATAATTCTATTTTGCATTCATAATAATTAAAATGAGATTAAAATATAAAGCCACATCTTAAATAACATTTAAAATAAAATTTCACAAACAATCACATCTGAATATAATTTATTTGACTATTATAGCACAAAATAAAAAACACCATGGTAAGCTGCCAATAAATCACATTTTGCTTTTTTTAAGACACTGTTTCTGTGTCGTAGGTTTTACAAAGGCTAACATGAGACATGGATCTGACCTCTAAGGAGCATAGAATTGTGTTGAACAAGATTTGAGTTAATATAATAATCACCAAGTGGCTTGTTCAAACAATAAATATCGAAGGTATTCAAGAGAGAGAGATATTATTGATTGGTATAATTAAAGAAGGCTTCACTGAAGGAGGAAGAATTGGGTTGGATCTAAAGAATTGGAACCTGGGGAGAAATTAAGTGTTTCTGGAGAGCATTGGTTAGACATTGTGGAAGGATTGTCAGGACACCATATGGTCTGTAGAGGAAATTACTGAAAATCAGATTGGAAATGTATAATGGATCCACACTATGGAAGAGATTTTTCATACTGTTAGGAAAATTCAATTTATCATTGTAGCCGACTTCAGCAGCTTGACAGTACATGACTATTAGGGGTTTCTATGTTTTCTACAAATTCTCCCTTCTTTATTGGTTTTTCATTCTTATCCCTAGATAGTCCCTTTGCTATGAAGGGCTATATAGCTCCAACAAGCACTCAATGTTTACAATTCTCTTGAGTTTATTTGTGTACTGGCATCATTCCCTCTGTTTTACAAGCAGGATTTGTGGAGAAATGTTTGGCAGACATTGCCCAGGCTGTGAGTTCAATCTTTGCACCTGTGTCTCCAGATTACATTTAGATGGCCTTGCCCTGAAACACCTCAAACCCTTTATTTGGCTGAGTGTGAGTTCCCTTGGCATTGATATCACTTTTTTCTACTTGAGACTCGTGGCTGTGGATTTGGCTGACTGTTTATCACTTTGCCCTTATCCTTTAATCTTGCCCTGGAAAGCAAGGCTTGCTGTCTGACCTCAGATGCAAGTCCCTCAGGGGGAGCCTGCCTCTTCCTTATGAATGGGATATCTCTTGGTTTGACATGCCCATAAAGAAATCAACATGATCTGAAGAACTGTCGAGGTTGGGAGATGGAAAGGGTCTTCATTAGGCCAATCCAATCTCTAATCAGATCTCCAGTTGGCAGTAAGCCATATGGAATTATTACTGGTCTTCTGATGGAGGAGGCTGAAGGAACCCTGAAGAAAGTGAACGCCTCTCTCCCTCCTCCTATTATCAAGACAAGTTTCCTACCTATTATTTTCTAGCTATGACCTAGTTTCTCCCTCCCAACTTTTCCAAACCCCCTGCTCTTTCTTTAGCTCAGGCACCTTCTCCTGCAAGTGCCATGCCCCTGGGCAAAGCTTGTTTCAAAATCCTCCAAAACTGTTTGGTTCTTTGTAGAAGGTTTTTAAAAAATTTCTTTCTGAACCTGTCCTTAATGAAGTGAGGATATTACAACCAAGCTTTAAATTGTTCTTTAAAGTATGGTTACGTAGAAATAAAGAAATTTCGTTCCTGATTGTGCAACTGCAAAGGACACACGCCTTCCAGGGCCTGTGGAATGTTCTTCTGAATATCCTACAACATTCGGAGGATGAATTTTAATTTTAGAAATGTTAAAGAATCATATATGTTCAAGCCTGGTAGAAGGAATCTAGTGAAATCATGTAATTCTGTGTCAAAAATAGAGTTTACTTTAAAAAACATGGTTGATATTTGTGAATTGGCATTAATCACTTATTTGTCATTATGTATGAGACTCTGCATCCCTGCATCCACACCCACATGATGTCTGCAAGACCCGTACTCCATAATACATCTAGCATCCTGGCAAGGGACCCACCTATATTGTAGCACTTACTATGGTGTGTTATAATTTATTGTTTACATATCTTTTCCTCCATTGAGACAGTGATATCATAGAACCTAGTAAGTATGTCATAGCCATCTCTGCACAATGTTTGGCCTGTAAAATGTGCCCAATAAATATTTAGTAAATGCATAAAATATTGACAGAGAACTACTTTAGCGAAGGTGAAAAATTCAAATAGATCTGTGGAGATTTTTCCAAAATATATTTATTTTTCCTTTGGCGGATATGATTGAATGTCATTTTCTCTGTTTCCCCTGATTATTGTCATTGTGTGCTTCCCAAATTTTCTAAAAGGAACATGTATTATTCTGTTAAATCAGAGAAAAGAAAGTCGAGAGTTAAGAAAAAACACACCTGTGGTAATATGAACAGTTTTTCCTGTTCATGGACACAAGTAAGAGAAAGCATCTAATATAAGCAAAAGTGTGGTTGGTTTGGAAATGTGAATCAGTCTACTCTCGCTTGAATTACATGTGTACAATCTAGGAGATATATGATCCACAGATGAGAGTCTTTAAGGAGAATGATTAATGCATGCTCCTTGTATATTTCAATGATGTTACAAGTCTGTTTACTTAAAAAAGTTAGTGTGGACACTAAATAGGCTCTTCCATGTGGCATTCAGTTGAAGTTTTTTCAGCTTGCTTACTAGTGACACAATTCATCCAAATGAGAGCATTAAAAAGCTGACCCTGAGTGGGAAAGATTTTAGCATGGGCCTTTGCCTACAGTCTGCATGTGAATTCGGTTTGAAGATGAACATACAGAGCTTTCTCTTTCATGGAATGAATGATCCTACATAAGTCCTCTCATCTCAGACACCTGCAAGGTGAGTCAAAAGAATGCTTGAACCTACTAACGAAGTGGGAAGTTTTATTTTAATTTATTGTTGTGGCTTGATTTTTGCTTTTTTGATATAATTAAATAAACATTACTTTTAAGAGAGCACTAATAGTTTACCTGAAACTTCCCCAAATGCGCCATCAGCTCGAATGCACAGGGTTGAGGCCAATCAGCTGCTCTGCCTGTGTCACCTTTGAATTGTTCCTTTCCTGGACCTCTGTGGAAGTCCCAAGCTTCCCCATTTCTGGATATGATCAACGTAGGCAGGGCCCTCCCTTCCAATATTATCTCCCATTCCACCCATAGGTCCTGCTCTCAGCCTGTCACGTGATGAACTAATTCTTACAGATAATGAGAATTAGTGAGCAAGCCCTGGTGTTCTAACCCTGTGGACAGTCTCTTTCCTGTGTCCCTGGAGCTCCTAGTCAAAGGATCATCTCTGACTCACTTTCTAATCCACTTGTGGGATGATGTTCCAGTGCTCCAGGAACAAAGCCTAGAGTCCTCAACAAATTGGTGCAAGGAAAGCTCTTCAGTCTTATCTTCAAAATGCCTCTTTCCCAACTCTGCTGACCAACTCTTATGTGGACACCTATTCCTTGAAAGAGTTAGTTATCTCTTTGATGATGTTATTCTTTCAATGCTGATGTTTCTACTCCCACTCCTTCACAAATATTACCTTCTAAATTCAGCACAAATGCTACCAACTTTTAATAGATTTTCCTCCCCTTTCCTTAGCACCATAGAATGGTTCCCTTCTCCTTTTTCCCAAAGCACTTTGCTTTATGACACTCTTCATTTATTGATTGGGTTATAGGTATGTAGATTTATAAATCCAGTAGATTTTAAATTTACAGAAGGTGATACTATTTCTTTGTATATATTCGAAAATTAGCACAATGTCTTGACCATAGGTAGAGCTCAACTATGCTTTAGTTGGAATTTAGAAGTATTTAAATTTTATTTTAGATGAGTCAACATTTATTTGATAAAATCCTAATAGTAGAATTTCTTATATTTTAGGTGAGGGAAATATTTTGAGACTATTTGTGCTTTCGATTTTGCACTTAGGAAGTTATATTATGAGTGACTTCTTGCTCTTCCAAGGTGTGAGGCAAGCTGTACGCTGTGTGTGCATATAGAAGTGTTCTTCATATGGACACTCAATGAGAACTCATGCAGGAAAAGCAGGTAAAGGGAATACTCCATGGTTTTATGGTTCCACATAACTAATCATGATGTAAGTACAAATAAAGACTAGTGCTATGGAATTTGTTAGTCACCTAACAAATAAGAGGTGCTTATCATTGTGAAAGGCAGTCTCTTTAGGTGAGGAATAATGTAATCATTGCTTTAAGAAATAAAATGAAAGAACATTTGAAAGAGTTGCAAATGGCTTATAATAGTGCTTGATAGAGAGTAGGTACTAAGTGTTTGCAAAATAAAATAGACAATTCAAAATTTTAAAATAATGTTTTAGGGGCCGGCCTAGTGGTGCAGCAGTTAAGTGCACAAGTTCCACTTCGGTGGCCTGGGCTTCTCCAATTCGGATCCCAGGTGCAGACACCGCACCGTTTGGCAAGCCATGCTGTGGTAGATGTCCCACATATAAAGTAGAGGAAGATGGGCACGGATGTTAGCTCAGGGCCAGTCTTCCTCAGAAAAAAGAGGAGGATTGGCAGCAGATGTTAGCTCAGAGCTAATCTTCCTTGGGAAAAATAATAATAATAATAATGTTCTAGACACTCAGTGGCCATTATTTAACGATTCTGAGGGATAACATTAGAATAGTGTAATAACTGTTATAGGAGAGTGGCTCAGCACTGGTTATGGCTTGGGTATAGGATGCGCTATAGGAATTTAACTTTAGGATGGTAAGGGAAACTTGTTGACTGAACACAGGACTTATAATGAAGACGAGGGATCCTGAGAAGCTGTAAAAACAGGCTAGAACCAGATCTTGAAGAGCGATGAATTGATTTCAATACTAACAAGTTTTAATTATATTATGTAGATTCAGCATACAAAAGATGAATATGGAAAACAAACATGACATAACATGCCACAAAATTGTCCATATGATTTCTTGTCTGGAGAGAAAGCTCCTGAAATCACACTCATATTTTTTTTATGGATTAATGAAATTGCTGAAATGGGAGAAATCTCTTGGACCAAGTCTCTCAAAGCACATTTAAAGAAACTGTGGTTCAAAAAAGTTCAGTGACTTCATAAAGAGCAAACACCTGCCAAGTGGCGGAGTAAGGACCACAACCTACATTTTCTATTCTCTATTCGAGTACCATACTCCCTAGTCTGGATCATATGACAGAGGCTATTAAAGCCAGTGGTGGTTTCATGAACCCATCTCTAGCCACACATATGACTCTTGAACTCTTTCCTTGATCAGGGATAGATATGATAATTAAGAATAACTCAGCAAAAGAAATCATGGTATGATAAGAAAAAGAATTAATATAGCTATTTTTACATCTGTGGACAAGATACCACCTTAGTCACTAAGGTAAGAGAGGAAATAAAGAAGGATAACAGAAAAATGCTTCATGTATTCAAATTTTGGTAATCAACCTGACCTGATTCAATGCTTACTGTACAGACACACACACACATATTCACAACCAAGCTTACCTTTTGTCTTCTGGACTCTCATAATGATTATATGCTGCCTCTGACCCAGGAAGGGAAATACTATAACCAGGGAAATCATTACATTCTTAAGACTAAAGATACATAGCCTAAGAAAAAGGCTAAGAGCCATTTCTTGTCTTATCTTCATGAAATCTTATCTCCAGCTCTCTAGATCTTCTCATTCTGGCTTATAATGTCACTTCCCGCACGACCATCACTGATAAGTCTAACACTGCTTAGACTTGAAGGAGCAACTGCATATGTATTGAGATCAGTCAACAACTGGCTGGTTGCAATTTTACAAAAACTGTAAAATTGGACCTGCAGAACAATTTTCCCAGAAGTAATTTTATTTTGGTACTAATTTTTAAAAAATTTTTCCCAGCTATATTGAGGTATGATTGCCAACTAAAGATTATATATATTTAAGGTATACAGTGTAATGTTTTCATATACATTGTGAAATGATTACTCCAATGAAGCTAATTAACATATCCATCACCTCATGTAGTTACCTTTTTCTTTTTTTTTCTTTCTTATGGAAAGAACACTTAAGATCTACTCTCTTAGCAAATTTCAAGTATACAATACTGTGGTAACTATAGTCACCATGCTATACATTAGGCCTCCAGAATTTATACATCTTATAACTGAAAGTTTAAACCCTTTGACCAACATCTCCCAATTTCTCTCAACCCCTACACCCTGGTAACTACCATTCTACTCTCTGTTTCTATGAGTTCAGTTTTTTTTAGATCCCACATATATGAGTGAGATAATGCAATATTTGTCTTTCTGTCTCTTGCTTATTTCACTCAGCCTAATGCCCTCAAGCTTCATTCATGTGGTTTCAAAGGCAGGATTTTCTTCTTTTTTAAAGCTGAATAATATTCCATTGTGTATATATGCCACGTCATCTTTGTTCCTCTGTTAGTAGGCACGTAGCTTATTTCTATATCTCGGCTTTGTGAATAATGCTTCAATGAAAATGGGAGTACAGATATCTCTAAGAGATCCTCGTTTCATTCCTTTGGATAAATACCCAGAAATGAGATTGCTGGATCATATGGTAGTTCTATTTTTAGTTTTTTGAGGACCCTTCCTGTTTTCTATAATGGCTGCACCAAGTTACACTTTTAAGAGAGCTTTAAGAGAGAGACTGTCCTTTCCCCACTGTGTATTCTTGGTGCTTTTGTCATTAATCTTTTGTTGTTGTTTTAATAAGAGCTAGACCTCTAGTTAGGCTACCATCTTGAAAGATATAAATTGATTCAAATCTATGAAAAACAATGAAGTTCCCCATAGGAAAATGCTTGTTTTTGGCAACCTGTCAGGACAACTGAAATGCTAGAATTCTTTAATTGTCACCCATATATAGTATCTCAGGCACAGCTAGTCCATCCTGACAAATTTACTAATTCACCTTCGGCATAAAGGGCAAGCTTTGAGGACTGTTACTTTCAGTTTTTCAGCAACACTCAAGGTATAGAATATAGGTTCATCCTTCATTTCAAGTATTACAAAGGCCAAATAACTAGGAGGTCTTATAATTTTTTAAAAGTTATATGGTATAAAACAATAGTAAAAGATACTAATGATATAATGCAGCTCATGCAGAGTGCCTGATGAGTACTGAAAGCAGTATGAAGTATAACTAAATGCTAGGAGATTTCATCCTGGGGTAGAATTTCGTAAAGGTAGGGAGTAGAATTTGGCTAAGGGGGCCATTTAGATAAAGAAACAGCATGATCAAAAGGGTAGAATTATGTTTTGGGGAGTGTGACTAGACTAGCATAACTGGTACAGAGGATATAGTTTAGAAGATAAGTTCAGATTCCCCGGGAAACAATATGCAAATGTGACAAGGTCATATGTGGGGACAATGATGGCATTCAAAAAAGCCAAGCTGTCAAACCATTTCTCTGCCCTTGCAAAAGAGCATATCTGTCAGGGAGTTGTAAATGAGTTGAATTTGTGCTAAGTCTGGGCAGACAGGAGACTTGGAAATAATCCAATGCATGCGATTGAAGCTTGCCATCCATGGCTTTCTCGATGCTCTTCCTTTTTTAGAGAACAGTTTCCAACCTCTGCTCTGATTAGCTACATTCTCTCTATTCATACTTTAAGGCCCATCTCCTCAGTATCACCTTCCCTAACTGCTCTACCCTCAATGATCTCTCCATTTTCTGAATGTCACTAGTTCTGATGCTTGATTAGAGAAGATTTAAGATTAATTTAGCAGTGAGGCATTGCATGGAGTGAAGAGGGCAATGCAAAGTGACATAGAGGCCATTTAAAAGGTCATTGCCATATCCACATTTGAAGCAATGAAAAGATGAATGCGGACAGAGAGAAGGAAACAGGGAAAAATATGTTAAAGAATCAACGTGAATTAACTGTTAGATAAGAGAGGGAAAGAAAGGAAGAAATGCAAAATTTGTTTTTAAGTTTTAAGTTTGGAGAATTAATCTGATTCCATTAAGAGATTCCTAAGGAAGCAGAAATCCGAAGGAATGAGTCTGAAAGAGTGGTTGCAGGCAAAGGCCTGGAACACTAAAAGGGGATGCACGGAGCAGGGTTACGTCGAAGCTGTGTGCGTAGATTGAGGTGAGCAGATGGGATTGTGGTCCTTTAGTGCTTACAGAGGGAAGAGCCAGACTTTACTATGTGAAGGTCATCAGGCCAGTCAACCGGGTTCTTAGTTAACACATATTATACAATTGATAACTATGGCTAATACTGTGACTAATATTTCTTTCAGTGCAGGAGGAAGCCTTGAGTCCTCTCTGCCACATCTCAAAATGCTGCAAAACTGAAATACACTGCAAAAATCTGCAACTGCAAAATCCACACGGCAACATTTTTGGCAACAGCATTTCCTTTTTCTTCCTTTCTATTAGTCATTAACAGGATTTTTATTCTAGACAAATTTTTGTCCCAAACTCAGAAAGCCAATATCTAATTTTCATGTTTTCAAGAATTGAATCTATGCTCTTAAACAGCTTCTCTTCTCTGTTATTTTCACCTGATAGGAAGGCTTATGGTTTAAGCCAAACAAGGAAGCAGGGGCTGATGACATCGTTACCAGTTTGGTTTTTTTCTAAAGCCATTCCTTTCCATCTATGTACTTTCCTATCTTCTGTTCTAAATATTAATATACTTTTCACAGACACAAAATACCTACATACACATAATAAATAAGAAGTCTCAAACTTGAAGGTTTTGGGGATTTCAATTTGATTATTTTAAAAATAAAACTGCTGTCAGCTTTGTTTGTGGAGAGGGTTTAGCAGCTCTGTTTACTCCAAAAGTAATCACTTCTTGATTCAAACTGCTTCACCAGTAAATAGAATATCTTAGGACATTAATTATATGGGAGAGAAGTCAGCAAGAAGTAGCTGTTACAATTCATTACTGTACAAGAAATAGCAAGAGATGGGAGAAAATGTAAAGACGGAGATAATTGTTATTGCTTGGCTGTGAATAGGATTGGGATAGATGGATTGGAATTGGTTTATCTTTCTTCTTGATACTAAACTGGAACATAGGCTGGTGAGAGAGGTTAAGTAAAGGCAGCCAGTCACCCACAGACTTAATGCTCTGGAATACTTCAGACAAAAGAGGGCCCTTGCAGCACCTTTTGAAAAACTATATAAATTAATATTTTTATATAAAACAATTTACTTCAGTTCCTATAGTTGGCAAGTCCCCATAAACTACTTTGCCTTAAGTTTACAAACTTTCCTTTATAGCAATCCTTCTCAAAGGAGATCTTACCGGGGACCAGAACATATATAAAACCTGCTATGGGTGACATTGTGGTGCAACTGGGTCTTTAGCTATGTACCTACACCCTATCTCCCCCCCTTCCCTCACCTCTGGCCCCCTAAGGTGTCCCTGGGGAACTCTAGCACCCTACAGAGCACTGTATAAAGCCCCTTATCTAGCTACTTCAGTCCTCTCATTTTACAGATGCTAAGACTAAGATCTAGAGAGAGATAGCTTTTTGCTGTAACTTATACCATTAAATTGTGAGGAAGCTGACTAAAGAAAAGGTCTCGGTTCAGGTATGCTCTTCTTGGCCACACACCGTCCACTTCTTATTTGAGGACAATAACATCAAAGGAGCATTTCAGTGCCATTAACTCAGCATGTTCCAGCTTCATCTTCAAGTAGTGTCACCTTCCTATGGGCCTGGGTTTATATAATACTTCACCTAATTTGACACAGATATTAAAATAGTTAGGTTATAGCAAGCAACACTTTATAGAAAGAAGCGTATAATAATTTAACCTGGGGTCCTATGAGATTTTCTCTGTGACTAAAGGGCAATGAGCATCAGGTTGTAAGTGATTTCAAAATAAGACATGATGTAGACAGTACATACAAAGGCTTTTTTTTTTTTTCCCCTTGTTGTTCTGGATGCTCTGATCATATGGAGAGAGCCATGTTCATTGGTAAATAATCTTGTATAAGTACTCAAGAGAATGTGCTACCACACTGGTATGCAAAGATGAAAAAAGATCATCATAAGACATTGTATGACCAATTAGAATGAAAGCTGCAACATGCAACATAGACAAGATGGGGTTGCATGATTTGTAACTGAAAGGAAGAAAGCTGTATATGGTCTGGTAATGAGACAAAAGCTTTCTTCTTATAGGCAAGTGCAGAGCTATACAGAGGAAGGAAAAAGGAAGAAAATAAAACACAGAGGAGGAAGATTGCTGCTGGGGAAGGCTGGTTGTAAGAGAGAAGATTTGGGAGAGTAAAAACAAGAGGAAGGAGTCAAATACCAGTGACATTGAAAAAGAGTAGACACTTCTGCCGTTGTTAATCATTTGAGGAAACATGGGATCCAACCAGGTATGAAGCAGAGGACTCAGGAGGCTGATTTCGAGATTTGAAAGTAGACAACTGGATTCTGGAAAGTGCTGTAATTTAATCCTTGTCTTTGCTCCTTACCTCAGTGAAAAGAGTACGGGATGAGCATTTGGTTCACAGACCTCTATCCTGGAATTCAAGCCCTCAGATGTACTTACCCTTTGAGTAATTTGACAGATTGTCTTACTTTAAACCAGAAAACTTGGAAAACATTTTACATAGGGCTCCTTTGACTTCTCCAATGGAGTTACATTTTCACCACCCCTCCTTTTAATTCTCCTCTTCTTAGATATGCCACAGGTCTCAAAAAGGAGAATTAGACTTCTCAGGGAGCACCAATTAATACCTCACTTTTCACTATAATTGATGCTAGCTGCAGAGAGAAGCATGCTGTGTACATGCTCCATACTTGCTGTGTGCCATGGCTATCCTTCGATCGTTTTCTTTCCTGGTGGCTGCACACGCCAGTCATATGATAGTTTCTTGGGGAGAGGGTACTTGTGCACAGCACCATCTTCCCTCTCACAGCAACTTTCTCATCGTAAACACCCCACAACCTCTGTTGAAGTATAGAAACTCTCAGCAGGTTATCTTAATGTCAGCAATGAGTTTTTGCCCTACCTGTGACATTAATTCACTAGATGAATTTGATAAATCACTAAATTTATCTTGACTTTAGGTCATTCCTCTTTTCATGGATGCAATAATTTATAATGTACTAATCCAATGGAGTAATTTGTAGGGTTGAATTAAATAAGTGAAAGTTACTTGAAGAAAGGTATAGAAAATACATTAGCATAGGGTCATATTATGAATATTAGCAGATTGAGAATCTTTATATATCAGTATCACCATTATTCAGTTCTAGAATATACATACTATATAATATTGCAAATTATTGCAGTAATAATTTAACTTGCAAATATGTTAGAGAAGGCAAATTTATAAAACACATGGTATCACATACAGTTTTATAATGGTAGGTACCAGCAATCCATAGAGTCCTACCCACTACCTTTATGTAGAAAGATCTTATTAATCACCACACATAGAGTCTTTCATTTATTTAACAATTGGACAGTCGCTAAGGTACGTTTATCAAATTCAAGACCTTCCTCGAACCAGCCACTTTGTAAGGTTCTTGTTATCAAGCAATAGCTGGTCTTTTAAGTAAAATGGCAAATTATTACAATTAAATCTGATAAGTAATTTAATATCAATACACGCATAAAACAATGGAAGCAGAGTAAAGAAAGGAAGGGACTTATTTCTATTCTTAGCACAACTTAAAATGAAGAGACAAATTTAGAAACATCTATGGTTAATCTTCAAGACTAAGCCCAGGCAAAATTTGGAGGTTATCATGCTCCCACCACCTCTTATTTTTTAACTTATGATAAAATATATATAACTAAATTTTCCCTTTTAACTGTACAATACAGTTCTATTAATTACATTCACAATGTTATGCAGCATTACCTATATTTGTTTCCAAAATTTTTTGATCACAAAAACTCTACTCAGTAAGCAATAACTCCCCACTCTCTACTCCCTCATACCCTAATAATCACTAATCTAACTTCCATATCCATGAATTTGCCTATTCCAGATATTTCACATAAGTGGAATCAGACAGTATTTGTCCTTTGAGTCTGGTTTCTTTCACATAGCATAATAACGTTTTCAAGGTTCATTCATGTTGTAGCATCTATCAGAACTTTATTTCTTTTCATGACCGAAGAATATTTCATTGCATTTCTATACCACATTTTGTTTATTCATTCCTCTGTTGATTGGACACTTAGATTGTTCCCACCTTTTGGCTGTTGTGAATTATGCTGAAATGAACATTGGTGTACAAATATTGATTTGAGTCTCTGTTTACAATTCTTTGGGGTATATACCTAGAGTGAAATTATTGGATCATCTGAGAATTCGATGATTCCCTTTTCCAGGAGCTACCAAACATTTATACAGTAACAACACTATTTTACCTTCCAACCAACAATGCACAAGAGTTCTAAGATCTCCATATCTGTGCCAACACTTATTATTTTCCTTTTTTGTAATTATAGCCATTCTAGTAGGTGTACGGTGGTATCTCATTGTGCTTTTAATTTGCATTTCCCTGATGATTAGTAATCTTGAGCATCTTTTCGTGTGTGCTTATTTGCAATTTGTATATCTTATTTGAAGAAATATCTACTCAAGTCATTTGCCTATTTATTAATTGGGTTGCTAGTTTTTGTTGTTGTTGAGTTGTAAGAGTTCTTTACATACTTTGAACACTAAATATTTTTCTTTTTTTGAGGAAGATTAGCCCTGAGCTAACATCCGCTGCCAATCCTCTTCTTTTTGCTGAGGAAGACTGGCTCTGAGCTAACATCTGATCCCATCTTCCTCTGCTTTATATGTGGGACACCTACCACAGCATGGCTTGCCAAGAAGTGCCATGTCTGCACCTGGGATCCGAACTGGAGAACCCTGGGCTGTTAAAGCAGAACATGCGAACCTAACCACTGCACCACAGGGCCGGCCCCTGAACACTAAATCTTTATCAGGTACACGGTATGCAAGCATTTCTCCCATTCCGTAGGTTGTTCTTTCCTTTTTTTGATGAACAATGCCTTTTGATGAACAAAAGCTTTTGGCTTTGATGAAGTAAAATTGATGAAGTCCAATTTAACTATTTTTCTTTTGTTGCTTATGCTTTTGGTGTCATATCTAACAATCCATTGCCAAATCTATGGTCATGAAGATTTACTGCTTTAAAACTGCAAGTTATAGAAAACAAATAGCAAGTGGCAATGTAATGGGCACAAAGCACAGAGATGTGATAGAGGTATATTACATTCTGGAAGATGTTGTCCCTAAACATAGTTTAGCAGGAGAGAAACAGGAAGAGTCCTGGAGGCAGAGTATTCTGGGTACTCCAATATCTCATGACTTCCATCTATCCTAAAAGACAGAGAGCCAGATAATAGAAGAATGGGAATCATTGCAATTCACTTCTACAAAACCACATTACATACACGCCTGCTAGACACTAGGGATCAGGTTAAGGGCTGCAGCCTGCAACCCGAAATTCTCCAATAGATAAAATAAGGGAGTTTTACCAGCACACAAATGGACAGACTATCACTAAGGCAAATCCATGCAACCTGCATGTTGATAACCATCAAATCTGTTTATATTATATTTTGCTCAAATCTGAGAAAAAAATGAAAATGAAAGAGAAACAGAAGGTGTAATTTACTGTAGGCAAAGAACCACACACAAACACTTAGAAAAAGACAGAACCCTTGTTAGATTGTATTATTGAGCCTTATTTTTCACCTCTATGCGTATACATGTGCTTTGCCAAATGACTTTAGAATTCCTTCTACAAATGCCGAATATATTTACTCACTCCTTGACTTTGGTGCGGGCCAAAATATATTTCCCCACCCCTTCATTTGGCCATTAGAATGAGATAAACATGATAGAGTGCGAGTACCGAGCCTAGGCCTAACAGGGTTTGCATTCTTTGGCTTTCCCTTTTGCATATCTACCATAACCATGAGAAAAATGTCTGCACCAGCCAATTGGTCAGGAACAGGATAAGGCATAAGTAGATCTGAGCCTCCCTGACTAACCTACCTGAGTTGATCCCAGTGTAGGTCAGCTAATATCCACAGGGAACCCACAGATGCGTGAGTGATGATGAACAAGTTTTGCTTGATTCATCGAATTTTGAAGTGGTTCAAATATACAGTTGTTAACTAAAGTAGACCCCTAAAACTGATCCATTGCAGGAATCAGAAATAAAAAGAAAGAGAAAATTCTGAAAACTTCAAAAAGTTATAACATTATTTGGTCTTCATGAAATATAGGCAGAATGTATAAGGAAATAATTCTTGAGATGAAAAAATAGTATAAAATTAAAAAATAGGAAAAGAGTGATTTGGAGATGTGTTTAAAATAAATTAACCTTGCATGAAAACATGAAAATATTTACAGAAGATAAGAATAGAATTCATGGGTAGGATGAACTTGAATATCTCTCTCAGAAAGTACAATAAAATAAAGAAATAAATAGATATGAATACACAGATGAGAGATATTTGTAATAGAAGTCCTTTAAAAAGGAACATTTTTTATAAAGTAAAAAAGAGAAAAAAACAACAAAAAAAATACCTTTTTCTAAAAAAAAGTGAGAAATTTCCGTGAATCAGAGGGAAGGAGTTAAGCATGTTAGACCCAGATTAAGGAGTTTTAACCAAAGTCCCTAGAAATCAATTACAAGAAACAACTCCTTCATAGATTCTGACAATGGTTTTAGTTGCAAAGATATAAAAAACATTTGTACAAATACTCATGTAGAAGAAAAAAAAAGGATACTAAAAATATTGTTTTTCTCCAGACTTCTCCTCTGCAGCACTAAATATTGGAAGATGACAGAATAAAGGTTGCACTTCATCAATTCATGACACTGTGTATTCCAAAATTGTAAGATAATAGAGAAATATTGTAAGATAATTAAAGGCTAAGAATGGAAAGAAGTTTAAAACTTTACTCAATAATTATTAAACTGACTGAAAAATGAAACAAAAGATCAGGGCTGTCCAGGTATAAGATTCAGTACATCTACTTGTAATTTTGTGACTCTCAATTTAGGAATTCCCTTGGATTATACAGTAGATTAACTGGTGGTTTCCAGAGCCCCAGGGAAAAGCCTGGCTCTGTAGGTTCATCTTCTTTTGATACTTTCCCAGGATCAGAAATGTCATTCTTTAAGCAGGAAAATTCCAAAGAAACACAAAGTAATTTTTTACTCCACAAAAGCTGAGGATCTTAAGAAATGATTTGGAGGTTATTAAAAATAAATATTAAATGACCTAGAACATTCTACAATTTCTAAAAATAAGAATAGACTAATAACCATAGATGTCATCTCACATCCAAAATCTTCTCTATAAATCACTCATTATCAAATAAAATATTCAGTGTACTCTCAAATGTAAATAATACAGCACAAATATTTTCATAATGAAATGTGCCAATTTTTTAACATTAATTATTTCTGAATTTCCTTCTTTCCTCATTTGTAAATTTTTGCAGGTTTCCTGGAAAAACATGGTTTATTTATTTATTTTTTTAAATATTCATTTTTTTCCTTTTTCTCCCCAAAGCCCCCCAGTACATAGTTGCATATTCTTTGTTGTGGATCCTTCTAGTTGTGGCATGTGGGACGCTGCCTCAGCGTGGTTTGATGAGCAGTGCCATGTCCGCGCCCAGGATTCGAACCAACGAAACACTGGACCACCTGTAGCAGAGCGCGCAAACTTAACCACTCGGCCACGGGGCCAGCCCAAGAACATGGTTTATTTTTATAATGGAAAATATGTTTCTTCAAAAAGAGGACTATATCACCCGTATGCTTTCTACCTGTAAGCTTTGCGTGTGATCTAATGAGGACAATATTTGTATTTTAGTGGTAAAGACTACATAACCATCTTGCAGAAATGATGTGAGAAGAAATAGGTGTTTCTTTAATTCTGCTGCAAGCCCTATGTTTTAATAGACAAGTGACAGTTAGCTGTGCTGCTGAGTTTATATCACACAATGTTTAGCATTCATTGTCAAAGATAACACATACAAATCAACAATAGGATAAAATTTTATGATATAGTAATAATGTATTGTATTATGATTTTTGTAACTGCTCATCATGTTTCTAATAGTTTTTCCATGAACAACATGCATATATATATATATATAAAATAGCTACTATTTCCAGCATCATTATAGTACCGTTTCCAAAGCCGTTTAGCCCATTGTCTAGAATTAGGAAGTTAACAGAGTTTGAACCTCCAGAAATTATCAGTTGTAACTAGAAAGTACAGAGCAGCATTTGACCTACAGTTATTGCCTTGGACAAAACTCACCTGCACATTCATTCTCCTATCTGTGCTATTCATGAGCCTGCAGGTGGATGGTTCACTGCCTATGCCAATTACTTTTAAATAGTTGGATACATCAAGCGTAGTCTAAGGTAAAGTTTCTTCTTGGAACGTTTGCAAATTCAGCTCCCATCAATACCTTATTGTTCATTTGAAAATGGGTTGTTGGAATAACCCTATGCTAATGGTGACTGTGAAGCTGGGAAATCATTGGGGGTGTATTTGGATCCTGGTCTCTTTGGAGATGAGCTTCAGGAATGGCACCTAAACCACTGCAGTGAACTCATGAAAATAACCTTGAAATAAAACAAAACAATATTTTCAACTTTCTCATTCATACCTCTAAGGAGATTAAAAATCTTATTTTCATGTAGCATTAAACATTATGACGACAATTTTAATTACGTCCTTCTTTCCTCAGTGGTTCAGATTTGTAGTTGATTGTCTCTCCCTATTAAACATAGGTTATAGGATTTTAATGGGATTCTAAAATTAAATCTGAATCCTGATGTTTTGGAAAACTTATTTTGGTCTGAAGTGGTAGAGAGGTGCTCAGTTAGGGTGGGGCTAAAACAGCTATTTAAAAGTGTGACGATTTTTTACTTCCTCTAAGTAAAGGTTTGGAGTCATCTGTAAATTTATGTCGTTCCACTGTTTTAGGAAGATGGATGGTAAACAACTTAAAAGAGTCCTTTGTTTGGACAAAGAAAAAGGAGCTTCTCTTTTGAATTGAGAAACTTTTAGAAAAGAAATAAAATTTCTGTGTAATAAATGTAAAAGATTCGCCTTTTCTGTGAGAGACTGAGACCAGCGTAGAGAGAAAAAGAGGAAAAGTGTATTTTCCTCTTTCGTTTGTCCTCAGAGAAGCAGGAAAGAGGAGCTCAAATTCTGGATCTGGGAGCATAGTTAGAGGCACACACGTTAGAATAAAACACCTCTCTGCCAGACATGGAAACATCGAGGCAAAGCAGACGGGTGGCTGGGAAGGGACATCTTTTGGAGGAGTATGGCCTGTGCCTCTAGCAACAGTCACATCTAGTAGTCAATAGTACGTTTGATTTCCTGCCTTCTAACTTTCTCCTGTTATCCTCAGATCTTCATTGAGACTGTCTTGAACTTTCCTGCCTTTGAACACCTGGTTTTAACTCTGCCTTGGGCTGTTCACAGCGTCCAGGGTCAGATTTGAGAAGAAGCAAGACAGATAAGCAGAATGGAGAAACCAGATAAAAGATGATTATAAATATGATCTTCAGGGAGTAAAAGAGAGATATGCAGCAAAACTTCTACCTGTCTAGATCCATCTGATGGGCAGATCAGATTTGCAGACAGTATAAGCATCCCGCATAGATCCCCAGCAACACCTGGGGAGTGGTGCTCAGGAGCATCTTGTAAAGTTTAAACTTCCTACAGACATGTGAAATCTAGGGTCAAAAGATTGTTATGCTGACACTGAAGGCACATGACTCTGAAAATTAAAGAAATTGGAAACTTTGACGAAGCAACACAAATAAGACTGTAAGAATAAGTTGTAGCAAAATCTATTTAAGGTATTAACTGCAATAAATGATTTTGATATTTTTTTGTTAGTTCATGTTACCTAGCTTAATCTACAAATGATTGCATATTTCTAGAGTTCTGTGTGTGTGTACAAATAAAAAGAGAATTCTCTCAGTCATTTAAAATGTACACATTTATTTAGGATTGAAATCCACCATTTTCTAGATATATTTTCTTTTTCTATGTCATCAGAAATGGAAAATTTGTATAACCTTGGACACCTACGTTACAAATTTTACTCATCTTAGTTATATAATACAGAAAGTAAGCTCCACAGTTTCTAATACCTTTGGAGATGAATCTACAAATATTTTTGCTAGTAAACAAGGGATTATGTTTGCTTGTAGGTGACAAGCTGTGTAGGATTTAATTCCTAAGAGAATTACCCAGGAATGAAGAATGTGCTGCTGGCCAAGAGCCATAACCTTACCTTTAAGTTCCAAAGTCCAGTTTGGCAACAGGTTTCCAAAAGAATGAGGCATTCTTCCTGCCCTTAAGGAATGCAGCATCTAAGAGAAAATACTATTATAGGCTGATATTTCTTGTCCACACAGTGTCTGCTAGGCTCTGTCCTGAATGCTAGTCCAAAGCAGGGAAGAGCAGCTCTCCCTGGGGGATGAAGGAGAGGTAGAATTTGAAGTGAGCCTTGAAGGATAAGTAGGACGAGGCATGGAGCACATTCCAGATGGTAGAAGCCTTATGTACAAATTCATGCATTTGTGAACAAGAAGTTGTGTGACAGCAACAAGGAAATTCAATTTAGCTGAATAGATGTTTTGATGAGGAGTTGTGGTGGCAAATAGTGTGCACTGGTGTCGATAATAAAAAAGACAAAGTCAGTAGGTAGGAAATTAAGAATTGAACCCCTTCTGTGGCAGTTACTGTGGTAGAAGTACCATTTCTAATATTTAATTAAATCTTTAAAATAATGCTAGAAGGTGTCTATTATTATTATTATTTTATGGACAAGAAAATGGATAATAATAAATACAAAGCATTAAGTATCTTATATAAGTTCACTGAGCTAGTCAGGGACCCAGACTCCAAAAAGTTTCTCTTCCTGTTGATGTGCCACACCTGGAGGATCTTGTGTGGCATACTAAGGAGTTGAAGCTTAGATCACAGGCAACGGTGGACTGTTTATCTGGTCATTACTTAGAGTCAGAATGTTCATCTTCTTTGATTTGTTCATTCATACAAAAATGATTACATTCTAATGATGTGCCAGGCATCGTTCTTGGTGTCTGTGTACAGTCCTTACGAGGAAGATAGGTACGTAAAGCTATGCATTCAATACAAGCTAGGGGCTGTGATAAAAGCATTTCAAGGTATTATTCATGTACAGAGGAAGAAGTGGCAAAGCCTATTACGGAGGTACAAGACAAATGTGTTAAGAAAAGCTTCACAAAATAAATGATGCTTGAGCAAACTTTATTTTATATATAAAAAGTAGTAGATAAGTAGATGTTATGAGAATCCAACAAGCACCCTAGGCAAAGAAAGAAAAAACAAATAGGAAGAAGTATATGTAATCCAGTATAATCAAGAGTATAAATAGTTGGAGTATTATCAATATGGTTGAAGAGGTAACGAGAGGATAGATTATGACTAGTCTTATAACCTGAGAGATCTTTGCAAACCACAGATGGTGGCCCAAATTCAGGTAACAAACATACTTCTTTTTTTTTTCATTGCCTACACAGTGTTTCTTTTTTACTATAATTAATTCCTTAAAAAAGAAAAGAAGGAGAGACGATTTTACGTAAAATCCAGATTTCTGCCTTTCTTGAAAAATCAGGAGAGGCGCCAACATTGGCTAGATTGCAGATGGCAACAATTGATTGAAGCTGAAGAACAGTTCCTTTTCTTGAGATGGACATCTTCACTGCCCTCACTGCTTCCTTCTTTTATGTTAACTGACTGATCTCTGTTGGTTTTGTGTTTGCAAAACTTGATTGAGGTCTTGGGTTGTTTCAAGATTATTATCATTTCTTTTCATTTGACTCTAAAACTCTCTTACACCTACTTATAACCCAATGGTTCTTGCTCCTTATAATTTTTGCCAACCCAGGGATTTGGGAGTTGGTTTCCAAAGAAGAACTAAGACCTCAGGTTAACACTAGAAATAGAAGCAAGCTGAGGGATGTGGAATGATGTGATGATAAATAGAACAATTAAAGGCCCACTGCATTAAATGTTTTGTTCCTCTAGCTCTGCTTACAGTGCCCAACACAAAGGTAGGTGCAGAATATTGCGTTAAATATGTTGAAACCATGTCAAAAACATGATTTTCTTTTTGTGTACCAAACACTTTAAGGCCCCATGATGAGCTCCTGCAGTGAAGAATCTTAGAGTAGAACAAGAATTTTGGAAAATTAAGTATCCTTCTCTTGAAGATTTTGAATGCCCTTTAATATATCAAGATATAGCAGAAGTTACATCTTTTCCAACAACAATCAATCATTTTACACCAACTGGGAGTCCTACAACTCAACTCAATTCTGACACTAAATACCTGGAGTTAATCCAGACCTCACAGGTTAAGGGCTCAGTCCCACTAGACTTCCCTTGCTTCAGACACCAGCCACAGGCCCTGGGTACCCCCGCACTACTCATACTTCCCCTCAACAGACTACACACTTGTGGAGTCCCACGCCACCCTGTCAGGTTCAATAGTTCTCTAGGGTGACTCACAGAACTCAGGAAAGTGCTATAGTTAAATTACAGTATTATAATAAAGGATACAACTGATGAACAGCTAAATGGAAGCAACAAAGGACAATGTAAGGAGGAAGATCGTAGAGCTTCTGTGATCTCTTCAGGAGCTCCACCCTCCCAGGACACTGACATATTCAGCAACCCAGAAACTCCTCAAACCTTTTTGCTCAAGAGTTTTTCTTGAGGCTTCAGGCTGTAGGCATGATTGATTAAGTCATTGGCTGTTAGTGACTAACCTCCAGCCCTTCTCCCCCACCAGGAGGTCTGGGCGTAAGGCTGAAAGTTCTAAGTGTCCAATCAAGTAGTTGGGTTTTCTGGCAACCAGCCCCCATACTGAAGCTATCTAGGGGCCCCAAGAGTCACCTCATTAGCTTAATGAGACACTCCTAACACTCATGAAATGTCAAGGGATTTTGCAGTTCTATGCAGGAATTGGGGACACGAAGCAAATATATTTTTTGTCATCCCACAGAAGTCCTTCAGGAAACAGACCTATTTATTTTTGCTTAACTTGGTTTTAACCATACAATTTGTTACAGAAACATTTTTGATAACCAGTTTATATTACATGAAACAAAATTTTGGAAACATTAATTTATAAAATGGCAAAGCAATGGATGGAAACACCCAGAAAATGTATTATTCTTTATAAAATTAAGCAGAGACAACAGAACAAAAAGAAAAGATGTTTGTGTCTCTGAATTCAACCATTTCTAAATATGACCAAAACAATATTTAGCTGAAACTGTATATTCCCAGTGCCTTCTGATTTCTGGCCATCCCCAAAAGAAAAGGAGGGATAAAAACACATTTTTCAGCCTTCCTAGTTGTGCTTCCACATTTTACTTCTTGAGTCCAGGCCCGAGTGAAGAGCAGGCAGTGACTGAGGGTCTCTATTGGCTCTTCATCATGGTTTTCCCTCTAGGCTGGCCTGTACATGCCAACCAGTGTTGAGATCTCTTCCCATTAGAGCAATTTTACCCAAAGAACAGTAACCCATCAGGGGAGGTGCGGGACATGCACATATCACACCCACACTATCCACAGCCAATGCTGATCGCACTGAGAGCCACTTCTGCCTCCCAGGTAGCAATAATGTTTGGGGAGATGGGCCAAGGTGCATTCTGTGGAGCTGTATCTAGCTTGGCCTGCCCTTGGCCAGCCTGCTAGCATGCAGCTAAGCTCAGATCCCCAGCTGCTTTACCTCCCTCTAGACTTATGGAGGCTAACAATTCCAATAAGTACACTAAGTGAATTAATTTTCAAATCCAATGAGTTAGTGTCTTGACCGAGCTGTGGATAGTATAACTTCCCTTTGGTCTAGTGGTTAAGATTCGGCACTCTCTCTGCTGTAACCCTGGTCTGTTTCCTGGTCAGCAAACCACACCACTCATCTGTCAGTTATGATACTGCGGCAGCTGTGTATTGCTGTGATGCTGAAAGCTATGCCACCAATATTTCGAATACAGATCTCTTATCTTCCTTTTTGTATTTCAAATGCTTTCTTATAATAAGTTACTCCCTTTTTCATTCCTAACCCCTATATTCGTATATGATCAAGTGACCAAGAACATAGTAACTGGCTTCTAAAGAGGCTCTTTATTAATAAAACCAGAACAATAATGTTACACCTACATACCACAGCGAGTTGTAGCATATAATAGTCAATGTTTATTGTATGAATGTTTATTTAGATCTTACTTCATAAATAATCCTGTTTTGAGCACTTTATATGTTAGCTCATTTAACACAACAAACACAGGCCATAGCTACTTTTATTATTGCCATTTCACAGTTTGGAAACTGAGATACAGAGTGTTAAATAACTTGCCCAAGGTCACAGAATTAATAGCAAAGTTACAATTCACAGCCAGGCAGTCTGGCTCCATCACCCATCCTTTTACCACTCCATTTATACAGCTTCTTTAATGAGGAATAATAAATGGAAGAAATGAAAGTACTTTGGAAAAAGCAATGTACTTCATAAATGTAAGTTTCTGACATGCAAAATCCAATGCAGTGCGAAGCATTCCATGTGTGTGTATACACACATAGACATATATATGTGTCTATACATACATAAGGGGTGTGTGTGTGTATGTGTGTGTGTGTGAGACTTGAGGAAATGAACAATAAGGCCTAAAGATCTAGCATTAGTCTAAATTAGAGTAATTCAATATTGAGATAAAATACTACTATACCAATTTGAATATTTTGATTCAATTAATGGAACTAGTCACTTTTTCAAAGCAACCTAAATTCAAATTGGAATAAATGTTTATATTAAAGAGGGCTTTTTTTTTTCAAGTTGTTTTGTCCTTAGCATTCAAGTCTGTTCCTCCCATGTGTAGTTGGCTAGCTGCTCTTTCAGGTGCCTCTGTACCAGGCCCCTTAGGCCCCTTTGCCCAAGGTATGGGGGTACTTCAGTATCAACTCTCCACCTGAAGCCTCCTGTCTATCCTTGTGATCCAGTCTAGCTTCTGGATACCCTTCTTCCAGGGATTTCCTGAAGTGACTGCTCCATTGGTTTTCATTTCTAAGTGCACTTACCTAAGGTCCCTAATTCTTTGTACCTTGGTTCTCTTTCAAAATCCCAAGTTGCTTGAGGACTGACACTCTTTCTTCACCCTGAAGGCTGTAGCAGACATCATATAAATAAAAGGTTGCCAGTAAACTGTGGGTTTATTACTGATCTTCCACTTCCCTATTGTGACACTTTAGGCAAGTCCACATCTTGCTTTTCTGTCACAGCTTTGATGTTCTCCTCTGTAAAATGAAAGGGCAAAACTAGAAGCCTGTACTGCTCTGAGGGGCTGTGTTTGGAGTACAGAGCGAGTTATGACAAAGCAGAGGAAGCCCCAGGATGGCTGGTTGGACCACATCACATGGATGCGCGATGTTCAGATGTGTTACATTTAGGTCTTGCACCTCCTTGATGGGGGTTACTGTTCTTTGGGTAAAACTGCTCTAATGGGGAGAGGGCCAGACATGGGCTTGCTGCTGTAACGGCACAACAATGGCACAAATTTCATCAGCAATGGGCCTCCTGGGTTTCATCTGGGCTGAAGCTCCTCCATAATGAGGCAAGGTCAGGAAGGCAACTGGCAAATATTAGGTGCCCAGTATGGTCTGGACACTTTGCTAGGAGCTTTCAATTGCTATATAATTTAAGCTTCACTACAACTGCATGGGTTATGTACAACAAATTATCCATATTGTATGGATAATAAACTGAAACTTTTTTAGGAGTAACCTAGTCAAAGTCAGATAGCCAATAAGCACTAAAACTGATACTCAAACTCAGGTTTCTGTGACTTGCAACTTTGTGGTTTTTTTCATTTATCTTGCATTGTGTTTCCCCAAAAACAGCATGATGGGGCCCACTGCAATTGTTCTCATTTGGACCCCAGGTTTCATAATCTTCACCCCTGAACTTGGCTGTCCTAAACTTACTCCTTGCTTCTCTTTGATAAATGGATTGGCTCATCATTTAAAGGAACAGAGCAGCTCATGTCTAGGAAGAAATTATTTTAAACAAAGGTCCAAACAGTCAGGAAAGCCAGTGCCACAAAATTTCATTTTACTTCACCAAAGTACTTATTTTTGTCTGTAATACTTATAAGTTTTCTAACTCTTTTACTTATGCTTTGAGCAAAAATGTTCACATCCCTTCCTCTTCAGACACACTAAATGCAATAGAATTAGGTTTAAATGCAGTGTATTCTTTGAGGCAAAATAAATTACAAGCAAGTCTTGCAGATAGTTGCTAGGTAAATTGATTTCTATGTACAAAATGTCCTTTCCCTGATTTGTTGATAAAATTTTAATGTTATACATGTTAGAACTATTAAACACAGCCTCCAAGCACGGGGCTTTTATTGGTTCTGTGGCTTCCCCTCTTATCACATGTTTTGTTAAGGCTTTCACATTAGGTTGAATATTGGGCAGATCATGGTGATACGAAATAGGATGCTGACTATAACCAAAGAGATCTCATTGCATTGTCTTTACTTGCTGCTCTGAGCAGTAGGTCAGAGCATGGAAAATAACCAGGCAGTTCTAAGTATATGTTAAAGGAAATTGATGAATAGAACTTTAGAACCTAACATAATTTGGATTTAATATCAAGGCATAGTGTTTCTGAGAATCTGGAGGCTTACCAAAAAAATAAAAGACGCAGGAAAGGCTGCTTCAGCAGATGGACTAAAATTATATTAAAATCTAAGTGGTAGTGAAGTGAGGCCCTGATGGCAATGGGAGCATCTGTGGATCATGACTGGGCAGAAAGTGCATGACGGGGTTAAGGGCAGGTCCAAAATAAAGCAACATGCACCAAGTAGATTATTCAGAGCTGTTGGTTGTCTGTTTAGATTTATTCCCTGGTGTTCTTTCGAGAACATGGAGTACAAGGTTATTCATCGTTGTTGCACCACCCTCTGAACTTTAAATATCAACTGGGCCTTGGATGGTCCCGTTTTACTTATCTGGAATGCCCCACTCTCTGCTCTGTAGCACCTAAATCCTTCTCACTTTGACTACCTGGATTAATATCTACCCCAGTCAATCATTATGTTTCAAATGAGCAACTATCTCATTTGCTAGGCATTACTGTGGGGACATATTAAAAGGCTTAGAAGAATGCTAGAGGTAAGGAAGCCAACTGAGGATCCATGTTCTCAATGAAGGCCTCCAGAACAGGCATGACTTGACTTACAGGGATTTGGGTTGGTGTGGGAGTTTCCAAATTTCAGCTGCCACCTACAGAACTGTTTATTTTCTATTAATAAAAACAATATTGTTAGCTTAAATAAATCAATTTAGTTAGGAAACTTTATATTCTTGAAATAAAATAAACATGTACATAATATAAATATATATATTTATACATATAAATTTTTCCTGAATTTAGGTTGTTAAAACAATAACAAAGACACCAAAAATGAAACAATATTTTGAAACTGGAGTTCTTACTTATTGCCTGTCTAAGACTCTTAATCTAAAATCTACTCCAATTTTGTTAAAACGGCATATTAACTCAGATATAGCGACCTCCTAACCCCCAAATGAGACTTTCATCTTCATATAATCAGCAGCATTGAAAGAGAATTGAAAAGGGAATAAATCTCTCATTATGTGATTCAATGACATTTAATGCCTTATGCACATACCTCTGGAATGAGTACGAATCTTGCACTGAAAGCCATTTTGTGTAGTGTTAGTGTTACACATCTTACACTTTGAAAATACTGAGTTATTGGAAAGACGAAAAGGAGGAAGTTAAATTATAAAAAAACGTAAGCAAGGTTAGAGGGAGTCCACGACTAAGATGCTTCTGCAAGACCATTAGGCCCTTCTAAGCAGGACTTTTTTTCTTCTTTAGGTCTCTATCACACAATCACCTACACTTAATTTAGATACGACTTATTTCCCTCAGGAGAATATAGTCTCCTTTTGTGTAGAAACAGTGTTCCACACTTTCTTGTTACCCACTCAGTAACCAGAACAACCGACATAATACAAACATAGGAAATATTCCTGAATTGGTGTATATGTTGAGTAAGTAGCCGCACTCAGATATTACAAAAGATAAACTTTGGAAATAGTCATTTAGTTGCTGTTTAATCAGTGCTCCATTGATGGCAGCGTCTGAATAAAGCACACATGAGTAGGATTAAATCCACAGCCAAGTTGGCTTCCCAGGTCCAGACATGATACAGGCCTTCATGTCCAAGGGGAGGAAGTAGAATGAGCACAATTACTCTGAGTCCAGCCCACAGGACTCTTCTCAACCTACTCTCCTGAGGTCCTTGGAGCAAGCGTGTCCCTTCAACAGAGGCTTTTCTGTCTTTGAATAAAAAGCAATATCATTCTTGAATTCCTAAAATACTAGGAAATTTATTGACATGGAATTTTGCATAAAAGAACCAGGGCCATCTAACATTTGGAATGTACTGAATAAACCAAACAGATTTGTGTACCTAAAGATGAAATTATTGTTCGTATAGAACCACCTTGGGCGGGAGCCAACAAAGGGATGAGAACTAACCTCACTGATGAGGAATCTCATTTATATATATAGTTAAATTATATATAATGATTATATTTTATATACTACTACATATTATATTATAAATAATGATTGTAGATATAACCAATCAAATGGAAATAGTTACACTTTACAGGACAGCATGAATAAACCATGGAATGAAAATGAAAACTACAGCCCAAGCCCAGCCACACCCAGACAGCTGCTCTCTGCCTTCTGCACATTCGTGTGAGGGACACTGAGATGTACATCTGGCTTGCATGACTTTCTAGAGAATATCATACTAAGAGCTACTAAATATTAGTGAAAAAGCTCACACACACAGACAAATTCACGCAAAGACTTCACATAGACACACCACTGACTTTGGCCTTAAAAAGCTTTCATGGGAAACCTAACAATGCAAAACCTTCAGCAGTCTTTGCCCTCTCCCGCCTCCCAACCCCCACTATCTCTGCAGTCCATCCCTAATGCTATCGAATGGAAAAGGGAAGGCAGCCTGCTTCCATTGTTCCTGTTTAAGTGAGATAAGATTCTCACTCTACATATTCTCCCTTTATCTCCACAGTCCTTGTGTCTCAGCCTGTTCTTTGAGTTTAATGACTTTATTTCTTGCTTTGTTTTGCTTCTTCGTATCTTTGGGTTATGAGATCTTTACTGATTTCAGGAGTTGGTACTTTTTTTCCTCTTTGAGTCCCTTCTTTGTTCATTGTTAACTGGTTGACTTAAAAAATGTGACCAAAGCATATGGAATTTCTATTTTTCCTCCTTTGTTGGTTCAACTTTCCTTTAGAAACTAATAACAATTGAAATTTATTTCCATAGATTGTTTTGGCCATTTAATGATATCCTTACATTCATTCTGCTTCCCACCCAAAACAGCTTCTTTCAACAAAGACCTAAATTGAAGGGTCTCTTTTGCATAAGATAATTTTAAATTAATGCAGCAGCATGTGATGTACCTATAATTACCTTACATCTTGTTTCTTCACCAGTAAGATATAAATCGCTCATCCTTGCCTATGCATTGCAAGTGTACTATTTCATTTAAAGATATGAATTTTTGCAATAAAGCTGACTCATCTGTTTCAGAACTGGCAAAGTGTTTTTCATATCTCAAGTTCGTGTCTGTGAGTCAGTCACATCTCTAAGGCCAGTCCTAATGACATCATCATGAATCAGGAGAGTAACAATACATGGAATGAAGTACAAGAATGGCTTGTAATTCCAAAGCTAGAGGATAAACTAAGTAAGAGGTTGCCAGTGCATAAATTATTAAAATCAAAGTAAAATTCTTGGATAAGAATTTGAATGAGGAATCAACACTTAAGCATGATGATGCGCTTAACCTAAATCCAAATGCAAAAGCATGTAGAACATATACCGTATACCCAGAAATGTGCTAAATGTATCAAGGGATGGAATATAATCAACATTTATTATCCTTGGCCCTAAAAGAGCTAGCTGGAGATCTAGCTGGAGAAGCAAGATTTAAAAACATGAATCAAGAAGAGAATTAATCTAATAGGAATATCATTAAGTGGGAAATGTGCAGTGGAGGTTATTTACATTGTGGAAGTGAGGGACAACAGAAATTATCGCATATGGCAGCGCTGTCAGGAAAGGCATTGTGAAAAGTAAAGGAGAATCCAGAACGTACTTATAAGGAGAGGGCACTCTTTGGATACCTCCAGCCCTGAATTCCTTTTGTAGACAAAATTGGTAGAAAAAATAATAATTAAAACTAAGATATAACACTGAAATTAAATCCCCCTGTAGGCCAAGTTCAAGAAACTTAACCCTCATAAACTTTCTTATGACTAAGCACATTAAAATCACAATTAAGGTGGCTGTTTTTTAAAAAGCTAAGTAAATATGATCAGACAAAACTATATCATGTCCATTTCATCTATGCTAATATAAATACATCTATTCCTGCCTCATACAGGTCACTCCTCCCCTGAGGAATAGATGCAGTCAGTTTTGTAGGCACGTGGCATATATAGACCATACATGTATAGTAAAGCCTTCAAGGGCACCCTGCTTTTGAGAATATGATGTTTTAAATTGTACATATCTAATATTCTCCCCTCCAACAAAATATCTTAATAATCTTCTCCTTAGACTAAAAGTATCACATAAATAAATTTAGTACACAATGCTGGATCAAGTGCTCTGTCCATTTGTCTATATAAATTTGAATTGTAAAGTAAAGGTTTTTATTTTTTAAAAAGTGCTAGAAAGCATTTATATATCAAAGATGATGAAAGTAAGTAATCATGTCAAAAAAGCTTTGAGCAAAACCTAATTGTGCGTGAGCCCCGCCCTGGAGTTTTGTGAAGCTCTGTTCTTGGTGTTCCATCATTCTGTTGATGGTTGGCAAGACTCTTCAATTGCTCAAGTGAAACAAGCCTGGGAGGGATATTGACCATCACAATAGCCTAGAATGATAAATGAAAACTCAGAAGATGAAATTTGGCAAGAATAAGCATAAAGAGTTAATGGGTTCTTATTAGGCCTAAAATAGCTGCTTCAAAATAATCACAAAGTCTCAAAGAATCTACAATATCAAAAGTTAAAATGAGCTGCTTTGTTAATCGATGATATCCGCATCTCTGAAAATATCTAAACATGTTGAATGATACTTAAAGAAGTTTGTGTTAAGAATCTAGAATTTGGTGGGAGATCAACTATGACTGACTGCTGGAACCTCTAAAGTCAATGTTTCTTTGGCATCTGCATAAGTTGCATCACTTCCAGGTCACCAGATGACCTGACTCTGGGGCTGAAAGATTTGGAACATTTGGCTATGTAAACTGAGATTCCCAAAAAAAACCCAAAATCAAAACAGACAGAAACTGAATAAACACTTACCCCTATGAACTTCAGTGACCTTCCTCTTACATTTCATGGGACAACCAGCCACGTCACCTTATTCCCATGAACATGCTTTACTCCTGCTGTGGTCGGGAACTTCAGTAGTAAATTTCTTATTTATCACCAGGTTTGTGCAAAAGTAATCACATCCAAACCACCTACCCAACCAATATTAGTAATGTCCTTTTACTTCCTGATTAAAGTGCAAAGTGCTTTAAACATTCAACGTAAACACATTTGTTTATTTCTTTCTTAATTTGTGAGGCCACTTTGCTGGCAGAGACCAGAGTAGAAGAATCCAAGATGTATTGATTTCTTTCTTCATGACTATTTAATCGGTTAAAGTGTGCGCCACTTGCAAGTGCCAAGATGCTGGTTACATTTTAATAAATGTCCTCTTTGGTCGATCAATACTTCTCAGCCCAAAAATAAATAAATAAATAAAAGTGCTGTTCTCTCATAAGTTAATGCGGAGAAAATCTTTTTACTATCGTCAGTCATCATGACAAACAAGAATATGAAAAGTGTTAATGAAATGACCAACTGTCTATAAAATAAAAGACTTGCAAGACAGTCTCCTTTCTTCCCTTAATTTGATGAAACAAAATGGAAAATTACACTAGTGCCCATCCAGCGTGAAATGATGTTAACAAGCAGAAAACAAATGCTATAATGAAGGACTTCTAGGATGTACTATGTATAGTCTTACTTGTAAAGAGGGAATTACTGGGCAGAGCTCTAGCCCTGAGCAACATCCCACCCCCTACTGAGGAGAATCACAGCTATCATCACGTCCCTCGGGAAGTAGCGCCATTCGGCACAATACGGCAAATTGATGTTCACAGCATAATAATTATCCATGTGCTGCAAACAATAGGCCACACAATTACCAAGCAGGGCAATGCCCTACACAGGCAAAGTGAAGTTGCAAAATGAAGCGATTGTACAGATAATTGAGGCAATAACCCCACAAAAAGGAGATGTGCACAACTTGTTATTTATTGAGCATTGTTTGGGAAGGAAGAGTTACAAATAACTGAATTTTCCAGAACACTAAAACTTACTGTTTAAGTACAAAATGTTGCATTTTTAAAATGCATTTATTGTGAATGGATGTCTTACTTAAAATATGTTACTAATTTATTTGCCTTTTTAAACAGAATATATAAATAATGATTACATTTCGATAGCTCTCTTGATTAAACAAACAAACAAACAAACAAGCAACTCTTTTCTAAGGAAAGGTGGCCCATAATCTCCTACCTGGGCTCTCAATCACATTCATGTAATGCTTCCCTGTCCTTCACATAAAGACGACACGGGGAAGTCTAGACACGCTGTAAGCCATCAGTTGAATGAGTTAACAGCTTCCTGCATAAACACTGCAGATACAAACTAAGATAAACCGAAAAATATTCCTAAAATTCAATGGGATACAATTGTAGATGGTTTAAATAGTTTGATGTTATTTTTGATGAACTTTTGTTGTTTTTTTACTAGAGAGTGGGGCATGTTGGGAAGATTGTGGGACTGAAGAAGCAGCCTAGTCTACTGGTCATGTCATTGTAATGAGACTCAAACTGCCTGGGCTCAGAACTCATCCAGCATTTAACTATAATGTGTTGCTGGAAATCTTATTTGAATCTTCCTAAAAGCCTGGATTCTGTCCACAAAGTAGGAATAATTAAAATTCCTTTACTGTTGTGATTTTTAAATAAGATCATCCATGCAAAAATATTTAGCCCTTTCATTGGCACTTAAAGGTTCTATAAATGTTAGCAATTTAAGTAAGAAATGGAGGAGGGAAATTGATTATATAGTAATCCAGAGATGCATATATAAATGATAAGATGAGAAAGACTACAAAAGGAAGAGAAATGTTTGTAAAAACTAAAGGAAAAAAGAAAGGAGTAAATGAAGAGAATTTGGGTGACATCATGCTCTTGACCATTCATAGAAAAATTACTATTTCAGTGTTAATAAATGTCTATGGAACAACATCACAGACTAGACACAACGCCAGTTACTGTCAAATTACATAAGATAGTTTATTTAGCACCACCATCTTAGAGGTGGAATTTGTCATTGCCATTTTGTAGAAGAGGAAAACAAAACTTGGAATAAAGGAATACTGTAGGTATTATGGTAGTACATAAACATATTGTGAAAATATATTACCTTTTGGCTCTAAATCCAATTTACTTTTCACCCTCTCACAGAGCCTACATATATATTTTTTGTGTGTGTCTCCTCTTTCTGATCCACTTTCTCCTTCTGTGTTTTCTGAGCTTTCCCTATGTGTGAAGCACTGAAATGAGATGATAATTAAAAGTAGGTCTCTGCCCTCAAAAATTTTACAGTCTACTGGAGGACAAAAGCATGCGAAAATATGCTTAAAATGTAACAGACTTCTCCAACAGGGATATGAATGAAGTACTATTGTTTCTCACATCTACAACTCTGCCAGGAATGCATTCTCTTCCTTTCCAAGTTCCCAGATCCTGATGTCCATCTTTGAAACTTCGAGTCAAATTTATCCTCCTTTTCCATAACTCTACACACACAGTGATCTCCGTCCTATTTAAATCCTTCTATGATTTATAGTCTACACCTGAAGAGCTTATTAAGATACACAGTACTAGAACCCATTCCCAAAGTTTAAGATTTAGTATTGGGGGTGGGCCCCAGGAATTTGACTTTAACAAGTTCTTAGACGATCCTGACACTGTCAATCCAGGGACCATACTCTGGGCACACTGGATACATCATGGTGCTTCTTCAGCACTTGGCAGACATTTTCCCTGGTCTTAGCTAATGTTCCCATTGCATATAGCCAGCTCCCTAATTAGTCATTTTATCCCTTGATGCCAAGGACTATTTCATTTTATTCTTTACACCTTCTCACAGCTAGTAGCACAGTAAGACAGCCAATATTAGGTGACTAGGAAGCACGTTTTACTTGACTGGTTGGTTGGTGTACTGACTTACCCAGGTTCAGTGGCTTTTTCTCTCCTACTACCTCCACCTCTCATGACACCTCCACCTAGAGCAGCTATTGTGTGTGAACTCAAATTACTGTGTGGAAATGGAGGTGAACATATGTAGATATTTGTAGCATCATATCTATTAAATAAGATCTCTCAAATAATGATGCTTACAAAGTTTTCCTCATGTTTATTTGCAAGGTAATACATAGACAAGTTGCCTTGGAAACACTTAGTCTGAATATTGTAAATTTTCTATAATAGTAAATCTTGCCTTTGCCTTATCATTTACATAGTCTCCCTTGTTCTGGGGTTTTTCTGAGAATACATAATGAGATCTGAATACTGATAAATGTCATTTTTGAGTGCATAATTATTGCATTTATGTATTACTCTTTTCATAAACTCATTTTTGTCAGTCATGCTTCTGAAGGGCAATTATCTAATAAAAAATAAATTTTCAATAATGCAATTTAAAGCTGTGTTTTAACCGACCTCTCTATAGCGTCCATTACTTTTTTTACTGGTGCATTTTAAAGTTGTTTTATATCATCCTTTCCCTATATAAATCAGAATTAAAGTTGACATTTCCATGTTTGATTTTGAGAAACAGAAGTAAAATTAGGCAACTTATTTGGGATATCTCATTGAATACAGACTAGTCTTAATTCTGAACATCTGATTCCAAAAACCCAATTCCTGGGAATAGCCATTATAAGTTGCATTTTCTACTAGACTCAGCAGAGTCTCCGTTAGTTATTGTTACTGTTTACTCAGTTTTGAGCTAGACTCTCTCAGAGTGCCAATTACATCCTGAGAGCAAGTCCACACACCACAAGGTGAAGAACAAGTTTGACAATTATCCTATTAATTTGATCTATGTTTACATGTAGACGGTCGAACTAGATAATTCACTACAAATAACTCACCCAAAGGACTTATTATCTGGATTGGTTATCTACATAGATGAAATTAGACCCTAATAACTCCCCAATCTCCACTTTACTTTATGTCCTATAGACATAATCTAAGGTGATTCTACCTGTTATAGCCCGTGCATGCCAACCTATCTACTTGTAGAAAAGTAGATTCAACTTTTAAAGTTATGACATATTTACAGAAAAGTTTTTGAAGATTGGAATTGAAATAGCTACTAATGGATTATTATTACATTTGTTCTCCTTATCAATGGGAATGTACACTTCATTTGCATTACCATTATCTCTCTTTGCATAGTATACACTCTAAGATTGGTTGAAATATCCATCCTCACATGGGTCCATCTGATCATGTATATACAGATGCCTCTATTTGTCAGTGAAAAGTGTTTAACACTCTGTCTTGTCTTACCTATGAGAATCTGATGCCAAGAATATGAAACCAATCTAAGCATATACTGTTAAAAGTAATTATTCAGGCATCCCTTCTGTTAGAACTCATAATACCTGGCTACTGCACCCCTCAAAGATAAAGCAGATAATGTTCGCGTGTGTATTGCCGACTGTTTCTGAGGCATGGTGGATACTCAATAAATGATTGAATAAACATGAATCTTACAGAAATTAAACATTTATATTGTAGGAAAAAAGAAAATAACAATAAGGAAGAAGAAATTTAATAATAAGATCACTAATCTCCCCACACTAAGATAACCACTATTGATAGTTTGGTACATTCTTCTAGAAATAGTTCAGTGCATACTTTATGTATTTTAATATTGCATCATATTATAGAAAATGCTTTGTAAACCTTTTCCATTAACTAGTATATCACAAACTCTTCTCCATACATATAAATAGACTTCTGTTACTGTGAGAACCATGGTTTGCATTATCACTAATATATCTTTTCACCACGGCTGTGCCCACCCCCGTGTAGATACTCACCTCATCCCATTCAGACTCTAGCACTTTACGTGGAGTTACCTCCGCTGCTCATCTTGCCAGGCTGTTCCTCCTTGAGCCCTGCTTGGATTCCAACATCCTAGATTCTGCCATGATCACACTGGGGCACTGACATCCATTCTGAGATGTTTCTCTGTGTGAATGCCCTTCCCACCTGCCCAGGCTCTGGTGCTGACACCAGGCCACCACCACATGTGGACATCCTTCTTTCTTCTCTGGAGCTCTGATTTTCCACATTGGACTGCCCTGCTTCATGGATGCATTACTCACCCTATTTGAGTCCTGACATTCCTTCTGAGCCATCAATGACTCTTCTCAACCCTTACATGAATGCTTACTTCATTCTGCCCCACCTAACAGCTTTAGGACTGGATTGTTTGAGAAGGATAGGGAAGGGGAGGGGAAAGGAAGGAAACAGGGACAGGGGAAAAACAAAGACTCCTTTTTATTAAAAAAAAAAACTAATTAGATATTTACTAAGAGCCTAGCACTGTGATAAGTATTTTGCCAAGTTATCTCATTCAAATCAAGAAATGCCCCTCTAGAATGTGTACTACAATTATTGTTATGACATCAATTATGTAATTGATCTAAGAAACATTGAAAAAAGCTCTCCTGTAATCAGAGAGTCATGAATGTGGAATTTGAGCATTAACTTGTCTAATACAAAAGCATGTTCTTAACTGTAAGCTATAATGCTTCTTGACCTATAATTTTTAACTCTTGGTATTTATATTGCTACTGTACAAGAAAAATAATATCAATTTTTCAATTTTAAATGTGTGATTTTGCTAAATAAATGCAAATTAATTCTACTGCTTTCTTTTTTATTGTACTATGATAATCTCACTTATTTTCCTTTTCTGTTGTCTTATCTGTCTCTTAATGTATCTTATTTATTTTTAACTTTTATTTTGCCACTTAAACTTATTTATTTTATACCCTTTTCTCTATCTTGCTATTTTACCTTTTAGTATGTTTTCTTAAGCACTGTTACCTATTTGTTCTTAATATGTTTTTACCATATTTCCATAAGTGGAAACAAAGAAAGCACACGGAAAGAAAGAGACTATGATATATGCTAGGAACTAAACAAGAAGGCTTCCTCTTGCCCAACTCTCTGCTTTCCACCATGGCACCCCTTTCTCTCCATATCTAAGCTACATGATTGATTTAAAAATCAATTTGAAAGAAAGCAGACCCTATAATCATTAAATCCACCCTCAAAATGAGAATGTTGAAAACTTTTTTTTTCTTTTTAGCATGGGAGCTCCCTTTCAAAGCAAATTCTGCGTAGAGATTGAGCATGTAGCACAGACACCCACCTCAGCTTACTAGATCAAATTGTGTGTAGGGGAACAGTTGGGAAGTCTAGAAATCTACCCACTTTAGGCCTCTGCCTTGGTCTGCCTTCCTAGTGGAGTCTGAGGCAGTTGTTTTTCAAGCCTAAAATCTTTGCACTCTACTATCAGAAAAACCTATATTAGAATTTAGTACTTCTCAAACTTAAGCATGCATCAGACCACCAACTGGAGGGTTTACTGAAGTCCAAATTTCTGGATCTCACTTCCAGAAATTCTGGGTAAGCAGATCTTTTGCTTCTAATATGCTCCCAGATGCTTCTGATACTACGGTCCAAGGACCACACTTTGAGTAAGTAGATTGGACTGTTATCTACAACACTCACAGCCACAAAATCCTGTGATACGTCTCCAGTTTCTCACTACTCTCCTCTCTGAGTTCAATCACAAAAATATTTATTCGCAACTTGTCTTCTAAGCCCTGGTCTTTAAACCTTTCTACCTGGATCTTTCGTTGTGTAGCTGGAAGAACAAAACCACCTAATTTCCATACCCAGAGATTAGAAAGAAAGCAGTGATTTGGTTTCAAATTTGATTTTACTGTCGTTTCACTGATTTGTTGTAGACTTTGTATAACCAAGAGAGGAGTTAAATTCATAGGAGACACTAATTGTCCTATTTCTTACTCCTGATGGGCCCAACAAGGCACCATTTTAAAATTTATGGAGTTTATGCTATTTTAAAAAAAAATAGTTGGTTGTATATACTCCACACTTCTTCCCCTACAGAATTGTAAAATAGCCTCTTCTATAGAAAAACAATCAAAGGTATACACCCCTATAGGCTCATCTGAACCCCTGAAGTGTCTGCCAGACAATGTCCAGCACCTAACTGAAAGGAAACACAGTAACAAGTTCTTTTGTCTGTTTCCAAATCTTGGACATTTTTTTTTTTTCTGTCAGCAGACATTTTGAAATTCTCTTCCTCACATAATTTAATTTCCTTTAGTTGCAATGTTCTTATCTTTCATTAAAGACCACTACACTCCTACAACTGTATGTGGAAGTTATAAAGAAAAATAAGCAGAGGCGGTTGTCACACAGAGAAATGAGGCCTGCCTCACCTCTCTGTCACTCAACAGAGGACCTTCCTTAAGCAGGGCAGCAGAGAGAGAAACTGTAGCCAGACTTTATGAGTTCCAGACCACAGCCAGCAACATCATCACTGGTGATTGGAAAGAGCAGATCAGTGGGGTTAACATTTGTAAAGAAGACAAGACTTTCACCAAAGGAATGAACGACTAATGTTTGGATTTCAGGTAGGGACATACATGGGTGCTGGAGAGGTTTGGGAGCAGGAAGCCTGAATCAGAAGGAGAATGAATGACAATATTAAGGTAAAGCCAACTACCGAGATATTTAATCCTGTTTGGCTCACATGTCAGCACACCTAACTGAAGACTTTGAGGGATTATAAGTGTCCAACACCATGCTGGTGAATTTCAATCCCAATTGAATAGGAGTTGTGATGAAAACCTGCCTTGATTTCACACCTACCTGCTAAAAGATGTTATCACCCTGCCAGCTCTCTGAAGGAGATAGGCCCTTCCGGGAGAAAGAGAGCAGGCTGACAGTCCTGAAATGTGCCCTGGGTTTTGCAGCTGGAAAATACATAGATCAGAGTGGTGATTCAAGAAAATCCTGTCCCACATGGATTCTGATAAATATGCAAGCACTAAAACATTAAGCTACCTTTGTCAGCAATCTTAGATCCTGTTATTGTTTTCCTTTCCTGCTAAGTTCTTTTATTAGGTACAATGATAATGATGCTAATAATAATCTACTTATTCCACCTTCTGGAATGATTCTTAATAATTTATGGTCTCCATTTTCGTCTAAAATTCAGCCTAAAAAAAGAAAAAAATGAAGTTACACACAGAAAATGAATTATGCACCAAATTGTAAATATTCCATTTCTTTTGCTGATCTGAAACTCCCCAAAGAAATATGAACACTTGATTTAAAATTCAGCTGCAGTGACATTTCCTAGCTGGAAAGAATACTTCCACAATTTCACAAGTATTTGCAAAAAGATAACTTTTTTGGTGGATACCAGTACATTCTAATGTGTTTTTAAAAACTATCCTGTGCTATATTCCCAAAAATGAATAAAATATTTCTTAGTGGAAGCTCGTTCTGTGAATAGACTTTTGCAACATTTCAGCCAGAAGGGAGTTGGCAATGCCAGGGATAACTTCATGATAGGAAAGAGGCAAGTGACAGCAACTTCCTGCCTAGAGAGAAGAAAAAGTCCTATAAATGCCTGCTATTGCACTGCAGACTTAACTGTTAAGTATCTTGGCCAACTGACATGTCACAACTGAAAACTACGAGCCCAGTACAGTCTAAAAGGGATGGGAAGCCTACCTGTTGTGTTTTCACCAGGGTTTTCAAACATAAAAAGTCAAATAAATTGAGCTCAGAAAAATATCTTTTTTTCCTAGTGGCTTTTTCATTTCTTTATTTTTGCATAGTTTTTTGTTTGTTTGTTGCTTTAAATGTCGCTCAATTATGACAAGATTAGCTTCCATTCCTGACCTGCTATGTTCAATGATTTATGATAAATCAAATATACCAGCTGTTCAAGTACTTTAAGCACGTCAGAGAATAAGCAGAAAATGTAATGTAGCCAACGTCTCTCTTTATTTTGATGATTTTCAGAATATGCAGACACATAAAACACATTATTCTACCCTAAATATCTTAACATTACAGTGAATAGTTGACACAGACAATTTGATTTTTTGCATATTAGCAATAATAGGTGCATCAGTAGTAACAACCTCCATTGGTATTAGTTTATTTAACATTCATTCAACACATACATAATGATTACGTATTTCAAAGCTTGTTCATGCACTTTAATTAATCACACAACCCTCGGAAATGGCATGGCAGGGATAGTTTACCCCATTTTTTCTATGGATAAATTGAGAATTATAGAGTTTATAAATTAGAATTCTAGGTTCCTGCCTTCTACCATTAATCATAATTGATTGTCACTCAAGAAGAAGTCTACAGATTCTTGGTGTCAGAATCACCACGGGCTTATTAAAAATGCATTGTCTAAAGCTCAGAGAGGAAGGCTCTATAGAATCGGATATGTAAGATCAAGACTGAATAATTACATTTAACAAGCACCTCAAATGCCCTGCTTCTTCTCTAATTAACTCTTCCCTAAATAACTGTGATTTATTTGTTTGTTTGCTTGTGTCATTAACATTATCTGGTATATCCATAAACTTTCTTTTAATCTGGAACAGTGGCAACAGAAGCAGAGACCTGGTCAGACAGCCCAGATTAGAGGAAAAGATGATGATCGGCAGTGGGTGACACTTCACAGAGATGTCTCTGTGTCCAAAAGAAATGGAAAGTTAGAGAGAGTAAAGATTGCATGAGTCCACTGTAGGGGAGAGCCAGAAGCGCATAATCCAAGAGGTCTCAACCTTCTCTGAGCTCCTTAAAACACTGTTACCTCTCCAAAGAATTTCAAATTGGGCAAAAGCTAGTGGAATGAAAATGGTTGGATTTTATTGGTTGATTGATTGATTTGTAGCAGATTCCCACAGGGCAAGTCTACATTGAAATCTGAGCGATAAGATTTGCTTTCAATATTCTCTCAATTCCCATTCAAAACCCTTCTTCTTTCCATACCTGCATACTCCAGTCCCAGATGCTTTACGATTCTCTGACAGTCTTTAAAAGCCCAAATGATAGAGTCTCTAATGGTGGGCCATGAACCCAGTGATTGCCAGAGAGGAATTACATGTCACCTTTCAGATGGCGGTATCCCTCACTTCCTCTCAAACCTATCCAACACAGATGTTGCCTCCCCGTCTGTTGGGAAGACACAGCCAGATCCTCAGATTTGTAGCCAAACCAATCCTGCTTATATTCCAGCTTCCTTCAACTCAGATCGACCTCAGATTCACTGTGGTTCATCTAAAAGGCCGGGCCAGGACACGATTAGAAAAATTTCCTTTCTGGTCCCTGCTTTCTATCCACTGAGATGTGTCCCGTGGGAGCTGCCAAGTCAAACTTTTCAGTTATGTTGCATTCACCCACAGTGAGGCAGCAATTTCCTGGGAACCTAAAGAGCTAATCAATTCTGGCAGGGGAAAAAACAAATCAATCACACCATTTCGTGTTTTTGCCATTGTTTATTAAAAAAAAACTAGTAATTGACCTTTTTCACTTTTTCTATGGTTTTGTTGTCCTGAAAGAAAATAGCATTGCTGAAAAGCAAAAAGTGATCTATCAAAATAAAAATCACATGCAGGTTTTCATTCTTTCCTCCTTCTAATATTTTATATAATATCTTTGCTAGATAACACAAAGCATTTGTCACATGCTAAAATGATATGCAACACACACAACTTCCAATGAAATGCTGGCATTATTGCAATTGAAAAATAAGCAAATATTGTGGTATTGCTAAAAACAATAAAGCTTTTGCTTTTCCCATGAGGCACACCTAACAACAATTCTCTCTCTGTCTCTGTCTCTCTCTCTCTGTCTCTCTGTCTCTCTATCTCTCTCCCCTTCCTCCCGTTACCCTCCCTTTTTGGTCTTTTGGCTCCTCAATATATCAAAAAGCAAATGTGATGACTCCTCCGTAGATCTGCTTTTCAGATTTCATTCACCTCTGACCTGTAATGTTCCAATTTAGCTCAGGTACCTTTATTTATGCTATTCCTTAGACCTATACATTTTGATCAAAGAAACGACACTCGCTGTTCAGTGCCTTCAGAGAGCACTTTGCAGGTACCATCCGTTCAGAAAAAGCAGTCACCCAATACATGAGATTGTGACAAGGTATAATGTAATGGTAGTTATGCGAACCTCCAATAAACCAGTGCTACTTCACAGATTACTTGGAGAGAAAGTCTCTTAGCGTGCTTGAAGAAGTATGAAATGAATTTCATTTCCTTCTCATTTGCCTTGCTTCTGAAAGGTTTCATGCAAGATATGTGACCAACTATTATAGTACTAATCCATCCATGACAGAGCTCAATTTTCTCTGAGAATTTACTTCTGAATGGGCTTCCGAAATACTTGAAAGCTCAAAATTAAAGTACACTGAACAGAGCAGCCACTGAGCTGTGGACAACTGTCAGTCAAGAAAACCAGTTGGAACAAAATGTAAATTAGATTTTATTTTATTTTATTTTTTTAAAGTGATCTATAATAATGAGGTGGTAAAGTTTTATAGCCCATTTCCAAACAAGAACAATAAGGAGGGAAGTGGCAAGAACGGTTGTTGTGAGCTTTTCTCATTACTGCAAATGAAAATGGGTGCTTGTGTTATGGAAACTCTAGAAGTGATGTGCAAACCCTGTGGCTTGTTGCATTCGCTCTATGGTCTGGTGGGTGAGAAAGTGGAATGAGGGGAACTGTCTGCCAGTCACTTGAGAAAATGTGTATAAAAATGCTGACACTGCATGTGGCATTCCAGTGCTTGAGGAGGAATGGTGGTCAGGGTTGTTATCCAGCATGTTACCTATGCCAAGGAAAGTTTTGATCTATTGAAAGGTAAGATTTTTAAAATCCACAGTTTGACTCTAAAAAGCTAGGAGGTGAGGAATCTGTTAGACAAAAATGGAAAACATCATGGGCAGAATTTCCAATCTGTCTAATTTGTGGAGGAAAAGTTTCCTAGATACTGGCATCAAAAACTCATCTTCAGTGCCCAGCGTATACCCAGGCCCCCAGTGTAGAGTGGAGATATAGGAACAAGTAAAGCATCTCTATGGATCTGAAAATCCAATCTTTCTAGTAAAGGCATGGAGGGGAGGGGAAGAGAGTGAAAAGGGATGCTTCCAGAAAGTTCTCAATTTATAATATAAGCAAAAATTCAGTGTCAGGAAGCTGCTAAAAATGGAATGCACTTTTTTGCTGAAATAATAGAGATTCAGTGAAACAGACCTATGTAAACAATAAACTCATGCTATTCTAGTTGAGTTAGAAACTTCCAGGGTATCTTTATTTTTATGTTTTGAAAGGTCTGGTTACAGCATTTTAAAGGGGGCATTGACAACTAGAGGGTAATCAGACTTGTGAGTGCCTGATAATGGCTTTACATGAGATATCACTCCCCAGTCTTGTAAGAAGGGATAATTCGAAGGAGAGTTGCATCATTAAAACAAACATTGAGTGTACCTGGGTGTGATGATGCCAAACAGAGGAAAGAAATGAGGGTAGAGTGTAAGATATCAGGGAAAGAACTACCAGTATACTTCATTCTACCACAGCTCCAAACTTCCTGGTGGGATTTTTGTTGTTGTTGTTTTTGTCTGTTTTGTTTTGTGTATAAATAGAGGAATTTCATTTCCCCTGGCTGGAAATCAACTTTGAAATTGTAATCCAATCAAACCAACCAGATAAAGGGTAGAAAGTGATTGTACACATTCTACAAAGCTCTAATCAGCTCCATCTTCCAGGGTTTGTGTGACAGAGGAACATTTACAACAGGCTAATGCCTTTCAAAACCCTTCTTTTCCCTCTCCTCTGGGTGACAAAGGAGTAAGCCACGGTGCCACAAAATAACGTGTTCTAGTCTCTCTCCATGATTAAGTTCCAGAACATTTGATTTAAAATATAAATTTGATCTGAGGTCTCAAATCATGGAAAATTGGTGAATCGTCTTTTCTGTCTTCTTTTTTTAAAGGCCAAATTTAACAGGTTTAAAACACCTTTCCAATTTCAGCTTCTGAAAATAAGCATGGGCTTAATATTATATTTGAGTACAATAATTAAAAGAAGGTTATTTAAACCTGTTTTAATAAACTAAAAGCTTAGAAAGATCATTGGAGTGAAAGAATCATTCAGGCATTTGTATAAGCATAGGGTGTAAAATATAGCCTGGCATAGAAACCCTTATTTCCAAAGTTAAAATTCAAAATCTGATGCATTTCTTTAGCAAAATGTTTGAAACAAGAGTGGGAGAGAGAGGGCTAGAAAGAGAGAGGATGAAGAACATTGCCTCCAGAAGGTTCTCACACTATAAAAGAAACCACAACTTCAGTGTCACATAGTTGCTGGAAAGGAACACACTCTGAAGCTGAGGAGAGGGAGATTCGGTGAACAGATCTATGGAGAGAGTCACTTTAGTCTAGTCAGACCACTTCTAGAGGATTGGTTTTATTCTTTTTCAATTTTTGGCACAGCTTTTTAAGAGGCATTGACAACAAGGGCAAAAGCTTGATCATGATCTTGTTTGAAACATGGTTGAAAGACTCGAGCAGTTTGACCTGGAGGAGAGAAGACTGGGAGAAGAAGAGCACGTGTAGGAATTCAACAGGGCTATCACATAAAAGACTCTTTATATACTTCTACTTAACATGGATTTTGAAACAATTTAAGGGAGCAATAAAGAAAAGCCTTTTCCTGTTTATATCCTAAGGTCATAATGAGGATAAATGGCTGATGTTGCTACGAGGCAGCACGTGGTAGACAAATGAAGAACATGGACTCCAGCTCTAGCTGCCTAGGTTTAATTCCCAGCTTATCCCTAAGTTCTCTGTAGCTCTGACACATTAATATATCTCTCCAGGCTATATGTTTTTGTAAAATAGGTATGGATGTAGTAGTACCACCTTAGAGTGTTGTCCTGGGCACAGAATGGGCTTATACTTGAAAAGTACTTAGAGCAGTGACTGCCTATAGAGGGTGAGCAGTAGATTTGAGCCACTATCACGATGCCCATGTGAAAAGATGTCTAGCAATGAGAGCTGTTGCAAAAAGAAAGAGCAAACCTGAGTGCCCATCTGTCATGGTGGCTGTAGTAGGGTGATCGGCTTATGGCTCCTTACAACTCTAGTAATTTAATTAAATATTTCCTTAGAATAAATAAGAATTCTTGAAAGTGCTTGAAAATAGTTGTTCCTCCAGGGATAGCCTAGTCTGCAGGACCAGATTCTAGAGAAAAAGCTAAGATAAAGCTTTCCAGAGTTCATCTCTTCTTACTATTTTCATTGTAATCCTAAGAACCCCAGAGGCGCATGGGCTAATATGGAGATTGGGCTGCATTTGTATCTCAGTCATATGGAGAAGTTGCTGAACCCTTGTCTTCTGAGTTCTGTTTGTTCTCAACTGTATTAAAAACTTCCCCAATAACTCTATCTGTATGTGTCCTCGTTCCCACCCATTGACAGAACTGAGAGGATGTGAAAGTCATACAGGAAAGTAGAACTGGAAGATGGAGGTCTCTTGGACCATGAATCAAAGCAAGGAAAGCCTCCCATCAAAGATCTGCACTGAACTCTTATAGTAGCAAGAAATTGTATTGTGTTAAACCCCTGAGGCTTGGGATTATCACAATGTTTATGTTGTCTACCCTGCCTGACTAATTGAGCAGGGAAATAAATGTTATTTCTATTTTGGTCATGAATGAGCATTCTGAGACTTAGAAGATCCCAGCCTTCCTTACTCCACTCCCATTTTCTTCCTGCTTCAATGTATCTTCAAGTGCTGCAATCAAATAGGAATGGTAGATAATAAATTAGGCCTACAATACACAAAGTATTATTCTTATTGTCGTGCCTATATCATATCATTTGTATCCTTAAGTGCCCCTAGAAGGTGAGCATTGTCATTATTCCCATTTAGCTTGTGAGAAAATTGAAACATGGAGATGTAAATAACTTTTCCAAAGCCTCCTCTTAGGTAGGTGGTTGTGCAAGGATTAGATCTCAGATAATGCAACTCAAACTCTGAATGTTTATCCAGCATCTACCACAGCCTCCAGACAAGAGGGAATTTTACTTCATTAAGGGACTTATGCCTCATGGGGAGCGGATCAACAAGGAGAACAGGCAGAAATGAGCATTATATCCAACTTGTGCTATGTGCCTGTTGTTTTAGATTTTGTTTGATTTTCAGGATTTCTAAGTAGGAAGTGAAATCATCCAGGGACTTTGCAAGAGATCTGTCCGTTTCCAGTGAGCAGAGGACCATTGTGCACATGAATGTGCGAGTCTGAAGGGTTGACATGCAGCAGCAGTTGACTCCTGGTTTGGGGTCCTGGCCAAAAGAGCTCAATTACCATCTTGTTAGTCACATTACAGGTGTGATCTCTCTGTAGCAACAACTGAGAGCTACTTCTTGTTTATTCCTATCCAAAGTAATAAAGGAGAGTGGACCAAAGACAGGCTCTCCTCACTTCTAGTCAAAAGGGCTAATACCAGCAGTACAAGTCTTCAAAATCAGGGGGAAAAAAAAAAAACAGGAAAAACACTAATAAATAGATATATTCTACTTGGTTCCTTTTTCCCGTATTCTCCTCTGGAACTTCACCATAGCTAATGAACTTGGACATTGTTTTGTGTCTCCAAGATAGTTTCCCTCTCCTCCTCTTCCTCCTTATCCTTTTCTTCCCCTCCTCCTCCTCTTCCTATTATTATCGTCCTATTTTGTTCTTCATCTAGAACAGCATTGTATTAGGTGCAAAAACAAATGAGTAATCACAAGTTGCATCTTCTATAACAAGTGTTACCACCATCTATATTATTGAGAAAGTCCCTTAAATTACCTTAACCTCAGTTTCTTCAGTAATAATTAAACCTAAGATGTTTAAATCAGTCCTATTTACTCTCTATGGAAATCATGAATAATAATTTCAAAAGATACTGAATTTATACATACTTTAGTTTTAGTGAAAAAATTAATATCTGCTGTTACTATTTTTGTCATCTCAAGCTAATCACTGTACCAGAATACACCATCATCCTTTTCTATGCCTTGGTTATACCCAATGGCCCATCTGCTTTTGTTTATTATTTATCTTTTTTATTTATTTATTTTGAGGAAGATTAGCCCTGAGCTAACTACTGTCAATCCTCCTCTTTTTTTTTTTTTGCTGAGGAAGCCTGGCCCTGAGCTAACATCCGTGCCCGTCTTCCTCTACTTTATATGTGGGACGCCTGCCACAGCATGGTGTGCCAAGCAGTGCCATGTCCTCACCTGGGATCTGAACCAGTGAACCCTGGGCCGAGGAAGTGGAATGTGCGCACTTAACTGCTGCGCCACCCGGCCGGCCCCTGCACAGTGTTTTGAACATAATAGCTGTCCAAAACATTTCTAGCTATTAATAGTGGACAAATGACCCAAGGTTGACAATTCCATATCCCAGAAAAAGTTGCAGTTGGTTCATGTTTATGACCTTTGTAAGGAATCTACTCTGTTTTGTAAGAAGGGTTTTACTCCTAACTAGAAATCTTCTGAAAGACTAGGAAGTAAGCTAAGTCATAATACTACTAATGCATATTATGATTTTCATGTTTACATGGAACTTTTTAGTATTTCCAGAGTTTTCTGGTTATTTTATACTCATTAGTGGAGATGACTGAGGGTTAAGGAGATGAGGCATACCAAAATGTTTTGGCACTGAGATTTACCATCCAGGGGCTGGCACCCATCTCCTTATGGTTTGGCCACATCTTGCCTTCTCATTTTTTTCCTGTGATTATGGCAGGGTAGAACAACAAAGAATTCTGTGTTGTCAGCCACAGGAAGTAAAAGTGGAACATAAATATTTTTCATCTGCCAAGTAAGTATTTTTATTCCATGGGCATAGTGTTTTTTGTATTTAAAATGACAGATCCTGTCACAAAGGGTCTTAATATTATATTGAAAAGATATCTGTATTACAGCAGAGGTTAAAAAACTCATTTATTTATAAGACTCTCAGGTCCTGGAGAGGTCTTCTGCCTCTTTCTCCCTGCAGACAGTTAATATCATTGAAAATAAAAAGCTGTTATATTATATGACAAGGCACAGTGGTATTAAAAACAAACACGGGCTGGCTGGTGCCAGAAATGTGCTCCAATGCTGGCAAACTGTTGGCTCTAATTGTAAAAAAGTAAATGCTGTTTTTTTGTTTTGTTTTGTTTATTTCCATTTTTTTTCCTTCCAGCTATTTTTGCATTTTTGCATGCAGAACCTGATTCATTAAAAGTTACACAAATAAGTTACACAAAATATAGCAGGCTTTATTTCATGGGGTTTTCAGGTTAAGAAAAAAATAAAACCACCCAAGGAGTAGATAAAGGATGAGAACTCATCATGGAGCTGGCTGGAGGCACGGCGAGTCTAACCTAAGCTACAGAGAAGTTTGTAACTTTAAAAACCCAAGGGGCAACAAACCAAAAGAGCTGGCTAAAAGGAAAATGGCATTCATTTTCTCCCCTGCAGCCAGTGTGGCCTTTTATTGCCTTTATCCCTAAAGCTTTAGAGCTGAGCTGAAAGAGTGAGGGAACTCAGAGACTGACATCTGCACCTACTGAACACACTGTCAATGGGATACAGGAGCATTTTCACCTTACATCAGACACCCACTGGGGTTCCTCCACAGGATCCCACAGCTCTCATGTCTGAGCCATCAGCTTACCAAATGAGGCCAATGGCAGCTGGTCCCGCTGAAGTAAAGCCCATGGAGTAAATAGACATCAGAAGTTGAGTGGGACTGCAACCAACTGCCACAGACTGGTGGGTTATTGTAAGAGCTGCCTGGGAACACATTAGCAAACCTGTCTAGAAGCAACGAATGCAAAGACGAAGTGCAATTCACTGAGAAATTAGTTTCATCATTCTACTTGAGCATACAAACTGGAAGGAGAAAATAATATGGCAGAGCTCTTATACACAGCAAAAATTCCATTTAACTTTTCTTGTCTAAGCCCAGGTTCATAACAGGTGAGGAAGAAACAGCTGGAGGGGTGTTGATAATTTCATTTTTTAATTTGTCTTCTCTGCTCTAGGCATTCTTCAACTCAAAGCAATGCTTTCAGCTTCCTTCATTCTGCTTGCTTGTGTTTGAAGGAAAACCAAATTAGATCAAGGGGACTTTATCAGCCAAGGCCACGGTCCACCTTGGGTCAGTTCATTCTGCGAGAATTTAGCTAATACTGCTATAGAGACGGCACTGCATAAAGTGTCATGGGGAATCCACAGTCCCCCATGTACAATCAAGGAGGGAAGACAAACATGCAGAGAAAGGTCTTCAAAGAGGTGCCAGTGACAGGCACGTAAAGCACGATGAACGTTTATAAGAGGGAGACATATGTTAATTTTGCTTAAAGTGCAATTGTATTGGTTTTTTCATCTTGATTGTCTGAAAAAAACTGCAATATGTATCTATTAAACTTGAAATTCAGACCTAGTTATAAATATATGTTATTGTAAGTACAAACATTTTTGTTTTTTCTATTTCTAAAGAGAAATGATTTAAACAAATTTTGTTCCTTTTTAGAAAATTTGGAGCTGGGGGACAATGCTTATTAACCCAATCTTCCTAAAACTTATTCTGTAAACTGTGGTAATGCCTCCTCAAAACGCAGCGTTGAGCTCTCTGCTCTCCACCATGTGAGGCTACAAGTCATCAGTCTGCAGCCAGGAAGAGAGCTTCCACCAGAACCTGACCATGCTGGTGCCATGATCTTGGACTTCCAGCCCCCAGAACTGTGAGAAATACATTTCCATTGTTTATAAGCCAAACAAAAGAAAATGGAGTACTAAAAATGCTGTCACAGAAAAGGCGTAAAATGTTTATTTTCAGAGATCTAGGATGATGGGCCCTGCGTGGTTAGACCTTACACCATTTTATACTTCAGCAGGTCACGTCATGGGAGAGGAGATAGAACAGAGGTTGGACTTGTGGTTTAGATTGTGATAAAACTGTTTCTAAAAGTTTTCTTGCACTAGTGTTCTTGGCCACAGGAGAGATTTCTTGAGCTCATATGTGTACATTTACACATCATGGAGAGCCTGAATTCCTGTCAAAAACTAGTTCTAAGCAACCGTGTGTCATGGAGTAGCAGATGAAATTGTGGAACAAGTCTTCTCTGCTTTCTTTTCTGGATGTGACTGCTAAAGATAGAATCTTAATGAAACTAGTTCTCTTCTTCCCTCATAGTTGGATGCTATTTTTGACATATTTGGGGGTGGCTAGACATTGACATTTGACTCCGACCATGTGGCTGAGATGAGTTTTCAATTGGGGGTTGTACTGGCAAGAATTCTGTTTGCCTGTCCAACTCATATGGATCTCTCCCTTGAATAACCTTCCATGTTTGTGATACGATATGAATCACATATTTTGCTGCTTTAACAATTTTGCCTTTCCTGGTTTGTAACTTTTTTTATGTGGAAATCTTTTTTGTGCAACCTACAGAGCAGAGTTTGAGATTTTTTAATATTTCTATGGGCCCTATCCTTATTTTGGGAATGAGCCCAAAACAAGTGCTTCAGATATCCTTAGAAGGAGAAAATAATCAGTCTTGTGGGCGAGAACGTGGTTTAAAGGCGGTGTGCACATGGCATGAGAATATCAGGATGTGACTTTGGGCACCATGGGCTCAACTTTAAATGTACTACAACCAGCTTTTATGCAGCGCCTGTGATGTAGAAGGCATCGCGTTACGTACTGGGTTGGCGGTAGGGCACAAATATAATGAAAACATGCTTCTTACCAACCAGATTTTTCCACTCAATTGAGAAAGAGCCAGTCACTAAAACAAAGTATCACAGAACGTCCTTAAATTCGAAAGAAGCTAATTAGTATCCAAACACAATGAATTGTTATAACCGTAAGCAAGGGGAGATAAAAATTCCAAAGGGCATAATTTTATCAAGACAGTCAAAAATTATTATGCAAACCTACTTTCTACAAAGTAGAAGCCACATATCTGGTTGAAAAAGGGAGGGGGAGTTCAGGCAGCAACTGGGATGATTCGTCTAAATGGTGACAGAAATCCGTATGTTTTGAAATATCCTAAAGTCTTAATTTTTATTTCACCATTTCGTGACCCATAAGTAACGTCATTCATGACTGCCTTGGCCATAGAAATATCCTGTGTGTTAATCACTGTGTCAAGTTTGTTTCCTTTGGATACACACCTCTGTTTTTAATAGTCTATATCTATGCTATTCCAGGGAACCTATATTGTGCCAAAAACAACCTAATAGAATGGTGTGCACTGATCTCCAGAAGGCACCCCCCATCTCAGGCTTAAATATTCTTTCAGCCAAAATTTGCATACTTAGAAATGTCTTTAACATTTAAAATAGGCAAAGGGTGAGCCAGAGTTCAATCAAGCAAATGGTGAAGGATCAATGTGACTCAGAATTCAGATGTTTGGATAACAGAGCAGGCAGTTTCCTGGTCTCCCCCTCTTTCTCTCTCTCTCTCATTCTCTGTTTTTTTTTTTTTTTTTCAAGTTCCTTTAGAGACCAAATGAGATAAATTGCTATCTGACCCATGGCTTGGGGATAAACATTAAATGGTTTATCTGAGCAACCCAATCACCTCCAGCCAGAGTGGAGAATTGGCCTAAATAATGAAGGTGTGTGTCATTCATCTCTTTGTCTGGCTCCTGGTAACCTTGACAGGAGTGAGTGGAGACGTGCTGATTTGTATACACTCAATAATTCAAGGTGTTTGCTTATCTTCCCTTGTCAGATGCTGCTCATCCCAAGTCTATGTTACCATCTAATTAGTCTTTTTTTTTCACTTGCTTTTTCACGTAAAGCTTTCTTTTTTATTTCAGGAGTTTAATTTGCAGCCAGCCTTGCTTTTGTCAAATGTTGCGCTTATTTCATTTGTTAACACGTTTATTAGTTTTGTACTCATGTCCTTAATATGCCCTCTACCCATTTTTGATTCACCCTCAACGTAATAATCCATTTGATTTTGCTGTCTAAAATATAAAAGGAGCATTTTTACAAAAAATATTATTCCTTAAATGTGCTTACTGAAATCAGATGATCTACTTTTTTTTTGCTTCTCAATTCTTTCTCTGGCGTATTTTCATCAGCTTTTCTGGCTTTTAGCGCTCTTTACAGAACACTGGGTTTTTTCTGCTCTTTGGGGTCTGATACTAGTTCTTATAAATATAAATGCTAGAGCTGTTTTTCAATACTTTTGGTTCTCCTCTCTGAATCTTCAAGGAATCAGCCCGTCTCTAAACCCTTGGTCTTGCCATCTCCCTGTGACTTGCCTTGACCAATGAAATGTAACAAAGAGTGGAAATATTTAATTGCTTGTGTAAGACTCTGCTACGTAATTCTCTCCCCTGTTTCAGTGGCCATGGAGACAGTGCAAAGCTGAGCTATTACATGGAGAACAGCTGCCCCAAGGACAGCAGGATTGTGCTGGAAACCTCAGGCGAATGAAGAATAGACCTTTGTAATTTTAAGTCACTGAAATTTGGGGGGTTGTTTGTTATTTCAGCATGGCCTAGCATAAACTGATTGATACTTTTTATTTACTATTTTTCTGCAAAAGTACTTAGGGACATTCTATCAGTCATAAACATTGTGTGCCCAACATTGTTCAATGCTACAGGGGAATTCGAAAAGAAATTCTACCATTAATGAAGTTTTAACCTCACTAGGGAGACAAGGCTGACACAAGATAGACACAAAAGAATTGGAAAGCAAGCTAGGCAAGGTTGTTACTAAATGTTTAGCTGTAGGGTGTGGATTCAAAGTAATACAGAAACTTCAAGAAGGTGAGAATTCCAAGTGGGATGAAATGGACCAGCAGAGAGTAGGAAATAAAGGTTTCCAGGATATGCAAAAGGCAAGGCTAACAGCAAATAAGACAGTAGGCAAGATAAGTGGTGAGGCAGAAGGGTTTTCAGTGAGGCTGGGTGAAGGAGAGGCTCCAAGTGAACGGGCAAGGGCTTTCAGACCCATCTTCATGGTTCTTCATTTCTATCAGGTCGACACAGTTTTCCCCCAAATAAGCTGTGAATAATTTCAGATCAAGTAATAGGTTTTTTTCACTTCACCACCAGCAGCAGTAATATTTCTACTTAAAAAATGGTTGTGTTTATATACAACCAGACGTTGCAACCTAAGCAAAGAAAAGCCTGGGGTTTCTGAGAGTATTCAGAGGCCTGAGCTAAGCAACATATACAAACAACTCCGTGGGCCTGCCTCTGCCTCCTAGGAACTTAGGGTTGACAAAGAGTCTTTCCTTGACCAAATTCTTGCCATGCTCCTCTAAGCCCTCTTCTCAACTAGGCCTCAACCTTGGCCTACAAGGACTTGAACCAACACTAACATAGTTTCTAACAGCTCAAGGCCACATCCCTAAGATGACTCTAGCCCTTCTTAAAGTGCCTTCCTGAGAACACTCAAGGTTAACAAAAGAATTTACTGTTCGTTCCAGTTGACACATAAGGATAGGGACCCTGTCTCCCAGCCATGGGAGGGAAGGAACCTAACTCTGACAAGTGCCAGTTCACAAACCCATGTGGATTTCACATGAACCAACCTCTCCTCCCTGCTTTTTGTGATGTTTCCCTCCCCTGTCTCCACTGAGCCCCCACTCACCCCTTCCCCATTCCCTCACTGTCTCTTTAAACTTTCCAGTCACCTCTGTACAAATTGAAGTTGAGTGCAGTTCATGCTGGACTCTTCTCGTTATTGCAATAATATAATACTGATTAAAATCTGCCCTTACCACTTTAACCAGTTTCTGGCTTTGTTTACCTTTGATAAGCTCTAAGCAGAAAAACACGCATGCAGATGGCATGCTAAGGATGGAAATTCATAATATCAAGTGTGAGTTGTTTTTTTCTAATACTCAATAGTAATACCAAATCCATTGCTCACCTTTCCAGTAAGGACACTCACAGCCCCCACCCTGCCCACTGTGCACTGCTGCCTTCCCAGCCGTTCCTATCGAGAGCTGAGGATGAGCTAGAACACGTCTTTGGATTATTTCCTCTTGAAATCTAAGACTAATTTCCTCTAGAATCAAGGCATCTTTTTGACAATAGTTAACAACATTTAAAGTGAAGAAAACAATTACTTAAAATCTATCATAGTTAAAAATTTGGAGGTCTTAGATGACTGAGAATTTATTTTTTTCAAGACTATAGAAAATCTAGAAATATGCTTTCTTTCCCATGTTGTGCAGCATAATGAAAATTGTAGATGCATACACAATTGTTTGGACTAGTTAATTCAGACTAAAAAAAAATAAATAAAAATCTGAATAATTTTGACACAGAGAGAAACTTCACAACTAGGCACTGAGCGTAGTTGATATGTTACCCCATTTCATCCTTTCCATCTATTTTTTTAAAAAAATGACATTAGTCCCTTCCCATCCTTCTGGCTCACATCTTATGTATTTTGCATATATTTTAAGACATTAATATTTTTGGAGGAAAGTCATTCATTTCTCTTTCAGAAACAGCATCACTATGTTCTTTAAAAACATCCTGGAAATGGTGGTTGGGGGTTTGAGTGACACTTAAGGTCCCTTTCTTTCTTTCTAGTAAATCTCTCTTAAGTGCCGCCATGATTTAATCCTATGGTCTAACCAAGTGGAAGTAATTGACTCCTGACAGTCTGTCTTCTGTTTCTCACTTTACTCACCCCTCACCTGAACGTACACACCTCCTGTGCATGCACTCAAACTCATGTGTACTAGGAGGAAAATAGCCATGTTTGGCCTCTTTTAAGACTGTTTTTAATCAGAGTGATGTTTTTGTCCTGTCTAACAGTCAAAATCTCAAAATTCACTTGAAGCTCTGACTTTATTTTGCAAGATGCTTTTGATCAGCTGGACACGGGCTCACCATTTGATTCGAACCAATGACCCAAGTCTCAAGTGCTTCATCTATTAGACCTGCATAATCATCTAGCTTAGCTGCACATTGTCCATTTTAATTAAGGGTGTGCTACACCCATTAGAGAAAGTTTATGAGCCAGAGGCTCAACTTGTCTGTGCACATACTAATCCCACAAATGGAGCTTTAGCACCTCCAAAAGAGTAAGAATAATAATAAAAATAACAATAATAATAATGAGAGATGTGGCTCCTTGAATACCAACCTCCTGCTAAGTGCCCTTTCTCTGTTTGAATTTCTTGCAAATTCAATGCCATTAAAATAGATTCTCTTAAAGACTCCGTTCTGTCAAACACAAAAAAGAGAGATATATAGAGTGTGGGATTTAATTATCACTGCTCTACATCTCCAAATGTGAGTTTTTCTGAGTAATAATTGCCCAAGTTTGTCTTCAAAAGGCATTTTAATAGTGCTAATACTAGTAAATATTGCTCATTTTGATACTGATGTGCCGTTTTAATGGTTCCCACGGTTTCTAAAAGTCATTTCTTATCGTTTTACTGTAGAAAGAATCTTACTTTAATTATGTCATAATTGTTTGGAAGCCATAGAATCTTAATTAATGCCAATGGCTTCGAGGCACAAACCAAATGTAGAGTTTATATTCATGTTTGTTTCTTCATTTCTTCCTGCCCGAGAAGAGGCCCCCCATGAGCTTTTTCAAACTACAGACATTCATAGATGTTTTAAAAGATTCTGGTGATGTCATTCCTTTATTTTTTTAAGTTAGATTTTCTCAGCTACCCTTCAGATTTTAAAGGTTAATAAGGAATCAACATTCCGTCTTCACAGGGAAATCTTTATCTCGAGAATACAGTTGTTCACTCTCCGTGGTAAGAGCAGACACCTCTGATGGCTTGTTAGGTGGAATGGGATGAATTGCAAATGTCTTCCCTTGGAATTCCATGACTGCTACAAACAAACTACACTCTCTTCTCCTGAAAATTCACCTCCAGCTAACATACCACCAACTCATTCTACTGATACCTTTCAAACAATGCATTTGCTCACTCTCTTCCCTCTACCCAGAATCCTATCATGTCCCATCCAATCCCAGATTCTCTCCTGCCACATCAGACCCAAGCACAGATGACTGTGCTCCACTCATTTAGCCTCAGGAATCACACGTTGACTTCATTTACATTCATGGCTTTTTTCTCTTACAATCACTTTACAGTATTTTCCATATTTTTTTGCATAAGGCCTTGCTTGAAGCAAATATTCCTTAAATATTGATTTAGTGATTGCTTATGGACTTTCCCCTTAGAATCTAACAAGATTTCAAAGATACATCTATAAAATATATCCTTGCTTGGTACCAAAGAACCAGCATAGAAGTTCCTTCTCCTAGAAACAGAAAGCAGGAAGTGATTTAGAGATTACATTTTCCTACATTTAATAGAAAGAGGAAGCTTGTACCCAGAAAATTAAATGATGTTTCCCAGGATCCCACACCTAGGTAGTAACAGAGCCGTAACTAGATGGCAGGTTTCCTGACTCTAAGTGCTTAAGTTTCCCCTTGTAATTTTCACAAGTATCACATCAATCACTTTCGTTTAGCAATTCCAAGTATCCATCTGATTGTTTTAGTCCAATCCCCATTATGCATGCTAGCTGGTAAGCAACAATAGCTACATGGAAACCACTGCTAATCTAACATCTCATTTACTCTTTAGTTTCAATCTCCTACACAAACTGAGATTCAAATAACAACAATTCATTTATCTGAATTGATTTGCAAAAGGCTTTAGGTTGTGACTGAAATGGGGAGGGAATTTGTGGATGGGCCCCTGAGGAGGAAGGGAGAGAGTGCAGCAAAGGAGCAGGGAAGAGGGAAAACAGAGAGAGCAGCATGACCTCTGAACTTAGTTCAGTTCCATGATCTGAGGCCTGATTGTAGCCGATAAAGCTATTGATGTCACATGAGGAACCAGCAATCCTGTGGAAGTCAAGGATGTTGATGAAGTGTGGCAGAGAAGGACAATTTCCTCATTCTCTGGGAAAATAGCCCAGATAAAGAACTGAACAATGTAATGACTTTGGAAGTAGCAGGAGATAGCCCTACCATCCCATATGTGGCATTGTCATGGTTGGCTGTGCTAATGATGGCAGGAGTAATGTCCCCTTAAGCCTTCCTCAGACATGCAACATGGCTCAGGTGAGCTAGAATAAGAAAGGCAGAAATAACATGGCAGACATCACATAGTGCGGTAGCAGACTGAGCAGACTCAGACCAGTGAAATGCCCTCAGGAGAACTGCAGATGGAACTCAGAAGACATTTTCAGGGGATGGATCTGGGGAGATTTCTGGTGCACCTATTCTGATGGCCTCCCTCTATCTACTGATTCATGATCCTTGGGAAATTTGCATTACGTCCTATAGTTAATATCCAAAAAAGTGCTAAGGAGTTGTGCTAGACCCCCAAAACAGAGCTGCAGAAATGGTCGTATTTTTCTCTTTAGTGCTCTCAATTACCTTTGTTGCTATCATGACAAAATTGCTATTTTAGCATACCTTCTGAGGATATGTCAGCCTGACCATTCTGTGGGTGGGCAGCAGTGCCAGAATAAAGGAGGTTCCTGAAGTTCATCTTGCCGCAGGCCTCAGCCACTATATTTGTGATCCTGAAACAAACATTTCACTTAAGATGAAGTAAAGATTTTGCAGATAGAAAGCGTATAACCAAAATTGTTATAGGTAATGTAAGTCACCGAGTAGGATTGCCATTGAAAACTGTGGGCACATTGGATGGCATTTGAAACCCAGTGGTGTCTGAATCAACTTCGGGGAGCAGGTATATGAGAATTATTATGAACGCATTTCTGGACTGTTATCTTTCCTCATGTTTACCATCCATTATCTCCCTTTGTTCTGGTTCATGCTAGTCTTTTTATAATCCTTTTTTAAAAATACAAAATCAATACAACTTTAATTACAAAAAGCCCATGGTGCCTCTTGAAAAACAAGACAAACAAAAAAGGACATTTTGAAAAGGGGCTAGAGATCTAAGAAGCGTGACCTCAGGCCATTCTATTTCTAAGGGGTGACGTTGTTGATCTGTTGGTCCCATTATAATGATTTACACATCCATATCTGGCACCTTTTGTTCTCCAGCAGGCTTTGTGTATGGTAAATGGAGAATTGCATACCAACCAGGGGTTTGACATTTACAATGCTTTGTAGCATAAGATAGAGTCACATCTGGGCAAACACTGTCCCTGGTGGTTAGTGGCTCATATCATCTGTGCGTAGTCTGGCTGCCAAAATGATGAGCGCTCATTAGAAATGTCCCATTTACTCTCAGAGCCAAATAAAAGCACAAACTAATCTAAAATGAACATCCATAGGGTGTGTGTATGTGTGTGTTCAATTTGTGCTAGCTTCTTCCAGAGGCGTAAGGCAGCTTGGCTTTTCCTTTGAATATTGTTTATATCAATGGTCTGAATCAACATGAGTGTAACAGTGTAGAAAACCTAATTCTTAATCATGTGCCTCAGTTTGAGCAGAGTGACATTATACAAAAGAGCTGAGTGAATCTCTTTTGCTGATATTTAATGTGTAGATGCTACACATTAAATTAAAAACTTTATTCACTCCTTGACACAACCTTAGGTTTATGAAGACCCCTAGAGAGATTTTTCCTGGAAATGAAGGAGAAGTGGGCTTTCTGTGACCTACTGGACGTTTTGTTTATTTGTTTGTCTGTGTTACATCAACTGTAAATTAAGTACCTGATCATGAATACCCCCTCGGGTTGGCTGTTAGAAGATAAGACACACAACTACCCATCTAAAGCATTATAGAGAACTTCTTAGAAAACCCTCGTGTGTATTCATCTCATCCTTGATTTCATCTTATTTTCACATGAGTTTATGTCTTCCTAATGTCTTTACTTAACGCATTTATCTTGCAGAATTTTGCTAGTCACGTAAAATCCTTTTTTGGAATAAAGCAGATATAAACACCTAAAACAAATAAAGTAAAACAAAACAAAACTGATCCCTGACCTCAAGGAGCTATAACTTACTTGTAGAGACTGTGTAAATTTAGGGAAAGATAAAGATATAAGGAGGCCTATGTTAAGTGCCAATGCATCGTAGACATTTAAAGCAGTAGCACTTGAGAGGATGGGAGATTTATCTGGGTTGTAGGACTCAGGGGAAATTAATAGTTGGGATGGAATCTAAATACTGGATCTCTAGTCAGTTATATGATACTGAGTGGGACATGAATGCCCAGGCATGAAGCTGCATGGGATATAACTGAGTAAGGGAGTATGCTCCTAGGTAGGCAGACTGAGAAATGAAGAGGTCTTAAATATTCAAAATTTCTATGGCATCCTCATGGTCTTCACTCAGACCCTCCTTGGTCTAATTTTAGACACAATTTAAGCACATTTGTTTTTGTTTTCTTAGTTCACAGCAGATTAGAAGCAGTAGGAATCCTGACAACATGAAGTGACAGCCTGGTAAGAGCAGTGGAGAGGAAGCAAAGAGCAGAGACAGGACTCCTGAGTTTAGCAGCCTAGGGCCATCATCCCTGTGGGGCAAGTACATCTCACAACCCAGCAGCCCTGAAAGCAACATTCTCCAAGTGCCAGTACCTGATAATGAAAACAATGAGTTTAGAGGTTGTTAAATCAACTTTAGTCAGCCCTGGTGGTCTAGCAGTTAAGATTCAATGCTCTCACCTCCACAGCCTGGGTCTATTTCCCTGTCAGGGAACCACATCACCCACCCATCAGCTGTCATACTGTGGCGGCTACATGTTGCTGTGATGCTGAAAGCTATGCCACCAGTATTTCAAACTATCAGGGTCACCCATGGTGGACAGATTTTAGCAAAGCTTCCAGACTAAGACAGACTAGGAAAAAGGAATGGCCACCCACTTCCAAAAAAATTAGCCATGAAAACCCCATGAACAGCAGGGGGGCCTTGTCTGATATAGAGCTGGAAGAGGAGAGGATGGCACAAAAAGACCAGGCAAGTTTGCCCTCTGCTGTAGTTGGGATCACTAGGAGTCAGGATCCACTCGACAGCACTAACACAATAGAATCAACTTTGGATAAGAAGATAGGTCATATGTACTATATTGAAAAACATATATAAAGTAATTAGAAATTGCTCTAGACAGATAACCAATATCCCACAATCCAATTTTACCAGTACTTCTGCAATCACGTTCAACCATCAGTATAATAATGCCACCCTGGATGCCACCACCATTATAAAAATGTTTCTAATGCCACTGTTCGACAATTGCATACCCAATAACCCATGGTAATTTCAGATAAATGATTCTTTTATCTTCTGATTCTTCTAGTTTTATTATTCTGTAGCCCTGGTCTCAATTCTCAGTTGATTGGGGCTGGACCAGGGGCAGAATTTAGGTCATCAACTCACCTCATGCCTCCCATGCTGACACATTATTACTCAATCAAGCCTTCTTTCTGAGGAAAAGTTTCTGTTCCTATGTCATCAATTTCCAGTTGTCCACGCTGGGCCACATTTCTATAGATAAACCACAACCTAAGAATAAACTTTTGGATTTGGCAACTTGGTGGTCATTGACAACCTTCACAAGAACAGTTTTGGGTGTGTTGGGGATAACTATCTGCTCAGAGTAGCATAAAAGTGCATACATAAAGGACATAAAGGTGGCAACACAGACAATGTCTTGAGAAGTTTTGCTTTGAAAAGAGAAGAGAAATGGGACAGTAGCAACAGTGGGATATGAAATTACAGGAGGCTTGTTTTGTCGTTGTTATTGTTGTTTGTTTTCTTTTAAGATTATAACATGTCTTGAGACTGATGGAAATGATCTCATAGCAAGGAGAAATTTGGTGGTATGGGAATAAAGCCTTTGAATAAGTAAGAGGAATCTAGTGACATGGGGAAGAGCAAAATATGAAGCCACAGAAACATGCGAGCAAGGACTACCTGTGGTAAAAGTCTACCTATCAGTGGGCTGTCCCGTGCAAAGTTCTCCTCTCATCTTCCCAGAGGTTCTCACCAACCAGTACAAGAAATGCCAGGGTGGTTCCACAACAGGGACAGGGATGATAATTGGACTCTGCACATCTTAGGATTCCAGTTGACACAACTTGATCAGGTTAATTTTATTGGTGCGAAAGTCTATTTTCAAAGTCTATTTCAGAGAAAGAAAAAAAAAAAAACACTTGAAGAAATAGAGCAAGCTGGAATGAGAAAGCAAAGGAGATTAATGGGCTCATTTTCTCCCTTTTTGTAAATACAGTTTGAAATCTTACCCAAAACAACCCAGACTGAAAATAAACCAGAGCATTGGAAACTCACACTGGCAATTCAGTTGTCAGTTAGAGAATGGTCCCCTGGCATTAGCGATGGGGGTCACAACTCTAGCACATTGATAGAAAGAAGAAGAGAGGAGAAAGTGAAGGCAAGGAGGGAGGAGGCTATGGAGAGGGGAGAGAGAATGAATGAGAGAAGAAAGATATGAGAAGAGAAGACTAATGTAAAGAAAGAGAAGAGAGAAAGGGTGAATATATAGCCAAGAGGGATAAGAAAGAGATTCTCATTAGTATGTGATCATTAATCCTTTCTCCACACAAATGCCAATCAGAGCAGCATTATGCTGTTAGACTAAAATGCAGAGCAGCCCAGCCTCACAGAGTACAGTAGTGTGATGTTTTGGTCTGATATCTCGCTTCCCAGATATAATCACTACAAAATAAAGACAAATAATATTGGAATTTTTTAATGGAGAGTGCCTTTGAATTTGACTCAGAAACAATGGCCTGTGGTTGCATCTGATTATAACTCATCTCCATGGGGGCACAGACAGCTGTTGTAAATGTCTGAGAAATTATGAACTTCTTTAGCTAGATGAACTCTGTGATTATAATGACACGGCATTTGCATGTTTTGTAGCCTTTCTAATCTGAAAATCACAAAGCTACTTTCTATTATAACCAGGTTCTTGTGTGTCCTTTTAAGGTACATACCAGTAAGTGTTCCTTTTCTGTCCTTTTTGGAAGTGGGGGCAGCTCTTTGGAACATTGTCATAAGGATAACTAAAACTTCTACTGGGAAAGGCAGCCTCAGCATTTGAAGAAATGTGTGAGAGCAGAGCTCCTGGAGCAAGTCTAAGGAACACAGTAGGTGTGGCTATGTGTTAGCTTCTAAGAAAACAAGGACCATTGCTTGGAAGTTAGCCTAAAGGTAACTCCAGGGTCCAAAGATTGTTCTTGTTCCCTGAAGGCAGAGCCTTTGCTACTCCCAAGCAGTCTCCAATATGGCCTGACTTGAAGAACAATAAAAGGCTCCCTAATCTGAAAACAGCTTTCACTGGCTACTAGAGATTCAAACTTTACTCTTTACTTCAAGATAAGCCCCTGAAAAGACTCATGTGTGTTGGCAATTTAAATTATAACCATAAATTAAGACTTAGAATTTGCTTCAGTCACTTGATAGGAAATTGAGAAGATAGGGGACACTGAACAGATTTCAAATTTGTGCGTGTGGCAGTGGGGAGAAGAGAGCTCAAAACGTGGTTGGGGGTGTGTGGGAGCCAAAGGAACTGGGGGTTCTGAATGTGAGAGGCAGAAGTGAAGGGAACAGGAAGTGGAAAGACGCTGTAAACTGGCTCTGACCACCTACAAAGTCAAGTGACTTCCATGTCAATAATAGTTTGGTTACATTTTTCTATATATTTTTTACCAAGAAGAAAACAGAGTGAGGCAAAAATAAAACACCATATGATATAAAGCAGAGTTGGAAATTTCAGAGTCTCCATTTATCCAGATCCTCGACTCCCTTTGCTCTCCACCATTGGCTCACAATTTTACCAGTTGGTGTCAGAACCCTTCCAGCTCTGCTTCTGTCCCTACCCCAGTGTAGGGCTAAAATACAGAAAAATTATTTGAGTTTGAGCTAAAGTTGAATTTCAGATGAAGAACTTGTATATATGAGTGTAAGTATGTCTCATGCAATATTTGAGACATACTTATACTAAATTTTTTGTTTTTTTATCTGACATTCAAACTGAACTGATATATATATTTTTATTTGCTAAATCTGTCAATCCTATCAGAGCCACATCCCAGTAGGATAAAACAGATCACAGAACTGTTCTGTCTGCAGGTTAAAAATTCACCTTTGGACTACTCCTTGACTTGTGCATGCTGACGGTCTCTGATCTTCCGTATACCAGCCTCTGATCATCAAAGCTGCCTCCTGCCTGATTCTCCCAGGGCTGCCTGCCTGCTGGTACCTTGGCCTCCCAATCAGGGAATCATCCCAACTCCTCATCCTGGGCTTACTGGACTGGCCTTGTCCTGCTGCCAACTCACTGGAGCAAAGAATACAAATAAATGGGGAAGACAAGACTAGGGACTTCTAGAAGTCTTAATTTGCTTCATTAGATACTTGAAGACAATTAATCTTAACTCACAAGGTTGTTAGGATGGCAAAGCTCTTTGCAAATTTTAAAGAGACATAAGATTCCATGACTGTTACTCTGATGTAAAATAAACATTGGTAAATTGTTTAGTGGAGAAGGAAGTTGAAATAAAATGTTGATATGTGCTTGCTCACCTACTGCAGAGTTTAGCCCCCTAGGTCCTAAAACCCTGAACACAGTCTTTTCTTTCCTAGTCATCCTGCCTTCATCTCCCCTTGAGAATGACCCATGTTACCTTGTCACAGGGTAAAGCTCAGTTTTGGCAATCAGCAAACGTCTTTACTATTTAAAATTGCTGTAGCAGCTGCATTTCAGTCCCCTGCTCAGTGAGCAGGTTCCTGGTTAAGTTCAAAAAAGGAGCCATACCTTCATTTGTGGGATGCTGTGTTGAAGTCAGACTTCAGAGACATAGCTTTGTGCAGCCTCCTGGGATTTAGCTAGGCTTGAATCACCGTGACCTCTGTGCCCTTACAACATCACAGAAAACACCATCACGGTGCCCACTAATTGGTCACCTTGATGTCAGTCACAGCACGGAGATCAAGGACAGAGCCGGTCCTGGAAAGTGAACCACACACGCTCTCCGAGGTGGTCTCTACAGGTCAGGCTAGCATCCTGCTGTGAGCACAGTGCGAGGGAACCTTACCCCAGGACTACTTGAAACATGGCTGTGCTGCGCACGAACAAAGGACAGGTGGCCTCACGAGTGACCCTTTTCTTGCCACCTACAAAGTCCAAATTGTCAGCCTTTCACACCTCTTATGCTTCCATTATCTGTGGAAAATACTAAGTACCGTGCCCCGGCTCTAACATGCACAAAGCAGGCTCTCGAAATTAGTTTCTGCTTATTGGTCTTAAAAATTATTAAGATTATTTTATTTTTAAGATAGTAAATCAATCATGAATTACTGGGTGTTACATGCAGGGTGCATTTGAGAAGCTTACTGTAATAATAATCAACTTTTTTTAGAATTCAAATGCGATGTGTTTTTGTGAATAACTTGCACAGTAGTAGGAAGAATGGGAAGAAACATAAGGAATAAATTGAATACATCTTTCCACTATTTCTCTTGGGTTAAATACATTTGTGGGTTACCATTCTCACCCCCTTTAAACCGGGCACTTTAGATGGTAAGAATGACTGGGATTAAGTAGAAAATTCTAATCAAAAAAGAAAAAAAGAAGTGATAACCACTGCAGAGGGTGAGGTTTATTAAAACTGCTTTATTCTGTGATTCAATTCAACAAGTGAAATATTGCACGGAGTACATTTAGATAATATAAGATCTTTCTCTAAGTGTACTGATCTTTCTCTGCTCCCAATGCCAGGCCCAGGAGCCCCAAGAAAGATTTATTTCTATCCTTAACATGGGGTCCAGTGTTGCAGAAGTGGAAGATAAATATCGGAAGAGAGGAGACACTTTGGTCAATAAATGATGTAGACATCCACAATCGTAATAAGAACCTACCTGGAACTCCTGAGGATAGAATCCACTGAAAATAGCAAGGACTCAAGTCTTGAATGCCCTGTCAAATAAGCAAGAAAAAAGTGTGGATTTTCATCCACAGACAGAAGAAGGGCCCACAGGCCTCTACTCACCTTTTGAGGCAAAAGTAGTTAAACATCTTCTGAGTAACTTAACCAAGGCAAAACCTTTTGGGAGTTGTCTGGGTATGGTATGGTTTCCGTTTAGGGAGGTTCATATTCTCGGAGTGGATGAGAACCAGATGGAGGCTTTGGAGCAGCCACTCATTGGATAGATCCACCAGTAGGGGGCAGAAAACCCAACCTGTCAGATGGCATTGAAATGGCTGAGTAGGAATTGAGGCATTGTGTATATGTATTACTGATTCATGAGATAACAGTGACATTTTAAAGAAGATTCTCTTCCATGGAAAATTTGAAGGAAATAGGACCAGGCATTGGATTAAGGAGTTCACTAACGCAAAATAAGGAGAAATGTTATAGGGACTAGAAGTGAGATTTGGGCCAGTTATTGGTATTCTAAAGCATCAGACTAAATGGAAGAATTAACTTTTCTGCTTCTCCACCTTCTCCTTACTGTGGCCAATTATCAAAGCTAGGGAGTGGTCCAGGCAAAAGTAACTAGACCAGGAGGTAGAAATAGCAATCTGGAAGTAGTTTTTGCCTGTCTTTGTCAACTCAGAACTGTGGCAAAGAGTCAGGGACACTGTATATTATTTTGCACATGAGCTAATAAAAAGTGGGCTGGGGGCAAGAAGACAGGGATCATGCTAGAAGGCTCCCTCCCTAAATCTCAGAAATTCAACAGACTGAGATAATACCTAGTGGCTGATTTGCCTAACCAGTTTAACTAGCTTTTTAAGTACCTTTCTATCCCTACCATTCTGTGATAGATTCAAGAAGGGGCCTGAGAGAGGGGAATAAAGAGACACTTGAGAAATTGTTTTGTAGTATGACTCCATTCAAAAAAGGGACCTGGAGTTCTAACCTTAATAAAAGCTTAGGTAACTTCCTAGTACTGTGGGAATGAAATAAAGGGGCCTGAGGGCTAAGTCCTTGTTTCCCATGCAAGAGGACTATTGAGGGTTCATCTTCTCAAATGTGAACTCCGCTGGGTAATCAGTCATCCCCATGGTAACCCAGCAACTTTTAATTGTCTTTAATTAAGGGGCCACAGAGGCAATCAGCTACATTTCTAGCACACTAATGAGGGAAGCATGAAGTGCAAAATGGCTGCCTGAGATAGACAGTGCTTATAAAAACTAGGACTCTTGGCGGAATTTCTAAGGGCAGGTGTGAGAGGTGGTACATCCTTGAATCTGCAGGGTCTAGGAAACTCAGATGAAAGAGGAGAAAAATAAAAAACTCAAGAATGTTTGGAAAAAGGAAGAAATTTGAGAAATACGTAAAACAACAAATCAGATCCTGTTAGCTAAATTAATTTAAAAAATAGGATGCAACGTGTAACTGGAATTGTTAAAAGATAAAGACTAAGAAAGAAGACAAAGTGAGCAAGTCAAATGAAGCTACAGAGTAACTTCACCAACAGCCTGATATTGAATTACAAAGTAAAGTTGGAAAATTGTGACTCTTCAGTCCGTCTTAAAGCTCACCTGCCTCAGGTAGCTTCCTCTGATTACTACAGTGCATATTAATCACTCTTTTTAAAAATATTTACTATAGCATTTAATACCTGCACATTTGTTTGCCTAAATATGTATGCTTTATTTGGGGGATGGAGTACCCTGACTCCCTGAGACAGCTTAAGAAGTGGTTTCGAACGGATTTTCATGCTTGGTTATCACCACAACCCTGTGATTTTCTACACAGCATAAAACATGTACCTGCTTTTGTAGTTGAAGAAACTGGGCAATACAGCCCAGCCTGGGTCCTGTTGCCCAAAGTAGAAGAGGTCAGCCTAGAACCTGCATCCTGTGACTGGGATTCAATGTTCTGTCCCCTATCACATGTGGCCCCAGGCAAGGGGACTATTCATATGCCTGCTGCATCCTTTCAGACCATCTGAGTATACCATGTGTAGTCAAGACATAATTTGACCTAATTCAGAAAGAGTAACTTCAAATTAAAGACTCTGGTTCTGAATGGGGCAGGGGAAGAATATTTTCACTGAGTTGGTAAAAATTTGCATATGTACTGTGAGATTATTTCTTTTCATCTACAATCTCACTAAACAATTGTAAGACACATGGTTTAAAATTATATCTAATATTTTGCTAGATACTTTGAAGGAAATTTGGAATAAAAGACTTTTTCCTATAAGCTTCTGGTGAGTAATTACCAGGGGATGGTCTGCTCTGATTCTCACAAGGAGAATTTTCCCAGCCTTGCTTGTATATTCCCTCCCACCAACAATAAGACTTGCTTGCACTGGGAACTGATGCCTAACAGTTAGATATTTTTATTAATACTTATAATTACCAATCATTTCATAAAAATCTAAGTCAGCCACACTGTGTAAATCTAGCTTCTTTGACAGAAAAAGAGGTACAAAACAGGCCCTGTTTTCAATGAGTTTACAGGTTATTTGGGAGGTAAAGCTCACTTAGAAAAGAACACTAACAGGGCAGATGAGCCCACGGAACAGGGTTTACAATTCGCACGTTTAGACTTAGCAGGCACTGATCAAGACTGCTGGCAATTTTTATGTGCTGGCTTTTTAGGTATTACTTTAATACATTTTCATAATAGTCCAGATGTAGATGTGCTTATCATTCATGTTTGCATCAGATGTGAACACAATCAAATTCATCTTCAGCGTAAAACTCTCCAGTAATTTCTCTTCTCATGCCTAGGAATAGCAGAGTTCTTTCAACGGCTATAAAACCCGCTGGGTAGAATCTGACTTTCCTCTTCCATATCCTTCCTAAGCCCCGTGCTCATTTCCTATCACCTTCCCCTTTCCTCTCCATGCTCTGGATACAATTGTCTCCTCAGTTTACTGAAAGAAATATCAAACTTGTTCCCACCACAGGCCTTGGTGCTTCCAAGGCTCACCCCCATTGGATTTCTTCAAGTCCTTCAGTTCTCTTCTTAGATCAAACCTTATCAGGAAGACCTTTGTTAACTTCCATAAAGAAAGCCACAGGCCCTGCCCTAGCAGCCAATCCCTTCACCTGGCTTTTTTTTTTTCTCCAAAACTGTCTCGTGTTGACATATATTTACATGTTGATCCATTTGTTGGCTCTGTCCCTGGACTAGCAGGGCCTTTGGTTTGTTCACTAATGTATTCTCACTGTCTAGGCTGGAATCTAGCAGTGAAGGGGCACAATAAATATTTGCAAATTCATCCGGATAAGCTAAGTAAGGCTTTGAGAGCTGGTAATTCCTGCAGTCACAGCTCCATGGTGGACATTGCGCAGGGTCTCCATTTTCTAATACAACCTATCTGGTCTTTGAGGAAAAAGACCACTGCAGGTTGTGGGCACTGAAAACACAACTTCTCATAGTGGAACTTAGAGACTTTGAGTTCTGTCTTTAAACTGAAATTCTGCCAAATGTGAAAGAAGGTGTGAGATTATTGAGAGTGGGTCCACATTTTTTTTATTATTATTAATCCATAAATACATCAATTCATCTAGCATGTATTCTGTATGTACTCAGTCCCCAGCATTGCACATAAAGTTTCTTTTTTCTTCATTCTTTCTTCAGGAAGATAGGTAGATACATGACAGATAGATAGATACATATAGATAGATCAATAGACCGATAGATCGATCAATCGATAGATAGATAGATAGACAGATAGAATCTTTCAACTCTACTATTGCTGGGTTTCTCATCTCCACATCCAAGTACCTCCACCTCATGCTCCCTTCTAGTACCCTAAAAGCAGCAACACACTTACCAGATAGTTATCCAATTAAACCCCTGAAGAACAAAAACTACTATTTCCTCAGATCCTTACTATCCTCTAAGTACCCAATAAACAAATTGAGATTATTACTACTTTGTATTTCTGGTACGACTTTTGCATTTGGAGAGTTTCTGAAAAGTTAGCAGTAATGGTGGAAATTACAGTTTTGTTTTAGGCCAAAGAAGAGACCTGTAAGCCTCATATCATATTATTTGGTTGTTCTGAACACTATACCTAAGCATAAAGCTGGCATTGGCCTGACAGGAAAATGAATGAGAAAAGAAAGGAAGAAAATGAGCTGCACAGCTTAAAGGAAAATAATTTTCTGCATTCATTTCCTTCCTCTTTCTTGCGCTTCACTTTTTATCAATAGAGGAATATTCTTTCCTCTACAAGGAATAACCTCTTTCATGCACTGAAAAATGTCATTTTTGAGCTTCTCTCTGGAATAGTTTGACAAATTTTCAGGCTGCATGGGAAGCACAGATCTCTGTCTTTCCAGGTGGCTTCTAACTGAACAAAAAAGAAAATAGAGCGTACCTTACTATCACAGAGGCTATTGTTTGGGTGTCTGGCAAAATATAATACAAATTTGTAATAATGGGAATGATAATGGTCCTATGTTGTCAGTATTACTTGTTTTCTTATTGGTTTTTGATGTTCAATTCCTGTTTATCTAGAAAAGAAATTTCTTTGAAAAAATATGGAAATACAAGTACAAAATATGAAAGCACAAGTTTTCTGTTTCTTTAACTCCTCTCCCAGTTAATTAAATTGAAATGGGGATTCTGTTGTTTGCAGCTTTAAAAAATAGCCAATTGAAATTTAATTGGTATCTTTTTTCTTTAGTCTTCATGCCCTAAAGCTAAATTAATGATCAGTCGTAAGCGCTTCAGCTAGGAGACTATTATGACTTTTGAATGAAATTAAACCTAGGACTATATAGTGGATAAAATAACTACTAAGATAAGAATGACAACTGTGCTCTAACTAACAAAGGGTTAAAACTTGTCTCTGTGCTCTCCCTCTCTTTTTCTTTTTAACAATTACAGAGAGACAGGAGGCTCAAGTGTATTCTAGGACCAGTAGCTGTTGTAAATCAAATTAATTACTTTTGCCCAAAACTGTCCTCAGTGGAGGATTTTTGGCCACTGGACTGTTAATACCTCTTTACTTAATCACTGTCCTATAATGTCATCCCCCTGATAGAAGGGATGAACTGGAGCAATGGCAATCTTTTCACCTTTCTCAAGGCCCCACATGGCCCTGATTTACAGGGCAGAAATGTTATGTATCATTTAGCCAAAGACTTCTTACCCCTCAGAAGCCCCTTTTCTTTGGGAGCAGAATAGAACCTGGAGAAGTCGATGTGGTAGGTGGCTTTTTTTACCAAGCTCTCTCTTACAGTTGTATCTCTGCTCTCAATACCCTGTGAATTTCTTTCTTTGACTGGATTTTAACACATCTTTGATGGACATTATATCTATCAAGACTTTTGACATTCCCATCTCTTTGATGAAGAAGAATTCATCACCTCAATGGTTTACACCAAACACCACACCAGATTAGTCCAGCTCACAAGGATGTGTATGCTCAAGGACAAGGCTATGTGGAAAATTGTGCACTGAATCAGGGAATTGTTGGTGCAACCACCTTAGTCTTTATGTAGAGAAGGGCATCATTTGCAAAAGCAAATGGAGAATGGAAAAAGAGGGCCCAGACACAACATAAACCATGGACTTATTTACTACTAATATTTGAGTTTATATTATATACTATTTATTTTTAAGTGAACAGTCTTATTTTTCTCATTAGGGAATGCTGAAGCTAACATAATTGAAAAAGCCTTCTCTGATTAAATGCCAACTGATTGGGGGAGTGACTGAGACATATTGAGGAGAAGGAGTATTCTATATTTGAGTACAAAATACTCACACCCAATTCAGGTATACACACCTGAGATCTGGGTATATTGAGGCAGCATTTAGCAACTTGATCCCCAGAAGCCAGTACTGCTCTCTGACCTCAGGGCTTCCTTAGATGAAGCTGTTGTCCAAACTCTATGATTTCAGGATGAAATTCTTCCCTCACAGATGCCTTCCTTGCAATAAGTGTTAGGAGAGAGCTCACTAGGTGTTTTAAGAAGTGGAGTCCTGAGGACCTCTGAAAGTGTCTGTGGAAAGGAATCAACTTCAATAATTTCACTGTCTAGATTTGGATCCCCTATTACCATCATTCTGCAAGTTCTAATTTATCTTCTACTAAGGAGATTATAGTTAATAATCGGGAATTGCCGGGCCAGAGGCATGTTAGGGAATGACCTCACAGCATGCCATTGAATGTAACATACAAATAATCATGAACATTGTTTAATAAGATGGAGCTTGGTCTTAGGTTGTGTATTCATTGCTTGTCTTCTCTTTTTTTGAAGGGGTTAATATTTGGGACATGGGTGATGAAGCAGAAGAAAACTCTTTTGCTTAATAATATATAATTTAAAACTCCAGCAATTGTTTTTGGTCAGTTTCTTGCAATCCGCAAGGTAATTTTTTTCAATTTATTTGGAATTAGTCAAGTGCACTGTTGAAAAGGCCGAGTGAATTGATGCTAAATAGTTTTTGGAAGATGTAATTGTCTGATGATTTGTAAATAGCCAAGCTTATCAAAAAAGTAATTTAAATGTTATGCTGACAATTTTCTTCAGTTTGGTGTCCTCTGTAAACTGGGGAATCCAATTTTTTGCCCTTGTTAGCATGAGAATTCTCTTTGCTTGGTTAAATGATTTGAGGGCCTAAGGACGTCCAGAACTTTGGAATCCAAACCTTTAATCATCTCTTACCCAGCAAAAACATCACTCATAGGATGACAATGCCAAAGTGCTTTTTTTAACAACTAAGTTTTATGCCTTCTTTGATTGGTTGGAATGTGTTCCATAGTTGTTCTCTCAATATCTGTCTTGGGACAATGTGGGGCCCTGTTGACTCTGTCCCCATTTCCCTCATTTTCCCCCCACTATTCCATTTGTGCTCTTTAATGTGAGTGCTCTGAATTCCAAAGTGACCATTATTCATCAGATAAAAGAACTCCAATAAACTCATTCATATAAACATCTTAGGGGCTTGATTATTTTAATGATTTTATTCACGAAAGTACTAAAATAATTGTAAGAAATAGATATTTACAAGGCGAGATATTTGCTAAGTACTTTAAATGTTTTACATACATCATTTTTTTCCAACTCTACAGCCACTCTAAGGTAAGCATTCTATCCCTAAAAATCATACAGTATCTAGAGGTTTGGTAGGTGAAGCAACTAGGCCTTAATGTTAACTTGCCATGGTCATACTTCTAATAAGTCACCAAGCTGAGACTCAAAACTTACATGTTGACTGATCTTGGATGTTAATCACCAGGAAACATTACCTTAAAAAAAAAAGAGGTTATAACCAACTCTGACAATCATGTGTTTTCAGATTCTAGAAGAGAAATATCCGGGCATATCTAGTGTTGGTTCCAGATCAGACTTAAGGATGGCAAATGTTTAGAGGGATGATTTGAAGCTGCATTTGCATATCACTTTACATAAAAACTGAAAAAACAGCCACATAAAATAATGGAAGTAGAGAGGCTGATGGAGTTTTTGGGTTAACCACACACCCCCACCCACCCACTCAAGATACCCCTCATCAATACCATTTATTATTAGATGAAAGAATGAGGCATAATTCTGCTACCTAATATCTTGGAGTCAGAATTGCAGAAAGATGGAAAAAGTTGTTTCCTTCTCCTAAGCCCCTTGGAAGAAGTACTCACTAAGGATGAGATGATTATCTTATAATGTGCAGGAGTATCTGAAGGTGATAAGCCATTACTCCAGTATTTGCAAGAACATCTGAATCTAGGCATTGTATCATTTCAATCACCTACCAGAGCCATGGATCATGGGACTGGTCCCAGGACAGGGATAATAGGAGGAATGGGATGACCTTAGGCCAGAGCTTCTTGCAAACAGCAGCCTAGCATCGTGACAGAGGGTTTGGAGAAGTCTTGGAGGGGACTAGGAAGGCACCACATACAGGATGGAATAGGAGGAAGGAGTGCTGAAAAGCAGGGCAAAGGTAACAGAGGAAAATTTATGCCTGCTTTGTCTACTACCTTTTCTCAATGGCTCTGCTTCTGAGATTTTCAAGTATTTCAATTAGACCTGGCTGTGTGGCTGGTACTCGAATGCATCTGCAACAGAAGAAAAGAATGGCAGAAACTGGAGGTGAAGCAGGCTCGCTGATCTTCTGGTTTGTTCTTCTGCATTGAATAAAATGAATCTTTTCAAACAGGTGAATTTTCCAACAGAAATGGTCCAAACAGCCTCAGCTCATTGAATAGAAAGTGTAATGGTGATCTAAACCTATTACCTTCAATGGAGTCTGTGACATTTTCTTCCAGCATATTGATCGGAGAGAGAGGGAGAGGGAGAGAGAACTTTTTCCTCCACTCATTGTGTTGCGTCAGTCATTGTAATGCCAGTCACAATGCATTAAAAAGCATTGAGAATCAACAGGGCTGGCTCTTTTGTAGCAGGAGTAATAAATGATTTTACTGAACAGAATTAAAATGCTGTTTAAAATCCACTCTGCAATTTTTCAAAATTCACACCAAAAGGACCTCTCTCTCTTCCCCTGTAAATCCAGATATCAAAAATTCTTGTTAATTAAGTTTTCAGCAAGAACATATATTTTTCATCAAAGATTCTGGCATATTTTTCCAGGGAAATACAATTAATACCATCTCCCAAAAATGTCCTCCCTCATAGTAATGTTTATCTTAAATAATCTGTAATTATGGTTGAGAAATTTCAATTTTATTTAAACTAATGTGGAGTACAAAAACTTCTGGAGGATAGAAATGCTTCCTTCTTTTTGTTTTGTTTTTAAGCATTTGTTGTGTTATTGTTACTATTGCATAACTCAATCTCTGAAGAGAAATAAAATGGAATCAAATCCAGCCTCATTATATTGAAGTGTTGTTTCTGTGAAGGTGGCACTAGTGTTTCCATTAGAATATGATGGAAATATCCCAATTTCACTGACTATAGCAACCAACTTATTCATAAGGTTTGAGGGAATATGGAACTTTTTACAACCCCCTAATTTCCAGATAAATATTATTCATTGTTTTTCAAGAATTGCTAATTTTCTATATATGACACATACATTTGTATGTAGGAAACACTATCAGGAATTTCAAAGGAATATATAGTAGCAACATCTCAAAAATAGATGAAAGATACACAGAAGTTCCCTAGCAGTAAGGTAACTACTGAACTATCATTATTATTAATGTTATTAACTTATATTGAACCCATTTGTTTTGGTTTTATCTTAATTTGGTCCATTCAACACCTTGTCTCTAATATTTATATGTACTTTTTCTTTGTCTCAGTATAAACCTATTGCATTTCATGTTATCTGAATTTTATAATCTTGCCTATTACTTACAAGCAATCTGCTGCTACAGTTGTTCCTAGGTGTTTTTATAAACTAATTTAACATCTGTTAGTACTATATAACAGTATCAACCTACAAATGGCCAATAGAACTTAGCATTGTTGAGAATTACCATGTAGATAAATGGAGTTACCTTAGTAATTGTAGGATCCACTCCATATTTCATGGTAACTCGATGAATAATCAGTGTTATCTGGGAGATTTTCTTTTCAGTATTGCATGCAATCTACATTTGAATGTAATTGCATTTAAGGCAAAGGATCATATAAACTACCTTTTTAGTAAATTAATTGATAATTGTGCTGAATTAAGGAATTCAGACAGGTAATTCAGGAAAATGAGTTTTCTAGTATAGAAATAAAGACTCAACCAGTAGATAAAATACAAGCTGAAAAAAGTTTTGAGAAGTTACTTTGTCATTTTGATCTACATAGATGATAGTAAGGTAGTAGCTTTAAGACAGATCCTACATCCAAAAGCAGAATAGCAGAAATTACGCAGAATTTATCAGGGAAACTTTAATTTCAGTTCTAGTCTTGTGGTTTATGTGTTCTATTAGTTTTGAACAAGTTAGTCTGCCTTATTTTCTTTCTCTGTAAGATGGAAATGATACCTAATCTTGACTATATGCAGAGTTCTTGTGGGGATCCAGTGAATTCATCAGTGTATAATTCTCTTAAAAGATATATGGAAGTCCTTTGCTGCAGAAGACAAAAAACCAACTTCTATGAAGGAAGACTTAGATAAACAGCTCCTGCTCACAGGTAGGCTACAACAGATAAAAGATAGTAAGAGACAGTCACGTAACAGTCACCAAACCTTCTTCTGAAGATTGCCTCTGGTTCTGAATGGACAGCAGGATTCCAAGCAGCCCCTACATTCAGAAAGGCTCCACAAAGATGCCTTAAGGAGAAGGGATTGAAAAATTGTTGCACAGCCTCACAAGATCTTTGATACCTACTGTGGACAACCAACTGTCTCTTTCTGAAGGCCAGGGGTGAATCCCAACAGTTCATGCTGGAGAGAGGAAATGAGAAGAATGTGCATTTCAATCCTAGCTTAATTAACTTCTCTTCTTTGATGCTCACTATTCTTATCCAATAGGAGTGGGTAGACTTGAATGGCTTAAATGTGCTTTTAACTCTAAGATGCTACTCATATAATGACCTGAATAGGTGCTCAAAAGTGTCTTTACAAAGAATGATAAATAAGGAAGGAAATTTAAATCTCCAGCTCCCAAATCAGGATGATTATAACATTAGGATTTCCAGCCTAAGGGAGATAAAAACATCTAAGCCCATTGGGAGATCCTAAGTTATTAAGTCACAAGAAGTAATGGACCAAATTAATATATATATACGTTTCATATATATATGTTTCCCGAAACTAATAACAACCATAGCATGCTAAGAGTCCCCTATCAATTATCTGATTTTATTCTGCAATAAACTTGTGAGGCCTCTCTGCAAATAAGGCTCAATGTCAATGACAAGCTAGTTCGTGGCAATCAGAACAGAAACTTAAATTTCATGGCTTCCATCTTAGAAAAAGTTTAATGTTAGATTGTCTTTTATAATTTCAGAGTGAAAAGTTCTGCTGGTCAATCTACAATAATTCAACCAAATGTAAAGTAATTGCAGCAAGAATTTTAGCAGGTCTATCTCTGTGCTGAGTTCTCTCTTCTTCTCTCTTCCCAAGCCATGAGGTTTGGTATTATATCTCCATTTTGCAGATTATGAAACTGGCACTCAGAGAAGGAACTAGGATCTGAACACTAAAGTGTCTTTCAAATCCTCAAAATTAAAGGTTCCTTTCTATAGCAGGCAGAATTCTAAGATAGCTCCCAGAAATTCGCATTCCCTGGCATAGACGTCCTGTATCATCCCCTCTAATTGAGTGTGGTGTGACTTGTGAATACAGTGGGATGGCCACTTCTTTGATGGAGTTATATCATGTCAAAAAGTTGGTACAGTAGTCCTAATTTGTTAATGTTGTTTTCTAATTCAGATTCCTTGAAAGTTGTATGAGGGGAAAGAGACAGCAGAGCACATCTGTGAAGGAGATCTATTCTATAGACCATCAGTTTGTGATATTTGTTTCAGATCCTGATAGCAAACAATTTTATGCAAAACAATAAAGCATTAGATTATTGTTAGGCAGAGGCATTGATTATTTAGTCCAATATCTTTATAGAAGTTACATGATTTTCCATGAGAGCTTGACTCGTTTGTGATTGGCTGAAGGCAAAAATTGACTTCTCCTGATTGCTAAACTACTCCAAGTTTGCTCCAGACTAGATTGCCCCAGTTTATGTTCTTATGTCTTGGAATTTCACATTCAGAAGCTACGTCATCCCTCAAACACTGACACAGTTTCCAGTCATATAGAGAGAGAGTTTTATTGGAAATAGAATTACTCTTCTCACTAATAAAGTACACAGAAATCTTCACCAACCCAGAAGGACTACTTGGAGAATTTTAGTCCAATTTGAGAGTTATTATTTACTTCCCAGTGTATTAGACTTCACAGGGAAACAAGTTGGTCTATATTTCAAAGACAAATCAGATGTATTGGCTCAAAAGTTCCAAAGTTTCCCTTATAGAATGCAAGTCACAGCCGTATTCCTTAAGTTAACAACTGGTTAATCAAAAGCAGCAAATCCAGCTTTTGCTCTTATACTAGTATATTCTGTCATTTGCCATCTATTACTCAGTCTTTGGATTTCTCTTATATCAGTTATGAAACAATAATGCTAAGCCTCTACAGCTCTTCTCAAATTGTTAATTGAACTCTTTGGGAGAAAAACTGTAAAATTTCTAAGAGGATTGCAAGATTGGGAGATATTTCATAAGTTATCCGTGCCAAGTTCTCTCCCTACCCTCCTACCTCCACCATATTGAATATATAAATTCTTCTTTTTTTTTTTTCACTTTTACAATAAAATTATATTCATATCTTACTTGGGTAATCCAGAAAGCAATAAAAGAAACAAATAAACAAATACAAAGAATACAAAAAAAAAAAAAAGAAAAGAAGCCAGAGGAATGAAATTTGCTTTGTTTTCTAGAAGTTAGATTTAACGACAATCTTCTACCATCACATTGCTTGTTTTATTATGGATAACCTGTGCTTTTATTATGGATAACCTGTGCTCTGTGGTAGTATGTCTCTGAGGAAAATGATCATTTTTAAAATGAAAACAAAAACATTTATTGAGGTATAATTGACATATAGCATTCTATTTGTTTCAAATGTACAACATAATGATTTGTTATTTGTATATATCGCAAAAGGATCACCACAATAGTCTAAGTAACATCTGTCACCATACATAGTTCAAATGTTTTTTCTTGCCATAAGAATTTTTAAGATCTACTCTCTTAGGAACTTTCAAATTTACAGTACAGTATTATTAACTATAGTCACCGTGCTATATCCTATATCCCCGAGTAATGTAAGTTCCTCTTCAACATCTTTGACAATGTGCATAAAGACTTCATAAAAACATGAGGAGACTGAAAATATTATTTTCTTTTAAGACAGCAGATTCCAATTTAGACATTAATTATTGAATATTTTTCTGTTTATTGAACCAGAATCCTATCCTTTTTGTGACTATGACTAATCAAACCTAGATAGGCTTATAGAAGCTATATTTGATTTACACTATAGCTCTTCAGGTAATTTCAGATCACCGTTGCATGACCTTTAGGCTCTGATTCTTCAGAGTTGGCACCTCTGCTTCCTTTAATGAGTTGTCATAGAATATAATGCTGAAGCACCTCCACCTTCTCAGTATTTATGAATACTTGCACAGCAGTGTAGTACTGTTGGTTCACAAACTCAGGAGCTTCCTGGGTGAAAACTGAAACTGGCCCCATCCATGGAGGGCAAGAAGAGACCAAAGAAAGAGGCAGACCAATCCAGATCAGTAGGTGACAGGTTTAATAAGCAAGGGAACTTCAGAGGGTTGTCTTGGGTGGCCAGAAGATGAGTAGATCTTAGTGCTTGCCCACCAGAATCTTAAAATTTTATATAGAGGCCTTAACTGTGTTCCATAACATACTGTCCAGATGGTCTCAACAACACATTGCTTTCTTAAGGCTGTCTTGAAAATGGCTGCCGCTGTGGGAATGGTGGGTAAAGCATACATTCCAAGTACAGGGGAGGGTGTGAGGAGCCTCTGCTTGCCTAGGTCTAGCTCATGAGTCAACCAGTGGTCACTTCTTCTCAATGACTTCCTCCAATAAGGACTTAAAAACAGATTGTCTTCTGGTTTAAGCTGATTAAAACCCAAAAGAGGAAAGTATGAATTAAACGATCATTTTTATAAAATCAAAACACCAGGGGCTGGCCCCATGGCTGAGTGGTTAATTTCATGTACCCCAGTTTGGTGGCCCAGGATTTCGCCAGTTCAGATGCCAAGCGAGGACATGGCACCTCTCTTCAGGCCATGCTGAGGTGGCAACCCTCATAGCACAACCAGAGGGACTCACAACTAGAATATGCAACTATATACTGGGGGGCTTTGCGGAGAAGAAGAAGGAAAAAAGAAGATTGGAAACAGTTGTTAGCTCAGGTGCCAATCTTTAAAAAAAAAACCCAGATTTTTAAAAATCACAATACATTATATTGCCTCCTCATATTTGGCTTCCTATTAATAAAATATTAAGCCCACTTCAGTGGCCCAGGTTCACAGTTTAGGATCTTAGGTATGGACCTACTCCACTCATCAGCCATGCTGTAGAGGCATCCCACATATAAAGTAAAGGAAGCGTGGCACATATGTTAGCTCAGGGCTAATTTTCCTCAAGCAACAAAAAAAGAAGAGAGAGAAAGATTGGCAATGGATGTTAGCTCAGGGCAATCTTCCTCAAAAAAAAAAAAAAATTAAGCCCTTTTCAAAACTGTATAGGTTTCAGGATAGTACTAAGGATGGATAGAGTAGGGGATTAAATCATAACTTAAATTTATTTTTATTAAATATATTTAATCAAATTCTACCCATCAGATTTGGATTGGATTTTATCATATGATGTTTTCTACCTATTTTCAGCTTTCAACTATCTGTGAACTGGCCTTTTTTTAGGTCATTAACATTTATGCACAAAAGGCTAGCTTAGAGATCTGGAACAGACTAAGAACAATTCTCTACCAAGTTGAAATTACCACTTTAATCAGCATGCAGTCAGCCAGTTATAATTCATTTTCAAAATAATCCAATTCATGTTTTCATATTTTTCTAAAATGATGTCATGTGGGGCTTGAAGCTGATCAACATCTTGTTGAAATATGTACATAAATCATCTGGTATTTCTCTGATGTACTCAACAAGTAAAAGTAGCATTTAAGGAAACAGAGTAAGTCTGAAACTAGTTATTCTTTATTAAACTCAATGATTTATTTTAATAAGTATACTTAACAATGATAAATATGATGATGGTAATAAATGTTAATTGAGATCAACGTCCAACTCACTTATTTGTAGTTTGTAAATTCAATGTTTTTCCTTCATAATTATAGTGTTGGACAGGGGAAGATGAACAATAGTCATGAATCCCGCTCTCCTCATGCCCATTCTTAAGATCCTGATAACTCAAAGACACACACAATAATAAAGAATATGAAACATTATAGCACATGGAATTGACCTTGCCAATGTCAAAATCATAAACTTTTTGCCAAGATTTCGAGAAACAAAAAACAATAAAAGTTATGAGATCCACCATTGCTTTGTGATGCTTTGCCCTACACAGAAATGACCTTAGTCATGCTGTTTTTGTCTCCTTTTGTGGCTATTAGATTCATGTGTGATCACCTTAATTCTTCTGCTTCTCTTCCATTCTCGAAAATTCTTCAGAGATGACCGATATTGATTTTATAACCTATCTATCAATTCTCTCAATACTTTGAAGTGCAGTACTTAATGACAGATTTAAGTTAATCTGTGGCAAATATAAACTCTTTCGTTCTTTCCAGCAAATTTTTGGTTTTAAGATTTTCTTGCAAATATGTTTTATGTTTTCATGTTTTAAAATAATTATCCTTAATTGAAAAGAATGAAGCAATATAGAATACGACTAGTTTTCTATACTGCTCTTTCCTCTTAATGTTAATTTAAGCTGCCCATTCCAAGCACAGCTATAAAAAACCTTTATGTTTCCTTAATAAGTCTTTATTGTAAGCATCATTTTATTCTTTTTGATTATTCCGTTATAGGAACAAGTTTCTATCATTTTATGTTAATTCTGTATTGGAATCTTCCTTCGAGTCTAAGTAATTGTTCCAAGTTAGGACACTTTTTACATAAATATATATATTATTTACATAATATATAATGCAGATATGTAATATATGTAATATAGATATTATACTCTCTCTCCCTTAGAGCTGTTATGGGGGGAAGGAAGGTGTGTGTGTTTCTTATTAAAAATAACAATTTATCCACAACACATATTTATTACACAAAATTTAGGAAAAAAAGCATAGGCAAGATGAAAGAAATCATTCGCAGTCTTCCCCACATGGGTTCCAACTCTGTCCACACTGGCATCTCACCAGTCTCATGTCTCTACATAGTCAAAATTACTTGGTTATGTTATTTTGGGTTTTGTTATTTATTTATTTGTGTGTTATTTGTTGGGGGGGAGCACCTACAGCACCCTACATCTCTTGCTTAACTGCAAATCATGAACAATTTTCTATCCTAGTAGTCATTAGCTCCAATCACTAAATGCGTTCTATTCTGTTTTCCTTTGTACTTTTTTGAAGATTGGCACCTGAGCTAACATCTGTTGCCAATTTTTTTTTTCTTTCTTCTTCTCCCCAAAGCCCCCCCAAGTACGGAGCTGTACATTCTAGTTATAGGTCCTTTTGGCTCTGCTATGTGGGATGCTGCCTCAGCGTGGCTTGATGAGTGATACGAGGTCTGCGCTCAGGACTGGAACAGGTGAAAGCCTGGGTTGCCGAATCGGAGAGTGTGAGCTTAACCACTCAGCCACAGGGCAGCCCCTCGATTCTGTTTTCTGATCCCTTGCAATCAGGCATGGTCATGTGACTTGTTTTGACTATACTTTTGAGAGGAAATTCCACATACTTTCTTTGGACAGAAACTGCCAGCTGCCGGTCACAATGATCACAGTGTTCTAGACGGTGGAATTTCTGTAGTTCAGAATGAGAGAGGGTGAAGTTGGACTGTTGAGAGCCAGAGCTAAGGGGACTCAGCAGTAGATAATGGAGGGCAGGCACGGGGGGTAGGGAGAGCAGCCGTTCATATTATAGTGTCTAAGGATCAAAAGAATGGTACATTTAAGCAGAATATGTTGAATCATTGCCAAAAGGTGCACATTCTGAAGGGTTATACAGGAGTCTATAACGATGACCCTCCAAATCACATGGGTTACTATCTAGCAGTGCTCAATAAATCCAGACTGGAACCAGATCTCACATGGTGACTAGAACAGCCAGAGATAAGTACTTCTGGGTAAAAGAAACCCCAAGATTTTCAAGACTTACATAACAGTCCAGGATTCAGGCAAAGTTTAGGAGTGAGAAAAGGGAACACAATCTGAGAAAAGCAGGAGCCTAATCTTTTAGCCTGGATCAAAAGTGTACAGGGAAGGAAAGGGAGTATTTGACTGGGGTCATGCATGTCCCGGGGCTACCACAGGTCAGCTTGTTTTCAGTTGGACTCAATCATTCTAACTTAGAGCAACTGACATGGGGAGAGTTGGACACTTGGAAATACATCTCTCCAGTGCAAAAGAGCTCATTTAACTATGTAAAAATCTCTCCTTTCTTAGTTGCATGGAATCTAAGGAAGTATTTTCCCAAGACTCTTCTGTTTAAGTGATATTTATTGAATACTCACTGTTTAGAAAATGTGCTGGATATTGGAAGGATAATAGGAAATAAGACTTCCATTTTATCAATGTAAAAACCAGGAATAGTATATCAGTTATTGTACTCACTTCTTCTTTTGAAAAAATCAGATGCGCTTTGTATATTATCCATTTGTTGAATATTAGTGTAGAACGAGCTGAAGATTTGAGTGGTTACTCAATTTGTCCCAACAGAGCACGGGAACCATGAAAGTGGGGCTTTGTTTTGTTCATCATTGTCAATGCAGAGCCTAGAACATTGTCTAGTACATCCCTAAAAAATAATAAAACTAATGAATGACTAATCCCATGTCCATTATTCTCTCCACCCCCTACATTTTTTCAATTCTTCTTCTTTGAGGACTAACATAACATAAAATATATAATTGCTTTTATAGCTTTAACTGAGCTTTTTTTTAATTCTCTTTTTGCTGCCAGTTTAAATTCATATTTTAATGAGATCTGGTTTATACAATCTCAAGCTCTGTGCTGTTGCTGTGCATTGCCCTAGTTGCTCTCACATACACTTTTTCTACTAGCAATTCTGTGCGCTAGGAATATCATCTCTTTTGTATATGACATAAGGGAGGTGAAGATAAATGAAGCAACTTACTATAGTCACAGGATCAGGGGGACTTCATCCTGGTTTGATGCGGAATTTCTTTCATAACAATGGGAAACATCACTCTCACCCCTTTAAGAGCCACTTCACCCTCGAGTGAACACTCTTTATTTATTACCTTAAATTATAGTTAAGGAGCAGGGAAGGATGGAGGACACATGATGGAATGGGGGTGGGGGACAGACAGGATGGGACCCCTCATTCTTTATAACTATATATAATTAGTTATTCATTTCCCAAGAACCTATAAAAGTTTCTCTTAAATCTGTGAAAAGCTTGGATTATCTTTATTGTGTAATAGAATATAAGATGTTACCACTACTTTACAGAAATGCAGATCAACCTTCCTTCAGAAAAGGTTTATTTCAAATGCATATCTCCATTGGTTTGGTGCTTTTCCCTCTCTTTTGTAGTGTTTTTTTTCTGGACGATATTTGTTCATTCGAACTTTTTTTTTTAACATTTTATGTGTCGAAAATGTCAATCTACCCCACATCCCTGCCTTATTATTCATTTTAAATTATTTTAAAGTAAAATTTATGTATATTTACATAAAAATTTTAACTGAACAATTATGATCGAGAGAAACATCAGTATAACTCATTCCCCAGAAGTCTCAAGAAAAATTTCTAAAAATTAATTTTAGCAAAATGAAAATGACTTAAAATCTGTGGGATGCAGCATCGAATTTATAGGGGGACATTTACAGCATTGGATACTCACATCCGATGACATAGAACAGAGAGATCTAAAGTCGATGATACAAGCTTCCATCTTAGAAAACCATAGAAAGAAGAATGACTTAAGCCTAAACCAAGCAGAAGAAAAGAAATAAGAATTAGAGAAGACTTCGAGGGAATTAAAACAAGAAATTAACAGAGAAAAGAAATGAAACCAAAGCCTGATCGTTTGAAAACATCAGTAAAATTGATAAACCTAGGCAGGCTAACCAGGAAACAAGAGAGAAGATACAAATTACTAATATCTGAAATAAAAGAGGATGTATCACTACTGATCACATGGACATTAAAAGAATAATAAAGGAATATTATGAGCAACTCTATGATCACAAATTTGATAGCCTAAATGAAATGGATCAATTCTTTAAGAGACAAAATCTGTCAAAATTTCCACAAGGATAAATATATAACCTGAATAGGCCTATACTGTTACAGAAATTGAATTAATAATTAGTTACCTTCTAAAGCAAAAGAAATCAGGTCCAGATTGTTTCACTGCTAAATATCACCTAGCATTTAAGGAAGAAATGATTCCAATTCTTACAATATCTTCCAGAAAATAGAGGCAGAGTGAATACTGCCTAACTCATTCTGTGAGGCCAGCATTACTCTAATAACCAAACCAAGAAAAAAAACATTACAAGCAAACAATTTGTTTGTTTCATCTAAGTTGTTGAATTTAATGGGATAAAATTGTTCATAATAGTTCTTTATTGGTCTTTGGAGTATCTGTAGTGCTATCTCTCTTTTATTCCTCACATTTTAACTTTTTTCTTTTGTCCTGATTAGTCTTTTTTTTTTTTTTTTTGAGGAAGATTAACCCTGTGCTAACTACTTCCAGTCCTCCTCCTTTTGCTGAGGAAGCCTGGCCCTGAGCTAACATCCATACCCACCTTCCTTTACTTTATATGTGGGACAGCATGGCGTTCAAAGCGGTGCCATGTCCGCACCCGGGATCTGAACCTGCAAACCCCGGGCCGCCAAGAAGCAGAACGTGCACACTTAGCCCTTAGCCGCTGCACCACCGGGCCAGCCCCTGTCCTGATTAGCCTTAATAGGTATTCACTAATTGTGCTAGTAGTTTCAAAGAACTAACTTTTAGGTGTCTTAATTTCCTCTGTTGTTTGTTTTCTCTTCCATTGATTTATGTACTTAACTTTTATTATGTTCTGTCTCAACTTTCGGTATAATTTGCTCACTTTTTCTAGCTTCCTAAAGAGGAAATTTTGGTCATTGATTTTAAACCATTCTTCCTTTCTGGCATAAGTGTTTATAATTTTTAATTATTTTTTCTTTAGCTGCTAATTTAGTTATACCCCACAAAGTTTGATATGTTGTATTTTTCGTTATCTTTAAGAAATTATATTTTCTAATTTTTCTCCTTATTGCTTCTTTGACCAATGGGCTATTTATAAATATGTTTTTAATTTTCAAATATTTGTGTGTATTTTTAGATATCTTTTTATTGCTTTCTAAATTCATTCTATTGTCATAAGAGAACAGACAGTGGAAAATTTCAATAATTTAAAAGTTATAGAGGCTTACTTTGTGGTCCAGCATATGGTATACGTTGATAAACACTCTAGATGCCTTGGGGGAAAAAGACTGTGTTCTGTATTATTGAGTGTAGAGTTCTACAAATATGAATTTGGTCAATATGGTTGACAGTTGATCTTAATTGATTTTTGGTTAGTTATTCCACCAACAAGAGAGAGTTGGATTTTAAAATCTCCAACTACAATTGTGGATTTTTCTATTTTCCCTTTTGAATTGACAATTATTTCTCCTTGAAATGTGGAGCTCTGCTATTAAGCGCATACACATTTGGCATCATTATACTGTCTGATGGACTGATGTTTTCATTATGACGTATCCTTTATCTCTAGCAAAACTCCTTGCCTGTACTTTTCTTGTGATAAATGTTTGATTGGTTTGTCTTCTTCCATCCATATCTTTTCACCTTATTTTTGTAGATGGATGTAAAATGTTCCTCACAGACAGCATATTGTTGGGTCTTTATTTTCCCCTTTAATCTGATTATCTCTGTATTTTATGTGGTATGTTTAGTCCACTTACACTTAATGTAATTGTGATATAATTAGATAGAGATTGTCATGTTATTATTTAATTCCTATTTTTCCTGTTTCTTTCTTTCCTTATTTTAATATGCTTATTTTTTATCTTATTTTAATATGTTTATAAATATGGTTATAAAAGTAATACGTTTACTTTTATTTCCTCTCTGCTTGTTAATTCTTCTGTTCTTTCATTTCTGCTTTCTTTGTATTTAATCTTTTTTTTCAATATTCCAATTTGTGTGTATATATTTTAGCTATAGATCTTCAGATCTTTGCATTATTAAGCGGTTGCTCTAAAAATTAAATTATGTATTTTTATCTTATGATAATCTGTTCAGAACTGGTAGTATATTTTTTGTGTGATATATAAGATAATTTAATAACATAGTTCTATTTACCACTCCCATTCTTTATGGTGGTGGTGTCATATACAATACATCCACATTATTTTAAACTCTACATTACAGTGTTACACTTTTTTGCTTTAGTAGTCGTATTTTTCAAATAATTTAGAGAAAGAATAGAAAAATATTCTCCTATGTTTACCCCTTATTTGTCATTTCTAGTGATCATCATTGCTTCTTGTAGATTTGAGTTTCCATCTGGTGCCATTTTTCTCTGTCTTGAAGAAGTATCTTTAGCATTTTTCTGTGTGTTTGTGCACAGCTGCTGATAATGAATTCTCCAAATTTTTGTTGATTCAAAATGATCCTTGTTTTACTTTCATCTTTGAGTACTAGTTTCAATCTTATTTGAAACTGCCTTTATTTCACTTTCATTATAGAAGGATAAATCTTTCTTTACATAGAATTCTGGATTGACAGCTTTCTCTTTCCCCCTTCCTCAATGCTTCAAAGCAACTTAATAGCATTTGGGCCTCCACTGTTAGTAATGAAAGGCCAACCATCATTTCTGTCTTTGATTTCCTTTATGTAATCTATCATTTTGTATGGCTAATTTTAAGATTTTTCTCTTTATTTTTGAATTTCAAAAATTTGACTTTGATATGCCTAAGTATGAGTTTATTTATAGTTCTCCAACTATGAGCTTATTAAGTTTCTTGGATCTGGAACTTTCTGAATTTCACCAAATTTGGTAAGTTTTCAGCCATTATTTCTTCAAATACTTTTTTCTGCCCCATTGTTACTCTCTCCTCTTCTGCTAAAGCTTCTTGCACATCTATTAGACTATTTAATGTTGTGTCACAAATTTCAGCAAGTCTGATCTTTTTCGTAAGTCTTTTTTCTTTGTCCTTCAAAATGTGTCAGTAATCTACTTTTAAGTAAATTTATTCTTTCTTTTTTTGTTTCAAGTCCACTCCTAATGCCATGAAGTTAATTTTAGATTTTAGTTATTATATTTTTAATGCAGGAATTTCTATTTGATTCTTATTTTGTAGTTTCTTTTCCTATGCTGAGATAGAAATATATTTGAGATATATCAGATATAAATCTATCTGATTTCAGATATTTTTCAGATGTAAATATATCTGAGATATTTCATTGTTTTTCATTATATATTTACTTTATTAAGATTTTAAACATATTTATAATAGCTAGTTTAATGTCCTTTTCCGATAATTTTAGCGTCTAGGGGATACTGGACTCAATTACTATTGATAACATTGTTTTCTTAAATATGGTCTAAGTTTTCCTACTTTCATAGTATGCTTAATGTTGTTTTGTGTGTGTTTTTTGTTTGTTTGTTTTGCTTGTTGGATCCTAGATGTAAAGACTGAATTCTGTCATGTTCCCCTGAAGATTGATTTCTGTATTAGCAAAATATTAACTTGTCTAGATTCAAACTCCAAATTCTCTCTTCTGAATGTCTAGTTGGTTGTTTCACCTTTCTCCTTCTGCCTTGCCTTCAAGCCCCCTAGAAATTCCCCTCCTCTTCTCAATGTACAGTTTAAAGGTCAGCCAAAGATTTGGAAGAATTTTAATATCCACATTTTTGGACTCATCCTTTCAGTTACCAGCATTGAAGGATTCCAATCCTAATTTTCTGACTCTTCCGCCAGCCTCAAACTCTGCCTTCTGATATTTTAAGTCTGTCAGGCCCAGCTTTATGCAGGTTGAGGTGGCTGATGATTGAGTAGTACCCTCAGACAAAACACTGCAAATTCACAAATCTTGACCTGCTGCAATCAACCTTGCAAGGGCAGATACCCCTCAAATTTCTGCATTTAAATAGTTGTTCTTAAATTATATTTTCAGATTTTATAATTGTGAGTGGGGATGTTTGACCAAACTATTCCATCATTACCTGAAGTCAGAACTCTCTCCTAACTTTTAAAACTGTCATGGCCTTATGGGGCCAGCCTGGTGGTGAAGTGTTTAAGTTCACATGCTCCACTTCAGCACCCTGGGGTTTGTGGGTTTGAATCCCAGGCATAGACCTATACACTGTTTATCGAGCCATACTGTGGCAGCATCCCACATACAAACTAGAGGAGGATTGGTACAGATGTTAGCTCAGGGTTATTCTTCCTTACAAAAACAAGAAAAACCCAAAACTGTCATTGCCTTGTGTCTGACATTTTGGAATTTGATTTTCCTTCCTTGTTTCCTTGTGTTATTTTTCCTATCCATTAAGCCCTCCTTATTTTCCTTCGTATGCCTGAGCTTTAAAAATGATTCTTCTAGCTGTTTCACCTTCTCAAGCAGGTAAAGCAGGTTACATTTAAATACACCTAGCTGGATTTGCCTCTTGCTCTTAAGACAAATAACCGATTTGGTGAAAATATATCCTCAGTTTTCCAACCTCCATTTCAAGTATGTAAGGTGAAGTCCATTGAGAGTTCCCTCTACGACTCAGGTATTTACACTTATATTTTTAATTATTATTAAACAAAGTTATTAGATGATTATAGTCTCCATTTTACAATGAGAAAACTGAAGCTCAAAAATTAAATTAACTTAAACAAGATCCTTGAGTGAAAAAGTCACTTTGTCTGAGTCTAAAGAACAAATTTTTCTACTATTACCATGCTCTTCCCTTGTCTTTTATAAGCATATCTGTTTCTGTGACTATTTTCCAAAAGAAACTGTATTTCTCAATCACGTGGACCTGAGTCTTAGTATCAGTTTGAAACTTGTGTCTCTAATTACCAGCAGTGAATTAGCACACACCTTTTCAACAAGATGTTCTATTCGGCCTCATTTCCCAACCTGTCTATGTAGTTTGAACAAGAGCTATCTTGCCCCTTGCCATATTCATCATCTGCACATCTCTAAGTACCCCCCGATTATAAACACTCTTCAAGAGGGAGCAGGGAGAGGGAGAGAGAGCGGTTTACTACGCGCATAGTTAGGGAATTGTTCCTTCTGATTAGGTATTGATCTTCTACCTTAATTGTTTACTAAATAAGGCCCTAGGTATGGGGATGCAGCAAGCATATGCAGAGAGCGACAACACTGAGAGAGCTCTCACAATTCAGCGTGGTCACGGGAATAATAGACTACACTGATACTGTCTTTCCTACAGGCCCAAATGAGGGGCATTTTTAAAAGCACATTCAGCAGGCCTCAGGCCATATAGAGTCCCTGGATATGTTTGTGTAAAACAGTGTTTGGAAGAAGAGGACTTTGGGGAAGCCTAAATGATCTAACTGCAACAATTCGCTGCATTCTTTTCTCTGATGGTTACATGAACTAGTGCAATTCAGGCTGTGAGCACCTGGAAGGAAATGCCCAGGCAGGCACTTGCCATTGAAATATAGCTGGAGAGCCATTCCTGCATGTAAGTATCACCCTGTTATTTTCTTTAGGGGTTTCAGCCTGAAACCAATCAACCTGAAGCCCAATTGAAGAAGGCATCTTTACAATCACAAGCTGTGGGAAACTTGGTTGGTTCAGTGGGATCTAATTTGTTTTGGAAAGGAAAAAAAGATAAAAGAAAAAAGGAAAAAATAAAACCCCCAAACAGAACTTAGAGCGGTGGGGATTAACAGAAGCAGAGCCGACAGCATACAGCATGTTTGTGGTAATAAACAACACTGTTATTAGCGAATATAAAGCCTGTGATAAACAATGCCATGATGTTCCATTCACCCTAATAGGCAGGAGCAGATAATTGGGACAAATAAAGTGCTAAAACAGTCTCTAACCACCTTTCCGAGCATCTCTCTGAATGAGTGGATCTCCCCACGTGCCGCAAGGCGCAGCGGTAGCCCTGGGATACCAGCTTTTGTGTTTCACTAAAAGAATATGCTCCCGTTGCTAATGGAAAACAACAGAAGCTAAAGACGATTGCTGGGATTGTCAGATCTCCTTTTTTTTTCTTTAAGTGGTAATGAGTAGACAAGGAGACAATTCCACACATTCATCAAAGCCAGCAGAGAGCTCTTTGGAATACACTGCCAACTGAAGTCCCAAATACACCCAAGGATGGGGACTTTTAAATGTAAACTCAGAGCTCAGTTGTTTCATGCGGCAATTTCTTCTTTCCCACCCTCTGTAGACAAACTGTATTGTCCCAGCAATGGGCTTTTCTTTAAGCAAGGCTTTCTTGTTCCCTATCAGAACATCATTCTGACAATTCTGCTCTTTTGTTTGGTGGGTTTAGTTTACCCGGTATATGGGAGTTTGGCACAATTGAGACGTGATGTTCTTTCTATGGCAGTAAAGATGAGTAATTTTCATCCAACACTTTCTTCTTTAAGCCTCCGTTTCTCCACTTGTCTCTTTACAGGTTGCATTGGTTTACAACTCCAGGTACTGGCTGGAGTACCACTGATACTGAAAAGCCCTGAAGTTACCTAGGCCCAGGGAGCAGACAAAACTAATCGGAATTGGGTTATAGATAAATTTCACTTATTCTTTCAACTACTCAACAAATATTTATTGAGTGCCTACAACATGCCAGCCACTGTTTATTTTTATTTTTCCTTTTATGTTTAGACTCTATACACATTTGCTGTAGCAGCAATCATAGTTAAATTATCCTATCTTAAAGGAAAATTATTTATATTCTTTATTATTGAATGAAATATTTCTCAACTCCAACTCACCATGTCTAACATGCAGCTTTCAACCACATGGACCAGAATATAAAGTGGTAGAGAGAAAGGGAAAGAAACTTATTCTAGATTCACAGATGTCCAGTTTCTTGATTCTTGGAAAAGAAACTGAGTAAAAAATAAGCTGAAAGCTGTAAGATAGAAATTTGGAATTGATTGGCACAAAACAAGATACATTCAAATGGGGGAACTAGAATATCCAAAATGGTTTAGGAACTACCCAAGTTGCAGGTGGATCAAGCGATGAGTTCTGAAGAAAGGATGTTAGGTGCCTGCTTATTCCAGTGGGGTTGAATATTTCTCCCTAAAATCAATTCAGTGACATGGAGTATTGTCTTTAAAAACATAAACAATGAAGTGTTCAATCAACACATGGCTATTATTGCTAGTAGTACGCTGTGTTAATGAAGGAGAGATTTGTCTTGGATTATTGTTTGCTATAATAGCACATTAATTTTGACTGCATTATGACAACATTGATGGTAGGTAGAACTCAAGGAAAACAGAAATATGAGGATTTGTCAGATTTGTTTGATATGCCAAACACATTATTAACTATTTTTATTACTGGAATTTTTGTATAATACATATTGAAGCTTTTCCCTAAGACCCAAATCCCTTTAGCAAAAGCTTTTTTTTTTTTTGCTGAGGAAGTTTCACACTGAGCTAACACTGGCTGCCTAACTTCCTCTTTTTTGTATGTGAGCCACTGCCACAATGTGGCCACTGACGGATGAGTGGTGTAGGTAGGTCCGCACCCAGGAACTGAACCCAGGCCACCAAAGGGGAATGCATTGAACATTTCGTTTTTGTTAAGATTGGCACCTGAGCTAATATCTGTTGCCAATTTTCTCTGTTATTTCTTCTTCTTTTTGCCAAAGCCCCCCAGCACATAGTTCTATATTCTAGTTGTAGGTCCTTCCAGCTCTGCTCTGTGAGATGCCAACTTAGCATGGCTTGATGAGCTGTGCTAAGTCAGTGCCCAGGATCCGAACTGGCAAAACCCTGGGCCTCTGAAGCAGAGCACATGAACTTAACCTCTTGGTCACGAGGGCAGCCCCAAATGCACTGAACTTAATCACTAGGCCACCAGGGCTAGCCTAGCAAAAGCTATTTGCACCACTAGAAATATTCCCATTCTATACTACCAGTGGTCTACATAGATTTCAGTACACTTCATCTCTATTAACATTATTCTAATGTTGTAATTCCATTTCACCTAATGAAGTACTAAATGCTTTTTTAAAAGTGCATAAATCACACTATTTAGCATTACCTATGTATTCAAATTTTCAGACTTAGAAAAAAAAGATACAAAAGGACAATATAGCACCTGGCTTATGGAGCCAAAATAACTGAGTGAAATTCAACAGGGTAGATCTCAAGTTCAGATAAGTAGGGGTTAAAAACTCTCTTTCATTGTAGGGAATAACTTATATATTATTGCATATAGTTTAACAGAATGTGGAAATACATAGAGTGGAGATGGGTGGTGGCACTTTGATAATGCAGGACTATAGTATTTTGTCCAGTCAGATTGGCCACATGATGTCATTGTCTCCTTTGTACTTGCTGGTCGTTTTTGCTCTCACTTGTGCCTCTCCGTTAGTCCAGGTATGTCTTTCCTCCTGTGTCCCATCTATCTAATCCTTACCCATTCTTCAAGGCACTGAGGGCTTTCCTAAACATCTCAAGGTACATGCTGGGCTCTCTCTCCTCTGACCTCCTATAGCTTTTACTTGTCAGTATCACCCATTTGATGTTGTGAATAACATGGCTTTGGGTTATCTTTTTATAAGTAGATCTGCAACTACACTGTAAACATTTTCCCCTTTGGTTTCCCCTTTGGCACTGCATTTGGGACAATGGGACAGTCATGGAAAGTTCTCAATAAATGCTTAATGCTGCTCATTCCATCGTTACGCAATATAATCTCTGTACCAACCAACTGCACTAGTTCATTGCTTACTACCCTCTGGCCAGATCTGGCCTAGACTTCTAGGCAATGGGCATGGGCTTTCTCGTTGCATTCCCAGCTTAGTTGTTTGAATCAGATACAAATTGATTGTGAGTAGAAGTTACTCCAATCTGACAGCTGTCCAGTGTCTCGTTTGTGGAGAAAGAAAATGAGAACATGTTGTTTGTGTTCCTTTTTCTGATGGGCCACAGGACAAAGAGAGAGGAAAACAGGAAGGTCCTAACATTATCGTGACAATCCAGAGTGTGCCCACTCTGAGCTTGGTCCTGTGCTCAGCCTTGTCAAGGAAACAAGGTGGCATGCCCACAGTCCCCTCTAAACAAATGTGGTGACACATTCTGACAGGGTAGCAGAAAACCCCATAGCATTTCTGTGTCTTCTTCGCATTAACAGAAGATATTGATCTCCACAGCTGTCATTGTACCAGCACTTTTCACTGACACTAAAATTCATCTTCCAATATGAAATCAGTATCAAAACAATCTACAGATGGGATCTTACCAGCTGAGTCCATAGATTTTTCTTAAGATGCAAATTTATTATTTTACCTTTATTTTCAGGAATGGAAAATGTGACCTTTCTCCCTCTTGCTTCATCATAGCATCATAGATTGGTAAATACATTCTATCTTTCCCCAGATATTTTATTATTATTACCACAGCTCCACAGCAGAAAATATGAAGGGAGAGAAAGAGCAAAAAATAAATATAAAATAGGGAAAAGAAAGAAAAATGCAGAATATCAGTCAGGCTTGACGAGGTTCCCCTAAGAATAGATTACCTAGTCTAATGTTGTGGAAAAATGACTGCTATACATCAGCAGAAGAGGTCAGGAAATTAAATTTTATGTGTCCTGCCTGGAAAAAAAAGAGAGTTTGGCTGAAAAATAGAATCCTTCATGGCCTGGTGGGAATTTTGAACATTTCAATTCTGTTAAGAAAAAAAAAAAAAATCCAATGGTGGGAGTAACCACAGTCAATGAACAAGGTAGGTCTTCTAAACCATAATGAAAGAGTGTCTATCAAAGACCATGTGGCTGCCGGATATCAGGTTCAGTCCTATAAGGTGATAGGAAGGGTGGCAGCAATGTTTTGGAGACTTCTTGAATTCTGTGAGGTTCAGATTACAGGAAAAACTCTGATGTCCTCTATAATTATTTGTAGTGTTCCTCTAGCAGGCAAAACCTCAGACTGGATGGCTTGTGACACTGAAGGAATATTGTCTAACTTATAAATTTATGTAGAAATTTTTTTCAAAATGCTGTTCCTGTGGATAGACTGCACTCTTTTCCCCTTTCAGTGACCTTGCCTGCTTCTCAAGTCGTGTTCTGAATCTTTTAATTGTATCCTATGATTTTTTTTACCTTTCTTACTCCTTTCCATATAACTCATATGAAGCCCATTCCACTTCTCTTTTCACCAAGCATAACTAATTCACTTACACTTCTGATATAACTTTACCACTACCTATCCAGTCAGGGAATCTGCTCCGTCAAAAATATCCATAATCCACTTTAACTTTTTCATTGTTTCTTCTTGTTAGTACTTTCCATGTATCCACAAATATATATTATTCTCTTAATAATAACAAATAAAAAGAAACTTTTTTGAAGTGATTCTCCTTTAATTTTCCTCCTTTAATCTTCCATCCTTTTGATGACCTAACTTGGTGAATTAGAAGTGAAGTCTCTGACATCCACTTTCACATGTCCTACAGTCTCATCCATCAGATCTTTTCAGTCTGAGTTCTTCCCCCACCTACTTTAGAAAATAGAAGTGGTTTATCTTTTCAAGAAGGAAATAACTCTTTAACTATCAACATTAGCATTATTTTCTCATCTTCCTTGACTCTCAACATTACTTAGCACTGCTCCTAGCCCCTGGAACTTCTCTTATCCTCAGTCTTTTCATGACACAGCATCTCCCTCCTACCTTTCCAATATTTCCTTTTCTTCTCTTGTCTCTTAAATAAACACGTTCCCCATTGTCAAGTGCTATCCTAAGGTTATTTATTTTCTTCTAGTCCTTTTATCTCCTTTCTCTAGTCCTTTAATCCCCCTTTTTTTATGGTGAGATACCATTTCTAATTCTATTTCTTGAAAGGTGATGAAACAAAGAGGTTGGAAGCATGGAAATGGAAGATGGTTTGATTCTAGTCTTAGTTTGACATTTTATAGCTGAGGAGCTTTAAGCAAGTCACTTAACCTTTATAACCTCACTTTCTAATTTTCAGAAAAGTAATGGCTCTATCAAAAGGATATGGAGAGAAATAAATAAGAAAATGTATTGAAAGAACTTATCATTGAGCCTGACACATAGTAAGTTCATAATAAATTGTTTCATTCTTTTGGTTCACATCGTCACCCATTCTGGTTCATGCCCTCATTACGTTTCCCTTAACACATTACAGTGGCTTCTTTCATGTATAGCTTTTCCATTCTCTTGCTCTCCATTCCCACATCCCCCCATATCTCTGTCATTCTGCACTCTGTAGTTGGAATTTTCTTTTTGGAGCACTGCTCAAATCATGCCCCACCCTGATCCAACTCTCCTTTACACTTAAAAACATGTATTAATTTTTCACTGCTCCTAGAATAAAGTTTAAATGACTTAGCTCGGTCTTGAAAGCCTCCCCCAGTGTGACCCCAACTTCCATTCCCTACTTTCTATTTCCACCTTGATATATCCAATGTCTGAGTAGAATTGGTTTACCTAATGTCCTCTGAACATACCATAAAATTTTGGGTGTCTGTGGTTTTGTTCTTGTTATGATTTCTACAGGCAGTGCCCCCTTCACATCACATTTATTCCTCTAGAAATATCAGCAGTGTTTGGTGCTCATCCCAAAAGTCACCTACTGAATCATTTCACTATCCAGATAACATCTCTTCCTACTCTAATCCAGCAATTCCCTTGATAAACTATAAATCTTTTTGAAGGCAGAGATTGATGTTTACTTCTTTTGTAATGCAATTTAATAATGAATATATCATTGGGGCTTTCTCAATGTTTTCTGAATTAACAAAAACTTTTATTCAGAAGGTGTAAATTATCTCTACTTTTTTGAAGAGCCATTGTTGGATAAACAGTTTCAAATGTTCTTTTCCCAGATGTAATGCCATCCACTGAATGTCTTGTAATTGGTTCCTTACTATTATTTGGCCATCTTCAGACTCTTTTTGACTCAACATCCAAAGTCGTCCTGCAAAAGAGGAAGGGCAAACAATGCACTTCTTTGCTTAAAGTTCTTCAATGGCTCCCTCTTTCTCTTGAAATAAAATCTAAAGTTTGTAGATGGCCCACAAACCCTTGCCTGATCTTGCCCTTCATTATATTTCTGACGTCATCTTCTATGCTTCCCCCCTTTTTCATTTACTCCAGCCATTACTGGCGTCTTTACTGTTCCCTTGACAATCAGGTCCATTTCATATCCTGCGAATTGACTATTCTGTTTACCTGAAAGGCACATCCTCTACATATCTACATAGTTCACTTCCTCCTTACTGTCCAGTCTTTATTTCACTGTCACCTTCTCATTGAGACATACCGTGGCCACTCTATTTAAGAGGCAGACTGCTCCATCACCTCCAGGACTCCTGATCTCTCTTAACCTATTTTACTTATTTATATAGTACTTATTATCTTTTACAACCTGTATCATTTACTTAATTTTACATAATTTACTTAATTGCTATATATATTATTTATTTTCTGACCATCCACCACTAGAATGGAGATTTCATGATGACAAGGAATTCTTGAGTATTTTGTTCACTGAAGAATTCTCAACATTTAGAAATTTGCCTACCTTTAATTTGTGTTCAGTGAATATTTGGGGAATGAATGTGTTGAATGAGTGTGTTAATACATTTTGTTGCTGTTGTTTTTCTCCCCCCTTTACTGTATATTTCCTTCAGGTGGGAGCTCCATATGTTCAATATCAGGACAAACACCAAGAATGACAATCAAATAGATGGATATTTGTTTACAAGATTTCAAGCATCTGGATATTTGTCAAGTTATGAATAAATGACCAGCTTTCAGTTTCTTCACTGCAAAGAAACTAAAGTCCCATCATGTACATGGTTTAATCTGATGTACTCACAATAACTGTTGCTTTAAAATGCTGATTATTTTCATTGACAAGGAGGAAAATAGAGTTCCTTAGACATTTCAGAGATGCCACTAGGGAAGTTAATTTCCCCAAAGCCTTAGAGGCCATAGTGATATGAAACAAATATATTTGCCATCATGTTCAACTCAACTCTGCTCAAATGATAAGCCTACAAAGTAAAATCAAAGGTTGAGTAAACCATAATTTTTTTTCCAAACTTCAAATTCACTGTCATTTAAAACATTTAAATTGTGAAAAATAAGACAATAGAGTTCCATGCATGATGGCTTTGATTGTGAATTTTATTTGTATTATTTGTAAACACATTTAAGGTGTTTCCAGTGTATATGATAAATTGACTAACAGCCAAATCAATGATCTCACTAGATTTTTGAAATTGATTTTTGTTCTTATTTCACTTATACCAGAAATGATTGCTACGTAGATTTATAAGCATTCCCAATTCATTATATTATTAATCATCACCTGATTGGCTAACTCTTGAAATTATCTCTTTATTTATCCATTCATATACTCATTCAGTCAACAAATATTTATACCACATAATGTTGATGACAATCAGGATACATCAGTGAAAACTCTGACAAAAATCTCTATCTCATAAAATCTAGGATCAACATTACTTCATTTGGAAATCATGATAAAGCGATATATCATGAAAGATTGTATGCTTCTTTGTGACAATATTGTACTCAGATTTTCCAAATCTCATGTTTGACAAACAACTTTATGAGAAAATGGAAGTGGAAATCTATTGCTGTACACAAATTAAAGAAAGATGAAAGAAATCCTTGTCTGAAAACGAGAACCTTGTTAGGATAATGGAATCTAAATATAAAAATTAAAATCCAAAACAAAGTTAAATAACTATGAAAACCATATTTTATAGCCAGAGGCATACATCATTGAGTAACATTAAACCATTAGAAAGAAATAACCATTGTGAAACTATATGCACATAATAATATGCCTATATTTATATATATTTAAAAATTAATATAAATTCAAGATTTTGAGAAATGAATAGTCATAAAGAATTATGTACCTCTCAAGGGAATTGATAAGAGTGAGTAAAAAACAATATTATGGCAGACTTCTGCTTCTGACCAAAATTGAGTAACATGGATTGATTTACCCTCTCATCTGAAATAACCGAAAGTTGGGCAAAATATATAAAAAATTGTTTTTCATGAACATCAGTCAAGAGAGTACAGTGATCTGTGAGAAACAAATAAGTTGAACCTGTAATTACGCAAGCTTACTGCCCTGAAAGAGTTTCCAGATCTTGGCACAGGGAGATGTCATGTAGGTGGAGTTCCAGGGGACTCCCTGTGTTGAGGAAAGCATCTAAGAGACCAAAATTGCTATAGTCTACATAGGACAGAGTACCAGAGAGGAGACATCTAGATGCACAGAGACGGAACTCCATAGGGATCTGCAGTGTCCCATTCAAATATTCAGCTAAGTAATGATCCGTGCATATGTGTAAGAAAACTTCCCAAGTTTCAGGACACATCTGGTAGAAAGATTTAGAGATTAGATTTCCCAGTGCTTATACATGGCCAGGAATACTGCCTGCACCCACCAGCCAGATGGGGAATTCTCATGATTCAAAAGACAATGAGTAGTATATACAGAAAGGGTCTGCCTAAGTAGTGGGAATTACTTAGCCCTAGACTGAACACTGCTCCTTACAAATATTAAAATCAAGACCTAAAAGGATCAAACAGATTTCAGGTAACTTAAATGTATTCCAGGCCAGAATTCAAGAAAATCAGTAAGAACACAAAAATATCTAGTACCTAAAAGGTAAAATTCATGATATCTGACATCCATTCAAAACTTACCAAGTATGCAAAGAAGAAGAAAAGTATAGTGTATAATGAGGACAAAATTAACCAATAAAAACCAACCCAGAACTAATATAGACATTAGAATTAATAGACAATGACATTAAAACAGTTATTATAGTTGTATTCCATATGTTCAGAATGTTAAATGGAGTAAAGTAAGATATTAAAAAAAGAAGACTTGAATGAAACTGTTAGATATTTTAACACTAATGTGTGAAATGGAAAATACACTGGATGTGATTAACAGCAGAATAGATATTGCAGAAGAAAAGATTAGTGAATTCGAATTTGAAGACAAAATGAAACACAGTGAGAAAAGAAAATTAAATGTTGAGCAGAGCATCACTGAACTGTGGGACAACTTCAAGGGGCCTAACATATATGCACTTGGAGTCTCTATAAGAATATGGGAGAACAGAAAAATTATTTAAATAAAAATGCCCCAAAATTTTACAAACTTGTTGAAAACTATAAACCCAGTATCCAAAAATCTCCACACACCCCAAGCACAGGAAAACACCAAATTATTTTATAATCAAATTTGATAAAAACTATAAAGCCACAAATCAAAGAAAATCAGTATACCAAAGTATAAGAAAGCATCAAGGTATAATATAATTTAATTGCTCCAAACCAGTGATAGAGAAAAATTTAAAAACAGCCAAAGTTAGCTCTGGCCCCATGGCCTAATGTTTAAGTTCAGTGCACTCTGCTTCAGCAACCTGGGTTCAATTCCTGGGCATGGACCTACACCACTTGCCAGTTGCCATGCTGTGGAGGTGACACACGTACAAAATAGAGGAAGATTGGCCCAGATGCTAGCTCAGGGTGATCTTCATCAGCAAAAAACAAGCAAACAAAACAGACAGGGGTGAAAAATGAACAGTTCTTACAGTGAAATAAACATAAGGATGATAGTATAGGTCTATTGAAAACAATACAAGTGAGAAAACAGTGGAGCAACACCTTTAAAGTACTGAGTGAGGGGTCAGGGGGAAAACTGCCAGCTTAGACTTCTATACCCAGAAAACATATCTTTCAAAAACAATAGTAAGATAAAGACTTTTTCAGCTATTTAAAAACAAGAAGAATTAGTTACCAGTGGAATAAGAATACAAGAAATCTTAAAGGAAGTTTTCAGGCAGAAGGAAATGTTATTGCATGGAAATAGGGATTTACCCAAAGGAATGATAAACATCAGAAAAGGTAGCAACTTAGATAAATGCATGTAATTTTTCTAGATAATTATTTCTAAAACATAATTCTTTAAACAAAAATGAAAACAATGTACTGTGGGATTCATAACGTGTAAAAGCAAAATATGATAGTAATAGCAGAAATATTGGAAGGGGAAAAATGGAGGTACATTGTTACAAGGTTCTTGTGCTATGTGTGAAGTGGTAGAATGACATTCTAAGAGACACAGTGGTAAGCAAAAATGTATAGTATAAATCTTAAAACAACCACTAAAACCAAACAAATACAAATAAACAAACACAAAAACAAATTGTAGTTAATAAGCCAACAAGCAATACCATGGTATCATTAAAAAATATTAAGTTAATTGAAAAGAAGTTGGGGAAAGATGAAAAGTAAAGAGGAAACTAAACAGCAAACTTCTAAATAACACGTGATTCAAAGCAAATACAAAGGAAAATTAAAAAGTATTTAAACTAAACAAAAATGTGCACAAAATACATCAACATCTTTTGAATATTGCTAAGTCACTATTTAGGGGAAGTTTATACACTATACACGTATACCAGAAAAGAAGAAAGGCAAAAATGAATAAATGATTCTAGCTTCCCCTTATGAAATGAGAGAAAAAGGAGGAAATAAAATCCAAAGTAAACAGAGGAAAGGAAGTCATAAAAATCAGAGTAAAGTGAAATAGAAACAAGAGAATTAAGAGAAAAATAAGAAGTTAGTTCTTACAGAACATCAATACAATTGAAAAATCCCTGTTAGACTGAGCCAGGAAAAAAAAAGAGAGAGAGAGAGAGAGAAAGAAAAATTCACAATTACCGATATCAAGAATGAAAGAAGTACTCCACAAGAAAAAATAAAAAAAAAAGGAAAGCGTCTACATTGGAAAGGACCAAGTAAAACGGCCTTCAATGAAGAAAAATTGGAAGGAATCTGTAACAAATCAATTAGAATTATTAAGTGATTTTAGTAAGATTGAAAATCAATATATAAAAAATCACTTGTATACCTATATGTTAGCAGACATTAAAATCAAATGGAAATTAATGAAACATTTCATTCACATAGCAACAAAATTATGAAATACTTAAGTTTAAATATCACAATATATGTGCATAACTTACATACTAAAAGCTACAAAGCATTAATTAGAGAAATTCAAGACTTAAATAAATGGATAGATGTACCACCTTCATGGGTCAGAGCATTCAATGCTGTTAAGATCTCAGTTCTTTCTAAATTGTTTTATACATTCAACAAAATCCCAATCAATATCCAAGTGGTTTATTCTTTTTAAGAAATTGGCAAGGTGATTCTAAAATTCATACAGAAGTATAAAGGAACCAGTTGACCCAGGTGCATTTTAAAAAAAAGAACAAAGTTGGAGGACAAACACGACCTGATTTCCTGTCTTCTTACAATGCCACAACTAACAATAGATTATGGTATTGTACAATAAGTAAAAGAGTTTGGCACTGCCATAAATATAGACAAATAATTCAATGGAGCAGAATAGGGGGTCCAGAAAAAGACTCACATATGTGTGACAACTGATTTTTGACAAAGGTGCAAAGCTAACTCAATGGAAACAGGATAGATTTTCAATAAATTTACCGAATAATTAGATATCCCATGTGCAAAACATTGAACTTGAATACATAACTCAAACATACACAAAAATAATTTAAATTAGATCCTAGAATAAATGTAAAACCTAAAACTTTTAAAAGAAAACATAGGAGAAAATTTTGAAACCTTGGGTTAGGCAAAGATTGCTTGGATATACTATCATAAGGCAGAAAAGTTGACAAACTGGACTTCATCTAAATTAAATTCTTCTCTTTGATATTCACTAAGAGAATGAAAAAACAAGCCATAGTCTGGGAAAAATATTTGCAAAGCATGTATCTTTTACAATACTTGTATAAATAATATATAGAGAACTGTCAAAGCTGAGTAAGAAAACAAAGAACCTAATAAAAATGGGCAAAATATTTTACCAAATAAGATATATACATGTGTAATAATATATATATATATATATATATATATGTACATATACAATAAGCACAGGATAAGATGTTCAACATCATTAGTCATTAGAGAAATGCAAATTAAAACCACAATCAGCTACTAGCATTCATCAGTAGAATGGCTAACATTGTAAAAAAGTGACAATACCAACAATGGGCAATTATGTGGAACAACTGGAACTCTTTTACACTGTTGGATGGAATGTAAAATGATAAAATTACATTAGAAAACTGTTAGGCAGCGTCTTAAACAAGGCACATGCGTATTCTGTATGATCCTGCCATTCTACTCCTGTGTATTTACCAAGGAGAAATAGAGCATACATTTATTAAAAGACGTGTTCACGAATGCTCACAGTAGCTTTATTTTAATTTAAAAAATATGGAAAAACCCAAAATATCCATCAACAGGTGAATGGATAAGGAAACTGTGAGATATTATTCAGTAATAAAAAGGAATGAATTATTGATGCTCTCAACAACACGGATGAATCTCAAAATAATTCTGTTGCTCAAAAGAAGCCAGACTAAAAAGAGAATATATAGCACTATTCTATTTATATAAAATACTTAAAAATGTCAATCAATAGTGACAGAAAGCAGATTAGTGGTTGCCTAGAAGGGAAAGGTAGGAATGGATTACAAAGTGCTATAAGGAAACTTTTGAGATAATAGATATATTCATTATCTTGACTGTAGTATGATTTCATGGCGTATACATGTCAAAACATCAAATTGTACACTTGATGAGAATTTTATGGTATATCAACTATACCTTAATACAGCTTTACAAAAAAGATAGTAAGAATATAGATGATTCGATCAAGACAGATTAAAAGTCTGACTTCTTTATGTATGATACATTTATCAAATTAAAAATATACATTTTTAAAAAACATACATATGAAAATGTATAAGAACTTAACTCAAAAGGTGCACAAGCAATCTCAAAGATTACCAAAGTTTAATATCAGACCAAACTCTCTAAGCACAAAATAACATTGGAAATGCTTCACAAAAAGGCAATGAGAATTAAAGTACATTTATTTGTCAAAAACTTACAAATTGCACCCCTAATATATGACAGGTCTCATAGTGGGTTAATTGGCCCCAAGTATTCTCTACCATATTAAGGTGTCTATTATAAACTTCCAAAACACTATTAACTTGATAAATATTTTGGCATTGCCTAGTCATTTTTTGATTATTTTTTGCTTTTCATGTTATCTCCCAACCACATCATAAATGTCCTTAATATCACTTACATGTCTGTTTTCTCTCAAGTAGAAACAGAACTGAGATACCAATAGAGTTTGCCAAGCCTATTTACTGAATCATGTTGAAGTAAAATTATTTCTAGGATTAAAATATATAACTAAAGGCTTAGATAAAAATAGGTGTCCATTCTTCTGTTACCTTTTCTTTTATTTTCTATCACAAACACAATACTCTCAGTTTCTCAATGAGTATATTGTTGTTACAATAAAGACTGTTAGAAGAGTATTTTAGAGCTATGTCTATTCCAGAAAACTCACAGTATATACAGAAACTTCACAATGATATTTTGTATTATGTATATCTCCCTACACAAATATTATTGTTATTATTGAGTTCTCATGAACGTTTTTTATATCTGCATATCCGAAACTAAGTCCAAACATTTATGGAAAAAAGGAAAAATGCAGAAAGGGTTATACCCAAATACTGAAAAAAATCTCACAAATTCGGATTTGTGGAATTGAAAAAGTACACAAGGTTTAAATTTTACCTTTTCAGTATAGCATTCATGAAAGATTTCCTGACTACTACCTATGTTGCCCTCAAAGTTTCACTGGATGCTCACTTCAGCGTAACATATATTAAAATTATGAATGATACAGAGAAGATTAGCATAGCCTACATGCAAGGAATACACACAAATTCGTAAAGCATTCCATATTTTTAGGGAAGGAAAGCATCAAAAATAACTATAATCACTTCATTTTAATCACAAACTCACAACACAAAATGGAATAAGGTGTGACAACAATAACTTAGATGAAGAAGAGGAAAGAGATGGAACCTACTTAGACTAAAGAGATAAGAGGTTATCAGAAAATTGACTATGTCATCTATGAGATCTTTTTTTTCAAAGATTGGCACTGAGCTAACCTCTGTTGCCAATCTTTTCTTTTCCTTCTTCTTCTTCTCCCCAAAGCCCCCAGGACATAGTTGTATATTCTAGTTGTAGGTCTTTCTATTTCTACTATGTGGGATGCTGCCTCAGCATGCCTTGTTGAGTGGTGCTAGGTCCACATCCAGGATCCGAACCTGCAAATCCCTGAGCCACTGAAGTGGAGCACATGAACTTAATTACTTGGCCATGGGGTCGACCCTGCATCTATGAGATCTTTTATAGCATCCTCATGGTAAACACTAAATAAAAAATTAGAACAGAGACACAAATGATAAACAAAGAGAAAACTGAGAATATCCTGATAGTGAATCAACACCCTGAACTGGCATTTGAAAATACATGAGACAAGAAACAAAGGAAATATAGAACAACTGGAAAACAAGAGATAAAATGGCAGTATTAAGCACTCAGCTATCAATAATCACTCTAAATGTAAATGGATTGAATTCTCCAATCAAAAGACACAGAGTGGCTGAACAGATTAAAAAACAAGACCCAACAATATGCTGCCTCCAGGAAACACATCTCAGCTCCAAAGAGAAGCACAGGCTCAGAGTGAAGGGATGGAAGATGATACTCCAAGCTAACAGCCAACAAAAGAAAGCAGGTATTGCCATTTTTTTTTTATTATTTATTTATTTATTTTTTTTAAGATTTCTTTTTTAATTTTTTCCTTTTTCTCCCCAAAGCCCCCTGGTACATAGTTGTATATTCTTCATTGTGTGTCCATCTAGTTGTGGCATGTGGGACGCTGCCTCAGCGTGGTTTGATGAGCAGTGTCATGTCCGCGCCCAGGATTCGAACCAACAAAACACTGGGCCGCCTGCAGCGGAGCGCACGAACTTAACCGCTCGGCCACGGGGCCAGCCCCAGATATTGCCATTTTTATATCAGACAAAGTATACTTCAAGATAAAAAAGGCAATGAGAGACAAAGAGGGGCAGTATATAATGATAAAAGGGACACTCCACCAAGAGGACATAAAACTTATAAATATATATGCACCTAACACAGGAGCACCAATGTATATAAATCAACTAATAATTGACCCAAAAGGAAATATTAACAGCAACACAGCAATAGTAGGAGACCTCAACACCTCACTTACATCAATGGATAGATCACCCAGACAGAAAGTCAACAAGGAAATAGTGGAATTAAATGAAAAACTGGACCAGATGTACTTAAGGGATATATATATAGAACACTCCATCCAAAAACTGCAGAATATGTATTCCTCTTAAGTACACATGGAATATTCTCAAAAATACACCATATGTTGGGAAAAAAGGCAAGCCTTAATAAATTTAAGAAGATTGAAATTATATCAAGCATCTTTACCAACAATAATGTTTTGAAACTAGAAATCAACTACAGAAAAAACCTGGGAAAGTGACAAATATGCAGAGACTAAACATCATGCTACTGAACACACAATGGATCAATTAAGAAATTAAAGGAGAAATCAAAAAATATCTGAAGACAAATGAAAATTAAAATACTTCATACCAATGAAGATGCAGCAAAAGCAGTCCTAAGAGGGAAATTCATAGAAATACAGACCCACCTTAACCAATAAGAAAATCTCAAATAAGTAATCTTAAACTACATTTAATACAACTAGAAAAAGAAGAACAAACAAAGCCCTAAGTTAGGAAAAGGAGAGAAATAATAAAAATTATAGCAGAAATAAATGAAATAGAGACCAAAACAACAGTAGAAAGGATCAATGAAACTAAGAGCTGGTTCTTTGAGAAGATAAACAAAATTGACCAACCTTTATCCAGACTCACTAAGAAAAAAAGAGAGAAGCCTCAAATAAATAAAATTAGAAATGAGAGAGGAGAAATTACAATGGATACCACAGAAATACAAAGGATTATAAGAGACTACTGTGAAGAACTATTTGCCTACAAATTGGACAATCTAGAAGAAATGGATAAGTTCTTAGACTCGTACAACCTCCCAAAACTGAGTTAAGAAGAGATAGAGAATTTGAATAGACCAATCACAAGAGATTGAAACAGTAATAAAAATCTCCCCCCCAAAAAAGTCCAGGACCAGATGGCTTCTCTGGAGAATTCTACTGAACATTCAAAGAAGATTTAATGCTTATCCTTCCCAAACTACTCCAAAAATTGAAGAAGATGGAACACTTCCTAACTCATTCTATAAGGCCAATATCACTGTGACCCCAAAGCCAGACAAGGATAACACAAAGAGGGAAAATTACAGACCAATTTCGCTGATGAATAGCTAGAGACATCTATTCTACCATGTGAGTCAGCCTTCTTGTTCTGCTCGTTTTTAGGTTGGGTCTATGTTCGTCAAAAATTCTAGAGAAAAATGAAAACAAAACATTGTTAAATCAGTCATCAAAAAAACTCAGTCAAATGCTTGCTAAGCAGTTGTTTTGAAAAAACTTGTTTCAATACTTAGAAATGTTACATATTTATGACATTTAGGCAATCATGAAAAGACTTCAAGGGGCAAAGGGCTTGTGAGTAGAAGCTGGTGCCTTTTTAATAGAAATAAAAAGTGATTTTAGAGGAAAACCCAGCTATGAAGTTTTCACGTTGCTAAAAGACTTCAGGCAGGGTGGCATGTCTCCACACGATGTGACTTTGTTTTATGTAATTTCACAGTCTGTCAGAAATGAGACTCAAGGGGGCTTACCCCATGATCAAGCGGTTAAGTTTGCATGCTCTGCTTCATCGGCTCAGGGTTTCACCAGTTCAGATCCTGGGCATGGACCTAGCACCGCTCATCGAGCCATGCTGAGGCAGTGTCCCACATAGAACTAGAAGGACCTATAACTAGAATATACAACTATGTCCTGTGGGGCTTTGGAGAGAAGAAGAAGGAAAAAAAAGGATTGGCAACAGATGTTAGCTCAGGGCCCATCTTTAAAAGAAGAAAAGTAATGAGAGTCAAGTTCAAGAGATGATTATATAATGCTGAAATAGAAGATAGAATAGGCACAGCGCATATATTTCTACATTCTGCACAGCTGGCTGAAACAGAAGACATGAGCCCCTGGAGGTATCCAAGACCCTTTTGAGGGGGAGTGCAGAATTAAAACTATTTTCATGATAATTTTAAGATGATATTTACCTTTTTCACTGTGTTGACAATTGCACCAATGATGCAAAGGCAATAGTGAGTAAAACTGGCAATGCCTTAGTATGAGCAAATTCAGTGGCACCATACTGCAGTAGTCATTGTATTATTCACAGCCACATACTTGCAGAGAAAACAAAAGGCATTTCACTTAAGAATGTCCTTAAAGAAGTAGTAAAACTTACTAATTTTATTAAATCCCAACTCTTGAGTAAATATAGTTTTACTATTCTACGTGTGAAATAGGAAGTGTGCACAAAACACTTCTGCTACATTCTAAACACTATTGCTGTCTCCAGAAAAACCACTTGAGTGCTATTGCTTCAGTTAAACTGAACCAGCCACATTTTTTTTTTTAATGGAGCATCATTTTGAAAGACGCTGAAAAAAAACTAGTTATTATTCAAACTTGGATATTAAGTAGACATTTTATCAAAAGTGAACTATCATTTTAAGGAAAACAATTGACAATATTTTCACCATTGATCAAATTTGAACTTTGGAGACGAATGGTGACATGAATGGACAAATTTGTCAAGATTTGGAAGATCTGCAAAGCTCAGTAAATGAATATTTTCCAACTGACTAATGCACAATGTTATACAATTAGACACCATCAAAAGTGTCATCTGGAAAACAAGATATATAAAGCACTTTAATGAAATAGAGTGCAAAGCTCATTGGAATGGTTTCATATTCCACATTGCAACCAACCTTTAAGCAACAGCAACTTGTTGAGTTTTGGTGTAGTATTAAAAAAATATATATATATATATCCACAATCTTCAAAAGGTTATTAAAGCAATCTTCCCATTTCGAACTCATGTTTATTTATCCTCACACATTTCTGAGTGAGGATGGCTTTTGTCCACATGCCTCAACAAAGAGACATATCTTGTGGCCTGATTGCAGAAGCAGATATGAGAATTCAGGCATCTTCTACAAGCCAGATAGTAAAGATATTTGCAAAAATGTAACAAATGCTGCTCTTTTTTGTATGTGTGTGTGAGGGAAGAGACAAAATTTTGAAAAGACAGACAGGAGAATCTAAGCTTTTAGAGGAGGAACAATTACTTCTATCCATGTCAGTATTTCCTGAGGCCATCACTGTGTATCACATGGTAAAATAATAATATATGATGACAATAATGGTAATGTTGACTCACCAATTAAAGGTCTCATGTTAATTTTTTTTTTCGAGGAAGATTAGCCCTATGCTAACTGCTGCCAATCCTCCTCTTTTCGCTGAGGAAAACTGGCCCTGAGCTAACATCCATGACCATCTTCCTCAGCTTTATATGTGGGACGCCTACCACAGCATGGTGTGCCAAGCGTTGCCATGTCCACACCCGGGATCCGAACCGGCAAACCCCAGGCCGCCAAAGCGGAATGTGCACACTTAAACACTGCACCATCAGTCCAGCCCCTCATATTAAATATTGTAAGTGGTTCAGGTTAAGGCATTTCAGTGGAAAGGAAGTGCATAGGCTTCAGAATCAGACAAACCTGGGGGCAAATGCAAACTATCACTTATTTATGTTTCTCCTTGCTAGCTTGCCTTTACAGACATCAGTTTCCTTAGCAGTAGAGTGGGTTTAAAAATATTTCCATTACATAGTTTTTTATAAGAATTGTGTATAATGTAAACAACGTACCTAGTACACAAATTGGCACATAGTACCATCTTCAATTGATAATTATTTTTAATACATAAATTTTTTATAACTCTGCAGCTAAATATGGGTACAGATATGGTCATCAAATATTTTTAAAAAGACTATAAACTACTTTTTATTTTTATTTCCTTAAATCATAATCTTATCAATATGATTGAGACTGTAGAAAGAGCTTTTTATTTTTTAAGATTGGGACCTGAGCTGATGACAGTTGCCAATCTTCTTTTTTGTTTTTTTTTGTGCTTTTTCTCCCCAAATCCCCCCAATACATAGTTGTATATTTTAGTTGTGGGTCCCTCTAGTTCTGGCATGTGGAACGCTGCCTCAACATGGCCTAGTGAGGGGTGCCATGTCCGTGCCCGGGATCCGAACCGGGGAAACTCTGGGCCGCCGAAGCAGAGCGCACAAACTTAACCACTGGGCCACGGGGCCGGCCCCCTTGACAAAGAGACGTTGAGGAAAAGTAGAATACATAGTAAGTGAAGAAGTGCACTGGACTCAAGTATGTTAATTATATACATGAATTTCATAGTGAAGATTACAAATAATTTCCTATAATTGTTACTAATCTAGCAGCTGTATATTTTACGGTTATTCTGGTTCAGGAGCATATGTGGCTAAAACATAAAATGAACTGAATTTGTCTTATACCCCAACCTATGTTAGTTTGGGGAAAATAGTTATTTGAATCTCTGGAGTCTGAAGTTTCTGTCCCATGATGAAGCACCTAAAAAACACAAAGAACAAGAAAACAATTAAATTTGACTGAAAAAATATTACAGGAAATAAAGCCATCATTTTCTTTTGCAAATCTTCTCTTAACCATGTGCTCCCTCTTTTAGTTCTTGGGACAAGGTGCTCAGCCTTCCAGCCTAAGAACCATCACACTCCACATTCAGTGACCTCACACATGCTCAACATCACCCGCACTCCCTCTTCTCAATTGTCCTCAAAGCACAGTCCTGTTCACGATGCTGCTCTGTTCAACACTTTGTCATCCCTACCCAGCACTGAAGTCCTTCACACTCTTGTTCCACTTATTTCATGAGCCCATCTCCTATCACACCCCTTTCAGCCCACCCTCCTCTCAAAAGAACTGCTTAATGGTCCTTTAAATACTGTGACCTTTCCTTCTTCTGCAACTTGTCATATACTATTCTTTCTGTTTGAATGTCCTTCTTCTCACTTTTCAATTCCACAAGATGAAGCACAAACACCATATCTACTCAAATTATCTTCTGTGATATCCATCTTTCCCTGTAAATCATATATAATCTCAGTGTTCTCTGGTCTCCCATTATACTACATATGAACAATTTTTATGGAACATGTCTTCCTGTCATTTGATTACTATTTGAAAAATTCATTCATCTCCTAATCTATGATGTCCCAGTTAAACTGCTACTATCACTTACCTTGACTAATGCCAACGACCTCCTAATTGGTCTCCATGCATCCATTCTTGGCCCCATTTAATCCATTCTCTACTTGGCAGTCAGAGTGATCTTATTAGATTACAATCAAAGCACTAACCTGATCAAAACACTTAAATGGTTCCCAATTTCACTTATGATAAAAACTCAAACTTCTTATCATGGCCTGACAAGCTATCCATGATCTGACCTCTGCCTATTTCTTCAACCTCATCATTAGATGCTCTTTCTTGTTCCCTCTATGACTCAACCATGCTGAACTTCTTTCAGTTCTTTGAACACCCAAAGCTCTTTCCTTCTCAGAGAAGAAAGAACTCTATACTACTTTTTCTGCTGAAACACCTTTTTTCCCTCACACTTCGCATGGATAATCCTACTCATTCTTAATGTCCCAGTTTAAATGTTAGGTCTTCAGAGAGGCCACTCTTGGCCTTTCAGTTTCTCAATTATTTCTTTCATTGCAATTACTGAAATTTATACTTTTAAAAATTATTTCAGTTTATTTTCATTTGTCTGTCTTCCTCACTGGAATGTGAGCTCCATAAGGTGGGAAACACGTGTATCTATTCTCCATTGCATTACTGTCACTCAGGAAAGTGCCTGTATGCCCTGACTCTTGTGGATGAGCCTTTGACCAATAGAGGATAGTAGCCTAAGGGTCAATTCTCCTTCTTCCAATTTAGGGACCTACTCACTTAAACACTGGAACAATTTGTTGGGCCATGGAAGACCATCACTGCAAAATGGAACAATTAGCTTTGTTTGATACAAAGCAGAGGTCAGCCCTGTCAGGCACCATGTACTGGCTACCTCTCCTTCCTTTCAACATTTCTCTTTTTCCTCTTCCTGTTTCTTGGAAATTTTTCCCATTAATAAAGAAAGCACATTAGTTTATTAGTTTTTGCTAAAGCTCTATCTCCTGAAGAACCAGTTAAAACAGACATTCCTTTTTTTTGCTACATCTATGATCTCATATTCACTCACTAAGCACCATCTCCAACACCTCTGCCTGTCATCTCCCAATGTGGAAAAGAGACACAAGGCTCACATGTAAAAGCGATGGTTCTCCATCAAGAGTAAAACCAAGGAGACAGTTCTTGCTTATTTATTTGATCCCTGGAGTAGACACGAATATTATACCAAAATCTTAATGAAGACATTCAATGGTACACTGTAAATCTCCTATAGAATCTTTGTTACAGAGAGTGCATTTAATGGATATTTCAATATTTATTTGATGTTTTACGTCTATAAAAGCTTCTTGGATTATTACTACCTATACCAAATAATCTCTTGCTCTTTTGATTGATATACCTAGAATTTGTGTATCATATAAATAAATAAATAAATACACAAATAAAATATTTATCTATTGATTCAAGACAGTTTTTTACCTCTTACGATATACCAGGAAGTCTTCTAGGCATTCAATATGTAGTGTTGAGTGAAACAATCACAGTTCATATTCTTATTGAAATTATAGCCTAGTGAAAAGGAAGGCTCTGTACTCTAGAAAAGTAAAATATTTTAAGATTTCCCCACGTTTAAAGTTCTTACTTCACAGCATTATAATGTGTACTCTCTTACTTTATTGTCCAGTTATATCTTATGTAGATATTGCAAACAGATCTTTCACTGGATAATTTAAAAAATAAAATGAGCCAAGCAGATCACCATACCAAGAGACAATAGTACAACCCTCCGGGAGAAATCAAATTTTTTCTGATCCATCACGTCTGAGGAAGGGAAATGAAGTTGAATTTATCATTTATTTCCACTAGAGGACTAGCTTAAGAATAAAAAGGGACATAAGGTAAATGTAGCCTAGAACATTTGTACTTTTCTCCTGGGGAATGGGAGCCCCCAAACACACCACGCCACTTTACATACCTAGCCATTATCTGAAAATTTTGCTTGCAGGCAGCTTCCCATTCTTCTATTAATCCAAAACTTCAAAAGCACTAAGATATGGGCCAGCTGCATGGCCTAGTGGTTATATTTGGTGTGCTCCACTTTGGCGCCATGGGTTTGGTTCCCAGGCGTGGACCTACACCACTCCTCTGTCAGTGGCCATGCTATTGCAGCAGCTTACACACAAAAAGAGGAAGACTGGCAACAAATATTTGCTCAGGGAGAATCTTCCTCAGCAAAAATAAATAAATAAATAAATAAAAGCACTAAGTTGCATTTCATTCACAAATTGAATGAGATGTTAAATTAGGGAGATGGCATCTGAGAGACTCAAGGTTGTTAGACTTGTTACAGTCAGTATAAGCCATGCCTCTTTCACATGGGCTGGGATACTCTCATCACTAAATATGGAAAAGCTTCTCCCCACACATACCTCTTGATGATGGTTTGCACAGTGAGAGGCAGCCACAGTAAAGACACAGACAGCTAATAACACTTATTCAAATTAAAATATTGGTGGCAGGGCAAGAACACAAGCACAGCACACATTTCCCAGGCATTTGTAATCACTTAATACACTCACATCTATCCCCTTGAACCAAAGCCCTTTGTCATAATAGATGTAATAATTTGTTATACTTCTATGTAAATGAAAAGGCTGATAAATTAAGCTTTTAAAAACTCATTTCACTTTATCATTTCCACTTTATCATTTTATTTAGTGAAATAAATAAATTTTCAAAATTTATAGATTCTTTGACAATTCTCAAGATACAAACTGTTTAATATAGTTCCTTCACCACAAAGCAGTGATCCTTAAACATTTTAATATAAAAAATAAATAAACTGAAAAATGAAACAAAATGGGAACCAATAGGTGTTATCACTCTAATTCTAAATTGTTCAAATGATGAAGAATATAAAGAATAAAAAGGTATTTTTCATCTTTGAGTTATGATGTTGTGTTTGTCAGTCACATGCAAGCACACACATTTAATCTTAGAAATGTGACTTCAAGTGCTACGACAGGGAATCAGATTGGCTCTATGAATTGCAAATATGAGCTTAAAAGTAGGGATAGGAATGAACATCTTTTTGGTTCGAGGCTATAAGGAACATCAATAAATGCAATTTGCATTAAAGGCGTTAAATGACTATTAGTTTCATGGAGTAGCACTAAAGTAGAAAGGTATCATCTTATCTTGAAGTAACCAGAAATGAAATTCAGGAAAATGGTGAGCCATGGGTCTATCCAGAATTAGAGCTCAGTGGATAAAAATTCAGCACGACTTTGACTCTATACAAAATTGAACTCTGACTTAGCTGAACATAAATTCTCCATTTTTCATACCCACCATGCTGCAAGGTATAGAGGGGTCATTGCACTTTAAAAGATGAGAAGAAAACAGGCTGAGTTTCTTAGCATTGCTGCAAAGATCAATGTTCAGAGTCCACCTTTCCCTATTCTGCCCTGTTAGGTACAGATCAGCATGGACTCCCAGGAGAGACAATGCAAAAATGTGGATAAGCCTACATGACACTAACGGTGTCTTCTGAGCAAGTGAAAAAAAAAAAAAACAGCTGAGATTGTTCTTAGAATTACCCACTGTTAGGAAGGAAAACCAGACATCTGTCTCCAAAGGCAAGAACCACTCAGTCAACAGGACATTGTACCAAATATTAGGAATGGAAATAAGGATTCAGACACATGGCAAGAGTATAAATAAAAGCACAGAATTAGGAGAGGGGTCAAAGAAATTGAGATGATGGGTTCAGTAAGCCTTTACCTCTAGATAAGGATGGAGAAGGAAAATTGACTTGACTCTCAATTTAGGAATAAACTTTGAGAGACAATGTAAAACTAGGATTCCTATTAACATTCCAATAAAGGAGTCAGGAATTACAAACTCTGAATTAGGCCTAGATAAAGGATGAGTTACCTGAATAATTTGTTCCATTATCTAGAAGAGTGACTAGGATACATTCATCAAGTCAATATTTATTGAGTACTTACTATGCCCTAGGTACTATTCTAGGTAATTGGAAGACCGGTACACTGAAAACTTTAAGATGCTGATGAAAGAAATTGAAGAATACACAAAGAAATAGAAAGCTATTCTGTGTTCATGGATTGGAAGAATTAATTTAGTCAAAATGTCTACACACCCCAAAGTGAGCTACAGATTCAAGGCAATCTCTGTCAAAAGCCCCATGATATTTCTCACAGAAACAGAAAAAGCAATCCAAAAATTTGTATGGAACCTCAAAAGAGCCCAAATAGCCAAAGCAATCTTGAGAAAGAAGAATAAAGCTGAGGAATCGTATTTCCTGATTTCAAACTAGATTACAAACGATACTAATCAGAACAGTATGGTATTAGCATGAAAACAGGCACATAGGTCAAAGGAGCAGAATACAGAATCCAGAAATAAACTCATTCATATATGTTCAACTAATTTTTGACAAAGTACCCAAGACTACAATGGGAAAGGATGTCTCTTCAATAAATGGTGCTCAGAAAACTGGACAGTGACATGCAAAAGAATTGAACCCCTATCTTACATCACACAGAAAAATAAATTCAAAGTGGGTTAAAATCTTGAATGTAAGGTTTGAAACCATAAAACTCCTAAGAGGAAACATAGGGAAGAAACTCCTTGACATTGGTCTTAACAATGATTTTTTGGCTTTAACACCAAAAGAAGAGGCAATAAAAAAGCAAAAGAAACAAGTGGGACTACACCAAACTAAAAAGCTTCAGCACAACAAAAAAAGTCATCAAGAAAACAGTCTATGAAATGGGAGAAAATTTTAGCAAGCCACATAGTTGACAAGAGGGTAATATCCAAAATAAACAAGGAACTCATACAGTTCAATAGCCAAAAAGCAAATAACCGAATTTAAAAATGGGCAAAAGCCCTGAATAGACATTTTTCAAAGAAGACATGTAAATGGCCAACAGGTACACAAATTGGTGCTCAACACTACTAATCAAAAAGGAAATGCAAATCTGAATCCCAATGAGATATAAGAGATAACAAATGATGACAAGGATGTCGAGAAAAGGAAACCCTTGTGCACTGTTGGTGGGAATGTAAACTGGTAGAGTCACTATGGAAAACAGTATGTAGGATCTTCAAAAGACTACAAATAGAACTACTATATGATCCAGAAATTCCATTTGTGGGTATATGTTCAAAGGGATCAAAATCACCATCTCCAAGAGACATCTGTACTCCCATGTTCATTGTAGCATCATTCACAATAGCCAACAGATAGAAACAACCTAATTGTCTATTGACAGATGAACGGATAAAGAAAATATAGTATATATAGGCAATTGAACATTATTCAGTCTTACAAAAGGAAATTCTACCATTTGCAACAACATGGACAATATGCTAAGTGAAATAAGCCAGACAGACAAACAATGCATGATGTCACTTACATGCAGAATCTAAAAAGAAAGAGTCTAACTTACAGAAACAGAGTAGAACGGTGGTTGCCAGGGGTGAGAGAAATAAAAAGGTGATAGTAAAAGGGCACAAACTTTCAGTTATAAGATGAATAAAGTCTGAGATTCTAATGTATAATATTGTGACTATGGTTGATAATACTGTGTTGTGTAATCGAAATTTGCTAAGAGAGTAAAACTTAAGTGCTTTCATCAAAGAAAAGAAAGGTAAGTATGTGAAATGATGGATGTGTTAATTAACTAAGTGATGGGAATTCTTTCACAATGCACATACATATCAAATCATCATATTGTACACTTTATATGCATTAAAATTTATGTAGTATTTTAGAAGGTGAAGAATGCTAATGCTTGTAAGAAGTATTATATGGTCAGAGTCCGCCTTAATTATTCCCTCCCTGTTAACTACTGTTAAAGGCATTGGATTCTGAGATCCCACACATGGCCAGAGCTTCAAACTCCTCCCTTGGGCAGTCACAAACCATTGCCACTATGGGTAGGACGTACTGGGAGGCTTTGGGACAGCCCTACAGAATTACTTCACTAATTTAGTGGTCTCATTTTTACAGGCTCTTTTACCTGTCTCCTTTACTCCCTCAGTCTAGCGCTTTAGAACTTTTCCAACTCCCAGGAACTCTCTGGCTGTACAGTGTACGTTAGCGGTAACTCAGTGGTGTTTAACTGAGGATGATGAAGAGGAGGAAGTGGAGTTGCCGGCTGTTATCTACCGTCACTGCTGGGTCTTGGAGGAAAGAAAGGCCATGTGGCTGACAGAGGTTTAGGAAGACCGAACACACATGCCTCAAACTGGCAGGCCCTCAGTGACCTGCCTTCCTATCCAATATCTACTTGTGGTTGGAATAATTAAAACTCAGGGGAGAGCCAGCAGGATGGATAATAGGACTTGGTAATGACCCTCTTTGTTTCAACAAATTCATATAGCAGTTCCTGAATTTTAAAAAGTGCCGTGCAAATCGATTTGTTAGCTGATAAAAAGTGAATAGCAATTAGTTTATAATAAAATGGTCCATTTCCAGGCGGTTTGGTAGGATGGGGTGGGGGAGGGTTAAGAGAATTGCTGGCTCATTCAGGTGAAGCTTCTCTTGGACCACCTCAGCAAAGTTATTAAAGCTAATCCAACCAGAGGGCCAGAGCCCCAGATTTCATCACTCACATTAATTTTGGGGGGCCAAAGATTTTCTTTCCAATCTCTCTTATTTCCTGTCCCATACAGCATCACTTTAGGTCACTAATGCATCAGTGTAAATTTGTTTGTACTATCCCTTTCCTTCATAATTAGAAGGTCCTAGAGAGTTCTGCTCTGACATAGAAACAAGCTTCTAGGATAATGCAGGGAAATATAGCAAATAATAATGATAATAAGAGTCACCAATTATTTAGTTTTTCCCATTAATCAAGCACTGTAATAATTCCTAAATAGATATTATCTTGTTAAATGCTCACAATGACATTTTAAGGTACATATTACGCCAATTTTAAAGATCCAAAAAACATGAGATTCAAAGAGGTCAAGTGGCTTGTTTAAGGTTCTACAGATAATTAATCCAAGAGCCAGAATTTGAACCCAAAGCAGATTGACTCCCAAGTTTGCACTGCATCTGCAGTAGTGTGCTGTATCTTTGTAGTAAAGAAGTGCTTGAGTTGAAAGTGAACTTATCTAGACTTAAATAAAACTTAAGAAAGCATTCTGAATAATCACAGAACCTAGCGGTGTTATATCATTTGAACCTTCATAGAGAAGTTGGAAGGATTTGTAAAGGGTGATTAGCTATGCACCCTAGAGAAAGAAGATCCATACATATTTCATTAAACAATTATCTTAAACACAAGTACATATTGTAAATTGTGACTGTAACACAGCAGGGTTGTTCCAAATAACCCACTGGGATCTAGGAAATTGGCAGTAGCTCCTAGGAAGAAAATGCTGTGCCTGGCAAAGACAGTTGTGTCCAGGAGATGTGGCAGTGACCAGCAGAATTTATGTTACTCAGCAACATCCATAGAGCTCAAAGCAGAAGGTTGGCACCCAGGGGCCATATTAGAGGATAAAGGAAATTGCAGTGCTCCCTGTGGCAGCCCCATGGAACAGAGAAGGAATGGCTGCAGTGGTGGTGTGGCCCTGAAGACAAAGAATAATTGAGTGGTAGCTGAGAGGTAGTGTGTGAGCATATGTGAGTATTGTAGTAGGCTCCCACAAGTACCTGGAGTGGTACTTTTCAGGAAGTCAGGATTCTGACTTGGTATCATGGTGGAGAAGCATTGAAAACCTGATACCACTAAGCTTATTGCATTTGCATTCACAGCCTGCCCTTCCTCTATAAAATTCCAAAGTCTGTATCAGGTCAAAGAATTACTTGGTTTTCCAAAGGAGTGCAAATACCCACACCATGAATAGTAGTTCGACTCTGACATGATATTGATGAGAAGGTGACATATATCTTTTACTTGCAAGTTCAGTTTCTGCATCTCCTATTTCAAATTGGTTAGGTGCAGGGGTTAAACCACAAATCAGCTTGTTCACTGTGAGCAAAGACTAAACTTTCTCAAAGTACTCAGCTCAAAGGTAGGCACATGACAGCTTTGAAGTAAATGCCTGGTGATGAGCTGACTTGGAAAAAGGCCCTCAAATAATTCCTAGTGATGTAACTTCTCAGCATAAAAAGGACAGCAAATAATATTTTATATACATGTAATATTTTTGAATTTTTGGAACATTTTCAAGTAAAACCAACTTCTTGATTCTTCACAACTATGTATGATTTAATAGGGCAGGTATCATTAGTCCAACTTCATAGAAAAAGAGAGACAAGAAGCTAATTTTTACCCAATACGACAAAAATGACAACCCTAGTTTTCCGTCCAACACAATACATTGCATATAGAGTTTTGGTTAATTTCAGTTAAAAAAATAAGCCGCATTTTCTTTTATAGACTTTCTTGGTTTGAACAGCAAGTCTAAACTCCTGAAAAATATGGTGAAGTGAAAAAAAATAAAATAAAATGGGGAGATTACCAGTGAAGTCTCTAAAGAAATAGGTAGAAATATTTAATATAGATAATTATGCAAACAAGGTTTTCATATCCTAAATTTTAATAAAATTAGGTTTAACAAAATCTCTAGGGACCAAGCCCTAAGGAGTTTATCAAGATGAGCATTCAACTGAGGAAAATTGAGCTTAAGGCTAAATTGATTTAAGGGTGAAAAACACAGTGCCTATCAGAGATCTATTGAAAAGAGATGGACTTATTTTTGGGAAAAAAATAGAATATCTGCACAGATTTGAAAAAGTTCAAGTTTTTTCTTTTTTTTTAAAGACTGGAGATAAACTTCAGCCATACTAATAAAATGGGCCGGTTTGCAGCATGAGTGAAGAGAGTGGAAAATATCTATTTTCTTCAACCTAGGAATGTATAACACTGAGGACTCAAGCATTAGAAATGTTTTTACTGAATCCAGGTCAAATGTGTGGTGATGAGATCAGCTGTTTCTCTGTCTCCTTCTATGTGGACATGCTTGGAAAAATGACTCTTATTTGATTGCTTGGGAAGAATTAAACTCTCTTTTCTGGCAGGTCTTTGACCCCTCAGAAATTTCATGTAAAATTGCGTATATGTGAATTTTCCTATTTAGTTCTCTAACATACCACCAAACAGTGATTTAACCTTGAATAAAGATTTAAATGGATGACCTCTATTAGAATTTTCTAGTCTCATGTGCTAGATATTAGCAATATGTGTGGTGAATTACCTGAATATTGCTATCACCATAAAAAATACACACAGGGTCCGGCCCGGTGGCGCAGCGGTTAACTTCGCTCATACCGCTTCTTGGTGGCCGGGGGTTCGCCAGTTCGGATCCCGGGTGCGGACATGGCACCGCTTGGCACGCCATGCCGTGGTAGGCGTCCCACATATAAAGTAGAGGAAAATGGTCATGATGTTAGCTCAGGGCCAGGCTTCCTCAGCAAAAAGACGAGGACTGGCAGTAGTTAGCTCAGGGCTAATCTTGCTCAAAAAAAAAAAAAAAAGAAAAAAACACTCAAAATAGATACATCATTATATTGCCCCAGTGAACTATTAAATATGTCTTATATCACAGAAAATCCTTCAATAGTTTGCCCATTACCTCCAACATGGACAACTTCCATAGCATGGTATCGCCATGTCCTCCAGGAGTACAACCAAAAAAAGTCACCAAATCAAATGTCAAGGCTTCAGTCCGACTTAATCTAGTCTGATTTCTTTGGATTGGATTAGGAAAATTTCATTTTATTTTAATTCAATAGAATTAGTACTTTTTTTTTTTTTTTAAAGATTTTATTTTTTCCTTTTTCTCCCCAAAGCCCCCCAGTACACAGTTGTGTATTCTTCATGTGGGTTCTTCTAGTTGTGGCATGTGGGACGCTGCCTCAGCGTGGTCTGATGAGCAGTGCCATGTCCGCGCCCAGGATTCGAACCAACGAAACACTGGGCCGCCTGCAGCGGAGCGCGCGAACTTAACCACTCGGCCACGGGGCCAGCCCCTAGAATTAGTACTTCTTGAAATCAAAGATATATAACCTTAGGAAACAGAAATCTTCTCAAAAGAAGAAAAAAGACAAAGATATAGGAAAAGGAACTCAGCAAATATGTTCCAGTACCAGTGGGTGTTAGCGATCTCAATGGAAGGAGCATCGAGGCATATTTAATCTCTCTTTTTTGTTGTTTCTAACAACTTCTACAAAAGCTTTCATATATATTGCCTGTGATAGCAAAAAAGACTCATTAAATATGTTTCCATCTTTTAATGGTTGGCCTTTGGCAAAATAAACATAATAGTAATAGAGGCTTCCTCTGGCCATGAGATGGAACTCAAAACTGTTTCCCTCGAAGACTTGTTGTGATCAAGGACCACCGGTGATGGGAGAAGGGTCAGGATTTCCAGCTGGAGTGGTAAAGCTGACAGCAGACGGCAGTTGCTTCCTACCTGAGAGTCAGCTGACTAGATATGTTTTACTCTGGCATTGGGGCAAGTGTTCTTTCCCTTTATTTTTTTCCCTTGAATGTGCTCTTTCTTTTGATTTTTTTCTCGTAACATTGGAGTGTTAAAGTCTACAGGGCCACAGTCGAGCCCACTGTCTACCTCAGGGAACCCCGGGGCACTGGTTAAATTGCAGACTCTTGAAACCAATCCCTCTTCTTCTGGATAGACTCTTTTGAGCTTGAAGTCCTGAAAAATGTATTTTACAATACACTCCCCACTCTGCAGTCAGTAAATTTAATTTATAATTAAGTGTAAGAACCACTGACTCCTAAGAGAGACAAATTAGGCAGCCATGCTACTCTTAGGCAAGAGTTTTGTGGCTTACGGTAGTCTAGTCCAGTTCTCAAGAGCTTACTTAGACATTTGAGGCCAAAGAACCCCACTAGTTAGGATTTCCTTTGCCTCTACTTCAGGACATTTATCTCTTTAGGGAACTTAATGACTATTGCCATAATGAGTAGCTGATTGGCCATTAAAATTTCCTGAGGCCCTTCCCCTGAGCCATTCCAATACAGCTAATTCTGAGACCCACCTTTCACTCTCTTTTTCTATCTCAGGAGAGATTTGGGGATCAAAGACAATATATTTGGCATTAGCTTATGTTATTACAGGTGGTTAGAACAGGTCCAGGTTCATTCAGCTAATTTGACGACCTTTGAAACGTAATCTACCCTGGGGAGAGTCAAAGTGCTCCTTAGAAAAAGGATGCCAGATTTAATATTCCTCAAGATATAATCTAAATCATGTTAATAGGAGATATATGCTTTATACATAGGGTTAGTTTTTGCTTCTGGTGGGAGAAAATGAACACTCGTTCAGGTGAGGTACTCTTGATTAAAGAAGACTAGCTTTCAATGTGGCTGCAGCCATGGCTGGTGAAGACACCAAAGTTGGATTTGTGTTCAATTCCATCTGTTCATTCGCAGAGTCCACTAATAGTCTGAATAAGTGCAGAATTTGATAAGGGAGCAAGAGCTTCTTTCAAAGGAGTAAAATATGGAGTTTTCCAAGGGCTGGGGAAAAAATAAGTAAGAGAATTAAAAAAAGACAGAGATGTCAGGAACAAGGGAGCATCCGCATGGGCTATCTTCCTTCTGAAGTTTGAAACTGCCAGGCTTCCCTTCATGCTCTTCCTCATGTGGTTTAACAACACAAATAAGAGAAAGGTCCAACACTCCAATCCTCAAACCTGTGCCATCTACGTGACTGACGTAGGCAGCAAGAACCTCTACTGTCATTCACTGTGTTTTCTGTCTATATGGTACTGGTCTCAAGTCATCTGAAGGCTTCTGATCTGTAAATGCTTGTGGCCAAGATAGGGCTCAAGGTTCACAGAGCCTTCTTTTAGGGTTTCCAGCTTGTCAGAATTATAGCAAACCACACAGTTCTCCCTTCCGACAGAGCAGTGGTTTTCAAACTCAAAAGTGCCTCGCTGGGGGCTTGTTAAAGCACAGACTGTGAGGCCTCATGTCCAGAGTTTCTTACTCAGTGGGCCAGAGAATTTGCGTTTCTAACAAGTTTCCAGCTTCTACTGCTCCCTGTCTGGGAACCATCTTCCTAGAATGAGACATCTTCAGCACAGAAAGCAGAGGTTCCACCGCACCTGAGTTCCACATGAATAAGGAAACTGAGTTTCAAAGACATTGTGTTTTAGTGTTCACAAGTTCACATAACTGTTTTTAATAATAATTCTAACATTTTAGTTTATTTTTCACTTATTATATACTTGGTATTGTTCCAAGGAGGACTTTATTGATATTGTGTCTTTTGATCATTACCTACGTTATCAGGTATGTGCTATTATTATAGGCATTTTACAGATGAGAAAACTGAGGCCCCAAAAGCTTATCTACCTTCCCCCATATCACCCAGCTACTCAAAGAGAAAAGCTGAGTACAAACCCAGGTCTCTGTTCCTGTCAATCATACCTGTATTTTGAATCATTATGCCATGTTTACTTTCAGGAAAACTGAAGCTCCAGCCCCATATATTACATTGTAACACATTTTAAAATTGGTACAGGAAACTATAAATATGATTCCAAAACCAAGCTTTACCTCCTTATGCCATGTTACCCCCACCGTACTGCATCTCCCTATGAATGTTTTGAAAAACCACAATAAAATATGTTGAAGTTAAAGCATGCCAAACAATTAGAACTAGCATTCTAGAAATTAGAACTGCTCACACTCTTGCTAAGGTAGCTCCACAATAGTAATCCAGAGGACCAGTGGATGGGGCATGCTTTGGGCTTGGCATCAGGGGATCCGAGTTCTCATCATGACCCAACCATTCACCAATTGTGAAACAAAACATTTAGCTCTCATTGTGATACGGGCAGATTCAGGATTTTCACAACCGCTACCATGGAATCACTTTGGAAGCAAATGTCTATGTAACATAGAAATACACAATATATTTACATATATGTATGTTTTCGCATATAATATATATTTATGTATGTGTGTATACATATATAATTTGTATGTTTGCATTCGTGTGCGTTAAAGTATTTTAATGTGCCAAACTCCCTAAAATGACAGATATTTCCACAAGGTAATCCCATATGCAATTTCTGGGGATCTAGTTATAATTTGTATATTTTAATCACATTTATCTTTCTCTAGAAGACTAAGGAACAGGACAAGAGGGATTCATCAAACACAGAGCCCCTGTACACAAATTGGCACCTTCTTTTGTTTCCTATGAACTCACTCTGTATTGGTGTTAATATTGTAAATTTTTTACTGAATTTGCAGAAAGTTTATATAATTTCCCTGATTCTAGTTTCCTTCATCCTTTAATACTTTCTCCAAATCTTTGTCACTAGGTTAGTTTCCCTTGAGCACTTTTTTCCAAATTGCTATTCTCTCATTAGAATATAATAATTATTTCTTATTCCCTAGTATGCACAATAAATTACTTTATATGTGAGGCAGTCACAATTTTAAAACTTCCTTAATTCCCAACTCTGTTTTCTCCTAGAAACACCGGTGGACTACATTTCCCAGCTTTCCTTTAGTGTTAGGTGTTTCCACATAACTGAATTCTGGGAGGGGAATGTGAATGGAGGTACCGAATGCTTGTCAAGGCCTGGCCCTTAGGATATCCATCTCATTCTTCCATACTCTGTCTCTTAACTTATCTGCAATCCAATGTGGAGGATCAAGTGTGGACTTGATCAAGAAGATGTTGTAGCCCCAAGCACATGGTGAAGCCACCAGATATAGGGAAATCAGGTTCTTGAATGTCTGAGTGGAGCAATGACTCTCTCCCACGCTGCTGATTCGCAATGAACTCTGACATGGGTGAAAAATAAAGCTTTGTTTCCTTTATGCATGCAGATTAGAGAGTCTACCCATGCTAATTAATGGAAGGCCTTCCTTGGCTCTCTTCTAACTGTTCCCACCATAAATATCTACATATTTTCTTGGAAACTCCACAGCATGAATCCCCTTCTAAAGATAAGACTAGCTCCTCATGGGCTCCTGCAGCAATTACACTAATCATCATATTGGTCTCTGCTGCTGTTCTTCCTTCCAGGTGGAATTACCTCTCCCCAGTCTGAATTTCACATGTCTTCTATCACTCAAACACTAATTTGATATACATCTCTTTTATGGAAACTTCTCAGATTATTTAAGTCCATGTGGCTCTGTTATTCATTCAATCCATTAGTTTTTTGTGGGTTTGTTTTTTGCTAAACGAAAATTATCAGTGTATTGCTTAAATTGTGAGGATCCAAAAATCATTAAGTGAAAAGTTTCATAGTGTGGATGTGCACTGCTTTTATAAAAGCACACAAAACGTGTTCATAATCCAGTCAGAAAATGTTGTTTAGATTGACATGTCACTTGAGTTGAGAATCTAAGTCCTGACATATGAGTAGATATGAGCCAGGTGACATTCAGGAGAAGTAAAGAGTATCCCTGGCTCAAAGAATAGTGTGCATGAAGGCCCAGAGACGAGAGAGAACAGTCACTAAGAGCAGAACGTAGTGTGAGAAGGATGGGTGCTGAGACAGGAGCTGGGATAGCTATTCAGTCATTCAATGATTTGCCAGAGACCATGTCAGAATATGATGATATAAAAATAAATACAACCCAATCTCTCCTCTTTATGGCATTACTCATGAATTAGAATAATTAGAGAGAGACAAATAATCACAATAGAATATGAAAAGGTAATAACAATTTTATCTTATTTTATTATATGCAAAGAACTATTTAGACTTAGAAAAGGCAGAGGTGGAGGAAAGGCAGGGGCAGGCTATCAGGGAATATGAGCCCTCTGAGCTGATTTTTAAAGGAAGAGAAGGACTTCATGAGAAAGAGGAATAGGGAAAACGTTCTGGGCAAAGTGGGCGTAGTGAAAGTATGGAGATTACCAAGAAAAAATAGCACATGTGTAGACTAGTGAGCAAGTGTCCAGGACCTGGACTTATTCTGCAAGTATGGATGTGGAAGGAGGTGAACCAAGCAGGTAGATGGTGACCAAGCTCACAAAGATTAGTAAATAATTACCCCATGTGTTTAGAAAGTATCCTTCAATTCATACAAAATCATGGAAGGACTATAACCATAAGAGGAATATGATTGCATTTGCATTTTAGAAAGATCTTTTTGATAAAAGTTCACAGAATGGAGAACAGGAAGGCAGTCTAGAAGGGGATATTTCACACCTAATTATATCCTTATTTGCATCTTTTTTAGTATAATGTTTTAATATTCTGTCTATTCAACTTCATATTAAGCTCTCTAAGGACAGAAGACACAATTTATTTTTGCAGCCAAAGAACACAAAGTAAGGCACATAGCTTTTCAGTAAAATGAGGCTGATTAACTGTTTGATTAAACTTAACTTTGAGCCTAGACCCCTGCTGAGTGAAGAAAGATTTCATTGCTGCCCTGCAGGAGGGGAGCAGCTGCATTCTCCTCCCTTGAATAGATATCTAACCTGTCCAGAAAGGGGAAATAACTATATCCATACAAGGAGGTGTTGGGGAGTTTAATTAGCCAGTGTTTATAATCTTCTTTGAAGCTGAAAAGTGCTAATTATGTTTTTCCCACTTTAAGACTCTGAGTCACATGGACCATATCTTAAGAGCTTCTGACTTAGAAAAGTCTTTACCTTCATAAATTGAGCTGGGTAGCTTTAGCAAACACATATTCCAGCAAGATAGCCTTAGGGTTGACCAAGTAACTTTGTGAAAGTGAGAGGCTTACAGGTGAGTTTGTAAGAAAACTTGTTGACTCTTTTAATATCTTCAAACCAACAGGAGCCACCAAAGGAGCGCTTCTCCATGAAGAGATTTCTTTTCCCTCAGGGATCCCTTGTTGATTACCTCTGCCCCCAATTTGATGGACTCAGTGTCATAGCTCCCCATGCAATTGAAATATAGACCCTCTGAATCTTCCTTGTCTAAGCATGGGTGGGGAATTAACTGACTCCTTATTAAGGAGCTCTGGATCTAGAAGTCATACGCAAGTCAACCAAGGGAAATCTTTTGGGAGGCCATTGTGTCTACTCATGGTCAGTGTTCATGTAAGAGTGCTCTGGTCCTGTCACCAAAGAAGCTCTTCCAGCCTGTTTTAAAAACCCTTCAAATCCCAAATTAAAGACTCTAAAACTAAGATACTAGAGATCCCCCTTTGTCTATTGAAGTCCCATTTTCTGCATTTTTGTTTCCATCTTGAGCTCCTGTCTTTTTTTTCAGATGACTTACACTGGGGACATCCATTTTCTTCAGAGAAAAGCTTATTCCCGACATTGGATTGCAACCTTGGGAGCTTCTCTGGGTGAAATCTGAAACTGGTTCCCATACACAGAGGATAAGGGAATACTGAAAAAAGAGGCAGACCACTCCAGATTGGTAAGGTGGCAGGGTAAATAAGCAAAGGAGCTTACTTGTGAGGTTTACATTAGATGTCCGAGAGACAAGTAGATCTCCACAGCCACCGCCAGAACTGGACTCAGTCATATATACCATCTAAATCATCTCAACAACCTTCTCTCTCAAGGCTGCATCCTTGAAACAGCTCTCACTATGGGAATGGTAGGCAGAATGTACATTCCAGGGACAGGGGAGCGGGTCAGGAGCCTTTGATTGCCCAGGTCCAGCTTGTAGGTCAACCTGCAGTCATGTCCTCTCAATGACTTCTTTCAATATCCTACTAAAAGGTAGGTGGTCTTACCATCTGGCTTTAATATACTATTTAAAAAATATAACCAAATAGGATCAATATTCACAGAAAAAACATACACAATGAGTGTCAGTTTGCAATGAATGTAGTCATGGATCAAGCATTTTGGAAACTGCCTAGAGCAACCTTGTGGTTATTTGTGTTCAAAAGTGTACCTGAAAGTGGTCCTCAATGGAAATGGACACCTACCTATTGGAGACCATACCCTAATGGAGACAATAACTGTGAATGACGTTGATGATATCTACTGATCATCAAATGTTAGTTATGTCGTAAACACTGTATCACTTCATTTGCATGTAACACCTCATTTCATTCTCTTAACAACCCTATGGAGTGGGCATTACCTGCAATTTAGAGATGATTAAACTAAAAATTAGAGTGGGTGAGAAATTTGCTAAATATCATTCATTTCCTAAGCAGAACCTTTCCAATTAGGTTGTTTCGGCCAAAAGCCTGGTCACTTAACCACTACAGTCATGCTTCTCAAACTAGGGCATCTAACGTATGCTAAGGGAAAATATGTTATAGATAAACATGACTTATCTTTCTAGAATCAAAGTAACTTAATTGTAAGTAGTGAAAATACATGAAAATTTTACCCAAATTTTTCAGATAAAGCACAATACTTTAGACTTGTCATAATTGTGGCAGGATGCTTCTAATTACATGCCCCAAACTCTTGTATATGCCTCTCTACTGCTACTATATTTTGGTAAAAACTTTGAAGAGTCACACATTCTCCCACAATGCGTACCAACATTTCTTTCTGGATGTCATGTAGTCAAACTGTTTGTTTGCCACCTTTTTGCATCCTAAGGACATTACTGGGATACAATTTACCATGGGAGGAAGATTTGGACCATTGTAACTTCACCTTATCCTGGAATTAAGGGCTTTAATTAATAAGTTTTATGACTTCCAATACCAAAAATACAGCAGTAGAGAAAGAAATAACACGTGTGCTTGTGTACATGCATTCATAGACTACCTATTTAGTAAAAAAAAGGCAAAAGGAAAGAAATCTCAAGGACTGTACCACATCCAGATACATTGTCATCTGTTGGACACTCATAAAATGACAGGACCAGGTATACTCAAAGACTTCATTAGGTTGTCTCATTTAGTTATCATGGGAATGAGTTCCTTATTCAACTGTCTAAGGTTTTTTTCTGCTCAGAGGATTATTCTTGACCTGAGACGGAGATTGGCAAGAATGGTCTGGTGGAGGATGGCATTGATTTAGCAGTCCATGTCAAAATTTTTCTGGAATCCTTAGTGTTCAGGTCAAATTATCTTGTTTGAGGGGTTGAGACTTCCTGCCCTATTGGCTTTAAGTTAATTCCTGTGCTCTGTCTTCCAGGCTTACAACTTTCCAGTGATAAGCCTTCCATTAAATTTATTTGGCTATCTGTCAATTTTATATTTTGGAGACTCTATTTTCTGAAAGATAACTCCAGAGTTCTATGCTGGTCAGAATAATTCGTGAACCTTGATTACTAGGCCATGTTAATGGTCTGTTATTTAGTGCTGTAACCACTTTGTTTCAATTGATTTGCAGCTGTTACTAGCACTCTGCCCATTCTTGTTATTCTATGCTTAACTGCATTAATTCAGGACTCGACTGGGGAAATAAAGAGCTGGGGTGGAGTTATTGAACACTGTATTACCTTCTCAGACTTTTGCTTCCTTGTTACATTTCAAATATAGTCATGAGATCCACTTTGCAACGGCAAATAGAGGTGGGGGAAGGAGGGTATAGTAGGAGCTACTCAGGAGAGAGCTGGTAAGTTTGGTTTCTAGTATTTCTTCCTCCTCCCAAATATTCTCAGACTACTTACCATTGTACCACAATTTCTTGGAAAGCATAATAGCATTATCTATAGAAAGAGAAGAAATCAAACAATATAAATACTATTAGTCCGATGCATTGCTTCTGACATTTGACAAATATAATCTAGCAACCCAGATTTCCTACATTTGCATCTGGTGGAAAATTCCAGTTCAGAGCTTGTTTCTCTCTTTTTGTACCTTACTGAAGGCATCCAAGTGTAATCAACAGTCTGTGTTCCTCCTGTTTTGATTCTAGCCCTCCAAAATCTCACCAAGGGTGTCCACGTGTCTGGAGTCTCAGTAGATGACAGGAAGTAGCTTAATGGACTATTTCACCAATAATATCGTGGTCTGACAGTCTTGCTCTATGATGAGTGAATTTGCATCATTGACCATACTAATTCAAGTCAGTCCGTTCTGCCTTTACTTTGCTTCATTTCTAATGCCAATATTTGTATTGGGCAGGAATCTATTAGAATCAAGTTAAAGAGACAGGTTCCAGCTAAGACATGCCAAAAGAGGGTGAAGGTTATTATTCAGGGCATGCTTTTCCTAGGTCAAAAAAAAAAAAAAAAAAAAAAAAGAAAGACAGTCATCAGGAAGGGACTAGAATTATAAAATGGAAAGTTATTAGAATGTTTTCTCTTCTCTCATCTCTGATCCTTTCCCTAAGTACAATTAATGGCTTTCTATCTGCAGATCAGACTCCATGATCTCTTAAAATACCATTTAGTCCACTGAGTTTATAAGCCCTCTACTTGCAGAGAGTCTGAATCAGATATCATTCTGATCCAGAACCACTGGTGTCACATGCACCCTCCCAAATCTTCTACTCTTTTTGGCTTATTGCTGTGGTTGAATGCATCACCCGCAGCAAACTGTGCTTGAGTGGTGAATCCCCATCGAACAACATTGAATCAGTGGTTTTCATGAGGCTGAGGAGAGCCATGAACCTCCACCTCTGCAGATTTCACAGCCCAATAATCTTAATATACCCACATGTATTAGGGGGCAGATATTAACTTACACGTTCTCCCAAAGAGTGTTATATTGGGATCAATATTTCATTAGCACTCTCCAGAGCTAATGATTAAGCCACGCACCAGCTGGACCCAATTCCCTGCAGTGAGTCATTGACATTTGCACTGTGGCCTGTGAGGTAATCTGCCCTTTTAAAGGAATGAAAAAGGTTAACCCAGACCCTTGTAAACCTTTATCAATGACTTGACATCATTAAAATCTGCCCAGTCCATTTTGTGGCAGTCAATCAAACATAACAGTCCCTAGAGTAGTAGGCTCTTGATTTTTTTAACTGAGAAAAATCAAGCCAACAGTCTCTTTAAAAGTATTATTTAAATATTTAATATCTGCCCACACAATACAGGGTGCGATGGCAGATACAGACAAAAGAAAACCTGCTGCATGTCCTCAAGATGCTTATTGACTAGTTGGGAAGTCAGATTACAACCCAAGAATAATGTAAGACTGTAAGAATTAGCTAATACCAAAAAGAAGGAATAAATGAAATGATAGTCATGGAAAGTCACTTTTTACCTTTCAAAATTATATCTGATGTACTTTCCATCATGAAAGCAAAGAGAATACAAACATAAGTGGGACTTTGGTTGCATTTCTAAGGATTTATACAATTTTCATAGGTTGGAAAGAAGGAAGGAAGATTTTCACTTTGTCTAGAGAGAGAGGGTAAGGGGAGGTGCATAAAATGAAGAAACTGGAGCTACACAAAATAATTTTTTATCGAGATATTGCCACACCTGAGTCTGACCACTGAAACTTGGGGAGAAAGCTATTGTGTGAGCCAGAACTGAAAAATTACTAGTAGAACTAGTAAAAATGGTCACGAAAACAATAGTTTGCATTAGATACGAGAGAAATTCTGTTCATAGTGTACTGTTAAGAGAGAAGCCTCACAGGTGCATCTTGCCTCCGCAACAACATTTTTCCTCTCCTTGCACATGGTGCAGGTGCATACTGATCTACTCTTCAACAGGTAAGCTTCTCTGTCCAACAAGGCTTTCCCTCCCAAGCTTTGCTCTTGCTGCTGAGATAACTACCAGGTTGCTCTTGGCAGCTTCCAAAACACTTGCATCTCCTGAATGTTTCAGCCACAGGCTTCCACACCTCCCACTGGGCATCAGCTAATTTTTCATTTGCCCAAGCCCTCAGAATGACAGGTCCCACAATTAGCCTTCCCAGAGGCTTCCTTCTTCCTTGGCAGTAGGTGTGGTGAATGTCAAAATCCCATCCTGTTAGCAGACTCAGTTTGGTATTAAAAGCTTTGTCCATGACAGCAAACAAATGTTTAGGGGCGTGGAGGGGGAGAAGTATCTTAAGAAGGAAAATGACTGGGCCATTTTTTTTCATCCAATTGTGAAGTGTTAGAGAAAATGCTCATCTAGTCCAACCCCATCATTTTATTGAAGAAAAACATGGAAACCTGAGAGGCAAAGTGTCTATTCCAAAATTTGACAGAAAGTTAGTGACAAAATTAATATTGGCATTTGATTGGGAAATTGTAAGTTCCTCTAGGACAAAAGCCATAATTTATGTATCTTTGAAGCTCCATATTTCCTAGAACAGTGCTTTGCGCATAATAAATGCTAAGTAAATGTTTTGAAGAAGGACAAGATAATCCAAGGATTTCTTCTTAACTAGAGCTCTCAGCAGGTCAAGTCAGTTCCTAATTGCTTGTTGGTTAATTCAGTTTTTCCTCTACTATTTTACATGTAGTGTTCAGGTTTCATCTACATTTTGCCTCTAATTTTCTATTTCTTCTCAAAATCAAGTCATTTTCCTCAATCAAGTTGGATACCTTCTTGTACTTTTAGGAAAGAAGAAATACATTATCTCCTTACTTCTGCCCATCTTCTTTATCCATTTGAGATTCTTTTTTCTAATTCATTACTCCCTTCTTCCCTTTGTGTATTCTTAACATTGACTTCTCTGCACAGTATCTTCAGGTCTGAGATGAACTGGTCATCCAACCATTACTGAATGAAATGTTTGATGCTAAAGAAATTAAATTCATCAATTATAAATTGCATTCTTGGTGTATATTCATCAGTTTTAGGTCTATGGGAGATATAACAAGTCAAAGAAATAATATTTGAGCTCAGAAAACTTTTTATTTATTTTGGAAATGAGAAAGAATTCACGAAGATTATATGACAACTCACAAAAAAAAAAGCACAAGAGATGACATAAAACACAAAATACAATTGATTTCTATACAGATAGTAAATGTAACAGTAGCCAGTCCTGTGGGATAAAGTGAGAAGTTCTTCTGGAATAGGAGCGATATGAGATGAGCTTGTGGCTCTGACTTATTATAAGCAGAAAGGAGAAATGAACATTTTTCTGGGTGAAAAGAATATTAAGACAAAGCTTTAGAGACAGGTTTCCACCATCCATAAATTCCAGTTAGGTGTTGGTGAGTAGACAAGATTGGTTAGGACAAAGGACATAGATCAGGAAAAAAGAGCAGAGGTTGATGGGTCAGGAGTTTGGGGCCTTGAATTTTGGCATATGTGCTTAGCCAGGCAGCAGTTGCTAGGTGATCTTGCTCTCATAGGCTCATGTTCTCCCTGGGGATCCAGGCATGCACAAATAGACCCACTAAGATTAACAACATATGGAATCATGTGGAAACTTAGGTGGTACTGAACCAACCTTAAAAGATTGAGATTCATAGGCTAAAATGGCTAAGAAGACACCAAGTAAGCTAGAATTGAATTGGTATTCTAAGGACATTGAGAATCTGGATGAGCAGTGAGAGTGCAAGGCATTGTAGGGAGAAAAAAAGAGAGTTTCTGATTTTCAAAATTTTTATTCATTTGCTATGTTGGTTCTCCCACCCCTGCCATTAATTAGAAATAAATAAAGAGATTTTACAGTTTGAAAATGATATCAAACATATTTTGTACCCTGAGAGAAGAGAGCACACAGATGGTAAATTTGAGAGCTATGCAGTTAGTGTTTATGAAGTCCTCACTGCAGAATATATGCTCTACTAAGTTTCATCTCTTTTTTGCAATTAATAATTATTGATTCTTAAAATGTCGCTTTAAGTAAACACTAAATATTTGAGAAATATGGATGCTGGCTGCCTAATTGAGATCTCTGTATGCTTCTGTTTTCTTCCGATTTAAGAACAAATTAAAGGAACAAGCAGCTTGTACTCTTGAGTATACCTAGTCTGAAGTGATCACTGTGAGAAGAAAGAAGACTAATATTGGAGGGCATGATCAGAAAGTTAGTCTTGTCAAGAAGCTGTTATAATGTTCTTCTTGCACGTATTTGGGGCTTGTTGGGAATACTTTGCCACCTAATATTCTTAGGTAGATTCTTAGGTAGATATCTCTGAGTTTTTATTTTATTGTACTTATAGCTCTATTTTTTTAAGGGGAATTCAGAAAGATTTACAAACTATTTCTTTCACTATTATTCCAGAATCCTCCATTGTAGGTATTCTATTATCTAATAGGTATTCATTTTAGGTATTCTATTAGATAATAGATGGCTAGTTTTGAGTGATGTACTTAGAATGAAATCCTTTTTGATTTGAAATATGTAATAGACAATATTTAAAGGAGTTTCACAAAATCCTGCAATTCTAGACATATGTTCTTTGGATCTGAAAAAAAGGTAAATATGGACTTTAATTCTCTCAATAAGAATCCTCAAAGAAGAAAACCAAAGAAATGGAGTAGAATAGTCAAAACTAACAAACAAAAAAGAGAATTCAAGAACACTTTCCTGTGATAAAACTTCATTGCCTGAATTAGTTTAAGCATAGCGACGAATATGTAATGTATACTTTTTTACAGAAAATAATTAAATAATGAGACAATGTAAAAAATAGGGACCACTACCAAAAAATATAGCTCATGAAAATGATTCAGAAAAAAAATTCTGTTATATTGGATAAGAGCTTTTAGTAATTCAAAATTTTCAAAGATATTTGTTTTTATGTATAAATGAACTTTTTATTCACATGAGGTTAATGTATTTTTATATAAGGTTTAGAACAATTTCTAGAATTGTACAATTACAAGTTTTCATGTAATTTCCTCGATGTAAGGACAACACAGGGAAACTGAGTATAAGACAGTGTTTACTTCAGCAAAATCATAGACCACGGCTTGGTTAGAGATATGATGTGGACACTTTCAAATTATGATGAGACATGGCCAATGTGGTAAGAATATTTGCTTAAGAAATAGATCAATTCCCCTCTCCCCATAAAATTGCTTGACGTGTTGAGTTTCAGTTTTAATCCCTACATGTAAATAGCTTGGAAGTCATTTCTCCCATTTTTGAAACAAGAAAAAAAAACTAAACTGAAAAACTACTTTTACTGAACTCATCAGAGAACTGATGTCTTTAGAGAACCAAAAATCTTGAGAGAGGCTAATACAGACAAGATTCTCTGAGTCTTGAGCTGGTGGGAACACTTAAATGGTAATTTTCATAAATTGCTAGAGGCTGGGTACAGACTAGTATGAAAGTGAGAAACTCATGAGGGCTGCAGTCCTGGTAAGGGCATATTTTTATAGGTTTTACCTCCGTGGGCCCCCACCTCAGCTTCTCAATGTGAAGAGTCAATAAGATCTTCTTTGGACTCTGGCAGGAGGAAAGGAAAAGTAACCTTTGTCAACTATCCCTGAAGTGTTCTCAATAACAAAGGCCAAGACAGTTTCACTGGTGAATTCTAGCAAACATTTTAAGAAAAGAAAATGCACATTCTACACAATCTCTTCCAGAAGAATAGAAGCAGAGGAAGCACTTCCAGACAAATCCTATAAAGCCAGCATTACCGTAACGCCAAAACCAGAAAAAGACACTGCAAGAAAGGGAACTACAAATAAATATATTACATAAGCATAGATGTAAAAATCCTCAACAAAGTAGTAGCAAATCAAGTCCAAGATGAATTAAAAGAATTATACATTTATTCCAAGCATGAAACACTGGTTCAACATTTGAAAATCAAATCAAATTAAAAAAATAAAACTGAGAATATCATTTATAATCTCACCAAAACAAAAAATTGAACCACTTAAGTATAAATATAACAATACATGTACAGAATTTGTACATGGAAACAATAAAACTCTGATAGAGAAAACCAATGATGATCTAAATAAATGGAAAGATACTCCATATTCATGGATTGAATATTTTGATATTGTTAAGATGTCATTTCTTCCAATTGTTCTACATGTACAGTGCAATCCTAATAAAAATCTCAGCCAGCTATTTTGTAGATAGCTGATTGATTAAAAATTTATATAGAAAATCAAAAGATCTAGATTAGCCAACACAACACGAAAGAAGAACAAAGTTGGTAGCGTCACATTACCCAACTTGAAGACTTACCATAGAACTAATAATCAAAACAGTGTGGTATTAGTGAGAGAATGGATGCATAGAACAATAGAACAGAATAGGGAGCCCAGAAACAGACCCAAACAAATTTAGTCAAGAACTCTTTGCCAAAGTGGCAAAGGCAATCCAATGGAAATAGGGTAGTCTTTTCAAAAAATGATACTGAACAACTGGAGGTTCATGTTAAAATAAAACAAAAAAATGAGTCTAGACAGACCTTATACTTTTTGCAAAAATCGACTCGAATGAATGTAAAATGCAAAACTATAAGAATTCTAGAAGAAACTTAGAAATATGGGTGAGCTTGGATTTGGCAACGAGTTTTCAGGCAAACATCAAAAGCATGATCAATGAAAGAAAAAATTAAAAGGATAGAGTTAATTCACTTTAAAAGCATCTTGCTCTGTGAAATACACTGTAAAGAGAATAAAATGCCAAAGAAAGGAGAAAATACTGCAAAATATATATCTGATAAAGGAACATTATCTGTAATATACAAAGAACATTTAAAACTCAACAATAGGAATACAAACAACATAATTAAAAAGTGTGAAAAAACTTAACAGATACTTCCCCAAAGAATATATACATATGGCAACATGCATTTGAAAACATCTTCAACATTATTTACCATCAGAGAACTGCAAATTAAAACAATAATGAGATACTACTACATATCTATTAGAATGTCTAAAATCCAAAAAACTGACAATACCAATTGCTAGCAAGGAAGCAGAATAATAGAAACTCTGATTTATTACTGATGGGAATATAAAAAGGTACAGCCATTTCAGAAGACAGTTTGGCAGCTTCTTGCAAAGCTAAACATAGCCTTTCCATGGGATCCAGCAATTGCACTCCCTGCTATTTACCCAACCGATTTCTAAAGTTATGTCCACATAAAGACATGTACACAAATGTATAGAGAGCTTTCTTAATAATCATAAAAAACTAGAAGTAACCAGTCATTCACTAGATGAATGGATAAACAAACTGTGCTACACTGGGCAAATGGAATATCTTATTTAGTGATAAAAAAAAAATGAGCTAGCAAGCTATGAAAAGGAATGGATAGATTTTAAATTTCCAAGTGAAAGAAACCAGTCTGAAAAGGCTGCAAATTGTATGATTCTGATTACATGACATTCTGCAAAAGGTAAATCTATAGCGACTGTATAAAAAGATCAATTGTGGCACAGATTCAGAAGGTGGGAGAGCATTGAATGATATGTAACTTCTTTTAGAGCAGCCAAACTATTCTATACGATGCTGTAATGTGGATACATGACACTACGCATTTGTCAAAACCTATTGAACTTCACAACACAAGAGTTAACCTTAATGTATGCGTATTTAAAAAGTCATTTAAGAAGTCAGAGGAATCACAGGATGAAATACAGAATGTGACAAAACAATATAACTGTTTTATAAATGTATGAAATGACCTCACTGAAAGGAATATGGGGCAACGTGCTGACCTAAGTCACTTTAGAAATGAAGGGAGTGTGTAAAGCCAAAGGCAAAAGAAACAGTACATAAGCAAGGCACTACATTTCACTGGAATGACGGTTAAAAACTTTGATACTACTGTATTGTTATATATAGTAAGTGTTCAATATAGAATCGAACACGAACAAGTGGATGGAGGGTGTTGGAAGCCGGGTGTCTCACTATTGGAGTGGAGGTTTATAGGTAAGTATGAGGAGGAGGCTAGAGTGGTAATAAGGTAATGAGTTCGAGTTGGTAATATCAGTGTGAATGCATGTTTAGTTTAATATTGATACAGATAATTGCATATAGAAGAATTTACAGATATGTGTATTTATATCAGCTAGTGCATACATACAGGTTTCTTTGCTCTGAGAGGGCCTAGAAACAACAATATCCCAGTAGAAATGAGCATACCTATTGTCCACATCATGGTTGGTAGTACCATTCTCCAATAAAAGGAACCAGGGCTCTTTGGGGAAATGGCTTCTATTAGGATGGGGCAGGAGATATACAAGATGAGCCTAGAGCATCTTGGAATGCAAGAAAGGAAGTGTTAAAACAAAAAAACCACCTACAATGATGGAGTATGTCAAAAGGACACAAGCCAACTGAAAGAGCTCTGTTTGGCTAAATGTGGAAGGATTTGAGCAACAAAATAAAGTGGTGTTGGGTTATAACCCAAAGTATGAAATAAATACCCATGAATTCATACTGGTATAAATAAATAATTGAATAAATAAACAAACGTAAAGGAAGGACAATCTCCCATGCAGAATAATTCCAAATAATTTATGTAGATACTGTCGCACAAAAAGGTAAGCCTAACTCACCATTCCTTGAGTATGGGCTGCACATAGTTACTTCCTTCCAAACAGAATGTAAAAGAAGACAAAAAAGAGTTATTTCTCAATAGAGAAAACTGACAAACACTACTTCAGCCAGGTGATCAAAGTCAACATCAATAATGATAAGTTGTGTTGACAGCATATATTCTTGACATGATGAGAAGAGAAAGTCATTTTCCTCTGTAGTCCTCCTCTGTAAAACTCATAATTCCAATCTAATCAGGAGAAAATCACCAAAGAAATACAAATTGAGGGCATTCGACAAAATATCTGACCGGTACTCCTCAAGCTCATCAAAAACAAGGGAAGTCTGAGAAACTGTCACAAATAACAGGAATCTAAAGATGAATGATGACCAAATGTTTTAAGGTATCCTGAATGAGATCATAAAACAGAAAAAGGACATAGGTAAAAACCAAGGAGATACGAATAACAAATGGACTTAGGTTAATGACAATATTAATTCACTAATTATAAGAAATGTATCTTAATAATATAAGATGTTAATAGTGGGGGAAACTGAGTAAGAGGTTTACAGGAACTCTGTATTATCCCTAAAATTTTCCGTAAATCTAAATTATTGTGAAAAATAAAATTTTGGGGGGGCCTGCCTGGTTGCATAGCAGTTAAGTTCATGTGCTCTGCTTCCGTAGCCCAGAGTTTGCTGGTTTGGATCCTAGGCGTGGACCTATACATCGCTTATCAAGCTATGCTGTGGCAGGCATCCCACATATAAAGTAGAGTAAGATGGGTAAGGATGTTAGCTCAGGACCAATCTTCCTCAGCAAAGAGAGGAGGATTGGTGGTGGATGTTAGCTCAGGGCTAATCGTCCTCAAAAAAAAAAAAAAGTAAATAAATAAAATAAAATAAAATTTATTAAGAAAAAAATTCTTAACATGTTTTGTCTTAATATGGGAAGCTCCATCAGTTTGTATGAATCCCTGGTTACAGTCTCCAGGGACAGAGAAACAATAAGCCCTCATAACAAAGATTATAGTAGGAACACACATACGCTCACACAGACACACCCACACAAACCCACACGCAAACGCACGTACTCCCAGGAAATAAGGTAGGTAATTACAAAAGAAAGCACAATAAAAGTGGGAAAATATCCGAGACATGTTGTCTTTTTAATCTACCTCTGCTCCAAGGAAGCCACATAGTTGATCTTCCACGACTCCTGTCATTTTCCAAAAAATTTATCTTATAAGCCAAGTTTCCTGACTTCCATTTGAGTGTATTTCAATACAGCCTAACATACAAAAGCCATTTATGTTCCAGCTCACAGAATGGTTTATTCCTTCACTCCTCTAGAATATCTAATATTAGAAACTCATTAACTTTATGAGAGTTTTTTAATACTTGGATAAGAAAAGTAAAGCATGTCTTGCCCCAGGCCAGTAAATAAGTGACAATCTGCAAATTTAATATAAAAATGATTAATTTTCATAGATAGTGGTGTAGTTCAGTAAAACCTTGTAAATTTGTTCTACTAAACAGGTGAAAGAAATAAAAACTTAATGAAAGCTTTTATTTATAGAACATTTTCTTAGTATAGAGTAAGAAGGTGATGCTGTTCTAAAGCTGGAAGCAATTGTTGACACAGGTTTTTGTATTTTAACAAAGTAAAACATGCTTATCTATTTAAATGAGCCATTTTCTTAATTTATTTTATCTTTTCATTTATTTGTTTATTTTCAGATGTACGTCATAATGTACTTTGAATTCTGTGTAGATTACATCATGTTCCCCACCCAAAAGCTAATTATAGTCCATCCCATCACATGTGAGCTTAATCACTCCTTTTTCCCTCCCTCCTCCCCCCTTCCCTCTGGTAACCACCAATCCAATCTCCAATGCTATGTGTTTGTTTGTCATTGTTTTTATCTTCTACTTATGAGTGAGATCATATGGTATTTGACTTTCTCCCTCTGACTTGTTTCACTCAGCATAATACCCTTAAGGTCCATCCATGTTGTCACAAATGGTCGGATTTCATCATTTCTTATGGCTGACTAGTATTCCATCGTGTATAAATACCACATCTTCTTTATGCATTCCTCCCTTGATGGGCACCTAGGTTGCTTCCAAGTCTTGGCTATTGTGTGTAATGCTGCACTGAACATAGGGGTGCAAGTATCTATATGCCTTTGTGTTTTCAAGTTCTTTGGATAAATAGCCAGCAGTGGGATAGCTGGATCATATGGTAGATCTATCCTTAATTTTCTGAGGATACTCCATACTGCTTCCCAAAGCGGTTGCACCAGTTTGCACTCCCACCGGCAGTGAACAAGGGTTCCCTTCTCTCCACACCCTCTCCAACATTTGTTGTTTCCTGCCTTGTTAATTATAGCAATTCTGACTGGAGTGAGGTGATACCTCATTGTAGTTTTGATTTGCATTTCCCTGATAGCTAATGATGTTGAGCATCTTTTCATATGCCTGTTGGCCGCCTGTATATCTTCTTTGGAGAAATCTCTGTTCAGATCTTTTGCCAATTTTCTAATTGGATTGCTGTGTTTTTTTGTTGTTGAACTGTATTAGTTCTTTGTATATTTTGGATATTAACCCCTTATCTGATATACGGTTTGCAAATATCTTCTCCCAATTGCTAGGTTGTCTTTTCATTTTGTTGATGGTTTCCTTTGCTGTGCAGAAGATTTTTAGTTTGATGGAGTCCCATTTGTTCATTTTTTCTTTTGTTTCTCTTGCCCAGTCAAACATGGGACTTGAAAATATGCTGCTCAGACCAATGTCAAAGAGCGTACTGCCTATGTTTTCTTCTAGAAGTCTCCTGGTTTCGGGTCTTACATTCAAGTCTTTAATCCATTTTGAGTTGATTTTTGTGCATGGTGTAAGGGAATGGTCTACTTTCATTCTTTTGCATGTGGCTGTCCAGTTTTCCAGCACTATTTATTGAAGAGACTCTCCTTTCTCCATCGTATGCTCTTGGCTCCCTTGTCAAATATTAGCTGTCCATAAATGTGCGGGTTTACTTCTGGGCTCTTAATTCTGTTCCATTGATCTATGTGTCTGTCTTTGTGCCAGTACCATGCTGTTTTGGTTACTATGGCTTTGTAGTATATTTTGGAATCAGGAAGTGTGATACATCCAGCTTTGTTCTTTTTCCTCATAAATCCTTTGGCTATTTGGGGTCTTTTGTTGTTCCATATAAATTTTAGGATTCTTTGTTCTATTTCTGTGAAAAACGTTGTTGGAACTTTGATAGGGATTGTGTTGGATCTATAGGTTGCCTTAGGAAGTATGGACATTTTAACGATGTTAATTCTTCCAATCCAAGAGCACAGAATATCTTTCCATTTCTTTGTGTCTTCTTCCATTTCTTTCAACAATGTTTTATAGTTTTTGGTGTACAGATCTTTCACCTCTTTGGTTAAGTTTATTCCTAGGTATTTTATTCTTTTTGTTGCAATTGTAAATGGCATTGTATTCTTAATTTCTCTTTCTGCTACTTCGTTGTTAGTGTATAGAAACACAACCAATTTTTGCACTTTGAGTTTGTATCCCGGGACTTGACTGTATTTCTTTATTGTTTCTAAAAGTTTTTTAGTGGAATCTTTAGGGTTTTCTAGATATAAAATCATGTCATCTGCAAAGAGTGACAGTTTCACTTCTTCTTTTCCAATGTGGATCCCTTTCATTTCTTTTTCTTGCCTGATTGCTCTGGCTAGGACTTTCAATACTATGTTAAATGAGAGTGGTGACGGTGGGCATCCTAGTCTGGTTCCTGTTCTTAGAGGGATATTTTTCAGTTTTTCTCCATTGAGAAGGCTATTTGCTGTGGGTTTGTCATATGTGGCCTTTATTATGTTGAGGTATTTTCCTTCTATACCCATTTTATTTAGAGTTTTTATCATAAATGGATGCTGTATCTTGTCAAATGCTTTCTCTGCATTTATTGAGATGATCATGCAATTTTTATTCTTCATTTTGTTAATGTGGTGTATCACATTGATAGATTTGTGGATTTGAACCATCCTGCATCCCTGGAATGAAACCCACTTGATCATGATGTATGATCTTTTTAACGTATTGTTGTATTTGATTTGCTAGTATTTTGGTGAGGATTTTTGCATTGATGTTCATCAGTGATATTGGCCTGCAATTTCCTTTTTTTGCGTTGTTCTTGTCTGGTTTTGGTATCAGCATAGCGTTGGCTTTGTAGAATGAGCTGGGAAGCCTCCCCTCCTCTTCAACTTTTTTGAAGAGTTTGAGAAGGATAGGTACTAAGTCTTCTTTGAGTGTTGGTGGAATTCACCAGGGATGCCATCTGGTCCTGGACTTTTATTTTTGTGGAGGTTTTTGACTGCTGCTTTGATCTCGTTACTGGTGATTGGTCTATTCAAATTCTCTACTTCTTCTTGGTCCAGTTTTGGAAGGTTGTATATTTCTAAGTATTTATCCATTTCTTCTAGATTATCCAATTTGTTGGTGTATAGCTTTTCATAGTATTCTTTAATTATCTTTTGTATTTCTGAGGTGTCTGTTGTAGTCTTCTTTCATTTCTGGTTTTATTTATTTGATCCTTCTCTCTTTTTTCTTCATGAGTCTAGCTAAAGGTTTGTCAATTTCGTTTATCTTTTCGAAGAACCAGCTCTTGGTTTCATTAATTTGTCCTATTGTTTTTTTAGTCTCTATTTCATTTATTTCTGCTCTGATGTTCATTATTTCCTTCCGTCTGCTGATTTTGGGCTTTGGTTGTTGTTCCTTTTCCAGTAACTTTAGATGTGCTGTTAGATTATTTACTTTGAATTTTTCTTGTTTGTTGAGGGAGGCCTGAATTGCTATACACTTCCCTCGTAGAACCACTTTTGCTGTATCCCACAGATTTTGGCATGTTGTATTTTCATTTTCATTTGTTTCCAGGAATTTTTTTATTTTTCCCTTGATTTCTTCATTGACCCAATCATTGTTCAGTAGCATTTTGTTTAATCACCACATTTTTGTGGCTTTTCTGGTTTTCTTCCTGTAGTTGATTTCTAGTTTCATACCTTTGTGGTCAGAAAAGATGCATGGTATTATTTTGATCTTCTTAAATTTATTGAGACTTGTTTTGTGGCCTAATATGTGATCAATCCTGGAGAATATTCCATCGGAATTTGAAAAGAATGTGTATTCTGTGGTTTTTGGATGGAATATTCTGTATATATCTACTAAGTCCATCTAGTCTAATGTGTCCGTTAAGGCCAATGTTTCCTTAATGATCTTCTGTTTGGATGATCTATCCATTGGTGTAAGTGGAGTGTTAAAGTCCCCTACTATTATTGTGTTACTCTCTATTTCTCCTTTTATGTATATTAATAATTGCTTTATATATTTAGGTGCTGCTATGTTGGGTGCATAGATATTTAGAAGTGTTATATTTTCTTGTTGGAATATTCCCTTTATCATTATGTAGTGCCCGTCTTGGTCTCTTGTTACTGTTTTTGTTTTAAAGTCTATTTTGTCTGATATAAGTATTGCTACCCCTGCTTTCTCTTCTTTGCCATTTGCATGGAATATCTTTTCCCATCCTTTCACTTTCAGTTTGTGAGTCTCTTTAGGTCTGAGGTGTGTCTCTTGTATGCAGCACATACATAGGTCTTCTTTTTTGATCCAATTGCGCAGCCTATGGCATTTGATTGGAGCATTTAGTCAACTGACATTTAATGTAACTATTGATAAACATGTATTTATTGCCATTTTGTCACTTTTTTTTTCTGGGTGTTTTAGTAGTTCTTCTCTGTTCCTTTCTTTTTCTCTTGCTCTCTTCCCTTGTAGTTTGATGGCTGTCTTTAGTAATGTGTTGATTTCTTTGTCTTACTTTTTTTCTTGCTTGTTATAGGTTTCTGATTTGTGATTACCATGAGGATCCTATTTAATACACTATGCATATAACAGTTTATATTGAGTTGATAGACTCTTTAGCTTGACCTCTTTCTAAAAGCTCTACTTTTTCACTCTCCTGCTCCCACATTATATGTTTTTCAAATCATATATAGTCTCTTGTTCAGTGTGTGTCTATCCATTACCCTGTTATTGAAATAGATGATTTTAGTACATTTGTCTTTTAACCTTCATATTATCTCACAGGTAGTTGATCTGCTGCCTTTCTATATTTTTACCTTACAAGTGATGTTATTGCCTGGTTTTTTGTTGTCGTTGTTTTGATTTTTTTTGATAAGATTTTTTTATCTCTATTTGTGGTCATTTCTTTCCTACTTAAATAAGTCCCTTCAGCATTTCTTGTAGAATTGGTTTCTTGTGATAAACTCCTTTAATTTTTGCTTGTCTTGGAAGATCTTTATCTCTCCTTCCAATCTGAATGACAACCTTAATGGATAGAGTATTGTTGGCTGTAGGTTTTTTCCTTTTAGCACTTTAAATATGTCCTGCCATTCTCTTCTCACCTGTAGGGTCTTGGCTGAGAAGTCCACTGATAGCCTCATGGACTTCCCTTTATATGTCACTTCTGGCCTTTCTCTTGCTGCTTTTAGGATTCTCTGTCTTTAATTTTTGACATTTTAATTATAATATGTCTTGGTTTGGGCCTCTTTGGGCTTATCTTGTTTGGAGCTCTCTTTGATTCCTGAAGTTGGATGCCTGTTTCCTTCCTCAGGTTAGGAAAATTTTCATCTATTATATCTACAAATAAATTATCTGCCCCTTTGTCTCTCTCTTCTCCTTCTAGGACACCTATAATCTGAATGGTAGCATGCTTGGTATTGTCCCAGAGTTCCCTTAGATGGTTCTCATTCTGTCTAATTCTTTTATCTCTTTTCTGTTCTGCTTGGGTGATTTCCTCTAGTCTTTCATCTAGCTCACTGATCCTTTCTTCTGCTTCCTCTACTGTGCTATTGAGTTCCTCTAGTGAATTTCTCATTTCCAGTATTGTATTCTTCATTTCTGACTGTTTTTTTTAAATATCTTCCAGTTCTTTGCTGATGTGCTCACTGTGTTCATCCATTCTTCTCCCCATATCTGTGAGCATCCTCATAATATTTTGTTTGAACTCTTTGTTGAGTAGGTTGCTAGTTTCTGTTTCATGTAGTCCTTTTTCTGGGGTTTTATACTGTTCCCTTGCTTGGAAAGTATTTCTTTGCTTCCTCATTCTGCCTCTTTCTCTGTGCTTATTTCTATGTATTAGGTGAGTCAACTATGTCTCCTGATCTTGGAGAAGTGGCCTTATGTATGAGATGCCTTATGAGGCCCAGCAGTGTGCTTCTCTCTTGTCACCAGTCCATAAGAACCAGGAGTGACCCTTTTGTGAGCCACTTGTGTCCTTCTGCTATGGCAGGGTTGCTCCCACTGCCTGTACCCAGGGAATCTAATCTTTCCTTCCCTGGCCAGCTGTTTGTAAATCTGGTTTGGGGAGCCTCAGCAGTGTTTGTTACAAAGTCTATCAGTACACTCCTATTGCAGTTTTCCTCTTAATTGGGTTGGTGCCCAGTGTAGCTTGTTGCTATGCTCCGGGGCATACAGTTGTGATAGGCCTCAGGCCAACAAGGCTGTTGTCAGTTCTCTTAGGAGTGCAGCTGAGTGAGGCTGGCCCCAGGCACAAGAGCACTCAATTGTTTCAGACTTTGGAAGGTGGGGCTGATGTTTTTTGTGGCTATTTGTGAAGCACAGGTCTTCTGTGGCTTATAGGCCTCACACCCCACAGGACCACATACACCATCAACACAGTCCTGGACCATGCACACTTCTCAACCCCCTGAAGTATACCCCTATGCCACACTGCAGGGGCCCCCACTTCTCCACCAATGCTCACCACAGTTCACCTGGTCCTCACACAGGCCCTGTCTCACAGAGGCAGACACTCTTGCCTGCCTGTAGAGGGTCAATGCAGGCTGAAAAGTAGCCTGAGGGCTTGCTGTTAGGTAGGACAGGTCTATAGGGCAGGTTGCCTGACCTGGCTCAACTGGATTAAATCTGTGCTCTAGTGGGTGTGGCAGACCCCTGGGCTAACAGGCCAAGGGATGAACCTCAATGGCACCCACTGGGGGCCATGTCAGCACTCCTGGACCAGCTCAGAACAATGGCCCTCCCCCCCAATGTCTCAGTCTCTGGAGAGGTCCCTCCTCTCATCAAGATGCCCCCAAAGCCCACCAGTTGAGTCTCGTTTCACCAAAGGACTGTCAGCCTTCTCACTGGTGATTTTAGGTTGCTGCAATGAGTGAGTTTGTGCGTGGGCCCTTTAAGACCTGGGTCTTTTCGGCTTTCAGCCAATAGCTTTTCTGAGGGTATCCTTGCTGCAGTTAATAACCAGCAAAACCAGACAGTAAGATCCCTGTCTCAGTTGGGCTGCGTCTGAAGGATGCTTATAGCAGTATCGGCCCTGCTCAGGTCCTCACTCCTCCAGGGAGGGCTGCGTACCTTAGGGTGGCTCCCGCCTGGCCAGCTGAGAAACTCGGCTGCTCCCGAAGGTGGCTTTTTTCTTCTCCAGCTGGAATTACTGCCTCTTCTGCCTTCACAGGACTGTCCCTTGTTGTGGGGGCTCTTTTTATACAGTCTTCAGTTTTCAATCCAAGGTAATTTTTCCAAAAATTGTTGTAACTTGGTTGTGTTTGTGGGAGGAGGTGAGTTCAACGTCTTCTCACACCGCCATCTCGACAAGATCCTCCTTCAAGCCATTTTTAATGAACCTATTTATTTTATTTATGTAGCTGAAGTGGTAAATCTTATTGCCCTTCACTATGAATAAAAGCTAAATATGTTTTCATTTTAACATTATCAACTTAACTTTTTTTAAAATGGTCAAATAAGAGCTAATTTTGATCCAGCAAAACTGTTTGACAATAATTCCAAATAAGTGGAGGATGAAGTCATGAGTTTTCAGATATTTACATAGTGTGTAGAAGCATTTTCTTCAATCAAAATCATTGACACCTGACCTTCATAGTATATTTATTCATTTAGTTATTAATTTCTTCAAAAACCTTTTTTATTTAGAAAAAGATTATTTACACACCTACATGGACCATTCCACCAAAGGGGAAATTACATTATAAACTAGAGGAGGAAAAAAATAACATTATGAGAGATGTATCATTTATAATACTTCTAGACAGAGAGAAGTAATAAAGATTTTATTGTTGATTTTATTTACTTGTTTATTTACTTACTGTATTCTTGTTTTATTCACTTCGAGGGCTAAAAAAGAATTATGAAAGCACAATGGCAGTCTTTTTAATTTACTGAGTGTACTTTGTCCATTAGAAAAATACTGTCTTGTTTATAGCACGCATATAATCAGATTCACTTTCCTCACCACAGAAAAGCAGATTCCTCAATACCCAGCACATGTCTTGTCTTATACTTACCAAGTGAAGTAAGTGGGTGTGGTATAATAAAAAATATATATTTGATCTTTGTCCCTGTTTCCTGGCACAGAACTTCTAAATCCCTTGGCATTTCCTGAGCGATAGGAGTGACAAGGGGATCTTTTTTTCTAGTAATGTGACTGTCAGTGGGCCTCTAGATATCTTCAGGATGGTATATCTTCCTGATTGCTGGAAGATCAAATCTGAGTTAGAAACTTGGAACTGTCAGCCTTATTCCCCCAACCTCTGAGAGGGGAGAGGTGCTGGGAGCTGGGCACGCCCAGAGAGGGCATGAAAGCGCCACTTATCTTCCTCCACATTTTTCAGAGAGCACCTCTTTCGTTTGGGTATTCCTGAGTTATATCCTTTGTAATAAACTAGCATCAGAAATTAAAGTGCTTTTTTGAGTTCTATGAACCATTCTAGCAAATTATCAAACCTGAAGAGGGTGTCTTAGGAAGCCCCAATTTAGAGCAGGTCAGCCAGAAGTACAAGTGGTCCCAGACTTTCAACTGGTGTCTGAAGTAGGGGAAGTCTTGTGTGACAGAGCCCTTTAACTTATGGGATCTGACCCTACCTCCAGGTAGATAATGTCAGAATTGAATTGTATTAGTGGACACTCCGTTGGTGTCAGAGAGTTGGAGAAATGGCATTGGAAAAGACATAGTTGACACATGGTGTTAGAAGGAGAAAAATACCTCTTCTTGGGTCTCCTAAGAACTCAGAACAATTGATCGATTATTTAAAAAAATTGCTTGATAGCTACTATGTCAAAAGATTTTGCTAGATGTTATAAGTTAACTTAGATGAAGGCCCTTAAAAAACATCTCGACAATTTGTGTCCTTGAAAATATATTTAACAATGAAGCTAATCTATATGAATTGCCAAATTAATTGTAGAGATGATAAACATCATTGAAATTCTGAGTAGATATAGGTCAAAATCATGAAGACATGAAAATTAGGAAAATCTTTCCTGGATTACAGGACCAGGGCATTACCTTGACTCTCCTTTGGGCAGTGGAGAACACACTATGGAGTGAACCTCACTGCTTCTCAGACTAGTGACATCACCATGGCTGTCTCTTTCCTTCCAGGAGAACACTGAAGGTTTCTCAATTTTCTGCCTCAATACAGATAAGAGAATTTCCTTGTCTCATCCACATCCACATCCACACATACACACGTACACACACAAACCTTGAAAAATATCAGACAGCACTTTGCTGAAAGGTTTAGCAATAAAATCCAAACCATATGGAGTTGCAGGAGAGGAGAAAGAAGTGTTGGGTGCAACCAGGTGTTAACCTCTTAATCCTGCTACTTCATTGCCTTCGGATAAGCTGGGAAGTATATGTGGGTGGAGTCAATTTCCAGACGTTGAAGAATCTCCATGTTGTTATTTGGTAATCTGTAGACAAGTCTAGCATATACCCCCTCTTTAGTCTTCTCATTGCAAATGGAGCCTGGGTCCTTGAATCCCGTGTAGAAGCTGCCATCCTACCACCACCTGCATCACAATTGGCTTGAGCAAGAAATAAACTCTTAACAGTGTTAAGCCGTTGATATAAGAATTGTGATACCATGATTTATAATAAGAAATATATATTTGGTCTTCATCTCTGTTCCTGGCACAAAGTTCCTAAAACCCTTGGGATTTCCTATGATGACAGTGAATAAGGTGTCATTTGTTATGTTAATGAGGCAGCAGTTAAGGATGGGAGCTGGTTGACAGTGGAGCCAACCACTTGATTAGAGGGTTGAAACTTTCAGTCCGACTCCCAGACCTCCGGGGTGAAGACTGGGCTGGAGATTGAGTTCAATTCCCAATGGCTAATGATTTAATCACTTATGACTATGAAATGTAGCCCATAAAAACCCAGAAGGACAGACTTTGGAGAGCTTCTGGGTTGGTGAATATGTGCAGATGCTGGAAGAGTGACACACCCAGAAGGAACATGGAAGTTCTGCACCCCTTCCCCGTATCTTGCCCTATGTATCTCTTCCATCTGGCTGTTCCTGAGTAATATCATTTTATAATAATCTGGTAATCTAGTAAGTAAAATATTTCTCTAAATTCTGTAAGCTGCTCTAGCTAATTAATTGAACCCAAGGAGGGTGTCCTGGGAAACTCTTATTTATAGTCAGTCTTCAGAAGCACAGGTAACAACCTGGACCTACCACTTATTCCCTTCTCTGGGCCCACGTAACCATGCAATATGATTCTGGAACTCTTGTCATCAAGAAGTAGAGTCCATTTCCCCTCTGTTTGAAGTTGGGCTGGTCTTGTAGATGACTTTGATGCACAGAATCAGCAAAAGTAAAGTTGTGCCAGTTCGAAGCTGAGACCTCAATAATGCTGGCATGCTTCTGCCCTTTATCTTGGAATCTTGCAACATTTATCCATTTGGAATTCAGAAGTGCTCTGGGTGAGTGACTGTTTTTCTTTTTGGAATGGGAATGTCTATTTTGTTTTCCTGTCCCCATCTTATAATTGTATACTGGGTCTGGTCAGGGGAGAAGGGATAGAAAATTTGTACTTTTTTTGTTCATTAGTCTCCAAATCATCATGTTACACAATGAGAACTGCCTCTGGAACTAATAGAGATAACAAGATCATGAACTTAAAGTATGATTCCATGAAAAAATGAGATTTAGGGGGATCTTTGGAGGGGGTATGTGTATTCTGAATGTAGGAGAGATATGAATAATTATGACACTATCATACAGCACACTATTGTAGATTGATTGCACAAATGGCTTCAATTATTTCTCTCCCTCTCCCTATGCTCTTTTGCCATGAAACTTTGCAGCTTTTCCCATGAAGAGGTGGAATCTATTTGCTTACTTTGTGAATTAGGGTTGGCCCTGTGACTTGTTTTGACTAAATGAATGCAGAGGACGTAAAAGTAAGCCATTTTGAAGCCTAGGCTTCAAGAGGCTGTGTGCCTTTCTGCTCTCCTTCTGGAAACCCTGCTGGCCTGGTGTAGGCATGCCAAGGGTAGCCTTCTGAATGATGAAAGAAGGAGTCCAGTCACCCCATTGCTCCAGTTGACAGTCAGCCAACTGCCAGATGTATGAGTGAGGCCATCTAGACCAGTCATCCCCCACCAGCCCCCCAGCTAATCAAGTATACAAGAGTTTACTTAATATCAGCCCAGCCTGGCTAGGTCAACAGGCCCAGTCAACTTCCCATAGACTCTTGAAACACAATAAATGTTTGTTTTTTTTTAAGCCAATAATTTTAATGTAGTTCGTTATCCAGCAATAGAGAACCAATACAATTTCCAAGAAAATGAAACATTGATGGAAAACTTTGAATATAACTGTACCAGGCCTCAGACAGAAGAAAAAAATTGGAGAATAAGGCAATAACCAGAAAAGCAGGCACTATTAGTACACTTAATTTGAGGTCATTGAAAAATTAGGTGAGAGTAAAATAGCATCCATTGCATAATGAAAGGGGAGAGAAAAAGGAAGAAAGTCTATTTGAGCTGAAGAAAATAGGAGAATGCCAAAGATCCTCTGTGATACCATTCTTTCTGCTTTGCTAAGATCAGGTTTGACTCTTTCTGGATGATTATTGGAGAACCCAAGTGAATGATCAGAGGTCAAAACTATATGAATGGATTCACGATAAAATAATCAACAGAAAACCATTGAAAATTATCTATATTCTCTGGAAAGTATTAGGCAGATGAAGTGCACAAAGACAAGATAAGCCATGGTCTCTATTTGCAAAGGAACTTTCAATCTAGTGAGAGAAAAAGAGAGGCATACATTAGGTCTTAACAAGACAGCATTATGCTCTGATGCAGTAAATTGCTAGATCTAAGTTACACAAGAGAGAATTGAAAAGGACACTAGACTTGACTTGTCCAGCCACCATTGACATTTAGATGCTCTATACAATATCTATGCTGATGATAACCTAGATGACTGATGTATGAAAATCTCAAATGAACAATGTCCTATGCCTGCTGTATAGGACGTGCTTCTAAAAAGTGGTGCTGTAAACTGTGCTTATCAAAAGGAAGACTTAGAAATGTACCAGTGCAATAGTTACAAGGTTGACAATTTTTTCTGAGTAAGGATAGGACATTACTGCAATGAAGCACAGCACTGAAAAAATTATAAAACAATAGAGAAGAAGAGAATCAATTAAACTAAGGTGGGGAATATTACACAGATAAGACATGGGATGGAGTAAAATCTGACTTTTTAAAAGCAACACTGGAAACTAGAAGATAGTGGAGAAAAGCCTTCAAAGACCTTTGTGAAAATTATTCTTAATTCTCAATAGTTAGGGACATTTTAAAACATGCAAGTATTCAACAAATGAACATCAACAAAATGAGGGCAAAACTAGGAAAGGAGGTGTGAGGTACAGAAAATAGGACCTACAAAATGAGTAAAGAGCAAACGGAAGCTCCAGAATAACAACCGAGCCTAAAGTCTAAAGATAGCTCCTGAATGTAGCAGGTATGGTAAAGATAGTGTCCTGGATAGAATGCGTGATAGATAGATGACTGATAGAGAGAGAGGGAGATGCACGCATACTTACGTACATACAGAAAAGGAGGAAGAAAGTAAGGGAGGGAAGAGAAACTGGCGAATTATATCGTATATTTGTGCTCTGGAGAAAATTGCTGATAGGTGTATGAAAGTTTTATGGCAAATATAAATAGATAAATAGAAAATTATGAAAATGAAAAGACATTTAATATTATAACTCCAATAGCAACAGAAGTTGTTCTAGGAAAGTTATCATAGTAAAACACTTGGCCAGTCAACAAATAATATTTGTACACTTATAATAATTAAATTCTATCTATTGTTGTAATTATTTTTTTAATTTAGTTTCCTGTTGACTTATTTTATACATATGGTGTGGTAACTAAATAAATGCCTACATTGGAAGAATGAATAAGGGCAACTAGGGAGAAGCGTTTTAAGAGAGCTGAAGAATATAAGACGAAGTCAATAGCTATACTGTCCAGAATGTGTAAATCAAGACATGGCAGCACAAACTATTGCACAAGAAATAGAAAAAAAGATAACAGAGAAAATTATTAAGAGAGACACAATGTGGTGTTGGAGGAGGAGGTATGAAGCCAGTGTTTGTGCTATTTGTTGGTTTGCATCAATGCTGTTTTATTTTTTTAACTTTTGTTTTAAACTTTAAGATATCCTTAAAACATGTCTTGATCATGGAATTATCTCTGATGTATGGTTAAATTAAAAAACAAAGGAGGAAAAAATATGAATATTTCCTTACTTTAGTAAACACACACACACAGCACACACTTGGGTATCTGTAGAACATCTTTGAGAGTATGAGCAGGAAAAGGCAACAGGCGTTATTCTGGGGAAAGATTTCCAGCATCGAAGAGGGGTGGGAGAATTATCTTTCACTGTACACACTTTTATAATGTTTGAATTATTTTTCATAAAATGGGTTTTTCTCAATTACAATATTGTACTAAAAACACAAGCTTTTCTCATCTTTTTTAACAGAAGAAATGATAGACATGAATAAATGTACGTGAAAGTACAGACAATACTCACAAATGTGCTGATACTGTGTGTATGAGTATTATAGGGCTGACATAACAAAATACCAGACTTGGCGGCTCAAATAACAGAAATATATTTTCTCAAAATTCTAGAGTCTGAAAGTCCAAGATCAAGGAGTAGGTAGGGTTGGTTTCTCCTGAGGCCCCTCTCATTGGCTTGCAGATGGCCACCTTCTTGCTGTGTCCTCCTGGTCTTTTCTCTGTGCGCACATATTCCTGGTGGCCCTTGCTCTTCCCATGACACCACTCATAGGAATTAGGGCCTGCCCATATGAACTTATTTAACGTTAATTACCTCTTTAAAGGTCCTATCTCCAAATAGAATCACAATGGGGGTAAGGGGTGCAATATACGAATTCGGGGGGACCACAATTCAGTTCATAACGTTTTCTTACATGGATAATGTGAGCTATATTTCCAACAAGTGGGGGTTTTTAGTGTAGAAGGTAGAAGCTTGAGTTCTGAGTTCAGACAGACCTGTATGGAAGCCAGCTGTCTACCTACTAACTGTGGGATAACAGATACTTTCCGAAAATGTCCTGCCTCAGTTTCCTCCTCCACAAAGTGAAGATAATAACAACAATTTCAGAAGATTATGTAGTGATTAAATGTGACCACGTACAAAAAGCAAATAACTGAATGCTAACAATACAAAAAAAATCCCAAATTTGTAAACTGTAGTAATTATTATTACCATTATTCAATAGATTATAATTCAATATTGTACCCAATTAATACAAAAAATGGCACAAATTGTGATAACCAATCAAAAAATGGGTTGTTTGAGCCAGTCCTGATGGCTTAGCAGTTAAAGTTGGGTGTGCTCTGCTCTGCTTTAGTGCCTGGGTTAGGTTCCTAGGTGTGGAACCACACCACTTGTCAGTTAGTAGCCATGCTATGGTGGCAGCTCACATAGAAGAACTAGAAGGACTTACAACTAGAATATACAGCTATGTACTGGAGGTTTGGGAAGAAAAAAAATTGGGTGTTGTTTTGTTAACAGTGTTTGTTGGTAGAAAAGCATTAATAGATGAGCCTGGGGCATCATTAACCTCCATTTCTCACCCGAGAGGATACAGCAGTTAAATGGGCACTGGGGTATCCCGGCCTTCACTGCTGGGCATTGAGAAACACAAGCTTGTTGGTGGGAGCATGGGACTGTCACATTAAAAGGGACAGTGATTGTAATAGAATCATCCTATAATAGGGGCTAGGTGTTCATTCAATGTCTCTGACCCTCTGAGTCTCTTGGTCTCATCCGTAAAAATATTTCATCAGGTTCTTTTGACAACTGAACAATGCCTATATGCAAAATTGTTTTAAGTTCTTTAAAATCAAATTCATTAAAGACACTGTTCTCATTACAATCTCAATTTTTTTATGCTACGCAAAATCCTTTGCTCTTGTCTCTATGACCTTCTTTATACCGTGTTACAAAAAGTCTCTGGCTTACCTCTTTATCCTCCATTTATATTTATACAAAATTCTGTAAATAATGGTTGTTCATTTTTACTTTGTTCTCTTATTTTACATTACACAATTATACTTTTTGTACATGTTATGGTACATCACCATAGACAGAAAAGTACATTAAATATCTGTATAAATTTAACTAACAATTACAGAACCAGTACCTAGGAATGCCACACAGTGAAAAAATAGAAAATTCGTTAATATGCCAGAAATTCCCCACCCTGTTTGCATCTCTTAAATCAAAATCTCCTACCCCCTTCCTGGAGAAAACCACTATCCTTTTGTGGCAATTATATCTTTGTTTCTCTTTGCAGTTTCACCAACTATATATGCAGTCTTAACAGAGTTTGGTTTTGTTTGCTTCTGAGCTTTATAAATATGGAAACGTACAGTATGTCGCTTTTTCTTCTTTCACTCAGTAACAAATCTGTATGTATTTGTAAAATGGAAAGCTAGAAACTGTGGTTAACGTACAATAATTTTAAGCGATTAAAAAAATCCAGAAGTATACAGATTAAAACACAAATATTCCTTTTACTCATACCCCACCTGCACACTTCTTCCCCATGATAGCCACCATTAAGCATTTGGTGTGTCTCCTGACAGTCTTTTGCCTATTAATTTGCATATAAGTACACATATGTACATACCTTTCTTTTAAAAATAAGAGGGATCAGGGTCCACCCAGTGGCATAGTGGCTAAGTTCATGCACTCCACTTGGGCAGCCTGGGGTTCGTTCGTTTGAATCCCAGGCACAAACCTACACACAGCTCATCAAGCCATGCTGATGCAGCATCTCACATGCAAAATAGAAGAAGATTGGTACAGGCGTTAGCTCAGGGCCACTCTTCCTCACAAAAGTAAATAAATAAATAAGAGGGATCATACTCCACATGTTATTCTGTAACTTCTTCTCTTGGTTAAAAATGTGTCTTAGTGATCTTTCCCATTGAGGATATATAAGTCTTCCTTACGCTTCTTAATAGTTTCTCCATGGTGACTCAGAGTAGAGCTATTCCATAATTATTGATCCTGTATTGACAAGCATGTACATTGTTTCTACTTTATATCTGTAACAAAAATACTGCAATGGACATGCTTACAGATATTCTTTGGGCATATGCATAAGAACTGTCATAATCTAAATTACTAGAAATAGAATGTTAGACCAAAAACTTAGAAATATTAAAGATTGGCTATCTTGATTCCTAAAGTTGATACCACATAGCCAAAAACCCCCACTTTATCAATGTTCTAGTCACTTAATGTTCGGCATGAAGCAGACCATACTTCTATTCACTACAAATGTTTGCATCAGATCAAACAGAAGAATGAGAAGTATGCAATACCATGTGTTTGTTATGATCATTTCTGTGCTTCCATCAGACACCAACAAAAGTCATTTATGTTGTTTTATAGTCACTCATCTTACATGTTATATTCATATACAAATCATGTTGCAAGGCTCCGTTAGAAATGGGAATTCTGTTTAAGAATTATCTCCTGATATATGTATGCTGAATGAAAGAGAATAAATGAATGGATAAGCCCCAAACTGTGCTAGGTACTGTGCAATTATAAGGAGCTATGCAAAAGCTCTTGTTGTCTGTATTATCATCTATAAAATGAAGAGTTTGGACAAGAATTGATGTCAAAAGTTTCTTCTACCCAATGGACTCTGCCAGGGAGTTCAGATATATGATGATTAACTTTATGTATCAACTTGGCTAGGCCATGGTTCTTAGATATTTGATCCAACACCAGTCTGGATCTTTCTGTGAAGGTATGTTTTTACATGAGAGTAACATCGAAATCAGTAGTTTTTGAGTAAAGCACATTGTCCTCCATAATGTGTGGGTAAACCTCATCCAATCACTTGAAGCCTTCAAGAGAAAATAGACTGAGCTCCCCTGAGGAAGAGGAAGTTTGTCTTCGACTCCCTTCGGACTTGAGCTGCAGTATCAGCTGTTCTCTGGGTCCCTCGCCTACCCGTGTACCCTGCAGATTTTGGACTTCCTGGCTTCCACAATCATGTGAACCAATTTCTTAAAAGAAATCTCTCTTTTTCTCTCTCCGTACGCGTGTGTGCTCACACACACACACACACACATCCTAATGGTTCTATTTTTCCAGAGAACTGTAATACAACATGTTAAGTGAGGACAGCAAAATACTAGGCAGAAATGTTGACCTTTCTGCCCTATGGCAGGTCAGGAACCTGAGCTATCCAGTTAGGATAGAGAGGTCAGAGAAATGAGCCCTAGAAATATGCAGGCCGTGATATATATTTGGGTTGTCAAGGCTATAGCCCACAGGATCCATTTTGATTTTGACATTAGTCTGGTATGTACTGATCAGATTTTTCTGCATCATGTGGTTACATACAAAGGGTTTCATTAGGTGAGCTAATCAATATTATCTCGAGAAGGCACAAGACTATCATCACAATCTTTGTGACATAAAAATGATTTTTCCTAGAATATTTCCAAAATGCTTATGATTCCAATTAGATAAACTGTCTGAAGCTAAGAATCACATTTTCTCATTTGTTTCTCCTCTCTTTTTCTGTCATGTTTTCCAGCACAGGGCTGGCTTCACACACAGTAGGAGTTTAACAAATATGTAAATTAAATATACCTTGAAGAATTATAGGGAGAATGCACAGGGTTAGGGGTCTACCTTCCAAGTCAACTGATACCAAAGATGTTGTGTTCCATTTTGAGTCATGTCTGGCGAGGGCTCAGTGCTGTTGTATTGGTAAGACCAGCAGTAAACGGTAATGTCTCCTTCTTAGCAGCCCCACAGGGTTGTAGATGATTCAGAAGTGATGCAAAGACCAAAAGCACACTCTGTCTTCACAGAAAGGGAACTCGGTTGACTTTCTCCCAGTAGGAACGTGCTCCCTTGCACAGTGAATTGAAATATAAGGGCCAATGAAAATTTGTCTATGAGTTTGACTTTATAAGATATGAGAAATGGCAATTAGATGAACCCCTGAGGCAGATTAATGGGGAGGCATAGACATACCTTCATTGAGGTAAAAATCACAAGAGGATCCAACACAAAACAAAGGAGGCAGTAGAAATACCACACATAGTCACGTTGAAGATGAGTATTTTAATCTAAAAATTAGTGTCACCATGAATCAAATATTTTTCAGTAGCTCTAAAAAAAATAGCTTTTAGTTTAATTCTGATGAGAGTGAAGCTTTGCTTCACTTGACCAAGGCTGTTTAAGATTTGAACAATAATGTGTAATATAGAAAGTCTTTAACAGCAACCTTTTCCATTCTAACTAGTGCACAATATTGGTTTTGCAATCATTTAGTAATTATATAAGGAGGACATATTTATTACGAATTATTGATTTTATAATTACTGCTGCTGGTATTCACATTATTACACAATGAAAATCTTTTAATATACAATGCTCTTCACCCTGAGCTGGCGAACAGATAGTGCAATGCAATTTAGAGAGTAGCCAAGAGTAGATTTTTATCGGTATTTTCTTTTTTTTTTGCCAACCAACTAAATGGTTTGCTTTCTGAAAAATATTGCTAATGGCGCTTAAGCAGAGTGGAATGTCCAATTTCAAGGTCATTCCTGGCAGTTGATTACAGTCACCCAATGAGCACAAGGTTCCTATTTAAATGTTAAGTTATTTTTGCTGCTCTCATTGCTGGGAATTAAAAGTTATGGCTGTAAATTTGCAGCCAGCTAAATAGACATCAAAGGCCACAATCATACACTGAATCATGACACATGAAGATATATCTCTTATGAAATTGATTTTTCCCCATGTGCAAGGTGGCTTTGCATTACTCTCCTCGTGGAGTTTAGCACAGGAAATGTCTAGGCAGGCCAAGTGTAATTGTCAGCATAGTTTATATTCTGGGCTGAGAACTCCTTTTATTCTTTTTTTTCACTTCGTGAAGATGTGCAAAAAAGGTTGTCTAAGCATATATTTTGATCTCACTTGCCAACAGATTGTGAATAGCTGATTTAAGGTCACTGTCACCCCCAAATGGGAAAAGATTAGGCTTCTGAGGACCAGAAATATTAAAAAGTCTGCCCAAACAATATTTGCTGCTCTCTAGAATTTAAAATTGCTGATTTTCACTCCAGAAACATCCCATAGAGTTTCGTAGAGGCTCTAAGTCTATTATGCTGTTTTAATCCATCAGATTTTCATTCTCCTGAGGATAAGAGCATCAAATAAAATTACACGGGCTTGATTAGCGTTTTTCTCTCTTCTGGATATCCTGTTTCTGTTACAGAAGGATCCATATTTTTTACAAAAAATGTAAATTGTGTATTAAAAAAATCCGAAAAATCAAATTGTATTTTAAATGTTTATGTGGGTGGAGGTGCTATTTCTGGGCTCCTACGTGGAATAGCTTTATGTCCTGGGCACTGTGCATTTCACTGGTGTGATTGGAAACTCATCATTAGAGCCAATCATTGGAGACAGGAGCCTGATGACCTCAAATCCCCTTCCTTCATCTGCAAAGCAAGGCTAGTTATTACATTTCATGAAGAAGTTAAATTCCAAACTCCCCAGCCTGGCTTTTAAAGCCTTCTAAAATCTCACTCTAACTTTACTTTTCCAATTTATTTCCCACCATACTCCTCCTCCTAACGCTGCAGTCAGGCTTGGCTGCTCACGTCCAGTAATTAGGCCACGCTCACTTCCATCCCCTTGCGGCAGTTTCCATAACCTGAAATGCTCTCTCTCTTTCTCTCTCTTGCATATTCATCTGCTATTGATCTTTCACATACCAGTTTGAGACTCATGTCCTTCCCGAATTTCTCTTCCTCCCCTTTTAGTCTGTGCCACTCAAAGACTTAGTCATGTTCTAATTCTCTTATTGTCTGCCTGCTTTATGCGTTGATTTGCCATGGTTTCTCCAACCAGAGAAGATATTTTTTTAAGGATGAGGCAGCTATCTGCTCCTTTGTGAACATGTGTTGGCCCATAGTAGTGTTGAGTAAACACTCACTAAATTAAATGGAATGGAATTGAATTTTGGGAAATGATATTCTACCTATGCATAACAGAGACAAAGAACTGTCTGTGATGGGTCCTATCTCACCAGGATCGCTCCTTAACTTGATATAGGAATGACGTCTTTATTAGTAACACGTTAGTAACTGACCTAGAGCCTAGGAGACAATCCCTTTCTCGCCTTAAGGTGAAGGAAAAGCACCTAAGACTTACTGAATATGCCAATTACTGAGCAAGGTAATACATATTCTTTATTTCACTTAAATCTTAAAGTGATTCTGTAAGGTAGGTATTATAATCCCCATTTTATAGATTTAAAAAAATGAGATTCAGAGATCTTAAGTAATACAGCCAAGGTCATAAACCAGCAAAAAAGCCAGCAAAGATTCGTATTCAAACCTTGAGGTCCATATTCAATTCCACATTGCCTTCCTTGATATTCCAGTAATGCACAGGAAGGGCTTTATAAATGTTAAATGAGTAAATATAGCTTAAGGAAGTTTTCAAAAAGGGAATATTATATCACTTTGTCACTATTAATAGCATCTTCATCATCCTTACTCCTTCAGTTGAAGTCTTCACTCATTTCCACCCATACGCATACTAAGAACCTTTCAGAAACCAACTCCAGTCTCACTTCCAAAATCAAACAGTTTATGGATACTTCAGACCACATTAATCTCATTGCCATACATCACAAATTATTATTTCGTATTTTCATTTCTGAAAGATTTTGATTTCTAGTAGTTTTCTTCTTTCTTTCTTTCTTCCTTCTTCTTCTTTTTGTTTTGTTTTGCTGAGGAAGATTTGCCCTGAGCTACCATCCACTGCCAATCTGCCTCATTTTGTATGTGAGCTGTCACCACAGCATAGCTGCTGACAGAAAGTGGTGTAGGTCCACACCCCGGAATCAAACCTGGGCTGCCAAAGCAAAGCATGCTGAACCTAACCACTAGACCATGGGGGCTGGCCCCCTAGCAATTTTATTAATCACTTCATAATTAAACTCAGGTTTATTTTAGATGAGATATGGGCAAACTGATACCAAATGACCAGAATTATTTGCTGAAGATCATTCCTAAGAAGCGAGCTCTGGAACTTGAGGATTTCTGGCTCATGCCAAGTTCACCTTCTTTACCTTGTATAGACCCATAGTTGGAATCCAAACACTCTTACACCACACATATAAATACAGACACATACACACACACAAACAGCTTTTAAAGTAAGCTCAACCATCTAATATCTTAACTCAGAATCCATCCAGTTCAGAGTCATGATTCTGAAAAGAGCAAGGAGGGATGGGCTAATTTGACTGTGCGCCTATTTGATTTCATCTTATAGCCTGTTTCTTCGTATCATTTAGTTACTTAAAATAGAATCAATGTCATGAAACGTTTTTCTATTTAAAACCATATAAAGCTCAATGCATTACCAGAAATGTAAGAGCTACTCAAGAGATATTAAGTGTTTAACTGAGGCACCTGCTACTGTGCTCATCGTGGTTCACATCAATAGATGGATATGTATGGAGATTTGAATAGAGGTGTCTCCTCACCACAGCGTCAGTGAAGATAGATTGCATATTGCGTTTCTAAGGGAGAAGGAATGGGAGTTTCCCTGCTTTGATTCCCAAAATAGTTGGGTGTCAGAAACAGCTGGAGATATTGTTAAAATCTTGGATGTCTCTATCCCATCTCATACTAAGTTAAGCAGAATCATGTTGACAGAAGTATTAAATAAGAAATGCAAGATCTGCCTTCCAGAGTCCCATAATGGGTTTTCCTCAGCTCCTGTAAAAGCTAAGACAATCTGGGTGGGGAATATTTGAGTTACCAATCCTAATTTCCATAAATCCTGCAATTCTCTTCCTTGTGGTAGAGAAAAGAGTTCACCCCTCAGCACCTTTTCCCAACTAGAGAGAGAAACCCAGGTTAGTGGTGATGTTATAGGAATATGCAATACTACATAATATGGATATTTTCCCTCTCTCCTCTTCTTAGTCCCATATCTCAATGCATTAATTCATTTGTTCCCTGTTTATTTGGCATCTACCCTGAGTCAGGCACTCTTCCATATACTAGGGATATGGAGGTGAATAGGACAAATAATAGCTCTAATTTCAGGGGGGTTAGATTCTACTAGGGAATACAGACACAAAAGTAAAACTAAAAAAATTCATAAAAGTAAATTTAAAAATTTTGGGGGGCCAGCCCCTTGGCCGAGTGGTTAAGTTCGTAGGCTCCGCTTTGGAGGCCTAGGGTTTTGCCAGTTAGGATCCTGGGCACAGACATGGCAGCACTCATCAAGCCATGCTGAGGTGGCGTCCCACATACCATGACTAGAAGGACTCACAACTAAAAAATACACAACTATGTATCAGGGGGCTTTGGGGAGGAAAAGGAAAAAAAAATTAAAATCTTTTAAAAAAGATTGGGGGAGGGATAAAAAGGTAAATCTTGTGAAGATCAGAACCCAGGGCGATTGCAGAGGAGAGTCACTGAAATAAATGGAGTTCTTTTAAATTAGGTGGTCATAAAAGACCCTTCTGAAGAAGAGGTAGGCATAAAATGTGTGGCACTCTGGGGTTCCTGGCATCAAGCAACAGGCATGAAAGGCCCAAGGTAGAAACAATTCTGGTGGTGCTCAATAAAAAAAACTAAAAAGTCTAATGGGCTAAAAGAGTGGAGAAAGGAGTTTGTGGTTTGAGATAAGGTAGACAGGGCCAGGTGAATCAAGGTCTTGTGATGACAGTAAAGAGTAGGAATTTGATCTGAAGTCTAATTGGAAGCCATTGGATGGTTTTAAAAAGATAAATGATATGATCTCATCTACCAGTTGAATGTGTACAAAGTTCCATGTTCTGGTTTATACTGTGGAGAATACAATGATGGAGCAGTCAGTGGATTTTATAATCCCCTTCAGCTTTAGGATAATGACACAAAAATCAGAGTGGAAAAGGAATTTTGCTAACATAAGTCCACCTCAAAGAAATACTTTGAGGAATATAGCTGTGTGTATATTCACATATATATGTATAATTATATACATATACATAATATACGTAATATGTAATTACATATTTCAGAAAGACATTCATACACTTACAGAAGTTACCAAGGTAAAACGCATAGCCAGTTAGAATCTTGTAAATATTTCTAATGAAGCTATTTTGCTTGGATTTATGACAAAGTGGAACATGGATGGTTTCCTTTCATTTACACAGTTTCTAGAGCAGCTTATTACCATTGTATTTTCCAAAATAGATTTTTATTTTCCCATTTTGTAAAAATGTGATTGTCATTTATGTACCTTTCGTTTGTCTCCAGATGTTCAGCTTAGTGATACTCAATCAAACTAATGAATTATGAGATGAAACTAACAGTAACTCAACTTTCCCAAATTGCTGGGGCAGAAGTCATACAGAATTCATCACTGGAATTTTAGGATGGTGGAAGTTTCCTACACACAGTTTGTCCCAAGGTCAACACCTTCAGGTTTGAGAGCTAGTTCATCCTCTGAGACTTTACATCAAGTGGTCACAAAATTGGGTGCAAGTTGGGGTGTTGAACATGGTACACTCTAGTCTGACATCTCTTCTTGGGAAGTGAGGGGTTTTGATGAGAGTTCCCATAGGAATGGAGAAGTATTTACCTCAAATTGGCACACAAGATCATTTTTGAAACCCACTGACATTTCTATTGATTCATTTCCAAAAATGATATCACTGAAACTTCTTTCTGGGGCACAGAGACGTGTTAGACATCATTTAATCAATTTTTCTTCCCTAGATAATCCTGCCTGTTGAATCATCCCATTCAATGTACGCCTACACTTTCCAAAACTGTTCTGAAAAAAATACATCCACACTTCTCTTTGAAATTACATCCCACAACCTTAACTACTACAATCAGAGTTCTTTCTCTCTGTGATGATGTAGTGAATGGAATAGTAAATTGAAAATTAGCCATTTTCAGTCTTTGCCATATTTTGCCAAGTTGACTGTGTTACCTTGGTCAAGTCACTTCACCTCCCTAAGGCCTAGTTTCTTCATCTTCAGAATAAGGAGGTTGGATTAATTGATTTCCAAGGTATGATCTACCTCCAAATATTGTTCTTGTTGCCCTATTTGTTTCATTTTATTTGTTTGTTTTCTCCCATCTATCATATACTAAAAGGCTGAGAAAAGAGTCTTCCTACTCCTGTTTATTGTAGTCTTTCACGTATAAGAAGATTAGAATAGATGTGCCACTCTATATTTTATTTTCCTTTAAGGCAAAATACTGTGTTTACTTTCATTAGGCTTCACAATTTTAGCAAACATTTTATCTTAAAAGTAGGAATGTCAGGCCAGGCAGACAATTACGTGGAATAGTCCTTCCTTCCTGCTATTATGATGAATACTTCCCCTCTTGCCAATCCACAGAGCTTCCGAAGGCATCCTGAGAGCTGGTGATTCTAGTCAGTGCTTTGCTTTATTGCTTTTCACTTTTTATTTCTGTTTATGTCTTTTAAAGTATCCCCATGCTCTTTAGCTTTCAGACTAAGTCTTAGTTTGCCAAGCCAAAGAGTCCACTTGCAATGTTAAAGGAGATCAATACTATTTTGGACAAATTCACACTGTCCTTCTCAAAACGCAGGGGTTAATGCCAGATTAAATGTGGTAGCATAACTTTTGATGATCTGTGTGACACGATTCAGTTAAGCAGCAGATCATTCAGAAATCATTCATATTTGGCCTTGAGATGTATTAGAGGATGCATCTTTGATCTCTCTTTCTAATTATGTTTTGCTTTGGTCTAATGTTAAAGAAATAATTTGCATTCCCAAAGCACATAGCAAGTAACACCAGAGGAAGGGGACTTAGAAAAAAGGGAGAAAGAACTAGGATAAGCTTTTAAATGCCATGGAGAATTTATAAAGTAAATTTGTTTGTAAATAATCCAGATTTCATTAAATTTACCCTTTGTTCTAGGGGCCAATTTCTCTTTCTTAAAATTCATTTTATTTCTCTCCTCCTCAAATCCAAATTCACTGGAGATCAACAAATAAACATGAATCTGTGAATACTTTGTATAAATACAGAATTATGGAGAAGGCATGTTGAGAAAACAAGTTTCTTGCCATTCAGAAGCTTCCAATCAACGCTGACACGTGAAATAAAACAAACGCCATGTAGAAAGTACGAGATGACAGCACACAAAAATATCATATAATAATTAATTGTTCAACCGTTGTGGTGCAGAGCATCCTTGCTATAAGATATTAAAGGAAGACACCAGTAAGAGCTGCTGAAGTGAGAGACAGCTTCACAGAGGTATTTGAAATGGGATTTAAAGTCTGAGCAGGATTTGAATAACAGAAAAAAAGTAGAAAGACATGCCAGATTCCAGTATCCAGAACAATAAGGATGTGGAAATACATTATGCAATGCAAGTATCTATTATATTGGGGCAGAAGATAGGCAAACAAGTGATTTTACTCAGAAATTTCAAATACGGAATCTTGAATCAAGATGTTACCTAGAAAATCTGAAATGAAAGCGGGGGAAATTCCTCTAGACAACAGTATATGTCAGTTATTGAAATTCACTGTCTCCTTCCAGTTAAGCACAGTAGCGGGATTTAAAAGAATTCTAAAGTCAAACAACATTTGAAGTTTTCCTTCTAAGATAGGGGCGATCAAATCCCATGGTTTAGGGCATCAGGTTTTTGCTGTAGGGCCCTAGTGAGGATTTTTACCCAGTCTCATTGTCATGTAACATCAAGAAAAAGCTGTGTTCAGGATCAGGTTACTGATGTCCTGTGTGAGCACAGCCTTAAACAAAAAATAAATTTTGATGGACTTTGACATATTCCCACTTTCCTGCACCTCCAGATGCAGAGAGTCCCCCAGAGTCTCTGCTTGCTTAAATCCTTGTCATTGAGACCAACCGAAGTAGTGATGCCAGTAATGAGAAACTCATTGCTTTTCAGAGTACATGACTATAAACTATGTTTCTCATAGATTTCACCAACTATAGATGTAGATTCTATGAGATGTTTGTTTTCTGTGATGCTCAGGAGTAGGAACTAAGAGAGAGGTCAGGGATGAGATGGGACAGGATTAAAGGACTGAATTAAAAAAAAATTAAACATCATATTCCCCGATCTTTAAACAACTTATCAAGTATTTGCAGAGACAAGGTTACTGCATAAGAAACGCATAAAAATGAAAGGATGAAATAAAATAAGCGCAATAAGAGACAGTGAGGTAAATCTGAAATGAGACAGCATAGTATGAAAGAAAGTATAGGTTAACCCCAAAATACATGGAAAAGACAGTGTCATGGAAGAAGGAAATTACTGCTTTGAGTGGCAGTTTTTAGTGACAGGAAGGGGAGAGGAAGAAAGGCCAGTTTATGCCAGGATGTGGACCAAGGAAGCATGTGTCGTCCCTTTACCTTAGCATGTGTGGGTCCACAGTTTTTCTATGAGTTCGATATTTTTATTCTCACTTGACATGTGAGGAACATGAGATTTAGTGAGGTTATCAATTTGTTCAAGACTACACAATTATGTAATTGGTAGAGCTAAGATTAAAACATGGGTGAGTCTAACCCCCAAAGTCTTTGCTTTTCCCACTCATGAGCAGGGCATGAGCAAATTTTGAAAGTGAAAACTATTGCTAGAGATGATTTTCTAAACAACCAGAACTTGAGATGATTCCAATTACATTTCTGTGTCTGGAAGAAGCAAGAGATACAGAGAGAAAGAGTGACAGAGACAGAAAGAAATAGAGACAGACACAGAGAGAAATAAAATAGAGTCAGAGACTATTGTAAGACAGGTAAAATGGTTTCCATTCTTGTGAAAATCTTAATATAGCTTAGACTCTCATCATCACACAAATCAGGGAACAAACTATGTTACTTCTATTTTTAAAATTTTGTAAAAAATCTCAACCAGAATAGGTCTTTAGGATTTCTCATGTTGAGTCTGGTTGGCTGCTGCATCTCTCAGATGAGTGTAACATCATTTGCTTATATCAGTGGTTCCCAATTACATGCGGAGTTTTAAAATACTCCCACGCCCAGGTGATACTCCTAGCCAATTAAATCAGAAGTCTGAGTAGGAGTCAGGCATAACAGTTTTTGAAGATTCCCAAGTGATTCTAATGTGCAACAATGTTTGAGAACTAGTGGCTTACTTGGAAATGCACTTAATTTTCTTTTATCCTGAATTTATCTTAATTTTCCGCTATCCTAAAAGATGTGGATGCAGATAAATACACTAGCACATAGGCTTTAAAGTCTGTGTAGATATGAATTCAAAAACTACCTCTAACACTTCTTTGAGCATGCTATTTAACATTTCTAAATGTTTGTCACCTCACCCATACATAAATAACAACCACTTCCCAATGTTCTCTGATATCAAACGAGATGATAGAGGGATAGGACCTGGCACATTACAGCTATACGGTGCGCCAGTAACATTGGCTCCTTTTTCTCTTGCCTCCACTCTACCCAGTTTAATGAGGAAATTGAGTCTGCAAACAAAAGCAACTTGTGCCATGTTCCAGAGCTGGTTAAAAGCAAAGAAAAGCCAAGAAGTTTCCAACATCTTTCAATTGTTGCTATCATTGTAAACTTTTAAAGATAGTTGAAGTGGGAAAACAATAACAATAGTGAAAACTAATTGAGAGAAAAAAATAAACTGTTCTTTGGTTTTCCGGTCGCATGCCTGAAAGTCTTGAGTGTTACTCTGATTCAAGCTTATGATCTGCTTAATGCATCCCTGCTTCATTGTATAATATATTCTTGTCTCCGCTTTTGCATATCTTTCACACTTGAAATGTCTACCCACCAGACTATTTCTTCCTCACCTTTTTCTTTTCACTCAAGATGTTCCTTCTGCCTTAGTTTCCTCTTATCAGAATATAACATCCTTTAAGGAATAAATGAAAATCTATCTGGTCCATCAAATATTTCTGATTTTGTCGCCTTATTAACCTTGATGGTATAATAAAAAGAACTATGGTCTTACTGTTAAAAATTCTGTTTTAATTCAGATGTTCACCAGTTTCCTCCCCTGGGATGGGGTGGAGGGAGGGAAGGAAACTGGTGAATATCTGAATTAAGACAGAGAATTCTTAACAGTGCTTGTTTTGAAGATTTCTCAAATAAAGGGGAAAAACTTTGCAAAGCACCAATAGATCAATAAGATTGGGGCAGACTGTTACGATTAAGGAGAACAAAACATCACAAATTGGGTTTTGTTTACAAGTGTATCTATGGCTTATTTCTATATGTGAAACGTAAAATAACAACCATTTAGATTATTCAAGCCTGGTAAGTGCCCAGCATTATATCAATTTTCTCACTGTTTTGGAGAAAATGATTATTTCTTCTTTAATTATTCAGTTGATTATGTCAATTCTGCAATTCATTTAGCCAGCATAGACTCAGTCTCAAAGTTTTAATCCAGAGCCTGTCACTCACTTCCTCAATGACCTTGGGCAAGTCACTTAATTTCTCCACATCTCAATTTCTTTGTCTGTAAAATTGGGATAATAATCTTGACCTCGCAGAGAGGTTGCATGAATTAACTGATTAATGATTATAAAGCAATTTGAAAATACGAACACTATATAAATGCTAAGTATTGTTATTAAGCAAATCAATTCAGAAAATCAAGATAATGACATTTCTTTTCAATCTATTTCTTAAAGTGCTTAAACGCCTTTGCATCTAAGCTCTGTGTTGTAAAAAAGCAGTTTAAATATTTATAACTTGAATTTTTCTAGTTTAACCAGTTCCTACTGCATACCAGGGAAGAAGACCAAAAAAAGTTCTCTTGAGCTGGGAACTTAACCCTCTCATTCACTTTGACTTTTTGATTATATCCACTTTAATTCAGGAAAAAAGTCTAGTAAACAAGTTACTTATCTGTCTATTTATAATCTGCCCATTTATTGGAATCCTGGAATTTCAGAGCTGAAGTGGACATTAAAGACTTTGCATTTCAATCCCCTTGTTTTATTGATGTGGAGAAAACATCAAAGAGACATGACGTGATTTGTTCAAGTATGCACGTGCAGTTTGTGCCGAGCTGATTTCTGTGTTCAATCTCTGGCTGCCTAGCCAGCAGGTGTAGAGCAGAAAACAAAACGGGAAAGGAGCACAAGCCCTGCTTTCAGGGGTCTTACTTGGCAAGATTTATGAAACTGATAGCCTGAAAGACTATGATTACCTAATGTGAACTTTAAAAACAACGTGAAATAATTTGACCAATTCCTAATTTATCAGCTGTGCAGTTTCTTCATGCAACTTTGGAGCTGCAAAACTATTAGGATTGATAGTTGTACAACTTCCGACTCTTGTCACCGTTGCATTCATTTAATCGTGTCACCTTTGTTTAAAATCAGGTGAATTCAAGAATTAGGTTCAGATTATTTTAAGAAACATACATTTTAAATAAAGATATAAAATTTGGTATAGATTTTCAATTAGAATATTCCAGTTCTGTGTCCAGCTCAGCCCATTAGCTAAGTAGCCTTAGTCAGACATCCTCTCACTGGGGCATGGCTCCCTAACCTATTAAAGAAAGGGTCAGGGTAGAAACTTGCTAAAGTTTCTCCGTGCTAACTTTCTGAACGCTGTGGTGTCTGAAATCAGAGTTGAGAATTCCGCAGGTAGATCTTGGATTCTGAATAGGTCATAGACAATATATCTGATTGTAAAACCAGTCACACTTTAAACCAAATGCTCATTTAAGGTCTTCTATCTTCGACGAATACATTTGCAGGATGTTAATGCTGGAAGGAATATTAGAGATCATTTAGTCTGATTCCCTCATTTTATGTTGAGAAAACTGAAGTCTTGAGAAATATGAAGTAAACAGTCCAAGGTCACAAAGTCAATCAGTGAGGAAGCCAGGTATAAAATTCAGGTTTTTGTGAAAACTAGTTGAATGCACTTTCCTCTAAATCATTAATTAATATGACTTTGGTGTAACTGACGCTTTTTATTTGAGGTTAGGACTTTCATAAACCAAAAGAATAGTTAAATCTTTAAATATTGCTTCTCCTGGTTTTCCTCTTTTCATTCTTCATATGGGTTTGTTCTGAAGACGTATTTTTTAAAGAGGGTAATTCCTTTCAAAATAATAAGATTCGAATGTCACAGTGTCTGAAATACCATCATCCATATGCATCTTTCCTTTTGACAGCCTGTTGATGATAGATTTCACGCATCTTTTGTTGGGTGGGTTGGGAGAAACCTGTTGTCTGCTCCCTTTGAAAGTGTGGACTGAGCAATGGAGACCTTGCAGCCTTCTCTTGCTCAACCTTGGCTTTTCATAGCAATTCTACAGATCTGGACCTGTTTAGGAAGGGGTCTAGTGCCATTCACAGAGTAACACTAGCCAGCTAAAATAAATGTTGCTGATCTGACATCCTCTACTGAGTAGTTTAAATTACATCTTACCATCAAAAGAAATTCTTGCATGGCACTTGAGGGCTTTTAAGCCAGGTCTCATCACAACTGAGTAGGTTTGTGAATGTCTGAGACCCTGCAGAATCTAACAAATAAAGCCTCACACCTGTTGTCTTGAAATATGGAGGGGGGAACCTCAAGAAGAACCCCTTTTCACAAAAGCTGTGAACAGGAACGCGGAAATGCCACGTAGATCTAGATTTATGGCTCTCCTTTGGCACCAGGTGATGTTTACAGGCTTTGTTGGATATAATGCTCGGTGTGCAAGTGTGGAGTTTGTCAGCCTGGTCGATAATACAGTTTTAGCACAAGATGATAAAAAATAACAAGCTACCACAAATGGCCAGTCATCGAGAACCTTGTATTTATTTTCCAAAAATTGGATCAAGTAGAATAGGTATCTGACCATCAATTCCTCAAATCAGACACCCATAGCTTGAAATGCTATTTTCATCACCCCTGAGGTCTCTCAAGATATATCATCTCACTCACAATCTCCATTTCAACCTCCCATGGGAACCTCAAACTTGAAATATCTCTAACTTAACTCACCATCTTCTCTTCCAAGCTGCTGTAGTCAATTAATTTATTAAATGACTCCTCATAATGATTGTTACCCGTATATAAATCCCCATGCAATGTGATATGTGGGTTCTAGGGAATACCTTGATAAACTCCATGTTTTTGGACTCCTGAAATTTCATCATGTGAACGTCATTTCTATTAAAAGTTTAACGTCTCTGGAAAGGTAGCAAAAGAAGTTATCTGCCATTTACAATTTAGAATGAATGAATTTATTTAAAAATATTCTAGCACAGTTTTTAATAATAGAGCCAAGGGGGAAATAGTAGACAGAAGACATCCTAGAGGATATAAGTGTATGCAAGTGTGTGTATGTATGTCTACTTAAGTTTTGTGACATAGTGAGAAATCAAGAGAAGATTCTAATAGTGAAATTTATCTACAATTCTTCCTCCCCCAAATACCCTGTGCTTCCTGTCTTGGAAAACCAATTCACCTGATCAGTAGTCCTCAATCCTCTCTGCATCAAAAATACAGATACCCAAGCCCAATCTCAAAAATTCTGATTCTATTGAATGTGGAAGGATGCCCTGCCATCAACATTTTTAAAAGACTCTCCAGATAACTTTTGTACATTGAGGGTTGAGAATCTGTGCCCCAGACACTCCACGGCCCTGCTTCCATCATCAGCTTCTGGCTTCCTTCAACCTTGATGGCTAACCACTTTTTCATGTACTGCTGTGAAAAGTGTTCCTCTAGAGTTTTGAGGGTTGAGAATCTGTGCCCCAGACACTCCACGGCCCTGCTTCCATCATCAGCTTCTGGCTTCCTTCAACCTTGATGTCTAACCACTTTTTCATGTACTGCTGTGAAAAGTGTTCCTCTAGAGTTACTTGCTCTCTCAACATGGTAAAATGAAGCATTGATCTCCACTGTGTGTATCTCCTCTAAGCTTCACAGTTCACAGCATGTGATTAAACATGAATGCTTTCCACTAGCTTCCCAGCACCTCCATTCGAAAAGATGCACTCAAGCACTGAGCACCCAGGCTTGCAGTGTTCTTCTGCACATTACACCCGAGAGCAGTAAAGCTAATTTAGTGGTCCACAGTCATTGGGGGTTAGAGTCCTTTCAAGAATCTACTGAGTGCCATCCTACATTCAAACATTCACACACACACAGACACACACATACATTTATCTTTCAGTAGATGCATAGCCCCATAAAGCTCATCTGTAGACCATGGATCCAAGAAACTAGTGTTCAGAATACCTAAAATGATTTCTTTTAAGGATTAATGTTTCTAATCAGATGAAACCCTGTGGAATAGTGATTGCAACCATGGGCTTTGAATTTGAGCTTTAAAATCTTGACTCTGTAACTCACCACTGGCATGGCGTTGGGCAAATTATATAATCTCTGTGAATTTCAGTTTTTTCATCCTTTAGTTAACGATAGTAACACCCACCTCTTAAGGTTTTAGTGAGGTTTACATTAAATCATGTATATAAGCCCTTTAGACAGCACCTGGTCACAATAAATAGAAGTTATATTGATAGAAATTGAGAATGAAAATAATCTTCTGGAAGTACTAGGAAGTTCTGAGTAGACATAACTTTGAGAGAACGCAGATTTGCTGGTGATGTGTGAGGGCAACCAACAAACCTTTCCCTTCTTATCACCTTATATTTGCCTGTCTGTGTCTACATAAAAAGTACATAAATATTAGGAAGGTTGTCTAAAGAAAGAAATACATAAAAACTAACTATAGGAAATTAAGTAGAGAAATGGAATAGTCAATTGAATAGTAAGAGCATGAAAAAGATTGAGGACCAAGAACAAAGTCTTGGATTCTGATACGGAGACCCATCTTCTTCCTCTGTTTCTCCTGTTTGGCTGATCATGGCTTAGGACCAGTCCTATGTGGAGACTGTTTCGTAGCTCTATGGAGATGACTGCCAACAGCTGGCTGCTGGGCAGTGCTATGAAAGGTTAAGTAAGACCCCTCCTCTCCTGCTGACATGTGTGAAAGAAAGACCAGAAGGATTGGGTTTGGAGATTTGGAATTTTTGCTACCAACTAAGATTGTCTTCTGACCCATGACTGATGTTTGCACAAGAGAGTAGAAAAGACCCACCCCTGGGCACCACTTCCTCTTGATAGAGGAGTGCTGCTTCCTGCAGCTTAAGCAGCAGAATAGGAGTGCAGAATCCTGGGGGCTCACAGATCCACAGCAGGAAGCACACACAGCTTGCATTTGTCACCTATACCCTGTTTTTCATAGACAAGTCATAACATTGGCTCCAGCACGAAACACACGCAACTCTAAGCTTGGTTTTGGCAGGCAAATGAGAATGAAAAAAAGGCATCCATCCTTCCCTTATGGAACGTAAACACCTCACTGCTGGGCAGAAATTTACATCAGATTTTCATATTTGTAAGGAAATGCATATAAGTTACACAGCTGAAATATATATATATATATATATATATATATATATATATATACATATATATATATACAGAGAGAGAGTATATATATATACATTTTTTTTTTGAATGGCAATTTTGAACCAGCTTATCAGATGACCTCTGATTTCTTCACACACACTTTTTCCCCAGTCTCAGATACTAGAAACTGGGCTTACAGTATTTTTTTTTATAAAGTGTTTTTTTTTGTATGTGTGTGAGGAAGGTTGGCCCTAAGATAACATCTGTGCCAATCTTCCTCTATTTTGTATGTGGGATGCCACCTCAGCGTGGCTTGATGAGCACTGTGTAGGTTCACGCCCAGTATCCAAACCTACAAACCCTGGGCTGCTGAAGCAGAGCACATGAATTCAACCACTATGCCACCAGGCCGGCCCCATATAGTATGATTTTTCCTTAAATTCTTGGATTATTAATATCAATGTGTCATTCTGAGCTTACTGCAGACTGCCACAACAAAGTCTGAGAGCAAGGCTGAGCAGTCGGATTGCACAAGGGTCTAATGGCAGGAAAGGGCATTGAGGGTCCAGCTTTTAATGAAGCCACTTGCCCCGTATGTACTACTTGACCTACTTTCTGCTTTGTACAGTCCACCTTACACACGTAGGTAAAAAGCAGGCTGTAGATGAAAACCAGATACTACTTCTCAGCTGAGATTTCCATGGCAAATAAATTACAAAATTAAAAGACATAAACCCTCACACATAGTTTGTGCAGCTCATTTATGAAGAACCTGATTCATAGACTATTAGAGTTTCATGCACAACTATTTACACTCAATTATTTAGTCAGTCTCACAGAGACAGGGTTACAAGATTGAAGGGTGCACATTTTCTGTTACCTTTCTCAATTTTTTTTTTTAACATAAGAAACAGCCATAGGTATCAAGATGCAATCACCTTGCAGTTAACATAAAAGATTAAAAAAAAAGTATTCACCATAGCTATCTAAGTAGAATATTAGTAACTCTCTAAACAAGTGGCCAGCCCAAATTAAATCGAAAAACAATCACAAGAGAAGGAGTGTGGGAGCCATAGCTCATTGCACAGGGAGGTCAGTAAATTCTCAAAGCCTGACAAGATGACTGACCCTGAAAAACATTGGTCTCTCCTCACCCTTACCTGGCTCAGAAGCATGAGAAGCCTAAAGAAGTTCAGGCTCTTTTAATAACTAGGAATCAGCCAGGAGCCTGGCTGAAAATCAGTTATGACTTCAAGGAGTCAGGAAGGCCACATGTCTCCAAATATCTTTCCATAGTCACTGGCTGAACCTGGAAAACCCAAGTTAAGACCCTGAACCCTGTTCAAAGGCAAAGTCCCTTCAGAAACCAGTATCTCCTTAGTAGAAACCTAGTAGATGCCAAAGACAGCTTCAGATGAGAGACCCAGAGGAAGTCCCCATCTTGGCTTCCAATTGTTTGAAATGTCGAGTTGAATCCACTAACAAGCAAACAGAGAATGACAACCCAAATAGAAACCCTACAGTTTGCCCCTAGGATTGCTAAGACCGAAGGGTATGAGAAATCAATTCAAATTCCTCCCAATGTTATGCCTTTTTCCTTTTGCAGTTCCAAGGTCTAAATAACTGCATAAAACAAATCAAGGGAAAATAGGGCCCAGCTGCCTGTGGCCTTTGTTGATGAATAGGGCTCTAAGTCAGTCACTCAGCTGTTTTATTACTTGTCTTTAAGGCTGATGAGTCCCAAGCAGACCTGCATCGCTGAATTCTCAATAAAGGGTTAGTGCTTGTCCTGCAGAATAATAAGAACTGCTAATGACACCAATTAAGAGCTGTAAATGTCATTTATGCTTGTTTGTTATTTTTCAAATCAATAAGGCTGGAAAGACATAGCAGCCTGAGATAATTTAGATTGGAACAGTTTGTGGGGACATTTTAATGGATATATTGCAATTGGGATTCTTGTTCTCCTTTTGGAGAAATTGTGTTCCTCATTGGGTCAATTCTGATATTTACTTAAAGCAGAACTTATCCCCCAAATGATTAAACACAGGGAAAATATTTAGAGCAATTAAAAGAGAGACTGGTACATACCTTTCTCAATTCTGTTCATTAAATCCTTCTTTTGAAAGTGTCCCCATTTTATCTGAGACGGTATCTTTAAATGGAATAATGAATAATTTAATAAAAAAGAAAAATTCAGAGAGAAAATAAAATTAGTCGTGCAGACTAGAGCACCGTGCTCTGATGCTGTAGGAATTGCACGGACACATGTTTTTACAAAGTTCTTACTCTTTTGCAGAATGTCAGAAGTACACTTGTAATTGGTTCATTCTGAAGATTATGCAAGTTGTGCATAAGGCATTCCGTCGTCCATCTGGTTGTTCGTTCTGCTGGAATAAGAGGCAGTTGGTCAGAACTCTAGAGATACGTTTCTTTAATTCCAAAAGTGGCACAAGAGTCTCATTTCTCACTGGGGGCCTGTTCTAGCAAGAGAAAACTATTAAACATTTCACTGAGGACGCAGCAACTGGGGCAGACACCCCATTTCCCATAAAACAACTGAATAGTACCAAGTATCAAAGCTGAAAGGACATCTCACCAGAGAATTTGAGAAGAGCTTACCAAGCTAATTTCTGGATGTTTGTGTGAATGCCTTCTTAAACTTTTCTATCATAATTCGGGATGTTGACAAAGATTATAAGAAATGGCATGGGAAATTTAACATTGCCACTGTTACTTTCTATCTCTGTGCCCGTTTCTCTCTGAGTAGATTTTCGTTTTGTTTGAAAAGTCAGATTTAAGTGGTTAACCTTTTGAAAGTTTGTGTTTAATTACTTTGAATAGTAGAATAAAATTACCAAGGGAAAAAACCCTTAAAAGTACAATTTGGGAAATTACTGTTTAAACAAACAATCAGTGTTCATTTTGTGTAAATGTCTCTCTGACAATAAAATAATTAGTTAAAAACTTAAAATTGTAGGTACTAACTTTATTGTGGCTACATAGCACTCATTATCCAGTTTGATTATTTACATCAAGGATAAGCATGAGTATCTGAAGCTGTAAGTTAAAATGATTTTTTGAATTAACCAAATTTTTAAATCAAACATACAATGATGCAGTAGGGAAAATTCAAGAGTATAGAAAATACATTCTAGCCATAGATCTTCTCTGATTGCTTCATTGGTACACATATGGTTGGCCTTTTGTGAGTTTCAATAGCGTGATATAATGGATAAGAGAAATAAAGAAAAAATAAAAAAATAAAACCAGATTTAGTTATCTGTCTCGGTATGCTGCTGCCCAAATTGTGTAATATAGATTTGATATAAAACTTGATCTCCAGCATTCTCAAGCCTGTCTTTGTTTCTAATAATGTAATTATTATAATTATTATATCCACAAGCTGTCTCTAACTTACCTCCCCACTGGTGGTCCTACTATTCCATTATACTTTCCCAGTTTTCTCCTTTAGTCAAACTTATCTACCCAATGTTGCCCAAATATTTCTCACACTCTCTTCCACATCATTCCCTCTATCTAAAATATATTCTTATTTATCTTATCTTCAGATATGAAACTTCTACTATCCTCCACAGACCAGTGCATAGTTTGCCCCCTCCGTTAAGCATTATCTGGTCAGCTCATTGAAAATAGTATGTCTAATTCATTTGTTTATTCCACACAAATTTATTTAAGGTCTACTAGGGGCTGAGCTTCGCAGTGTGCTCTGCTCTCCCTTACAGAATACTAGTTCTTTATTTGGACGTTTCATATATCACTTGCTGTATCTTGACTGATGTTACAGCTGCTTGTGCATAGATTTTTATCTCAGCAGAGTACGGTAAGTTCCTTGAAGGCTCAGACCTTGCTTCAGACATCTTCGAATTTGCTGCACTGCTGATGATGGCACCTTTCACAGAATAAATGAATGAGCATCAAGTTATGTATATATGATTCTGAGACAACTAAACTGTTTAGTTTGGGGAAAAACAAATCAAAACAGATAGTCCTGTGTCAATTTAGATAAAACATTTAATTTCTTCTTTTCCACTGCTTATCTAGATATTGTACAAAAGTGGTGTTAGATGCATTTTCTTACTTCTTGAATTTGGTTTATTTTTGCCAAAAGTGAATCAGAAGGGTTCAATAAATGGGTTGCATCAGGCAGAAATAGTACTGAGATGTGGTTTAGCATTTTTTTTCAACATAGGTGTGTACTCTACAGGTCACCTCTGTCCATCGCTGGCAGTCAGGGAGCTGGATGCAAAGGTATATAGGATCCCTCTACCTCCTTAGTCTGTAAAAAAGGGAATTGTGTAAGTCTTCCATAAGCCTAGGTACTGCCTGGTGAGTCCTGTATCAACCTAAAAACAACTCCACGTGCAGGGGAAATGGTGGTTCCTGATATTAATTAAAATGCTCAAGACCATGCAGAACTAGGTGGATAGATGGGGCCAAGTTTGGTTCACTATACTTGGTATCACATAGTTTCCTCTTGATGCCTCCCTTTCCTCATTAATTCTCACTTTGTTCTCCGTCTGAGGCTCCCTGAACTCACTCTTTCTCTCTCTGAAAGAGATCCACCAGAAAGCATCAGATAAACTTCTACGCTCTTGGAAGACAGTTCATTTTAAGCATGGGGAGAAGTTATCCTAAGAAATTTATCACTATCTGTTGAATGTCAGACTCAGGAAGTTGGGTGAGACCAGACATTTTAGGAGCCAACAGCCCTAAATTTAAAATTAAACTAATTAGATAACTAACATTTTAATCACTCTGTGGGAAGGTCAGTGTGACCCAGGGATTTGGGCTCAATAGACGTCTGTTTGACAATTGCATTTACTTGTTAGTTTTCTAAAGTTTAGGTAATTACCTCTGTTCCTGACAAAGAATCCAATAAGGCATGATGACCCCAATGGCAGAATGGACATCCACTGTTCATATTTTTTTCTTTTTGGAAAAAAATGTCTAACTGCTTCCCCATATGGGAGTCAGAGGGTCACTAGTAAGCAATATTCTCTGTTCAGAGAGAATTTATGTGAGTGTTCCCTCTCAGCTATCAAATGTAGGTCAAGGAGTCTCTCATTTCCTAAAGGAAAGGCCCCTCTAGGGTCAGGCAGCTCATGAAACCATGTATCAAGCCAGACTGGGGATGACTGGAGAACGGGGAGATGGGGGCAAGCTGGACAGTGCAGGGCCCACCTCTAGGGGGCAGCTGCTTGTTTCCATGCAGGAATACAGGCTGAGTGTGGCTGGATCTTCACAAGAGCTAGAAAATGGACTTTTGATGTGAAATCTCCCAAATTTCACATGTTGGCTTAAAAGTATTACTGAGCTATTAAAGATAAACGAAATATATATCCAGGCTATAGACCACTAGTTTGCCACCTCTGGTTTACAAAGCCAAATTGTGGTACAATAGAGGCTGTCTTGAAAACAATCCCCACTCCCAGCCCTACCTCTCAAATCCAGCCCTATTGACTTGATTCTCACATGGTCAGGTTCCTTGGTTATCAACAAAGGGAAAAGATACTTCTTACAGAAGTGCCTTTTTAAATGGTGCACAAGAAACTCTCCAATAAACACCTCTGAACTTTTGACGTTGCTTTCCTGGATAAAATTGTAGTCTCTACAGGAAAAGAAAGAGTAGCCTTTACCTGGTTCCCACACTTGTGTTTGTTTTATGGTAAACACTATCTATATCAATTCTGTATTTAAGTATTAAAAAGTAACGAGGATTTTTCAATTGCCATTTATAACTGCAACTAAGAATTTCCTTCTGCATAAGGCTTGCTTATGCTAACTAACTACTCAGTGATTGTTTCTTATTCTAATGCCCTTAATTAGATTTATAGACTCTTTACAGTGTTTTATGTTGATGAGGGACTTAGAATACAACGCACAATAATAAAATATCCCCACTACCCAAATTGTGCTTTTGCATGTTTTATTTCAGTGAATAATGAGTCTTAAATAATGTTCTGAATATGTTGTCGAGGATGTTCGAAAGAAATATGGACTGATGATCCATCAGGAAACATTAATAAACATACAACCACATAGAATTGGTGACCAAGAAAAAGTGATTCATTGGGCCGTAAACCATAAAAGAATTTGGGTCATGAATGTCTGCTACAAATAAAAATGTATTTAGGAAACAGCAGTTATACATTCTCATTTTTTAATTTCCTTTCGGTGACTTTTAGCTTGCCTAAATGTTTTAAAATTGAAGGTAATCATTGTATAACATTCTCAATCCCGGGGTAAGGAAATTTACTCTACATAGTTTCCTTTTCACATGACACAGCCATTTTCATGGTTATAGCTAATTAGCTTCCTTTCGACATTAGATACGGAGGATGTTTAAGCAACGTAAACTAGCTGTCATCCAGCAGCATCATAATCAAAATGGCATAAAATTTGCCATAAAACCTGCAGCTAATAACATTTATAAGGCACCTTATTACATAAGGATATTGAAGAAACTCAGACACTGTATATCACAATGCTTCCCCGGGGACCCGGTTCATTTTCCTAATGATCGTGTATGGGTTTACTTTAGGAGCTTTTATGCACATGCCTGAGCACAGAGCTTACCCAGCCAGACTGATAAGAACTGAGGAAGAGTGATGTCCGAATCCAGCAGCAAAGTACTAGATCTATCTGAAAATGAATCAGCAATATGGCCATCTTTGTCATTCATCAGCTAAGCCTTCTCACCATTTCATGGCCATGCTGGTTTCAATATTCTTCCATAGATTTATTTGAAGATGCTGATCCTCTACTTGCTCTGCAGTTGGGGGACTTTAATATTTTCTTCTCCATGTCCTACTTCTAGAGCCTTTATGCTTCCACTTATCCTCCAAGCCTATCCTCAAGCTGTGTTTTTTTCCAGGGGGCTTTCCTTAATGCCTCTAGCCCCATTGATCTTTACCTTTGAAGTTTTATTGCTTTTGTTATCTGCCCTCCACAATCAATGTCCATTCATGCCTATCTTTTTATTTTTTAACAAATTAACAAACCTAACAGCTTAGCCTTATCCAATCACCGAATCATAAACAATCAACTCTGGAAGTACATTAGAGCCTCATTTCAAACATTAAATGATATTTGACCAGTCCTATTTGGGACTTCTTTTTCCTGTGTTGGCTTGCTGCCTGGGTCCTTGCTCACAGCTCAGTGGGTTCACATGATTCCTGACTTGCTAATCTAGCTCCTGCCATTCCACAGTGCCTGACCTTGTCTCTAGTGTCCCCTACATTGCCTTGAATAGACTTTCTGAATCATGACTCAAACTATCATTGGTTACCAAGAATAATTGCCACCCAGAAGCCCTACTATCAGTCCCATCCAGTCATTTCCTATGCAGCAAATTGAATATCAAATATAATCTGCATGGTCGAGATTTTTGTTGGCTTGGTGATCTTTCCTGGTGATCCCTCTGCTGGGAATATGACCAACCTTATTATGTGAACCATCTCCCCTATCTCTACTCAGGAGAGTCCCTGAATGCCATATAACTTAGATGCTGTCAACTATGATAATCAGTTTAGCTTATTTCCTATCATGTGATTTAAACTTTGTTATACTCTAGCCAGTTTACTAATTATGTCATGTGTAAAGCTTCCTTTTATTTATCTACTAGATTATAAGCTTCTTATGAAGAAAGACCCTGTCATTACACTTCTTTATCAAAGCTTTAATGTGTTCTCTAGTCCTAGGCATGCAGTAATGCTCATACATTCATTAATGATTATCTTCCCAAAACAACTTGTACTCAACATGATTCTAATGCAATAAAGACATGATTCTGTCACCTAATAGGATCTGGCTACCTACCATTGAACGGAATACTACAGTCACTGTTTGTAAGACATGCCCAACATCCATCTTAATCCCTCCTTTTTTTCCCATGGTCTCTCCCTTTTTACTGTAAATTTGGTTCTGCGCAACATTCACACTCAGTTTATAATTTCTGGCTTCATTTTCCAGTCTTCTAGTTCTCTCCTGCTTCTTGACTCTTGACTTAAAGGGCCTTTCTGGCAGTAAATTTTCTATGCTTGACTCAAGTAACTTTCCATGAACTGCCCAACATACAGCCTGGTTAAGTATAACCTTTCCTCTGGGAATCCTTTCCCTGCAGATAGATACCTAATTTTCCCCACCTGATATATATTTATGTGTGTATATGTATATATACATATATATCAGATATATAAAACACAAAATATGATATTAGGCGATTTAGTATTTTAAACTCAAATCAAGGGGTGATACAAAATATTAAGATGGCAGGAGTTTGGAAAGACTGTAAAAATTGGAATCCACGCAAATTAATTGGTAATGATATAGATTACCAAATACCAAAAATATGCCAGCAGCAGGAAAGCATTATTAAACAGTCTCTCCTATTTGTAAAGGAAGTTTGTTCATTATGGGTTATAGATTACTATGGTGAAAGGAATGGGCAAACTTGAAAGGAGACTACATTACAATATGGCATGCAGACATCTATAACACTGTTATGAAAGGCTTGAAACTTCTTATGGTGTCCTTGGACATCAAGTAGTCAACTGTGTTTCCTGAGACTGAGGTAGACACAGAAGAGGAAATGGTTTGAGAAAGGAAATCGATCCCTTCATCTTAGAAAACTAGGATAGATCTTATAACTAGAAGTCATACAAGCAAAAGTATAGGCATTGTCAGGGCCAGCCTGGTGGCACGGTGGTTAAGTTTGCATGCTCTACTTCAGAGGCCAGTGGTGCACAGGCTGGATCCCGGGCACGGACCGACACACCACTTGCTCATCAAGCCATGGTGTGGTGGTATCCCACATAAAATAGAGGAAGATTGGCACAGATGTTAGCTCAGGAACAATCTTTCTCACAAAAAACAAAAAATGTATAGGCACTGTGTACTATTCTAGGGGAAATCATCGCCTTCATCTAGCTAATTTTTAATATGGTCGAAGAAGTCATAATACACAAGAAAGAGACTATATAGTGTGACAGATGGTGATAAGCTTAGCAGAGAGCTAAAATGGGGTTGGGGGTTGCCTGACAAGGCTGGGGGGCACTAATTTAAGTAAAAAGGTCAAGATGGATTTGACTGATATTGTGGTAGTAAGCTCTCAGAGAAAGGTGAAGAAGAGAACCATTAGGATATCTGGAGAAAGCATTCTCCAGGCACAGGAAACAATCAATGACAGGGAAATATTTTGGGTTTTCCAGGCAATACCAAGGATCTCTGTGAGGCTAGTGATCATAAATTTATAGTGGTATCAGTCAGCATGGTGACGTGCTTTGGTTTGTTTTGTTTTGGGCACTAGGGCTCGGAGTAGGCAGGAGTTGGACTTAACTAAATTTAGCCTTTTTCCCAAGTGAGTGTAATAAAGTGAAAAAGGATCAAGAGGGTTGAGAGAGCAAATAAGGAAATGATAATGAAGGTGGAATCTAAACTAAATAAAGAAGAAAGTAAGAACATGGAGAAGTGAGGGACACCGGAAAGGTGACAGAATCAACTAATTGTAGGTCCTTGTGAGGTCGAAGATTTAATGATCTGATGTTGCGAGTGTAAGCTGGAGAAGTGGGTAATGATCATCAGAGAACGAGATTCTTAAAATGGAGGCTGTAGAGGGAGTGGGTCAATTACGGTGGTAACGTCCAAGGTGTAACTATATCTGCTGGCAGCAGAGATAAAGTGAAATTCAAGATCCTTGCAGAAGAGGGATTGCAAAGAACCCAGAGAACAGGGTATTGGAGACATCATCCAGGTGAATACTGAAATTACAATGCAGGATGAAATGAAAGTGTTGGATAGAATGAGAATGAACTAGGAGCTAAATTATTCCAGGAATGAAGCAGAATGAGTGTAGTGTAGATGGTAACAATAAGAAAGAGGGGAAGATTCTTTAATATTATGGCATGAGACTGGAGAGGAGAAAAACTGAATTAAAGATAAGAGAAAGAGAAAGCCATCCATCCTACTCATCACCCTACTCAGTAATAAGTGGATGCAAGACAGAAACTTGTCACACTTTGAAAGGACAGTGGGAGGATCAGCATCCTTGGGCAAAGCCGGGGTTCATTCTGAGCAGTGAGTCTCATGACTATCAGACCCGATGACCAGTTTTTATAATAGGTATTTTATATTGGTTCTTTAAATCTTGGTCATAAAGCCATAGATAATTTAACCTACATAGGCAGTAACTTAAAAAAATTGTAAAGAAGAAATAAAAGTAAAGTCATTTTACAAAGAAAAGTCAATGATTATTTCAATACATAAATGTTCATGTACATTAACCCTAGAAGTCTCAATGCAGAGGTCAGATGTGTTATATTGGTGACAGCTGCAAGTGAAGACTGATGGGAGTATATTTTCCGGACAGCTCAAATACCACTGGCAATGTCACCAGCAGTGAATGATTTACTGAAATGATGACAACTCCTGGAAAAGTTCTAAACAAAACAAAGTAACATCCACCCTTGTTTTTCACAATTGTTGCATTTCTGGACATCGTCATGTATATTATCTATGGGAAAATAATATTTTGAGTTCACAATATAAAACTGTGTTGTGTTGTAGGCTCAAGTATTACTAAACGGCTTTTTCACCTCCATGAAAGTCCAATGGAACACCAGAAAATAACATGGAATGCAAACCAATTCTTTCTGGTGCAGTCTTACCATTATCATTGCAGGATAATGAGCCTAGCCCTGCTACTATGTACCACACCCGAAAGCCAGTCATTGTGCAAAGCAAAAGTACCCACACATGTTTTTGAAATGCATGCATGCTGCCCCTGATGAGAACAAGATTAATATCCACTAGATTATGGAAAAAAAGAGGAGCTTAAAGAAAAGTCTGAGACATAAATGAAACTTTGAAACGGTGATCAAGTCAATTCTCAAAGTGATTAAAACATAGGACATTTTGGACAAAAGATAACTTGAATATATACATACACTTTGAAGAGTGAAAATTGTCCATAATATTTCATGATTCAAATATTAGATGTGCTCTCTTCCATCCACTGCCAGACATAAAATGCACAAGATTAAAGAAGAGAACAGCAAAAAATGCTCAAAGGAGGCTGCAGATTGCTAGTTCCAAAAAAAAAAGCTGAGAATTCAGAAATTCTTTAGAGAATTCTATGAACCCGAACTTCAGCTGGGTTTCACATCTCATGAATATGCCTTCTGTATGTTTCTTTAATGTATGTGGGCATGTACGTTTGCACACTTGCATTAAAGTTCACTTGGAAAACGCTGCCCTTTGGTGATAGGAAAGCTTAAAATGAGTGTCGGCATTCATGTGTTCAACCTGCTAATCAGTTTCAGCCTCCTGCTCATCAGCAGGACAGCAAGTGTGCTGGCCAGACGGAGGATGATAGTGATGATAATAGTGGAGAGACAAATCAAACCTGAGAAATCGACTTACTGTAGTTCCAAATGCTCTTTTCAACAAAAAAGTTGAAATAATATCTTGTTATTCATAGGTGAAGCAGAACAACAGAAAAAATCATTTCCAATTCTATCAACATTTATCACAAAATTTCCACCATCAAAGACTTTTCAGGCTGTAAAATAAAAACAACCTAGTTCTACCTTCACACATATACTCACGTGCGTCTTCTATATGCACATGTGTTTTATGTACATAAATAGGCATAGTTTGGTTTTGGGTCATCAAATATTTCAGCACAGTTTTCAGATATTTAGCTCTCTCTTCTCTTTTTAAAGAAATTTAATGTAAAGGGAAAAGAAATACAGTTTTTTAAATTCATTTACACTTCAATCACCCATGTTGTTTAATATCAGCTATTTGATATTCAAGAGCCCTTGGGCCTTCTCAAACATGCTTTGGAAAAATCTTCTTTTTTTTTGCTCCCCTAATGTAAGAAGGAGAAGTAGCATTTTGCCAAAGGCAAGCCATAGTGAATGCCAGGGGAACAGGGTGCTACTTCTCTCTGAACTTGTGAATTTCGAATAGTAACTAAATTGGAGGAAAAGAGAAAGGCTTGGTAGTTTGCTGTGTGTGTATCCTTGGGCACCTCTGTTTGGTGCAGTCACAAATGTAATCTGTATTATCTTACAGAATGAAAATTTTAATTTCGTTCTAGAAAGATTCCCTTTGCAGATATGTGACTGGCTTATTTCCCTCTTCTTCCTCCTCCCCCTCCTTCTTCTTCCTTTTTACTTTGTGAAAAGAGTTATTGAGTCTAATTAACCTTTTCTCTTAAGACAATCTTTCTCACACTGAGAAATGGAGATATAGAGCAACTTAAAAGAATTGTGGAATTTTGATCTTTCAACTGGTTCATCATTTTTCTTCCGTTAAATTTCATGCTGATAATGATCTAGCCTCTAGTTCATTCCAGATATGTGAGGCTCACTGACTCCTGAGGGAGGCAACACATGTCCTTAATTATCAAAATTTACCTACTTCTCCAGGAAAACATCTAAGATTTATGGGGCTAGAGGCCTGTAAGTTTTGGTGACCCTCTTTAAGGAGAAGATTAAAAAAATATATAAATACAATTCAGGTATGACAGTCAGTATTTATTTAAAACGGTAAGTAAAGCCACAACATATTATACATGTTTAAAACTACTAAAATCCAGAAAAAAATAGTATGTTTATTATAATATATTTATTTACTAGCTGCTTAGCTCACTTATCTCGTAGTTTCCTGAAACTTTATGACTACTGGACGTTTGATCACCTCTACATATGACAACAATTTTGTGGTATATTTTTTTTTTATGAAGTGAATAGGAAGATAATTCAGTCTTTCCTTTGGTAAAGCTGATGGAAATGTGTTTTCAATCATTGATGGCTTGTTAAATTTTCTTTCAGCATCTTAACTCGTCATCTGTAATGTCACATACATTGTTAAGACTGTTGTTAAATTTGGGTAAACATCTCTCAATTTTTTCCATATACCAGCTATAAGATGTCAGAGCATTTCAACTTATATGTGTGTGTGTGTGTATGCAGTGACAAACCTGAAATCCTCCGTGAATTGATGACACACATTGACTGACTTTTGGTAAATGTCCTTTTCGCGGTGGCCCATTAAGAGTTTTATGTTATCTTCATCAATGTTTGTCCTTTGTGTCAGATCATCAAGAAATTAATAAGAATCTGTATACATGCAAAAGGAAAGGCCGTGTTAGACAGGGAAGAGTTTGGGCAAAGGCAGGGACCAGTGGAGACAAGGAGAATAGTTTGAATGGAGTGGAGAACACCAAGGATGACAGACAATAAGTGTGGCTGGAGTCAAATGGGGAGGTGGAAGATAGAGCTGAATGTTCAATAGTGGCTTTTAGTCTATCAGGCTCTAAAGGTAAGAAAGTGACAGCCTATTAATGGATTATTATGCATATGAAGTGTAGCTTTATGATCATTTTCATGCTAGCTCCACAAACACAACTCTTACATGCACTAGCCTATGGAATCTAGCTGGAGGTAATTTAACCATGCACAGGAGTAACTGTGTACCACATAAATATAGCCCATTAAATCTGCATTAAATGCATCTGCAAACTAATTTCCCCTTACCCAAATTTAAAAAAAAAAGCCCTGTAGCCACTCTCAAGTCACCTGACACAAAGGATAATTTGATAGAAAAGAAGTTAGAGTGGAAAGAGAAAGTGGTCTTAACCTATTGAGATAAAAATATCTCTGTAGATTTTACAGAATATATGACCCTGTAAATTATTGCGTGGGTTGCTCCCATGTTAGGCACGTGCGAATAAAGGGTCCTGAAGTGTGAGGCTTCACTGGCTTCACATTAATATGCCTCTGTCCTTCCTCTTTCTATATGTGGCTCTGGTTCTACGCTGGGGGGTTCTGCTGCATGAGGCTTTCAAATATCTGAGGACAGCTGTGTGTTTTTGTTCCTAAGTCTCTTCTCCCAGATAAACATCCTCATCTTGGGCTCATGCTCCACGGTATTTAAAGCATCTCCTCTCTGCTCTCCCCATTCCAGGCCTCCAGTTTGCTGTTGCACCTCAAAACGTGACCTTAGGAACCAAATCTAATAGTAGTCTTTTGGTGTTTATGGCTTGTACATTTGTTATTTCAAAAATTCTTAAGTGCTTAGATCAGGAGATTAGTTAGAATCACGTATGGACAACTGTGTCGGGGTATAACACTGTCTCCTATACACTGGTGGAAATGTAAATCAGTACAATCATTGAAGAGAAGTACATGGAGCAAGTGCTCTTTAAGTAAAAAAATCTGCATACTTTATTATCTAGCACCAGCACTTAACAGGTTCTTCCCTAGAAAAACAAGCACATGTGGAAAGTGAGTCATGAAGGAGAATATTCACCCAGCATTGTTTATATCAGGGAAAAGCTGGCAGCAATACAAATGTTAATTTAGCAGGGAAGTGACTTCATAATGTGGTACATCCATATTATGGCATGCTATAGAGACAATCAATAGATAGATATACAGATTTGTAGATTGTCAAGACATATTTTTGACTGAAAATCAAACAAAATGATCAGAATAATACACAAAGCATAACGTATTTATTGTAAAACAAACAGGCACAGTATACACATAAACATACATGTAGAAAAATACAGATGTAATTGATACTTCTGTGGAGGGCTGGAATTGGGATGATTGGTTAAAGGAAACTTTTGCCTTAGGTGTAGGTTTTTAAGATTTATTCATTTAAATGAAGAAAACATATTCACATATTACTTGAGTAACTAAAATTATCTAAAACAAAATTGTATTAGTTACAGAACAGATAATGCTGCACTACCATTCCCCTGCTTATTCACACACAAACGTGCACAAGTATGTGAACCCAGGAGAGAGTCTTTATGATTGGTTAAATGAATATGAAGTTAAGTGTCTAGATTTAAAGTCAACATACACACACAAACTATCCCTGAGTGACCTACAGTCATGAGGTCATGTCATCAGATGTAACCAGGTGTCACTGGGATAATATTAACGTGTCTGGAATATATGAAATTACCTGGTAAGGTGTTAGATTTTAATGGAAAAGATTTGTTTAAGTTCTCTGACCAAGAATAAATTCCTGAATGTGTATTACAAAAATAAGAGCGGATGGGAATGAGGAGGGGAGGGACAGTGGATCTGGTAATGATGAGATGGCCTGAGTGGGCACGCCATCCTCTCTGCTCCATGTCTTCATCCAGACCATGGGCTAAAACCAACTACACTCACCATTCACCTCATGAAAACAGTGAGAGTCATCTAGACTGCACATACAAAATCTCTTTTGAAACGCCAGGCATTGTTACCCTCAACTTGGTGATTAACCAATAAGCACAAGATTGACATATCTTTGCTAGTCATAAAAAGTGAGACAAAAGACTGAAAGGAAAGTCTGTGTCTGCTTGGTGAATGGTGACTGAGCTCCATAACGTCCAAAGTCTGTGACCATGTCCATGGCATTGATGAGTCAACGAAACGAAAATAATTGCCTTTTAGGTGACTGTGTAAGATTTTTGCTGCTGTAAACAAGGTCGTTGGATGGCCGATGCTAGACAACATGAACCTAAAAATAAATGATGTTGTTTTTGATTATTATCATTAAATTGTAATTGAAACACTCTTGCTCAAATCATGCTTGTTCCCCTCAACAGCAAAAGTCTGAAACTGGTCAGACAGGAAGAAATATTCATCAGAGGACCCTTTAACTGGAAGAATATTGGACCAGGATGTTAAGAAGATTTACTCCTTTTCTCTCTCCAACAGAATAATAGCTTCTCTGTTCTTTCCTTTTGCTCTCAAGCCTGAAGATGATTTGTGCCAAGCAGAGAAGATCCGAATCTAACGCTTTAATGTCGTTTTAACATAGTTTTCATTTTTAATCTGTAGATAATCCTAATATAATAGACTGTGAATCAATATTTATAAATGAATTTTAATCTTTTATATCAGATCCATTAGCAAACCCTGAATTTATTGAACCATAAAAGTTAGGCCAAAGCTATGGTATGTAGTATAGTCTTATAGTTCCCAATTGAATCACCAGGCACTGTAGATATGTTGCTTCACGCTGCACAAGTGTTCTCCAAAAAAAAAAACGTAGTATATTTGTCTCCTCTTTTACTTTTCCTTGGGATAAACATGGAAACAGTAAAAAGGGGCTAAGGCACCGCAGGGGAGGCAGAGCAGACAGGCTGCACAGCCTACCAGGGAAGCTTTCAGAGTTACAGTGGCTGTCGCAGGGCAACCAGCTGTGCATTTGGAATGAGCTGGTGTAAACGAGGCACTTTTAATACAGGACCAACATTTTCCTTGGATGTTACTCCATTTGCTTTCACTTTTTATTAGGGCATTTTCAGAATTTATCCTCCCACCACCAGATGTGCAAACAATGAATATAACAGTGGTTTTACTTCTTGACATTTTTTGAATGGTTGAGTTGAATAAAGGCAAGTGTAGCCCAAACTGCCAGGCTAAGTGTTTCTGGGCCCCTAATTCAACCACAAAAGGTCATGAGACTGTTTGTAGTCCTCCCCCTGCCCCCTTTAACCGGGGGTATGATTTATCGTGGAAGATTCCAGGACAGGTTTCCTCCCTACACTCTCTCAGCCAGCTCATCAGCAAAGCACAGACACATTCTTACACAGACACCGTGTACACACACACAAATGCACAAAAGCAAGAGGATTCTTTCAGAAGACAGGTTTGGTGTGTCGGCCCGAATATGGGCCTAGAATTTCTTATGGAAAAGTTTCTGACATTTGAAGTGTAGCGCTTGAAGTCGCTGTAGTCTTTTGTAAAACTGACCAAACCACCAGAGCACAGGGAAACACTCAGCAGGACCTTGACAAAGTACTATCACTGTGTAATACCCTTAAAATTCATTTTAAAGGTTAAGAATTTTTGAGAATTATCTTAACCCTATTTGTTTGGAAATCGATGAAGTCATGTACTATGGGAACCAGAGGAACTGCAGAAATGATTTAGTGAGTTCTCTGGGCTTTCCTGGAGACTCTGAGTTAGAGGTCAATTGCCAAAGGTCATATGGCCTGTGTGAGGCACAGCCAGAACCAGCACTCACATCACTGCATATTATTATGAAAAATAAAATAATTTGCATTTTCTCCCTGTTTCTCCATGGGCATGGATACTCCAAGTATGCAGCAAGACACAGCATTCCAGCTTGGATGTACCTGATGTTTCCTGGATTCCTGGAAAATCATGTTCAGAAACTATTCAGTTTCCAAAACACCAGGTGATTGTTCTTACTGTTCCCCATGCTCATTGTGGAGGTGAGGGAACTGCCTTATACAGCAGCCTCCTGAAGGAAAACCCTGCTTTGCTCTCTGCATCGCCAGATTTGCCTGTGTCTTTGGTCCAGATGACTCAAATCCTTTTGTATAAATGTATTGCCCTGCCTCTTTTGATATGATGTTACTTCTCCCAAGGATACTTTTAAACATGCTGGCCATACTTCTAATTTGAGAAGGAAGTTTTTAATGTCTAAACTAATTGGCAGAAGCCTGGTGCTTTACTGTGGAAATAAAATCTGGTGGTATAAAAATTGTAAACACTAATGCTTAGAACTGTAGCCAAAAAAAAAAAAAATTCCAGAGAATAAAAGCATAGAAAAGAAGAAATGAGGAAAGAAAGAGTAAGGGGCAAGGGCCATTTGTGGCCAGGATTAAGTTGTTTTCTATAACTCCTTTCTAAGTCCTCCAAAGGCCCAGAATCCTTTAGCAGCCCTAAGAGTCTAACACTCTACTATATTATTCTAAAATTGCCTGCTTTCTTCTGCATAGCTGCAATACTACAATTCTCTGCCTAGAATATTTAGGAACTTCCTGTGCCCCTATTTAGAAAAAAGCTGACTTTCTTGTACCTCTCAGTCTTTCAACGACTTACTCTCTCATTAGAAGGTGATAGACTAGCTGCACTGAAGAGAAGTCTATGTTATTCTGAGTGCTTGCTAAGCCCAAAGATTCCTTCAAAAGGACCTCTTAATCATAATAGTAATCGTTTGTGACCTGTGACCCTGCCACTCTGTATAGTTGATGGATATGGGGGTGAAGGGTCACTGACCCACAGGAGCCCATTCGGTAACTGGACATGAAAGCACTGCCCACAAGGACATCTTATGGTGGCTGATCATGCAGGTAACTTTTTGGCCAACTCTTTGTTGGAATACGTGAGTGGTAAACACAGAGATAAGGGGCAATATGGTGGCATGGCACAAAGAAGGCATGAGATATAGAGAGAAAAGGTAGTGTGCAGAAGCCACGAGTAAGGAATCATGAGAAGAAGCAAAAAGTGGATTAAGTGTTAATGGCTATAGAAGTGGTACTAGTAGAAAGAGAGAAAGGGTGGGAATCCAATGAGCACAGTGGAGAACATGAATGGGAGCCGTTGGCAAACTTTACTGAAGGGCTACTCCAAGACTTGCAGTCACAAAAGATTATGCCTGATCTCTAGAGCTAGGAGAAAGGAAATGCTAACAATTCCTTCAATCTGGAAGGATGATAAATGAAGTTCCATGTCTCATGTAGCATTGTAGAATACTTGCTGGATGCTTTGCTCTTCCTCCTTTCTTCCTACAATCTTCCTGCGGTAAATCTTTATTATTTGAGATGAATGTACACACCAGTGAGGGCCAATGAGCTCTGCTCTACACTTGCCATCCATGTTTGTATTTTACCTCTATTATTCTGGAAAAAGCTCTGCATAAATAATCTGTAGATTTTTCCTGTTCCCAAACCTACTTTAATTCTATCATTTATGTATTAGAATTATTTTCAAAGGCCAAATATAAAACACGGTGTAATTATATTTTGATCATGGGAAAAAAGAGAATCAGCAGAAATATAAGGACTGAAATGGTGGTCACGGAAAGTAGTGTATGTTTAGAATTGTGTTTAATAAATAGTGACATAGTGCTTACTATTTGATAATCACCATTCTAAGCATAACTAACTATTCTATATTGCAAATATTAACTCTACAGATTTTAACTCACATATTCCTCATAACAACTCTGTGAGATAGGTTCTATTGTTTCTACTTATGGATGAGGAAACTGTAGCACAGACAGTTGAAGTAAGCTGCCGAAGGCCTCACAGTGAGTGAGGGGAAGAGCTGGAATTTGATCTCAGGAACTTTCTCCAGAAAGTTCTTATCCACTACATTATGCTGTCATTCAGACTTGAATGGAAAACTCGAATTTTAACTGAATATCAAATATTTGTTAAGCACTTCAGTTGGGCAATGTGAAACCCTCAAAATATTTATTCTCTAAATCTAAGAAATGTATAATCTCACTCATGTGTCAAAAAATATTAACACAGTAGGGAAGAGACAGTCTTGACATTATTCTTATTTTATGTTTTCATTTTTGTGGTGGTTTAAAGCTATTATTTAATGTTAAGTAGCCAAAACCAATTCACAGTTCCTTAAATATATTATGTGTAGCTATCATAGTAACTCTGCAAGTATCCCAATTTTATAGTTCAGGCGACCAGGCTTAGCGAGATTAAAGACTGCAGTTCACAGTCACTCAGGTAAACATTTCTATATACTGTAGGCGCCATATTGGTATTCAAGTAAATGAAAGACTAGTATGGCCTGCTCCATCAAGAAATAGTTTCAAGGAGGAAATGAGATTTGGTCTTTTCTTGTTTTGTTGTTGTTGTTTTATCTATGCACTGAATTATGAGTAATATCCTAATATTCTGAAGAACTGAAAGGTGAGATGGGATTGAAATCATACTTCCTACTATCAAGCTGGGAAAGCCATCTTGACCAAAGGTTTGTGGACATTCTGTCCTAGTGGGGAAAGAGTAGGACATAAATTTGGATAAACCAGGTGAAGCCAGATTAAGGAGGTCCTGAAAAACAGCAGCGGAGTTGGGACTTAATGTGATAAGAAATAAGGCTATGAAGGCTTTTGAGAGGCAGAGGACATGATAAAAGCAGAGCTTGGGGAAGATTAATCTGTCAACAGTTTGCAGGATGGATGCTATTTTAAAGATTGTATATTGTTATAGTACTTTATGTTTCCTTGGTGGTGTTTTGTATATATTTTTCTCTCCTCTGTTAAATTATAAACTCCAGTAAGGCAGAGACCATGCTTTCAGCTGACTCTTTCAGTTTCCCACAGCATTTAGCCCAGTGCTGGTCTGTTACTTCTGATGGTTAAGAATGTAGAAAAACTATGTAATGATCAGGAATATTCAAATATTTCAGGCTATTTAGGACAGAGCAACAAGGTGTTCCCTAGGCTAAATTAAAAGGATACTTTTTTTTTCTTACACAAAGATTTTGGAACTCTGTGTTCAGTGATAGAATTTACTGGAAAGGAGGGGAAGGTTAAGAAGGAAAGAAAGAAGGGAAAGAAGGGAGAGTACCGACATGAAATGGGCCAATACAAGTTTCGGCTTCTTAAGGCACCAGAAGCTCCAATAAGGTTGGGAAATGTCCTCTAATTACATGTGGGTAGTAGGTTGAATAACTTCGCTAATTACAAAGACTGGGACCTGAAAAGACCGTAGAGCCAGATCGGAAATCCCCGTAATTATACTAGGGCCCAAACAATTTCCTCCTGTATCCCGATTTGCTCACATGGCAGGCAGCTGCTCCTTGGACACCGTGCAGAGGACTGTGATGTCATGTCTGGGTTCATAATTAAAAAAAAAATAGGCTAATAATATCGGCTTGGTACAGAAAAAGGCAATTGTGGTTATCAATCTGGACTTCCCTCTGCTAGGAAGAAACTGAGACCCAAGGTGAAGTGACAAGTCTCCAATAGCTAGTTAGTCTGAAGGAAGGATTAAGACTGGGATCCATACTTCTAGCTTTTGTCAACTGTTCCAATATCCCACATGCTGTTTTCTTTAGAACATTGGGCTTCTTCATTTTTATCCAACTCCCAAAAGCATAAACTAAGTGACAACTTTTGACCCAAATATTGATAATGACAGAGGCTCTTCTGGGTATATTTATAGGTGGAAACACAAGCTCCCTTTGCTTCCTGTGTCTGATTTTCAGTCCTCTGTGATGCTAGATTTACCAAAGGGAAAATAAGTGAATACCCTCTGGGACAAACCAGCATCACTAGAAGCTGCTGCATTCCACACTCGCTTGACACCTGCGGTGTGCAAGAAATTTACCCTTCTAATGTTATAATGCAACATATCAAATCTTTCCCTCACAACTACCTTTCAGGTTTGATGTCTTATGCATACATACTTTCATTGGGTAAAAAGAACATCTTTGCTTCTGTGGTTTCTTTATGATCATGGCTAGTCTCTACTTAGATAATCTCCTCCACCTCCACAGTGGTACTCTTGATAATGGGAAGTTCAGCTAGCTGTATAGTTTACATCACCATATACAGCCTGTTAATGGCCGCTTTATTAGGTATCTCCAGTGAGATGATGGGCCAACCGAGAGTATTAACACCTGGATTTACAGTCATCATGATGGAATACATCGAAGTTCTTTACTAAGCTGAATTACTCAATAACATCTTAGAAACATAAATAATCAAGAAGCCTCATTTTCAAGCCTAAAAGCCAGGAGTCTGTCTTGCTAATTGACCATGATGGAGTTATAATAGTGAAATACAACACAGAAAAACTCTCTAGAAGGCTGCCTCGGGCATATAACATCAATAAAGCACCAGTGATCCTGTTTCCAGACCCAAGTTCTTATGAAGGGCTCCTTCAAGGCAGGCTCATGTTTTGAGATGCAGATCTCTGGGGAGGTGTTTTAAATGTCTAATTATTTCACAGAATAGATAGAGAAGACTATTTCAGTGTAATTAAATGTGAGCTCTGAGATATTTCCAAAAGTTTTCTAGGTTTCTCAGGATCATTTTATAGGCTTCAGGTACCCAATAAGATTGGTTAATTCATCAAAGAAATATCAATAAGTAATAGAATCGACTAGAGTAGAATAGAATAGAAAAGAAATGGAATCAAATAATAGATGCCTGGAATGAGACAATTCACACCTGTACTTCCAAAACAAAGGGGAAAAAAGAACATTAATATAAGATTAATATGGCGGCCAATTTGACCAATATGAATGGTAATAATAATTACTCATTCCTCTAGTGTTAAAGCTTTATGATCATCAAACAACTGATCTTTAGAATATTGGTAAGGTGGGCATTGTTTTCACTTTACAGATGGTAAAGTTGAAGCTTGGAGGGATTAAGTTAGATAAGGGATAGAAGCTCTATGTTCTGATTGGTATGTAGTGCCTTTCCATATCCTCTGTTTTCAAGTGTCATATTCTCCTTAAAGCTTGAGTTTATCTGGTATTTGCACTTCCTTGTCCACATGCAGCAATGAGCTGTGACACTTTTATATGGCAAATGGAAACAGTAAGTATGGTTGATTTTCCACATTAATCTGACTATATTACCCTCTAGAATATTAGTCTCATGCTGATTAACCAGTATTAGCTGCTCCAAGGAACAGGATTTATAGCTCAATCTACATTACTAGAAAATAAAATAACAATCAAGTCTTCAGAATAGTGGTCTTCAAAGTATTCCAAAGTTTCCAAATGTCAAGATTACATCATACTTACAAACCACATGGAGAATTGAGAGAAATGCAAATCTGCCTCTCAGTTTTCCAGAATTATTTATACACAATCAAGGTAAACATCTGATTTGTGTCATTGGGAAGTCTATGTATTTTTGACCTGAGTCAAATCCCATACATTTTTTTTTGAAGTATGAAGGAAGTGATAATTACAAGAAGCTGATTGTTCATATGATGCTCTGTTGCTATATCTGAGCCCTTTCTAATTTTGTATATGGTGATAGCTATTAGCAACATGGACAGAGAATATGTGGCGTGTTGTGATCACTGCAAGGAGTTTCAGTGACTGTTTACTACCTTTCAAAAGTAAAACATATAGAGCATTACTTACCAGGAAGAGTTATCCACTTTCTCATCTGTCTTCCTTTTATCCTCATGGCCTCCCTCCTTTATAGTCTTAGCCTCCCATTCTTTCATTAATACTGGAAGGTAACTGTGTTGAATTATGCTGACCTAAGATTTTGGTCTCAGCCGTCATGCCACAATTCTTCAAAGACCTAGAGACATAGTAGGCTATCAAAAAATGTCTAACAGGCCCTATGGTTTGCTGAAATAGAGGAATCTATGCAAAGATGTGGACTCACTTTTATCAATACTTTGTTGGAAATCTCTCCTACCAATATGATTGTTGTGTCACGATGAAGGAGGAGCATGAGGGAAAGCAACTGGAATAAGTTATCATACAGTAAAGGAATGAAGGGACACAATTTTAAGAAGCAGTAAGGGACAGACACCGGAGGAATTTACGTTAGAGTCTTTGTAGAAAGAGTAATTAATACATTTCATATAGAATCAACCCATAGAGGAATGCAACGGAAGTAATTAGTATGAAGTTTTAATAAAGGATTTAGACATGTATTTAGAGGAAAGGGAATGCTGTGATGTACAATTAATAACTTTGAGGCTGGGATGAAGCATATAGGACATGGGCTTTCTGGCTGTTTTTCCCTATCCCCTCATCAGCCAGTCAACTAAGAATATGCCTTAGCAAACACTTTCTACAGCAGGGTCCCAGGAGTGTCTTGTCTGTGAAAATCAGGGAAATCTGAAAACAGCTCTGTTCTGTTTCAGAAAGGTAAATGAACTTTCTATGGAAAGCAGAGGTGTGAAAGGCTTTAGACAAACTCATTACAAGCTCCAGCACACACTTAGAGAGAGGAATTGTGCCTTAGAACCTCACACTGCCCAGTGTCCCTGGGCGCCAGGAATAACAGACAAAGTCAAAGACAGTGCATTCAATTAAATACTGTAAATGAATGGTAATGAAATACTGTAAATGAATACTGTGAATACTGTAAATCAGAATGAGACAGATGCATGACTCATCCTGCACCATCATTCTTATTCTATCCCTGCTCAAAGGAATATGGGAGAAGAGCATATATTGGGGCCATCAGCTGTAAACATTTGTATATGTGGTTTCCTGCTTTTGGGCAAAGAATCTCTACCATTTCAGCAAGAAGCTCCAAATGAATGAATGAGACATACAATCTGTGATTGGCAGTTAACTCTGGTCCACGCATGTAATCAAACATGTGACCTCTTAAGTAACATTTAGATCATTAACTAAATTTTATGTATGAATGACCCGCTGAGCAAAACAAACTCTGCTTTGGGCTTAATTGATTTCATAAAGTTAGGTTGAAGTCATGGATAGAGAAGGGCATTGAGAAATAACAAAGAAAGTCTTAAAAGAACTAGAGAAGAAAGGAATTACCTAAAGAATCTCATCCTCACCCCCACAGCATTCCATGGTGGTGACTGATATCCCAGATTTATCATCAGTTATTTTGGTAATTAAAGGCTCTTCTGGTGGTTGGATACCACATTGAAGTATGTTTATAAATAAAAATAGGTAAACATTAATTAAGGTTTATCACATTTATGACTCTATGCCATTACATCTTATTCAGTATTTCATTTAATTGTCATAAAAATCCAAGATAGGTATTAATAACAGCATTTTATAGATGAGGAAACTATCTAAAACTATTTAGCTGGTAAGTGGTACAGCTGATATTCTAACTCAGCTCTTCCTGATGCCAGGGTCATGGCAATTTGCCTCAGTGCTTTCTAAGAGCAAGATCCCATGAAATCAAATTGTAAAATGAGGACTTAGGGCAAGAAAAGGTGCAAGAAGGAAAAAGTGGCCAAATGGCGAGAAAGAATGGCAGCAGACAAGCTTTCCTTTCTTTCCTTCTTTCCTTGCTTCTTTGTTTCTTTCTTTCACTATTTGAGTGAGAAGCTCTATCTGTGTCTGCTTTGTCAATGACAGTGGAAAGCAATACAAGTTGTGATTTGGACAAATATACAGCATTTTCCCTTTGAGTGAAACGTTGTAATGCTGGTTACTCTTCTAGAAAACAGCGAGTCCAATGTTCTTATGTAGCACACACAAAAATGTTAGAAAGGCAATGAGTAGCCTCTTTTCCCTTCTTTCTGTGTCATTTCCCTACAAGTATAATTTCAAGCAGTGTGTCACCTGGAAAGAAAGAAAGGACCCTAATGCCCTTTAAAAAATTATATGTAGACAAAAGTATACTTTACTCATTTGTCAAGGCAAACATCAAGGTATTCAGAAAGGATAAAAAAATGTAAAAAGAGTTGAAAATCATTACGTTTTGTAGGAGAGATGTTTCAGTTGGCTTAATATAGGAGTGTGTGCATTATTCCAGAATCAAGTTATAAAATGAGATACTTAGTTTTAGGAAACTAAAGATTGATTTGTGCGGATTAAGGGAAACTCACATGAATACCTACCAAAGAAAATTAAATTTTAATTGTATTCATTCATTCATCCATTTCTTCATTCAACAAATGTTTATTGAATACCAACAGTGCTGGTCACAATGTCATATGTTAGTGGTATAAATGTTGAACAGCCAGAGATTGTTTTGTCTTCATTGAGCTTATATTCCACTGAGGAAGATAAAAAATAGGTAACTAAAATAAGTACAATTTGTGAAAAATGCTATAATGAAAACCACTGCAGTGGTAGAAAATAAATAAAGGAGTTGGAAGTGTAGACGTGAATACAAGAAAAGTTTTGTCTGGGAAAGTAAAACAACAGTGTAAGATCTGAAAGAAGGAAGAATGGTGCCAGATGAAGAAATAGTGAACTAATGTCCCCATTTTATAGATGAAAGTGTACAAAGGCTTTGGAATGGAAAAGAGCTGTTTTGCTCTAAGAAATGGTGAAAGCCATTGTGGCTGGGTCATGGTGAGGGATGGGGAAAGTGGGAGGGTATGATGTTGAAGAGACAGACTAGAGAAGAACGGCTCTGTAGGGGATGAGTAACATGAAGGATTCATGTTGTATAGAGCTCTTGGTTGGAGACTAAAACTGGTCTGAGAGTCAAAGAAAATGCAGAGAAAGCAGTGAGGAATTTATTATAGAATGCATGCAAGTTATGTTGGTGGACTGGCCTAGAGGGATGATAGGAGACGAGAGAAATGAAGAGACACCAAATAGATTTTGGTTTTGTAATTGAGAGATTACTCTGATAAGTTGGATATTATTTGAGGAACTAAAAGATGGCAGTGTTTGGTGAATTTTATTTTTATTTTTGATATTGTTTGTTTTTCTTTTGTTTTGTGCAGAAACACCATCCTCAGGACTAGGACTTTAAGAGGCAATAAAGGGGTAGCTTGGCTTAAGGTATAGAGTGGTTTATAGAGATCAGTGATTTTCACTGGGACATCTGGATACGCTTTACTGCAAAAAAGTCAGAAGAGCAATCAGTACTAAGTCATCATCTTTGCAATTTTTACTGATTTTAATATATTACCTGACTCTGACAGGATTGCTTCAAGACCTGCCAAAGAATAATGCTTATAGGCCAGTAATATTTGAGACAAAGCAGTAGGGAACTGCGAAGGCACAAAGGGAAATCGAAGGATAAAATATAGAAATAACCATGTGAGAAGAAACAAAGTGACTTCCATTCCCAGTAGGGGTCTGAGGCTGATTTCAGAGCTTTGTAAGTGAACAGACTTTGATAATAGATGAGAAGAAACAGGTAAAGCTGTTAAGTACCTGAAAGAACACTGACAACAATGGTGAAGGGGGAGCACAAAGAAATAGGAATCTGGACAATAATTTGCCCGAAGTCAAGGAATTCAAAATGTTGCTGAGGACCAGCTTCTCTGTTGATAGGGAGAGAATGGCTTAGCTCAGTGATTGTTTGTCCTTCCATCTATAACAAGTGCCATTTTCACTCACGTATCTATTCGTTCAATGAATATGAATTTACTGAGTTCCCTTCTGTGCTCTAGGCTGCTCTCTTTAAGAAGCAGTAAGTTAGGTTGTATTCTTTTCTGTTTGGAAGGAAGTAAATAAGGCCAACAATTGCTCACAAGGTAACTCCAGGGACCCTAGAAGGCTATGTGCCCACCTGCTCCCCACCTGTCCTACCCACGAGCCCTCCTCTTTTCTGGTTGCTGTCTCAGATCCTTGGTTCCAAGTCACATGAAGTGAGCAAACCAGACGCTGTCCTTGTCCTTATGAAATATTTATTCTGAGGGCACAGAGAGAGCATGTATTAAGAAATACATTGATATTAGTGAACTAAACACAAAATTAAATGAGAATTTCAAACACGTTGAATGTGGTTTTAAAATTTAAAAGTGCTTTCAAATGACTTCATTTTTTTCCCTAGAATTTTGATAATACCTCGTTTTTGGCCTGGCATCTCATAAAGTTAAGGTTCATAACTGCAGGTACATGAACTCAAGCATTTCAGAGCATTCTTCCTACACCTAATTAGCCAGTTGTAGGAGAATATGCTTCAAAATAATTTAAGGTTTCTGTTATATTTCCCCCATCACAACACTCTAGTCTCTCATTAATGCAATACCAGCCTGCATAGGCTGAAAACTTCAAATGTGTTGTATTGACTTCCTGGGCCTTGAAGTCTCTGCTCCTTGCTAACACCTCCCACAGTAACATTGGTATCATCTCAGGGCTCTGTAATCTTTCCAGGGACCCACAGAGTGCACAGCTCACCTTAGGACCTCCATGAAAGTCTGGTCGCCAGTTCAAAAGTCAGAAGGCAGCAGGTTTGCACCTCTGCTGAGCTGCAGGGAAACATGCTGATTGCAGGCAAAAAAGAAAGGCAAATCAGTCCCAGAACTCTGCCGTGTGAGAGGACACCTAATGACCGGCAGGTCACGAGGCCAGTGAGGAGCTAACACACTCGCTTCATGCTGCACTCTGGAGGAGGCAAGAATTTGGTTTGGAAGGAGGGAACTTGCAGATGGGCAGTGAGGCAACCACTGCTCAGGGCAATTTCAGGACCATCAGAAAGCCACCTTGCCCCTCGCCCCCTGCCCCCTCACATACCCCACCTAGGCCCCTCCTCTTACCTAGTCAGTGCCTCAGAGCTTCGAACTTGACATGAAGACTAACTGATTCAAGAAAGAGAGACCAGGGGTGCTGTAGTCTAACCTCAATGTTTTCCCTGCTGGCTCTGTTGCAAATTCTAATTCCCAACCTTCTTTAGGTTGCAAAGTCAGCGTATTGGCTGTAGCACTCCAAAGATATTCTTTCTTCAGCCATGTTTTATATTGCCACCTGATGAGCAAGCCCTTTTTGTCTGAAGTGGGGAAAGGATGAAATAAAGCTGGAAGGAGCATGTTCCCCTATCAAGCAAGGGAAATGCTTGAGGTGGAGTTAGTGGTTTGGAGTTGCACTGAAATAGAATTGCTCTGTTGAACTTAAAGAGCACTTGATTGCCATTAGTCCACAGATGCTTGAGGAGACCTCTGTGATGATGAAGGAAGAAGATCAATACAATCGATTTGGTATATTCCAAGAAGTAACTAGCTGACCACAACTAAATCTCCTCTGTGTATTATGTTCAGCGATTTAAAAGCATATTCATATTCAAAATGACTCTGTTATCACAGAAGAGTAATGGCAGTTAGACGTGAAATGCCACACTTTTTTTTTTAATTTCAGAAAGTAATAGATCTGATAATAATAGCCCTGAGAACTTTAAAAATAACTGGAGCCCCACATTTGTTGATAATTTCTGCTTCCCAAGATACTTTCTCCTTAAGGAGTTGTTATAAATTTATTTGCATGAAAAGGGCCCCTGGGCATATTCTTGGGACAGCAAAAAAGACAGGAGGTAGGAAAAGTGCATCACCTCTCCCAGCTGGAATGGCCAGAAAGGAGCCCTGATGGGATGAAGAGTGGTAGCAGCTATGTGGATCCAGAAATGACCCCATTACAAGAAGGTACCCTTTGCCTTTTGTTAAGTTCTTTTGTGCAAAGCACTTTTACTTTTATCTCATTTAATTCTTAGAGTGACTCTGTTTTAAAGAAGTTATGCACCTTCCCTGCAAATGACAAGTGGCAGGAGCAGGAAGTGAACTCAGTGTTTGGGCCTTTGGGAAGGAGTAAGACATTGGTGAGGGCAGGCTGTGCAACAGAAAGCTGCCCCTAGGGTTTTGGACAGGAGATGGCATGTGGATTCCCTAGTGCACACTTCCCAGAACCCAGGTTCAGCTTTGAAAGGAACTGCCACTTTATTTAACAGGAGGGTACAATTCTACAGTCTATAGGGTTGAGTTGTTTCCTTCATTTTGCACACAGAGCGGAGGTACTAAGTGATTAGCTTGACCAAAAAAGGTGGAAATTTGTGATTTACTCCATAAAAGCACCTGAAGTAGCCAGAGTTGAGCCTTTCTGGAAACCTTTTTTCTGATTTTCCTGCCTAATGAACATCCACAGATTGAACTGAGTTAAGCCAGACTCTGCTTCACATCGTGTAATATTTGTTCATTTTTACGTGATTCTTCTGCATCAAAGGCTGTGTCCCATGCTGACTTTTCTACTGATTCCACTTAGGCAGTCTTTATCTGGTCTTCAGGGACTCTGATCAGACTGGGAAAAGGCAAATTAATTTACTTTTTAACCTGAAACAGCCTGATTGGGATTGGAGCAGAGTACCTTAAAGAATAAACCAACAGGACAGGTTAAAGCATTTAAACTTAAATATTGTATGCAGATCTATCCCAAGCCAGCAGCCTGATTTTCTTGCATATAGTTGGATGTAGCATAATGCAGCAATTGTGAAACCTGTCCTCAAAGGAACATTAAAGGCTAAATGGATTTCTTTTTTTTTTTTTTTTTTTTTATTAATGTTATGATAGATTACAACCTTGTGAGATTTCAGTTGTACATTTTTGTTAGTCATGTTGTGGGTACACCACTTCCCCCTCCGTACCCTCCCCCCACCCCCCCTTTTCCCTGGTAACCACCAATCAGATCTCCTTCTCAATATACTAATTTCCACCTATGAGTGGAGTCATATAGAGTTCGTCTTTCTCTGACTGACTTATTTCGCTTAACATAATACCCTCGAGGTCCATCCACATTGTTGTGAATGGGCCAATTTCGTCTTTTTTTATGGCTGAGTAGTATTCCATTGTGTATATATACCACATCTTCTTTATCCAATCATTAGTTTCTGGGCATGTAGGCTGGTTCCACGTCTTGGCTATTGTAAATAATGCTGCAATGAACATAGGGGTGCAACGGACTCTTGAGATATCTGATATCAGGTTCTTAGGATAGATACCCAGTAATGGGATGGCTGGGTCATAGGGTATTTCTATTTTTAACTTTTTGATAAATCTCCATACTGTTTTCCATAGTGGCTGTACCAGTTTGCATTCCCACCAACAGTGTATGAGGGTTCCTCTTTCTCCACAACCCCTCCAACATTTGTCGTTCTTGGTTTTGGATGTTTTTGCCAATCTAACGGGGGTAAGGTGATATCTTAGTGTAGTTTTGATTTGCATTTCCCTGATGATTAGCGATGATGAACATCTTTTCATGTGTCTATTGGCCATATTCATATCTTCTTTTGAGAAATGTCTGTTCATGTCCTCTGCCCATTTTTTGATCGGGTTGTTTGTTTTTTTGTTGTTAAGCAGTGTGAGTTCTTTGTATATTATGGAGATTAACCCTTTGTCGGATAAGTGGCTTGTAAATATTTTTTCCCAATTAGTGAGCTGTTTTTTTGTTTCAATCCTGTTTTCCCTTGCCTTGAAGAAGCTCTTTAGTCTGATGAAGTCCCATTTGTTTATTCTTTCTATTGTTTCCCTCAACTGAGGAGTTACAGTGTCCGAAAAGATTCTTTTGAAACTGATGTCAAAGAGTGTACTGCCTATATTCTCTTCCAAAAGACTTATTGTCTCAGGCCTAATCTTTAGGTCTTTGATCCATTTTGAGTTTATTTTGGTGTGTGGAGAAAAAGAATGGTCAATTTTCAATCTTTTGCATGTGGCTGTCCAGTTTTCCCAGCACCATTTGTTGAAGAGACTTTCTTTTCTCCATTGTAGGCCCTCTGCTCCTTTGTCGAAGATTAGCTGTCCATAGATGTGTGGTTTTATCTCTGGGCTTTCAATTCTGTTCCATTGATCTGTGGACCTGTTTTTGTACCAGTACCATGCTGTTTTGATCACTGTAGCTTTGTAGTATGTTTTGAAATCGGGGATTGTGATTCCGCCGGCTTTGTTTTTCTTGCTCAGGATTGCTTTAGCAATTCGCGGTCTTTTGTTGCCCCATATGAATTTTAGGATTGTTTGTTCAATTTCTGTGAAGAATGTTCTTGGGATTCTGATTGGGATAGCATTGAATCTGTATATTGCTTTAGGTAGTATGGACATTTTAACTATGTTTATTCTTCCGATCCATGTGCAAGGGATGTCTTTCCATCTCTTTATGTCATCGCCTATTTCTTTCAAGAGAGTCTTGTAGTTTTCATTGTATAGATCCTTCACTTCCTTGGTTAAGTTTATCCCAAGGTATTTTATTCTTTTCGTTCTTTTTCTATTGTGAATGGGATAGAGTTCTTGAGTTCTTTTTCTGTTAGTTTATTGTTAGTGTATAGAAATGCTACTGATTTATGCACGTTAATTTTATACCCTGCTACTTTGCTGTAGTTGTTGATTATTTCTAATAGTTTTTCTGTGGATTCTTTGGGGTTTTCTATGTATAAGATCATGTCGTCTGCAAACAACGAGAGTTTTACTTCTTCGTTACCTATTTGGATTCCTTTTATTTCTTTTTCCTGCCGAATTGCTCTGGCCAGCACCTCCAGAACTATGTTGAATAGGAGTGGTGAAAGTGGGCACCCTTGTCTTGTTCCTGTCCTCAGAGGGATGGCTTTCAGCTTTTGTCCATTGAGTATGATGTTGGCTGTGGGTCTATCATATATGGCCTTTATTATGTTGAGGTACTTTCCTTCTATACCCATTTTACTGAGGGTTTTTATCATAAATGGGTGTTGGATCTTGTCGAATGCTTTCTCTGCATCTATTGAGATGATCATGTGGTTTTTGGTTTTCATTTTGTTAATGTAGTGTATCACGTTGATTGACTTGCGGATGTTGAACCATCCCTGTGTCCCTGGTATAAATCCCACTTGATCATGGTGTATAATCTTTTTGATGTATTGCTGTAATCGGTTTGCCAAAATTTTGTTGAGGATTTTTGCATCTATGTTCATCAGTGATATCGGCCTGTAGTTCTCCTTCTTTGTGTTGTCCTTGTCAGGTTTGGGGATCAGAGTGATGTTGGCTTCATAGAATGTGTTAGGGAGTTCTCCATCTTTCTCAATTTTCTGGAACAGTTTGAGGAGAATAGGTATTAAGTCTTCTTTGAATGTTTGGTAGAATTCTCCAGAGAAGCCGTCTGGTCCTGGACTCTTGTTTTTGGGGAGGTTTTTGATTACCGTTTCTATTTCCTTACTTGTGATTGGTCTATTCAGATTCTCCATTTCTTCCTGATTCAGTTTGGGGAGATTGTAGGAGTCTAGGAATTTGTCCATTTCTTCCAGGTTGTTCAATTTGTTGGCATATAGTTTTTCATAGTATTCTCTTATGATCTCTTGTATTTCATTGGTATCTGTTGTGATTTCTCCTCTGTCATTCCTGATTTTATTAATTTGCGATTTCTCTCTTCTTTTCTTGGTGAGTCTGGCTAGGGGTTTGTCAATTTTGTTAATTCTTTCGAAGAACCAACTCTTTGTTTCATTGATCCTTTCTATTGTCTTTTTTGTTTCAATACCGTTTATTTCTGCTCTTATTTTTATTATTTCCCTCCTTCTACTGACTCTGGGCCTTGTTTGTTCTTCTTTTTCTAGTTCTGTTAGGTGTCGTTTGAGGTTGCTTACGTGAGCTTTTTCTTGTTTAGTGAGGTGAGCCTGTATTGCGATGAATTTCCCTCTTAGGACTGCTTTTGCTGCATCCCAAATGATTTGGTATGTCATGTTCTCATTTTCATTTGTCTCCAGATAATATTTGATTTCTTCTTTAATTTCTTCAATGATCCATTGTTTGTTGAGAAGCGTGTTGTTTAGTCTCCACATTTTTGCACCTTTCTCTGCTTTTTTCTTGTAGTTGATTTCTAGTTTAATAGCGTTATGATCAGAAAAGATGCTTGATATTATTTCAACTCTCTTGTATTTATTGATGTTTGCTTTGGTTCCCAAAATATGGTCAATCCTTGAGAATGTTCCATGTGCACTTGAGAAGAATGTGTAACCTGCTGTTTTTGGATGAAGTGTTCTATATATATCTATTAAGTCCATCTGGTCTAATTTTTCATTTAATTCTATTATTTCCTTGTTGATTTTCTGTCTGGATGTTCTGTCCATTGGTGTTAATGGTGTGTTGAGGTCCCCTACTATTATTGTATTGTTGTTGATGTCTTCTTTTAGTTCTATTAAGAGTTGCTTTACAAATTTTGGTGCTCCTGTGTTGGGTGCGTATATATTTATAAGTGTTATGTCTTCTTGGTGGAGAGTCCCTTTTATCATTATATACTGTCCCTCTTTGTCTTTCTTTATCTGTTTTGCTTTGAAATCTACCTTGTCTGATATTAGTATAGCGACACCTGCTTTCTTTTGTTCATTATTAGCTTGGAGTATTGTTCTCCATCCCTTCACTCTGAGTCTGTGTTTGTCTTTGGGGCTGAGGTGTGTTTCCTGGAGGCAGCATATTGTTGGATCTTGTTCTTTGATCCATCCTGCCACTCTGTGTCTTTTGATTGGGGAGTTCAATCCGTTTACATTTAGAGTGATTATTGAGACGTGGTGGCCTACCACTACCATTTTGTGTCTTGTTTTCCGGTTTTCTTCAGTTTCCTTTGTTTCTCGTCCCATGGTTTAATCTGTTCTGATGTAGAGCTGCTACTCTCTGTTGTTGTCCTTCTACTTATCTCCTCTGCTCTTGGTTTTGTAGTCCCTTTCCTTTTTTGGATTTTTCAGGAATGAGGGTTTTCCTGAGGATTTCCTGAAGAGGAGGTTTTGTGGCAATGAACTCCCTTAATTTTTGTTTATCTGGGAAAGTTTTTATTTCTCCATCGTATTTGAAGGATATTTTCGCTGGGTAGAGAATTCTCGGCTGTAGGTTTTTGTCCTTCAGATTTTTGAATATATCATTCCACTCTCTTCTAGCCTGTAAAGTTTCTGCTGAGAAATCTGCTGATAGCCTGATGGGGGTTCCTTTGTAGGTTAGTTTCTTTTGCCTGGCTGTCCTTAATATTTTCTCCTTGTCGTTGACTTTTGCTAGCTTCACTACTATATGCCGTGGAGTTGGTCTTCTTGCATTGATAAAGTTTGGAGATCTATTGGCTTCTGTCACCTGAAGATCCATCTCCCTCACCAGATTTGGGAAGTTCTCAGCCATTATTTCTTTGAATAGGTTTTCTGCCCCTTTCTCCTTCTCTTCTCCCTCTGGTATACCTATAATCCTTACGTTGCATCTCCTAATTGTGTCTGATAATTCTCGGAGAGTTTCTTCATTTCTTTTAAGTCTTGCTTCTCTCTCCTCCTCTGCCTGCAACAATTCTATATTGCCATCTTCCAAATTGCTAATTCTTTCCTCCATATTATCGGCCCTACTGTTCAGAGCATCTAGATTTTTCTTAATCTCCTCTATTGTGTTCTTCATTTCCAGTATTTCTGTTTGGTTCTTCTTTATCGTATCAAACTCTTTTGTGACATAGCTCCTGAACTCGTTGAGTTGTCGGTCAGAATTCTCTCTTAACTCAGTGAGTATTTTAATGATGGCTGTTTTGAAGTCATCATCATTTAGGTTATATATCTCATTTTCTTTGGGATTGTTTTCTGTGTATTTGTTACTTTCTTTCTGTTCTGGAGATTTGATGTATTTTTTCATATTGCTTGATGATGTTGATTTGTGCCTCCGCATGGAGATAGAGTTTAGTTGCTCCTTTCACTTGTTTCAGCTGCTGCGGTGGGGGGAGCAGCTGTTTATACTTCACCAACCAGGACCCCTGTCCGTAGTTGCTAACTGGGCCTGGGCCCCTCTTCGTAGCCACAGTGGCCCTTTGGATTCCCTCCTCTGCCGTGGGGGCCGTCACGGGGGGCTTCAGACTGCAGGTGCCTACTGTTGTTGCCCACCTAGATGCGCTCTCTCCTTGGGGTCTGCAACGGTGTTATGGGCTTTTCCAGCGGCCAGGGGTGGGATCACTTTTATTTGTCGCTCGGTTGCTGTCGGCACCCACCAAATCTCACTTGTCCTCTATGGGTCGCAGGAGAGCTATTGGCATCTTCTACAGTCTGTGGTTAGTACACCTAGCTATGCTGCTTTTGCCCTGGGGTCTTCCAGCCTTGTGGCTGGCGGCTGGGTGCCTTCTACTGGTGCTGTGCAGAGGCTTTCCCTAAGGCTTCTGTGAGCCTGTAGGGTTTCCCCCTAGGCTACTAAGCTGGGTCTCTGGAACTCTCTCCAGCCCCAGTCCTCTCCGAGATCTCCGGCAATCCCTAGTCCCACGGGGCGGGCAACGGCAGCTGGGGGTCGCCCCGCCCTCTGGGCTTCTCTCCGGGCCTCTGCCGGGAGCTCTGAATGCTCAGCGTGGCCCCTCTGCTACCGGCAGACAGAGAGTTTTGTCTGCTGCCCGGGCGGAGCTCCGGCGCTTCTCCACCGGATCGCCGGACCCGCCTTTGAAAGTTCCCCCGCCCCGGTCCTCTCCGAGATCTCCGGCAATCCCTAGTCCCACGGGGCGGGCAACGGCAGCTGGGGGTCGCCCCGCCCTCTGGGCTTCTCTCTGGGCCTCTGCCGGGAGCTCTGAATGCTCAGCGTGGCCCCTCTGCTACCGGCAGACAGAGAGTTTTGTCTGCTGCCCGGGCGGAGCTCCGGCGCTTCTCCACCGGATCGCCGGACCCGCCTTTGAAAGTTCCCCCGCCCCGGTCCTCTCCGAGATCTCCGGCAATCCCTAGTCCCACGGGGCGGGCAACGGCAGCTGGGGGTCGCCCCGCCCTCTGGGCTTCTGTCCGGGCCTCTGCCGGGAGCTCTGAATGCTCAGCGTGGCCCCTCTGCTACCGGCAGACAGAGAGTTTTGTCTGCTGCCTGGCGGAGCTCCGGCGCTTCCCCACCGGGTCGCCGGACCCGCCTTTGAAAGATCCCCCGCCCCGGTCCTCTCCGAGATCTCCGGCAATCCCTAGTCCCACGGGGCGGGCAACGGCAGCTGGGAGACCTCCGTGCCCACCGTGTCTCTCTCTGGGACCCTCCGGGCGCCCCGAGCACCAGGCCGGGTCTCCCCGCCAATGGCGGGGAGAGACTCTCCCCGCGGGCTCAGGTGTGCAACTCCAAAGTTTCCCTCTGCGTTTAGGAGTAATTGCGGGGGGTTTAAGTAGGGTTCTGGTCACCTGTTTCCACCGTCGCTCCTCTGTTGTGTTCTCGCTCCTGCCCTAGATGTGTGTGGATCCTCTGGGGGCGTCCATTGGAAGAAAGCCGCTTGCGGGTACTAGGCTGCCCGTCGGGGTCGGAGAGTTTTCACCTATTTCCACATCCTCCCGGAGGAAAGTCCGTCCGCCTTCCGATGTATAGTCGCGTGGGTGTCTCAGACGTCCTGAGATGCTGTCTGGATATCCTTTGTCAAGCGATAAGTGTCCAAATAATTGTAGACTCGAAGGGCGAGAGACAAAGAGGACTACTCACGGCGCCATCTTGGAAGAATCAGGCTAAATGGATTTCTATAATATGCACATAAATAAAAGAATTAACTGTAGAGCTTTGTTGTTCTGTATTGGTCAGAAAATACACACATGCATACAAATTAACACACACCCCATAGGTGTGTGCCATATTGAAAACATAGCACTTCGCTAATCAGTCTGTTCACCTTGAATCTAGAAGGCAAGCAAAAGTAAGTATCCCATTCTTTCTTCTAGAATTCTTATTATCTAGATGTCTATTCTACATCCTGTTCCCTCTGGAACTTGTTTACTTCTCAATTGTCATAATTGAAAACATCTGCAAACTTATTTTACATTAAAATTTTAAAGAACAACATTGCAAATTGCTCCCTTTCTAGGCAGGCATCAGAGGTCTTAACAATTCTAGAGTCAAAGGTGGGAATCTCTGTTAGTACAAGAAAAAGAATGCTGGCCTGGGAACCAAGCGACATACTCCATTTTGCATTCTGCCATTAACTAGATCCATAAATTCTGGCAGATAACTTAGTTTCTCTGGTTGAAGAAAGAGGGAAGTGAAGTAAATAAGCTCTCAGGTCTCTTCCAGGATGGCATTCTAGCAATCCATGTTTCTGACACCATAAACATTCTAGGCACCATGACAGAACAGTAGAGACGATAATTTTCACTAGTATTCCTCAAAATAAAGCCTTTAGCTATGCTGTATATGCTCCATTCTCTCTTTCTCTCCATATATATATATATTTAAATTTTAAATGCTAACTTTTCCCTGCTATTGTCAAGAAATGGATATATGGCTTTCAATATTCTAGTCACAAATACTTAGCTGCTAAATAAACCTAGGTGTCTAGTAAATGCAGATTAATCTGTGCGTTATATGGAGATATGTGTGCCTTCTCTCTCTGAATGAGCACAGCCTGCGAAATTCATTTAACCTTTAGCTTCAAGTTTGATGAACCTGTGGTGATATTGCACTTTCCCTTTCCACAGAACGGTTTATAATAACAATAAAACAAGGGGAAACATTTAAATTGACAAAGATTAATTTATTTTTACTCTCCCTGGTGAGAATCTCAAATGACAATTCTCACTTTATAAGGCTGCAACTTTACTACAATACAGAGGCAGCCCAAGTCATCAATTGTGTCTTTTCTGGTGAGCAATTGAGTTGCCATGAAAGTTGAACATGTATACTGAGGCGCATACACTGAGAGCTAGCTATTGTTTTTTACCTGGCAGAGTTTGGACTGGAAAACATTTTATCCTTCTCAAAACTGCTTGTTTTGGTAATATTTAGATACTTCAAAAATGGTTCCCATTTTGTTTTAAAAAGAATAGTTTTGGACTTGTTTCCCAGGTAGGAACTTCAGGATATTTATATACAAACATGATGTTTGGCTGAAATCATAATTTCAATTCAGTAAAATAGAATGAGAGGTTGCTTTTGCCTACTTAATAGCAAATCTTCACTCACAGGCCTTCTCACTTACAAACCATTTGTTTTGACTTCACAAATACACAGAGATATGCTAGGAATGGTTGATGCTTTAAAATTTCCTTGGTAGCTCAAAAAAGTGGTAGCCATTACTCAGACGAAGAAAAAAATTACAGAGCAATTATTTCTATGAAACAACATTCTTATATATGGAGATATGAAAAAATTCCCTTCTTTGGGGTACTTTTCAATCTAATTCAAATGATCAGATCATTTAGAGATGCAATAGGTTTTCAAAGGCATATAAACATTCTCTAAACTTAAGAATATTCTTTAATGTTCATGTTAATGTGCATGCATAAGCATATGACACAGATAACAATGAATTTGTGAATTTAATTTGGGGAATTGGAAGACTACCTCCAAAAACAGAGAATAGATGCTGCCAATTAAAGTAAGGAATAAGCATCCACAAACCATCCTGATGATATTTACACTACATAGTAAAAAGAGAGAAAATCCTACCTAGGATTTTTGAATCTCATGTCTCAAATGTGAAATATGCCAGCCATCTTTACTTTTTATTATTATGATTATTACAAATGCAAAAGTGTTTAAATATGAAGATGAAAACTGAATTGGATGTCCAAAATGTTATAAATGAACATGAGATCTGCCATCCCAGAAGAGAGGAATGATCTATATTGTTATTATCCTGAAGAAGAAGGCGATTTATATAGTAGTGACAGTGCACTCAGCTCTGTACGGTGGGCGGACGATGCCTGTTTCGGTTCAGTGGGCTTCCTGTCTAAATAAGACAGAAAGCAAAAGAGGACAAAGACAAAAACTAAATTCATCAACAGAGTTACAGAATTGATGTCATCCATTCCACTAATCCAGCTCCACATGCCTTTACAAAGGTGTTACCAACAAACTCTTATAGAGAGACGGGATACCATCTACCCTCCCTACCACAATGCAAACTATTCCCAGACTTACCACACCTTCCCTGTGTTCCCTGGGATCTCACCCCAATAACTGCAGTTCTTCCTTTCCTCCCTCTTCTCACCCTCATCTGTCATTAAGTTCTGAAGATAATTCCCAAATGCCCACAACTTGAATGATCATCCAATGTCTTTTCTAATTGGCAGATGTTCCTTCTGGGCTCATGGTGATCAGGGAATAGAATGAGCAGCCATCCTTAATGGGGGAAGGATGGCACAGCCAACCAAGCCAGGTGAAATCACTTGTGTGATTAATGAGTGACAGATGTTCCAGCCCCATCCACGTCGCATTCAGGAACCATTCTTCTTTACTGTCCTCCAGGAAGTTTCTCTGTAGATGATGAAATCTTTAAGCATGGTGAAAAGAAATGAGAGCTCATCTCAGAGGAGAGCATTGTTATTCATTCAACAAATCCTTTCAATAAATATTTGCTGATCTCTGAGCTGGGCCTCTGAGGATGGCGAGGCATTTTATCAATGGAGTTAAGTATGTAGGAGGGCAGTGTAGAATGAAGGATCATAACGAACACAGGCATTAAGACAAGGAAGTGCATATGTGAAGGAAAACTGATCAACATATTTAATTAGAGAAAAGAATTGCTGTCTGGCCTCTATCTAACTCCTTTGTTCTCACATGACCCTTTAAATGTTATGTATGTGTGCATGTATGTGTATTCATACTTTTATCAGTAACTCCATCTATAAAGGTTAGTAAATGAATAAGGGTAGTTAGGATAGGAGGAACAATGGAAATAAGGTGATAGAAATAAAGAGGGAGACATAGCTGACACAGTACAGAGACATGAGTGTGTACGGGAACAAAAAGAGAGAGAGAATGCTCCAAACAAAGCTTATTGGAGGATCTCCTTTTATCACTGATTTTGCCTGGCCTTCCTTCTTCTCAGTTACTCAAGTCTGGGTCAATAGTAATTCCTTCGGAGCCAAAGGCCTTCTCTTTCCTTCCTCATTTAAGCAGTTACAGCGTCATTAACTCAGGCACACATACTTGAAGAAATGCAACCACAAGGCAAGAACTGAAAGGACCATGCTCCTGCTTTTCTTTTGAAAATTGTTTTTCTACCATTTGAGCCAGACTTCACATTTCAGTGGCAGTGTCCCAAAGCAAGTTAGAAAGCTGGCTCCTTATTATTTCCATTTTATTCCTTCTTTTCTCTATTCTCATATTATTCTTGAGCCTGCCACCTGAACGACTACTCTGATTCTAAAGTTGCCTGAGCATTAATCTAATGAAATCTCCTGCAGGAGTAAATGTGCACCACTCCAGGCATATAATAGACATTCAATAAGTGTTTATTGAGTATATGAATAGGTTGGAGAAAAGATGACTTACCAGCTACAGTATGAGGGAGATCCGAAGGTAGAGAGCACAGGGAATGAGAAGACAGCATTTTATCATAACACACTCTGGTCAAAATTGGGGAGCTGGCAAAATTTATCTTTGAATCCCTGTCTTATTTTCCTAGTGACCCTTATCCTCTCCTACTACAACTCCCAAATGTCAAGTGCCCTCGGGCTTCCAGCGAGACTGAGTACCAAAACCAGCTTAAAAGAATACATTTCTATTGCCTTGTGCAAAGAAAGGGTAAGTTGTTGTTTATCGTTTATTTACTTGACATGAAAAGTTTTCTACTGAACAGTAGGTAGACTGAAGGTAATGCATTTCAGACTAAGAACCCAAGGTTAAAATCCTGACTGTCGCATTCTAGTCCTATAACCTCTATGGCATTCAAATTCACCTTCTTACTACGATGATAATAATAGCTATTTTATAGAGTTATTTTTATTAAATAACCTAGTGGGTTAAAAGCACAGAGAACCAAGTCTGGCACAAAGTGGCTTATTAAAAACATTAACAACAGTAGCAATGTAGTTTCACTCAGTAAATGTTCATTCTCATCCCATATTTTCCCTCTCTCTTTCTTCTGTTTTACTTTTTTTTTTATTGTTCTGTATCTTCTTCCTTGAAATTGGTGGTCCCCATAGTGCTTAGTAAAGAGTCTTCTGCTGTGAGTTCTCAGAATATATTTAATCAAAATGGAACATATAAGGAAGTGAATGAATGAGTGAGGAAGTGAATTAGTGCTTGGTGGTATGGTCCTGTCTTCTTTTCCTCATCTACTTGGAAATCTGTAATCATCTTTCAAAGTATCACCAGTCTGACACATTGATCTAGAGCAAAAAAGTTTCCTGACTGTCATTTTTTAAATGAATTATTCTATTTTGAAAGTAATGCATTGCTTTTAATTCCACATTTTGTTACATCACAGATAATGCATTGCTCAATCCTCTATGGTCTTTAAAAAAGTGAACAGGTAATTCTCGTTCTTCTTTTTCCGGGATATGAAATTTCACAGTTGAAGAACAGTTAGGTTTTCAATCAAATAGCTTCTTTGGTCACACAGATAGAAGGACACTAAAAACCAAAAGATAGTATGGGCAATAAGCATTTAAACAAAGCTAACTACACAATAACTACTGTCAATGGAATTCAGCAAGCTTTGATGGTTAATATTAATTCCAATAGCATAGCTTTGTGAACAGGTAAGGGGCCCAAAGACCTTGAATGTTGAAAAGAACCATAGATCTTCAAAGTCAGGCAAACAAATGAAAAAAAAAAATTAAAAATGGTGGTATGCAATGAAGAACCGAGTAATGTAAAAGTCTTAGTCTGAAAGGGGGGAGTTGGAGGAAAGACTTGCAATAATTCTATTTGTAGAACTTTCACAGAGAGTATATTTTAGATTTACTTAATGAGCAATGAGTTGACAGCTCCAATATTTTTTAAACAGCCTAAGAGATCTTCATCATAGTGTCAGATGTTAAGGATAAAGACAGAGTGGGATGGTGGAGAGTTAAGATTATGAGAGACAAAACCCAATCAATCCTGCAGAAATCTTTTAGTGGAGAATTTCTAAAGAAGGCAAAGTCTTGGTATTGAGTTAAAAATGTAAACTGAAAGGAATAATCACGTGGATGTTTTATCTCAAAGAGAAAGTTCAGTGACACAAATCACAGCACACTCGTCGGTAGCATTATAAGTCTCTTTGCTTAATGTTTTGCTTGTTAGTCTTCCTATAAAAAGGGAGGATAAAGGCAACTCCAGCACTGGAAGGAACATCAAGACAATAATTAGAAACCAATGTAAATGTCTTACGATACTCATCTCAACTATCCCAGGAAAGTAAAGGGCCTGTACTCTAAGAAATGGAATGGATGCATAAATACTCTCTGATAAATGTCATGTTTACTAAGATATTTTTTTAAAGTAACATGTCATATGTTTCTTTATGAATCAAACTGGAATTGGTTTAAAGTGAACCCTGAGACGATTTCTGTTTTAACCAAGGAGGGAGAGAAATAGACACACATAAACACATATATTCACAGCTACATATGTACCATTCTCAAACTCATCTACCTTCACATACCCAGAGACAATTCTGTTTCCTGGTAAGGAATCCCTAAGACAATCATTCCTGGAATGTTCACCCTTCTGAGAAGATATTATTTTGTGATGTGACATTTTTTTGGTAACCATACTCTTTCCAAGATTAAAGCCTATGAATTTTAGATATTAAGTTGGTTAAACAATTCCACATAATATAAAATATGAGTTTAGACACCAATGCTATAATGCAAAAATGTAGTGCCATGGGTTTTGAAGGAACTGATGAGTTTTATTTTTTAATTTGTGCTCCAACACTGGGATCTCAGATGGGAACACTGACCCCATCTGATTCACTTCAGCAGCTCCACACTAAATACCTACTAACCCTTGATGAAATAAAATGTCAGATCTCTACTTTCTTAGAAGCTCCTGAGTAAATCAGATTATGTATACCTAGCTGTATAAGAAGAGAAGTCCCTAATGATCTTTCTCAAAACTAGCACTTGGCCTGAGCTAGAGGACACTAATGTCAGTGTTCTCTCCTCTGGTGTGAAGGAAAGGACGCAGCCCTCCCAGGACCTGTGGCTCTCAGGTCAACAATCCCTACCCAACTTTGCCTGTAAGCTTGCTTCTTTTCTAGCAAGCTTGTGAACATTTATAATCCTAACTCCTCTTTGAGAGAACTTCCTCCAGTATATGTCCCTGTGTAAATCTCTCCTCATCAAGAGGAGATAAGAACCTGGTCTACGTTTACTTCAGAAACTGGAAAAGATTACTGTCTGATTACTTGCCCATTTTTCTCACTCTTTTATCCCAAAGCACACACCTTACTGGATTGCTTGTTTGAACTCTCTCTCTTACACCCTAAGTGTTCTGTTGGGTGCATTGATATCATTTACAATTGGATAGAAACACGAAAAACATGTCTATATGAATGGGTCGCCAAGGACATGGGGAATTCAAATGAGCACACTAGCCACCTCAGGACCTCTGGGGATTCACAATGGTCAAACAGAGACACTTGGGGGAAAAAAAGAGATTTAAAATTGGGACTCCAGACACTGGGATGGAGCCTCACAGGAATATGAGAACTACTAATACCTGGGATATTGAAAAAATCAGATTATAAGCATGAAACATCTATAAAACTGAAACTAGGAAACCTTAAGAAAATTGCCAAGAGTTACACAACCATGGATTTGCTCATTCATATATAGATTGATAAATAGATGACAGATAATGCCAATGTGTGCCAGTTACTACAGAAAGTTATCCAAAGATGAAAGATGTGCAATTCCTGCCTTTGAGATGCAAATATAAGTCACAGCTCAAGGATTACAGAGCTGTGAGGAAAGTCCATCTGCCATAGTACAAAAGAAAGACAGTCTTCCTGTGGACAAAGCAGAGGACTTCAGACAGGAAGCACACTCGAGCTGGCATTTTCCAGATTAAAAAAAAAAAAAAGGGAGGTGAAATAGCATTATAGTGAATGATTACCTCTCTTTTGGATGCTCAGTCCTCAAATATGCACAGGAGAATCTTGTTGAACACACCTCCCATCACGCAACTCTAAGTGCATATCTGCATACTCCATGGACCCCAGGAACCTAGATGCTGGCTGGCTGCTGACTCAGTAGTGGGGCTTCTCCGTCATTCCAGTTTTACCTTCACTTTGGGAAGGCCCTGTGCACCAGAGACTTGGGGGTGGGACTTTTTCAGCCTACCTGTCTCAACCTTCCTGGCAGCCAAACTGCTTTCAATGTGGTGAGCCATGCGTGCTGCTGCCCCTTTTCTCCCCACTCCTTCCCCAGCAGTAACACATCCGTCACAAGAGCAGATTTGGTCCAAGAAAGCTTCTTGTCCCTGAACTCTTTGTGTTGCTTGCTCCTGCCTCTGGGGTGGAGAGATTTCTGTTACCAGTCTTCCAGTGGCACTTTCATTGTCTACGCTCCCTAAGCAAGTGGCTTTTCTCTCACTAACAGGCCCAAAGCTTTCACTTTTTGGGAGAAAAGGGTTCAGAAGGCCACAGGTATTTCATGCATGCCCCTCCTGTGTGGTCCCCATCAGCTCCTACACCACTAGCGGGCTTACTCAATCTCCAACTCTGCCCCAAACTTGCTCCTGAGCCTATGGTGAGGGCCCCCGGGAAAGATCTTGCAAATGAGTGTGGATTTTCCTTTGGTCGGGTATCCCCAGCAGTACCTGGCAATGACTGCTAAGCCCCACTTGGCCGTTGAGAGTACTTTAAATTTTCTCCTGCCTCTTGCTTGTTTTGCAGCCTGCAGGAAGTCCTTCCTCCCATGCTCTGCTGTGAATGACGTGGATCACATGTCCCAGCTGTCACTGGAGAGGCTTCTTCCTCCTTGTATTTGATGGTGTTGGTTTGCCTTGCCATCTTAGTACTCTGATGGGCATAAGAAAAGTGAGGATTTTGTAGTTTATTTGGATTTTATTCATTTTAAAGATGATAGTGATTTTCTTTGAAACTTTCTATATCCCAAGCAGAAGCAGAAGCCCATTTCAGAATATCAAAAGTGAAAATTTAAGGAACTAAAAGGAGAAATAAACAAATACTACACAGACGTAGTTAGAGATTTTACTAAGCCTCTCTCAGTAACTGAGTGTACCTATACCTACACGTTCTATAGATAAACGATTAGACTTAATAAGTAAACTGGGCAAACAATTATTAAATGATTATATTTTTTTAAATAGCATTTGCAATAGACCAAAATAATCAAATACCAAGGAAGGAAAATAAATCATTACTAAGAAAATGAAAGAAGACCTAAATAAAAGGAAAGATAGACCATGTCCTTACATTGGAAGACTCAATACTATGAAAATATTCCGTCTCACAGTTGAGCTATAATCAAAGCCATGCTATTCATAATTCTAGCATATTTGTGAAAATTGACAAACTTTTTAAAATTTCATATGAAAATGCAAAAGATCAAGAGTAGAAAAGATCATCTTAAGGCACAACAAAGCTGGAGAATGAACCCTTACCAGGTATCAAGAATTATTATGAAGCTCTAATAATTTAGATAGTCTAGTATTATTTCAAAGAGCATCACATACCCTAACGGAACACAGTAAAGATTCCAGAAGAACACGTACTCAGTCACTTCATTTATTTTATAGATGCTATTGGAATGTAGATAAATGGATGATATCTTCAACAATATAAGAAACTGAACAATGATCAAGCTATATATAAAAATGGAATTCTGACCCACAACCTGCAGCAACCAGCCTGGAAGTCAAACCACAACCTCTGCAGCAAAATATGCAGGAAGTCAAACCACAACCTCTGAGGCAATGGGCTCAAAATGGCCAGGACTTGATTAATAACTGACAGCCTCCCTAAACCTGGCTGCTGCTTCCAACTTAGGAGCAACTAGAAAAAGCCAAATATGCTTCTCTAACCATTTACACAGGAGGCCCCACTTCTAGTTTGTCTGCTTCCAGCTTCCCCAGGCCAACAGCCTCCAACAGGGCATACCTCAGTCCTTCCGCTTTTTCACTATAAAGCTTTCCCACTCCTCTGCCTGCCTTCAAGTCTCTGCCAAATGCAAACGAGGTGGCTGATTGGCTTGCTATGGCAACCTCTGGCCAGTCTTTGCTTGTTTATTTTCATAAGTATTACAGTATCAATTGGATATCTACATATGTAAACAATGAATCTCGACCCCCTTCTTCACAGCACATACAAAAACAAACTCCAGATAGCTTATTGACATAAACGTAAAAGACAATAAAAATAATATAGCAGTATTAGATAATATCTTCATGACTTTGTGGTAAGCAATTACATTATTTTCTACTTTACACCAAAAAGCTTAACACAAGGATAAAATCGATGAATTGAACTTCACTAAACTTAAAAATCTCTAATAAGTCAAAAAATCCTTAAGAGATTGAGTAGTCTAGTGATAGCAGCAGAGGTGAAAGTTTAGCAGAAGTCCCCTTATTAGTGGGCCTGTCACCACAATGGTGTCATGGGAGATCCAGCAGTAACGAGATTAAGACCTTTCTTGTACCATTATGTGCCTGCAGTTTTTACTGTCTGGATTTCTTTAGTTTTTGCCCACTTTCATGACTATGACTCTCCAGCATTCCCATGGCTTCTATAAGATACTCAATAGCTCATAATATCTTTTCTGCATGAATTTGCTAGAGTTGATTTCTGTTTCTTGCAACTAAGGATCTCGGTTAAAAAACAAAAGTATAAGAAATGAAATATTGCAAGTTACTAACCCCGAAATGTGAAACAAGCTAATCAGAGAAGAAGTAGTACAAGAAAGAGAGGGCCTCAGTATTCCAGGCTGGTATATTTGAAATACTAACTATGTGATAGTAAAAATGATATTTGAACCACAGCTTTTGCATATTGAAAATCAGATCATAGATATATCAAGAACAACAATAGTCTAGAAAAAAGAACGAGTGTATTGAAATACTTACCAGATATAGAAAGAAACAAAGACACAAGCTTAGCCTAATAATGGCTACTTTGAAAGCAGTAAAAATGAAAGTGCATCATTGTTAACAGAGAATCTCCTGTGTTATAAGATCTAAAATTTCAAATGCTGCCTTCACATCTTTGATCCTCACGATGTGCTGAAGGCCTAAATGTGAGTTCCCCGCTCTGTAAGATTTGCACCACATGCAATGGAAAAGGCTCCCCTCTAAGTTAGTTCTTCTATCAGTCGGGCCAGCTGCACCCCACCCACTCCTCAACCTAATGTGTTTCACCTCCCTAGTAGTCCTCAAAAGTTTCAATGAAGCCAATCACATCCTCCCATGGGAACCGGGGGCACCACACCCGCTTGTACTACAAAACTTGCCTCCCACAATCCCTTCTGATTCATTGTGCTCCCGTTTGCAACCCCTGTGTGATGCTGCATGGCATGCAGTGCCCTCCTTTCCCACGTTGTGAATACAGATGACTAATAAACTGCTGTCAATCTCATCTTTCCAGTGTCAGGTGTCTGGTGTTCTGCTATCTTGTACTATTTAGGATCCCTCTATCACCAATGTGGTGAATGGGAGGTGATCAGTGAACTTTTCTGCCTGCAGACTAAGCCAATTGGCTCACAGTCTAGATAGCTGGAGAACAGAAGGACTTAAAAAGCCAAATATTCTTTCCCAAGTTAGGTTTGCATAAGAAAAGTTAGGCAGTAGATAACATAACATAATATGGCACCATGCAAGCTTAACACAGAGACCTTTTCAAGGATCTCCTGGAGGTATGCTATGATTACAAAGAGGACAGCTGAGTTCCTTATGAAGATGCAGCCTGAGGACAAGAGCAAATTATCAGCATCTCTCCACCAGAATCTGTCCTTGTGAATCACCTAATGGCAGAATCACCTAGAGACCATGATTAATATAGACACTTTTAAAGTAAGGGCTTCAGAGATGGACAGAGCTTTGAAACATTTTGCCTGGGAGATAAAGATCCCCTGACTCAAGTACTCTGATGAGACAAAATCTATGGCTCTAGCCAAAAGCCCAGTTGTGTTCCAAAGTCAATCAGCCCCTCAGCCAGACAATTTGGTGTAGACATGTGAAGTTTGAAACTGCTACAGCCATTCTGCCATTAGGAAAATAAACCTGACATTCCAGAAGACAGAGAAAAAAGACCAGAAGAAACTGGCTCTTTGGCATCTTTGAGCTATTGGGTCAAACAAATTCTGAAGTCAGCCTTACCCCTGGCCTTCCCAGGTATGTGCAATCACAAATCCTCTGTATTGCTTAAGTCGATTTGAGGGTTTTTTTTTTCCTATAACTTGTTCTTCCTGATATAACTCTCCAGTCAGAGAGCCATAAACCAATAGTTTTCTAAACTCCTAAGAAAAAAAGAGATGAGACATAATTATTGAGATATTTCTAGACACCTTAACATTAAATTAGACCTCTGAACCTCTGAAATGATCAATTCTTGATGGTTTTCAGGGAAAGAAGAATTCACAGCCATGGAGTAGATAGAAAGTAAAGGAAATCAGAAGTGGAAGTAAACAATAATGGTAGAACGCAGGGAAGAAACGGGGACAGTTAAGACCAGGAAGAAGTCCAGATGAGTGGTACTTATGAGTGACAAATGGAAGATAAAAATGATCAAACCGGAGCCCATGTAGACAGGAGAGAATTACAGCTACAAGTTAGGAAATAAGAAAGAAATCTTTTCAAGAGCACCATATGGATCCAAATGGCAAAGCTGTAAGTTATCCTGTAATAATCTTGGTCAGTATTTCTAAATCTTTCTAAAATTTGATTAAAACCTAACAAGTGGTAGAGGACTCTGTTGTAGGAGGAACACAAAGAAAGGAAAAGTTACTAGTTATAATTATGTTCTTCCAAACTGTGAAATATCCAGGGTTAAATTTCAGTACATTTCCACTCTCCTCTTTGTGACTTTTTTCCTATACATTTTTTGCTCCATTTCTTATATATCCATAAAAAGTCTTTTTCTATCCATAAAGTTCTGTCATGGACTCAGGGAATCACAGCATGTGTTCCATCCCATCCTACTGGTGGGCTTAGCCAAATTCAAACTGAATGAATTTGTATGCATCCCATACATATGACTTCCTTGATAAATTTTAAGGTGAGCACCGAAAGGATGTAGAAATGTTAAAGGAAGGCAGATCCTGTATGTCAAATGGAAATACTTGTGAATAAAGCAAAGCTTGCTTGGAAGGGATAGGTTGAGTGACTGGGCCACATTTATGCTCATTGTTCTCATGGCTTCCCATCACCTTCAGAATAAAATTCAATTCTGTACACAACACATAATCATTATATATACTCTACCTACCTGACTAGCCCAGTCTATGGCCATTTTTTTTACTTGACACTTTGACAAAAATGGAACGTGTGTACTTCCTATAATAGACTCTTCCTCATTGTCTTAAAACACATGTAATTTTTGTATGGAGTACATTTCTACCTACCTGTTACCACCACCACACATTTATAGGTAACATCTTTAGTAAAACTTTCTTGTCATATCCAGACTGGTTTAAATGTCCCAGTATTCCTCAATTATCCTTGTATTACAGCACACTATTTTGAAATTTCAATCACTTGCTTATCTCCCTGGCCAATGGACAGGGAATATGTGTTATATATATATCTATTCTTATAGTATCTGCATAGTGCTTTGCATTTACTGGGCTCATAAGAAATATCTGCTGTATGAATGAATGAATGAGGACAGGAAGGCCAGCTTTATAAACTGATAGTAAAACATATTGGTTATTTTGATGTGAACTATAAAGTGCTTCTGAAACACAACAATGTTCTATTTAGAAGCGGGAATTTAAATACCAGAATTCTTTTCTTAGTTTAACTTATGACTTTGATTCCTGTTCAATGTAAGTGTTGTTTGAAAGGATAATTCTTTATTATCCATTTCTAGGCTATCCAGATTGATCATGTTGACAACTGAATTTCCTCCTCTAGGTTTACCTGCTCTTCCCTCACTCCCCTTGGTCCAAATATGCTGCCTCAGGAGGTTGATCCAGCCCTGTGCACAGGGTCAGCGTTTTTGAAGAGTTATAGTTTTTAGATTTCTGATAGCTTCTTAGTGATGGGTACAAGAGCACATACACTCCCAAGAGAGAAAGGAGGGACACCTATGAAGGGGGAATGAAGAAATTTGGGGAACTGAAATTTCAAAATTTCAAGTAAACTGAAAGTCAATATACCTGTGTGGAAAGGTGGGTTTTCCTGGTCCAGGATGAATACAGTCATGCATTGTTTAACGACGGGGATATGTTCTGAGAAATGTGTCGTTAGCTAATTTCGTCATTGTGCGAACATCATAGAGTGTACGTACACAAACCCAATGGCATAGCCTACTACGTACCTAGACTATGCGGTACTAATCTTATAGGACCACTGTCATATATATGGTCCATCAATGACTGAAACGTTGTTATGCAGTTTATAACTGTATTTTAACCAACTCACTAAATGGTGGAAATAAAGAAATTCTATACAGAGAAACTGACATTTGGGATATAATTAATATCTCAAATGAAATAATATCAAACTTTAAAAAGTGAGCTAAGTTACTCCAATTGAACCTTTGCACTTTGACCTTCATTAGTTTCTTTTGTTTGCTTCCTAAGGGGAATAGACAGAAAGTAAACCCCTTGATAGTTTTTCGTGCAGAGAATGGATGGTGTTAGTATCACAGAGCCCTTACCAACAAGGCCACATTGCTTATCACTGCCAGATGAATTATTCACCATTTCAGCCTTCTTTCAACATTGGGATATGGAAAGAAGGTGAACTTTACAGACAGCTTTGCACTTGTGGGGTCAGCCAAGCACTTATCTTCAGAGCAACAGAGGAATGTGAATTTTACAAGGTCCCCTACTTCATTCTACTGCAATGGAAATCCAACCAGGACCTTATCAGCCCGAGAGATCAGCCTTGGAGCTATAAGAGAATAAACTCACCTTGAAAAGAATAAACTCAGGCAGGGAAAAGGATGAATTTTATTGCAGTTAATTTGGAGTTTCAGATATGAAGCTGCCTTCAATTTGTGCATAAGCATCACTTCTTACCTTTTAATTGGGACTTCCTATCTCTCTTCCATACCTCAAAAAAATACTGAACTCAGGCTTTTCTGTGTTTCTCTTACTCTGTTACCCTAGATGCTAGTAATCCCTCAGCCATTTAACTTTCCTCAAATACAGGATGGGATTTTAGGCCCTATTATCAAGTTTGCCATATTTATCTTTCATCTTCCTCTTTGCACTCTTTTTTTTCCCCATCCTGGGTCCTTTTGCCCTTCTTCTCTTTGTTTTAATCTCACTTGCTGCTCTCAGCAAGTGAAGTGGTAACTAATTTATAATGAAGTTAGATAATTCATAAGTTCTTTTATCCAGAAGGAATTTTTATTTTATTTAAAGAAGGCACAAAGCAAGAAGTAACCCAAATAGGTTAGTTTCTTGGAAGTTTTTTATTCACATTTTCATTACCTTCATTCTAAAAAGATTATTTAAGCACTTCCTATGTGCCACACTCTGCAAACTGGAGATGGGTGAAAAACACAAGTATTGTCCTTAGGGAACATACTTTCTCGTGAAGACACAAACATGAGGCAATTATGATGGAGGGGTGATAAAGGGAATGATGGGGGCAGACTAAGGTGTATGTGCCAACAGTCTTTCTACTGAGTTTCTCACATTGCTCAGGGACAATGTTTTTCCTAAGGATATGAAGGTTTGGGAAGTGTTGGAGATGTCAAACTCCAGGTCCTCAGTGGTTCATATATCATCTCTCCTGATGCTGATCTTCCTATCAGGTTATACTTTTCTGCCTACCCTCTCACAATCGCCATTCTTGAACTTTAAAAAAGAAAAGCTTACTAAGGCGTATCATCCTAATATCTCCCTGAACTTACATCTAAACAAACGAACAGTTCAAAGCAGTGGTTTCTGGGCTGAGAAAGTGAATGACTTTGATGGTTAAAAAGTCCTCTTACATGGGGCTGGCCCCGTGGCCGAGTGGTTAAGTTCGCGCGCTCCGCTGCAGGTGGCCCAGTGTTTCATTGGTTTGAATCCTGGGCGCGGACATGGCACTGCTCATCAGACCACGCTGAGGCGGCGTCCCACATGCCACAACTAGAAGGACCCACAACGAAGAATACACAACTATGTACCGGGGGGCTTTGGGGAGAAAAAGAAAAAAATAAAATCTTTAAAAAAAAAAAAAAAGTCCTCTTACAAATCCTGTGTTTCTAATACTTTGCTTTCAACAAAATTGAAGGAGGACTAATTGAATTGATAGCATATAGAATATTAAACATAAATTTTAATGCTAGGTCATCAAGTGATTTTTTTTTGCTTATAATTCAGAAGGAAGTCAAAGAACTGAAAGACAATGACATAACAAAAGTATTTCCATTCCCACCTACCTATTTACACGAACAAGGTTTATCATGCTTAGTCTTTAAAAACTAAAACTAGAAAGAGAATTGTTAGGGAATTCTACCTCATTCTAGAAATGATATTTGTAACTAGATACATGAATTTAAAATGTTAATAATCTCTTTTTATGTCATTAAGAGATGAGTTCCAATACATTTTACTTTTTTACATGTGAAATAATTATTTGTCAGAATGTAACACATTATTTATATCATTTTGGCCAATTGTATACTATGGATAATTGTAATGATAACTCAATCCAGAAAAATGTTTTAATGTTTAGAAGCTATATCATATGAAATTATATGAACATTAAAATAGTATTTATTTATTTACTTATTTACTTATTGTTTTCAGAGAAACATGAGAGAGTGATCAATAAAAGCTTTTCAAACATAAAACATATTAAATTTAGATAAATACCTGGTGGGTATGAAATGAAAATATAAATTCAGGGGAAGAAAAGCTTATAAATATATGTAAAAATAGGGTTAATCAAGAGAAAAGGCTCAGAGGAGAAGGAATGAAGGTAGAAGAAAAGAGCAGTTTGGGGAGGAATAACAAGTACCAAGGTATGTATTCCAGAAGAAGTTTTGCAAATTGAGGGCACTGCAACTGATTATCAGCAAGGAATTGCTGGGAAAAAGAGTGAGGACATCCACTCACCAGACCATTGTTGCTTGGAGCTGGCAACACAGTAAAATTTCTGGAGTGAGATAGGTTGAGTTCTCAAGACTTTGGCCTCTTCCCTGCGGGCTCAACCAGGAGAGGTCATATTTAATTCAAGTCCGGTGATTTTGAAGCCTTGGCAAAAAGCCAGATGAATTGAGGCTGCAGTTTCTCAGATTCCCCTGGACTTGGAAGTAAATTCCAAGGTTCAGCCTAAGAGAGAAGCCAAGAAACGTCTCAGCAGCCAAGAAAATTCAAGTTGGTAGTGGTCAGAAAGATGTTCTAATCCTTGTTTCTATTCCTCACCTGAAGTCTTTCTAAAAGATCCAAGCCCAGCTGGTGCATGAATTGGAGAAGTTAAGTGACAAGTAGGTTGTCATTATTGCTCAGTGAATTCTACCTAATACATAAGAAACAGAAAAAGAAAAAAGTGTTCCATGATGTAATCCTTCAAGACTTGGGTCTTTGCAAGTCAAATTGTGGGTAAGAGAATTAGTTTGAAACTGGCCAGCAGCTGGCTTCTAAAGACACATTTGGATAAAGCAGAGGAGAACAATGTAGAAAAGGAGGTTGGAACTTTTTTCTCATTATGTATAAAAAGCTTGCAGGAAAGTTTGTTCATTTTTAACTCTCAGAGTTTCAATGTTAAACATAGAAAAGGAACTCTATCATTTTTTTAAAAGAAGAACAGGGAGAAGGAGGAAGAAAGTGAGAGAGAAATCATTTGAAGAGTTTTACAAACTCTGAAACTTAAAGATTCTAGCTTAGGTTGCAGATATTGAATTTATAATGACATCAATCATTAGAGATGTGTATTTCTCTCCAGGAGTTCTGAAGTCCTGATGTAGACTTGGGAAAGATGGCATAAGCTAAGGCTAAGGTTTTACAGAGTTGATGTTAATAGAAAGTTTTGAGGACAAGTGCGTGGAGGTAATACCAAGAGAATGATCAAAATAATGGGTTCTGGTACCAAGGCTGGATGAAGATGGAACTAGAGGCAGAAGCAGCTGTGGCTGTAGCTGTAAGTGTGCACAAGTTCATGGACTTTTGGGGAACAGAGCTCATAGGCAGGTTGCAGGACAATGATAGGGAATGAAAAGAGGGCCCGAGAGACAAATGATTATAGGCCAAGGAGCAGAAGTAGTGGTAAGATAGAGCTGAGATGAAAATGCAGCCAGAAAGGGATATTTTGGAACTTAGGACACTGGAGCGGAATTTAAGGTGTTAGACAAAAGCCAAAGGAAGAAATATTTTGGATGTTTGTTGGTGCAGTGAGTCTGTTCATATCTGCTATGAAGATAACTAGATTCTCTACCTTGCCCTGACCGCCCCCATAGAAAGCTGGTACGTTGTCTACGATTTTACAAACATGTCCTAGTTCTGTCTACTTACAAGTGGAGTCAAACACAAGAGTCTCCAATTTGGATTGTATCCACAAAAAAAAAAAAAAGAAAAGAAGAAAGAGAGAGCAAGGGTAAGAGGAAAGGAAGAGGGAGGAGAGAAGGGAAGAAGGAGGGGATGATGAAAAGGAGAATGAATATGAATCTAATTCCATGAATTCCTTTGTAGAAACTAAATTCGAGTTAAACGCTTCTTTTTCAAGTCACCTTGACCTTATCATAGTCTTAATACGAAATAGAAAGGAGTAATTTCATTTCCATTTTTAAAACGGGAGGTAATTACATTCACAAGAGGACTGTCGCTGACCCTGCTCAGGTCCTTTTCTTCCTTTCCACCGCTTGGACCACATCCATAAAAACAACAATGTGCCATTTTATTGAGCATCTACTATGTCCCAGGGTCCAACAATACCTAAGTATTTGGAGATCCCATTTCATCTTTCTCTTTCACACACCTTTGTACTTACAGCTTCCTTCCTCTGGAATATACTTTCCACACTTTCCCTCCTGAGACATTCCTACACTTTCTCCAAAACTTAACAGAGCATCACATGCTTTATGATGCAGACTCTCTTAGGCAGATAAAGATAAATTTTCCTCTGTTAAATCCATACTACTACTGTATCATAACTGTTAATGTCATTTTTCTAGCCATAAAATTGTGTTTATCCCCAAGACCAAACACACGGTAAGGTGAATGGAGGATGTTAAATGAATATTTGCTCAATTAGTGGTCTGATGCATTAATCAATTAATAAATAAACCTTCACGAGTATATTCTGAACTCTTCCATACCAATTGCTACACAGAAAGGGGGAAAATTAGGGGCTTCAGTCATAATTTCCAAGCAGATATTATCCTTTTCATTTTAAGAAGCCCTTTGGAAGACATCCTACATTATTTGCTTTATAATCTAATATTGATGGTGACAATGGTAGCATTTTTTGGAGAATTCAGGAACCCTGATACCAGTGACGCTGAGTGTCAAATAAAAGAAATGAAACAAGATGAAGAAAGTGGTTGGAACAAACACAGTGAACTGAGGCCACATGTATTTGCTACATGTTGCATAAACCCTTATCCCTCCTCTTTTCCTACTGATCCCCACCTCTCTCATTTGTTAGGGAATCATCTTCACAATGTTCACAGAGGCAACCAGATATTGTTGGAAATGACACTGTAAATAAATCAAGTACAGGATAGTATGGGCTGATGAAGTACTGTAATTTAATTTTATTGCATCAATGGCAACAGTAAATAAATGCACAGCATAACATGCTGAGATGGTCTATTGATCTTTTCAGTCAATATTGGATGAAAATTCCTAACAAAACATAAAATTACAATATTGTTAGAAAAGATATTATTTTCAACTTTTAATACTACAAGCAAATTCAGAAGGATCATTGTTTCATTGCACACATGTATGTATGTAGATGATTAAGAACTAAATTCATAGCTGATAAGATCACATATAGTAAAAATACATTTATTACAAGGTTGCTTATTATGATACCTCTTAGAGGTAGTCAGCGCAAGGGCAGGATAGGCTTAAATGTTTGTATTCAACCAAAAAGATATCACAAAATCAAAGTATCCAAGAAAATCTCAAGTCTCCGTCAGAGATAAAGTATTTTGTTCTAAGAGCCCATTTTCTACTTATAATCCTGATTACCTGTTCAACATAATATTACAAAAAAAAATGTGAGTTGGGTGTTAGGGAGAATTTCAAGAGAAAGAGAGAATTTCCATAATGATAAATGATGGTTGCTTTCTTGATGTAGAAGGCATGCTTCAGAAAATATAGCTAAAGACAAGCAAACAAAAATCACAGAACTATGAACACTTTTAATACAGAGAAGATTGTTTCACATACCTAAACAACTGCTTTGAATACTTTGGATTTTATTTTGCCTAGGAAGTAATTGATAAAAATCCTCTCTTCATTGAGAATCAAAATCATTTTCAAATTTATACAAATTTGACCTGAAAATATGTCTTATTTATAAGTTAATTTTGGTTTTCCTATCACAGTAAGTCTTTGAGTTTAAATTGAGATTGTCTTTGCAATTAGAAAATTTCTCATTTCAATTCAAAGATGTCATATTAAATGCCTACTATGTTCCAGGTACTATGATAGGCACTTGAAGAAATGGAGAGACAATTGGTATGCAGTTCCTATTATTAAGGACTGAAAGTTTTAGTGGGCTACTTCAATTTAAAACTTGGGCATGATTGCCATGCTTCTTTGGGGAACATATGAAGAGTTAAAGTTATTACAATTTGAGATAGGGGGATTCAGGAACATACTGTAATACTAAATTATATTTTTGAAGTATCAAGATTCCTTTTTAATATCTCAAATAGAGGAATTTAAAAAAAATTAATTCCCTCCAAATGCTTTTATTTTTCCCCCTCAGGAAGTTATACATGGTGCTTTCTTTAAGAATCTAAAGCTTTTTTCATGAAAGAAATTTTATTTAAATAAGGCATTTAGCTAGGTAATTTTGAAAAGAATTATTGTTGTAGTTAAAAATTAAATGATCTCCTCGAGACATTTTTTCCCCCTCATTCTCCAATATTTCTTCTTCCTCTTTGACATCACTGCTTTAATGCTTCAGATGTTAGAAAAAAAAGGACTAGCCCTTCCATACATGAGGTGCAATTCTGAATCAAAAGTGAATTCTGAGCCAGGGTATGTTGGAAGCCTACATATTTTGTCTAACAGAAGAATAAAATTTCCATGTAGAATACCATATGTGTTCATGCTGGAGCTTTTAGTTTCCTCAAATTCAGTTATTTCAATAGAATTCAGCTTACCTTGGTAGCTCTTACTATAGAAGATAATAAAAGAACGGATCAATCTTCAAGGAAGCAGGTCCATCAAATAGTAGCTAACCTTTTATTAGGAGAAAAGTGAACATTTATGAATTCTTCAGTAAATAGAGGAGATCTTTTTCTGTTTATTTTTCACACAAGTTTATCAGGTATTTAGGAGATCAGAGATCTTAGAAATGCACATGGAAAAGTAGGTACAAAATCAGGAAAAAGAAGAACGCACTGAAATCAAAGTGAGTCAAAATCAACATAATATACCATAAAAGGAGTGAATGCAGTCGTATTAGACGCAACTTTTGCTTCTACCCTAAGCAACAATATTTTAATTTTTTTGAGGAAATGAGAATAAGCTAACTCCTCAATCCAATCAAGCTAACTGGAGTCAGACTGAAGAAAGCTATAAACTACATTTTTGTGTCTCAACTGACCTTGAAAGAGCAAATATGTTTTGATGACTAAAAATGAAGTTAATTTAATAATAAGAACTCGTTGGTGCTTATTTAACACCACCCAAGAAAGAAAAATATTTCTAAAATTCATCCAAATCTATTTGCTCTGTTTTTTTGCCAATCAAACAACATTCTGGTTATCAGTTTAGATTCCAAGATACCTTGAAAAGGTCTTCTGGTTAAATAATGAAAAGTTATGGAACAGAGTAGCTCTCTTGTGGCTGGTTACACCAGAACTGTACATATGACACTTATGGCTGGAATTAGGTTAGTCATCACTGCAGGAGCTCTTGGATGCAGCATCCTCATGTTTATTTGTGTGTTCTTCCCTCTGAAATGTGTACCAGAGGTATAATAAGAATAAAATATCTTGGAGAGTGATGTCAGCATCATGGTAGAATGAGTTGTTCCCTTAGTCTCTTCCCTCTAAGTTATAACCAAACCAACATTCATTAACTAACAGAGGATTTCCTACAAAGCACAATAGGATGTCAGGGAGAACTACACAGCCATACATTTGAAGGTGGGGGTACTGGATTCCCAGGAAGCAGTGGATGCAGGTGAGTGGATCCCTCCCAATCTTAACTACAGCAATTTAGGTCATGGGTCCTCACACAACAGCTGGTGTATGACTATAAGAGGAGGCAGGGGGGAAGACAGACCTGCAGGTGAATGCTTTTGCCTTTGGAGTTGCAGCCTGGCCAGTGGGAATGCTCCACACTGAATGATGTGGCTCAGACACTGCATGGGCCCTCCACAAGTGCAGCAGCCCAGGTGAATCAGCCATGAATGCAGAATGGGCCTGTGCATGTGAAAGAAAGCACCCCTCACCTCCCACCCAGTGCACCAGCTCATCCCCAGCAAAAGCAGCAGCCCACACCAGAGTGCCTGTACTTACGTGTGTGACCAGCCAAGAGGTTGTGGCCAGAAGACAAACACAGATGATCCCTATCAGCACAACTTCAAGCAGACATAGTGGGTTCACAAAACACAGCTCCATCTCCATTAGAGGTGGCAGTTGGAATTTGAGACCTGATACTACTAAAAATGCCTTGGCAAAGGATCAGTTCATCAAACACCATGAAAAACTACAGTAACATATTAGAGCAGAAGGAAAATGACAAGTCTCCAGAAATCAATCCTGAAGTCAGAGAAGTTTACAATCTAAATGACAGAGAATTCAAAATAGTTGTCATAAAGAAACTCAATGAGTTATAAGAAAACTCAGAAAGATAGTTCAATGAACTCAGGAAGCAAAAAGAACATTTCACCAAAAAGACTGAAACTCTAAAAAAAAAAAAAAAAAAAACCAGAAATTCTGAAGATGAAGAGCACAATGAATGAGATTAAAAAAAAAAAAATCCAGAATCCTTAAAAAAAAGGAGCTGACATGATTAATGATTTAGAAGACAAAAATACAGAATTGCTTCAGGTGAATGAGAAGAGAGAATTAAGACTTTAAAAAAATGAAGAAATTCTTTGAGAAATATTCCACTCAATTAGGAAATGCAACATAAGGATTATAGATATTCCAGACTGAGAAGAGAGGGAGAAAGGAGCAGAGAGCTTGTTCAAAGCAATAATAGCTGAGAACTTCCTAAACTTGGGTAACAAAGTGGACTTACAAGTACATGAAATCAGTAGAATTCCTAATTATATCAATGCAAAAAAGGTCTTCTCCAAGGCATACAATAGTAAAACTAGCAAAAGTCAATGACAAAGACAAAATATTAAGGACAATAAGGCAGAAGAGAATAATTTGCAAAGTAACCCCTATCCGGCTTTCAGTGAATTTCTCAGCAGAAACCTTACAGGCTAGGAAAGATTGGAATGATATATTCAAAATACTGAAAGACAAAGACTTTCAGTCAAGAAAACTCTATCCAGCCAAAATATCCTTCAGATATGATGGAGAAATAAAAGCTTTCCCAGATAAGCAAAACCAGAGGGAGTTCATCACTTCTCTTCCAAGAAATGATCAAGGATTCCCTCATACCTGAAACAAAAAGGCAAAGGTTTACAAAGCCTTGGGCAAAGAGATAAATAGACAGACAAAATCAAAAAATCACAGCTCTCTATTAGAACAGATTAGCAAACACTTAAATATAATATAAAAGATAAAGGGAAGGAAAGCATCAAAAATAACTATAAATACTTCAATTTAGTGAAAGGCTTACAAAACAAACATTAATTTTTGAGAACAATAACTTAGAAAGGGAAGAGGAAAAGGATGGAACCTACTTAGGCCAATGGAGAAAATACAAGATTTTTTATACAAAGCTCATGATAACAACTAAATGAAAAATCAGAGCAGAGAAACAATCATAAATAAAGACAAATTGGAGGAAACCATCACAGAAAGCCACTAAATTGAAATGACAGTCAAAAATACAATGGAAGCAAAACATTGTATATGTAGAACAAATGGAAAACAAGAGATAAAATGGCAGTGTTAAGCCCTCATATATCAATAATCATTCTAAATGTAAATTTGAATTTTCCAATCAAAAGACACAGAGTGACTTAATAGATAGATAATAGATAATAAGTAGACTTAATAGATATACATAGAAAATTCCATTCAAAAACAGCAGAATACACATTCTTCTCAAATACACATGGAACGTGATCAAAGATAGACTATATGTTGGGAAAGAAGGCAAGCCTCAATAAATTTAAGAAGATTGAAATTTTATCAAGCATCTTTTTTGACCACAATATTATGAAACTAGAAATCAACTACAAGAAAAGAGCTGGGAAAGCCACAAATATGTGGAGGCTAAACATGCTACTTAACAACCATTGGATCAATGAAGAAACCAAAGGAGAAATCAAAAAGTTCCTCAAGACAAATGAAAAAGAAAATACATCATACCAATTCTTATGGGATGCAGCAAAAGCAGTTCTAAGAGGGAAATTCATAGCAATACAGGCTCACCTCAACAAACAAGAAACATCTCAAATAAGTAACTTTGAACTACACCTAAAAGAATTAGAAAAAGAAGAACAAACAAAGCCCAAAGTCAGCAGAAGGAGGAAAATAATAAAAATTAGAACAGAAATAAATGAAATAGAGTCCAAAGAACAGCAGAAAGGATAAATGAAACTAAGCACTGGTTCTTTGAGCACATAAACACAATTGACAAACCCTTAGCCAGATTCACTAACAAAAAAAGAGAGAAACCTCAAATAAATAAAATTAGTAATGAAAAGGAAGAAATTACAACAGCTACCACAGAAATACAAAGCATTATATAAGAATATTATGAAAAAATATATGCCAACAAATTGGATAAACTAGAAGAAATAGATAAATTCTTAGACTCATACAACCTCCCAAAACTGAATCAAGAAGAAATAGAGAATCTGAATAGACCAATCACAAGTAAAGATATTGAAACAGTAATCAAAATCTCCCCAAAAAACAAAAATCCAGGACCGGATGGCTTCTCCGGAGAACTATTGAACATTCAAAGAAGACGTAATACCTATCCTTTCCAAACTATGCCAAAAGAATTAAAGAAGACAGAACTCTTCTTAAATCATTCTATCAGACAAATGTCACCCTGATACCATAACCAGACAAGGATAGCACCAAGAAGGAAAGTTACAGACCAATTTTGCTGGTGAATATAGATGCAAAAATCCTCAACAAAATATTGGCAAACTGAATACAGAAATTAAAGTGATTATATAAAATGATCAGCAGAGATTTATACCAGGGGTGAAGGAATGGTTCAACATCTGTAAATCAATAAATGAGATCCACCATATTAACAAAATGAGGAGTAAATACCACATGATCATCTCAATCAATGCCAAGAAAGCATTTTACAAGACCGAACATCCATTTCTAATAAAAACTCTTAATAAAATGGGGTTAGAAGGAAGTACCTCAACATAACAAAGGCCATATATGACAAACCCACAGCCAACATCATACTCAACAGTGAAAAACTGAAAGCCATCCCTTTGAAAATCGGAACACGACAAGAGTGCCCATTCTTGCCACTCCTATTCAACACAGTACCAGAGGTTTTGGCCAGAGCAATTAGACAAGAAAAATAAATAAAAGTTATCCAAACTGGAAAGGAGGAGGTGAAATTCTCACTGTTTACAGATGACATGATTCTATATATAGAAAACCCTAAAGAATCCACCAGGGAACTGTAAGAAATAATAAACTACTACAGCAAAGATGCACGGTACAAAATCAACTTACAAAAAATCAGCTGCATTTCTATACTCTAATAATGAACTAACAGCAAGAGAACTCAAAAATACAACTACATTTAAAATCCATCAAAAAAATAAAATAGCTAGGAATAAATTTAACCAAGGAGGTGAAAGACCTATACAATGAAAACTATAACACATTATTGAAAGAAATCAAAGATGACAAAGAAATGGAAAGATATTCCATGCTCATGGATTGGAAGAATAATCATAGTTAAAATGTTCATATTACCTAAGGCAATCTACAGACTCAATGCAAACCCAATCAGAATCCCAATTACATTCTTCTCAGAAATAGAACAAAGAATCCTAAAATTTATGTGCTGCAATAAAGACCCCAGGGGCCGGCCCAGTGGCGCAGCAGTTAAGTTCACACGTTCAGCTTCTCGGTAGCCCAGGGTTCACCAGTTCAGATCCCAGGTGTGGACATGGCACCGCTTGGCACGCCATGTGTAGTAGGCATCCCACATATAAAATAGAGGAAGATGGATACAGATGTTAGGTCAGGGCCAGGCTTCCTCAGCAAAAAAGAGGACTGGCAGTAGTTACCTCAGGGCTAATCTTCCTGAAAAAAACCCACAAAAACAATAAAAGACCCCAAATAACCAAAGCCATCCTGAGCAAAAAAAACAAACCTGGAGGCATCACAATCCGTGACTTCAAAATATACTGCAAAGCTATAGTAATCAAAACAGCATGTTACTGGCACAAAAACAGACACCAGATCAATGGTAAGGAATTAATAGCCCAGAAATAAAACCACACATCTATGGAGAGCTAATCTTCGACAAAGGAGCCAAGAACAAACAATGGAGAAAGGAAAATCTCATAAATGGTGTTGGGAAAACTGGACAGCCACATGCAAAAGAACGAAAGTAAACCATTATCTTACACTATACACAAAAGTCAACTCAAAATGGATTAAAGACTTGAATATGTTACCTGAAACCACAAAGCTCCCAAAAGAAAATAGAGACAGTACACTCTTTGACATTGGTTTTAATAGTATCTTTTCGCATACCGTGTCTACTTGGGCAAGGGAAACACAAAAAAATAAACTAATGTGACTACCTCAGACTAAAAATATTCTGCAAGGCAAGGGAAATCATGAACAAAATGAAGGGACAATCCACCAACTGGGAGAAAATATTTGCAAATCATATATCCCAAAAGGGACTAATTTCCAAATTATCTCATACAACTCAACAACAAAAAAACAAACAACCTAATCAAAAAATGGGCAGAGAATATGAACAGACATTTTTTCCAAAGAAGATATACAGGTTGCCAACAGACACATGAAAAGATGTTCAATATCACTTGGGATCATTAGAGAAATGCAAATCAAAACAACAATGAGACATCATCTTACACCTGTCATAATAGCTATAATTAACAAGACAGAAAATAATAAATGTTGGAGAGGATGTAGAGAAAAAGGAACCCTCATACTCTGCTGATGGGGATGCAAACTTGTTCAGCCACTTTGGAAAACAGTATGGAGATTTCCCAAAAAAATTAAAAATAAGAATATCATAGGATCCATTCATCCTACTACTGAGTGTTTATCCAAAGAACTTAAAATCAACAATTCAAAGAGAGTTATGCACCCGTATGTTCATTGCAGCATTATTCATAATAGCCAAAATGTGGAAGAAACCCAAGAGCCCATCAACTGATAAATGGATAAATAAGATGTGGTATATATATATATATATATATATATATGTACAAGAGAATACTACTCAGCCATAAAAAAGACAAAATCATCCCATTTGCAACAACATGGATGAAACTTGAGGGTATTATGTTAAGTGAAATAAGCCAGACAGAGAAAGAAAAGCACTGCGTGATTTCACTTACATGTGGAACATAAACTAACACATGGATAAAGAGAAGGGATGAGTGGTTACCAGAGGGAAAGGGGTTTGGGGGGTGGGATAAAGAGGTAAAGGGGCACAAAAATATATGGTGAGGGACAAAATTAGACTATTCATGGTGAGCATGATGCAGTTTATAAAGAAACTGATAAATAATAATGTACACTTGAAATTATACAATGTTATAAACCATTATGACCTCAATAAAATAATTGAAAAAATAAAAATAAAAGCAAAAAGATGAAAAGAAAATGTCTTAGGAAGAAAATCTCATTGCTTGCTACCTAATTATCGCTTCTGAAACACAGATAAGTTTCTAGATAGCCTGAATTGGAGTCAGGATAGAGAGCTCCAATGCCTCTCCCCTGATAATCAGTAATTCCAATGGAATTGAGGTAAACAGAAGGCCAAGAACAATCATTTGATAAATATTTTCAGAGACTTATTATGTTGAAGGAGCCACTATCCACATATGACGACCAAAAATTAAAAAAAATAAATAAAACATTTGATTGTAGCTTAAAGGATAGAAAAAAAATTAATAATCATTGAAATACAAACCTAATAGGTAGTTTCATAGTTGGTCTGGAAAATAGGGATGAAAACCTCTACTTTCCTCTGTGCAGGAGAATGAGAAATGAATTTCTCTTGCATTTCCCCTCCTGGGATGACCAACCGAAAAGACAGGCTTCCATTTGCATTGTTCTGAGATGTAAGCTCCAGCCTGCCCAGTATTGGCTGAGCTCCATATATGATCAACATAGCACCTGAAGGAGTTAGTAAGGCATTGTGTTTAACTGAGAACACTGAACACCATTCGCTTCTGCCTTGAGGCCTCAATGCTGCAGTGACATTGAAGAGGCATTAATTTTCACACCTGATTTTGCTTATGCTCAGTTCTACTGTTTCATAGTTGAGCATCACTCCTGCTACTACTAACACTTGTACATTCATGATAACATTAATAATTACACTGATAATGATAAAATTTTAAACTCACATATCCTTTATGCATTTCCAAATGTTCTCATTCTTTTTCATATGAATCTTCACAAAGTCTACAAGCAAAGATGAGAGTGATATTCATCCCATTCAACAGATGAGAACACTGCAAATCAAAGTAGTTATTTAAATTTTCAAAAGCAGGCTGTTCCCAGGAGAGTCTGGAATAAGATCTAACAAATTACTTGACTCCAGTTTCTCTTTCAGTGGCACTCCCTGCTATTGGTTGAAACCAGGCCCTCTGAATCACAGGAAATGCTTTCTTCTGGGTGTATGGAAGAGAATTCTGGAAACCTAGAAACAAGGCATAAAGGTATCACACAAGCTTAGCTTATTTCTGTCGTCCTCCTCATTACTCTGCTTCACCTTCTCAGGCCCAAATGTCCAGAGGAAAAATAGCAAATCAACATTCTTCTTTACAACAGGCATAAATCTTAGTTCATGCTGTGCATGTGATTGATAGCTACCTGTACTGCCCCTGCCTTCAAGATACTTTCACTGGAGCAGTGCGGGCGGTTTCAAACACAGTCACAGGGCTGGTGAGTTGGGTTGGGGATGGGCAAGGGAAACACACATATTACCCATATATCAATACAAAAAATAAAATAAAGAGAGAGTGTAAGGTAGAAACATAAATGGCACATTTGAAATATTTCTATTTCTCTAGATCTTCTAAGAGGAGACAATGAGAAACTCTTAAGTGTTTGGGGGGAAAAGTCCAGGGAAAATTTAAAAGACAAAAAAGAGTTAGAGGATGATTTTTAAACAGTACATTTTAAGTGCTTTCCTTTTGAAAATGTCTGAGAGAATCATTCTCTATGTGCAACCAAATATGCAATTCCCTTGGACATTTATTCTGTTTTATTACCTTAGCAGCCAATCAGGAAAAAGAAGCAGACTCTGGCTTTTTTCATTCTAAGCATAAAAAAGCAAGCTTTGAGGACTCCAGAATGCAACGTAATTGGAGAGAAAAATAATCACAATTAAAGAGGATGAAGGGTTGAAAGGAAAGAGAAGAGGCTAGAAGAAGAGAGCTTAACAACACAGAATGTGGCAGAAATCACTGTGCCTGGTAAGAGAAGCATTGGCGACTTCTTTGCAAGCCCCTGAAAACAGGACCTTCTCTTAATCATCTTTAGATTGCCTCCTACTGCTCCAGAAATACTTTGAATTTAATAGACAAAGGTTAAATGTAGGCTTGGAAACTGCCCTGAGAGTATCTTTCCTTCTGATGAATCAGAAACTACTATTGCTCATGGTCTATGGATTCCTAGAAATAGAGGAATGTAAGGGCTTAGAAGTAATTTAACTCCACTACACCTTGTTCAATAGTTGTTTGTTTGTTTGTTTGTTTGTTTTTTCTGGTCTGGCTTTTAGCAGAACAAAGGAGAAAGAGCCCAAGGCTACAAATGGATAGCAAAAATCTGAGTCTCAGCTCAGTTTGTGACTTGCTATATGATCTCTGTCAGGTGATTTAATTTGTTTGGGACTGTTTCATTTAAACAGATAAGGAAGGGGTTGCATTCTATAGGTGCTTGTATTAGGGTCCACGTCCTAATAACTGTTAGTGGAAAGGAACAGAATACACACTTTCAACTGCCTTAATAATTGTCAATTGAAAACGGCAGATGGGTTTATTTTTAGTGCAGTGGAGATTAATGCACAAGGCAAGCCACCCTCTCCATTCCTACCACTCATGAGCTCGTGCTACATTGTGGGGTTTGGGGAGCTGTTGCTTCATTCTTCATTTACAAGCATGTATAGAGGATTTGACATCACCAGTGATTAAACGGCAAGACAGACTTTCTCTTACTTTATTGATTTTATCCTCTGTAATATTGAAGATAAAAGAATGTAATCAGCTGAGAATATACTTGGTTTCTCATTACAAATAGTTGTACGACTGTGCTCATTTAACATCACCAAAGTTTTTCCTTTCCAGCTGCTCCTGAGTAGGCTGCTAAAAGAAGGTGAAGCAAATAATTTTTCTTATGCTTTTATGTTGAGATTGGTATGTAACCAAATTTCCTCTTTTGAAGGAAAATAAAATCGTGGAACTGAATAATCTAGAGCAGTTGTCTGCCCCAGTTTGTAGGCTCTAGGCTCTTCAAGAGAAGATGTCTTGTTGTATTGATTTTTGCATCCATAACATCTAGTCATGTCTCTGGTATAGAAAATGGTGCTCAAGAGATGTCTATTAAATTATACAGGATGATTAAAAGACATCTGTTTAAGTAAAACATCCTAAATGCTCAAATTGTAAGTGTATTGACTGATGAATGATTGAGAAGCAAATACACACATGTATCCAATACTCAGGACAAGAAATAATGTATTACCACTATCCTAGAAGTCCTTCTCAATACTACCCCTGGTTTTTCCCAAAGACAACCACAGCCTGACTTCTAATATGATAGAGCTTTTCTGCCTGTTTTTGAACTCTATATGAATGGAATGTTACAATATATACTCCTTAATGTCTGGTTTCTTTCACTCATAATGCTTGCAATGTTGGTCCATGTTGCTATGTGTAGCTATAGTACCGGCATTTTCACTGCAGTATATTATGCCATTTGTGAATGCCATTTGTGAACACTTTTTCTTTTAAGCCTTTCTACTGTTGATGGACATTTGAGTATCTTCTAGTTTTGGGTTCCCATGAAAAGTATTTCTGTGAAGATTCTGGTACACTTCTCTTGGCATAGATGTAATTGCATTTCTGTTGAGAAGATACCTCAGGGTAGAAATGCTGTCAGTCTTTAAAATTGTAGCCATTGTTGTGAGTGTGTGATGGTATATCCTTATGGTTTAATTTACTTTTCCTTCATTGTTAATGATTCCAAATGCTTTTTATATTTATTGGCCATTTGGATATATTATTTATGAATTGCCTATTTTAAGTCTTTAACCTGTGTTTCAAGAGTGTTGTCAGTATTTTTCCTATTCATTATAATTTTATGTGTAAATAATTATATATGAATAATTTATATATTATGGATATATATAAATCCTTTCTTGAGTATATGTATTACAGGTGTCTTTTCCCACTCTGGGCTTTGTATTTTCATTTTATTAATGGTGATATTTAATAAAGAGAAGTTCTAAATTTTAATGTACTCAATCATTTTATTTAGTTATTGAAAAGATTATCTTTTCCTGTCTTGTCCTATGGTACTATATTTTCATAAAGCAAGTGTGAATATGAATATGAATTCTCTATCCCATTACGATAGTTTACTTCTCTAATTTTATGCTAATATCACACTATCCTAAATAATTATTATAGCCTTTTCAGAAGGTGTGATTACCTTATAATGTAGGATCTTTGTCTTAGTTCTACATTTCAATTTAATCTTGAATCTTCTTGGCGCTTTGTATTTCCATACATACTTTAGAAACAGTTTATCATTTTCCGCAAAAATAGATTGCTAAAATTTTGTGTTGTGATGATGTAATTGCATTGAATCTATACATCAATTTATGGAAATTTAACTTTTTAAAAAGGTGAAATTTTCTAATTCATTAATGTAATAATAGTTTGTATTGTGTTAGAAAAGGTCCTGCACCTCTTTCATTAGAATTTTTTACAGGTATTTGATTTTTTATTTAGGTTATTGAAAATAACATGGTTTTTGAATAATTTCTAATTGCTGTTCAGTGTTATTTAGAAGAACAATTTATTTTTATAAATCAACTATGTATCCAGTTCTGTGGTAGGCTTGAAGGGCAACAACTCTGCAATCAAGGTGAAAACCCCCAAACTGATATGAACTTAGAATGGCAGAAGAGCACTGAAAGCCCTCCAAAGCTCCAGTCCCAGGAAATTATCATTATTTCTCTTGTCTGCCAATTCCTACTCACAGGGCTTAGGGATAGGGGGGTATATGACAAATATTTACTCCTTTCACTCAGTTATGCTGTGAACCTAAAACTGCTCTAGTAAATCATCTAATAACTAAAAAGATAATACATATTTTTTAAAAATGAGCAGAGGGTCAGAAACCTGTGGGACACAATCAAATGTACCAACATATGCATAATGGGAATCACTGAATGAGGGGTAAGAAAGAGACCGAAAGAATATTTGAAGACATAATGGTCAAAAAACTGCAATATTAGATGAAAAACTAACTCAAAAAACTCAACAAATTCCAAGAGAGACAAAATCAAAGATATTCACACCTAGATACATTATAATAAAATAGCTGAAAAACAAAGAAAAGAAAATCTTGAAAGCTGCAAGAGAAAAGCAACTCATCATATACAGGAAATCCTCATTAGGACTATTTGATGCTTCGTTATTAGAAACCATGGAAGCAGAAAGCAGTGGGATGACGTGTTCAAAGTGCTGAAAGGAAAAGACTCAACCAACAACTCTATATACTGCAAAGCTGTTCTTTAAAAACAAAGGAGAAATTAAGATATTACAAAATAAACAAAAATTGAGAGTTTAATTTACTAGCAGACTTTCCCTATTAGAAATATTAATGGGATTCTGGCTGAAATAAAAGAACACTAAATAGTAACGTGATTTTACATGAGGCAATAAAGAACACCAGGAATGGTAATGACACAGATACATGCCTATAGATATGTATATGTATAAAGATACATATTTATACCTTTGAGCTTCTGGATTCTCTGTACCCCTGCAGTGGTCTTCTGCCAGTGCAAACCCGGATTTTCACCCCTTAGTCCATGCCCCAAATCTTTGAATGCCTCAAGTAAAAAAAATGGTGTAAACAAATCATTTATGTACCTCTCTTATAAGAGAGGAAATTTTAGTTCCTTTAGTATGTATTTCCACAACTTTCCCATACCATCATCAGAATATTTTACTCTTTTGTCTAGTCTTAATTGTTCTTGACAGATCCCTCACCTGCTGCAACCTTCTGCTTTCTACCTGGAAGTGGAGGTCACGTCCTCACATTTTCAATCTTTCCCTAACTTTATATTTGAGATATTTCTCTTCTATGTAGTGTGTGTGTCTGTAGGTTTGTGTGTGTGTATATGTATATATTGTATAACAATCTTTGTGATTTACTTGGCATTTAAGTCCATTTGTATTTATATGTTTGCTCATATCTTGAGATTTAACTACGTTACTAATAATTTTCCATTTGTACCACAAATGATTCTTTTTCCTTTTGGGTTAGGTATTTTTTTTATTATACTATTTTAACCTGTATTAGCTTATTAATTATAAAGACTTTTATTGTTATCTTATTGTCTTAGAGATTTCAGCATGCATCATTGACTAATAAAAATCTATGTTAAACTGGAACTTTTACCCATTATCAGAAAATGTAAGAACATTAAACTACTTTAACTCTGTTTTCCTCCTGCATTTTGTAGTTTCTTAAAATATATTTTAATCCTGCTTATATTTTGCATCCTACACTATATTGTTGTTGCTGCTTTAAATTAAGGCTCAATAAACTACAACATATGGGCCAAATCTATCCCCCAGTCTGTCTATGGCCTGTAAACTAAAAATATTTTTATATTTAAAAAAATTTAATGAAAGATATGCAACAGAGGCCATGAGTGGCTTGGAAAGCTTAAAATATTTAGTATCTGATCCATTACAGAAAAATTTTGCTGATCTATGTTTTAAACTGTTGATATTAATTTAGATTTACATGCAGATTTACCTTTTCCAAGATCTTATGTCCTTTTTACATTATCAGGTTCCACCTTACATCCTTTTATTTCTGCCTGAAGAAGTCCCTTTAGCATATCTTTTAGTGCAGGTCTGTTGGAAACACACAGTTTCATTTCTGGGAGATACTTTTGCTTTATGTGAAATTCTAGCTTGTCAGTTATTTTCTCTTAGCTCTTGTCATCATTTCTTCCTTAAAGTCAGCTATATATCTTATTGCTCTTTTGAGGGTAATGGATTTATTTTCCTTCTGTGCTTTCACAATTTTTCTCTTTGTCTTTGGTTTTCTGATACTGTAATATGCTGTACCTAGTTTTTCTTTTCCTTTTTTCTTCTAATTATTCTGTTTGATATTTATAGCATTTCTTCAATCAACAATTTGATGCCTTCAAACAGTTTTGGAAAATTTTCAGTGAGATTTTCCTCAAAATATTGCTTCTAGATGATTCTCACTCCTCCTTTTTCTGGGATTCCAATTATTTATAAGTTAAAACTTTTCACTGTTTCATATGCCTGTTGTGATCATTTATATTTTATACTCATCTTAAACTTCAATACTTTCTAATAATCAATCTCATAACCCTTTTTTTCTCACTTATCTAATCTGCTATTCTGCTTATCTATTGAATTTTTTATTTTGTTCTTTTTTTCACTTCTAGAATTTCCATCAACATATATGTATGTATGTATGTATAGTCCAGTTCTCTAGAAAAATTGTCCATTTCTCAGATATAGAATTTTCTTTGGGTTCAAATTTACACTGTTTTTGTTTTTCTGCTATAATTTTCTTTTTTTTTCTTCAATATTTTAAACCTATTGATTTTACAGCCCATGACCATTAACTCCCTTGTGGATACAGTATGCGTTTGTTTCTAAAGTCTTGCTTCTCTCGATTTTTAAATCATGTTATGTTGTCTTTCACTTTCCTGATTGTGTTTGATTGACTACTAACCATTGTATAGAGATATTTTGATGTGAAGGAAGGAAGGCGTCATTTTCCACCAGAATATATTTACATTTAATTCACATGGCTATATGGGAACTAGAAACTCCAAACACCTTAATTGCATCAGTGATTAAGGTGATTTGAGTCTGGGATTAAATTCCTGTCAGGTCAGTCTATTTCTGGTTGAAAATTGATCTCATCTCTCTGGGTTTCTTTCTCACAGGTTTTGGGCTCAAAATTCTTCACCGATTTTTTTTTTTAGCTTTCTGAGACCTCTAGACTATTTTTATTTTTATATTTGAACAAATTCTCCTATTTTTTTCAGTGGGAAGTTATTGTTATTATTATCAATTACCTATTTTGACATTTCAAAAACAGAAGTTTTATAAAAGTATTTTTAAAAATATGATCATCTAATATTGGGAAAAAGAAAATGAATATCATGGAAAATTAAAAATATTTAGAATTGATATATTGTCTGGATTTTTTAAAAAGTATACAAATATACATACTTGTCAGTTCATACTTTTTTGGAGGTTGGGGGATGATTAGCCCTGAGCTAACATCTGTTGCCAATCTTCTTCTTTTTTTCTGAGGAAGACTGGCCCTGAGCTAACATCCATGCCCATCTTCCTCTACTTTATATGTGGGATGCCTGCTACAGCATGACTTGATGAGCGATGTGTAGGTCCACACCCGGGATCTGCACTGTGAACCTTGGGCTGTCGAAGTGGAACATGAAAACTTAACTCCTGTGCCACCGGACTGGCCCCATATACTTTTGTCTTTTGGCTTATTGCTAATATATGTTACTCTACTTGCAAGATAAAGCGTATGAACCAGTAAATCAGCCTCATCTTCTGAAAAGTTGTTCTGTGAAGGGAAAATTATTTTGATTTAACAATTTTAGGAAAGAAGAATCAATTATGAGTGGATCACAACTTCTTATGATACTAGATAGGAAACATAACTAATAAATAAGAGGTAAAAGAAAAGAAAAAGTAAACTAAATTTTAAATTTGGGAACTTAGCAGGAACTGATATGATGAGCAACTGATCTGCTCATGAGGTGCTTTGAGATTTGACCCAGCTCCTTGACTTCCCCTTGAACAAGTTACTGAGGGTGGCAATCCAGTAGTGATCAAGATTTGTGTAAGAGAGTCATTTCCACGGCCAATAACATCGTCCTCAAAGAGAACATTTAGGGGATCAGAGGACTACTGGTGCTGTTACTTCCCTTTTTATATACTGCATCCCCAGTAAATAAGGTACTTTAAAAACTGCTTGTTATGGCTATAAGCAGAGTGTGAATTTGTGAATGAATGAGTTCTTTGTATTGTTGAAATAGTTGGACCTTCCCATGAGCTATGATTTATCCCTGGCACTCACACTATGGTAAAATAATAATATGTGGAGGCCGAGCACGAGGGTGGTCGTGAGCTCTAACTAAGGCAAGTATCCACAGTGGAACTCAGAGATGACTGGAAAATCAGAATATTTACATGATATTGGATATGGTGACTGAGATTAGATTGTAGGGGAAAGAAATGCATATAAGAAGACCTTTTGAACATCTCTCACACCTTTCTCATACCTCTTGCCTGCGATTCCTCAGACCTCATTAGTGTGTCATTTGTTCCGTACTGGGTAATCCTTCTTTCTCTGGTCACTGCTCAGTCATCTGGAATGAGGATAAAAGGATGAATAGATGGAGGAACATTCAGCAGATAATGACTCAACTTCCCATATGTGATTCTAGCAAGAAGTTAAACTTATTTGTGTCTATTATGTTGATTTATCTAGTTATAATATAGCTAAATAGATGATGCAGTATACCAGGTATATCATCATGACAGAGAAAATGGCCTGGAATCTTGGTGTTTAAACACTGAGAGGTAATGTGTGGTCAACAGTACTGTGGCTGAGTCTATAAAGATACCAAAAAACAGACCACAACATGGTCAATATAATCAGAATAGTACATTAAGGATAATATTGGTTACTAGTTGCTATCACTAATGTTAGTAGCAACAATTAGCAGTAAGCATTTTGCTGAAATTCTAGACAGGGGATGGGGGTGGTGAAGGAAGTGGTTCAAGTGCCTTCCATTAAGTTATAAACTACCATATTTTTCATGACAAATCATTCACACAGAAAATTGAAGAAAATTTGTATGTTATAGAATGGTATGTGTTAAATAATGAAAACTACTCACATTGAGTATATAACCATGAAAAACACTGAATAGAAGGGTGAGAATAAAAATGGAATAGTTTCTCAAAGCTTTAGAGTCAAGTTTTGAAAAAATATGATAGATGATTTGGTACAAGGGAGGACAAAAATGACTAAGAAAAAATAAACAACTGCTCAAAGTTTGAAAAGATATCAATAATGTTAAAGAATGACCAAATTAATTTAGCTAAAGAAAGGAAATTGAAACATGTGGTTGCTAATTTGTATGAGGTTGGGGGGAATTTAGATGGACAGCCATGATTAACATATAATATGAATATATGCATATATACAGATAATGTGATATGTCTTCTCATACACTTAATTCAACCTGGTAGATTATTTTTTAAAAATATATATCTATAATAATCTTACTTGAATTATGAGAAAACTCAATTTTATCAAAGCTGTGCATCTGGTAGGCTGGTAGTAGGACTTGATTTCAAATCTACAGAAATTCTAGTGGAAATGATTGCACAGTGACATGTAGAGACTTCGCTTACATTAGTAACTAATGACGGCAGAGGGGTCCATGTGAATTGTAGTCTTCTTTTCTTTTGCTCACTTAGATGGTGAAATAAACTTACATATAGATTTATAATAAGTTGCATGGTTTTGTTTTTGTTACTATGCTTCATTATTTAATAATACATTTCAGTGAGTTCCTCTGCCTATCTAATCCTGAGTCTTTTATGTGTCCCGTGAAATGATCATGCCATCCCAAGAACGGCAAAGCAGCTGTTGGAGGCATTTGATATTGCTCAAACAATGCCCCAGCACACTCTGTAATTTCATAAAAAAGTCAGTCAGGGGAGGGTGGAGCTCTTAGAGTGCATAAATGGGAACTTTTTCTGTGAAGAAAAATGGGCACCATTGCTTTGCTATTTGCATATAGATTTCCCCCCTCCTGTTACCTGAGAAAATTAAGAGCTACCACCCTATTGGTTTCTTAAACATCTTCTTGTGAATGTCCACATTTATGTCAGCACTTTTTCGACATTCTAATGATGCTTTTGCGAAGACTATGGCATCTATATGGCTTGTTACCAGCCTAATGAAAAGTTGCTTTAGGTGTCAAAATAAATCTAAGAATGTTCTACACTTTAGCTGACTGTAATATATCATCATGGCCTGCTTAAGTAGTATAAACTGCAACATGATAAAGCAGCTAACAAAAACCTATGAGAACCAGTAGCTGGGATAATGGGCATTCAGTGTAAGGATAATATAGCAGCAATAAAAATTTCAATAACCAAAGGTTATATACCATACTTTTTAATGGAGTTGTTGGCTAACTGAGCTTTCTTCAACAGTCGGCACCAGGGTAGATTGACACATTACAAGCATTCCTCTGACTTTCTTCCCACTTGGAAGAGTATTAGTGAGCTCTTTCCTCAAGACCAGAGATTCTCTTTTGTTTAAATTGTACTTTTTGGGAATTGGATTGAGTCTTAGCCATACTAGCAGGTAAAGTGCCCCCAAACTTAGTAGGTTCAATGATTTTATGATTTTTTAAATGAACATACTATCTCCCACAAACTGAAGGACAGAGTTGTAAGACTAACAAGTGGACACATTTCATGTCCCCCCACATTCAGTTGTTTGATGATTACTTAGTGACTTTTTTCTGTTAGACTGGAGACTCACCATTCTGAAAGCCACATTGTCCTATCCTATAAGACACTTGACAGCATGGGACACTTGACTGTTTGTTGGGACTCTCCTTCACCATCATGACCTACTGAAATCCTACCCATTTGTTCTTCCCCGTCCACTGCCCATATCAGATGCCTTCATTTCTGTGAAAGCTTCTCTGATAGTCTCAGCCAGGGTTTTTTCCCTTCTCCACATGAATATGTGTGGAAAGGGGTATTATAGTAATGTTTATTGCACAGTCACTAATTAAGCCAGAATCTTCTCTCTGTTGTAGAGAAAATTTTTTATTCTTGCTTATTTATTTATTTAATTTTTTGAGGAAGATTAGCCCTGAGCTAACATCTGCCGCCAGTCCTCTTCTTTTTTCTGAGGAAGACTGACCCTGAGCTAACATCCGTACCCATCTTCCTCTACATTTTATATGTGAGACACCTGCCACAGCACGTTTTGCAAGTGGTGTGTAGGTCCACACCCGGCATCCAAACTCGTGAGCCCTGGGTTGCCAAAGCGGAACACATGAACTTAACCCTGGGCCACCAGGCTGGCCCCGAGTAAACTTTTTAATCCAACACAATCAACATCTGTGGTTGGATTGCTAATTGAAAGAGTTAGAGTATGGAATGATTAATTAAAGGCTATTCTCTTTAAATTGTTGTAGCTTAAAACAGAGATATGTAAAATAACTCATCAACCTTTGGTTATTCCCTAAGCCTTTAATTTGAGTATAAATCTAGTGATTGTAATTTATCACTATTTTTCTTGTATAAATGGTTTCCAAATGCATTGTCTATGATTTCTATATTGAGATTCTTTAAAATGGAGCAGCATCTTAAATATACTTGTGTAAAAATCTAAAGGAAAAATACTTATAGATTTTTACTTTTGTTTTTTCTCAAACAGTTATTGCTGTGCTGCCTTGACTGAATTTGACATAAGTATTATGTAGTGGCTCTTTTTGAGTCTAACAAATTGACTTTAATAAACCTTTCTAAGGCATTGTATTAGTTTTCTATTGCTGTGTAACAAATTACCCCAAATTGAACAGCTTAGAAAAACACACATTTATTATCTCACAGGCTTTGAAGATCAGGACTCCTGGCACATCTTATTTGGCTCCTCTACTCAGTGGTTCACAAAGCTACCATCAAGGTGTGAGCCAGCCTATATTCTTATCTAGGCTTAACTAAGGAAGAATCCTCTTTGAAGCCCCTTCAAATTGTTGGCCAAAATAATTTCCTTGTGGTTTTGTGACTGAGGGTCCCAGGTTCTTATTGGCTGTCTGCTGGAGCGAACCTCAGGTCTTAGAGGCAGCCCACAGTTCCCTTCCACATGGCTCTCATCATGGGTTGTTTACAATATGGCTCTTTGCTTCTTTATGGCCAGCATAAGAATCTCTATCTCCAGTCTGCTAATATGGAGTCTTACACAATATAATATAATCATAGGAGAAACATACCATCACCTTTGCCACGTAATATAGACTAATCAATGGAATGCCGTCTCCTCACCTTTGTCATATTCTGTTGGTTAGAAGCATGTCACAGCTTCCATATGAACTTAAGATGAGGGACTGTACAAGAATACGACTCACTTGGGGTCACTTTAGGTTATGTCTATCACAGGCATTCAAACTAAATTAGTTTCCTTAGAAATAATAACTCTTCTTTTGTATTCATCTTTAGTCAGCTTGTCTAACATGCAATTAAGTCATGTAGTTCGAATATCATGTAAAATGAGTTTGAGGAGATTTAGGGATAGACACAACCGAGTCTTGGGAAGTCCACAACTCAACTGCTAAGACTAAGTTTTCAGTCTATTGGAGCACTCCATCAGGATGTTTTCCAGAAAGAATGGGCAGTGTCTATAAAGCCAGTGAGTCTACATAAATGGGACAGGTCAGAGAATTTTATTGAAATGGTTTATAATTTGCTTGAGGTTATGGCTCATGATTTTATGCATACACATGCACACACACACTATGCATACTGTGATTTGTAAATAGCAAACTCTCAATAAATAGGAGCTAGATAAAAGAAGCTGGTCAGGCATTGCAATACAAGTGCTATACAAACTATTTAGAAGCAGTAATTGATAAATACAAAATCATGAAAATTTGATTTCTGCTAGTAAATCATAGCATATTTGAGCTAATAGGAATACTTGGCATCATCTATTCTAGTTCTCTCTTTTTACAAATGTGGAAACTTGGACAAAGGGAGGTTATTACTGAGTCAACACTATAAGCCTACTTTATTTATAAATTCACCTTAATAAGGAAAAAAGAAATATAAGTCAAGTACTATAAGAGCATGATGAAGCACGTGCATGGTTAGGCTATAAGCAGAGATCTGAGGAAGCTTAACTGTGGTGTACGGTAGTTGGGCCCAGAAGAATTTGGATAGGGAAAAAGAAAAATGAAGAAAAACTTAGTTCTGATGGAAGTCACAGAATTTTCTTTCTCTTTCTTATTTGTTGACTTCTTTCTCCTCATAAACCTGAACACAAGACAACTCACATTTATTTTATACAAGTAGGCAATTGTTTGCCCATCTTCTGCCTTGATACGAGTGAATAGGAAGCTCGCACACAAACAAAAGAGAACTCTGTTAGGCTTATTAGGAAGTCAGAGCGGGATTCTCAAACTATATTCAAGGCACTGCCTTCTTCAGATGTGCCTCAGTAAGGCACGATCACATAGTAATTGTCTGTTCATTCATTCACTTCCACTGATGCTTCATGACCTTTGTCTATTTGGTTTACTGCTGGATCTCCAGTTTCTAGAATAGCACCTAGAACATATTAGGTTCCTGATAAATATCTATTGAATAATGGAGTAAACAACAGAGTTATTTTCTTACCACTCTATTCTCCCCTAAGTTAATGTGGAGACTTCAAAATTTTAAAACATAGTTTCAGATAACTCTCCCTCTTTCTATTATAGTTTCACTTTTAGATTCTTCTTTTAATTGAGTTGATTTGGCACTCAATCTTTTTATGTTTCTGGTTGCTTTGTAATTTTCTAGGTGGGTCCTTTCACAGAAATAGGGCCAACATTCAGCTTTCCAGAAGCCACTTCTTAAGTTATGATACACCCTAATCCTCATAATCATTGATTACATTCTCTCTTGTTGAAGAAGTTTAGGTATTGAGGTGCTAAAAGCTATATAAATAATTAATGGAATGGAGACACTTAGATGCATAATTCAACTGTATTAGACAAATAGATCAGATACGTTAGAGGCACAGCACTGGCAATAGATAGGCGACTTCTTCAGCACTACTAAAATACAGGGCCGAGAGAGTTACTGGTGTTACAACTAGGATGAATTACAGCGACCAGCCGAGATATAATAACGGCATGAATTATTGAATTGGCATCTTCCTGAGACAGCTTTGGTCACAGCCTTGCTATGTTCTAGAGATGATAGAAGGAGATTTGTGTGATGTAAATTTATAATCAAAGGGTGTTCAGGATGAAAGATGACCTCCAAGGTTATGAACCTGAGCAGGAGACCGCATCATCACATGAAAAAGGAACTGTAAAATATGAAGCATTCTCCAGTTAGTAGTTGGAAGCCAGAGAAACTCCACTCTCTTACAAATTTAACTCTAGCAAAGTTTCAGATAGGCAGAGATAGAGTGTAAGATACCAAGATAATCATGCTTTGGGCAGCTGAGGTGGAGAGTAGATCTGTGAAATATCAGCTTAAACATGATTCCTAAAATTTTGCCAAAGAAAGGATTAGCCACTAATTAAAACATTTGGGATCTAAGGAGCATAGAGACCTAAGGCTACACACACACACACACACACACACACACACACTACATTGACCTGTAAATACTTAGGAAATCTGGGTCCCCTGTATAATTAGAAGCAGGATATTTTGTTAATGTACTGATTGCTTCATTATAACTAGATCGAAGGGCTGCCATCATTTTGGAAGCCATCTGAAAACTATGCTTCTGACCCTGCTGACTGAAGATTGCTTTTTCTTCTCCTGAGCTCAGCTGGCTGTGCCAGAGGAACCCAGACACATTGGGAGCACATTCCTTTGCCACCACTGCTTGACATGCTGAGTGATGGAGACTGATCTGGGAGGCAGCATCTCCTTCCTGAAAACAAAGTAGCCTTTAAAAAGGGCTGTTAAGCTGCTGTCTCGTGTTTGATTATTCTGTCCTCAGTAAAGTCCTTTATTTTTTACTACTAAATGGTCATTTTTATGGATGACATTATTTTAGTCGGATGACTGTTTTAAGAAACAATAGGTCAAAAGCAGCAAACTATAGACCAAAACTGGGACTATGGAGAAAATTGCCCCAAATAATAGACCATGGTCAGTTCAGTCTAAGAAAGCATCCTCCAAGAACTTGTATCAGATATTCAGGGAAAATCGCTTATAGACAAGGTTTTAATTTAATATAATGAAATAGTAATGCATAGATTTATACCATGCAATAAGACATTTTTATGTCTATACATAATTTCAAATTACATATGAAAAATACAGTAACTCAAATTAATGCATTTCTAACATATGATCAATTGCATTGCCTTTCCTGGCTGTTAAAATTGTGTTTTATAGCATCAATAACAAATGTAATAAAATGTATTTCCTTATTAGGTCCCTCATCTTTTTTTTTTTTTTTAAGAAAGGCAATAACCTAAAATTGTTATCTTCAAAGTTACTTTCTTTTTAAAAATGACTTAATTGTTCTTATATTGTGTAATAAACAGAACAGACGGTATTGACAAAATTAATTCAAAAAAAAAACCCCACACAATTTTTTTCTTTTATTTTCCTCTAAGACAACAAATATACATCAAAGCCAACTAAAAAATAGTCCTAGAAAAGGGAATTATTCTTACTTATAAAGTGTCAGAACCAATAAAATATAACCTGTTTGGTTTATTGACTTGAAAATATTTAAATCACTGCTTTTTTGTTTTTTAATAATTAATTATGTTCAGAATTTTGTTTACTTAAATAGACATTGTTTAAAACTTACTCAAAAGAAGCACTATTTAGCTTGTCTGTATTGTTTCATCTCCAATGTAGATGGTGCTTTCTTTTCCATAGCGTGCACAAAGGCTGCAGCTACCCAACATCCCCCGCCCCACTCCCCAACCCTTCCACTGCTGTTCTTCAGCTTAGTAAGAAAATAAACTTCCTTATTCAGGAAGAAAGGAGATAATTCAATAAAATAACTTGTGGAGAGGTTTAGAAATGTCTCACCCCAAACCAATTAGGGAATTAACTTTGATTTAGATTGAGAATAACACTAACTTTGTAAATTCTGTTTTCGAGACTCTGAATGCTTATTCTGTGCAACCCAAGACTCGCTTACACTGTCGTGTCATCTGGTGGAATAGATGGTTGTAATAGCTATGAAACAGGTAAGCACCCACAAAAGCTTCTTTGTTCAAAAAATCCAGAAGAGAAAAACACATTTGGCAAAAGACAAAGGATTAAGTGTTTTGTGTTATAGTCCACTCAACGTTAACTTTATGTATTTCTTAAAAGAAAATAAATCTTCCATTAAAGTCTACTAAGATCTACTTGAAATGGCCTTTCCTGGCCTTTACATCTACGGGACATTAGGGATTGCTCTCATCATAATTATCAGTGAGCTTGCATCCTGCACCCACCGTGGGCAATGCCCAGTGCCCAGTGTTACATACTGAGATACCTGCCTTGTGGAGTGTGAACTCCATTGAGGGAAAAAAATCTCACACATGAAAACACAAATAACAGTGCATGGCAATAGATGCTAAGAGTCATGATGAAGACCCAGGATAGGATTCATAATATGCAATATGTTTTAACTCTATTCGCTGAAAAACAATTTTCCTTTTCATTCTTATTTTTTGTTCCTGACGTCCAAATTCATGGTTGAAGTATTTCCTTTTACTGGTGCATAGTTTTGAATTGTATAGTTGTGTGAAGTCACTTTTTCTGCATGCACTTATTAAGGGTGGCTGACATGCTCACCTCCTAGGAGCAAACATTTTCTAGACTCTCTGGTTTCTCAGAAACCCGCGGATGAGCCTGGCAATTGACATCTTTAAATTACTGATGACCTGTAGTATTAATCCTTTCACCTTGCTAAGGCATGCCTGCTCGGCCATGGTAATCAGGCTTTTTTTGCTCATCATAATCCCATTAACAAATTGAAAGATAGAACAAGATTTTTTTTTTACCCATCCCTTTGACAGGAAGCAGTGCAAAGGGGTTATAATTATGGATTATGTCTTTTATTATACATTGGAGCAAGCACACATTACCCTAATTAAAAACACAGTGTGAATATTCAACTGCATTGAGCTGCAAATGTTTAAGGGCTGTCTATAACAGCTGAAAATATATTTTGGTCTCATAGCAAACCTTGTCAAGTTGTATGGAAAACTGAGTTCAAGAATTGGGGATTGCACATTTTTGTGTTGGCAGATTTACTGAAACCTCATCGTGCAAAACACTTGCTAATCTAGGACTCAGAGAGACAAAGCATACCTGAATGAAGCACCAGGTTATAAAGCGAGGCTTTGCTGAGGTCTACTAATGTAAAGAAGTCAGATATTCATCCTCACTAAACATACCAATCTGACTCAGACTACTTTTCGATGAACCCACGAGGGAGCAGAAATCTGCCCCAGACCTAGGCAGAAAATAAAGCTTCAGCACCTTAAGATGCTACCTTATTGTCAGCTTCAGAGATTTTGGCTTGGAATCATAGAATTGTAGAGCTCGATGAGCAGGTACAGGCAATACAGTCCAACTCTTTGAAATTAGACAAATCCAACACATGCAATGACTTGCCTAAAGTCATAGAACAGACAAGGGACAGAGCTAGACCAGGAGAGCCACAAACATTTGGTCAGGTTGCTGACTGCATGACTCTAGAAGTGCCGATTGTAAAAACTAGAGTGCACCATCTGCAGAGCCCATGACGTAGCCCTAGATGTTCCAGGGCCCATAGTCCATTTCATGACTCAATACCTTCTTAACCCTTTCCTTTAAGTATTTAATTTTTTCACCTTCTCATCAGGATATTCTTCTACCTCTGACCTAAATTCTTTTTATTGAAATTGAAATTGCGTTCTCCTTGTTTTATGGAAGGTGCTTACCATCAGATATGATACTTCTTTAAAATGTGTTATTGTGCTATTGACCTCTACTGATAAAAACTCTTTCCTTTTTCAGATAAGAAGTGAGCCCTGGTCCAGAAAATGTACCATTGTGACTTAACTTTGGTACACTGATAGCAGATGTACATCAGTGCAACTCACATCTGGCCCAAAGCTAAATATGATATCACAGAGCAATGGTCAGTTGAAGTATAACCCTTCCAACATGTAACACTGTGACAAGGAAAACTCAGTGAGCATGGTACATGCTGTCATCTGCTTGTGTTGGCAATAGGTGACTGGATTTAGATCATGGCATCAAAATAGAGTTGGGTCTGTCCTAAACATATACCAAATTCACTCCTGCTCTATGTCTCTATTCTGAGCTATCATCATCTTTCACCTAGATAACTCCAGTAGCTTCCACATTGATCACCCATTTCCACAGTTACCTACTTTTAACCCACTCTCCACAAAGCAGTCATAAAATACTCTTAAAACACAAATCTTATTATATCTTTTTCCCTTTAAACTGTTTCAGTAGCTGTCTAATGCCGCTAAAATACCTTTGCTCCCAAGGTTAGGCTCGCTCTCCTGACCTTCTCTTCTTTATCTGTTCCGCTCCAACTTCCCTGGCCTTCTTTCTTTTCCACTTATGCACCAAGATATCTCCTGTCTCAGCAACTTTGAATCAATAATTTCCTCTTTCTGGAAAGCTTTTCCGCTTGCTTTTGGAATAGTCAAACCTTCTCTTTGTCTTGCAAGCTTCAGCTTATATGTCACTTCTTCAAGAAATTCTTCCTGTTCTCATCTCATAACTGTGCCCCATCTTTAGGGCAAGGCATTGTGCAATCTGCTTTCAGGGATTTCTCATAGTTGTAGTTCAAGCAATTTTCTTTGTGACCATTAATTTATTAATTAATTGCCCTAGATTAAAAGTCCCATGAGGTCCCAGACTCAGTCTTTTTTTTTTCATCACCCAGTTTCCAGCATGGAGCACAGTGCCTGCATGTAGCACATAGTAAACATATAATAAGTACTGTGGAATGAGTGAAGAAATGGGTGCTAGATATCATCTAATGTCAGCCACTCACATTGGGTACGAAGTTAATTAAATAAAACCTCTTAGACCACAGGACATTTGTACATCCTGTTTCATCTGCCGGGAATAATCTCCTTGCTTCACTTTAACCTCTGTTGAGCCTTCAGAACCTAGTGCAAACATCACTTCATGATGATTCACAGGCTAGTTCGCTCTTTTGGATTCTTGTGGCACCTTTCCATTTCCATTTGCAGTATTTTTAATGCTATTTTTGCTTTTAATTGTCAAAAGTTTGATCATTATCTTGCCTGCTCTTAAGCTTCAAGAGCACAATTAACATGTATTCTTACTTAACAATATGCTAAGTTCTCAGGACAGTGCCTACTGTATAGTAGGCTCTAAGAAAATGTTTGTGAAATGGACAAAGGGATGAATATTCAGTAAGTTTCCTTATGGGATCAAGATGTCCGCTATGAGAAGAGTTGTTTCTACCATAATACTGGTTACATGTGTGTATGAGTCTTTGTGTATTCACACTAGCAAAGACAGTCCAGGTTTTACTGAGGTAATTCCCTGTTTTACTGAATAAAGATTCTTTGATGTATATATTAAGAAGCAAAACTTTATTTCTTATGTTGGTTTAAGGTTTTATTTCTTGACCCAGACTCCTCAGGGATCTGTGGGAAGGGTCATTTCTTTTTGTTCAATCAGAATCCTCACATTTTGTTCTTCACTAACTTATCCCACTTGTCACTCAGCTCCAGGGAGAGATACAGTTCACAAGCAAGCATATTCCCCAAACATTCTGACAGCCTCTGTATGGCCAATAGATAGAAAGAAAGCTGCCACCTGGTCATATTAATGACTTCATTTACACCTGGCCTAAACAAGAAAACTAAGAAAGGCCATCTGGCTTAGATGCTGAGAAAATGCCTCAGGAGATCATAATAAACTCTCCCTTAGTATGCTTTTCTCCAGGCTAAATGACCCAATTCTTCCAGGATTTCTTAATAGAGTTTATTCTAGAGTACTACATTTCTTGGCCACTTTTACAAATTGTAGAAATAAATACTTCCTTCTAAGCCATGTAATTTTTTACCTCATCAAAAGGGAGGGTATATAAACACACAAAATCATGCACTACCAGAGTTTTAATGATATGTGGAGAACATGTAAGTGCATCTTTCTTTCCTTTAATAATGAAGAAACTGTGGCCCAGAAGGGCTGTCTGATTCGGGAAAGTTCTCTCTAATAGGTATAATGATTGTTTCTCAGGTACTCATGAGCATGAGTATAGCTTCTCATAAACCTACATCTCCATGAAGAAAAAGAAATTTTTTGAAATCCACCAGGATCTCTAGTTTCCTGACTGCCATTGACTTGGCAATGGTATTTCTAGTGATATCTGTATCAATCACTGATAACCAATTGTCTAAACAGTTATTTAACTGGGGCTATCAAAATGTGTCTTTCATTCTATTAGGTAGTAATTACTCTTCTCAGATACTTATATTCTCTTAAATATTCATGCTGATAAGTCCTGGCTGTCGAAAAAAATACATATTGCAAAAACTACAAAAAGATGTAATTTTTAAATGAACAGATTTATGATTTTCAATTTTGGATATTTTAACACTCAATAAGCAACTCTTTATATATTAACTATCGTCATCATTGTCTTCATGCAACTATTATTTAAGACTTTTTTTATCGTTTAGGAACTCAAACATGCTACAAGACTGTTGCTTCTCCATGTGGCACTGAAGCTAGTCCTTCAGGAGAATGGGAATTTGTGTAGAGGTTCTCCTTTAGAGAATTTCCAAGGTTAACTGTCCAGGCATAAATATAGGATAGCCAGATTCACAACTAGTAATCTAGAGTTCCTCTCACATCCCCGAGTTCTTTCTCTTCAATGTCCCATCATAAACAAGATTGATTTTTCATTGAAAATATTAATTTTTGATTCTTGCCACTCTGCTGTATCATTATCACATTTAAATTCATGATTTTATGAGATCTGTTGAAGTAAATACTATTATTGTCCCCATTAGAAGTAAGATAAATTACAATCTTAGGATATTAGATAATAATAACAATAAAACATCCCAACTATAGAAAATTTTAACTCTCTTTAATAAGTATTATTTTAAAAATAAGTCACAGAATATCTAGGATATATCAAAACATGACAAATTTTATGCAAATTTGAAACCACAATGAGATACCACTATGCACCTATTAAAATGGGAAAAGTGAAAAATACTGAGCATAGAAAATGTTCATGAATATGCGGAGTACCTGGAACTCTTACACACTACTGAGAGGAGTTTAAACAGTTCAATCACTTTGGAAATGACCTTGACAGTTTCTTAAAATGTTAAACACACACCTTTCATGGGATCCAGCCGTTTCATTCCTAGATATTTTTCAAAGAAAAATGAAGGCTTATGTCTACAAACATGGTTACATGGGTATTAATAGCATCTTTATTTGTAATAGCCCCAAACTAGAAACAACATAAAAGTCCCTCAACGGATGAATGAAATAACAAACTGCAATTTAGTGGTACATTGGAATACTATTCAGCAATAATAAGGAATGAATGACTGATACATGCAACAACATGGATGAATCTCAAAATAATTACACTGAGTGAAAGAAACCAGACGATCCCCCCCAAAAAAGAGTACTGCCTATATAATTCTATTCACATAAAATTCTAGAAACTGCAAACTAATGTACAATGACAGAAAGTGCCTCATTGGTTGTCTGGGGACAGGGGCTAGGGTTTGGGCTGGAGTAGAAGTAGGGGAAAACAGTGGGTCATAGGGGCCTAAGGAAACTTTGAGGACTAATGGAGATGTTCATTATTTTGATTGTGGTAACTCTTTCACAGCATATCCACTTGTACGATTTAAATATTCATTGCCTGTCAATTATGCCTCAATAAAACTGTTAAGAAAAACTAAAGAATTTCATAAAAGTGCATTTATTATTAAACAAGAAATATACGAACTCATCAGCTCAAGAGGTTAGAAAATGAGGCAGTAATTTAGTGCTATCAAAGCAAAAGAAGAAATATAAATAAAAACAAGAGCTGAAGTGACAGAATTAGAAATTTTTGAAAATGAAAGTTGATAGATAAACCAGAAAGAGATTCTTTGTATAAAGGAAAGATACATAAACTTCCAAGGTGCATAACAAAAAAATGTTAAAAGCTAATCATACACAAATTTAAGAATTAACAAAAAGAAAGATGGCATAGCTGTAATAAACTACACATAATGGAGAATTTGTCAAACTCTGGGAAACTGTCAGAAAAGTAAATCACTAGAATAGTGTTCTAGGAAAATGAAAAAAACAAAATTGATGATTTAAAAAATGAAAAAACAAAACTCAGCCATGTAGGAAATTTAGAAATTTATTAGTCATTTTTAAAAATTTAGGCCTACTGTGTTTTATTGATGACTTCTTTCAAACCTTTACAAAACATGCATTTCCAGTGAAATTTACCCTACTTATAAACATATGGCAAAGCCATAATAACTTAAACATTACAGGATTGGTCAGGAGCAAATAGACACATTAGTGGAAACATGCACTTAAGGTGCTAAGACAAAATAAGGCAGTTGCAAAAGAAGAAAGATAAATGGACAAAATACAATTAAAAGATTAAATAAATATTTCTACTATTTGAAGAAACTATATATTATTATTTCATATTCACTGAATTCATAAATAATAAAAAGGTTGACCAAGTTTTGTGTTGTGCTGTGACAGTACAGAGACACCGAATATGTGTTGGTTCAACAATGCTAGAAGAAATCTACTATTAAAATCTGTGTATATCCTTTTTTTTTTTTTTTCCTGTTTCTCTCCAAAGCCCCCCGTACATAGTTGTATATTCTTCGTTGTGGGTCCTTCTAGTTGTGGCATGTGGGATGCTGCCTCAGCGTGGTTTGATGAGCAGTGCCATGTCCGCGCCCAGGATTTGAACCAACGAAACACTGGGCTGCCTGCAGCAGAGCGCGCAAACTTAACCACTCGGCCATGGGGCCAGCCCCATGTGTATATGTTTTAACACCTAAATTTCGCTGTTTGAAATTAGTCTTCAAGGTGCTGGCCTGGTGGTGTAGTGGTTAAGTTTGTGCAGTCCACTTCACAGGCCCAGGGTTCACAGCTTTGGATCCTGGGCACAGACCTAGCATGACTCTGTCAAGCCACCCTGTGGCACCATCCCACATAAAATAGGAGAAGATTGGCACAGATGTTAGCTCAGTGACAATCTTCCTCAAGCGAAAAGAGGAAGATTGGCAATAGATCTTAGCTTAGGGCCAATATTCCTCACACACACAAAAAAATAATAATCATCTTCAAAATATTATTATGAAGGGTGCAAATATGAGTGTACACTTTTGTTCATGGTATCATAATGTATATTTGCAAAACTTTGGGAAAAGACTAAATACTAATGGGCATTGGTTAAATAATTGATACTATATTCACACACATTGGTATGCTATGTAGCCACTAAATCATGGTATAAATATGTATTTATTGGCATAGAGAGATGTCCAATATTACGAAGTGGGGAAAAGAAAATTATGATGTAGAAATTAGGGTATGTTCACTTTTTTTTTTTTTAAGATTGGCACCTGAGCTAACAACTGTTGCCAATCTTTTTTTTTCTCCCCAAATCGCCCCAGCATCTAGTTGTATATATTTTAGTTGTGGGTGCTTCTAGTTATGGCACGTGGGATGCCAAGTCAACATGGCCTGACGAGTGGTGCCATGTACACGCCCAGGATCTGAACCAGCTACACCCTTGGCCGCCGAAGCAGAACGTGCGAACTTAACCACTCGGTCAAGGGGCTGGCCCCTATGTTCACATTTTTAAATAATATTTTAAAATACTATTTTAGTATTTTTATACACATACACTCACACCCCTACTTCTCTGTTCAAAATTTCCAGTACGTTCTAAAGTGACAAAGGGATGGTTGTAAGATATTCTCAAAAAAGTTACCACTGTAATAGTTGATAAGATTCAAGTACCATTTTTAATTTTATTTTTTATACTTTTTAGCCTTTTCTAAAAATTAATTGCTTAAAGTACTTCAGAGGATCATTGAAAAACTGTTTCATTTTGGGACTTTAAATGGTATATTTGAGTAACCTCTTACTCTCTGAGTAAACTATGAGTCTATGAATTCTGCCCATGGGGGAAAAGGATTCTGATTTTAATTTTGTGGGTCTTGTTCCCCATCCACAGAACCAGCAAGGGGGCACTGAGGAGAAGGAACCGCTGTGTGTGGGGTGGCTGCAGCACAGGGATTGGTGGAGATTGCTACCCCGAGAGGTGCTGATGCTACGCTGCAGAATCCTGCAGGTGCACTTGCGAGAAAAGAGAAAAAGAAACTTCAAAAAAAGTTTCCCCCTAAAACATGAATTTATCTGGGTTTGTGAGTATATAATGCTTACTGAAATTGAAATTTCCAAGCCACTGTTGATTGTAGCTTATTTCTCCTCCTTCCCTTGAAATCCAATGAGCCTAAGAGTGCAGGAATTGGTAGAGACATGTAAGAAGTCCGGATGGCATGAGAAAAAAAGAGTGTACATGGAGGTCTATTAGGAAAGACCTTGAAAGCTCTTACAGATTCTGACCTCGTGGTTAAAAGGTTGCCTTTCTTGTAACCGATAATCACACATTCTGAACCCAAGCCCTAAGATGACATCAGACAATCATTGGATACAATTATGGTGGTCCAGTTATAAAAACAGCTGTGCAGCCAAGCACAGGGAGAGTATTCTTCTTTCTTACCCTATTGACCTGGAGACATGACCCACTTACCTTAAACAATTATAGAATAATACAAAATAGAGAGTGGTAGGTGGTCAGTGGTATGATTTAGTTAAGGCATGACTTCAAAGATATAATAGTATTAAGCACAGAAGACTTCACTCAAAAATGGAATATTCCAGAAGGCCTGTGGTCTTGTATTTCCAAGAAAATAGCACCACCATTCACCCAGAGAATGGTCTGATCTGGAATCCAGGGCTTCGTTGCTCACTCCCTACCTCTAACTTATGCCCCAGAGGTCATCGGTAACAATCAAGAGCTCCATATCTCTCAAAACCTTTACATTACTACTGCTATTATCTGAGTTCGGCTCTCTATGAACTTTTCCTTGAATTATTGAAACAGTTGCCTAACTGGTATTCTTGTCTCCTGCTTTGTGCTCTTCTAATCAGTGTATCCGGTGTGATCTTTCTAAAATGCAGCTCTGACCCTACGAACCTCCACCCCAAAATGCTTCAATGGCTTCCCGTTTCCAGCAGCATAAAATCCAAACCCCTCAGCAAGACACACAAATTTCTTTGTAATCAATCTTCTCTGCTTGTCTCTCCAGGCTCATGTCTGCTGGTCCCCTGACACTTCAAGTCTTCATCCTGAATGATTTGTCATTCCCAGCTCTTGTCACCTTGGGACACTTCACACGTTGACGCCCCCCCCCCCCATCAGATATCCCAGTGCTCCCTTTATTACCTTTTAATTCATCCTTTAGGATTCAGTCCAGATGCCACCTCCTTTCCAGAAGGTGTTTTGTCTGACGTCTTGTGTCAGGGGTTGCCAGCCTTCCACGTCTCCCCTAACACCCAACGTGTGTCTCTATTTTAGAGTTTGTCTATGTTAAAGCCTACTTCTTCCCACAGGTGAACTTTCAGCTCCCTGAGGTCAGGAATTGCATCTTATTCCTTGTTGTATTGTAAGGCAGATTCTCACCCTACGTCCAGTATATGGTGAGTGCCCAAAATATTTGTTGAATTAAAAAATTAATGACTCAGTAAATAAATGAAGTGTGTACTTTTACGAATAAATTCATTGAAATATATGTGTCAGCAGGACTATAGAATTAAATGACTATGTAAGGGAATATTGAGTAATTAGAAGAAAAATAACAGACTATGAGATGAAGCTTTTTAAGAATTATGTTTTATTTAGTGTTCAATCAATACAAATTAATACTCAAATATTATTTATATAACTACATATATTTTTGTGTATACACATATATGTATATACACACAAATATATACATATATACACACATTTTGTTTACACACATACAAATATATACACATACATACATAATTTCCCACCAGTGTGCCACCCCAGTATACCAACCAAACCTGCAGCTTATAAAATAGTCCACAATGGGCCAACCCGGCAGTGCAGCGGTTAAGTGCGCACATTCCGCTTCGGCAGCCTGGGGGGTTCACCGGTTCGGATCCCGGGTGTGGAACTACACACAGCTTGTCAAGCCATGCTGTGGCAGGCGTCCCACATATAAAGTAGAGGAAGACAGGCACAGATGTTAGCTCAGGGCCAGTCTTCCTCAGCAAAAAGAGGAGGATTGGAGGCAGATATTAGCTCAGGGCTAATCTTCCTCAAAAAAAAAAGTCCATATTGCTCATTCCTTGTTTTCCTATGTTTAAGTCATTGTGAGATTCTTGAGGTCAGAGTATATTATTATTTTACATTCTACATGGTGCCAAGCATTGTGTTAAACCCTCAGTAGTTACATTCATGTGAGGAGATGGACTTGATCTCATGGGCAAAGGGGTAATCTGTTCTCGAGAAGCAAAACTGTGGGTACCAGGAATGCAGAGCAGGCCCAAAGCACCAAACCTGATATTTCATGAATTTAGGAAAATTTTTCAAAGGTAGCTTAACACACAGGAGTTGACGTTTTATTAATAATTCCTTTCTTGAGAGACTCTTGCAGCTTGGGCTGTTTTCAGCTCTTTCAAGTCTTGTCTTCTGCTGATGTAGCGAGAAGCAGCAAATTCAAAGTAAAGCTAAAAGAAGCCTGGAAGCTCAGCCTCTGGGCAGTCATTTTCAGTATTTATGAGCGCCTGTAAATGACTAGTGAGCTTTTGGTAGCACCATTGATTCTATTTTTAACAGTTGACTTCCTCACAATCAATGGGATTGACCAAACCAACTGTTAAGTCAGCAGCAACCGGAGGACGGCCACACTGCGGTCCATTAATGTGGCCTGTGGCTCCAGGCGGGTGTACACTTCCAACAAAGCCTTGAGCAAGGGAACACAGCCCCCTCCACCAAACAGGCCCAAACCCTTCTCCCAGTGCCAGCTGACCCCATTACCATAGAAACTTGGTGGAGAAAGACCCAGAAGTAAATTGTGCAGCTCTTTAGCACCCTCTGGTGTCCAGTCTTCCAAAAACCCAAAATTCTCCTGGGTTGTAAAAAACTCAACAAGGATCATTCCTGCCCAAAGCTATGTATCTTTTTGTGATGTTCAGCAATCCAGAGTAAGAAATCCTTTAACCTGCCATCAACATTCCTGTTGACTAAAGAATATTACTAGTGGGAAAAATTTCTCCTCTATCACGTCATTAAGAGGAACTAGTATCACCTAGGCAGTGCATTTTTCCATATGAAAACTGCCTGCTTTAGAATCTGAAACATATTTGGGGTTGCACAAAGTAAAATTTTCTAGAAAATTGTTTGTTTCTGTAGAAATCATTAACTATTTGAATTACTCAAATACGGGAATGGAAGGTACAGATAAAGAGGTACTAACCGGGGCCGGCTCCGCGGCCAAGTGGTTAAGTTCGTGCGCTCCGCTACAGCAGCCCAGGGTTTGGATCCTGGGCGCAGACATGGCACCGCTGGTCAGGCCACGTTGAGGCGGCGTCCCATATCCCACAGCTAGAAGGATCTGCAACTAAGATACAGAATTATGTACGGGGGGTTTGGGAAGATAAAGCAGAAAAAAAAAAAAAAGAGATACTAACCAAAGTAGCTTATCAGTTTTCCTCTTATAACTTCTCCCATCCTTATCCACTGGCGTGTGTCGCAAAAGAGAAATGCTGTGGAGTGGATCGGATCTGTGCCCTAGGCTTGACTACTCTTTCAGGTAAAAAGGTGACGTTGGACAAATCACAATCTCTGTGGACCTCCGTTTTCTCGATGATAAAACAAGAATATAAGTCCAGGGCATCTTTATCATCCAGAGGAGTAAATATGGATATCTAAGATCCTGTGAGGTTGTCAGGGTTGGGGTTTCCATACTACCTGTAGATGGCTGATAGGTGCATAGATTTCATTATGTGCTTGTGCATAAGTTCGAATCTTTTCATAATAAAAGAAAAATTAAATGGCTTGCAGTTGGAAGCAATTTTCCATGTTCTCCTGAATATCAAATTAATGAGACTCTATGGCAATCATGAAAACATAAGAAGAATGGTTGATTCTCATTTTAGACTCTCTCGTGATTATATATTTTAAAATAAGCATTGGTAGTTCAATAAAATCTTCCTTTTTTTAGAGTGGCCTTAAGCAATATATGAGAAGAAGTGAATTAGAGAGAGGGATTTCTGCAGAAAAGTGCCAAGTGTTCTTCATATGTTTTTATCATAACTGCGCTCACTTATTAAGATCCTACTAGGTACCTGGAGTTTTAGATACCTCATTTTATTTAATCCTCCTAACATTCTTGCGAGGTAGATTTTATTATTCTCATTTTGTAGAAAAGGAAACTAAGCCTCAGAGATGCAAAGAAATTTGTCCCAGTTAAAGTACAACTTGTAGAGCTATTTTCAGACCAAGTTTTGTCTGAATCCAAGCCGACTTTCTTTCCATGAAAGTAGCCTCTTTTCACTTAGAGAGCAAAGTGGGGAAGGGGAGGAATCCCTGAACCCATTGTTCTGGCAGAGCCGTTCAAAATTTCTTTTCCTGAGTCTGGTCCAGTGGCGTAGTGGTTAAGTTTGCACACTCTGCTTCGGCAACCCGGGGTTCACAGGCCCAGATCCTGGGCATGGACAGACACAGGTCAAGCCACGCTGTGGTGTCATCCCACATAAAACAGAGGAAGACTGACGGTTATGTCAGCAACAGTCTTCCTCAAGCAAAAAGCAGAAGAGTGGCAACAGATGTTAGCTCAGGGCCAAACTTCCTCACACATACACACACAAAAACTCTTTTCTTAATGCTTGTTGGTTGTAAGAAGTCCCAGAGGCAGACAATCTCGTGTTCCTGCTTTGTCTCCCTGTCGGTGAGAGGCATGCAAACTGATAAGGGGCCCCCCATTCAGCAAGGCATGAGTTACAGTGGAGTAGCTCTCCTCACTCACTTTTGTACAGATTTTAACTGAGTGTGTACTGTGTGCCAGGTGCTTCCAGGGCAGAAAAATGAAAGTGGAGTTGTTTCTTTAAAACTCTTTACATGTCAGAAGAAATATCTCAGATGCCTGCAAGGAAATAAGGAAGGCCTTGCTAATCCCCTCCTTAGAAGAACTCACCACGTGGTGGTATCTGAGAAGATCAGCACAGCCACGGAAATCTGTGCCCACACGCGTCTCCTCTTAGCCACTACACCTAAGTAAGCTATTTGGTGCCAGGATGCCAGGAAGTGAACTCCAGTTATAGGAAGGAAGAGTTGGAATGTCTCTACATCTTACAGAGAATTAAGGAAATTCTATGGCCGAAAGTGTCTATAATTCCTGTAGAGTCAGACTGATGTATTACTGAGAAGTCTAAACACCTGTCTGGATTTCAAGTCCTCTCTCTGCTCTACCTCCCATACCAGCGCACCTCACTCTAACTCATCGGAAAGACCCGAAGAGCAAGACTGATGTTCTAAAGCCAAAGAGGGCTTACTCCACGTATAATCTCTGTGGTTTCGCTTGGAGAAAAGGGAATTAAGTAGGGACTTGTTACCTAATGTTTGTCTTTCCTTTAGCGTGCATTTCCCTTTTTGGATGTTGAAAAGATGTGTCCCAACATTCCGGACAACAGGAGGTCAAAAACATTCTCCTCAGTGTCCTCCAACCAGGGCTGCTAATTCGCCTTACTGGGAATTTGAAAAAGAAGCCACTTTGTCATCCAGAGTGCTGACAACCAAGGGAGACGGCCAACTGGCTGGGCCTGGAAAGAAAGAGCCACTTTCCCCCTGTGATGAGTTGGAAATTCTCTCCTGAGTTACAGACCTAGAAATCAGAGAGGAAAACAGAGACAGAAGCCAACAAAGGCTACAGAAAAAAGAGACAAGGCAATCTCCAGGGCAGACACAGCTAGGGAGCGTGGAAGGGGATGCGCAGACGCAAATGCAAGGACACTCTCCCCCTGCAAATTCCAGAAACACTGAGAAGTCTAGCTTTTTCTTTTTCAATTTTCCTTAGTTTATACTAAGGCCCTTCTAGTCCCTTCTAGTTCTTTATTTCGGAATCACTGGATTCTACTGTGTTTGAGAAAAAAAAAAAAAATAGGAACTATAAACCTAAATTACAGCCAATCAGATTGTACTCACAGCTCAACTACTAGACAAATTGCAGCTCATGAAATTTGCTATGGGTCAGGAGACTGAGTAATTTTATTTTAATCAGTCTTATTCGAAGCTGGAATGCCATTGCAGCAAATCCTCTGAACAGGATTTCAGAGGGGATATAGACTGGTCTTTTTCCTCTCTTTCCCCTTTTATTCTTTCTTCCTAGTAAACTGTTTCAGGTCTCTGGGAGATAATGAGAAATAAAAGTTGAGATCATCAAGTTTTATTCCAGTTCTGAATGAAAGCTGTCTGGCACCTACATTCGCTCCAGCCTGTCTTACAATGCAGGATTAAGCTGTCCGAATCATGTCCCCAGCACTGATTTACATGGAGATGTCCCAGGCGGACTTCAGGTCTGGCCCCAAGCAGCACAAAAGCTCTGCTGATCAGCGTGCCTCGCCCGCAGTTCAGATTTCTGGGACATTACTCCACGTCACAGGAGGCCTCGCAGGCTGCTGCAAAGTCGGATGGACCGATATCGCCACAACACAGCTGCCTCCTCAGCAAGCGGGAGCAAATAAGACCCTTTCACTCACCAAGTACGGATAGAGCCAGCATTAGCACTTCTTAGCAATCCCTCGGATTTGTAATGAGATCTTCGCTGCAGCTCAGATCACAGAGTTGAACCTCCAGAGAAGGGCAGGCGATGGTCGCCATGTTAGGTCAAGAGGCAGGGTAAGGCTGTCACCCACTCTTCTAACTTTGGAACCCAGTTCGTGGAAGGATCCATACAGTGGTGAAACATGTGAAAGGGGACTGTCTGCTTTCCAAGGAAGAGAATTTAGCAAGAGCTTAATCTGCTGCCACATGCCAAGTCCTGCATAAGGTAGTTTTGAAGAGCCAGAACCTTTCAGCGTTCGTGCACATCCCATATGCATAAAAATACTTGAGCAAGTGGCTAAAGGCCTGGCACAGTCTATGCCATTCCTCTTCTAGGTAATGTTCTTTCTTCTTTAGAGTTTTTATCTCAAGTTTCTTCACTTTCCTTTTTAGGTCAAAGAATTGATAACACTAGCCAAATAATCCATGATAACTCTGACGAACCAACAAATGAAGAAACACACAAAAGACCAGTTTGACATTTTAGGAAGCTTATCCATGTACTTATGTATTAACTTAGTAAAGGATTATAAGCCTTCTTTTCTGGAAAAAGGATAGGAAAATAAGAAGACATTGCTAATGACCTCAAGTAACTGAGGACCTCAGGTGGCCAATTGTCTGAGATGATGTAGGACAGACCAGCAGTAGCTGAGCCCTTCTGCTGGGATGAGTCAGAAAATGGCAAGAGATCTACCTGGAGAGACCACCCTACCATGAGATAATAGTGTAATCCAGTAAGGATACTCCTTTGATGATACTGTTACCTAATGCTTATTTGGTTTGTTCAAATACGCCTTCCTAGGCCTCTATTGAATAAGCATCAGTGAGGACTTCAAGAAACTTCATTTTATATTAAATCCTCCATGTGCTTACTATGTGCCAGAAAGTGTGTTAAGTGCTTTACTCATGTTACCTCATTTAATTCTCAGAACAGCGTTAGGAGGTTGTCACTGATACTGCCATTCCCATCTTACGCAAAAGAAACTGAGTCACAGAGTGTCTGTAATATACTCAAGGTCAGTCAACTAGTCAGGGACAGAATCAAGTGTCCGATTCAGATGATCTGACTCTAACACATGTGATGTGGACTACTCCATTATTCTGTTTTCAATACAAAGGATCCAGCATGAAATAATGGTAAAGCAGGGTAAGAAAGAATCGGGAAGAGATCATTTGTAGAGACATGCTTGAGCAAAGTCTTTCAGCAGCTACCAAGTTCTCAGTAAGAACATTAAGTCCTAAGAGAGACTGGGAAGAGTAAGGCAGAGCACCAGCCCTAGAGGTAACTTGAGGAGAACTCATCAAAGCACATACTAACCAGTTAGCAGAACAGCGAGCCAAGGTTACTCGTGGTCTTGAGAACAAGGTAGAACTCTGGTTTTTAGAATGAGGGCACCTGATAAAGCTACATTTGTTGCAAGTGGAATTTGTTGCTGAGTCAAGACTGCTGGGTAAAGTACCTTAATCCACTGACTCCTGTCTATGATCAAATCGAATGCAGAATCCTGGAGAATACTAAGTCAGTGTTACTCGTGGTCTGCTTCTCCAACCACCTGCATTAGGGAACCTGAAGTCTTTGTTCAAATACAGATTCCTAAGACTCTATTGAATTAGAATCACTGAGGAGGAGTTCAGGAAATTTCATTTTATAATAAACCCTCCAGAAGTTTCATATGGACACTGAAGTTTGAGCACCATTGAACTCAACTTTCAGAGAAGACTCAAATGACGTTGGCGATGGGGATGAGATGGGGAATCAGGGAGAATCTAGCACCAGGTGTGACTTGGTAAGCTGGAATGGATAATCCGCTGCTCAGTAGTGTTGTGATTGTCAAATATATTCTTAAAAGTAATTCCAATTTGATTATTAATTATTTTTGCCTTTTGGGGGTTTTTAAGGTTGTTTTAATAATTTAAAAGCAATTAATTCTTGACAAAAATATAATGCTGACTTAGGCATTCAGCCTTGAGTTCCATTTCTAAGAATCATAAGAATACGATTACCTTTCTTGACATGAATCTAAGAAAATAAACTTTTCCCTGCTAAATTTAAGGGAGGTCTACCTGTGAATTTGTCTAAATCCTCAAAAGTAAAGTCCAAATATTTACTTCTTAAGGAATGAATTAGAATAGCCATCTCTATATCTTAAAGCCACCTATTTTTAAACTTATTTGGGACTCCCCTGAAACTAATAATGGTATATTTCATAAACTATCATAATGTTCACTTAATGCTTTTTGCCCCTTTATCTAGAGCCTATTATAATAAAGAGAAAAGAAGAGATAAACAAACAAGAAAAAAGCAGCTTATCCAGGAATTGTTCCTCTTTGTTCATTCACTTTTTCCTAGGAAAGATGTAGAATTTGTACTCAGAAGTTTGTTTAAAAAAAAAGTTTTAATGTGTTTTTGAAGAAATTGATCTTATCACAAAGCAAGTAATTATAACAAGCATTTAACAATAGCTTAAGTGATTTCTCAGCTTCACTGTAAACACCTGAAGGATACATTTGTTTGTAGTACTTTGAGACAGACGTTGCACAATGTATGATCCTCAATTTGTATTTCCCTAAGCATCTCCCAAACTCTTCCTTTCCTTTAAAACTTTACTCACTGCTTTGACACGTTTTGTTGACTGAAAACATTTTCTACATAAACTTCATGGAGTTAGTGTTGAATTTCTGCAGTGAATGCATTTTTCATGATTAAAAGTCACAGCATGCTTCTTGTCTGGGGAACACAGTTGTAGGAGAACAGTCATTCTTAGTTATGAGTTCCTAAGTCAAAAACAATTTTAAACTTTGATTCACTTCAAAATACATAGATTTAGCATCAAAATTGCGGCACTATGAAATTTGGACAAAGTATTTACTTTGCAGTTGTATTTTTATGCAACTTTTGTACAGAAGTAAGTCATTCCAGATTCACCTGTATCAGCCAGTGTCAGTAAGAAACAGATGGCATGTTTAACTTATGGTAATTCCAAGAGGGTGTAACACAAAGATGTGGGCTGGTATAGAGGAAGCACAAGTTGTGCAGGAACCTGGGATTAGCACTGGAGAAGCTGTAACCACCCCTAAATCTGAAGAACAAGGAGAGGAAGAAGTCGCCAGCATCCAGGACAGTGTTGTATTGAACAGACCACCTGGAGAAAATCAGTGTCTTCTGTTAAGGGACACAGATATCCCAGGGAGAGCTGACAGAGAAGGAGCCAGGTAATAAATACCCAATCTCCTTCTGCTTCCTCCTTCCTTCCCATCTCTTCCTTAGGTTTCTAACAATTCAACCCAAATGGAAGCCAGAGGGCATGGGAGTTCTTTAACGTGGTCCATTACAGATTAGCCTTGCAGGACTGAGAGAAAGATGGAGAAGGTAGAGAGAAGTTCCAGGAGCAAATGGAAGATATTTGGCATAATCTGCACACTGTGGTCCTACAGTGAGTGTCTGACACACTGATTTCAATATCTGCTCTAGCGCTTAGCATGTGGGTTACCCTAGGCAAGTCACCTGGTCTCACTAAGCCCTAGTTTCCTTCTGAGCAGTATGAAGACTCTAACTACTCCCTTGTAGTGATTAAATGAGAGACTATATGTGTGTCACCAAGCCCAGTGCCTGGAGCAAAGGAAGAACTCAAGAAGGATGAGTTCCTTCCTCCCCAGTCCTTTCTAAGCGGCAACAGGTTTTCCATAACTATTCTTAATTTCTTCCTGGTTCCTCCTTTGATGGATAACAGGAAGACACAAAGGGAATGCCTAAACAAGACATTAATGAGAACAATGGAAGAAGACACAATTAAATGGAAAGATACTCTGTGCTCATGGCTTGAAAGAATCAATATTGTTAAAATATCCGTACTACCCATTGCAGATTCAGTGCAATCCCTTCAAAATTCCAATGGTATTTTTAACAGAAATAGAGCAAATAACCCTAACATTTGTCTGGAAGCACAAAAGACCCCAAATAGCCAAAGCAATACTGAGAAAGAAGGACAAAGCTGGAGGCATCATGCTCCCTGAATTCAAACTCTATTGCAAAGCTATAGTAATTAAAACAGTATGGTATTGGCATAAAAACAGACACCTAGATCAATGGAACAAAATAGAAAGCCCAGTAATAAACCCACACATATATGGTCAATTAATCCACAACAAAATAATCAAGAATTTACAATGAGGAAAAGACAGTCTCTTCAATAAATGGTGGAAAAACTCAACAGCCACATGCAAAAGAATGAAACTTGACCACTATCTTACACCATACAAACGTTAACTCAAAATGGATTAAAAACCTGAACATAAGACCTGAAATCATAAAACTCCTAGAAGAAAACAGGTGGTAAGCTCCTTGACATAGGTCTTGGTGATGATTTTTTTTTTTTAATTTGACATGAAAAACAAAAGCAGCAAAACCAAAAATAACCAATTGGGACTACATCAAACTGAAAAGCTTCTATACAGTGAAGAGAACCATCAACAAAGTGAAAAAGCAAGCTACTGAATGGGAGAAGATATTTACAAGTCTGATAAGGAGCTAATATCCAAATTATATTAAGAACTCATACAACTCAATACCAATAAAAATAAAAATCTGGTTACAAAATGAACAGAAGATGTGAACAGATATTTTTCCAAAGAAGACATGCAGATAGCCAACATGTACATGAAAAAATGCTCAACAGCATTAATTTTCAGGGAAATGCAAATAATAACTGCAATGAGCTATCAACTCATACCTGTTAGAATGGCTATTATTAGAAAGACAAGAAATAACAAGTATTGGTGAGGATATGGAGGATGTGGAACCCTTGTGTACTGTTGATACGAATACAAATTTGTATAGCCACCATGAAAAATAGTATGACGTTTCCTTAAAAAATTAAAAATAGAACTACCTTATGACCCAGAAATTCCACTTCTGGGTATCTAACTGAAAAAGATGAAAAGATTAATTCAAAAGGATATATACACTCCCATTTTCATTGCAGCATTATTTACAATAGCCATAGTTGTAATATGGAAACAACTTAAGTTTCCATCAATGGATGAACGGATAAAGAAACTGTGGTAGTGTGTGTGTGTGTGTATGTGTTTGGGAATCTATCACTGAAACAAACGGACTTCCATTTCAATAATCTATGAATTCACATAGAGACAAATCTGTCTCAGTTGTGGTACATCTCCATTCATTTGGAGCTCCCTAAACTCTACTTTGGCTGTTTTAATAACTTGGCTGTATTTACAAATTGAGGCTAAGTAACACCATCTTAGGAAGTTATTCAATATAGACAACTTGTAACTGATGAAATGATAAGACATGAAAAGAATAGTTTGAGAGGCAAAACTGGGGAAAAGGTAAATTCCCTTTAGCCTCAACCTTTTTAATATGTACCAATAATTTTTTCTCACTTGCGACCTAAAAATTCTGTTACTTCTGGGGAACTTATATACTTATAAAACTAATTTATTCACTTCAATTCACCCATAATAGCTATAGCTCACATTTCTTAAGCACTTTAACATTTATCTAATCTTTGTAAATGTATTATCTCATACTCTTCAGAACAGCAAAATTGGGCAGATATATATGTGTTCTTCCTCATAGATGAGGAAACTGGGCCTCACAGAGTTTGCAGAACTACTTAGTAACAAAACCAGGGCTCGATCAACAAACATAAAGTACGGAACATCATTTTAACATTTTGATTAAAAAGTTTCTATGATCCAGACACTGTGCAAGGCACAGAGGTTAAAAAATATAATGAGTAATCCATCATCATCTCTTTCCTCGAGTAACATGTTCCCAGACCTTTGCTAGGCGTTGCGTCACAGCTAAAGGTAATAATGCTTTCAGCATAAAGAACAATCAAATTCTACTTGAATCTGGATTACTTTTTACTTATTCAGTATTTATATATGATTGAGGTACCCAATGATCCACATGTTTTCTTGGTTGGTGACACTGGTTTACATAGGGATATCTAACTGGTCACCGTGTTGGTGTAACACAACCAACCTCACTCTTTTAACCAACCACAACTGAGAAATTAGGAATCCCAGAAGAAACACAACCATTTGTTTTCCACTTCTTTCTTCCATTCTTCTATCCTTCCCTCCCTCAATATTTCCTTCTGAAAATATTAATAGAAGACTACGTCTTCTTTTCTAGGTTGAAAAATCAAACCTATATATTGAAAATCAAAATTTCCAGCTAGGAGAAATTTCCAGTTTAGAAGGGAAATATGCAATCAAATCAATAACTGTCATAAAATATAATTGCTATGAGAGGTTTAAGTTCAGGATTTTGTGGTAGCATAACTAGGGTGAATTACTGTAGGGTATCTGAAAATTGAGCAGAGTGTTACAGGGGGAGAAGAGAGATCCTGAAGATAGAGAAGAAGGGACAAAGAGCTCTCTGAGTGGTTAGGAATGACTGATGTCTGTTAATGAGTGGTATGAAGTTGGAGGATAAAAAGGGAAATGTGAGCAAAATACTGAACAGCCTCATTTTCTGTGCTGGGAGAACAACAACAACAAAATATAAAGTTCCAGGGCCTTCTACAACACTAATGTTAGGTTAATTAATGCTAGACTGACTAATGAAGATGCTGAATTGTGAAGTGCTCAGAGAAATACACATGATGCAGTAGGACTATCTGTTTGAAGGAAGGTTTGGATTTATTTCCGATATACAAAGGAGATGTGTTCAAAATTGGAACATCTGCTGTGGCATGGGTACCTCCATCAGAACAGATGTGCGACCAATCAGAACAGTTGCTAGCAGTAAGTACACACTGAAAATCAATACTGGCTCTGCAGGAAGGAAAAATGCCTCTGAGGACTTGGGATACTTTTCAAATCCTCCTGCCAGAATAGTTCTGGTGTTGTGAGGAAACAAGAGGGAAAGAAGAAAGTCAAACCCTTGATATTGGTATCCATGTCTTCATCAATCTTCCAACTGATTGATCACGTAGCCTTCGCTACAAGAGGCCCTTTCCTGAAGCACCAATTTTCAAATGTGCCTCTATTAGTTAAGGAATCCCTGTTAAAGTCCTCACTCATTAGTCCAGCATGAAAAGTCTCCCATAATCATGTCCAATTAGATCATCCAAAACTACCTCCCCCCCCATGCTTCCTTTAGAGAGCTCTCTGGTCAGATCAAACATGGCCTCTATACCTTTAGAATTCCCTTGAGAAAATTTGGCTCAACAGAGCTTTGATTTGGCATAGTTCAGTGTGAATCTTATTTCTAACTCTGTGACCTTGAGCTAGTTCATTAACTTCACTGAATCTATTTCTTCATTTGGAAAATAAGATGAATAATATCCACCTTGCAGAACTGCTATGAGCATTAGAGATCATTTTATAAAATGTCAAGCAATGTGTCTTGCACATAATAGCTTCTCAATAAATGGGGGCTGTTTTTGTAATTCCTTTCTCCAGGTTCCTATTTGGCAGCTCTGAAGCATTTCTGTATTCCCCAAGGTGCTGTCCCAGTTCCTGTTCTATGTTCAGTTGACGTCAATTAATTCTTTCTAAATTGTTACCTGGTGGGGAATCAAGGGCCCTGGATCTGACTCTTGTCATTAGCACACTTAATAACCTTGAACAAGTTACCTATATTTTCTGGGCTTTAGTTTGAATAGCTGTAAAGTGAGGGATTTGATTTAGATGATTCTTTTCTCACTCTTTTTTTTTTGGGCAGGGGGAGGAAGATTAGCCATGAGCTAACATCTGCCACCAATCCTCCTCTTTTTGCTGAGGAAGAGTGGCTCTGAGCTAACATCCGTGCCCATCTTCCTCTACTTTATACATGGGATGCTGCCACAGCATGGCTTGACAAGTGGTGGGTATGTCTGTGCCCAGGAACTGAACCTGTGAACCCTGGGCTGCTGAAGCAGAATGTGTGAACTTAACCACTGTACCACTGGGCTGGCCCCTGATTAGATGGTTTTTAATGCTGCTTCCACCCTTATGATTACAGATTCCATGGTATTAATTGACTAGGAAAGCACTCCTTGTCCATGCTTTGTGATTTGCTTGAGGTCTATAATAATTTCTTATATTTCACGATATTCTATGATTCCCATAGATGTCTAGTCCTGATTAATTGATTACTTTAATGACAATTATGGTAACCAGTGAATCAAATAATTAACTTTCTCCGAGGTCGTGTTGATGATAGACAAGTAATGGAAATGGCCATATATATATTATTTTATGATTTGATTTGACCTTTCCTCATTGGCCCAAAAATACTATAAAAGCTATGGTGAGGATATGTAGATGTAACCAAGGAAATAAAAGGAAGAAAGTTGGTGTGTTCTCTTGATGAAACTTCAAGGTCCTTTCCTTTTGACCTTGAGTTTTCATGGGTAGAAATGAAAAGGTCCAGATTGCTGCCAAATACATGGGTTGTAGCAATTGATTACCCAATTGGGATTAATAATGGGATCATTTTGTCAAGAACCCCACATATATAGCTATTTAAGAACTGGCAGCAGGAGTAGGATATGCATGCAATAGAAGTGATTATGTCTGTCAACTGGATTGAGAAAAAACAAAAAATAGTTGTTTCCAATGTCAGGATGGTTGACAATCAAGGAATAGTCTACACAATCTTAAATGAAGGCAATGATCTGAATAGAGCCACTCCTAATATCATTTTTCTTCATTTATCAAATGGGACTCTACCAGATCCCCAGACTCTAGGCCATTCTCAACTGTTCAGAGCCTGTACAGCTTGGGTCAACTTGTTCCACAGAACTCAACAGCTTAATCACCTCCAGTCAACATCATCTTTTGTGCCCAAACTCACCAAAAACTATATACCTTTCTATCTACTTTAAATATACTAATAGTTTCTAGCAAAATTTTGCTTTTAATTTAAAACTTAAATTGCAATTTTAATTTTGCTCTTCAAATGTTGCTTTTAAATGGGAATCAGACATCTATTTAGAGTTAATGTATTACATATATTAGATTTTTTTGCAAAGGTTTATTTCTATCATCATCATCTTCTTCATCAACATCTTGAGAATCTAGGTCAATGAATGATACATAATTCAATAAATAAATATTTACTTTAAAATATTCAGATACTTGAAATATTTATATATCTATTTTTTAAATATAAAATTTCAAAAAAATATTTTTGAGTGAATGAATGAGCTAGAGAACGAGTTAAATTCTAATTGTACAGTGGGGAATGAAGCCAACAAAGTCCCTTATTTCATAGATATTTTGGTTTAGTAGCAAAAACAGAAAATAAAGAAGCACATAAAATAAATGCTTACAAAACAGTTGCTATGAAGCAAACAAATGGGATGCTGAAGAGTAAACTAACTCCTTAGCAATGTTGAGCGATGTTTTAGATAGGCTGCCCAGGAAGGTGGCATTTAAATTGAGACGTTAAGTCTGAACAGTGGATAGTCTTAAAGCAGCCTGAGAAAGAGCGTTACTGAGCCCTTTGGGTGGGGTCTTGTGCCAAGAGTAAGGAATACCAGAAAGCATAAACCTAGATCTCTGATCTCAGAAATGTCACCATATAAGCAGGGAGGTGGGCCATGTATAAAATGGTAAATATCAATCCTGGGAAGATTATCGAATGTCTCATCAAAACAGATGTGAGAGGTGAGAAGAAAGAGAGAGAGACTGGTGTGCACTGGAATAGTGGAACAGTCACTGTGACCTGAGCACAAGTCTGAATCTTACTAAGAGGAGGGAAGCAACTCTCAGAAGATGATTTTTAATCAGCATTCTATTTGTGATTTAGAATAGGCTGTGTGTATTATCTCCATCCATAACCTCCCTCCTCTAGTCCAACTTTAGAGCCAGGAAAGCAATGCTCTTGTTTATTTATTTATTTATTTATTTATTTATGTTTATTTATTTATTTAATTGCTTTGCTCATAAATTCGGGTTCCAGCAGAGTGCTCTCCTCACAGGGAGCAGTCAGCAAATGTTCTAATTTGCTTACCTGAGGAACTTAAAACAAAGATACAAAGTCCAACCACCCTTGCTCACTGCAGTTAATAAAATAAGCTATGTTAAGGATAAAATATTAAAGAGATAAGTTCAACTCAGGCTGGGATATCAAGAAGTCCTGGAGCTGCCTCATAGAGATTCACCTTGGAATGGCTGAGGGAGCAAATAACCAGAGATGAATCAGTGGGTCAGTGCAGCTTAACCACCTTACTTTACTGAAACACTCCATATATGAAGAATAATGTTCAAGAGACCTCAATTAGTGTGTCCATAGGATGATAGAACTCCAGGAGTCTGGCATATAGTACTGAAACCAAATATAGGTTGGATGAAAAATGCATCACCGGCGGTGTTGGAAGAGACGGCCTAACTATGTTAACAGTTTTTCTTTAGAAGTTGAGACCAACAACAAGAGGGCCATTATTTTCCTGTGCTGATTTCTACTCTGCATGAGTTTCCTTGACTATGTGAGGAAGGATGGTCCCTGAGTTCACAGGTGGTCAGAGTCTGTCTCACGACTGAAAGTGGATCTTTTTGGCTGACTGTAAAACATTTCTGGGTGTAGAAACTTTTTCAAGTGCAGTTGAATGTAGCCTCATTGGGACTGCTCCTCATTCTGCACAGTGGCCCATATGCTTCAAGACCACAGAAGGGTGGTTGATGGGTGGTTAAAGTTCAATTCATTATGACAGCATTGAATGGCTAAACTCTCCCCTAACATCCCCACATCTCATCGAGCTTCCTGTAAAGCTCCTCTTTGTTGTTTCCTATGAAAGTGTTTTTGTTTTTGTTTTGGAAACCATGTCAGGTTGTAATAAGAGAGGACAGATTCGTCTTATTAGCTATAAAACCAATTCTTTCCATTTTAGTGAGCACCTCTTGATTAAACTACCGCGAATTTGTTGAACAATACCTTACACTGCCTTATAATTTTAGAAACCTGTGCATTGATTTGATGACATCAGGATGATCGTTCTGCCCAACGTCTCCCCAACCCCATAGCACTAGAGACTGATTCTGCCATCCATTGTTTATTTCAATTAAGGTATCTCAGTCTCTACCAACTTCTTGTTTAAATATAAACGTCTCATTGAGATTTAAGAATCTAAGTTGCCTTTTTCAGGTTATTTGTTAATAAGATCTTCTCATGCAGTACAATGGAGCTGAGGGGCAGACCTCAAGGGCTGGAACATTAGATCTGGGGGGAAAGTGAAGTGGGTTGGTCTGGGTTGGTCTACAACCCTAAGAAAGCATGTCTCGCATGAGTATGGTACTGTTAAGGAAAAACAGTTGGGAACTTGAAGTTTAGATGGGGCACAAGGGGCTGGAGAGATAAAAGGGAGATGGGAGAAGAGAACAGTAACCTCAAAATTTGCATAAGATTGTACCACTCCATCAGTCCACGAGCCCAACCTCTCACCCTTACTTCCCAACAGGAATGAATTTGAGGCTCTCTTTTTACCTTGCCAAAAACCCCTGGGGTCTCTAGCCTTTTCTTCCCCTGCTCTCAGTTTGTGCCTATGCCCTTCCTTATTTCAATTTCCCAGGGAGAGCTCAGCAAGTATAAAAGATATTTCAAAATAAATGTACAATCATTCAAAACAAAAAACCTCTAAGAAGATAATATTATTTGGATGATAATATTGCCTCAGAATATGCAACAGTCTATGTGGGTAGGAATAAAATATGCAAATTTATGCAATCTCTATTCAAGTGCACACACAGACCTAACAAGCATTTAAGCCTGAAACTGGACACTCAGAAAGAGTTGAGAGTATGTGGATTTTGCCTTCCTGTCTACTCCTCTACCCCAATTTTGAAACAAGAGTTCAATCCTGAAATCCCGCGTCACGAGAGAGGCCACGTGTGAACTTTTTTGTGTGCTGCTGAACTTCTCCAGAAATGAGCAGTTTGCTTAACCACCTGAGAAAGAAGTATGAGCCAGATGCAGACACATGCCAGCAAGAACCCAGGAACACCATTGCAGGCTGCTGGAATTCACAGACTCCAAATCTGCAAAGGAAAGCAATGTTAGTCCATCCAGCTGCGCTGACAACAATGTTCACGAAATTCCCTTTATACAATGGTTTTGCTGAGGTCGGGTGATTACCTCACTAGGCCCTGCTTGTGAAATTGCAGCGGTCAGGAAAATGAGAGGTGGCTATAAGCTCATCAGCTGGAGAGCTGGGAAAACCAGTTTCAGAAAGCTGTCAGTGGAGAGATGTTTTCAACATGTCAGCGGTATGATGTCCGATAGCAGATTGCATAATAACTAGCGCAGCAAATAGATTGACTTTCTTCCCCCAGAGGAAAATGTTTGACAAGAGGAGGTGACCCTGTGCTTGAGCAGACTTTCTCTATAAGGGTCTTACTGGACTTATGACACTTGAGTGCCAAGCAGAAGGCAGAATCCAAAGTGCCAGGCAGTCTCATTTTTAATTGGCTATCAAATACTAGCCCCCAAATAAGAGCATATTTCCCAAAAAATATTCCTTTAGAGAAACCAATCATCCAATATCCTTTAGAATATATATAATTTCTAACAAACACCTTAAAATAAATCACCTGTTAGATATCTTTGTTGTGCATGTTTAGCTTGAAAATCTTTTTCTTTTTCTCTTAATTTTCTAATTTCACCTTATTTTGCCTTTTCCAGATGAGAACTTAATAACGCCAAACATCAAATAATGACATCTTTACTTCCTTTTCAAGCTATTTTTCACTGCATAGTTTTTTATGCAAGTTATGGTGCAGCAGAGTTGATAGGATTCTAAGAAATTAATTAATCAAATTAATCAAACTGCCAGATGCTTAAATATAAAATACTGTAAATTAGATATTGTTTTTGACAGCCACCAAAATAGAGTGTAATGATCAAATGGAAAATATGTTAGTTATTTTTCTTATCCACCTTGTTTTCCTGTTTTTGATTTTTTAGCGTATAACTTTGGATTCAGTTGGGCCAGGAATAAATTATTGGATTCAATTATGGAAATAGTCACTTTCAGCCCAGAAGACTATATGGTGGTAAAATGCCAGCTGTATGTCTCTTGGTTGAGTTGACGAAACCTGAGTCAGCAATGTTCTTCAAAGACACTTAGAATCTTGTGGTTTGGAGCTGTAAGTAATTTCAAGGTTTTTTTCTAGTTCAGCATGCTGCTTTCAGGAAGTCAAAATCATATTTCTGTTTTACTACACCTGAGGTTCAGAAAGATTAGATAAGTTCCTTGAGGTCATAAAGTATTCTGGAGAGATCTAGAATCCAGGATTTTGCTTCATAATACAGCGTCTTTTTAGTATTCTAGCATAACAAATAGGTATCATATATGCTTCCATTCTCTTCATCCATGGGCATGGCAGTTACTGTTAAGCAATGATGACCTGCTTTCCTGCTGATCATGGAAGCAGCCTCAGAAAACATTGCATCTCATCAAAAGAGTCAAGTAATCCACTGGGCAGATGGGATAAAACTTATTTCCTGACTGTTTTGGGCTATGATTTCTTAAAGGACAAACTTGAAGAGCTCAGATTCAAGCCTTGTGACAAGAAATAGCTTCTAAGTCAAGAAAAAGTCAATCAGGTTCATCAATTGTAACAAATATACCACAGTAAGTGCATCAATTATAACAAATATCCCACAATAATAGGGGAATTGTGTATGTGGGTGAGGCTGGGAAAGGGGTATATGGAAACTTTCTGCTCAATATTTCTGCAAACCTAAAACTGCTCTAAAAAATAAAGTCTATTAATTATTTTAAAAAATCAATAGGTTAGCTGACCTAGTCCTATGGTTGATCCATATGGATCATCACCTTGTATATTTGCATATGGCCATTACTCAGGATTGTAAAGCAACTGTGATGCATGAGTCAACCATAACTCTCATTTTCTGATGACTGTATTTTGAGAATGCATTTGGAACAGGAAACCTAAATATACATCCTTCAAGTTAAACTGTCTTTGATGTGTATCCATAGTGCAAGTATTTTTTATTTGATAATGGAATGATTACCCAGGCATAATAACTGTTGTCAAAATACTTGTTTTTCTTTTAGTTTCCCTAAAATTAGCAGGCTTAAGCTGTGGATTATGGAAGGCAATATACTTCAAGTGTGTGCACTATGTTTCAAGGGTAAATAGGTCCCCTAGGAAAAGTTTAAGAAAGTGATGTTGTTTAGCTTGGCAAAGAGGAGACTAAAGGGTGTACTGAGAATTGTGTTTCAAATATGATGATCTATTAAACGGAGGACAGGAACCAGCTGTTGTTCATCTCCAGTGAGGAAAGAATAGGAAATTGACTCAATAGAAAATTTGGATTTGGGTATAATAGGCCTTCCCTAATTAACCCTACTCCTTTTCTGAACATTACCTTATCCTTCTTTCATCAGAGACTTGGGTTTTAGCATAGAGCATAAGATTCTACATATATTAACCTTCCTATTTTGTAATTCTTCCCAAGACATTTCAATTTTTATCTATCAAGAAGCATATTGAGTACCTTCCATGAGCTAAACTTAGTGTATAGGATTTATTCCCACCTCTTCAGGAGGCAACACACAGGCATGAACCATTTCCCTAAGAAACAGGTTAATAAGTATTTGTGGTCTATTTGCTGTTCTGAAACTTCGTGAGTATGAAAACAAACCTAAACTTACTCAAAATCTCTATGGTGAGCTGAGACACATTACAAACATGTCTTCTCTCTTAATTGTACCACCAACCCATCACATACATGCCCCACAGAGAACTCTTGCTCATTTCCTGAGTCCTAACATTTTAGCACATTTATCAGCCATTCACCATACTCCAAGACAAAGTATTTCTACAAGGCAGAAGAAAAATTTCAAATATCATGTCATATCTTTGTGGAATATTAATTATATCTGAATCACATCATTGAGTAAATATGCAGCAAAGCTGTTTTGTATAATGAAATAACAAAATGTATAAAATATAGACGCAAAAAAGACCTGATACATTCTCTTTAAGAGATTACCCTTCAGAGGGGAAAGAAGAAATTCTCAGGTATAAATATCCCAGTTTGATTCAGAGGCTGAGTAGACAATGGAGGTTTTCTGAAAATGTAATTCATCATTGAAAACAAAAGGAGCATCGTTGATTGCAACATCAGGACCAGAGACGAGGACATGAGGCCTTCAATAATAAGGGGCTCACATTGCCTCTCCCAAAGGTAAACCAGGAGACAGACAGGGAGTTTGGTACCCCCCACACTTAGGAATTAAATCCCATAGTAGAGGCCCATCTCAATTCAACTGGCAGGAAGACAAGAGGAGTGGCCATGATTAGAAGAGCTTTAGAAATTAGCATAAGCTTCTCCTTCTATGTATTTCTTATTTTATTTCCCTAAGTCTGTCTTCCTATAACCAATAAAACCTCTAATGTAGAAGAGATTTGTGTAGAAGTGATTTCAAATTCAGAAAACATAAGAAAGCAGGATCCACTGCCAACATCAGGCCTAGGAGAAACTAAAACCATGGGAGAGAGAAGTAATGAGTGTAGAAGCCTGGAAAGAAGGAAAGTCGCCTGAATGCATTGGCCTTTCACGAAGTGAGGGTGTTGGAGAGAGCCTGAGATGCATGGGTCTGTGCTGAGAAGCGGAAAGCCCCATATAGAGCTAGCAGAGGGGTAGAGGAAAATACAAGTGGCCTTAATATTGGGAGTGAGTGACAATTTAAGTGTAAACAAAATACTATGCAACAACAAGGTGTGGGGGAATCTTGGAAGGACTCCTTGTGAGAAGGAGCTTTTGACCAAAGGTAGAGAAACAAATTTGGCAAATAGATGTAGAGAATGGACAATTTTTGGAAGACTCTAGAGTGTTTCACCCATTCTAGAAGTATCATTTAAGGCTTCGTATAGCAGGAGATTAGGCTCGCGTGACCTTTTTAAAATTTCAACATCATTAATAGCCCTGACTGAAAATCTCTGAATAAATTAGGAGTAAAGAATTAATGAGAATGGTGGTAGATTATTTGCTTAGGTGACAAACTGAAGAATAACACCTGGGGCCTGCCCAGTGGTGCAGCAGTTAAGTTCGCACGTTCCACTTCGGCGGCCTGGGGTTCGCCGGTTCGGATCCCAGGTGCAGACGTGGCACCAGTTGGCAAGCCATGCTGTGGTAGGCATCCCACATATAAAAAGTAGAGGAAGATGAGCATGGATGTTGGCTCAAGGCCAGTCATCCTCAGCAAGAGGAGGAGGATTGGCACCAGATGTTAGCTCAGAGCTGGTCTTCCTCAAAAAAAGAAAAAAAATAATGACACCTATCCGTGTTATTGCCTGAGAACAGTTCAGTCCTAAAGCTGGGAAGGATGGTTGATAGATGAAATGTTTATATCCCAAAGTTGGAAATCTATCTGTCGTATCATTAGGCCTTACTTATAGTAAACCTGTGATGTCACAGGCAGAGATGTCTCATATGGATAGGCCCACAATCAAACAACCAATAGAAACAGGTGGCAGATGCCGTTGTCAGCACAAAGAATCCATAATCAATCTATAAATTAAAATTGGGATGACTTTATTATGAGCCAGATCTGATGACTAATTCGAGCTTCCTTCCTCAAGGAAGGAAGGGCACCAAAGAAGTGGGGTGTACAGAGTGTGTATATACCATCTTGGAAGAGCATACATCACATATTATAGGAATGTCCCTTTTATAATAGTCACAAGATTGCTTTGCTGGCACAACAGATAGGTGGTCAGCAGGTCAGTGGTCACAAGGTGAGTGGTCACAAGGTCACAGCCAAGTCAGTAATTAATCCTCAGTTTAGGGAGAGATGCTTATCCTAAAGAAATGCTGATATGGGGGAAGTTACATCCCTATCTTTAAGGACATCTTTCTTGTCTTTGGGACATAGTAAATATTTAAAGCAGATGTACAATGCATGCTTAACAGGCCATGTCAGACCCTTTTGGAAAAACAAAGTCAGACTAAATTAGTTTTAAACCGAATGGCTTCCTCATATACTCCAATATATCCTATTCCTTTTCATTTATTTATCACTGTCAAACAACTTAATCATTTTTAGAACAAATCTATTTTTTTCCGTAGCACAGAACTGTCTAATTTAATTGAAAACTGATTGATTTCTTCACTACTTTGCTTTTCTCTTTATCATTTCAGAGCATTATAAGAGGATATTTAACTGACTGTTAAGTATATGTAATTGAGCACTGAAGACTTTTTTAATCTGATTCTTATCTAGAAAGTTTACACACACACATCCTCACATACACACATGACATTATGCATTCAAAGTCACAATGAAGAACTGAAATAACTTTTACTTTATTTCTGACCTTAGAACCATTTTCTCCCAAAATGTTTTAGAAATTGTGGACAGCATATTTATCCCTCTCTAGACACGAGCATAGATTTTAGAAACTCTGAACCTTGTTCTAAGTATACACCTTGGTCAAAGAACTTGATTTAGACTCAATCTACATTTCTCTTGAAAGAATTAAGACATATGAATTAAATCAAGTTTATTCTATCTATATTGGTTGAAATTTGACAGATTAACCTTTCTTGTCCTCAACCTCAGTCAAGGTCTTTTTTTTTTTTTATGACTGATTTTAGTATGTGAGTCAATAGCTGAGTTCAAGTGCCTTCCAGTCTCCCCTTCCAGCTCCCCCAGGGTCCCTAAACAGGATCTTGTTAGCACCTGAAAAGTTTGGCACACACTAAGGCAATTAGCTTCCTTTCACACCTAAATTTACCTCCACCCCATGCAAACTTGCAGCTGTTCTCCTGCGTTTGTTACTCAAATGATCTCCCTGGTAAACACTGAATCATGAGGCTGAGGCAACAGAAGATTATTGGCCTCCTAGGGGCCCTGGTCCTGTCTCCTTAAAATATTCTCTTCACTGCCTTTACTTGGAGAGTCATTTTCCACATTTAGCTTTGGGAACTTTGAGTGTTTTCAATAATGCCTTTCAATACAATAACACTGGAAAACAAATGAACCCCTTTGAATAGTTTACTTCTAAGTGTTAGATTTTTCATTGATTTTTAACTGTTTTTGAACTGGTGATTAGCAAGTATTTACTTCATCAAAGTACTTATTTATTCAATAGTCAATGGATTAAATCACTTACTGCGTACAAAACACTGTATCTTTGCCTATGGGGAATAAAAAGTAACTGAAACTTTATTTTTACCTGCTAGATACAAAGGTAAACACAAACTATGCCTATGCACAATATAAGTAGAACAATAGCTTTTATTGTGATATTTGAGAAGTACTATGGAGTCCTCAAATGGACCCTAGAAGGTCCAGATTAAATAATGTTTTGGAGGATTGAGCCATTAAGGTTAGTCAAAGAAGAAACTGAAGTGGAAAGGTCTGGGCCGAAACTTGACATTTGAAGGTGTTGGCAGATTGTGTTGAGGTTCAAATTCAGCATCCTTTACTGAGGTGCCTGCACACCATGAGCTACACGTAGAGTAGAACATTCTGAGTAGAAGGTTGGTTGGAGTGGATTCGTTTAGGTGGAAATCTTGGCTAGTATAATGGTAACAGAACTAGACTTGACAGCAAGAATTACATAATACTCAACATAGGGAAGGATTTGCTGCTGGTGAATGTTCAATGGTGAGAAAGTACAGGAGTCAGAGCATTTTTAAGGTATAATAGTATATATGGAAAACCAAAATAGGAAACCTTGGTTATCCGAGAAAGGCATGAGGGGCCCTGAATGCCTAAGAAGGGAACCACAAGTTCAAGCCTTCCAGGGAATCTGAACAAAGAGTACTAAGCTACGGAATCAGCGACTGAATGTTACTCTTCTTGAGACATCACCACCTAAGCTCTGTCAAAACTTTGTATTTCAGGGCCACCCCTGGGGCTGAGTGTTTAAGTTCATGGGCTCTGCTTTGACAGTCCCAGGTTTCGCCAGTTTGGATCCTGGGCATGGACTCAGCACTGCTCATCAGGTCATGCTGAGGAGGTGTCCCACGTAATAAAACTAGAAGGACCTGCAACTAGAATATATGACTATATACTGTGGAGGGGTTTTGGGAGAAGAAGAAGAAGGAAAAAAAAAAAAGATTGGCAACAGATATTAGCTTAGGTGCTAATCTTTAAAAAAAAAAAGGGTTTTATTTCTATCTCTGAAGGCCTTAAAGACTGTTGGCCTAGTGTAGTGTGTCGAGTCTATAAATAGATCCTACTTGTTTACTTTTCTGTATTAAGTGAGAGAGTTAATCATGGCCAAAAACATCCTCACCATTATCCTCACAGTTCTGAGTTATAGTCCCTTCATCAAGTTTATTGGGAAAATTTCATCATCACAGTCAACATCCTCACTTTTCTCATCTACAAAGAGGGCATATTAATTTTATATGCTGTATACAAAAATTACCACACCCTTAGCAGTTTACAATAACTCACACTTATTATCTCACAGTCTTTGTGGGTCAGAAGTCTGGGCATGGTTTAGCTGGGTCCTTTCCTTTGGTTTCACAAAGTTGCGATCAAGACATCTTTTGGCCAGTTTACATTATCATCTGGTGGCTCAACTGGGGAAAAATATACTTCTAAGCTCTCTCAGTCGTTGGCATAGTTCATTTCCTTGTGGTTGCATAGGATTGAGAGCCCCAGCTTCTTGCTAGCTGTCACCTGGAGGCCTCAACTCCCCAGCAACCTGCATGTCAACTTCTCCATAGGCAGTTCACAGCATAGCAACTTGTTTCCTCAGGCTAATAGAAGAACAAGACAAGTCCACTAGCAAGACACAGTATATATAACAAAAAATAATCACAGGAGCATTACCTCATCACCTTTGCATATTCTACTGGTTAGAAATGTAGGTTATATCCACACTCAACGGGAGGAGATTATAAAAGAGCACACATACAAGGTGGTGGGGGTTGTGGGGCCACCTTAAAGTCTGTCCACCACAGAGTGGGTATGGTTTAACATTCAGAGAGTACTCAATCTTGGAAAACAAGCAATCAACATGGTTTCATCCATCACAGCCCAGCTGATCATCCCATCCATTTCATAAAGATCCCCAGAGGTAAGAAATATAGTGCTATAAAATAAAGATGGTATTGGAGGGCAACCTGTTAGGTGACTGATGAGTGATGAAGTTGCTGTTCATCGCACCATTATTTGTGGTGTGAGCTTCTGATTTCTAATCCTAGCCATGATTCAGGGTCTATTAATGATGACAGGCCTAATTTTCTTTAACTTCTTCCTCAAGTTTCAAAATGTAGATGATTATATACATCAATCTTAGAAGGGCAGTATGAGATTTTAGCATGTAAAGAATTCACCCCAATTTTGTGTAGAAATGCTTTTGAGTAAGAATTCAGCAGAAAGCAGCATAAATCTTTAAAGAGCTGGTGGAAAACACTGCTGGGGAGGAGATAGAGTTCTAATTTAATATAGAGAAGGGAAGGCAAAGGGGTGATTTAATTGCAATCTACAAATACAGGAGAAATCTTTATAAGAAACAAACTATTTCGCATATTCAAGGGAGCCCAAACTAGATTAAGTTAAGGAAATAGGATTTTTTGTTTAGCCAACACGTTTTTGTAAAGGCTTTGAAGAGATTCTACAATCTTATCTAGGTGGGCTTTAAAGCTAAAATTGGTATGTGTTTAATGATGAATTGGAAAAGTCCTTGACTTTTATTTTCTTTTCATGGATCCCATTTATTAAATATACATCACCTAAAAATATAAACTTCCTTCTAAAATAAAGAATTAAGCAATTTTTAGTTCCTTAGTCAATAAAAAGGTGGATTGTTCTGAATTTTGATAATATGCTTATGTTAGTTAGTTTGAAGAGTTATATCACACTAACCAAGGAAGGAAGTTGAAGATAGAAGAGTATAAAGGTACTCAAATTAGGTCTGGCTTTTTTGTTTGCATCAGTGCAACATTGAAAGCTATGACTATGCTTATTTATGAGATAAATAACCATCATTAACAGGCTTATGTAGAGCTAAAAAAAATCATAAATTTCAACAAACACAAATAGAAAGAAAGGAAAAACATCCAAACTGGTTTTTCACCAGACTGATTGTCTGGTAAGTGGTAAGACTGTTAAATCTCAGATAATGCTTAAATATTATGGACTCTAACTGGGAAGGTCACCAAGTCCAATTTTGTAGCATATGCATGATTCACCTCAATACCCTTGACAGATTTTCACCCATATTCTTCTGGAATCTTTTCATTGACTAAAATCTCAACTCGTCCTCAGTTAATTGGTTTCATTGTTGCATAATGAGAAAGTTCTTTCTTATCTTGATCCTCATTCTTTTTCATAGGACTATTGTCTGTTTTCTGGAGTAATACATGGTGACTATTTTTTGCTTCAATATAGACAACCCTTCACATTTGTGAAGATGGCCACTAGGATATTGCCTTAATATTCTCTTTCTTCAGTCATCATCTACAGGTCTTTAACTGTTTAATTTATTAAGCAGCCTTGCGTTCTTCCAGAAGCTTTCCCAATGTCTGATACTGTATATACTAGAAAATAGATGAGATCATAATGGGCCCAAATCCTTAGCTAGATATGGAGGGAGTGTTGGTTTGCCTATGAATTTAACTCCATAACCAGTTGCTTAATCAGTTCATCACAAAGACACAAACTGGTTCATAAAACAACAGATGAGTGAGCACACAATAAAATCTAAGCTGCAAAGGCCATTAAACACTAGAGATATATCGTAGAGTAGAACTTGCTTAGGTAAGAATTTCCTGCCAGTGCCACGCCATGATGATTAATGCATGCATATGTGAACTTTATGAAAAAGATAATGAATTGATTGTGTTCTTAAATGATGCCGTTTTAGACCTGTTTGGCTTCTTCTCCTCCCTCTGGAATCAACTGACCACACTCTGTTAGTTTAAACAAATGAACATTTAATGTTGGCCATTCTGCGAACCAAGTTGGGGAAAAATGGAATCATTTATCAAAGGAAAAAGAAAAACATAATAATGAAGTGGTTTCTATGCTGGGAAGAAGGTGAAGACCAGTCATTAGTGAGAAAGAGAGGCTGCCACAGTTTCTGATTAAAGATATAAGAGAAGCATGCCTTAGAACTGCTTTCATACTTTGGTTTCTCCTGACTCTAGTCACATCAGAAGTCTTTCTCTCTTCTTCCTCAAACACAACCTTCTTTGGCAACTTTAATTTTAATACTAGACTCTGTAAACACACCTGCATCTTCTTGGTAGTCATCTACTAGATTGTGAATGATAGTAAAGGTAATCAGGGAATCTATAAGTAGAAAATGCAGCTTGAGGGCCATTTGTGATAATAGAACATCTTAGTCATATAACTATCATTTAACATCAATCTATTAACCACCTGATATTTAGTGTACTTACACACATAATACATTTTATTTGTAAATATATACATTTTATATATATATATATATATAATGAATTCTGAGTGTTATGGTAATGAGATCTGTAGATTAAGAGAAAGGAAAGAGCCATCATTGTTGGATAAGTATATTGAAAAGTAGTCCTAAGAGGCAGAGAAAGAAACCAGTCCTGTTTTTTCTATGTGATTTCATCGTTTGTTTACATTATTTGGTTATTTATGATCATGCTCTCTTAAAGCCAGCATGAAATTAATTATACATATAAAATAATATACATTATATATTCTTATATATCAATATAATTATATACATAATATAATATATATTATACAAACACATGCATAATTGATGAATAGTCACAAATCTTTTCCTGATAAAGAACTACTAGTAGACAGAAATTTTCACTCTAATATAGTCATTGCACGCACATTCTGAGTGTGACAAGAAGGATCAGGTGAATGGATGGGGAAGGGTACATTGAGAGGTGAATACAACTTCAAGGCTTTTTTCATGGTAGGTAATGTCATATCACCTGCAGCTGAGCAAAAATGGTAGACATAGAAACTCCCTTGGAAAATTTTCTGAGGTTTATTATGTATGGAACACTTGTTATGTGCCATTCACATATTTCCTGGGTGTAAATCCACTTGAATGCCAACTCCAAAGCCAAGTTTAGGCCCTTTAACTATGGACGTATCCAGGTCTTGCCCTACTGCAGGTGTTAAAGGAGGGAGGGAGCTAAGCTCTGGGCTAAGCTGGGAGAAGGTGTTTGGTGTTTATCATACATACAAAGAGCAAAGAAAGTGTTGAGTATCGTTTAGAGGGAAAATTTAGTAGAGCAGTAGTGGGAAAACATTAATATTAACTAAATTAATAAAGCCAAGGGAAGCTAGAACTTGGAAAAGGCAAAAGACAACAAATAAGGACAGAAAACTAGCAAAACTGTTTGAAGTTCAGGAATGAGGGTATCCAAATACATAAAATAAATCCCACTGGGTGATGTCAGAACTCTCTGTCAGAACTGCCACAGAATATGCGCCTGTGCCTCCTTTATGAGCAACCAGCCAGTTCTTACTGGGATGTGACAGATTTTTAGAGAAACTAAAGAAACCAAATGGATTTTAAAGAATCCTACTTATACCTCCTTGTGGGGCAAGTTTTAATATCTGCTTCTTTATCTTTGACATAATACTCACGTTCATGTAAATTGAGTATAAAGACAAAATACAAGGGAAGAAAACAATAATATATATTAAAAGATGTTTACAACTATATTTATAATAAGAAAATATTGGAAACTCTTTATATTTAACAAAAAGGAAAATATCTACGAAAATTATGGCAGGCCGCAATGCAAATTTCAAGACTGATACATTTAAAGTCTTTGTTACAATATGAAAAATATTTTCACCTAGTATAAGAAATTGTTAAAATATGCTTTCTTTTCTCCCTGAGACTATTTCTTAAACGAATAGAGTAACATTTACTACATCATGGTTATTGTAGATTTTCTTCCCATAAAAAATTTGAAATTTCTTGTTAGCAGAGATAACGTCTTACTCATCTTTCTGTCTCTCTTCTAGGACCGATGCTATGTCTGATACACTGGACTAAATTGAACAGTTGAAACTGCAGGAAATGAAAAGCGTTATGTTATGGTAGTGGGAATCTTATTTTTACTTCTAAATTTTATTTTATTTTTATTGTATTCTGTTGAAAACTATATAGTTATGTTTCTTGCTAGTCTCTCAAGCTTATTCATACAAGCAGTCAGAGGAGAAAGTTTTTTCCAGGGATGTAATCCATCCTTTATTGGTCTCCAGGAGATGGAGTTTGCTCAAGGATTGATCATCTTTTGTTCCCTTGGAAGACCCATTCCGTTAGCATTTTTACTGCTACACTCAGATGGCATATGAGGGAAGGAGGGGTGAGCGATAAGAACCAAAAGCACTAGGAGAGATTTTCTGCTGGGCATGAGGAGCATGCAAGAAAGACAAAGAAGCTTATGTTTCTAATCTGAGGTGGAGGTCTTTAGGCAGCAGGTCTCTTGGTCCTTTCAGGCTTTCCCAGTACCAATTTGTTAAGCTTCTCTCTAGCCCTGCTGCCCGGTTCAGCTCTACCGTGTCTCCTTGACTCAAGAGGGCCCGTCCATAGCAACTGCAGTCTCCCAGTGGTTGTTTTCCCCTTTCTGGATTCAAGGATTGCCTCAGCTCTCAATACCAAGACTGCTTCTACTTCTTCGACTTTTTTTGATTTCTCAAATGACTTGAAAGAAAGTCCAGAATTCTGTCATTTTACATTTGCATCCCAATGTACCTTAGATATGTAACGTCAATAATTATTCTTCTATCCTCCAAGGGAAGAAAATAGTTGTTCCCCACAGAAGTTATAGAGGAAACTCCCACTACACTGTACTGTCATATCAGATAATCATTTAATCACTGACTAAATCTAAGACACTGAGATCAGAGGATTCAAGAACTCTGGGAGACTTTAAAAACCTTTCCAAATTAAGCATTTATTGTTACTTCATTGCTCCCTTGCTACTTAATTTTCCTGAGTCTCATTTTAGGAGAAATTTGCTCCTTTAGCCTTGCACACTTCATCTCAATCAATACGCTATTCTCCCTAGAGGTCCCAAATTATTCTTTTCAAATGTCTTTTTTATCTACCCTTGGAAACAACACAAGCAAATGGAGTTTGACTTCCAGCTGTCAAATCAAGTGTTGAGGCAAACCCTGTGAGCGTGAATCACTCGATCTTGCCTTGTTCAATCTGGGTAATGTGGCACAGTCCCAAGAATTCTCCTCTACCACCAAGAGAGAGAAAGGAGTAAAAGACAAATGGGTATAATTTCAAAAAGTTGGATAATTAATTTTTCTCTTTCAATGATGCATTATTCAATTGATGCACAAAATAGTAGCTAAATAGTGAATCCTCATTTATGTTCCTAGGATTTCTTTGGTAAGTCGGGGTTAAGATTTGGAAATAGGTTATTTTAAGTGGGCCACCTTGTTATTGCAGTTAAGCATTGAACTTGGACCTCCCTGTAATTCCAACCCTGGGAATATGTACCCGGAAAATGTGGTAAGAAGATTTCTGTTTCCTTTATGGACTAAAACTTCTTGGTTGAGACAGGTTAATATTCAAAGTAGAGGATATTGTTCACATTGTTGACTCGATATAAGGAGGTCTGTTTTCAAGGCAGTGGCATTCTGGAGATCCTCATAGTCCTGAGGATCATTATAAATGTGTTACTTGTATGTTGGTTTATGTTGTCTCTGTTCAAAACAAAACTCTACTTCCTTTTGGGTCTGATTTCAAGGTAGTTTAATGAATCTTTCACATATACACATTTGTGTTTTGTTTTATAGTTGAGCCTAATAGATTACGTTTCCCCTTATTTGAAGACCCAATCTCTCTATTTTCTGTATAGCTTCCAGAAGATCCTATGCTGTGTAGTGCAAGGCAAACAAACAAACAAAACGCCTGGATTTTGCCCTGATGCTGGGTGTGTAGTGGCAGTGATGATGTTGTTGGAAGTTTGTAAAACCATAATGCCTGACCACGTTCAGAGACGTTACACAGATATGTTTTGTGTGCTTTCCACGGTACATTCCATTTTTTTCAAAGATGGTAAGACAGGGACAGCAGCTCTTTATTTTCCATCCTCCACTGTCTGAAATACTCAGACTCCATCAAAGCACACCTTGGGCTCCACCTCCCACATTGTGTTCCCCACTGGTGCCAATCTTCCAGCTAACTCCATTTCCCCTTTGTAAACGCTCGATGTGCTGACCTATTTAAAAATATAACTCAGGTGCCTGGCGAACCATGATGCCTGCCAGCTCTTCAGATAAAGAGGATCCACTTATTAATCTGCTCTGTCTCCATCTGCCTGCTCAATTGGGATTGACTGCTTGCTGTCCAGACTGATACCAGGGAAATCTGATTGAGGACAAGAATGTCTTTGTACATTTCCCCCACTGATACAGCACAACAGGTCTGTTGCAGCCAGGGAGTTAAGCTGATGTGACATGATGTCAGATGGCCTGCCATTGTACGTCAGAAATTAAAAAGAAAATATTCTTTCAAACTGGAATTCCTTATGTGATTTTTATTTCCCTGGGCTTTGAGCAGATTGAGTATTGAATTGCTTGACTGGAGCCCATGGATAATTTAATACCTGCAACATTCGTCCCCGGGTGAATTTCAGCCACATCTGACTTGTTCAGCATGGCGTCTCCGTCCCAACCATTTCATGGAAATCTTGTAAATATTGATTGATGAAATCCCAAAGAAATACTTTTTCTAACTCTGATTCTGAAATACTCTAGGAGAGACTTAATATCTATTAAGTCCTACTACTCCACATCTAGTGGTGTAAGAAGTAAGTAAAAGTTGGGGGCAAAAAAAGTGGTGTGATTTGATCCCTTAAACTAGGATTGAATAAAAATAACAAGAAAATAAATAAGCAAGAATAGCAAACAAATAAGCAAATAAATAAGCTCAAACCACAACAAAGGAATCAAAATATTATTAATTATTTCTTGGGAAGCTTTTGTAGTCAATACCCAAAATGAGGTATTGGCTACATAATGCTAACTATTCAGAAGAATCTAAACATAGTGTATGTATGTATGATTCTCAAACACTAAATGGTTAGCATCCCATATGCAAAATATCCAGTTTTTAGTATGTGGTCGTGCTTTTGTTGAAAAGGTAGAAGTGGGCTTAGGTTGCATCTACAATCAAAACTGAATGACATAAAATTTCTTTAAAAATTTATTAATAAAAATCAAGAGAGAAAAGAGACACACAAGTAAGAGTGAAAGATGTTACAGGAATTTATGTTTAGTAACAAGGAACAAAATATTATCACTTTCTCAATATTCAGCTTTACTCTTTAGTCAAGGCTAATCATTTGTTAATTTGTGTAAGCTCCAGTGTTTAAAAATTCACATGTGAATGAAATGTGTGGCTGATCCTTACTCTTTATTATAAATTAAACGGTATGAAATGCAAATACTATTGAAAAAATAAAATCTCATTGATTCAATGTAAATGACACTGAATAAATTAATAAATTGGCCTCTCTTTGATAGTCACTTGTGATGAGATTGTACGTTTGTATTTATGTGTGTCTTTGTGTGGGACTGTGTGTATGTGAACACTTAAGGTATTTGAAGCACTAATCCATCACCAGACATAGTTACAAATTTTTTATCCTGTGATGAAAACTTTCAAGATCCACTCTTCTAGCTACTTTTGAACATGCAGTACAGTATTATTAACTGTGGTCACCATACGGGACGTTACGTCCCCATAACTCACTCATTGTATAACTGGAAATTTGTAGCTTTTGACCCTCTTCCCCCATTTCCTCCCCTGGGCCCCACAACAGAGCCTCGGTCAACCATCAATCTGTTCTCTATATCCATGAGCTCATTTTTCTTGTTTTATTTCTGTTTGTTTGTTTTTAGATTCCATATATAAATGAGATCATACAGTATTTGTCTTTTTCTATCTGACATTTCACTTAGCATAATGCCCTCAAGGTCTATCCATGTTGTCAAAAATGGCAAGATTTCATACTTTCTTTACGGCTGAATAATATTCCATTGTATATATATACCACAAATTCTTTATCCATTCATCCATCACTGGGCATTCAAGTTGCTTTCATATCTTGGCTATTGTAAATAATGCTGCAATCAACATGGAGTTGCATATGTCTTTGCAAACTGGAGTTTTTGTTTTCTTCAGATAAACATCCAGAAGTAGAATTGTTGAATCATATGCTAGGTCTACTTTTAACTATTTAAGAACTTCCATACTATTTTCTATAGTGGTTGCACCAATTGCCATTCCCACCAACAATGCACAGGGGTTCCACATCCTTCCCATCTGCACCAACATTTGCTATTTTTTGGTTTTTTAATGATAGCCATCCTAACAGGTGTGAGGTGATACCTCATTACGGTTTTGATGTGCATTTCCCTATTTCAGTCTTGCCATATTGATTGAAAATTTACTTGCATGTTGAGTGTTTCTGATCTCCATAGACTCCATTTCCATTTTCCCCTAATCTAGAGTAATCTAGAGTAAAAAAGATGGTCCCTTCAAGTGCACATTCTTTATACTAAACAGGAGTTGCGTCAAGCATTTCTGGATCTTTTCTGGATGAACTGAGCTGAATAGAAGAAACATGGAAGAAAACTCTCCTTTAGAGTCTTCCCTAAAGTCCTGAACCCAAGGTCTACTCTGAGCTTGCAGCATCTTGTTTATCCTCCTCTGGGACCTGAGCCAAGGGAATCCCCCATGAAAAAGATATCAGCACCCAAAGGATAAAAAACATACCAAAAAATAAGGGCTGATGGGAGAGGTCACATCACTGGCATCATGCAATTCTACAAGTTCTTCAGGAAAGCAAAGATGTCTATGACTAAAAAAGAGCTTTCAGAATGTCTTAGAACAAAAGTGTTCATACTACAAACCGTGAAAATGCACAAAAATGTGTAGGACAGAGGAAATTTACTTGTATTTTGCAAGATGGAGTCAAAATATGATATGCTGTTAACTATAGCATCCCCAAAGTAAAACACTCATCTGTTCTGTCTTGTATACCACACAAAATTATCTACCTTGATACTGTTGAGGATCAGAATTTGCTACCCTAAAATGTGTCCCTCTGGCATGATTATTCTTAAGAACAAAAGACTCAGGAAGAAAATTTGGCCTCCCTAACTGCTTAAATGAGTTTAAGATAGAAGGTCTGTCCCAGGAAATAGTTAATACCATAGATAACTCTAGGTATGATAGACAGGAAGGCACTAGCAAGGCCCATTTTTATCAAAGTTCTCTCTTGGGTCACATTGTCTATAGATGGCCCAGCAAATATTTGTTTATCAAACATTTGCTTTTTCATCTCCATGTGAATTGTCTGCCTCCCCTTCGAAGTCCCAAACCACTACCCCCAATATCCTCCTTTGTCCATAGCTAAAGATGCTATTTAAGATGTTGGCTTCAGCCATTTTGGTGAGTTATTCAGATTTCCTGAGTTTCTCTCACATATATATTTTATTAAATTATGTTTGATTTTCTCATGTTTTTCTGCCTGATGTCAATTTAATTCTTAGACCTGTCAGAAGAACCTATATGGTAAAGAAATAGCTCTACCTTCCCTACAATACTCGATAAGTATCAATCAAAAATTGGAACAAAAAACTCAAAGTGGCAAGCTTCTTTTTGAAGGCCAGGACATACCAATCCAAGTCAGGCAAATGAAATATAATTTTTAAAATAGATCTAGAGAAAAAATTATTTCTCAGACTCCTAAGAAATGAAACCACTGAAGGCAAGCAAATGTTATTTCCTGGAGAGGGAGTAGAAGAGTGAGAAATGAGAAAATAAAGGTTGTTTATTATTAATTTGCCATTTGGTTCAAGGAAAATGTTTGCAGGCAAAGTTGCTTGTATCTTAAACTGAATATTTTTCGCATCCACATGATATCACACTAATAGTCTTTTTTTTTTTTTCAAATTGTATTTCCTTCTTATCAAAAAGCTTTCTTGAAACCAATCAAGGTGGGAGACCAGAAAGTTGATAAAGGGGCCATTATAACAACTCAAATGGAAGATATGAAACAATCCATTTCAAAGAGTAAGAACTATTTCCTATCGACATTTGTAATATAATTGATTATTTAGCAATTCCTCTTCCCTTTTTCCTTTAGTCTTATCCCCCGAATGCTCTATAGTAGAAAACTTTGACCTTGCTGAGAGAAATAATAACAACATATCTGCACCATTCCTGTGATTAATACCGCAGTTTGAAAGGAGAACCTCAACTGGCAAAATACAACTAACAGGCATGAACACACTGAGGCACTCGATGCCTTGTTCACCTTCTATCTAAATAATTCATCAGTTTAATGATAATGACATTCAAATATCGTAATTACAGCCGACTCTTTAAAAAACATTAATTCCTGGGCCAAAAACAGGGAAATCAGCCCCCACTCCTTTTCTCACCATTAGCTGTTAATGCCAAAATATGATCTTTATTCATTTCACTGACATAATATAAAACCAATGTAGATTTCCCATTTTTCATAAAATTTTCATCTGCACTATTAGTTTCACTGATAGCAGACTGCAAAATGTTGTTAAGCTACAAGATGGAAGACACTGCAAAAACCTCAGCATGTTAAGAAGCCATAAAATTTTATTCAGTTCATTTACTGCCACAGTCCAGTAATCCTATAGTAAGAGTGTGCTATTTTTATTGTGTATTTATTTAAAGGTTGAATATTTTGTTCCCTGGACTAGACATCTAACTGACTTAATCTGGATTCCTAATACACTGAGTCACATTCTTCTTTAGGGTTTAGCATTTCTTTGAAAGTATTTTTGTATTTTGGTTGTTGTGGAAAAGATAATAACAGAATATAGCAAACAAAAGCTTAGCTATAGAGAGGTGCCTCATTTGTGCTCAGAATTGAAGCACCAGTGCACCAGCCTCACAAGATGCTGAGGGAAAGACTCCCTTTCCTCTCCTCTTTCTCCATCTTCTTCTCTTCCAAAGCAAATCTGGGGGCTCAGGGCAATGAAACCCAATGGAAAACCTTGGACTGGATGATCTGGCACTTGACTGGAGGTGCTTAACTGCTCACACTATCCTGCAGAAGTCAGCCTCACTTTGCATTTATTACTTTGTCAGTGTATCTTAGCAGCTTGACATAAACAAGTAAGATCTTTTTAGAATAGCATGAAGCAGAACCTGTTTTAGGTCTACTCATAAAATCATAGCTATCGAAAGCTAGCTTGTCTGTTTTCATACCAAGTTATATTATTGTATTGTATTCTATCATATACTATATTACTATATTCTAATATGAAAGTGGCAGCATGAGGACACAGGGTAGAGAACGTATGCTATGCATATCAGTTTTGGCAATATATGGAATAGATCTAAATATCCCACGGGGCTTCCGCAGACTTCCCTAACCACGGAGCAATGACAGTTACGCCGGTGGCAACTCAACTATGAAAAAAAAAGATTGTCCAGTGAAGCCAGAAAAGCACAAAGGAGAGTAGAAGGGGCAGTGTTCTACTGGTATCCAGGCTCCCTTAGGACAGGGTGTTGGTTGCAAGAGGCTTAACAAACTCCCAGGAAACCCACTGCTGTGCATATTTACTTAGGCCCCAGGAGTAACTGTTCTCTGCTCAGTCCCAATTAAAGGCCACATGGAAACTCCAGGTGCAGTAAATAGATAAACTTGCAACAAAAACTACTATAGCAAATAGGCCAGACAAATGATCTACAACATCCATAATACATTCCTTCTGTGTCTGTGACTTGTTAGGAACCTAGCAGACAAGCCTGTCCCTACTTGGTCCCCTCATCTATAATACAGGCTGATAAGAGAACTTATGCCAGTTGCAGTGTTTTCTCTTGAAAGTGCAAAATATGGGGTTGATAAAAGCAAAGTGTGCATTTTAAAAGGAACAAGAGAGAGAGATTTAAATCACCTGAGATAGTCTGTATTTATTCATTCCAAAGAGGTACAAAGGCTCTGTCTGGGTAGCATTAAAGAGTAAAGGTTCAAAAGGAATATGTGAGAGTCCCCAGGAGACTGGAAACATAAGAATGCATTAAAATGAGATGAAGAATGTGTCCCAAAATAGCCAAATAATGACTATTCGTAGTTACTATCTTGTTAGCATCGATTGCAGAGTATCTGAGGGCCTGGGAGAATCAATGTATATGGTAAACAATCACCTCCTAAACTGAAATGTCAGAGATGCGATACAGAATAATGAATATAAAATCCAGACAAAACTAATGACCAAACAAGATAAACAAGTTAAAGCAGATAAGCCATGAAGGGTGAGTGACTAACGATTGAGTTGGGCCTAATCCTAGGGAAAATCTGTCCATTTGAACAGCCTTTGCTGAGTGGTGTCAACACGGACTGACAGCTGAGCCCCACATGCCTCCTTTTAGCTTCTGTGATATAAAATCTGGGCTATGGATATGAGATGCAGGAGCCAGGTATTCAGGCAGTGGTGGGGAAAACCATTTCCAGATTTGACAATTTCAGGATCATCCATCTATCATTCCCACAGAAGAAAGGTTATGACTTTCACTTCCTGTGTACCTGGTACAGGGGTCTTTCACTCAGAGACTCCCCCTAAAAGTTATTTCCAAATAGTTTTTTTCTTTTTCTCTCTTTGGCTTTACATTTTTTAAGAAAGTGTGCTAGAAGTCTTACACAATATCTCTTTCATTTCTCCATTATTTTGTCTACCTCCATTTTTTCTGTTTTGAAATGATTTGTGAACCTCCTTTTGAGGCTAAATGAGTCAGTGGAGACAAGGAGTTGATGGGTCTCATTGGACTTGAGTCAACCTTGTTCTGAAATAAAAGGAGCCAGTATGCTTTAATGGTACACTCCATCACAGAATAAGCTCCACTTCCAGGCTCCAATCCCTTAACAAGTCTTTATATCCTAAAAAAGCATTATTGGGCAAAACTGAGATGTTGACACAACCTGATCTCTATAGTGTCTTTTATTTATTTATTTTTTTGGTCTGGATGGTCTCTTGATGGCTTATGTCCTTAAACTGCCACTTTTACTGTTTTCCTCTCCACCCGCTATGTTTCTCTATTTTCATATTTACCCTAATAGACCTTTCTCTCTTTATTCTGCTCTCTTCAAAACTGACCTGTCATCGTTCTCATTTCACAAGAAGTTTCTTGAGGTCAAATATTTCAGGTTAACACCATCCTGCTGCTTGGAATCCTGTTGAATTCCTTAATTATAAGGAATATATATGCATAAGGTATGTATAATATATATGTATAAGGTAAATTAAACCGACTTGGCCCCAGCCTCTCTCAGTCAGATGAATTGAAGTGGTTGACGGAGGGACTTATTCATGGAAAAATTTCCCAGAAACCAAGATGGTGTGAAAATAACGGGTACCTATTTTGGGGAGATACTTCTCCACGGGCCTCACATATTTTTGCATGTGTTATGAGCAAACACACTGATTGCCTTTCTTCTGGATTATCTTTTCAAGGATGCAAGTACAGTGAACTGCTTTAGAAAATAGAGCTGGTGTCTCCCTCCAGAGCAAAGAACAAGCTTGCACTGCCTTGGAAGACAGAGATAATGTCTCCTTCCAAAGCAAAGGGCAATCATACTTCCTGTCCAGTGTAATAAAGATAATGTCTCCTTCTGGGGCTAAGGGCAGACTTGCTTAACGTCCATTATAAAAGACTTGGCTTCCCTCAGCTACAGGTTTTCCTCCTAAAATGCAACTCACTCCATGTGTGGGGGTCACTTGGCCGTCTTTATATCACCCTGTGGGAATTAGGGATTAAGGAACTAGCAGAAGAAATGTTGGTATTTTCACTATTGCTATTGCTCTGAGTAACACAGTCTTTTGTCTCTGACTCAGGAGTGTCATGTCTTCTTCCTGTATCCATGAGGCTGTGGCAGGCTAATTTATTAGCTTGCAAATAGGGTAAAATCACATCTGCTTCACAGGTCTTGAGAGCCTGTGATGAAATAGTACAGGACTGACGTTTTCCAGCAAAGCACAGTCATTTTGAAGATCAATTATTAGTATTTCTTACAGGTTTTGGCTTCTACACATGCTATTAAGAAACACTCAATCTGGATATGATGTTATAGACCATCCCTCATTCTTCAGATGAGAAAAATTGAGTCTTGGATTTGCTTACCTAATATAATATAGTTTTTTAGTGACAGAATTTGAGCTGGAACTCAGTTTTTCTTATTTCTTGTTTGATACTCATCCCAGCGTTTCTTACTAACTATAATAAAAATAAAACTCCAAAGTTTACTTTAATCTCAAATAGATCTCTGATAGCTTTTGTTTTTAACGAAGAAAGTATGAAAATGGTGAAAGAATATTGCCTATCCCATATCATGAGGACGTAATGGATTCACTTACATCCTAGGTTGGCACAGGCCTTGGGTTTGATCTAGCAGTGATTTTCAACTCATGGACGGGAACACTTTTGACAAGGCACATTTTCCTCTTGGCTAGCTGCAGCAACATTTCCAAATGCTCTAAAGTATTTTTCGGACTTTAAATATGTCATGTGCATGGACAACAGGAATTAGCGCTTTCTGCATTCATCCAAAATACAGGATTAGTTTCAGCCGTCTTTTATACTCTTGGGGAAATCTTCCTTGAAGTGACAATAATTTAACCTCATTTTTCATTTTCTTTTGAGCCTCTCCACTCTTATCTCTGAAAGCCAATAGCTTATTTTATGTTTTCTCCTCTTGGTTACTGTACTCCTCAGAATAAGCTATGTTACGTATTGTGTAACAAACAACCTCCAAATCTCAGAGCCTTAAAACAAATTTTATTTCTTGCTCATTTTACGTTTCTACCACAGGTCTTCTGGAGGTTTTGTCCTGCTTTATCCTCACTTTGGGACCTAGGCTGACTGAGCCTCCCCCATCTTGAACAGTGTAAATTGTCATGGCATCAGCTCTTGAAACATTTGTCTTTAAGTAATGTTGCTGCCACACACATTTTAGCTGCCAAAGCCTCCACTATGGTCACACCCAACTTAAGGGGAGAGGAAGGCGCAATGCTACTTTCATGTACCAGGAAAAAGAAGGAGAACCATGTGATGAGCAGTCCTAATGACAACCTCAGTTATATTGACTTTGTCTCTAATGTTTGCTCTAAGATTTTGACTGAATGTTCCCTCTCCTTCCAAGGCTTCAACTCCTTTTTTGGCTGTTCTCATTACTTATGTCAATGATCTTTTTCCTCACTCCAAAATGTTTCAATGTATAGTCATACACCGTGTAAAGACATTTTGGTCAACAATGAACTGTGCGTAAAACAGGGGTCCCGTAAGATTAGTAATATATAGCCTAGGTGTAGTGTGTAGTAGGCGCTACCATCTAGGTTTGTGTAATTGCTGCAGTGGAGAAAGAAATTGTCCTCTACCCTCTAGGTTCTTCCAACTGGTCTAAGAATTAAATTGACATGAGACAAATTAACAGGAGAAAAACAAACGGACATTTAATAGCATATATATGGGAGAAACCCAGAAAAACCAAGTAACTTGCCAAAATGACCAAAGCCATGACCTTAAATAGCATCCTCAGCTCAAGACAAAAGAAGATGTTGGGGGTAGGGAGAGTCAAAGACTTTAAAGGGAAGGAAGGCAATTCACAAGTAGGTGAAAAGGAGCAAATGTTTGGATAACAAGTGTTTGGCCACACAAAACAGAATACAGAGGGGAGCCCAGTAAACAGGCTTTTCCGGATTCCTCTCAGTCTACCACCTAGTTCATGTTATGATAAGGTGATAGCTAGTTTTCAGAGACAATGTTTTTATCTGAATCCTTTTGTGCAGTTAAGCGGGTGGTAACAAGAAAAACTTTCTGAATCTTTTGTTTCTTAATAATAATAAGCCTCAAATAATTATCATGTTAGAGACATTTAGGTGTGGCAGATTTTGTTCCCCTTCAGTACACTCTATGATGTTCTCACAATGACAAAATCGCCAAATAGCACATCTCTCAGCACATATCCCTGTTGTTAAGTGATGCATGACTGTATGGGAATGAGGAATTATTTCATGATGATGTAATATACGAGGAGTTCAGGTGAAGATGTTTAAGAGTGGAGTCAGAGGTGGAAGGAAAGTTAGAAAGAGGATTGAAGAAAAACAAAGAGAAATGGTGATTGACAAGAAGAGATAGAGAAGAGAGAGGATGAAAAGAGGAAAGGAAAGTAAAAGAAGGAAAAAGAAAGGAAGACACAAGGGTTTGAGAGGAGAAAATGTTGAAAAGAAAGAAATCCAGTGGGAAATGAATACTGAGAGCAAAACTTGCACATTTGAACATGCTTAGAACTCCCTGGGGTAAAAAAGTATGAAAACCTAGAAGGCATTATTTAAATCTTATGATGTTGTGCTCCAGGGCGGAAACCAAGTCCTGGGCTCATCATCTCCAGTTCCCCACTGATTTAAAGAGGGAAAAATATTTTTTAAAGTGGCAATAGAACAAAAGTTCTGAATCTCATAGCAACTAATGAAAATACACATAGACACTCTTCAGATTTTCCTCTTGCGTAGGGTTCACTTTTTCTTAGAAGGAAAAACTATGAGAACCCAGCTGAGATCTGAATTTTCTCCCCAACTCTACAGAAAAAGAGGTAGAATATAGTTGGGCCCAAACTTCAAATACCAAGAGACCAAAATGACACTTCAATAAGTGGAGGAATTCTTGAATACAGTCTTTGGTTGCAAGGTTTTCTTCTTTGTTCATCTCTTTATCTCTCTGGTGAATGGCTTTTTAAGTGTTTGTGTTTGTGTGTGAGTGTGTCTGTGTGTCTGGGTGTGAGAGAGATAGAGAGAGAGAGAGGGAGGGAGGGAGTGAGGGAGACGAAGGAAATTAGTGGTTGCTGGAACCTGCTCACACATACTCATGCAAGCCAAATTAACCATGATGGGTGTATTTACACCATGGAAATCAGCAATGCCACAATAAAACTCAGGTTTGTTTGCTTGTTTTCCAGAGAGTTAGATGCTGTATTACCAGCATATCCCTGGGAGAGAGAGACTATTAGATTTGAAAAAAGGAGAAAAAACAAAAGAACATATGTGAAGAAAGAGAAAAGAGGGGGAACTCTAAGAAGGCGAAAGAAAAAGAAGTGGGTTTGGCTTTGGAAGAAGAGTCTAAAAAGTTGATCTGTCCTAAATTCCATTCCATAAAAAACTTCCTTTTTACAAGTAAAGGGTTCTTGTTTGTTTGTTCTGAAAATTTTGGATTGTTCATTTTTTTTGACCAGTGATACCCATGTAAGAAAGAGTCAAAGAACTTAACACGTGCCTTCCAGGAAGGCAGACCCAGCCCCCTGCTGGTACAGAGCGAGTCACAAAAGGTGGAAACCAGGCAGGCAAATACTTGCTGCTCTGGATACATGTTCCAGTTTGACAGAGTTTAGAAGCATTAATCCTTCCACCTGAAAGACCAGCAGATTGCCCACTCAATCTGGTTTCAGAAACATTGAGCACAAATTCAGTGATTCAGTATAATGCCATCATAAAAGCTTCTATTTTTTAAAGATTTGATTTCTGTACTTAAAATGCAAAATCTCTGACTCATTAACACTTTAAACATTTACATCTAGTTTGAATGAGCAACTGATGTCTTTTAGATGAAGAAAAAAGATGAAACATCTAAATCCAAATTTGCTCATTTTTTTTCTCACTTGGTCATTCAGTTGCCCCCACTTATAAATGTCAAAAGATAGCAGAAGGAGAGAAATTACCAATAAACACAGAGGAAGGTGTTAATTTTAGTATTAAAATTAAATGAGTAAAACAGAAAGAACAAATGGTAGGCCCTTGCTTTGTTTTGTTCTCTTTTGTCTTTTCTTCAAACAGACTGAGAAATTTTATCAAGGCAGGCTTTAGGGATGCACAGAAGTATGGCCATCTCAAGGATGTGTATGCTTTCCAAAATCTCTCCTGACTTGGCCTCACTGCAGCTTCAGTCTGCAGGTGGAGACCCCCCCAAAACAAGAATTGATGAGTACAGGGAAGAAGCCTGAAAATTCCTACAGCCAGATCCCCAGCCTCCCATGAGGCCAGAAGACTTCCAATGTTCCCACATGCTGACGTTCCCTCTCCACTTTGGAAAGCAAGGTGGCATATGCTCCAGAACTTAGTCTGGGTACCCAGCCTGAGAAGTGAGCACATAGAGGCCAGGACAGTGTGGCTGGCCATTTGGATTAGAACAAAAAGATCAGTACGCATTGCCATGCATTCAAAGGAGAGGACAGAAAGTCTCCAAACCAAAGAGAGCTCTTCTCTGGCTCTACCATTCCTCCTTTACAAAATGAACTTACCCCTAGTCTCATTGCAACACCTGCATTTTGGGCTCTCACAAGATAACAAGGCAAAAACATTGGTGTATGACTACCAAAAAGCCTGGGTTAAGAGCCACAGCTTCATGGTCGCAGTGTCTTAGAATTACATGAAGGGACCCTGAAAGTTCCATTTCCTTGCCTCTAGGCTAGGCAGGTGAGCATCAAACCAAAAAAAAAAGGGTGATTTTGTATCTTCCTCTGCTAACTCATATCAATGTTTAATGACATCCATATACATTTTTACATTTTCCTTCCTCATTTCTTCTTATTACAGAAACATATTTCTCATGTTTCCTTTGTTATTGTTTGGGGAGGTGCAGGGACCTTGAAATTCTCAATGTGTACTGGATTTTTTCGTGTTTTGTTTTTGCTTCTTTCAGGGAATGTATTTGGAGGAGTGGTAACCCACATAAAGTCTGGTATAATACTGGATCGATACTAAACAATTGAACTTGAACCCTCTGCTCTTGGGGGGCTGCTTGGTTTGTTTTGGTGGTTTCTTGTTCATTCTGAGCTTGACTGCAGCCCTCTACATCTCCCCTCCCTGTCCAGGCTCCCTCTGCATCCCCTCCTTCCATATAGATGCATACACGTAAACATGTCTGCCTCGCTCAATCCTAACCATTCCTAAAGGCCTCCTTTCAGTCCTCACTCCATCATTGAAGCCTCTGTTCCTAAGTATAGTAGTGCCCTTTTATCTGAGAGAGACACATTCCAATACCCCCAGAGGATGCACGAAACCATAGATAGTACTGAACCCTACAGATATTATGTTTTTTCCTAACTAATGGGCTAACAGGCGGGTGGGTAACTTAGACAGCATGGATACATTGGACAAAAGGATGATTCATGTTCTGGGTGGGACAGAATGGGATTGGCACGAGGTTTCATCACACTACTCAGAACAGATGCAATTTAAAACTTATGAATTGTTTATTTCTGGAATTTTCCATTTCGTATTTTCAAACCACAGTTGATCACGGCTAACTTAAACCAAGGAAAGTGAAAGCCTGGGCAAGGGGGTACTACTGTATTCTGCCTTCCTCTGAAACTTCCTGGAGTGCATTCTCTTCTTAGAACTAATTGGCCACCTGTATTCTACCTTGAGCTACAATTTGACTCTATCTCTATGAAGGTCTTATTTCCTTGCTTATATTATGAGAACCTCAGGAACACACAGCACAGTTTATTTATCTTTGTAACCCTACAGTTCCTAGCACAGCCCTATGTATATAACAGGTTTGTAACGAACATTTGATTGAAGAATGAAGAATCACTTCATCACTCACATAATCGGGTCTTTAAGTAAGTGCCAGAGAGTTGCTATTTCAAAGATATAATAATTGTCTTTCTCACAGTCTTTTGTGGAGAGCATATACGATCCCTGTGTGCTGAGGGAAGTATTTCTCCCACTTGATTACTTATTTTGAGTGAAATTTACATCATTTTTGAGTTCTTCTCTCAGATTAGATCAAATTCAATTGGCACCTTGATTTACACACCTATTAGGCTCTTCCACAGGGCTGGATGTTATGTATACGAAGAAAAATGCCAAGATTTTGCCCTCGATGAACTCATGTTGTAACGTAGAGGATAGGAAATAAATTATTGCAGTACTACAAAGATCCTTCTAAAACTGCTTGTGAAACAAGCTGTTGGGAACAGAAAAAGGAACACTCTCCAGGCCATTGTCCTGGAGTTGGCAAGGAGGACGCTTGGAGAGAAGGGGTTAGCCATTTAGTTTATATTCTTTCCTTGCATATAAATGCCACCAAGGAAAAATAATCAATCAATATCTATTGAATAAATAAATGTATTATTTAGTGAAAGAACTAAAATTTTGTAGTCTTGGCTGGTGGTTATTTTTCTGTTTTTTCATATATGTAACCCAATGTGTTGTGGGGACCTGAAATTGGCCACCCCAAGATATGTCTCTTTGGCATCAGGATTATTTGAGGCTGATTGCTTTTGATAAACTGGGACAGGCAAGGAGGCTCTGAGGAATAAGAACTTGCCCTTTGTTAGGACACATTTACATTTGTAAGGTAAATCGCTATCTGTAAAAGGTGCCTCCCTCTCTGTACCAGGAAGAACAAAGGAGATGACCTTCTCTCTAAAAACTCTTCATCAATACCAAAGGCAAGGACTTAAATCTGCATTTTATTGTGCTTGTCTGGTAACCTCCTGTAACTGACTTCCCTCCCCCTCCCAATGTTGGCATTTCTTTAAGGATTAAGCATCTTTCCTTAGGGAAGGAACTGATTGCTGTGCTCACCTGTGACCGCCCAGCTCCAGACAATCGACTTGCCTCCTGCTACACCCACCGAGATAGCAGACCACTGCCTGCTGTGTCCATCAAGCACTGTGCCGACAGGGCAATCTTGTGACTATTGTGGGAGGGACATTTCAATCACATGTGAAACACCCTGTTTGGGGGTATATAACCACTATGTGCACCCCACTTTTTCAGTGCCCTTTCTTCCTTCAGGAAGAAAGGTCCCGGGCCATGGTTCCTCATAAAGCTTTGTTTAATTTTTCTCTTGCTATTCTGTCTCATGTGAATTTAATTCGTTCTCCGGCCAGAGGAACCCCCATTTGGGGAGAGGAAATGTCCTCCTCCCCTACAGTGTAAAATAGTGGAAGGTGGGACTCTCTGGTTATTTTAGGAGGACAGACCTCACTCTCTCTCCCTTCCTTTTTTGCCTTAACTCTGAAAAGGGGTCTAGAAGCACAATTTAAAGCCCAGTGATCAAAGAAAGACTTAGAGTGGACATTTAAAGCTTTTAATTAATTCATGAAGCCTAAGCAGTTGAAGTTAGAGCATGTCCATGTAATAAAGAAGTACATAATTTGGGAAATAAAATCCCCCCTCTGATATTATGAGACTAAAATAAAGCTTAAAACATAATATATGGAGAAAATCTCTCTGATCATTAGGAAATAGAAAGAAGAATTTCACAATCCCAGGAAGTGACATAAAGTAAATAGCAAATATATATAATAAATTTGAATAGTTTACAATATTTGGAGATGACACTAACATGGATCATGGAAGAACATCTCCTAAGAATAACCCTGCAAACATTGAGCTTGCTGCCAAGAACAACAATCATTTCCTCAAACAGGGACAACACTCATCAGAGTTGCAGTCCAAGACTGAATGAATCATGTGGCTGACTTGGGAACAGTTTCTTTTTCTGATTGTTCGGAAATTGGGAAACTAATATTACCATGAGTAGAAATAGCACCACAGTTTTTCACCCCCAACTGATATTTTCTTTTTCTGCATGATACTAATTTTAAGGGAAGTTGCCTTTTCCTGTGGAAGTCAGCATGAACAGAGTCAATAAGTGTATGAGCATGTCTAAGTCACACATTAGTTTCAGTTCTTATCCTCCCAAACCCTCCCTGGGGGACACTTTCAAAATTTTAGATGAAGAGTCCTGGTAGGATTGAGTGTGTCCACAATTCATAAGATTCTAAAGGAGTGAGAATTGGCTCTGTCCTCTCTTAAAACTGTGAAACTAGTTACATTTATCTGAAGGAAGTGTGTTTGTGATTTTGCTCTATTATGCTGTAATTAATAAGTTAGGGAAAAAAGCATCAAGATGTCGGTCTGAAACTGCAAATTGCTTGGAACAACTGCATGTTTTATATTCTGCTGTTTACAAATTGTATGGGGGGGGGAACAATAGCAACCTATATGGACACTGGGAAAAAAAACGAAGTGACTGAGGAGAGTGTTCTCTGTATTACAAAGCATTCAAAGGCTCTGGAAGTGAAAGAACTTGCATTTTTTTCTGTTTTGTTTGTTTTTGTGTTTTTCCCTTTGGGCCATCTGCAAGTGAACCAGTCTAAATTGGTTTAATCAATCAATAGGAATTTGCAATTCTATGCTAAGTGCAATGAGAGATAGTAAAAGACTATAAAATACAAAGAGGTGTGTTCTGTGAAATTGGGGCATACAGGAGGCAGGCTTCAACCGTTCTTTTGATCAAGCTCTCAGACATCTCCTAAGGGGCTGAATACCAGACAGGCCCCCATTTCTGAATACTGCTCTGAAGGAGAGCAGCTTTTACCACTTCAACATATGTCTCTTTGACATAAGGACTATTTCCAGCTAAAGGCAATCAAAACCCAGCAGATTCAGGAAAGCTCTTTACCTCCCCCTGAACTGCCTAAATTTACAGTGGAAAGAGGGCTTGTACCAGGAAAAGAGCTATAACCAGAGATATGCTTTACCTAAGAAACTTATCTGCATAGCAGGGCAACCTTTGTTTTCCAAATATCTCCTCTCACCTTCCTGTGAATAGTCTTCCTCTCTTTGTATCTCCAGACTCCTAACCCCTTTCCTTAGCTCAGGATGTTATATAAACTTCAATACCTGGCTGCGCTTTGAGTCTTCACATCTTCATGGAGCTCCCATACATACATAACTAAATTTTCTTTTCTCCTGCCAATCTGTCTTTTATCAATTTAATTATTAGACCGGCCAGAGAATCGAGAAAATAGGGAAAAATTTTTCCACGTCTATACGTCCAATATTAACTACCAGAGAGGAAAGAGTACACTCATGGACAGTAATTACAATCTGAGTCTTTAGGCTTTAGGGCTAAGTGGTAAAGGTCTACAAATTATCTATAATAAGCAAAAATAAAATCCTTTTTTAGATAACTAACCAAGAAAAAGCTGCTCACACCTAGATCAAGCGTCAGGTTTCTTTGCCTTGTGTAAAATAACATCAACTCATTGTGTAACCACACAAAGGGCATGATCTGCTCGCCTGGTGAGACAAAAGCCAATCTTCAGGAGGCAAGATTGTAGCAGACAAAGAGCATTTTATTACAGCTTGCTAGCAAGAGGGAAGATGGCCAACTAATGTCCAAAAGAACCATCTTAAAGAGGGCTCAGAATCTTGAAGCAGTTATATAGACCTGTAGGTTATAGGGAGAGGGTTAGGAATGTTCACCCTCTAGTATTACAGACTGGGAGTCGCCACACCAGATCTTTCAGTTTTCGTTGATGATGGCTATCAGCATAGACTCTCTGTTTGGGGGTAATCACATTACGTAGGAACTCAACAGAAGTTATCGTCTTATTGCAACTAGGAGGTATATGCACAAGTAGGGGTCAGAAAATCTACAAACAGGTGGATGTCCTGGAGGATGCAAATCCACCTGTGTTAGTCAGAGGTCATTCAAAGTTACAATATGGTCTCTTTTCTACAATATGGCTTCCTTTATGTCAACCTTGTATTGAGCCAGTTTCAATTAGAGTAAGTCTAGTTGAAGTAATTTATCTTATGCTGATCAGAAACTTTGCCAAGTATCTACCTATGATTAACAAAAACATCAAATAGCACATTGTTAAATAAAATTATTTACAACATGGGGACCTCAGGGGAAAAATAGTATTTGTGTTTGTGTGTGTGTTTGTGTGTGTGTGTGTGTGTGTGTGTGTGTGTAGACAGAACCAGAACCACAACCCTAAGTGCATCCTCCTCCATATGAAATTCTTCATATCATTTCCCTGAACTCTCCAACTCAGATATGAATTTAAATTGCTTCCCCTGTTCCCAGTTTGTGTTTGTAGCACATATCCCTAGATTTAGTATGACTGATTGATAAAGGCCACTCAGACGCAGATTACAAGAATTCATGTAAGTGGATGGGAACATCCATCCATGAAAACTATTGAGGAAATAGACTATTATAAGACATGATGGATAAATGTGGAAAATATTAGGATGTTTCCATCCTTTTATCTGGGAGATCAAGAGTGTATCTCACAAAGATGGAAGTTATATTAGTATTAACCAACAATATTAAAACTGCCAAAAGGACGCTTCTCTACATCCAAGTATCTGTTTTAATACATGGCTTCTAAGGTGGTTTGGAGCAGAATTCTAGATGGTGTGTGAAACCACAGAGACTTTTCTGGAAGGGTCAATATGGAAAATTGTTTGATGGAGAATAATCTTATATCAACATAAGCAGATTGTTATGGGAAGAAATAAAAATACAAAGAAATGATTAAAATTTCAACACAAAACTTCAAAGAAGCTAAATGATTGTATTAGGTTGCTCGAGTCCAAATGCTTGAATTTCCGGTGGGTCATGTTGCCTCTCCTCCAACTTTAATAAACTAATCAATAGCATTTATTGATTACAATGTGCCAGTCATGTGCTTAAATCCTCCACACAATCATTATTTTACTTACTTCTCACAACAATCCTAGAAGGTAAATATTATACTCACATTTTCAAGGTATGGAAACTAATTCATAAAAACGTTAAGTAGCTTGCCTAGAGTTACTAGTAATTTATAGTATTGAGATACAAAGTCAAGTTTTTTTGAATCCAAGGTCTTTTTTCTTTGTAAAATTAATTAATTAATTTAAGAAAATAAGAATTACTGCTTTACTCATTGCAACAAGAATTACAGGGTCGGGGCCAGCCTGGTGACGCACTGGTTAAGTTCACACATTCTCAGCAGCCCGGGGTTTGCTGGTTCGGATCCCGGGTGCAGATATGGCACCGCTTGGCACTCCATGCTGTGGTAGGCGTCCCACATATAAAGTAGAGGAAGATGGGCACGATGTTAGCTCAGGGTCAGTCTTCCTCAGCAAAAAGCGGAGGACTGGCAGTAGTTAGCTCAGAGCTAAGCTTCCTCAAAAAAAAAAAAAAAAAAATTAAAGGGTCATATGCCATAAAATCTAGTCTTAGATCTGCCCTAAACCAATTTTAATATCTTCACCAAGTTGTGACTTGGTGGACAACTAGTTGAGGATGTTATGCCAGGAAAAGTTCCCATTTTCAAGTAACAAACAGGGATTGTGGCTGTTAAAACCTTTCCTTGTAAGTTTATTAGTGTCAATTAATATGCCAGGACACAGTTAAGTATGAATTAAACAAAATGGCATAAGAACTGAAGATAAGACCTGTACTTATGTTAACTCCAGTGAAAATACCAGAAAGATAACTGTATGCTTGACTTAACTAACCTGTTTGCATGTTCTTGAGTTGAAGAGCCTTGTTGCTTTCATAAATGAATGCAGATCCCCATTCCTTCCCTGTATATACTCTCCCCCAACCCCATAATTTCATCTAGTCTCATTGCTCTAAAAAATGCCTCCGTATTGTGATTCCTAAATCCATATACTCTGTTCTGCCCTCTTTCCAAACCACCAGATGTGCACATTTCACTGTGTCCTTGACCTCTCTGCATGTAAATCAAGTAACTATCTGTAATGGACTGAACTTTTGTGCCACCCCTACCTCCAAATTCACACATTGAATCCCTAAGCCCAAATGTGAAGATATTTGGAGGTGGGGCCTTTGAGGCAATTAAGTTTAAATGGGATCATGAGGGTGGAGCTCCCATGGTGGGATTAGTCTCTTTGTAAGAAAAGGAAAATGGAGCTCTTAGTGTGGTCAAAATAAGACTCCTGATATCACTTCTCCCCACTCCAACTGAATCTGCTTTCTCTTCAGTCTTCTACAATTCAATACAAAGTGTTCTAACTTAGGGCCCTTATCCAAGCTGTTCCATCTGGCCAGAATGTTTTTCCTCCTGAAATTTGCATGGCTGATTTCTTCTTAACAATGTCAAAGAATGATTCCGAGATATTTAGTTGGGGGTAGTTGAATATTTACTCATATCTGAGGGAGATCAATATTGTATAGATTGTCTCCCCAAACAAAGATAAATATTAGATTTATAAGAGTAGAAACTACAGACTATCTGTGGAACAGAGTCCTATGTTTGTTGGTCTGCTTTTGTTTTTATTTTTGTTTTCCCCCTGGGTAAACTGAATGGATGAAGGCCATGAACAAGGCAGTTTGCCCTTGAGTAGGCTAAAATGTTGTCAGGGAAGGCAGTGAAGGGGAGAGAATTTGCCACCCCAAAATACGCCTCTGTGGCATATTGATTATTATTTTTGAGAAATAGTAGACATAGAAAAGCTCTGAAAACCAAGCACAAATTACTCTTTATAAAAGACATTTACATTGATAAGGGAAATCTACATATGTAAGGATGTCTCCCTCTTACACCATGAAAACAAGGTTGAACGAATCTCTCAAAACTCTTATCAATGGAGAAGACAGAAACCCAAATCCGCATAACAACCTTCCTCTTGTTTACTGTGCTTTTCATGATAACCTCCCAAAACTGGCCTGGCCCTTAAAACATCTTCTTTTGTCTTTAGCTAGAGATGGTATTTAAGTTGATGGCTTGGGCCATTTGGGGAAGATACTCAGTTTTCCTGGGTCTCTCCCATGGATCCAGAAGGTACACATATTATTAAACTTCTGTTTGTTTTTCTCCAGTAAATCTGTCTTTTATTACATAGGGGTCTCAGCCCTAGAAGGGTAGAGGGAAAATTACTTTTCCTTTACAGTAGATTTCCCCTACAGCAGATTTTTTTTTTTTTGCTATGTTTTGTTTTTTTAGGGGGTTCTGAGAAGCTTGAGATTTTAGCTGTTATATTATATGTCTGTGTATGGTTAATCGAGTGTATTTTGTTTGCCACCTACACCTTATTTGAACCAGATCCACTTCATTTTCCTTTATTATGATTTATCATCATTAATGTCATAGTTCATGTCACCCTCACAGACGGGCATTCCCAATAAGTAGTGGCAGCTACACATTTCATCTCCTTTCGTCTCCTCATTTAATTTTCCTCATAGAACACAATTTTATCTGATTTTAAAAATTTATTTCCTAATTAAGTTACATATCATACCCTCTCCCTCTATGGAATGCATGTCCCAAGAAAGTTCAGCTATTTTTCCCCAGGAGCAATGCCTGTGACAGAGGTGATGTTCAATAAATATTTGTTGAAAAAAATGATGAATCACTTAATGAATGAGCATTGGCCATCAGTGATGTATTTTAGTCAACGAATTTCCAAACCTAATTTTATAACGTCTTAAACTTGAGTGCAAATTCTGTTACCACTCTATCTTATTCCCATCCCTACATGAACTTCAGCCGCCATGCTTCCCTCATCATTCCTCTAATGCTGTGTAGACATCCACCGCTGCTACTTTGTTCAAAATGTCCACCTGGTCTGTAAACCCTAACATATCATTTTCCTTATAACTGCACCAGTAATATATGAATATATATTTTATTGTAAAAATCTCAGTAACTGAAGATGCATATAGAGCAAACTTTAAGTCTCTTTTAAGTCAAACAATGTAATTCTACAGATCTTATCACAGGAAAGCACTATTAACAATTTGACTTTAATACTTTCAGACTTTTTTTTCAAATGAAGGCTTTCTTTTCTCATCAATGACTACCTCATGCAAGCTGATCTTCCCAGGAAACCTTCCTTGACCCCAGAACTCAGGACAGAGTCTCCCACACTTGATTGAATCCAGCTTTTCCTCTATGCCATTCTTTGGTCACTGAATAGGATACAGCCTTGAACTGGAAATTAACTTTTCATCTAGAAAGGTCATCCCATCCTAGCAAGTATGTGAATTCCATTAGAGGCATGACAATTTCTTTCACTTTGAATTTCCTTCTGTCTTATGCACAGTGATTTTTTTTTATCTTCTCTGAGCCAGCATCTTGCCAATCTTCCTCTTCTTTTGCTTGAGGAAGATTAGCCCTGAGCTAGTATCTGTGCCAATCTTCCTCTATTTTGTATGTGGGTCACCGCCACAACATGGCTTGACAAGTGGTGTAGGTTTGTGCTCAGAGTCAGAACCCGTAAACCTGGGCCACTGAAGCAGAGTGTGCCAGACTTAACCACTACACCACAGGGCTGGTCCATCACAGTGATTTTTTATATAAAAAACTTGATGTCTTGGAATGCCTGTGAGACTTTTATAGAGAAAAACTGAAAGTGTGAAACAGAGTCTGGGAATCACAAAGAACATATCAACTAAGCCCACACCTGTTATGTGCTTTTATTATCAACAATTGCTTTAGACTCTGTGGGCCACTTTTATCTGAAAAAGAGGAGGTTAAAAAAAAAAACAAGTGTTTTTACATCCTCTCCAATATATGTTAATTGAAAAATTCTTTAAAAAATGGGATTGAAATGAAAATGCACTGTTTGCAAGTTTAAGAATTTCAGTAATCAGACCATTTCTATTCGGACTTTTGACCAAAACTTCTGAACAGCTACCTCAGTGCAACTTGTATTGTAGCTATTGATTTTGTTAATTTCCTCTTTTAGAGAAGATCTGGTTAGTTTATTATTGTTGTCTTTTTATTTTATTATTCTATTATTGGCTAAATCATCAAAGAAAATCCATGAGTGCATGAAAGAACTGGAGATTTATTCAATTTAATCAAAGTCTAAATAGCTTGGCAGTCTGGGAGGAGACACACACATACGCATTTAAGATTTTATATGTATTTATTTATTCATACGTACAAGATGCCATGTGTGGTAGGTTTAAGTGGTGAAAAGAGGAATCAACTTTTGGAAGTTCTATTGTCTTATTCCAATGCTTATACTCACTGGTCTTGTGACCTTGGACAGCATCTCTCTCTGGAATTCTCATCTGTAGAAGAGAGATAGAAGACCAGTTGACTAGGTAGCTAACCACACCCACACAAATATTCAGTGCGGAGAACAGATTTTGACTGAATATACTACTGTTACGTGGCTTTACTACAAAATCCTAGGCTTGCAACTTATTTTCTATCACTTCCTTCAAAACTAGAGAAATCACCTTCTTTTCCCTTTGACTCTTGGCATGACTGCTGGGGACAACCCTCCGCTGAAGTGCTTGAGTAAATAGAGAATAGGAGATTTCTTAAACAAGTGAATTATTTAAATCTGCATATGTAATGAGACCTGTTAGGCAAAACTTCTGCTCAGTAAGACCCCCCAGGCACTTAGGAAGATATTTGATATGTAATTTCCTAAACTGCTTACTGTAGTTTTTGCATCTTATTGTTTATTTTGCACAAAATTGTATTGTCAGTAGGAAGGTTCCCAGAGAGAGTTTTGATTGAAATATGCTTGGATGAGCATTAGGCTTTATTTTTGTGTGTGCGTGTAATAATATTAAATCTTCAAGTTATTGCAACTTGAATATTTGCCAAGCTTTGCATCAAAATAGTTCCTTTTCTGTTTTTGTGTTTTCATTCTGTTTGGTTCCTTTAAATTATGCATTTATTATTTTCTCCTTAGTTAAGCAGAAAAGATGTAAAGGTAAATGAAATGTATTTAATTAGTAAGCACAAGCTTATAACACTTGTCTGCTCCATTTCTGGGGTAAGAGAGGGTACCATAATTTCCTTTGTCCATGCAGCTTCAGCCTCACTTGTGTCTGGATTTTCGTTTCAAGTCTGCTACTCCCGGCCTCGCAGTCAACTCATTTGGGGCCAAAGGAGAGCTTACACTGATCCCATGTACCTAAATCGGTAGGTTAGCAGACACTAAGTACAGATAAGGAAGGGGTCTAGAATTGTGTTTGTCACTACAGTGAAGCCAAGACATATGACTTTGTTCCTCCTGGTAGAGTGAGCAGAAAAGGTTTGCCCACAAAAGACCAGTTTTCATATACAACTGACCAATCCATCATAAAAGCAATCACACATTAGGTGATAGATCTGTTGATGCAAATAATCCATAACAAATCTATAAATGAAAATGTGGGTGAGTTTATTTTGAGCCAAAATGTAAGGACCGTAGAACGGGGCCTTCCTTCCCCAAGGAAAGAAGGGCCAAAGAAGTAGGGTGTACAGAGTGGTTATATACCCTCAAGAGGATGTTTCACATATGATTGAAATGTCCCTTTTAGAATAGTCACAAGACTACTCTGTCAACATAGCAATTGAAGGACACAGCAGGTAGTAGGTCTGCTGCCTTGGTGGACACAGCATGGTGGCAGTTCTGTTATCTCAAGCTGAGTGGTCATAGGTGAGTACAGCAATCTGTTCCCAGTCTAGGGAGAGATGTTTATCCTTAAGGAAATGCCTATGTAGGGGGAAGTTGCACCTTTATCTTAAGGACATTTGTTCTTCTCATAGGAAATGCTTAAAGCAGATATACAATGCATGCTCAATGGCCATGTCAGGCCCTTTTGGAAAAACAAAGTCAGGCCTAATGAGGTTTACACCAAATGGCTTCCTCATTTACTTCAATATATCCTATTGCTTGCTATTTCTATTTGTCAGATGAATTAGAGAACTTTCAACACACACATACACACACACTCACACACTCACAAACACACTGAATGTGCTTCTAAAACATGAGAATTCACAGAAAGAACCCTGAAATATTCCAAATATCCCTACCTTTCCTTCTCCTCAACTTTTTGTTGTATTTTCTCTTCTCTCCTTTGACTTCCCTCCTTTCTGTCTGTCTCTCATTATTTCTCTGTCTCTCCATCTCTGTTTCTCTGTTCTTTTCTCACTGTCTCTTATTTTTCTTCATTTAGAGAAATTTTTAAAAACCACAGCTTCCTTAAAATTCCGACTAGTTTGCTGCCTTTTTCTACCCAGTTTCTTGACTGATAAGAACTAAATTTTAGATGACATCCTTAGTCCCCCACAAATGGCTAATGTGATAAAATACAGTCCCTAGTTTAGACGGTTTTCAATTCGACTAAAAACTTGGTGTCCATTTTGCAGGCTTGCAGGAAAGTATAAGGATGGAGGTGGAAAGCGTGGTCTGTGCTATTTTGCAGAGAATTTCATTTCAAGTCAAGTTCAATTCCAGTATTTTCAGCTTCTTTGTTCTATGGTAAACTCTATATGCTTCCTTATTATTTGATAATCCGTAGCTCAGAACTAGACATTTAACTAGTCTATGATTTTTCAGGTATCTTAATTCTAACCAAACCCACCCCTTCAATAAGAATGTGTACTCTTTGGGAAAAGGAATGATACCATCATCTGTTTGGGTAATGGCTAGGTCACATTTAGGAGAGCAATAAAAGCTCATCAAATACTATGCATAATTAATTGAGTTTTTAGTTCACTAATGTCTTAATTATGAAAGTTTTTATTATATGGGTAGTACAGGAACAAATAGCCAAATTTACTTAGTGCTCTGCTGTAAAGTCCCAAGTAGACAAAAAGTTTCTAAAGAAAAAGCAAGCTGCAAGCTTTCTACTCTTTTTCCATCTTTTACAATACAATGGCCTCTTCGCTGCTCCACTGGGAAGAGGTAAAAAGTAATAACCATATTCATTTTAGCATGGACCTTCAAGTCCCTCCCACTCACATTTCCTCTCTGAGAGGAGGTCAGCTTTCTAGATGATTTACAGTAAAAAAGGCTACTTAAACAAAAAACCTGCCCTATTCTGTAGGGACTTGAGAGTTTTAAAAATCATTTGAAGAAAAATGTATACTTAGTTGGCTGTAAGAATGAAAATACTAATAAATGGAATGAATTGTGACTTAATTTGAATACTGTGATTAGGTTTAGGTTTGGGTAATTTCTGATAAGGCTTTTCCCTATTACCCTGGCAATTGAACACTGTCTCCAGTAATAAAGGTAGGCCCAAATGTTCACCCAACAACAAGCCACGAGGGAATTAAGTGCTTGGCAATAGTGACACACCTTACAAAGTATATGGCTTACATTTTGGGGGACAGGCTGATTTCTTGAGATTAGGAATCCATGGTGATTTTTGTTATGTATTTTTCTTTCACTGCGAGTTTTAAGACTGCTCAAGTGAGCCGTTTAAATGTTCTCATCTCCCGATCCCTCATTACTTTGAGCCAAAGATTTATTGTTCCCTACTTTGGAGGGTGTTGCTTGTATGCAATTATGTTGGCTTAATTGTAGCTCATTCTTTCTCATATATTGTTGTGTGACCTCATGCTCACTTTATCGTGGGCCGTCGCTGTCAGGCCTAATCCCTGGAAAGATGTAAGTACATTAGAATTCATTACAGAAAGAAAGAAAACACAAGTTAGGGTGGAAGAAAGCTCATAAATGGGGAGGCAGCTTAACCTGCTGCTACTGTCTTTAGAGACAGCAAAACAAACCCAGGATAAAATGGTCCCCAGTGCAGCCCTAATCTAGGTCTGCAACCCAGTGGACACCAGTGTACAGTTCTACCATGGAAAAGACTGAAATTAAGCTACGACTAAGCTAGAAAAAATGGTAATATATGTGTCTTCCTCCAGTCTCTCATGTTTTTCTGTTCTTTTGTTTCCAGACTTTCTTTCACACCATCCACATCCTCCCTCCATCTCACTCTACCCCATCCTCTGTCACTCCCAACTCCCAGCACAGTAAGCTTTTATTCTAGCTCTTCCTCCATAACCTCAAAATCTGATTTCAGGAAAGCTTGAGAAACTCATTAACTCTTAGGTGGTTATCTGAATCTGCATACAGAGTGGCCCCACAGTGGAACTGCCAGGTAGGTCAGTGTTTCTTAAACTTGAGCATGAATTAAAATCACATGGAGGCCTTGTTGAAATACATATCATTGGGTCCCAATGCCAGGGTTTTTCATTCAGCATTTGTGTGGAGGGGCCTAAGAATTTGCATTTCTACCAAGTTCTGAAATAATGCTGATGCCACTGATCTGGGGGCCACACTTTGAAAATCAGCATCTAACGATCTGCCTGAGATCTTCAAATGCTAATATGACCCACACAAAGCCCCATGGGAGCAAGCAGATGTCATAGCAAAGCCTTGCCCAAGCCTGAACTTTCCTGGCTCTGTCCTTTGCTCTAAGGCTGTGAGCTAACTATATGGTAAGATAGCTCTTTTATAACCTCATCCACAGCCTGGAAGTGACTTCTAGCAACTTGCTGCTTCTCTTAGACATATCTGTGTTTCCAAGGGAAGTAACAATGGGGGGCACTGATATAGAAAAGGAATGAATGTCTTCAGGTTCAATTCAGTGACAGAAGAAGATAGGAGAAATTTCTGGACAGAGAAGACCTGACAGGAGGCCTTTCCATGCCAAGCCTGGACTCTCATCCAGCAATGCCTGTCCTTCTGAGCCTCTTCCATCCCACTGACCTGTTGCAGAGGAGAATAGACACATACCCTTATACATCAAGAAAAGACTATGGTATCTTGGGATGTTGTCATGTCTCAAATTTTATGTGATTTTCACTGGTTAATATAGTTATAGATTTTTTTAAAATATAAAATAATGCTTTGAATTCTTCACCATTGCATAAAACTACGTTTCATGAATGTGTTTATCCCTGTTGACAATCTCTTGGAAGAAGGCCTATTCCAGTTTTAAAGCTTAGACTTACTCCGTCTAGTCTATGTGGACACGTTCTTCCTGCATTTGCATGAGCAAGTTGCTGTACTGACTCCTCAAGGCTTTGTGTATCTCTGTTGTAACCTTCTCCCTTCAGAGTTCATGTTTGTGCTGTTTCTCCAATAATTTCAAGTGTAGTCAACCTGCATTGACCTATTGGACTTGTTGTTACTGCTTTTAAAGTACCAGTGTTCCTGGACATGTAGTCAAGATAGGGCAACCTGAGGAAATGAGGCACTGTGACCTGATTTCAGAGGAGACTGAAGGCCTTGATATTTCCATCCTCCAAACACATTTCTTAACTAACATTTGGAATTCCCATCTGCCATTTATAGTTTCTATTGATATGGAGCAATAAAACCTAGCCTAGTGTTTGGCATGTAGAAGGTATTCAATACATGATTGAATAACACATAAATGGGTGGATTTATTTATCCCAATTCTTCAATTCGGAAGAAATTGCCTGGTGTTCTTAGACTGCCAGCCCCTGAAAGTGGTTTCACTCACATGTGAATGTAATGAAGGCTCTAAGAGCCAGTTGTTTTTTTGTCTGCTTTATCTCCCCAACCGCCCCCCCGCCCGTACACAGTTGTATATCTTAGTTGCAGCTCCTTCTAGTTGTGGGATGTGGGACGCCGCCTCAACATGGCCTGACGAGTGGTGCCATGTCCACGCCCAGGATCTGAACCCTAGGCCGCCGCAGCAGAGCGCGCGAACTTAACCACTCGGCCACGGAGCCGGCCCTTAAGAGCCAGTTTTGATATATAGTAGTTCCTTGTGGGGTATTGAAAGTAGGAGAAGTGAGAAAGTCAGGGGCACAGAAGGCATGCTTTCAGACCCCAGAGTTTGCCCTTAGGCTTACCTCTCCAGGGATCCCCACCTGTCGGGATCCTGCTCTGTTTTCTGACTCCTCTGACTTGAACCTAAGACTATGTCAGTTAGCCCTCTGGTTCCTGTTGTGGTTGCTGAGAACATGATCACCAAAAGATTGATTAAATCCTGAGTAGAAACTATATATGTGAAGTTCATAGCACAGCATCTGATCCATGAGCTGGTGCTCAATAGACACTTGATTCATTTGAATCAAGTCACTGTCTGTCTTGGATTATTGACAACCCGGTTTTCCCCTAGTTCTGTTAATGGTCCTAGTTCTAATATAATGTGTGACCTACTCTGGGGAAATTTCGGGACTGAGCCTGAAGAGGGGATTGGGGGAAGGCAGGGGGAGAGGGAGATGGGGGCATAATTCGATGAAGTCCAGCAAACTTAATTAACCAGAAAATTGCCAGACATCTCTGCTCTACCAATAAAAAACAGACATAGATTCTGGGGTAGGCTCTTTAAGAGACTGTGGGACTGTGGGAACTCCTACCTCATCTTCAAGAAGCTCAATGGGGGAGGTAACACTTACTCTGTGTAATTTTTAGATATTAAATAGAACATCTTTTTACGCACCTCAGCCCATTCCCCTCACTTCTCTACCTTCACACCTCTATTCCTGTTATCTCACGAGTTCAAGTCCCACTCAGACTCATTACTTTAAAAATCAAGTCATTCTCCCCTTTTCTCCTGCTCTAGGTTATGTAAGTTGTCTGACTCAGATATTTCCATACCACAACCAACTTTATTTTTCTCTCAAATGGATAATGCACAGACCCCGTTCTCCCTTTTCCTCTTCAGTTTACCAGGAATAGCTCAGGTACTCCCCATGAGACAACAATGTAAACACTTCCACTTCAATTTTATCGTTTCGTCCTCTAGCTGTTAAAACTCTTTCCCAGTTAGCACAGTATATTTTCTCTCTTCTTATTTTCTTACTCATTAACTTTTTATTCTCACCCTCATTATTGAAATCATGATTCAAACAATAAGCTAATCATAGTTTGAAATTTTAAAATAATGTTAGTGATATACCTGCATTAAGGCAGGACATCATACAATTTGGAGTAGCAATTAGGAATAAATAAGATCTGCTGTCAATAACATGTAAACCCTTGACAATACTCGTAAGTCCCCTTCAAAATACCTGCAAACTCTCCACCTATCTTTTCATTCTTCTCTAATTAAAAAGGCTCGTCTCAGTATTAGTTTAAAATATTTATGACAAACATAAGATTTGAAATTTAGCACTTTTTGTGCTATTGAATTACTAGCATTGTAAAGGTGTTGTATTTTATTTTATACTGATTTTTTTTACATTTTCATTTCGCACATACAGCCTAATGAGTTAATTAGGCATTGGAATACTCTCCCAGAAATCTCAATCACTATAATATTGTCCCAATGGATAAATATAAAAGATTTTTAAACAACTGATTTATAGGGAAATTTTCAGAAAATAATCTATTGATAGTTGTATTCTGCTGAGCAGATAAAGTTAACTTCCTTGATATCCCTTTTGTACTAATATGATTGCTGAAAGATTTTTTCTTAAAAATAAGATTATATTGTATGTTATAGATACATTAAATGATTTTTGAACAAGTTGAGTATTAAAAAATGCAATAAAAGCAAATAAACTACTGAGCAGAAAGTGCCTTTTGACTTCTTAATTACAGAAGATAAACTTATAGTTGGAATTTTTGCTGTGCCTAGAAACAGGGAAGATAAATTCAGCATCTGTACAGGATATCTATATGTGCAGAGGAAAACTGAAGATAAAGTTTGAAACCTTTAATGGACAAGCTAGCTTAATAAAAAATATGGTACCATGTCTCAAAATGAAGTCCTCAGAATAGCTGCATAAATACCATTTGCCAAATAGTTCCTTATCATCTTGAGTTTAAATATGACTATAGAACTCATGTTGGCCAATAGGCATAAACAGAAGAGAAGAGCGTCACTTCTGGGTGGAGGGTTTAAGAGCTAGTGAGCAGTTCAACCTTTTTCTTTTCCTCAGTTAAGGTGAATGTTAACATTTCTGCTTGGTCCTGGAGAAGAGCCTCCAGGTGACTGTGTTGTATATTTTGTCAAGAAGAAAATCAGCTTTGGTTGTGCAAAGCCCCTAAGATCTGGAGGGTTGTTTGTTATTGCAGTGAAAACTAGCCCATCCTGACTAACAAAAATGCTCATTTAAAGTATAGATTTCTGGGTCATGCCAAACCTCTTGAATCAGAATTTGGAGCAGGTGAAGCTCAGAATTCTCAATTTTTAGTAAGATCCTCAAATTCTGAGCTTTTTAAATTTTTCGAACTAATGGTATACAAAGATGTTAGTTGAAAAAAAGAAAAAGTTAACAATTAGGAAATGCATATCAGGTCCAGATTGTGAAAGGTCTTAAATGCTAGACTCAGGATACTTTCCTCTGTCTTCATGATAGTAGAAAGATTGCATATACTTGAGCAAAAACATCTGTGCTCATGAGGTACTGCTTAAGGGAAAATTTAGGTACCCAAACAAAAACACACCACCAAGATTTGAAGCTATTGCCACAATTCAGGATAGAATGTCACCAAGGTAGACATTTTCACTCTGTCCTTGATTATGAGCCTTTGAATGCAGAAGATTAGAAGAATAGCCTCTTAAGTATGCATGCGTGTTGGAGATGTATGAGCTCAAGGATGACTTACTTGGCAATTAGACTGAAAAGTTAAGGTATAAGTTGAAAAAAATATGTTATATAATCAACTCTATTATTGAAAATTGCTTAAATAACCAATCATTAAAACCTGTGACATTAGATACTCAGAAGCAGTGAATTAACTTTTATTTTCGGCTTTATCTTTAGGCTGAGAAGCATATTTCCTTAGGGTAGCAGAGGTCAAGTTTCTGGGAAAGAAAGGGATAGATCGATGCTGGATAAATAGAGAGAGAGAGAGACCTTTGTTTATATATTTCTATATCTTTGTTTTTCCAAGCATGTAGAGTGAAATGAATGTAAATTAACTATAAAATGAGGCGTTTCACTGTATCCACTGTGCATAATTATGTATAGCCTATAATAAATCTCTTACTTCTTTCTAATTCTCTTCTCTGAAACTCCATTCCCATGAAGCTAATGCAGTCTCGATCTCATCCCTACCTCCTCTACCACATTAACACTTGACCTAGGTCTGGCCAGTTGGGGTGTTCCATTTCCTTTCCACAATGAAGGCTTCAAATTGGGCATAGAACCCACATAAGATCACTATGAGTCATGCTCAGGACCTTACTAAAGCCATCAAGAAAGAAGAACCCTTTTCACTACAGAACTAATGAGGCGTTTTCCCTTCTTCCTAATGTGATTTCTTTCTTTGCTGCACTTATGCATTTCTGTCTCCTGGGAAAGGAGAGGGTATTGCATAGAAGAAATTCTTCTCAGAAATGAAATGAGATTATATTGTATGTTATGGATAAGGCCTTCGATTGTGGGAGAAGGAGAAGGAAATAAGAAGTGCACTGCCGGGGCCAGCCCAGTGGTGCAGCGGTTAAGTGTGCACATTCTGTTTCGCCGGCCCAGGGTTCACCAGTTCAGATCCCAAGTGTGAACATGGCTCCTCTTGGCAAGACATGCTGTGGTAGGTGTCCCACATATAAGTAGAGGAAGATGGGCACAGATGTTAGCTCAGGGCCAGTCTTCCTCAGCAAAAAGAGGATTGGCAACAGTTAGCTCAGGGCTAATCTTCCTCAACAAAAAAAAAAAAGAAGAAGAAGAAGAAGTGCTGCTTTCTACTTCCCAAGTGGGATTTGAAGCAAAGGAGGAAGTATTATGTAAGTTGAAGGGAAAATCCAAAACAGGGAGGGCTTGAGTCCTGTCTCCCATCTGGAATTGGTGAAAGAGATTGGCACACATAGTGCTTGGAACCAACACTGGGCGGAACAAGCAGTAGCACAATGGAAGAATGCCTCTGGCAAAGGGGAGCTGGCCCGGAGCTGCATGTGTCTATTCCCCAGCTTGTACGTAATGTGGAGCAAGCTTTGGTGAGTGAGGCAGGAGAGATCCAGTAGTCAAGAGCCAATAGCCTTGTGAAGCAAACAAGCAAGAGACATCCCTACAAAATCCAGTGAAGGTGCCAAGTAAAGCAGCCACCTCTACCTATCTCCATAAGGGTGTATGACCTTTCTCCACACCCAGTCACCCTTTTGGATAGGAGGAAACAGAAGGGTCAATCTCTGAGTTGAGAAAATATTTGAACTTTGAATTTGATAGAGTATTTATCTGCAACATCTTGGATAATCCTAAAAGAGACTACTTTAAAGTGGCAGACACTGCGATATTTTGAATAGATATGTATAAGGTGAGGAGAAATGCCACTTTTAGCATTAACAGAAGACTCCAGAGCAAAATTAGCGCACTTACATATGCAACATATGTTTATTTCTTTGCATCTATCAGAGTATGCAATGTCTACCTCCACAGACATAACCTAGGATGCTGGAGACTATCTTTGCCATCAAGTAGGACGAGCTTGCCTGAGAATGAAGACCATGGTGAGGAAAACAGATCAAGAGATGGAGAAAAGAGACTGAGCTCCAATCATATCTTTGCCATACTGAGGATACATCTGCTATTGGACTGCTCAGTTGAGAAACAGTACATTCCTCTTTTTTTTTAATTTAAGCCAGTTTGAATTGTGCTGCAGTTTCCTAAAACAGCCGTATAACTCCATTCACCAGCTGGGTAACCTTGAGCAAATTATGTTCCTTTTTAAGCTTCAGTTTTCTCATCTGTAGAAGCGCATTACAGTGTTTTTGTAACACTTAAATAAGATAATCCATGCAAATAGTTTTCATATTACCTCATTCAATTTATAGTAGGTTTATTATTATTAATGATAATTCTGAGACATGCAGCAAGACAAATCTTCTGAAAGATATAACACTCGTTGCATTTTTTGCCAAACACATACGACTTTTAGAAATATCCACTGTTTATTTTCTATATAGTGACAATCCCTCTCTAAGTAACTATAGAGGTGATAAAGATTTGGCTAAAACGCTGCTTTTTTCCTATCGTATACTTTCTGCTTACCATTCCTGGGATATTTCTCTTGGCTAGAAAGACATTTCTGTTTTCTTGAGAGCTTAATGTTTTTTCCATATCACTGAAGTCTGAAGTGCAGAAAAAAATAGTTTAAATTATTTTTTTTGGCTTCTCACTGCAGTAAAACATAATTTGGCTGAAATAATGAGATTCAATTGCTCATAAGTAAACTGCAGCTTAAACAATGACAATTGGGCAGTATTTGTTGTCGAGCCTCCTGTTTCACAGGCAAGCTTTGTTATTGACTCATTTTTGACATATTTTCCACAGATTAAGAATTTGGGAAAAGGGGCCAAGAAAAAAATTGCCAGGGTGATAAACTGGATTCTTGCAAAGTGCAAACTCTTCCACATTAAGTTCTGATTTTCCTTTCAAGTACTTCTCAACCTTAATTTACTGACAGCAACTATCAAATGTTTCTTGTATCATTTATTTTTTAGTTATGCAGATCTTAGACTCAAATCTTTTGATCGGCATAAATTCCAATTAAGTCTGATTATGTTTCTCTGGAAGAGCTAATTAAATTATTTCTTTTAGTTTCTGGAAGGCAAATGCCAAGCCATGTGGGTTGCAAATGACCTTTAGAATACTTAAAGATTTGCATACATGTGACACATCAGTTTACTGATATTCCGCATCCCCACTCTCTTTGAGACATAGAAACAGCAAGTCGGTTTCACTTGAGTGACACTTCTAAGTGAAGAAGGATCACTTTCATCACTTCCAGTCTCCTTTTATGAACCAATCTGTATGTTTTTAAATGCCCTGATAATTTTGTCACTTAATGGCCATTCTTCTGGTGTGGCTAAAAATGTCTGAATTGAGAGTCCTGTACCATAGCATCTTTCCAGGAAAAAATAAACATAGCAAAATAAAACAAAAAAAACTTGTAAATTGGGTAAGCACATAGGTAGTAAGAACCAAATAGCTATTTAAGGTAGATGAACATGATCCTTTATCTGGGCCCTTGAAGTCCTCTTTTGCCTCCTTGAGAGGAAGAGTAGATCCTGTTTCAGCTTCTTGTTAATGTTTATGGGCATCCTTGGTGGTAGTGGTTGGTGGTGGGCGAGATTTTACTTCTTTAGGAAAATACTGGCCTTCATAGGCAAGAGAGCTGGAAGAGTTTCCAGAGAGACAAAAAGAGTGAGGATTATCCTGCTGTTGTTCTGCCCACTTCAGTCCACTCTGGCTGTGGCTCCTGGCCTTGGCCCTTTCACACCTCTGCCAAAGCAAAGTTTAATTGTCTTTTGTTCTAGTCCCTCCGAATCCAACACTTTTCTGAGTGAAAGCTAACTAGTATCACCAACTAATACCTTCTGATGAAATAAAAGATGCTTTTTATTCAGATAATAATAGATGCTAGTAATCTGTCTACCCTTCAACGTCTAGAACAGATATTTTTCTTTTCCATTTAACCTTTTTTGACTATCTCAATATAAAGTGATGCCCCTCCCCTTCCTCTGGACTTCTGTAAGGCTTATTATGTTCCATCACTCTCACATGCTGCTTGGTATTATTACGTAATACTTTTGTGAATGTAATATGCTATGTCACAACTTTTTGTCGTATCAGAACTTACACCTTCAAATGACTATTTTCTCTTTGTCAATTATACGATTATTTTAATGATGCTGCCATAGCTCAGAACTCTGCTTGAACCGCCCCTTTGGAAATTTCTTCTAAGCCTGTGGCACTTTTTATTCTTTTTAAGACCTCAAGAGTGGTAAATCTTCATCTCTTGCAGATGGATTCAATTTTTGGAAATAGCTAAAAGTCATTCAGAGCCAAGTCTAGTGAATAAGATGAGTGATCAAGCTGGGTAAAGCACTTTTTGGTTAAAAACAAGATTAGATTATAACCTAATGAGACTTATATTCTTGTGTTGCTCATAAGTTGACACTGAGAGGAATTCTTAAACAGAGATCTCAGCTGAACCATGGCAGTTTTCTTTAAGTAGAGGCTATGCTTTGATGGCGACAAGGCTCATACAGGGTATACAGAAATTGGAACCTGAACCCCTCGTTTTATAGATGAGAAAACCGAGATTCAGGACAATGGATACACTTGCTCAACTTCATCAGCTTAAGGAAGCAATGTCTACCATTTGCAGTAATCCGATAACGGAATAAGGTATCTTTGGAAGTGGTGAATAATCGCTACAGAGTATATTGATTAAATCAGAAGGAAGGATTATATGTGTTTCAATAAGTCAGGTTGCAAAAAGTTGGTTGGCAGGTATCTTGAAGAGCTCCAAAGCCATTTTGGACTTACAGATCATGGAGCTGACATCTAGCTCCAGGAGTCATGTTGAGTGTAGAAAAGTCTCATCAGAACTCATTAAACCTCATCTTTAGAAGGAACCATGGAGTTTATTTGGCTCAACTACTCACCTGGGGATTCATCTGCTACAATATTGAGGATCATATTAATATTTTGTCAACTTTCTAGAGATGGACAACTCAATATATTGAGACATCCAGTTGCAGCTCCATTTCTTAAAATTTTCCGTGTTATATTAAGCTGAAATTGCAGTGTTGTCCAGGTATCGTTTCTACTTCTGACTGCTGTCTGGCCAGGAGGTACATTCAGAATGAATCTAATCACCATTTTATATATTTGAAGAAAACCATCAAAAAAGCTCTGTCTTTTCTTTTTAAAGCTAAATACTCCATTATCTTCAAACATCTTTCATATTAAGTAATTTCAAAACCTCATTCCCATATGAATGGCTTTTATAACTTGAAATTCTTTTAGGAATTGGATACATTAAAATTGTTATGGCCCTCCCTGGGGCAAAGAAACAGTTTCTCCATTTGTCTTTTGAAATGTGGGATCCTGAAATATGCATACTGTAAGAGGAATTTGGCTACCCAGAGTGGAACTGGACTAGACTTTCTTAAATGGGGATTGCAACCTCTGTCAATGCATATCGTTCCTAAATAGCTTAAAGAACTGGAATATTTTTGAGAATTTTTCAAGGTTTCAGGATTTTATATTTGATAATATTGAAGGTCAGCGAAATCCTGACTGTGGCTTCTATTTCATAATATTTTCTCTGGATTCATGTTGCCTCCTTTCTGAAACAGTTTATATTATTTTCAAAAAAGCCTCATCCTTCTAAGAATCTTTCATTTACAATTTTATTTTTTTAATTGTCTAAGAAAGTTGAGCATTATTATCTTTTCTTTTATGGGCAAACTCTCTGAGAGTTAAGTGGAAGCCAGCTATCAGGGGTTGAATAAACGGTGTTTTATTATACATATTGTTTAGTAGATGCTTCCTAAAGAAAAGAGGGCAATAAATGTAGCAGGTTTAAATTAAAGAGTTTTTAAAAAATTATATTTTAATTATTCTTCTCAGAACTTTGTTTTGATATTGCATTGGGAATCTCAGAGTGGAATAAAGGTATGCAGAACCTGGTTTGAAAAAGTTGTTTTAAAAGCTATTTAGCTATATGTACTATATAGCAAGATATCTCCTTCTATTGTTGATTGCTCTGAAGTTTTAAAAAGTTATCTTTACGTCAAATCAACCTATGAGGAGTTACTTAACCTCTCTGTACTGCACTTACCTCACCTCTACAAAAAATATTTGAGAATTGGCTGTGTTTCATCCTTTATTTTTATAGTTTAATGCTATATACCCTGTGTTTGACTGGTTGGAGATAAATTTTTCAAAGGCACAACTTTACAATTGTCCACAAAGTGGTATTTTAATCTATTTATAGATTTAGAGCATAAATCTTTACATAAAGTAGCCTGAAATCATTTCACTAGACTCCAAACTTTAAATTCCTATGCATTCATTGAGTGTTACATGTTTGCTATATTCCAGATACTCATTCTAGACCCTTGACAGATATACACCCCTTGGCAGCAGCCATGCTGTGGTGGTGACCCACATACAAAATAGAGGAAGATTGGCATAAATGTTAGCTCAGGGTGAATTTTCTTCAGGAAAAAAAAAAAAAAAAAACTCCTTCTCTGAAGGTTGACATTTAATCTGAGACATGGATGATGATAAAAATCCAGTGATGCAAAGGTCTGGGAGAAGTAAAATAAATGCATAACATTTAAAAAAATGCAAAGGGATAGAGAAAGAATTTGTTTAACTTATTTATTGTCTGATTGCCTTTCCTCTACCTGTTATATATTTATTTCATTGAATAGGAAAATAAGGAAGGGATCCATGTCTGGTCATGTATGCTGAAATTTAATATTTGCGTATTGAAAATTGCTCTCATTCTGATGATCCTGGTATCTCCTCTCTCTCAAGAAATAGCTTCCAAATAATATTTGGCTAAAAAAATAAATTTATGTTTTCTTTCCCCTATCGATGTAGAGATTATAATCTGATGAATATGCCTGGCATTTAACAAAGCCACAAAGTGTATATTTGCCCATGCTGTCTCTCAACTTTTCCACTATTGATGATTTCAGTTTCTAAAATGATTCTGCAGTTGCTTCCTATTATCTGAGCCTGTGATATTAATTTTATAGGCCAACTTGTCTGGGTGACAGTGCTGAGACATTTGGTCAAACATTGCTCTGGATGTTTCTGGGAGGGTGTTTTGATATTAGATTTACATTTAAATCAGTGGACATTGAGTAAAGCAGGTTGATCTCCATAATAGGGGTGGGCCTCATTCAATCAGTTGAAGTCATGAATGAAAGGATGACCATCCCTGAGCAAGAGGGAATTTTCTGGCAGACCCCTCTCAGACTTCATCTGCAACATTGACTCTTCCTGCCTCTACAGTTGGCTGCCTTTGGACTCAAACTATAACTCTTTCTTGAGTGTCTGATTTGACAGCCTCCTTCATCAGACTTTGATTCACCAAGCCTCCACAATTGCATGAGCTGATTCATTAAAATGAATCAATCCTATTGATTCTGTTTCTCTGGAAAACCTTTACTAATATAGGGCCGTTCAAACTATAGCGTCCAACCCAAGCCTCCTCTCTAAAACAGAGCCTCTTATCCTTGCTTGTTCTTTCTACTGGCTCAAGATAATCCACATTGGACAGATATGTAATAAAAGTTAACTCTTGACATAAACCTTGTCAACAGTATTTTTATTATCTTCAGTATTTTCATTATGCCATTATCAACAGCATTTTTATTACTAATTCTTGGTAGGAAGGACTAAGCCACATGGAAAAGTGATACAGCAATGGCAGGGCTGAGGAGGCATATGCGCCAAGATCTGTTTTTGTTTTTAATATATTTCAACTTTTTAGAGTAGTTCTATGTTCACAGCAATATTGAGCAGAAGGCATAGAAATTTCCCATGTACCCTCTGCCCTCAGACATGCATAGCCCCCCCCATTATCAACATCCCCTACCAGAGTGCTACAATTGATACATTGACACGTCATTATTACCTGAAGTCCATAGTTTACACTAGGGTTCACTTTTGGTGTTGCATATTCTACGAGTTTGAATCAATATATAATGACTTTTATCCACCACTATAGCATCATGGGGTAGTTTCACGGCCCTAAAATTCCTCTGTGCTCTGCCTATTTAACCTTCCCTTTGCCCTAACCTCTGGCAACCAATGATCTTTTCACTCTCTTCATTGTTTAGCCTTTTCCAGAACGTCTTATAGTTGGAGTCATACAGTATGTATGTAGCCTTTTCAGATTGGCTTCTTTCACTTAGTATATGCATTTGAGGTTCCTCTATGTCTTTTCATGTCTTGATGGTTTATTTCCTTTCAGCATTGAATAATATTCCATTGTCCGAATGGACCACAATTTATTTATCTATTCACCTACTGAAGGACGTCTCGGTGGCCTCTAAGTTTTGGCTATTATAAATAAAATTTCTAAGAACATCTGTGTGCATGTTTTGTGTAAACGTGGCTTTCAACTCCTTTGGGTAAATGCCAAGAATTACAATTGCTGGATTATATGGGAAGAATATGTTTAGTTTTGTAAGAAACTGCCAAAGTGTCTTTCAAAGTGGCTGTACCGTTTTGCATTTCCACCAGCAAGGAATGAAATTTTCTATTGTTCCACATCCTCACCAACATTTGGTGTTATTAGTGTTCTGAGTTTTGTCCATTCTAATAGATGTGTAGTGGTATCTCATTGTTGTTTTAATTTGTATTTTTTGATGACATATGATGTGGAGCATCTTATCATATGCTTATTTGCCATCTGTATGTCATCTTTGGTGAAGCACTGTTAACATTTTTGGCCTATTTTTTAATTGGGTTGTATGTTTTCTTATGATTGAGTTTTAAGAGTTCTTTGTCTATTTCAGATAGCAGTTCTTTATCAGATATCTTTTGCAAGTATTTTCTCCTAGTTGATGTCTTGTCTTTTCATTCCTTTGACAGTATCTTTTACAGAGCAGAAATTTTTAATTTTATTGAATTCTTACTTATAAATTCTTTCTTTCATGGATATTGCCTTACATATTGTATCTAAAAGTCATCATCAAACGCGGGGTCATCTAGATTTTCTCCTATGTTATTTTCTAGGCGTTTTATAGTTTTGCATTTTGTATTTAGGTCTGTGGTCCATTTTTAGTTAATTTTTTGAGAGGTATAGGGTCTGCATCTAGATTTATTTTTCTGCATGTGGATGTCCAGGTGTTCCAACACCACTTAATGGAAAGATTGTCTTTTCTCCATTGTATTGCCTTTGTTCCTCGGTCAAAGGTTATTTATGTGGGTCTATTTCTGGGCTCTCTATTCTGTTCCATTGATCTATTTGTTTATTCTTTCATTGATACCACACTGTCTTAATTACTATAACTTTATAGTAAGTTTTGAAGTCAGATAGTGTCTGTCCTCCAATTTTCTTCTTATCCTTTGTGTTGGCCAAGGTCTGTTTCTTAATCATAACATTTAGCCCAATGTTTATCAAACTGAGGCCAGCCTGGCTATAACATCTTTATAGATAAAGCAAAAAGGCTATTAATAAAAGTACAATATCTTTAAAATTTTAGGAGAAAGACATGTTTTTAAGTGAGATTTAATGTTATATACATCTAGACATATATTTAATGCCCAAGAACTTTGGTCTATGTTCCTTTTCTGTTTGGCTGCCTTGCTTAAGAGCAGAGGTTGAGAGATTCCCTCTATGGGAAGGGGAAGGAGGAAGTAGAGACCTGATGAAACTTCAAGGAACTGAGATTCATAAAAGGTGACTGACTTTTTCGAGATGACTCAGCCAAGGTAATGCGAGCCAAAACTCAGGTGTTCTACTGCTCTCTCTTATTCTTTAGCACTCCATGGGAAGCACCGGACATCTGCAGAGTAGGCCATCAGTTTAAATTGTGTTTGGTGAGGAGGCAAAAGTTTTTTAGAAGACTTGTACTCCAAGAGAAGAGCAGTATGCAGTCCATGCTGTTCCCAGACCAGCAGACACATGCAAGACTGTCATGGCATTCATCAGGAATCTTGTAGCTTCGGATGGTAACAGTGCTTAAGGGGTACTTGATATGCAGTTAGTTCCCAGGACTAACCTTACCTACTAAAAGAGAACCTGGTTATGGTCACTTCTCTGATCAGTCTTTGCTGATCACCCTGTACTGTCCACTCCCTCCACAAACGTTTTCAAAAGGGCTAAGTGGAGACAAGGCTTTAAGTGGAAACATAGCTTCTGTGAATCCTATTTGTTTCCTTAAGGGTAAGCGTTGGATGTGAGATTGCATAATGATTCAGAATCTAGCAAATTGGCTTAACTGAACAGAGAAAGCATTTTTCTCCCCAGAGAGGTGAAAATAAGGATAAAAATACAAGCTGAACTCTGGGGAAAACGGTCTGCAGCGACATGCCGATCTGTAATACTGAGTCACAAAAATGTAGAACACAAAGAGATTTTCCAGCCGGAGCCCCATCATTCCACAGTAATAATTGGTGCCATGTGTGAAATACGTGTAATGTGCTGCACATTGTGCTAACTCTTTACAATGTTATCTCATGTAGTCCTCACAAAACCCTAAGAAATTAGAATTATCATTATTATTTGCCTTCCTCCTATTTCCCAGCTTCCTGCTAATTATTCCTGTATTTTCCTTGCTGATAAACATTTCTTCCTCCAAGGTCCAGTGCTCCTATAATGCCTGGCATGTGATAGGTACTCCAAAAATATTTAACAAATGGATAAATGGGCTCCTAACCTTTCAACTTGGCAATATCAACATATTCAATGAATAATTAAAAGAGATGGTCAAATATTTGCTTTGGTGGAGAAAAATATCAGACTCTCTTCATGGTTAAAAATTAACCAAGTATCTCAAAATACAAGACCACCAAACTCTCTATCCTTCTAGAATATCAACCTTTCATGGTTGTGACATTCAAAGATACAATGTAGGCTCTTGGAGAGGTCCAGTCCTAATGGACCCTGACATGGAAGGAAGATAGGTGTTTGATGCTGTTTAAAAATCAATGGCTAAATGCATCCTCTATGCTCTGCCTGTATTAAGTATCTTCAGAGGCATGAGAGAAGAGATGGCCCAGGACTGGCATTTAAAGGGTTTACAAATAAGTTGGAAGATTAGGTTTATACACTTGAAAGTGTGAGATCAATTCCAACATAAGAAAGTACAAAAGTGTGTCAAATATATTTCATAATTAAAGGATGTTTCTGAAACATATCAAGACTATCAACCCAAATCTTACCCATCATTCAAGCCCTGAAGGCTCATCTAGTTCATCAAGACATTTTTAACTAATTTCATTTAATAAAAGATCTTTGCGTTGTGATGTTCATCTTCAATAGTTCAGCTCTAGATGAATAAACAAAAGCCCATATGATTAAGTTTCAAATTTTAATAACATGACTTTGAGTATTTAAAAATACAACTGAAGCGATTACCACACATCAAAAAGTGAACCATTGGACTGAGGGCAGAAGTTTAACTTCTCCCTGAATTCTCTTTAAGAATAAAGAATGGCTCATGAAAAACCCACGTGTAACTCATGGCTTTATGGCTTCTCTGGAGCACACAAATTCCTGTTCAGATGCTTACTTTAAGAGTGTCATTTTCTGAAATTGACCTATCTCGGGCACCTTTGACCAGCCTCTGAAGTTGTGTGGCAGACTTAGCCTTTGTGCTTTGGTCTGTTTCTGAAATCAAGGGCGTTGGTCAGTCTCGGAAGTCAAGTTCATCACAGAGATTTTGTGAATTCTCCTGAGCTTTTCTTTTCAAACTAGAAACGGCAAATGACATCATATTTCATAAATGCTATGAACTAACATTCATTTAGTTTCTAATACACCTTACACATCATAACTACGAGATTATAAAAAATGATATAATCAGTAACCTTTGAGAAGCTCACATGCCTGGGCATTAGACAAATGATTTACGATACAGGACGGTAAGGGCTGCAGAAGAGAGATTCGCAGATGGTCATGAGAATCCAGATGACAGAATGACTCAAGTCAGGAAAGCTATGTAAAACCTCAAAAAATATGTAAAAGCATATTTTGATGACTTTCAACTCCTATAGAGAACTGCCAGTGGTTCCCTTTAGGAGTGTTTTGAAATATCCCAGTGGAATATAAGTTCTGTTATTCATGTAGTCAACATAAATATATTACAAGTATGTTACATACTCGCTATATACCAGGCACTAGGACAGACTTCAGGGACAGAGAAGTTCAATGTAAATAATGTCAAGGCCCTCTTCAACCTAAAAACCTATGTAAGACAGTTAAGTACATATTATTTAACCAGAACTGTCATGATTGTTTTAAAAAAAGAGTAACAGAGTGAATCTCACTCATTTTAGAGCATCAGTAAAGCTCTCCTTGTGAACTGGAGGAAATGATGATTGAGCTGAGTACAGAAGCTGAATAGGCATTAACCTGGTGAAAGTCAGGTTGATAGGGAAGAATGTAAGGGGGTGGCAGTGGGAAAGCCTAGTAGAGAAAGATCATTATAAAAAGAAAGAATGAACTTGAAGGGAAAGATGAGCCAATTCCTTACTAACTCTTAGCATGGGTCTGTCTCAAATGTTATTTGCCTGCTCACATTGTCTCTTCTCTTTAAAATACTCTATCTCAATGATGGATGATAGCTTAGATGGGCAAGGAAGGTACAAGGAAGCTAACTAATCATCAACCCTGCAGATATTAAATAGAAACCGTATAAAAGAGATCGTAGATGTTCACAAAATATCGTGTGAAAGACACAGGTTGGCATCCAAAATTACTCACAAGTATTTCCCCAATAAGACACAGTGATCTCATAGAATCATAGCCTCTAAGAACAGAAAGGCACCTTATAAAGGGTCGATTCTATTATTTTACTAGTGAAAAAATGAGGCTAGCTTTCGCAAACTGAGTTACACAAGACCTATTCAGTCTCAAGGTAGAGCTCAAACTAGCAGTCACGTTTCTTGTACTTTTAGTTGCATAACAAAGTTTGCCCACTGTACAATACAACTTTCTGAGATTATTGTAACATTCCATATATGCACTGTTCAAGGCAGTAGCCACAACTGGCTATTGAGCACTTAAAATACAGCTAATGTGACTGAGGACTATTTCTTAAATTTTTTTAAAATTTTAACTAATTTAAATATCCACATGTGGCTATTAGCTTTTATATTGGATAGTGCAGCTCTAGAACATTCATCTTATTTAAAGTAAATTTAAAATATGAGAGTTATTTCTATTTTAGACTAAATTAAAAAATCAGATTAATTCACTATTGTAAGACTGAAAAGAAACAGAGAACATGCAAGGACTGTTACACAGGTTCATATTATTTTTAGATAATATCAACATAGACCACAAAAGTAGCTATTATGGCAGCTAATTTTAGCTATATGAACACTAAATTTCAATCACAGCGGTTAATTGGCATACAATAAACTGTTTATGTATTTAAACTGCTCATTTTTAACATATGTGTATGTCCACGAACCCATCACCCCAACAAGATAAGAAACATATGCATCATTCATAAAGTTTTTTGATGCCCCTTTGTCCTCTCCCATCTGCCAGTCTTCATCTCCCCTCTGCATGCCCCTCAACACCTAGATGGCCACTTATCTTTTTTCTGTCAGTTTAGATTAGTTGAAATTTTCCAGAATCTTACATAAATGGAATCACACGGTAAGTCCTCTTTCTTGTCTGACTCCTTTCACTCAGAATAATTATTTTGAGATTCACCCATGTCATGGCATGTTGTAATAGCTCCATTCTTTTTATTAATTAGTAGTTTTCCATTGTATGGATATATCACAATTTGTTTATCTATTCACCAGCTGGTGAATATTTGGGCAGTTTCTAATTCTTGGTGATTAAAAATAAAACTACTATGAAAATTTGTGTACAAGTCTTTGCATAGATTCGTATATTTCTCTTTGAAATTGTATCAGTTTTTGCTTCCTGTATTTTAAGGCTTTTTTAAGTGTGTAAATACTTATAATTGTTATTTCTTCCTAATGAATTGACCATGTATCATTATGAAATACCTTTCTTTATATTTCATAATTACTGCTTTTTACATGGTATATCTTTATCCATCTTTTTACTTTTAACCTATTTGTGTCTTTATGTTTAAAGTGGGTTTCTTGTAGGTAGCATATAGTTCTGTCTTGCTTTTTATCCAACTAACAATCTATGACTTTTAATTAGGATGTTTAAATTATTTCTATTTATTGTGATTATTGATCCAGTTGGGTTTAATGCTACAGTTTGCTATTTATTTTCTATTTGGCTTACATATCTTTTATTCCCTTTTCCTCTTTTTTTGCCTTCTTTTGGAAAAATTGAGTAATTTTTTTTTTATGATTCTGTTTTATCTCCTTTGTGTCTTGGTAGCCATAACTTTTTGTTTTGTGACTTTAGTGGTTTTTTAGAGTTTATCTTTAGGATTGTTTTAACTTATAATAGTTTTCTAGTGATAGTATACTATGCATTAGTATAAGAATATTTCAATTATACAAGTCCATATCCTGTCTTGTGAACCTTAAATTATGCTTGTCATATATTTGACTTTTACATATGTTTTAACCCTAAATTACTATTAATTTTGCTTTAAATAGCCCAGCATATTTTAAAGAGATTCCAGTAATAAGAAGTGTTTCTATTTATCCAACTAATCATTTCCAGTCTTCTTTATTTCTTTTCCCTTGTGTAGATCTAGATTTTTCTTCTGCATATAGGGCTTCTTTTAACATTTCTTATAATACAGGTACACTGGTGATGAATTCTTTTAGCTTTGTATGACTGTGAAAGTCTTTATTTCTCTTTCATTTACAAAAGGTATTTTCACTGGATAGAGATTTCTAGGTTGACTTTCCTTTTTTTTTCCTGTTAATATTTGATAGATGATGTTGTGCTACCTTCTTTCTTGCATTGGTTGCAACAAGAAATTCCCTGTCATCTTTATCTTCGTTCTCCTGTTCATAACATCCCCTCCATCCCTTCCCCCCATCCACCAGCTACTTTTAAGGTTTTCTCTTAATTGCTTGTTTTAAACAATTTGATTATCATGTGATTAGCTGGCTTTCTTCAACTGGGGGAGCTTGATGGTCATTGAATTTCTTGGATTGTGGAGTTTTTGTCTTTCATCAAATATGGAAAATATTTGGCCATTATTTGTCCAAGTATTTGTTTCTTTCAGACTTCTTCAGGGATTCTAATCATAGTTCACTTATCTCCACTTTATTCATTTATTTTTTCCTGGTCCTCTCTGCCTCACTCTCTCTCTGTTTCTTTTTGGAAAGCTTCTATTGCAATGACTTTAAATTCACTTACTTCTGCAATGTGTCATCTGACATTAACACCATCCAGTATATCTTTTGTCATGGACTTTGTAATTTTTAATTCTACAAGTTCCATTTAAGTTGTGTTTACATCTTTTGTTTCTGCCTAATGTGTTCAACATTTACTCCCACTTGTTGAACATGGGAAATACAGTTCTAACTGTTTTGGTGTCTTGTTCTACTAATTCTATCATCTGTGTAATTTCTGGGTCAGTTTCCCTTCATTGATTTTTCCCTTCATTATGAATTTTATTTTCTTGATTCTTTGCATGTTTGGTAGTTTTAATCATATGCCAGGCAGTGTAGGCTTTAATTGTTGCTTGTTGAATACTTTTGTATTCTTCTATTCCTATTAATATTATTGAGTTTTGATCTTGGTTACTGTTAAATCACTTGGAAACATTTTGATCTTTTCAGGTCTCGCTTTTTTTTTCCCAAGTAAATTTTATTGAAATGATAATGATTTAAAACATTGTGTAATTTCAGATATACTTTATTGTTTATCAATTTCTGGATACACTTCATCATGCTCAGCCCCAGTAGTCTAATTTTTGCCCATCACCATACATATGTTCCCCTTTATCTCTCCGCCCACTTCCCAATCCCCTTCCCCTCTGGTAACCATTAATCTATTCTCTTTATCCATGTATTTGCTATTATCCACATATGAGTGAAATCATGCAGTATTTGTCTTTCTCCCTCTGGCTTATCTTGCCTAGCATCCTACCCTCAAGCTCCACCCATGTTGTTGCAAATGGGACGATTGAGTAGTATTCCATTATATGTATATACCACATCTTCTTTACCCAATCATCCATAGAAGGGCACTTGGCTTCCTTCCACATCTTGCAATGAACATAGGTGGACATAAATCTCTTTGGATCCTTGATTTCAAGTTTTTTAGATAAATACCCAGTAGTGGGATAGCTGGATTGTATGGTATTTCTATCTTTAATTTTTTGAGAAAGGTCTACACTGTTTTCCATAGTGACAGCACCAGTTTACATTCACACCAGCAGTGTATGAGGGTTCCCTCTTCTCCACATCCTCTCCAACATTTGTTGTTTTTCGTCTTGGTAATTATAGCCATTCTGACTGGTGTGAGATGATACCTCATTACAGTTTGGATTTGTATTTCCCAAATAGTAATGTTGAGCATTGTTTCATGTGTCTGTTGGCCATCTGTATATCTTCCTTGGAAAAATGTCTGTTCATATCCTCTGTGCATTTTTTGACTGGGCTTTTTTTTATTATTATTGTTTAGTTGTATGAGTTCTTTATATATTTTGGAGATCAACCTCTTATCGGATAAATGATTTGCAAATATTTTCTCCCAGTTGGGTTGTCTTTTCTCTTTGTCCATAGTTTCCTTTGCTTTGTATAAGCTTTTTAGTCTGATGTAATCCCATTTAACTTTTTCTTTTGTTTCCCTTGTCTAAGCAGACATGGTATTTGAAAAGATCTTTCTAAGATCAATGTCAAAGAGTATACTGCCTATATTTTCTTCTAGGAGTTTTATGGTTTCAGGTCTTACATTCAAGTCTTTAATCCATTTTGAGTTCATTTTTGTGTATGGTGCAAAATAATGGTCTACTTTCCTTCTTTTGCATGTGGCTGTCCAATTTTCCCAACACCATTTCTTGAAGAGACTTTTCTTTCTCCATTGTATGTTCTTGGCTCCTTTGTAGAAGATAAACTATCCATAGATGTGTGATTTTATTTCTGGGCTTTCAATTCTGTTCCATTGATGTGTGTGTTTGTTTTTGTGTCGGTACCATGCTGTGTTGATTACTATAGCTTTGTAGCTTATTTTGAATTCAAGGATTGTGATCCCCTCAGCTTTGTTCTTTTTTTCAGGATTGCTTTGGCTATTCAGGGTCCTTTGTTGTTCCACATCAGGTCTTTCTTTTAAGGTTGTTAGGTAAGACAAAAATAACCTTTGGTCTAGGGTTAATTTCTCTCTACCACTGAGGCAAAGCTCTTCCCTGCATTATACACTGTGAATTATGAAGAATTTCACTCTGGATGGTGGGTGCACAAACAATTTCTGAATGTTCAACTGAATACTCAAAGTGGCTCCCTCTGCAGAACTCCAGAGTTGTCTTTCTGTGTAGCTCTCTCCTCTCAAATATTTTCCCTGAAAAACTTTAGCCACCAACTTCCCTGGACTTCCAGCTCCATCTCCTCAACTCAAGAAGTCCGCTGAGCTCCTTCTGGGTCCTCATTCCTTGCACTGCAGCCTAGAAATTCTCTCCTGGCAGTAAACAGGGACCATCAAAGGTCTCATGTCATTTGATTCCCATAAACAGAGATTGCTCTTTGATAAATTGGTGCTCAGCATCTTGAAGACCTCTGTTTCATACATTCTGTCTCTAGGTTAAGTTGTTTCAGGTAGAAAGGCAAATCTAGTTGCTCTTATTCCATCCTGGCTATAGGGGAAAATTACCTAGATCACAGTTTTTTTATATGATTCCTTAATAACTCTCACCCCACTTGGATCACAAATAAGATCAACAAAATATTTATTTGCTTTGCTAGTAATTTGCTGTGTTGCCATTAACTTATTTACTTCTTGGGAGTCTACTAGGCAGACTGGTGTTTGTTGAAAAAGAGCTTTCTTTTTTTCTTATTTCCTTCCTTTTTTCCTTCCTTTATTCCTAACTTCTTTTATTTATCAGAAAAAGTCAAACATAAGGTCAACGCAAAAAAATAAAAATCAAAAATGGATGGTTAATGTTGTATTATCCAACTGAAAAAAATAGCTTTAACATTCTAGGAAAATGAAGAAATTGGCCAGATGAGTGCACATTTTACAGGTGAAGGGAACACATGATGTGGTGAGCTTAGATTTTTGAAAGGCCTAGGGAAGTGGGAAAGATGAACTCCTTATGGCATAGTGTGAATGACAGACTTCAATATTGTTTGGTACACAGAACTTTGGAATTTGACCTACATTATTAAAAAAATCTATAGTACTATGAAGTACTTTGTAAGAGTACCCCCACCCCCCATATATTTCACATTTTCCAAGTCACAAGTTCTATAGAGTATGGATGGAATCCAAAAAGGGAGTTTATTAAATTGGTTTTGATCTACTTTGAGAACACTTCTCAGACTTCAAGTCTCTCCAAAGTAATGACTCTCCTGTTCTCATTAAAACACTGCCTTGAAGGGTAGGAAAGAGATGAGTTACCCACCCTTGCCCTTCGTTCTTGGGAAGTCTAAAGAAGTTGCTGATCCCTGTTGTTTCTGCCTTCTGCATCCTCCCGTGTCAAGCCATTCCTTGTTCTAACATTGCTTCCACCCCCTGCCAATTTGCATATTTTCTGGTTGTCAGGATGTGCATTCAAATACAGTGGCAGGAGACGTGTGGAAATGATATGTCGTGAGGCCCAGTTGTTCTGATCTTGGCTTGGCTGAAGAGCTACCCTGGGCAAGCTGAGGATTCTTGCCCTCAAGGTGGTTTACTGGGCTCTGGAGTACTGTTATTGTGTCCCTAATAGGTGAGAGTCTGAGATCAGCTGGGAGGAGAAATGGAAATCATGGCAGTTTACTGTATTCCATTCATCATGTCATACTGGTTAGCATGCTGTTTTATAGCCACATAGCTCCACAGTAGAACCATTTTAGTGTGCAAACTCTATGTTTTTACTTTAATTTGCAACAGATATGATATACAGATAAACGAGTTTATGTTTCTCATTCACCAATAGGAATTGTCCCCAGTAGTTTACAGGTGATCAATCAAGATGGGATAGGAATCCTCCCCACTGCATATTAAATATCATATTTACAAAGAGGGACATGAACTAATGAGTAAGTATTACTAACAAATGTTCAATTTCATTCAACTTTCTAATTTCCACAGAGACTTGACTGAAAAGTCATTGTCAGATCCTGATGCCTCAAAGAATCATCACTGCCTGGTTTCTCGGACAGTCAGTGAGGAAGGGGCACACCACCTTCCAAAAAGTGCCCTCTGGGTCATATGCTTCCTGGTCAGGGCACACTTGAAAGTTTTCCACGCTCCTCCTAAAGGGGGGCATATTTTTGTGAATTTCAAGCAACTTGATACTGATGGATGAATCCTTTTTCCGTTTATTTTTTAAAACATGATGAAAGAAGACAGCTTAGGCATCTGCTATCCAACTTTTTGATTGCTTTCAAAACCATTACATCAATCAAAAAAGTACTTATTGAGAGGGCCAGCCCTGTGGCCCAGTGGTTAAGTTTGCATGTTCTGCTTCAGTGTCCCCAGGGTTCGCCAGTTCAGATCCTGGGTGTGGACTTATGCACCACTTGTCAAGCAATGCTGTGGTGGGCGTCCCACTTATAAAGTAGAGGAATATGGGCACAGATGTTAGCTCAGGGCCAGTCTTCCTCAAAAAAAAAAAAAAAAGGTATTAATTGAGTATCTGAAATGTGCACATCCCAGTAGTACAGGCAGTGTAAATTAAAAGTGAAGTAATACACCTCGTGACTCTGATCTTAAGCAATATTAAAGTTAAGAATAGTTAAATGCTTTTTGCAATGAATAACAATGATAATTTATTGAACACATGCCATTGCCAGACATTGTATTAGATACTTTAAATTTATTTCTAATTCTTATAGTAAGTTTTAAAGTATGTATAACAATCCTTATCTTGTAAATGAAGAAACTAGTTAGTAAAGATAGTTAAGTAACTTGCCCAGTCACCCAGTCATTGAGTAGAAGAGCTGGAATGCAAACTCCCATCTGTGTATTGTTCAAGTATAAATTCCACCACACCACACTAACACTTTGTATTAGTTTCCCAGGGTTTCTGTAACAAGGTACCAAAATTTGATAGCTTAAAACAACATAAATTTATTTTCTCACATTTCTGAGGCTAGAAGTCTGCAATTAAGGTGTCTCCGGTGTTGATTCTCACTAGACGCTCTGTGGGATAATCTATTCCATGCATCTGTCCTCGCTCCTGGTGGTTGCAGGTAATCTTCAGCATATCTTGTCTTCTCAATGCATAACTCCAATGGCTGCCTCTGTCTTCACATGGCATTCCCCGCTTTGTGTCTGTGTTCCTTCTCCTCTTCTTATAAGGACACCAGTCATACTGGATCAGAGCCCACACTAATCCAGAATGACCTCATCTTAACTTAATTACATCTGCTAAGACCCTATTTCCAAATTTGGTCACATTTATAGGTACTAAGGGTTGAAATTACAAAATATCTCTTTGAGGGACACAATTTAACCCATAACATTCTTGAAATCTACTCTATGTTGTATTCTTCAAATTTATGGTTTAATTGAAACAGTGTTAGAGCTCTATGAAACCCAGAATCTTGCACATAATAGGTGTTCAATAAATTCATGATGAATATCATTATTCACATTAACACAACTTCATGCAATAGGAGCTAAAATTGGTCCCAACATATCTCCTGAATCTCTGACTATAAAGGGAGCCCAAAGGGCCTTCCATTGAGGAAAACATTTAGCTTATACTCCTGTGATTCAACACCATCTCACTGCATTGGTTATTCAAAAATAAAAGAACAATTTCAGCCTAGACTGAACAAATAGGTACACATATAATTGTATTATTACAAGAGGGACAAATGCTATAAAGAAGAAATGCATTGCACTGGTTATAATGCACAAAAGTGCTCGGGTGCATGCTTTTATCTAATTGAAGAATGAACTTTGGCATGAGACCATGTAAGAAATTAAACACACGCACGTAATTCTATAGAGTACCTCAGAAAAGTTTATTATTGTAATAAAATGAATTTCATGTAATTTATCTCCTGACGTATATTTGGTGATTTGTGACAAACCAAACCATTATTATTTCACCAAAGCCTCATATTTGTTGATTTCTTATGCAATTAAATATCTGTCTGAGGAGTTTTTTCTTCTAAAAATTGTTTGTGGTTTCAAATAAAATGTGATAATTAGCAATGTGAGTATGAGCCCATGTTGGATTTTTAACAAGTTCAAATTTAGCAAAATATAGATAAAAAACAGAAAATAAGGGAAAGGACTCTGTTAAGTAGGAAGGACTCTAGATTAAAACTAATATACAGTGATACCAAAATCACTTTGATATTATTTTGTGACTCTAAAATGAAAGAGGTTGAAACAGAAAATCACTAAAAATTCTTTCAGCTTAAATGCTCCATGATTTAATTTGAATTAATCTAATTAAAGGATGTGCTATTTGTCTCATTGGTATTCCTCTCTTTTCTTTTATTTTGGAGGAAGATTAGGCCTGAGCTAACATCTGCTGCCAATCCTCCTCTCTTTTGCTGAGGAAGACTGACCCTGAGCTAACATCCGTGCCCATCTTCCTCTACTTTATATGTGGGACGCCCACCACGGCATGGCGTGACAAGCGGTGCATAGGTCTGCACCCGGGATCTGAACCGGGGAACCCCGGGCCACTGAAGTGGAACATGCAAACTTAAATGCTGTGCCACTGGGCCAGCTCCCACCTTTTTTGGGGGGAGAGTCCAAGGGAAAGTGGAGGGAGTAGACAGTTAGAATGTGGAAAGTCTTCAAATTATGAGAAAAAGGATAGAGCCCATGAACTACAGCGAGGAGAATGCAGCACAATGGGGGGGGGGGTCTCAGTCTAGTTAAGGTCCAGAAAGGAAGGCTGTACCTCAGGTATACAGAAAAAATTGTTTGTTGTTGTGATTTTGTTTTAAACATACTACACAACAGATGTTCCATTCCATTTTTCTATCAGAATGTCTAAATAAAGAGAACGGAGACTGCTTCTGCCTTTGCTATCTCAATTTCACGAGTCTTAGGACATTGGAGTAGAAGGTTATTTTCTGTGTTTGGGATCGAATTATCACAAAATCATGCCTAGAAGTCCTCCTCCTCATCCCGGATGCTAAGGAATACTCATGCCCAGTACACACTTCCCTCTGACATGAAGGACGTCATCTCATGCCCTGGCAACATAGGTATTGAGTCACAGGGTTTTTTCTGAAGAGTTTAATTCACTTTCCTGAAAATCTCTGAAACCTCTGGCCATGTGTAGGATCACTCTGATTTTATACCCACAAAAGTGAGAAACGCAATGTGAAAAGTGATCTCTTCAGTGTTTTCGTCTGCCAGTGACTGGTTTACATCGCATTCACTTCACAGAAATAGTTGAAACTAAAACACAATGGGCAACTCCAATCCCAGAAATGTTTAATTCGAAGTCTATGCTTGTTATCTCATTAGATGATGGTGTAAATGACTCAGCGTGTCCAATAAGGTAAAAACTGGGGAATTTGTGTCAGTAATTTAGCCACTCCAAGTCTGTGCTTTCCCATTTATAATATGGGCAGACTCAACTGATAATACTGTGAAGTCAGTCTCAGGGAGACAGAACTATTCATTCAATGAGGCTAGCTCTTTCAGGCCTATTCCAATTATTCCCCATTCCATCAAACGGTACCAAAAATGTGGAATGTTTCAACCGTTGTCTTTATACTGTGAAAACAATGGAATTAGAATGATTATAATCATTGGTATAACATAGTTTTCCAGCAATTCATCTTTGTTGCTTATAGTGCTCAATTCGTTTTCTGCCAGTGCTGACTGGATGACACTATGAGGCTGACACACTGTAGTTTTTAGAGTACATAGTCTTGAATGTATGAACTCAAAGATATACTAGTTTTGGACTCTCTTAGAGGAGTCATACCCCTGCACACTGCTACCTATTGTTGTCAAATTCTGAATGCATATTTATTTTCAGGAAGCAGGAACAGTAAATCAAAATTCCCAGGAATCCTTGGGAATTCTTGAAATCATAAAGATAGTCTATACTTTCATGACATGTATTTACATATTTGAAAATTCCAGTGAGCCACAATAATAATAAACAGGGAATCATTCTTCTGTGAAGGAGTTATATAAAGCTTTAGAAGGTTTTCTGTTAAAAAAGGAAAAGATACAATAATAAATGCATAGTTCTGTTTTATTATGAACCAGTATATTGTGACAAAATTATATATTTTTGTAACACATAAAAATCATGTCTACCTGATATTGTTAATTGATAATAGAAATCATTAAAAGAAGTAACTATTTATACAAAATAGAAGTCAAATAAAATAATTCAAAATATTGAAAGACATACCACCAATATTTAAAAGCTACACTTAAGACAAAATTTTTAAAACATAGAAAATGTTGGGGGCCAGCCCCGGTGGCCTAGTGGTTAAGTTCAGTGGCCTCTGCTTCAGCATCCTGGGTTTGGTTCCCTACACCACTCTGTTAGTGGCCATGCTGTGCTTGTGGCCCACACACTAAGAAATAGAGAAAGATTGTCACGGATGTTAACTCAGGGCAAATCTTCTTCAGCAAAAAAAAAAAAAAAAAGAAGGAAAGGAAAGTGTTAATCTCCCTATTCCATATTCTTGATCTTTGCATCATGACAAATATTGCAGATGTATAAAATTTTCTTTTACTTTTCATTGACATTGCGGTTGAACTATAAGAGTGAATCCAAAAGTATCTTGTTATTTCTTATAAACTCTGTATTAGTTTCCTATCACTGTTGTAGCAAATTACCACAAAATTACTGACTTAAGACAAGACAAATTTATTATCTTGCAATTTTCAGGTCAGAAGTATCCCTGGGCTAAGATTAAGATGTCAGCAGGGCTGCATTCTTTCCAGAGACTCTAGAGATGCATCTATTTCTTTGCTTTTTCCACCTTCTAGAGGCCACCTGCATTCCTTGTCTAATGGCCCATTTCATCATCTTCAAAGCCAGCAGTGTAGCATTTTCAAATCTTTTTCTCTTTGACCTTCTGCCTCTCTCTTCCATTATTTAAGGATTCGTGTGATTACATTGGGCCCACTTGTATAATTTAGGATAATCTCCCCTTTTCAAGATCTTTCACTTAATCGCATCTGCAATGTCCCATTTGCCATATAAGGTAATATATTTGCAGGTTCTGGGGATTAGGATGCTGACATCTTTGGGGACCATTACGCTTCCTACCACAAGCTCATTCCCTTTCTCACTGATGAAAGTATTGCCTTCTTTACAAAGATGTGTAGTTTACAGCAAATAGTCAAACCCTTGCAAACATCATCGGGCGGCATTCGATAAAGTAACATACGGATCTCCAAGCATCAGTCAGAATACCACACAAACTCACCTGTGGAAATTCCAACTTAAAAACTTGCTTCCAAAATTTACTTTTTGGAACATCTCTCATAGGATTTGTCTAATGCATATGATGCATGTAATTACATTTATTAATATATGCTTTATTTGCAAGAGTGACTCATTGTTTGCAGCAGACAAGACCACAAACACATACCTCTAACACAGTATCAGTTACTAGCAAGAAGATGGATTATATTGTGACCCCTGCTCTCCTATGCACTCCTGTCCTGACTCCCAGAAACGGCAACATTATCTTTCAACGCCCCATGTCTCCATTTCTTGCTCTTGATTGCACTTGACAGCAGATTCTTTTGAATTCATAAAGTCTACGTGCTTATTGTTAAATTTTAAATCTCACAAAATTATAATACATTTCCCCATTTTCCCAACTTCTTAACCGGTTTTTGTCAGAATATGGAGAGTCCTATCAATTTTCTGAGAAATGCCAGGCTGGTATTCCTACACAGAAACACCGATTATCAGAGCAACTCAGTCTCTGGATTGACTGGGTGCACAGAAGTTCCTCGGGCTTTAAGGTCCACGGTAAATTGTAATTTCTTTATAAAAGTATCTTCCTTCATTTGAGCTAAATATTTGAATGCCCCTCCTCTGGTAAGTCTCCGGGGCCATGGGGATGCTGTTGGTAGAGGTCTTTTGAATCAGCTATAAATGGGTTCAAATCACCTCTCTGCCAGTTAATGGAAATAGCTTTTTTCTAGAATCTACTGAAACATTTGCACCATTCAGCACAGTGTATTGTCATAATTAAGAGCATAGGTACTGGAGCCGGATAGTTTTATTTCAAATCCCTGCTTTACCCCTAATTATTTGCCCAATTTGGCACAGTTACTTCATTCCACTGTGCCGTAGTTTCCTCATCTGTAAAAAGAGGGCTATACTATTATTTGCTTCCCAGAAATTTCATTTTTCAGATCTACTTTATAAGTAATAAAGTCCCTCATCTGAGGTAAGCACCAGCTTAAAATCATTATGCAAACTTCCCAAACATTTTCTTTATATGTAACCGCAAAAGACATGTTTGGTATCTTGTAAAATATAACACAAATATTATCTTGTTTTAGTTATTCTGAAGCTTACTTTTTCCACTTGAATTTTTTTTGGTATTCATTAAACTTGGTATAGGTAGATCCTGTTTACTCTTTTTTTTTGCTGGGTAAGATTCACCCAGAGCTAACATCTTTTGCCAATCTTCTTCTCTTCCCTCCCCGATCCCAAAACCCCAGTACATAGTTGTATGTTCTAGTTGTAAGTCCTTCTAGGTGAGCCACTGCCACCGCATGTCCACTGACAGATGAGTGGCATAATTCCACACCCAGCAACTGAACCCAGGCTGCCGAACTGGAGCATGCTGAACTTTAACCAGCAGGCCATCAGGGCTAGCTCCCATTTATTCTTTTTAATCCTGTATAGTATTTCTTTGTTTGCATACATCCCAACTACTGCGTTGTCTCTGGTATACAGGTGCAAATGATCCTTTAGGGTATAGAATAGAAATGAAATTGCTGATTGCTAGGCATATCTTCACATTACTGTGCATTGGTAAATCTCTTGCGCATTTTCATTTACATGTATTCTCACCAATATAAAATTGGTGAGAATTTTATTTATTGCTTTTTTTAATCTTATTGCAGTTTTAATTTTCATTACCTAATAATTCCTGGCAGAGTTAAGCAGCTTTTCCTAAGTTATTGATGATTCAAGTTTCCTCTTTAGGGAGTATTTATAGACTTAGGCCATTTCAATATTGCTTTTCTTCCTCTTAATCTTATGTAGGAATTCTTTTTTACCTAGAGATGCCCTGAAGTTTAACTTTGGCTTCAGTATTCAGAAAAAATATGACACCTTGTTTCAGCCTCAGCCTCAGACTTTGAAAGACAAAGTAACAAATGCCTTCTTCATTTCTGCACATTGATCATCTGCCTGCTCAGTGAGGGTGTGGCCACACACATTCCCATCATCTCTAATCAGAACAGCGATGTCAAGGATATGGACACAGTGTGGCCCTTGCATTGACTCTCACATGAATGTCCATCAATATCCATTTTCAAATTTAGGTAAGCATTCTAGATACAACTTGGGATGAAAACTTCCATGGACTTCTTCAAGAAGTTGAAATATAAGCATAGTTATTTATTACAATAATAAAATGTTGAAGTAATTAATGCTGATTTTGAAAGCTGTACAGTTGGTGTACAAAACTTATTAAGGACTTTCAAATAGTTGATACAATATTACTAGTTATTGTGAATAAGAGAGAGTGCATTAGATAGATAACATTAACAAGAACATAATATCCGTTTTGAGCCAGCGAATGTTTATAAAAATTTAAATGCTAATAAAAAGGCAGGATAATAGAAATTAGATTATATCACAATGCTAATCTTTAGAAGCATTAAGAGTTATATTTAATTTTTAGTTATTTAATTCAGCTTAAGCCAACAGTCTTTCAAGAAAAAACTCCTATTTGAGAAGTCTTCATATCTTGTGAGGATGAATTAAAAGCAGAATTTCAACTTTGCCACCTCTAAATGTCACCAGGAGGAAAAGCTGCAAAATAATGTGCAACAATATCCATGATAAATCATTTCTGATCTCAACATAGTGAAGAATACAAAAAATATGAAGACTAGAAGAATGAGCGGAAGAGAAATAATATAGCTCAAACAAATTTTCTTCTACTTATCCAACTTCAAAATAACATCCTTTAAAAGTATACTTTAAGAAGACAATTTCTTATCCCTTTGAGTCTATGGAGGCCAACATTTTCAGCATCACTGAAATAATTTTTAGAAACTTCTATTTTTAATATCTGAAGTAGAAGAATTTTTGAGATGTGCTCCAGCTTAAAACAAAAAACAAAACACTTCTAGAAGTGTTACTGATTTTTATCCCCCCAGAATTACATTTTGGTGTGTGTAAATTTATTAGTGATGCTATGACATATCTGCTGTAAGGAAACTTTTCTTCAGTGCATCAATGTGACTATAGAAACCATTAGCAGTCAAAAGTGCAGAGAAATTTTTGCTCCTGCCCCATTATGTCAAACTTTTAAATTTGACCATTCAAATTCTCAATAAGTAAATTGCCACACTCATTTATTTTTGCAAAGTATTCAAATTTAATCTTGTACCTAAGAAATTAATCCTAAGATATTCGCATTCAAAGCTGGCCAAATAATTGTTATTCAGCCACAATATGCATTTGGTAAAATTCTACCCAGTAGATATTGCTCTATTATTTATTTATTTTTCAAATATCTTTTTCCAGTCTGTTAGTTTACTTTAAGATTTTGTTTATGGCATCTTTTGGGTAAATTTTAGCACTTTGATGACTTAATTCCATTGTCTTCTGTACCCATTATAGCCACAGAGACTTTGGCTGTCAGTCTAATTTTAATTTCATTATGAGTAATCCAGAATCGGGTCTTGCACTGGTAGTTGAGGGTTCCTGCACCCCTCAACTACTTTACTGGTAGTAAAGAAAGTTGGTCATCTTGTTTAGTATCTGTTTCTCAGTATTCATACAGGAGGCCAGGATTCTCTTATTACTCCCAGGATTCCCTGGCCCCTCAGTGTGGTACCTCTCCCTCTGTGTAAGTCCATTGTCTGACCCTTGTGCACACCATGACAGGAACACAGCAGCAGTTTGCAATGCTCTGAGTACAGATGTTGTCTACTGCAAAGATGAATGAGAAAGAAGAATTGCCCTTCACACCATGTAGCCCCATGGAGGAATAGATGTGTAAGAAATAATCACAGATCAACATGTTTTCCATTAGTGTGAATGCAGATGTATGTAATTCTGATGATTTTCCTATGTATGTAAATACAGAATCAGATTCCTAACAGATTGGGAAAACTAGCCATTTTTGGTACTTGGTCTAATTCAAAAACACCTGTATTGAAAGTTTTCAAAAATCCCTCTGAGAGTGAGATTTTGCAGGGGCTGGGATCTAGTGTCAGACTGCCCATTCCACCCTTTACAACTGTAATACTGCCCGGTTCATTGTCCCTGTGAAATCGCCGAGCCTGCAGCCAAGGTCGGCTAAGGCATCCTACTCCAGGGAAATCGTCCTTTGATGCATGCTCTCAAACAGGAAACTCAGGGATTGTTTTGCACCACTCCGTTGCACTTGGTGCGCACGTTCACCCTTACAGAGTTTCTACAGCAGCCAGGGAGTAAAGGATGGAGCTTAAAAAAATCTCTGTGAAAATAACAAGAGTGAACTTCTTGCTCCTGACTAATTTCTCACTGACTGCAGCGGTAGCAACAGCAGCTCAGTGTCCTTAGGGGGAACTTTAGGGCTTCTAGAAAGCCTGTGCCCTCCTGGGAGTAGGCTCCTACTTTGAGCTACCTTCCCCATATCCTTTAACTTGGCCTGTTGGTGTCTTTCCATTAGTCATGTCAGAATCCCATTTGGACAACCACAAAATACTCTAGCTAAATGCAAGTTACCTAAGAATTGCACTTGAACATAATAGATTATCAATAAGTACCTTGGAGAGAAATATACAATTATAATAAGCATAATCAAAATCTTCCTCATTATTAGATATAGAAAGAACTTCAGATACGATGCAATAAAATTCCATCTGGACAATGGGTTATTTGCTTTTAGACTCTCCTTCCCAGGGCAGCACATTTTAATTTTGGACAACTTTTACTGTTAGGACATTCTCATTATTTAGCCAAACTCTGCCTCCTTACCATTCTGCCTCCAAGTCCTGTGTATGCTTTCACAGTAGTCTAAGATTTTTCCCTACATGAGTCTTTCAAGCATTTAAATATAATCATCTTTATCTCTTCTTCTTTACGTCTCTCCTCTTTTTGTCGTTTTTCATCATAGAACTCATTTTCTATACCTTTTATTTCCATGTGGCCCCCTTCAGAGTACACCATAACCTCCTAATTCTTTTCAGAAAATGTGTTTTTTAGAACCTAACAGCATCCCTCTTCTGGGCTGACTGCTCGAGAAATGTGAGGTCACCACCTCCTTCCTGGAGTCAGCCTCAGTTTTCATGGATGCCTTATACGTGGTGATTTGCTTATTGATGACTAATATTGAACTTTTTCTTTCACCTAACATTGTGAACATGCCTCTATTTTCTTCTCTTCATGCTGTACACCAGTCTTTAGTTTAAATGGCAGAATGTGAGATCCTTGAGGAGAAAGAAAGACATTTTTCAGCTATAAATTCCTAATACCCAGCACCATGTGAGGCACCTGTCAGTTCATCATGAATGCTTGATGAGTGCATGACAAATGAATAAATTAAATATATAGTTTCTTCTTTTATACGAGCAGTTTTTAACGTTTACTACTATTCTCTCTATATATATGTTTTTTGTTCCTAAGTGCAAAATCTTATCATTTTATTAATTTTTAGTGGATCTAAAATGCACAGAATTGAGTTATTGGTGCTCTGCAGTTCATGGCACAGTATTCTCATTGGCCGAGGTCAGAGTTTTTATATGTTTCTATCAAATTTTAGCATGGTGCCTTGCACCCATTACTCCTGCCTATTGTAATGTGTATTTTCTGTGATTAGCTATCTCAAATAGCTTTGTATCATTTGCAATTTTGTTAAGCAGAGTAAGAGGATTAAGATACAAGAAACAGCAACAAAGAATAGATGACGCATTAAGTGCTGAATTCTAAGCTACAGACTTTAAATGCTCTAAGAATTTGACAGAGAATGAGTTTGAGCATGTGAGTAGGTAAGAGAACAGTAGAACCACTGAGATGTGAGCTTGGTCAAGAAGGCTGGGTGGGATTTGGCTAAGTAGGAAAGAGAGGAACCTGTGAGCCAAGATGACAGCCCTGGATGTTTGCCAGATGAAGTGGGGTAGGATGGATAAAGGGCAGTGGTACGGTATTTTGTTTGGAGAGTTTGAATTAAGATTCCTCATCCTTCTTACTCATTCTCTATTAAGGCAGGTGAAGCAAGAGAGATTGTCAAGATGGATCTTTTACTTTCTCAGAGCTTCCCTGGATACATTACTTGGAATTTTTGGATTTGTATTAGAAAGAATATAAAGAGAGAAAAGAGAGGGTAGGTAGCATGTACAGCAGTAGTAATTATCTCTGGGCCTCTTGCTGCTGCTTGCCCCCTCCTTCCCTTCCAGGCAGATCCAGCCTTTAGAGGCCCCATTCCTACTTTGTATCCTAATTCATTCTCCACCTTTCGGTAGCTCTGAAGACTTTTCTACTTGCCACCAATAGAGAAGTCACTCAGATGACTACCATCTACAAATCAGGAATGTTGGAAATCCCGTAGTTATCTGGGAGTGTGGAGACCTCATTGCTTGATATTGGATCTTTCCTTATCAACCACTGTGATGCTGCTGGGCCTCTTAGATGCTGGACCTCCATCAGCTCTACGTCTAACACTGTGAACTGTCTAAGGACCTTGTTTTTATTTTTCACTTCACATTTACTGATAAAAATATATAGAGCCAGGTTTGTTGCTGTTTACCACCAATGTTGATATCTTCATATAATTCACATTTTAGCTTTATTGTCTGCATTTTTTTTACCTCATTCTTGTTTTAACTTTTATCTCATTATTATGTAATGGTACAACCCCCCCCCCCAATCTACCTTCACATCCTTAACATTCTGAGAACCACTGATATAAATAATTTTGTCTAAAATGTGAGTATTAGAGGCCAGCCCTGTGGAGTAGTGGTTAAATTTGGCACATACCACTTTAGTGGCCTGGGTTTGCAAGTTCAGGTCCCAGGCATGGACTGACACTAGTTGTCAACCATGCTGTGGTGGTGACCCAGATACAAAAAAAAAAAAAATAGAGGAAGATTAGCACAGATGTTAGCTCAGGGCTAATCTTCCTCAAGCAAAAAAAGAGGAAGATTGGCAACAGATGTTAACTCAGGGTGTCTTCCTCAAAAAATTAATTAATTAATTAATTAAATTAAATATGGGCATTAATCTAAACATAATATTTAACTTATGGCTAAAATAAATAAGAATTGACCAATCAAGCTACAAAGGTTAAGCTTCTACTAGCATCAAGTTTTAAAGCTCTGTTTTCTTTCTTGCTTTGTGTTTGCATTATATCACATTGTGTGAATAATTTGCAAATGATAGATTGATGAAGTTTCTAAAGAGCTTCTGCATGGCTTTGTGTATACATATGGAAATATTCTCAAATACTAAAACAACAAAGAAAAGAAAAGACTTGGCATATTCTTTTCAGCCTACCATACTGCCTTGACTGTAATCACAACCAAGATTCTGGAGTTTAGTTCATGAATTATGTGATGGTGACATAATCAGAACCCACAGGATTTCAGAAGTGGATGAGTCACATCTAGATTCCTGATTCTCCCAGGGTGCTGTTGGAGACATTCAATAACAAAAGAACATTTTGATAGCTGGTTTTCTTTCATCAAAAAATTCCATGCAGATTTTAGATACATGCAGCCTATTTAGCTGAATCTATGACGAGGACAGAAATGGACTTTTAGAGGATGTTCTGCTGAGCATAAAACAAAACACAAATGATAAAACATTCCTAATGTCTATATTTCTCCTTGACATCTGACGTAGTTATTCAACATCTGAGACTATTCAAAATACTACTCAGTAGTTTGATTGTCTCCAAGTAGTGTAGATTCTACCTTCTCAGCACAGAATTATAGTAAAAAATAAATATAGCTGTATTTTCCAGTTTCCTTGCTGCTGGGGTGAAGACATCTTTAGGTTCTACCAATCAGATGCTCCTGTACAAAACTGATCTGTAATTCAATTCTGTGGGGAAAGTGGAAGTGTGCAGAGAACCCATTTTGCTATGGTGGATCAAAGCAGAGTTGATGGAGTAGAAAGCAGCATTGATCCAGGCTTCCTGATTCAGTAATTATCTGCCCATGGCAGAGGTAAATGGCCCCCAGTGTGCTTCTGGAGGCTCAGCTTACAGTCTCTTTCTACCTAAACAAGAGGAAGTGAATTCTGTTGTCTGCAACAAGAACCCTGCCCATTATAAACTTCTATCATGCATCTATTACACATTAATTTATCTAAAACAATCTTAAATGTGTGGCTATCTTACCTACTCTGTAATGTATTGTGTTTGCTACTAGGTTTGTAATTATATGGCTGTTTTCTTTCCATAATGCCATCAGAACTTAATGAGACATACAGAATTATTTACATATTTAGATGCATAAAATATGGATTAAATTAAATAATTTAAAAATACATATTAGGAGAGTATTTTTAGTATAGGTCTATTTTGCTTCTACCACTCTACAAGTACAACTTAATCTTTACATTTTAAATTTTTAAATATCATCATTCTCTACAAGCAATAATTATTACATGCACAAGTGGACATAGTTATATGAGTTAATTAGACTAAACTAAAGCAAACTATAAATAAATCAATAATCATTTATGGAGCATTATTGTGCAGCAATTTTGGCTAAGTACAAATAGTCCAACACATCATCCAGTTTCTATTCTAACTGGAAGAGTCAATATACATAAAACCACAGCAGTGGCAACACCACTACTAAAAGGAGAAGTAGTTGACCATGCGGGAAGAGAAGAGTAAGGTTCTATGCCTGGCTCCATCACTTATACATTTCTTGCTTTGGGGATGGTCTTCTGAATCTCAACCTTGACATTTTTGAAGCAAGAGGGAAATAAGAGGATATTTAGAATACCGCTGTATGTTCTAAAATGACTTTTGTTCGACTCACCTGCAGACATCTCAAACTGCAGTTCTAGTCCAATCCATTTTTTGAGCCAATTGCTCCCAAATTGAGAACATTGTATCATTATCGTGAAGACACATGAGAGTGGGCTTATCCTCAACTGCCAATGGCCCACTACTTGGTGTGTGTAGAGGGAACCTCAGGTATTTGTTTACCAAGCCACAGCTTTCCTCTAAGCATTATTGTATTCAGTTTGGATTCCTATTCCACATTTCATTACCATTCCCTGGGGGTTTGGACCCCATCGCTTCGATTTTCAGCCATGGATGTGACTCTCTGCCAAAGGACCATCTGGAACCGTAGTGCTGCCATCCACCTGATTGTCATTATTGCCTCTGCCTTAAGCCTCCTGCCATGTGCCCCAGCAGGCAGGGCTGGACACCCGCAGAGATGGACATTGGCCTAAATCAAGCCTGCAATAATGATACATCTTGAGCATTGCAAAGGATGTTGCTTGTTGCACTCCTCATGGTCCAGTCCAATAAATCTGCTAATGTTTATTAAGTATTTCCTATGTGCCAAACATCATTCTGAATACTTTGTGTACATTATTTCACTTAATCTCTGTAATAACCTATGAATTAGGTACTATTATCATTACCATTTTTTATACATAAATAAATCTGATCAAACATGCTGAAGTAATTTACCCATAAAATGGTGAGCCATGTTTTGAACCTAAATACAAGTTCTTAATGACTAGCCCACACTAATTCATACCTCATCTCCTGCCCTGTGTGGTCTTGGCTTCAGCCACTTTCTTCTCCATAGTCTGTTGGCTGAGATTTTAGCATTTGATGCTAATGAAAGATATTAATTACTATTATAATAGTATTAAATAGGCAACAACATGTATATAATACAATACAAATGATATTTTTCTTTATTTTAAACCATTATTTCTTTATATTGAAAGGATTTCGGTCATATGCATTATTCAGACAATGAAGATGATTTACTTTTATAAGTATCAAAATATTTGAACCATTTTGGTTTGAAAAATTTCTAAAATATGCCATAAACTTTCCAACGTAAAATTGGAATGATGAACATAATATATTATTTTCTAGTCTCTGGATAAATGAAGTAAACAGGCTTTGGGTGAAGGTATCTTATGAGGGTACAAGATTTCAGGTATTTACAGTGTATTGATTACTCTGAAGTTGTCCTGCTGTTCTCCTTGTCCTTCATTCTGTTATGGTGATTGAGGTGCCACAGTAAGCAGAAGAGACATCAGTGGCCATGTCGGTACCCGGTTAGTATCTTAAGGGGAATATTACATGGGTTAGGATGGAGGACAATGCTTCTGTACTCTCTCTCCCCTCCTCCTCTCTCAACTGATCCCTCCCTCCTAACCTACTTACACATGTGGCCTTCTTTTGCAAAAGAAAGATTCTGATATGCATTAACAATTAAATTAATCTTCAAGTGTCTCCTATAACCATATTTTAGTCAACAGCTTAATGAGAAGAATAAAGGGCATATGAACAGAATCAGACATGAACGAAGTTCTCCTTTCATCTCTTTAATTCTTTGTGCATTGTGTTTTTCTTCTACAATTTTCTTCCTCTTTCTTTTATCTCAGGATGTGAGTGTGCTACAATGGATCCTGGGGTCTCTTTCACATTAGGTCACCCTTGCCCTTTTGATGCCAAATGGAACAAAGGGATGGGGGTTTCTTTGGACAGGGCCATTCAGTAAACCCCTAGGCCTACATTTAGTTTAGCTAAGAAGCAAATGATGCCTTCCAGGGCCTACCTGTTTCAAGAGGATAAAAGTTTAACTGGAGTTGGGAGGTTAATATCCCAGCTAGTAATAATACATGATTGCCTTAAGTGTTCTTCTTTTTTATATATCTCTCCTAATATATATGGATTGCAAGGAGATAGGCAGCCTGGGATTCAAATTCTGGTCATCTTTCCACTTTATAAAACAATAGATATAAAAAAATATTGTATTTAATCCAAGCCAGTGCCAAAGGCTTACTACATTCTCATGTGGCAGTGGAATGACTCTTGGAGTCTTGATGAATTTTAAAAACTTAAAACACCCAACAGGCATGTGCCATGAAACTGACAGGCACATTGAAACACAAGTGTGAGCCATGCAATCATTCTACTAGGGAAAATTTAAATTGAGTACAAGAAGCATTAGAGAATAGTGCAAACCAAGTTTATGCTCCATACTGATAAAACAAGATGAAGGTGTAAGAAACAAAATAGAGAAGAACAAGAGACAGAGGATTGGTATAAATCTTGACAGACAGACAGGAAAACAGGGAGTTTCAAGGGTATCTGATGGCCTGAGCACTTACCTATATTAGGGCTCAGCAGAAAAAAATCAATGCTTCCTGAACAGGCTCACTTTCTGATGCACCCTTCCTCTCACCACCATGGAAAGTAGACAGTGTTCTCTTGCTATCTCAGCACCTCCCACATTAGTTTAATTCTTGCCTTTACCTATCTGTCTGCATGATTAGACACCTCTGCATGAGAAATGTGTCTATGTATCTTCATTTTCTGCATACCCAATTCTAACCTCACACCTGGAACAGAGTAGATACTCAGTGAATTATTGAATGAAAAAGACACTGAAGTTCTAAGGTCCAAACAGTGTTGATTCCCTGTGAGCCAGTGGAGATTCACCCCTTTCTCCTTTCTCCTGGAGCACAAGTGGCCCAAGAATCTGGAGCCGGATTAAGACTATAGGCATGGATGATCCCCACTGTAAAGTTTCAGAGTTCCAGATAGCATGCCCTCCCTCCATGGAACCAATTTACCATGGAGACACACAAAAAGTGATTGGAAAACACCTACACTATAGAATGGAAAGCAGCCTGGATTTGTAAAAAACAGGCTTTAATACTAAGGCCTCCATAAATATTTGCTAAATGAATAAATGGCCATGTCCAAAGGAGTTAGTCACTGAAATGCTCAGAGGAGTGCTCAGCAGGCCCTTGAAGGACAGACAGGATTTGAAGAGGTGGAAAGGAGAGTGTGGGAGAATGCGAGACAGGATCAAAGCCAAATTTACTGATTCAGCATGGCATAGCATTTATGGTAAATGAGCTCTGTGCCAAGAGGCATATTACCATATGGGCAAATTCAGTTCTGATAACTTTTCCCAAAACTTCTCTATCACTTTATATTGAAGCTTTATTCTAACTCTGTCCTCTATGTACTATAGGGATGCTGTAAAGATACGATAGTCTTACTAAAAGTCTGCTTCATACTTTGGGACTTTTACATCCTTGGATAGGGAATTAAATGATATGTGAACTGATCGTAAAAGAAATATGACTTCTTTTCTTCCATTTTTTTTTGGGGGGGGGGTGCTATGAGGAAGATTTGCCCTGAAGTAACATCTATGTCAAGCTTCCTCTGTTTCGTATGTAGGATACCGCCACAGCATGGCTGCTGACAAGTGATGTAGGCCTGCCACCAGATCCAAACCTGTGAACCTGGACTACCAAAGCGGAGCGCGCTGGACTTAACCACTATGCCACAGGGCCGGCCCCTTTTCTTCTATTTTTTAACCAAGAAAATAGTATTGTTATTGTTGCTCTTTGCAGAACAAGGAGATTAAACTTGCTACTGATGAAGATTCTGAAAGTAGATCTTTTGAGACAGGCGATAAAAGAGGGAGTTTCTCAACACACCTCACTCAAACCCTTCCATCTTTCAGCATTCCACCCAAACAAAACCTTCTCCACTGAGCCCTTAGTTGTCACTCTAGCCAGAAAAGACTATTCTCTCCTCCTGATACTGTGGTATCTGTTTGTAACACAGAGACTACATTCTTACAATAGGACAGAAGCAGAACTTTACCAACATGAAACAATGTGGATTCTGAGAAAACACGAAGCTGTAATTTGCATAAGGGTTTGAACAACAACCACAAAAATCTTTTAATTCACTAGGTGTTGCAATGTATGTTGCTTTTTCACAAGTCCTTGATATGACATGTGGGATGAAGAATTTATTTTTAAAAAGAGAGAGTTCTAATCTCCTGATCTAGGCACCCTTCGCTACACATTTTCTTAGCACATTTGCCTCTGAGAAGTTTGCAAACGAAGGCAAAGACAGACAAAGAACATATGCTAAATTGATCATTTTTGTATCTGAATATTCACTATTTGAGAGAAAAGAAACTGTTCAATCTGATCTGGGCTATGATTATACTGTAGTCCAAATTGAAGTGTCTGTGGAAATGGATTGGGCGAGCTTCTCGGTTGTCAGTCATATCACTTATTTCGTGCAGAGGGAGATGAGGGCACTCATGGGAAACAATAGAAGTGGGTCTGCACTACACCTAGACAGATGAGTGTTCCTCTCATGTGGGGAGGCCCTCACTGCCCCAGCAACCACTGCAGACGGAGAACAGGGAGGACCTTCTCCAGTACAGCCAGTGCCACCCTTCTCCTGCTCAGGGAGAGCCCCAGGGCACGTTCCAAAAGCTCAGATTCTGGGTCAAGTGTTCTTCTCCAATCAAATCAGCAAACGTGTCTGAAAGAACAGGGTTCGGGTGGAGGAAGTTTGGTGTATGAGAGAGCAATACGGTTAGAGAGAGAGGATGTAAACATGTAAAAGTTTAAATAATAAAAGATTCGATAGAAGTTTAAGACAACAAAAAAAAGGCAAAGCAAATATTTGCTGCAGCAGAGAGCTGTGCGGAAGATGAGGAATTCCTTTGAGAAATGACGTTTTTGAAATCCATCCTCATCACTTACCAAAAACAATTTAAAACATATCTGTCAGTTTTAGTAAGGGATATAAGGACATAATTAGGTTTGCTCCGGGGCAGTAGATGGAAGATTCCTTCTTGGCTTCTCCCCACCTGTTTCAGTCAAGGTTCTCCACAGAAACAGAAGCAACAGGAGAGAGAGTTTAAGGAATTACCTCCTGTGATTGTGGGAGCCGGCAAGGTTGAAGTCTGTAGGGCAGACCAACAGGCTGAAAACAGCAGGATTTCTATTTTACAGCCATGAGGCAAAATTTCTTCTTCTCTGGGAAATCTCAGTTTCTTACTTGTAAGATATTCAACTGATCGGATGAGGCCCACAATCATTATTGAGGGTAATTTCCTTTAGTTAAAGTCAACTGATTATAAATGCTCATCACATCTTCAGAGAACCTTCACAGTAACACCTAGACTACTCTTTGATGAAACAAAGGACATGATAGCCTAGCTAAGTTGACACGTAAAAGTGACCATCACAGCACCTTTAGAGGGTTCCTATGCACACATGTGCGTGTGCATGCGAGCATGTATGTAAGGCAGCCTATGATGCAATGCAAGCTCCTTAAAACATATTTGTGGTCTAGGTGACTCCAATTTTTCTTTCTTTATACCATTCTTAACATTGTTAATATTTGTTTTCGTTAGATATTTACAAAATGAATTCCACTTTTTTTATCGTGTTATTTTTCTTCATAAAACTGGTGGGGGTCACCAATCCCTTTCTTGATTATGTTCTCGAGTTCCCCAGAGAATCTGAGCCCACCCAGCCTCTCAGTCTTCCTGACTGGCATCTCTCCAGACCAAGCTTTGGCTTCCGTCAGCTGGTCCACTTCCTGGTGCCCTCTCATTGAAGCTCTTTCCTGCTTTGCTTTTTGGGTTTCTCCACTGAGAGAACCTTCACCTTATTTTCAGAGATTGTCATTTTCACCATGGACTCTTTCCTGACTTTTTAAGTACAGACTTGTTATTCTCTGCAGCCCTAGTGTATGGTTTTCTAATTATTTTTCAGGTAGCTTGGCATCTTCTGACTGGTATATAATTATTTACGTGTGTGTCCATTTCCTCCCCTTTTTTGAGCAGTAAGCACTGTAAATCTTGAGAAGATCTCCATCTTTCAGAGTATCTCGCTCAGAGGGCAATGTGTCGCAGGTCTTCAGGATGTACTTTCAGAATAAATAAAAAAGGAAGGAAATAAGGAAGGGAGGATGGAGGGAAGAAAGAAAGAAAACTTAAACTGACAACTGCATAGAGAGCAAACACAGAAATCATGAGATTTCAGAATTTTAAAGATGAAAAAGTCTTTAGTGATCATCTGGGTTTGTTCCATCTTTTTTTTTTTTTTTTTTAGATTTTATTTTTTCCTTTTTCTCCCCAAAGCCCCCAAGTACATAGTTGTATATTCTTCGTTGTGGGTCCCTCTAGTTGTAGCATGTGGGACGCTGCCCCAGCGTGGTTTGATGAGCAGTGCCATGTCCGCGTCCAGGACCCAAACCAACGAAACACTGGGCCGCCTGCAGCGGAGCGTACAGACTTAACCACTCGGCCACGGGGCCAGCCCCTGTTCCATCTTTTAATAAGGAAGAAAAATGAAACTCAGAGATTTTGAATGATGTGTCTAGAAAGAAGATAAATGACATGGGTAAAGTTAGCAGAAGTAGAATATATCTGACCCAGAATGCTTTCTATGATACCATGCAGCCAACAAATATAAGACTACTGTCAACGTATCACTAAATTACCTCTTCTAATAACCCTCCAAATCTGCACACATTTCATCATTACCTTCACCTTTCATACATATGGTAATATAGTCATAGAACTATTCACGAAGACTTCAATCCTCCACCTTTCTGAAAATGGACAGACTGCACTCCCTGTCCCCTTTGGAATTGAGCCTGGCTGGGTGACTTGCTTTGGCCAGGGTAATGGAAGAGAAAACGGTTTGCCAAAAACCACTTTGGTGCCTTCTCTTCCCACCAACAGAGGAAGTCTCAGTGTTTCAGACAGCAGAGGCTTTGTACGTCTGGTTTTGAATAAGTATCACACAGAACAAAGCCTCAAGCTGGCCTCTGAAGGGACACATAAAAGGATCAAGAAATCAATGTTTTATGTTTCAACTATCTACTGATAGTTTGAATGTACCTGTTATTATAGTGTAACTTAGCCCATCCTATGAGATACAACTAACATGCTGAAGGTGAATATATTAATTTTCTAACCTGCCATGAAACATTACCAGACTAAGCGGCTCAAACAAGAGAAAAACACTGTTTCATAGCTCTGATGGCTAGAAGTCCAAGATCAAGGTGTTAGTGGGATGGGCTTCTTCTGAGGTCTTCCTCCTTGGTTTGCAGGTTGCTGAGTTCTTGCTATGTCTTCATATGGTCTTTCTTCTGTGTGTGAACAGCTTTGTTTTCCGTTTGTGTATCCAAATTTTCTCTTCCTAAAAGGACACCAGTCAGATTGGAAAGGGTCCACTCCACTCATTTCAACTTAATCATGTTTGTACAGGCCCTCTCTCAAAATATAGTCACATTTTGAGGTACTGGGGGTTAAGGCTTCCACATATGAATTTGGGGCAAACACGTTTTAGCTCACAACAGTGAGAAACGTAATCTCTTTAAGATGTTGAGAAACACATTAGCCAGTAAACATCTTAAACAAATTATAACATTTCTCACCATAATGCGCTGGCCTCCACTAAAAAATATAACTATACATGGACAAGTTTTAATTTGATTTATAGGATTTGTTTTTGAGTTACTTCCTGCCCAGCTCTGTTCTAGCACAGGCTGAAGATCAAGGGCAAGGAATAGATAGTAACTGCTCACTAAATATTTGTGAATTCTCCCACATTGCCCAGCCTCCTTACAATCAGATGCAGTCATGTGACCAGTCCTAATCAAAGGACTGTGAAGGAAAGCAATAAATCTCCCTTTCAGACCAAAGCATTTAAGAGTTGGTAGGCAACCCTGCAGCCTCTCTTCTTGTGTGGTGTGACTGTGGAGCCTGTGAATTGGTATGGCAGAAAAAAGATGGAAGCAGCCTAGGTTGCTGCGTTAACACTTAGACAACTGCCTTGTGGAGCTGTTGAACTTATGTCAGATTTGCATGAGCAAGAAGTAAATTTTTATGTCTTAGGTCACTGGGATCTGGAGCTATTTGCTATTGCCACATATGCCTATCCTATCATTACCCACAAAGAAGCATAGGGTGCGTGTGCAATAGTTGGGGCGTGCATGCAATAGCAACTATGGGCAACAGAAATAAAATGAGGACACTGATTTCTTAGCAGGGTGAACTTGCTTTATTTTTGTTCTTTTCTTTCTCATTTGGGATGGAAAGATATCAAGAAAAATCTTCATCTGCTTCACTATTTTACCTGGGGCTGGCCTCGAATACCAACCTAACAGAACCATCTTTTCTCCCTGGACAATTTGCACTTCAGAAAAGCATTTGGAACTAAGTTTTCATAAGGTAGAAAGTAATTTAATGTTGAAAAGGTAGAGCCAACCATACATGAATAAATGCATATCCATTGCATATTAATAATGCAATATAATAATCTACCCTTCTCACTTTTAGAAGACTCCTCTGAGCCCTTTCCCAATGTTAAGACTGCTCTGAGCTCCAGGCCAATTCTGACTTTTTCTCCTTGTTTCTACGAAGTGTTCCAGAGAGTTACAAGCAGACTCCAGGAAATCCATTTGAAATGAAACATTGACAAAGTTTTTCGAGACCAGAGAATGCTGAACCAAAATGTGTGTAGCTATGTCATACCTGAAAATAACTGAACAATGGTTTTTTATTTTAGATAAGAAAGAATTTACAAGAGTTATGATTAATGATTTTTAATTATTTCAAAAGGTGTCATGTACATGATTGTAATGGAGAAATTGCAAAATAATTTGGGTTTATTGTTTGTTTTTGAAGCAGTGGCATCATCAATATTGGCAGGGATACAAGTAAAGGAGAAATGATCCTCTCAGGGCTAATGTAGAATAAATTTCTGTATTTGAAACTATGTGTTTGGTTTAATGAAAGGGTTACCCTCTACGATCTATCAGATCTATTCATTATTCATTTAACAAAAACATGACCAGTATTAGGTTCAGTGACAAGTTCATAAACATTAAATAAGTTATAGTCCCTGACCAAAATAGCTCAAATAGCTCACATTATAGTAGAGAAGACATATGGGTGACCAAAAATTGCATAATGGAGGGAGAGACAGTGTATACTGGCACATAAAGAGAAACCATACATTCTCCTAGGGGTTGCTGGAATGTATCTTTGAGAAGGTACAGCTTAGGCTGAGATTTCTATGAAAGACGAAGTCAAGAACAGACCATTGCAAGAAAAGAAAACAGAATATGTAATGGCACAGAACATGAAAGATATGCGTTCTATGTATTGTGATCAGGGAAATGAAGAAATGTTGCACACCTAGAGCCTTCTGTGGTGCAAGATGAGCCTGGGACAGTAAGGAAGTCAAGATGTGGAAGCCTCAAGTTTTTTTGGTTCTTATTCTGGAGGCAATGGGAAGCCATAGAAATATCTGAAATTTATGAGGAGCTTAATCTTCTTTGTACAATCTCATCCATTCCCAAAGTTCCATGATTCTAAGAAATAGTGGACTATTACTTCCTTTTAACTTCCATAGTCCTTGGCGTATATATCTCAATAGTATTTATCTTTTCCCTGCCATAATAACCTTTATTTTTAGCTTTGAAGATATTTCTTCCATTTTTACTATTCGAACAACACATAAGTATCTTTAAGACAAGAATTGTATCCTTTTTGTTCTGATATTTCTTACAGTACCTGGCATATACACTTGCTATAATAGATGCTCAACAAAGGAATATTACTAAAAGTGTATGATTTATACCTTATAGAGGTCTTCTTTTGCCATGGAAAGCATCCCAGAAAAGCAATATAAGACTCTCATAGCAATGTCTGAGGGTACAGCATGTATTAATGAGCATGTAAGTTAAGTTAGAATATCTGACATCAAGATCAAGCCATGCCACCTACACGCTGAATTATTAACAAATCTGAGACTCGATTCTCTTATGCGTGAAATGGGTACTATATTTATCTCATAAGGCTTTTGTAAGAATCAGGTAATGTGAGTGAAAGTGGTGCAGGAACTGTAAAATAGTACGAAAATGATAGCAATGTTGGTGATGATGACGGCGTCAGACATGAAGATAACGACAATGAAGATAATGGCAATGAATTTGCAAGTAGCCAGACATACAGAAATATTCTCTACTCTTATAATTTAGGTATAATAAAGAAAGAAATTTTTCTTCATTATGCTTAGCCAAGAGATATTTACTATCTAAATCAAAGTCTGAATTTGGCCAGTGGTCCTCCCTCCCAATATAACTTCCATTTGGAAAGTCATATTGCATATCAAAGAATACAGAATGGGAAGTTAGAATTACTAGGTGCTGGTTCTGGCTCCATCACCGACCATCTTTTCAGCTTTCACAACCATGAAATGGACAGTAATACAATTTGGCCTCCTCCACTGGATTAAATTTCTGGTCACATTAAAAGATGTCAAATTGCACCACCATATTTATGCAAAGGTATATGCAATTCCTATAAATGTAACACTGCATAGTGAAACATGAAGCTCATTCAGTGATTTCTGTGGACACACTTAGGCCAAGAATGGTAAAGCTGGGCAACTCATAGCTATGGCTATCAACTGCATCATCTACATCCACTTACTCCAAGCCACACTTGTACACACAGAAACTTTATGCATAGAAATGGTTTTCCCAGTCAGAAGGATTGTAGGAGCAAGGTTATTGCAGCTGTATGGGCACATAAAAAAGACAGAAAATGAAATGTCAACAGTAAGTATAATACTTTTTCTAATATATGTCCTTCACTTATTGAGACAGTTACCGGGCTGTTCTTGAAAGAAGAATGATTTGTTTATAAACCAGGTATATTATTTCAGCTCTTTAGAGGAGGAAAAAATATCTTCATCATGTTTTCCTCTCCCCATATCATCCAATAATATATTTTTCCTACATTTGTTGAATACACATTCACTTATTCACAACTAATTTCTGGGTACCTACTATGTGTTAGTTACCTATGAGAGTATCAAGACTGATCAAGTTGTCCTTGCTCTCAAGCACCTCTCAATTTAGCAGGGGAAGCCAGTCAAGATAATAAATTAGAGCAATAAAACATTATAGTTGTTATGATAGAAGTATATACAGCATACACAGGGAGACACAAAAGGGAATGTTTAATTCTGCCTGGAGAGAAAGAAAAGACTTTATGAACGAGGTGGTGTTTGATGTGGTTCTTAAAATATGAGTGATTTTACAGGCAGACAACAGGGAGAATAGCCTCTGTAGCTAAAAGTAGCTCAGTGTAGAATGGGTCAGAGGAGAGGATGCTCAAGTTACTGAGTAAATTATGAAGCCAGAGTGTACAAGGACAGATCATGGAGGACTTTTGGAGTCATATGGAGTAATTTAGACTTTATCATGCGAGCAATAAGGAAGCTATTGGAGATTTTAAGCCAAGGAGTAACGCGAGCAGTTTCCCATTTTAGGAAGGGACTGTGGTGGTTGGTGACATAAGAAATAAAAATGGGCCCTAGGACACCAGTTAAGACAGCCTTGCCATGGTCCACACATGTGAGGATGGCCTTCTGGGCAGAGACAGTGTGAACAGGTGAGGGACCTACACTCTGCTGAATTACTCCTTGTCCCATTCCTCTATCTCCAGCCTCTGCCCTGGTTCTAACCTATCAGCATTTAAAGATGCTCAACGGCCTTTCATCTTAAAAACAAAATAAACTTTCAGCTACTGACACCATTTTACTTTCCCCTTCACTTCTAAACTTCTTCAAAGTGTTATGTTTTCTCAAAATCCTCATCTCCAATTAACCTCTCTGGTTAATTACTAGACCTCAGAAGTTCTCTGGCTTCTGGGAGGTAATATAACAGTAGCTAAGGGCTCGCATTCTGTGTCAAAAGGCTCAGTTGTGGTTTCCGGCTCTATCACATCTAACTTTTTAACTTGGGATAACTTACTTCAATTCTCAGTGCCTCAATTTCCCCATTTCTAAAATGGTGACAGTAACAGTACTTCTTCAGAAGATTGTTGTGTTATTAGATGTGCAGATATATTGGAAGTATTGGGAACAGTGCATGGTACCTAGTAAGTGCTTAATAAATGTTTGCTAATTTGCAAACTGGTCCCCAAGAAGGACAATCAACAGTATAAATTTATATGCATCCAGAAAAAGAGAGAATATGATGAGCTACTGTTGTCTTTAAATGTTTCATAGAAGTGGGACTACAATAAGACCTTAAATAATAAGGAAACTCTTTGCAGAGATAGCAAAACAAAGGCCTGTTTGATGTACCAAATCAGTCTCTAACGTTGACTGAATAAACTTCTATAGAATATTACCCACATGCAGAGCACTGTGCTAGGCCCTATGGGAAATGAAAAGATGACTCAGACAGAGAGTTGGCTGTTCAAAGCATGTAGCTTATCTGGGAGAATAAATCACACTAAAAACATTGTTTTAAAATCAGTTCAAAAGGCATATATGGAGGCACAGCCATAGTCAAATATCCAGATAAGAGACACAGCATGCAGGAGGTATCACAATGGTCTAACTCTGACCCTGGCATTGAGCATTCGGTCTCCCAGACTGCCAGCATATTTCCTGGTTAGAGAAGAGTGTCTTAGATAATTCAGTCATTAGACACGGTTCTTGGCCCACTATTTTCTGTCATCAGATTTTCAAGACTTAGAGACTGGTTCTGCCTTGAAGAAGGCTCTATCCTCCTCTAGGGCAGGTGCTTCTCTCTTGCTTTTGTCACAAAGTTTGTGTTCAGGTAGATAAAGTCATCTTTGCCAGAATAGAAATAGGGTCACACATGACAGTCTTTTTGAATGGTTGAAAGTCAGCATCGTGCAGTGGTTAAGGTCGTGGAGCAACAGGCAGCTTGTATTCAAACACTAAGTTGGGATCAAAGGCAAGATCCTTCACCTTCCCATGCCCTAATTTCTTTATTTCTAAAACGGAGATCACAATAGTATCTGCCTCATTGATTCCCTGTGAGACATCTAGCATGTGGTAAAAATTACCTTCTGTCATTATCATGATTGTTATTAGGTAAAGATGGTGACATCCTTGTCCCTAATGTGTGCATAACTGAGCCAAAGCTGTGGTTTATGGAAACCTCATGCACACCACCCTACCCAACCACTTCAAGCAAAGTATCATCAGGACTATATACGAGAACTTGACTGGGACTTTCCTGAATGGTTAGTTTAGGTTTTTATCTAAACATTTTGGTTTGCATGCACTTAGAGGTAAGAGGAAGTGGCCTATATTAAATGCTGGCTGAAGCGTTTTCATATGATTCTTTAAAAAAAAAAAATTCCACACTCTCCATGACATTAAATTTCTTAAAATCCACCTGCAAAAGTAGTGACCTCTCTCCCATAAATAAATAAAAAAATCCCAGCATGGAAAGGCATTAGCTAAAATAAGTGTTTGATCCTTTCAAACAAAGCCCATTTCCTTCTTCCATCCAGAAAGCCTTGAAGTGTGAGTATTACACTACTCGCAGACTTCTATGTAGGCAGGGGATAAATAGTCTGCTTCTGTAATTAATAACTATTAAAGCTGTTTGACTGATCGTATCTTTGGGCTCCTGAAATCTCTTCTGTGCAGGTGTGCATTAATGGAATCCATTAAATTCATATATTTCAACAGATAGTAATTTACGATCTTTTATAAGATCTGTCAGGAGCCGCAGCAGTAGACACAGGACTGTCGCGGGGCATTACAGAACAAACCAGGCTCCCTCCCTTAGAAATGACTTGCCTTTGCGTACTAAATATGAATGTCAATGCACTGGGCAGTCACATTAGATGTGTTCTCTGCCATTCGCTGTCTTGGAATATGCAGAATAAGCTTTTTATCACTGGTGAAGCCCTGAACAGGGCCGAGCAATTTTCAGAGATGCTGAAGGAAAAGTGTGTGGGAGTTCTAACTACTTTATATTTGCCATAAAAAGGGAAAAATTGAGAATATAGCAGGGCTCCAGGAAAGTAATGGGTTTTCCTAGGGGTGAGTCACCCTCTCAAAGCAGAGTGTATTTGCAAGTTCTGTTATTGGGCCAGCCTCCCCATTCTGACGAACGTTTCTGAGGGATGTCAAAGTCAGTCTCGACTTCTGCCAGTTCCCACCCTCTGAGTCATCCCAAAGAGAAGCTCTGTCCTCTCAGAGGTGGAATATTCTCTCAGCGGGGCCATATTTCTGAACAGGTAAAGTAGTCAGCTACCTTCCTAGGGGGAATTTCAGAGTGGCAGAGGCACGTTTACAACGTGAAATTCTACTTGTGGGGTTTTCATAATTAATCAAAAACTGAAAACAAGCCTGAGAGTACCAATAAAGATACTGTGTAATTATCAAGTAACATCTGAGGGGACAGTTACGGCTTACAGCAGAGAGGGGGTGACCCAGGAACAGTGGGTGTATGAAATTGCTCTGAGCGACAAGGGGCAGAATGGTAAGAACACGTTGGGGAAGTTAGAAGGCAACAGCCTTAAAAAGGTCCCTTTCATTTTTTTTATAAATGAAATTAAACTGTTTTCTGGTGATTTTGAAAAGGGAGAGACGGTTGAGTTGAGGTCAAAACCGATATGATTGTAATGAATCTCTCCTATTTATGGAATGTTTTACCATTCAAAGAATTCTCTAAAACAATTAGATGAAGTTGGCAGGCCCTGTTTTAGAGCAGATAGCCGATCCCTGTCCCTATTCAAAAGTTAATTCATGTCTTCCGGAATGCAGTGGTGGGAACTAGAATTTACCCTTTTCTGGAGAGCCCTAAGGACACAGACAGAGGCATCTGCTTTCAGGGCACACCTAATGAATCAGCAGCATCACAAGTAGCACCATCAAAGTGAATGCAATGCGTGAGAGTGCGAGTGGTGAAGGCCCTTACCATGGGGAAAAGATGTTAGAATTTTGTTCTGTTTCTTTGTTCAAGATTATAAACACAAGGCTGGCCCAGTGGTGTAGTGGCTAAGTTCATGCGTTCCACTTCAGTGGCCAGGAGTTCGTGAGTTCAGATCCCAGGTTCAGACATAGGCACTGCTTGTCAAGCCATGCTGTGGCAGGCATCCCACATATAAAATAGAGGAAGATGGGCACAGATGTTAGCTCAGAGACAATCTTCCTCAGCAAAAAGAGAAAGATTGGTGGTGGATGTTAGATCAGGGCCAATCTTCCTCATCAAAAAAAAATAAAGAAAGATTATACATATATAGTATATAATTATTTGATAATAGATTATATATAATAGTCTCTCAGTATATGACGGCCCTATTTTTTTTATTTTTTTGAAATTTACTATTTATTGAATAAGTTGATTAGGAGAGTTATTTACTTTTTTTAATTCTATGTTTTATAAACGAATCTGTCATAAAGTTATCTGTAGATAATTCACACCCAAGACTTTTCCACCCCCAATCATTAAACATGAGATTGTTCAAAATAAAACTCTTACATAAATATGGAATAGCACTATCTTGTAAACCTAAGTAAACTAATATACTCATGTGCTGGCTAGTCAGAATTTCTTTAATTAACCTCCTTATTGTATTTAAATACTTCCAGAGATGTTACAGGCAAGATTAATCAGTGTGAACTACTTATATTAATGAGTCCGGTTAAATCTTTCAAACAATAATTTGTCAAATAAATATTCCAAGATGCTTAAGTGCTAAGTTTATAGGAAAGAGTAAACGATGGTCCTTGCTCTTGAGAAACTTATCATTTAGTTAGAAAGTCCAAGAGCCAATAATTATAAGACAACATGCTCAACATTAATGAAGGTACAAAAACCAGTGTTGTCGGCAGAAAGGACAGTCACAGATCTTAACAAGGGTGGAGCTGGGGCTTCAGAGTCCTGCAGACATTTGATCTGAGGCTTGAAGAGATCTTTCATTCACTCAACATGTATTCATTAAGTGTCAATTATGTTCAGACGCTAAGTGAATGGAATTGAATTTTGTAAGAAGAGAGAGGAAAGGTCAAAGGAGGAAGATTGTATCCAATCTGAAGTCAGCAAATTGACAGTGAAGGGGAAGGGAATTAATGTGTGCTGCACATATATTGTCTACCAGGTGTTTGATCCTCCCAGTAGGTCTATTTCAAGCATTTTTATTCCCACATTACAGATGAGAAACCTGAGTTTCAGACAGGTGAATTTGCTTTCCCAGGCTCATGAAGCTAGTGTGAAGCAGAGCTGTGTGTAACTGGTTTCCTTCTAGACCGTGGCCTTCCCATTGCCAAAGGAGCTGCCTGGTTGCACTGGCATAGAAACAGAATAAAATAAGACAAAGAGTGAGTGGAGGATGGCGCAGAGTCAATGTGATTTTGGTAACTGGGATACCTTATGTTTCAGCTGGAGAAGGAAGCTTCAGAGGCAGTAGAACATAATGGCAAAAGCACTGGCTTTAGAATCAGAATTGACTAGGTTCATATCCTGTCTCTACACTGACTAGTGATGTTATCATTGATTCTGAGCCTAATCAGACGTGGAATAAGGATAATTACATCCATTGAATCAGTGTGTAGTGAAGTCCAGTGTTTAAGTGAATATAATACATAGTAGGTGTTTAGCTAATATTATTTTACCTTTATACTCTACTCAACCAATGAAAAGCTATTTCTTAATGTTTTGTGGCAGAGAATTTCACTAACAAAGAGAATTGATATGAATCAAACAAAAAGGAGTTTTTCATATTTATTTAAGCAATGGTCATTCATTGATTTGATATATCATTGACCAAATTCTGTATACAAAGGATTAACAACACTGGCTTTGGTTCCTGTGTGGACTGTCTCGCTTCTTCTCCTGTATTTTTATGTTGCTCTTTTTGGGACATTGCAACTTCATTCTAAGTCCAAAAGGCCCACCCATTTCCATTTGTCACCTACTTTTAGTATTCATATTGGTTTTGGTTTTGAGATGTCTTACATAGCTTGTACTCATATTACTTTCGCAACATTAGTGTTAATTCCCTACCATTGAATTTAGACCACTATTTCTCCTTATTTTAGATAAAGTTTAGCTGATTCAAACCTGCTTTAGAAAGTTTCATTTACTCCCCAATTCACTGTCTCACAGTGTTTGAGATGGGTTAACACAATGACCGTGGTCACAGTGGAGAACATCCACCAGCTCAACGGGAGCAATAATCAAAAGGTTTCAACATTGAGCAACGTCATGCAAGGACTACATTGGAGCATTAAGACAATTACCTTAAGACCAGGAGTCTGAATTAAAGAAAGAAAAAAAAGGAATTTTTAAATTGCTAGGTGGCTGCGTATAATCAGATTAAGTATTCACTTTTTGCACGACCCATGGATGGACTAAATGGCGACTCTTAAGGACAGTGGCCACACAAATGTGCCTGTGATGTAAAAAAAGGTACGACATTATGGAGAATGTTTTTAAAGTAAGACTAGAAAGTAGAGTAAAAATGAACTGAGTACTGTTTGCAAGAGATTGACTCAAGTTTAAAGGCTGTAGAATCAAAACCAAAAGAGTAGAACCATCCAATTGGAGAATTCTTTGAGTGAGATGTAATCTCTTAGGTGATGGTTACTCTCAGGCTGGGCATGGCAGTAGAAAATACACTCTAAGGAACAATTTTGGAAGTACAAACAAGTTGGCCTTATTCCCTTAATGGATCATCCCTTTGTCTATCTGCTGTGATATGAGAGCTGATGATATCCTGCCCGAGGCAGCAGGACTATCTCAGCACAGATTGTCTCTCCATCCACAGGGGTAAACACTTTACTAGGAGATTTAAAGTGAAATTTAGAATTACAGGAAAGTACCTAGAAAACGGATATTTTTTTCTTGAGTGAACTCTTAAGAGGGTTTATCAGTAAAGTTCAAGCAAGCAGGTGTGCTGAAAATTGCTTTAAAACCAAAGAGACAGTAGGAGGCATGCATATGCCAGAAATCATAGCCCCCATGAGAGAGACAAGCCCATTTTTCAGCAGGAGCAGCTGTTGGTGCATCTGCAGACAGGTTGTTGTCAGGAGTGTTGAGCAGAGGAATTTCAGGAGAAAGGCGCGCATGAAGAGGGAAGAGGCGCGAGGTCTCTAGTGTGTGAAACTCAGCAAGGAAACTTGGGTGGCAGGCTGAATCCTGAGTTGACATCGTTAAATTTTAGAATTTCATCTGAGATTGGGAGGCTGGCAGAAAGTGGCACTGAGACTGTAGATTGGAGTTTGTTAAATCCTGAGCAATAAAAATTGCAGTTCACTCTAATGAAACTTCCTGGGAAGACTATTAGTATGAAACAGGGTGATTCTCCCCCCAGAAATAATGCTAAATCACAGTCACAAATAATTCCAAGTCCAGTTCTGCACAAGGCAGAACAGGATTGCACTTTTTAAATTAAATTCACTCTTATTGCTTTGGTGGTTGCCGTTAATAGGAATTGCACATGTGGGCCAAAGGATCAAGGTTGGCCATTCTGTATAGAGGGTGTGAAGATACAGATGACTGAGGTGGGTGGGCAGGCAGAAGTGGGGACCATCATGTCTTTATTAGGTATTTAATTCAAGGGAATAGATAGATTAAAATGTCTGTTAGAGTTCTAGAATCAAAATTTCATAAAACCACTGTTTATTTTAAGGCTCAAAATAATTCTTTGTGTTATATCATATGGAAATTTAACTATTTCTTTTAACATCTCTGGGAGCATCATGTGGACCAAAATTGTCTTATATTTCTTTATATGGCCCATAGCTCGTAGAAAATTGTTGTCCACCCAGTAGGCACTCACTACATACTTTTTAAATTAAATGGCAATATTAAAAACAAGTCTTACAGGACTCTACTTCATTAATAGTAACCATCTCTATTCCACAAACCTCAATGTGAGTCATTTATTGAAATCTAACAAGCAAATCATTTATTTATAAGTTTAGCAAATATTTGCTGAGCCTTCTCACTGTGTATCAGATGGTTATTTTTCTGATACAGAGATTAACAGCCCATGGCTCTTACCCTCAAGGAGTTCACTTTAGAATCAATGAAAGAGACAATGAAATGAACAATTACAATATGGAGAAAGTGCTAAAGTATCTGTATGTACCAATATATGCAAAGAACCTTGACCTCAGCTTGAGGATTGGGATTAAGAAACACTGCGAAGAGGAGGAGATGCTACACCTGCTGGTTTTAGGTGATGAACGAAGATGAGCTAAGTGGACAGTGTTGGGCAGGATCCTCTAAAAGGGCAACAACAAGGACACAAGCACCGAGGAAAGAACACTAATAATTTGGGAACTAAATACAGACCAGGAGAACCAAAAAGAGAGATAAGTGCAAAATCATGGACTCAGAGAAGCCTGAAGGAAAAAAGTGGGGGCCAGAAGCTGAAGTAGGTCATTCTCAGGTATATGAAAGTAATTAGAAGCCACTAGATGAATTTGAATAGTCATGATGTGAACAGATATGCAATTTAGAAACAAATTTTGGTGGTGCTGTGGAGGAGGGAATAGAATAAAATGAAGCTGGAGACACTGAGGCTGTTTAGGAAACTATTACAATAGCCCAGAGGAGCAGTAATCAAAGCTTGAGCTAAGGCAGCATCAGGGTAGATAGCAGAGGTTGATCTGAGATATTGAGGAAATAATGGTAATAAGACTAGGAGAGTGATAGGATGGAAGCATGTGGGGAAGGGGAGGACAGTTCCAGGAAATATTCTTTTAAGCATGCTGAAAATATCAACCTAATTAATATCATTAAGAGTTTGATTAGTTGGGTACTAATGTTATATTCATATTACATATGAGAAAACGGAGACAAACTGAGGCAAGTTAATTCATTGCATTAAACTCATCAGAGCATGTTGCTGCAGGATCTTGTTGTAGATCAGAGTATTCTAATGCATCAAATAAAAGAATCAGAATCAAAATTAATATGTGTGTGTTTTCAAGTACACCATCCTGGATACAGCAATTGGAAATAGTTGAAATAAAGGATGAGGGTCTCATTTCACATAAACCTTTGTGCACTAATCAGCAGATGAGAGAAGCAATACTATAGAGAAAAATGCAGATGCCAGTCCAGATAGCAAGTGAGTCCATGCTTATCCATCTCCCTTTAATGCTATACATATCATTGTCGTGTGCTTATTACAAATAATGACCTTGGAACATAGTTATTTATAATCAGAGTTCTAAAAGATAAGATTAAAGAGAATGAAAACAAGCAATATTTAAAGTATAATGGCTGAATTTTTTTTTCAAGCTGAAGAATTTCAACTTAAAATCTAAAAGTGGAAAGTTTTAAATAAGCTTTATTTTTTCCCCCCAGGGAGGAATTTGTCTCTGTTTCCTCATCTGTAATATCGACATAACAATAGTAGCTAAATAATGGGACTTTTATGATATTAAAATAGTTTTAAGATTAAGATATTTAAGATAGATTAATATTTTCAATGTGTTTGAAAGAGTGTTTTAGGACATATCCTTCCCCCCACACACACAATCCTATCATTCTCCAAGTTTCATAAATCGGATATACAAAAAAGAATCCGCCCCTAGACAGATTAAAGTAAAAATGATGAATACCAAAGTTTAGAAAGACTAGGGAGGGAAAAAAGATACATTACAAAGAGACAGCAGACTTGTCATCACCCCTGGGAATTGTCACTAAAGAATGTGGGTAATCATGTCAAATCAAGGGGTGAAAATCTACTCAATCTATAATTTTATACCTAGCATTATGGAAAAGTGAGCAAAACAGCCATATTTTCTCTTAATGTACATGTTGAGTTAACTATCCACCGGTCTTCAAGGGAAGCTCAAGTAAGGGATGAACTTTATCATAAGGTTGAAGTAGGACCCCCGAAAAATGACGAATATTGAAATAGATAAGGTATATTGGTAAATTATTTAACTATGAAATGTAAAAAAAATAACTAATAACTATTTTGTGTCTTTTATAATAAATATTAACAATGTTTGGGAGGCTGTTTTCAGTCTGTAATTAAAGTACAACATTTTTCTTGTGATTTTCTGAAAAAGAAGTCAAGGAACAGTTTATATTTTTAATAAATGAGTATAATACATAGGTATATAAACATGTATATAAGTACATATATGAGTACATATGATTAAACATTTGAAAAAATGGAAATATAATGGAGCACTTCCAAACCAGAAGAGAAATAAAAACAAAATAAAGAAAATTCTGATGATAAAACAGAAAGTGGGATGAGAATAAAAATGTTACAAAGATAAATACTATAAACAGAAAACACTGTGTGGTAGAAATCAGATGAATATATCAACATGCATAATAATTATAAACAGCTTAAACTTTCTTATAATATCAGAAAAAACATAATATACGTCTTTTAATTCATTATGCTGCTTGTTAAAGATGCATTAAAAAAAGTGACACAGAATGCTGAACAAATGAAAGAAAGAGAGATGATGTGAAAGGCAAAATAATCAAAGGAACGTTTCATAATAGAGTATTATTAAACTCACACAACCTATGTCATATAGCAAAGAGTTTCTAAAGGAAAGAGAGAAGTAATATAGTGATAAAAGGAACAATTGTAACAACATATAACAGTCATAAGCATGTATATTCCTAAAGTAATTATGTCAAAAGACATAAAGCAAAATCTAACATAATTAGGAATATTGAAAGTTAAGTCATATGTTAATATAAATCTATCAGACATCAAATGATCAAGCAGAGAAAAAAGTTCAACATCTAAATAATTGGAATAAATATGTTATGAAATTTAAATATATCTATCTAAGTTTCTGTCCATTTCTACTTCTTTCATAACTATTTACAAAACTCTATGCTTAAAAAATAGACTATTTTCAAATATACATGGAGCATTTATTTATTTATTTTTAATTTGACTACTTTCTTGGGAACAAAAGAAGTTTCCATGCATTTTAAAGAAACATTGTCATATCAGCCATATTTTCTTTTTTTTTTTTTTAAAGATTTTTTATTTTTTCCTTTTTCTCCCCAAAGCCCCTCCTGTACATAGCTGTATGTTCTTCGTTGTGGGTCCTTCTAGTTGTGGCATGTGGGACGCTGCCTCAGCGTGGTTTGATGAGCAGTGCCATGTCCGCACCCAGGATCCGAACCAACCAAACACTGGGCCGCCTGCAGCGGAGCGCGCGAACTTAACCACTCGGCCACGGGGCCAGCCCCATATCAGCCATATTTTCTGACAACATTTCAATAAATTTAGACAATATAAAGTTAAATAATAAAAAGAGCTGGAATTTTAAAAAAAGTATATACACCTATATAAGTCCTGAATGAAAGGAAAAATAGAAATAAAATATTTAGAAGTGAATAGCAAATAAATAAACATCAAACTTTATGGGGTAAAATGTATTTAAAATAAAATTTAAATAGAAACAGATGGCTCTAAATTATCTATTTAAAAAATAAAGATTGGCAAATTATTAGTAAACTTTCAACTGATAAAGCCAGAAAAATAATATAATTAATAGAAACAAACAGTAAAAGAGAGAAAATAATAACAAAGCATGCACTAATGAAATAGAAAACAAAACCAATACAAAATATAATAATAAAATTAAAAATTATTTCCTAAAAACAATAAAAAAGACTAAAAATCTCTGGTAAGACGGCTCAAAAAATAAAAATAGACCAACTAAACACTGTTGTGGACAAAAAGAGAATATAACTGCAAAAGTAATATTAATTGTTAAAACATCATAGTTTAGCATCAAAAGTAATTTTATATCAACAAATTTGGAGACAAAAATAAAAGGGACAATCTGACAGAAACATATAAGGTGCAAAAATAAGTTCAAAAAGACAGAATAAATAAAATCTATGTATTACAGAAACTGAAATAATAATCAACACTACCTTCTTCCTTTTCTCCCTGCCCAGTTTTATACACATCATACCTAGACAGATTTAGAAGCATGTGTAACCCCTGTCTTACAGAAAGTAGGAAAGATACTCAATTTGTATTATAAGGCTAGGATAACTTTTTTAAAAATGAGTGAGAATAATGCAAGAAATTATTATGACTGATCACTATTACTCATGAACAGGAATGTAAAATTAAAAAAAAATCTTAGAATCTATATTCAGCACCACAAAAAAAATGGAATTATGTTTATGCCAGCAATGTAAGGATGGTTTAACATCAGAAAATTTACTGTTCATCATCAACAGAGTAAAAGAAAATCATATTATGAACATCTAAGTAGATATAAAAAAGAGTTGACCAAAATCAAGCACTTATAGATGATAAACAAAACATTAAAGCAAAATAAGAATGGAAGAGCACATCCTTAACCTGATTAAGGATATGAAATGTTATGTCACAGCAAACAGATGTCTTAAAACTTAACGGTAAAGCTTTATTTTTTTCAGAGTACAAGCACATCTACAAACAATATGTTAGAATTAATGAAAGAGTTCAATAACTTTGCTGTATACAAGATCTACCTTTAAAATTCTACCACTTCTTTATAATCTAATATCTTCAATAATAAATCTGAAAAGTAGTAACGAAGGATGTCATTAAAAATGGCAACGAAACTGAAAAGATACTTAAGTGTAAATCTAATAAAAGACATGGTAAATGATATCAGAAATTTAGGAAAAAGTTACAATTTTGAAGAATATAAGAAAAATTATATAACTAGCAGCTTGTATGAAATTTGCATAAATATATGTTGATTTTAACTAAAATTTCATATAAACTCAATACGATTAGAAACAAAAATCTAATGGAGTGTTTCAATGAACTTGCATGAACCTTTTGGAACATCAAAGGGCAAGGAATGCTCTGGAAGAAAAGGAAGGGAGGACTTGTTTGATTATTTACCAAGATTTATTAAAACACTGTAATGCTGGAGCAGTGCAGATATATTAAACCAATGGAACAGAATGGAAAACCCAAATCAGACCCATTCATATGTGAAAACTTGGTGGGTGACAAAAGAGGTATTAAAAACCAATGGGAGACGCTGTAACAAAATTGCTCAAAAAATAGCTGTTCACAGGGGAAATAAATATAGATCCCTCAGTTTTAAAGTAGACAGAAGTCAATTTCAGATGAAAAAGAGCCTATATTTGAAAAGCTGAACTTAGGAACTTTTAGAAGAAAATATAGGAAAATATAATACTAAAAATTTGAAGAATTTCTTGAGCAAGATACCCAAATATGACTAAAAATGTATAAAATTAAAGCTTCATATGGTAAAAGTCATTTCATTTCAATGGAATAAAAAGAAAAGCCACGTTTATTAGGAAAAATATTGACAGTGAACATATGTAACAGCTTACTATACACAATATAAAATTTATGCTTGAAAGTCTATCAGAAAAAAAATTATTATAATGGTGGGTTATACATTTATCCAAACCCAATACCAGGAGTGAATTCTAAAGTAAATTATGGACTTTGGGTGATAATAATGTGTTAATGCAGGTGCATCGATTGTAAAAAATGTACTGCTTTCATAGGGGATGTTGATAATGGGGGAGGTTATGCCTGTGTAGGGGCAAGAAGAATATGGGACTGTGCACTTTCCGCTTGTTGTGAAACCAAAAGTGCTCTAAAAAATCAAGTCCATTAAAGAAAAAAACTTATTAAAAATAAATGGGAAAGGATCTGAGCAAACATTTCCACAAACAGCAAAAATGAGTGTCTAACATGAAAACATGCTGAATTTCACTACATATCAGGAAAATTTCATTTAAAACAATGTGATATTTGACAGCCATTATATTGATAAAATTTAAAAACCTGATAATCTCAAGTGTTTGGATGGATGCAGGTAAATGGGAACTCATAGTAGCATTTAGGAGTGTAAACTGGTAAAACTGTCTTGGAGAGCCGTTTAGTAAGACGTAGGAAAAGTAAAATTATACATGCTCTGTGATCTCTCATTCCATTTCTAGATCTACATGATGGAAAAAAGTGTGCAGTTAGACAAGGAGACGTTAAATTAGGTTAATTTCATTATTGGTATTAACAGTGGAAAATAATAATCCGCTCAATTTCCAATCACTTAAGGGAAATGAACAAACTTGTTTTTACAATGGAACACTTTCCAACAGTAAAAATGAATCAACTTAACACAATGCTGAGTGAAAATGGAGTTGAAAAAGGATATGTAAATGATTTCTGCAATTTAAGATATATCTAAAAATTAATATGGATTAATGGATGAATAGAAAGATGGATCCATGGAGAGACGGGTGATAAAGCAAGTATGGTAAAATGTTAATAACAAAATCTAGTGGTAAATGTATAGGTGCCAAGTGTAAAATTCTTTCATCTCTTCTGTATGTTTGAAATTTTTCATAACAAATTGTTGAAAAAAAGTTTGATATCATAAAATTTTGTAAAGCGTACTCAAAAATCATATTATTGCCTGTGGAGAAACATATAAATAGTAAAATTATAAAAACGTGTGGAAGTGACACACACCAACTTCAGGAGAATGGTTATATCTAGGGAAGATGGGAGGAAAAGGATTAGAAGGTAAGGGTTTAGTTCTATCCATTACGTTTCCTTGCACTGAAGAAAAAGAGAGGGAAATCTGAAAAGAATACAGCAAAAGATTTCCGTGTGTTAATACCAGTTGTTCATTCAGGGATGAAGGTGATATTATTTTTGGTCATATTTCCATTTGATTTAAATATTGCCTGATTAAAACTCTTAGAAATAACAAAACACAATAAGCCATGTCTGTGTCATCAAAATAATCTTAAAAAAATAATACTGACTCAAAACGTTAGGTAAAAAATGACTTGTATGGTGTAATGCCTGTTGTATAAAGTTTTTAAATGCAACACAATCCTGTATGTTGCATGTGGATATAAGCATATGTAATAAAAGTATAAAAATACAAATTTGAAGATACTCATCAGACTGAAAATGTTGATTATCCTGGGGGAGGGAAAGAGCAAGATGGGTTAGGGCATGGTAAAGGTCCTTTCAATTGAATCTGTAACATTATAGCCCTCAAAACAATTTCAATTTTGATAAATCTGGGTAATAGAACACAGTTCTTCATGTTTTAAAATTTTCATGATACATAATAAAAAAGAAATCATAAATCTGTAGACTCTCAAAGAATGACCCTACTTTTCAAGTGTGAAACAGCAACACACACAAAAAAAAGACTCTGCCGTGATACGCGGGTATTGCTAGCATATTCCAAGAACTCTTTTTCCTATTATTCTATGATATTAGCTTAGAGGATCAATTATTGATGATTATTGATTATATTCATTGATTACATATGCTAATCCTACTCTACTTTGTGTCCCTTATTTTACATATCTAACATTGCATCCCCAAATCATAAAGTCTAAAGAGTTCTTATTGTTTATTAGATACAGCCATCTAAGCTAACTAACTGAGGGTCCACCTGCATCATTCTGAACAGTTCTCATTCTGTCTTTAGTTAAGGAGCTGAGATCACAAGAAATAACTGAGAAACTCCCTGGGGAAGGTACATGTTAGAAATGATTCTTTAATTTAGCCTCTTGTTTAAAAAAAGGGCATCTTTATTAGATTGAAAGCAGAAAATCTAAGGCGGTTATAATTAAACTCTTTATGGTCCTTACCTGACTTTAGCAGCTAATAAAGTCAGCCCTGGAGCCTGGATATCCACAGTGAGGTGAGCAAGGCAGAAGATTCTGGAACTGTAATAGGGCACTATTACAGAAACTAAAGAAACTAAAGAAATTCACAGGAGCTCTGGACTAGCTATGGGAGAAAAGTATCTAAAAGTCAGATTTTCTATTTCTTTAACATGAGGAAATTGAGCTGAGACTCCCCTCAATGTGGCCAGGTGTTCAGTGGCTGAACTCAGAACAAGTGGGTACAGAGATAAGAGACAAGAGAACCATCAAAGGGTAATCAAGGCAGATGTCTACTCATTTCCTTTCTCCTTCTTTTCCTTCCACAACACGTATGTGCTTTTTCCTGCTCAAAGAGCACATTCACAGCCATGACAAAGCCCTCCTCTAAAACCATCTATCAATTTGAAGTGGTTTCTACTTTGCAATCTCAATCTACCCCATTTCTATCGCCTTAGAGGGAAAACACAGTGGAAATGCAAAGTAATAATAACATAAACATCTTCAACTCTTTCATGAGGATATTGTAAAGACTAACAAGTTATTGTTTGAAAAGACCTTAGTGGCTTTCTGATGAAAGGTGAAATATACAGAGTTTTGATTTTATTGTTGTTATTGTTACAATTGGAATAGTTGTATAGTCTGTGAGGCATACTGCTGGCCAAGCGTCTCCATCTTTTTCCTTCCTTGTTTATGCTTGAAAAGTAAGCCTGTTGTGCTCTATAGGTCTTGGTTATGGTAAGCACTTTTTGCTCTACTGTCAGACATCATGGACCAAACTCTAGCTTATTTAGTTAGCTGAAAAGCCAAACTCAACATTTTGGAAAATTCCCTGACCTTCCTAACATTCGTCTTTCCCCTTTCCCACCCCTAAAGAGTCTCCCCTCAAATGTACTTGATTTTCTATTTTGATAATTTGTCTATTCTGCTACATTTGGTTAGGGACATCTGGGAAGCCATGTTATGCAGTAGAGGAAAGTTTATTCTGTCCCCTTATAAAATGGAAGCTAGTCCTTTTCGCAGCTCTCTAATAAGATATACATGAGCTCAAAAGCATCACTTAGGGAAGACTGTGCATAGGTCTTTGTTTATCTGAAAGCCAATTTCTCTAAGTCCTCTTTGACCTGGGTCCTGGGGGGTTTTTATGCATTTACTGAACAGCATTCCTTTTCCCTGCTGCCCGCCTCTCTCTTGTTATGTATGGGCTGTCTCTGCCTAAAATCCCTTATGCTGATTTTCCAGACACATTTATTTATGTTCACTCACTAATTGAAAATCTCATATTTGAAGTTATTATTCTGATTGATGTCTGTCATTTTGATCAAGCAGTAGCTCACAGATGCTTTGTTAGAACAATTTTACAAGTGAGTTTATCATCGTGTCTTTCTCTCCTGACCTTCTCTATGGCTGGTAGCAAAAACCATTCAGTGGAGGCTTGGAAAGAGGAGATATTTGGCAAGCCTCTCAAATTCAAGTTTCATTGTGTCTTCTCTACTGAGAACAATTCTTCTATTTCAGATGTTGTTGATAGTAGCAGAGGGGAGGCGTAGCAGTCAGATTCAGTGCAGGAGTTCAAGAACAAGTGGAATGGTAACTTCTTCCCACCAATTGGGAACTACTTCTCTCTGTCCTCAAGCCAAGCCCACCTTCTCACTCTCCTACACAGATTATCTTCTGGGGCGGGGGTGTGGGTACAGGTTCAGTTGTACTTGTTGTTAAAAGATGCATGTGTTGCATTCTTATTTGAAGCATCCTGAGATAGTCCACACATCCTTAACCAGCAGATGCCGCATATAGTGATGCTACAATGTTTAACAGTGCCCCATTAGAAGTTCATCGTGGTGAAGATGAGGGTAAAGATATTTACATCCAGGTCCTGGTTCTATCTTTAGCAGTTCTGGGATGAGAACAAGCCATTTTATCTTACTGAGTCTTAATTTTCTCCTCTGCAGAGTAAAGATTATCATGTCTGCACAGTTTATCTCTAAGGTTAAAGATTCGATCACTTAGTACCTTATTAAAAAATACAAAAATATGAGATTTTTTATAGCTTTTCAGTCATTTAAAAATATTACTGTTGTTATATGGAATAATCTCTGAAATGATTTTAGATTATATTTAAAAATGAAAACATGGCAACATGTTTGTCAGATTGTTTTCCATAACATATAAAGTCCAGAGAAGGTTGAAATTCTGAGTTACTTTAGAGAAGAAGGCAATGAAAGGTGGAGAGGAGCTCAGAAAAGAGAGATTTGGGGCAGAGAAAGCAAATTTGCAAGCACTTTGCACATTTGTTAAGTTCTATCAATGTACTTGTTTTGTTAGAAAAGTGTTTGCCAAAGTATGTAAGTTGGTCTATAATCAAATATATTCACATTCAAATAAATCTGGTTAATGCTGCAAATGATATTCCCGCCTTGAAGATTAACAATACACATTCACATCAAGTTCATTCTATCAAGAAGCTTATTTCAATTTATTTAATTCAAATTTCTCAAATATATTTGAATCAAAACTTTTTATTTATCACAAAAGTTCAGATCCCAAGAAACTATTATGTCCTCAAACAGTTTTAAAGCCCTGTATTGGACCATAGGCCTCCTGTGGTTAGGTACTTTTGTGTACAGAATCATGAACCATTAATGTTAGAAGGACTTTGAGCTCATTTAATCCAACCCTGTGTCTAATGCACGAGTTTTTTCTACAGGAGGAATTTGTCTTAACACATAAGCACTCAGACTTTGCTCAAATATCTTCAAAAATCCTACCTCATGAGACCAGAAAGATTAACGGAGGAAAGCTTTAATTTTGGGAAAGTGATTAAGATTGAGTGAAAATTTTGCTTTCTGATCTTTTTATGAGGAAGATTAGCTGTGAGCTAACGTCCGCTGCCAAGCCACCTCTTTTTGCTGAGGAAGATTGGCCCTGAGCTAACATCTGTGCCCATCTTCTTCTACTTTATGTGTGGGACACCTGCCACAGCATGGCTTGATAAGCGGTGCCTAGGTTCACACCCAGTATCCCAACTGGCAAACCCAGCAGGTCACTGAAGTGGAGTGTGCGAGCTTAACCTTTATGCCACTGGGCCGGTCCCTGATAATTTTTAATCAATGACTACAATTTCTCTTAGAACTCTTCTCCCCATTCTTTGACCCATTGAGTAAAAAGATATTTATTGAAGGGATTTTTTGTGTCTACAGGCACTGTCATAGACACTGGGGATACTTCAATGAACAAGACTGAGAAAGTCTCTTCCCTCTCTGAGCTTACATTCCATGTGTGAAAACAAACAGGCAGTAAGTAAGGACATTTATAAACAACATAGCATCAGGAGATGATAAGCAATATGGAAAAAAAATAAAGCACTTTTAGAGCTAGAGAAAGAAGAGAAGATAGGGGAAGTCTGTTTTAAGCAGTCTGATTAAGGAAGTCCACTCTGAATACACAGCTAAAGAAAGTGAGAGGAGAGTGAGCAATGCAGCAGGAATGAAGGGCAAGGTCCCAACGGCAAGGACAAGCTGGGTGAGTTGGATGAGTAGCAGAAAGGCCCTTAGTGAAAAAGGGAGAAGGAGAAGAGGCTGGACAGTTGTCTGAGGCCAGACTGCAGGAGTGTGGATACCAGGGCAAGGTTTGTGGACTGTGTTCAATGTGGGATGCAAGCCACTGCAAGATCGGCAGCAGATGGATGGTATTATTAGCATTATGGTTTCAAAGGGATCACCCTGGCTGCTGTGTGGAGAATAGAAGGAAAGAGCAAGAGTAGAAGCAGGAAGACAAGTACAGATAGCATTGCCATGGGTGAATATGCTCCAGACCCCTGGTCCTTTGTGATCTCTTGTCCATTCTCTCGGTCCATATTCCTTTGTACATCTTTCTGTTACAGCTCCAGTAATTTTCAGTGGACTTGGTTGATTATAAGCCCATCTCCACCATGCCTGATAGACCATCAGCTCTGCAGAAGCAAGGACCATGACTTACTTTTCTTCCTATCTCTAGAACCAAGTTCAGTGTTGGGCACATGCATACTTAAATAAAGTCAGGCAGAATTTCTCTACTCCTTCTTACAAGTGTCAGGCCCTAAATATCTGCATTTGAAGGCAACCCTGGTAATTTCTTTATCTAAAAAGTCACTTTGAGTTCTGTCCCCCCATTTCCATATACCAGGTAAAGGGTACCCTCTCTTAAGAGGCCATCCATAACTTTACCCACGTTATCTGTGTTACCAAAGCATTTCCCTACCTTATTTACAATTCGTTGTATCAGTAATTGTAATTCTTTTGCTGTTGTTTTCCAGAGTTTACGGCCATAGAAAGTATATATATATGCATCATTTTATCCTCAGACCATAGTGACTAACCCAAATGAGTGATTAAGGAATGTTTACCAAGGAAAGGAATTTGAGAAATTGAGCACTGTGCACAATTTCAGATTACTAGGGTTCTTTAATTTAATAAAGAATTCTCCCCTATTTTTGGAAGTCAACTAATACTAGTTTTTACAGTAGCTGAAAGAATTTGTATTCTGAAAAAAAAAAAGGGGGTATGGCCAATCTACCTACAGCAGAAGGCAAAAGTAAAAGGGTTTCTTATTATAACTATGGTTTTTTGGGGGGTATGAAGAGAGGAAACACACTGTGTAATATTTCATAAATTTGATATAGCTTTGAAAAAAATCCCTCCGAATATAATCATATAGTCATATTGGACTGACAGTGGAGAATGGAATAGTTCCAGAATCAGAGAATTATTTGACCCAGATAAATAGGAGAGTGAAAAATGAAGTCTAAAGAGAGATCAGAGGTTACAAATAGTATTTCATATTTCAAAAACTAAATCGGAATTATTAAAAATTAGTTTTAAAAAACCCTCTTAAAACATGGGGTAAAAAATCATGGAAGTTTTTTATTGGATAACTTAGCTTTATGGAATTTTTGAGATTTAGTTTAAAAACTAGAAGTTTGGGACAGCAAAGGGATCATGTAAGAAAAAAATACTATGGAATAAAACATTTGTCAATAATATTTGTGCCTGCATTTAACTAGATTCCAAACCCACTGGCCGATTAACTCCAACCATTTTTTTGATTTCTCAGGGTAGAAACCAGCTGAGCTTTTAAGCCAGTAAAGGGAAAGTATATTATTTCCATCCTCTTTTAAACACTCTATAAAGAACTCTCTCGTTCATAATAGCTTTGTTTACTGCGTAGTACAGCATGTTCTAATTATCACCCCTGCCTCACTAACCACACGGCTTATGTTCCCACACTCATCAGTTATTTTTATGCCTCCTGCAGAAATGAAGAGAACATTAATAAGAATAAACTTGGGGGATAACATTTTTGATAAAAATTAGAAAAAATGCGCCTGATTGTACAGGAAATCAGAGTGCTTCAGTTAAATTGAAATGGATCATTTCAATTTATGATCCATTACAGACCATATAATTTTTTTTCTGTTTTCATTCGTGATTTACCATCAGTCCCTAATCTGATTCTTTTCCTCTTTTCCTTAATAATTTATTTGGCTATTATTTGATTTTGCTATTTATTTTTCCCTGTCACTGAATTTGCTTCTCTCATTTTCCATCTTTAACTTGAGAATTCCCTCCATCTATCTTGCTCTTTCCATATTTTGAAATTCTCTCTTACTTCCATTTTCTTTTGCTTTATATTCTTCTCATTTTCTTCTTGGCTATTCTCATCTCTCTTTTTTCCATCTCTCCTTCTATCTTCTACTTATAATAACTTCTCTAATGTATGCACAGAAAATATCTTTTTATACCCCTGACTGGCAAGAATATATATACATATATATTGATATGGGAATTAATACATTTTCAGCACAAGAAATGGGACCAGTGGGAATGTCAGATGGAACATTAAAACATTTTAAAATCACCACATAAGCTGAGTAAGGCTTAAATAATATTGCATGGCAAAGAGTCTAAATAAAGGAGCAAGAACAACTAAGTAATAGAAAGGGAAAGTGGCTATAAAAATGATTCTTTCAAAAAATCATATAGTGACACAGAATTGCAAGAATCTTTCCAATCCGTAAAAGGTAGAGTCAATATGCTTTTTTCACCCAATCTTTCTTAACATTTAAAAATACATATGTGCACAAATAATTCTTATGAGACTGAGGAGGCAACAGGTCTCATCTCATTAAGAACCGCGTTTGCTAAGGTGTTGATTTCACCATTCAAATAGTGGTTACTGTTTGCAGAAATCTTTTCTATGATAGAGACCTTAACTGGATGGGAAAGAAAAAAAACACACACACAAGAGGGGAAGATTGCTAATTAAAAGGTAAAGAAACAGCAAGGCGAGATACATCAGACTGTGGATACAAACATTTTCAGCGATGACTCAGGAACACGTTTAGATAGATTACGTCAACTTTTCCCTCAACAGTTGAATATAATCATCCTTGTGAATTGATTGAAGTTTGAAAAAATAGCAACTCAGACTTCTTTCACATACTTATAATCAGCTTCTGGAAATGTTCCACTTTACATAAAATGGTTACCAAGAGAACACTGACATGATGCAGAAATATTCCAGTTGAGTACACATGGATTAATTGCCTTTAGGGCTGAACTCCCCTAGAAGCCACTTATCCCAGCCCTTAAATGGGGAACCACTTTGCTGGGGTGGAAACCATAGTGTAGTGATGCCTCTGTCCTCTCCATCCAATGTCAAGTCTAGTACCCATTCCAGCCCTGCTTCCCAAGACTCACAGTATCTTTAGCCTTTTCCTCCCTCCATTTTAAGTGAGCGTCCTTTGATCAAGGTTATTGTGATACAGATAAAAGAAGTGAGCAACCTTTTCCTTCCTCCTGGAATCTCCCTGACCTATGACAGCCATCATCCTTCTTTGCTTCCTTACAGCACATGTCACAGAAAAGACCTACTGGTGGTGCAGAAGGAGGTGGAGTGTAGATGACAGACCACAGACTGATGGGAGCCTCCCACCTCAGTGCAAACAGGAGGCAGTTACTAGATTTGGGACACAAAACTAAACAAAGGAAATTCTGAGCTTTGTTTTACTTTCTGTATTCTCTTAGGACAGAAGCAAAATGGTGCCTCTGCCACAATGATGTGCCACACTCCACACACAGCACAACTGCAACAGCCAATATTCAGGAAACAGGAAGAGACAGTCACCATCCAGCTACATTCATGCCTTGCCAGACTGCTCTCAGTTGGGGGGGCAGAGAATTTTCCAGTGCAGGAGAGGGACATGCTCAATTCCAAGTTGGGAGGAGTAGTTTGAGAATCTGCAGTGGGGCTAGAAGAGTGTGGACTAGATCTACAACCAATCCTATAGCTAAAGCCAAAGTGGAATGAGGGTTTAAGGACTGAAGTGATTTATAAGTGCTCAAGGTTCCCACAGAATCAGGACCTAAGTCTGGTTGTCACAATGGAGAACTGGGATATGTCTGCTTTGGGGAGAGGATCATTGCAGAGCTGAGAGACCTGAAGGAGTAAGGAGTTGGGCCCAGTAACTCTATCTTGGACCTTGGCTTCTGTGCCTCAGTCTGGGAGTGTAATTCCAAGTTCTAACAGATTTAAGTCAGTGTAGAAGCAGGGGAGGCCATTGAAATATTACTTAGAATTCTTTTCAGACATTACTTAGAAGTGAATCTGTGGTTGGGAACACTGTGGATGACAGAGACAAGGAGAGAATTTCAGAAGCTGCCCAAGGTCCATCCCTGTAACATGTGTTATAAAAAGAACAAATTAATGCCAGTAGCCATAGCTTCCCCTTGCCCTCCCAGCTTGAAACAGGAGTTCCTATCAGGTTCCATGCTATTTTCCCTACCCTCTCCCAAATTAAGACAATAGAGAAGAAACTTGTTGCCATGGTTACACAAAAACTAGTGCATCCACACAGTCACATTCCTTTGAAAACATTCTCAACTGCAACCCATCAGACTGGTTTGCAGAGGAATCCGTAGCACCTTAAAGACGTTTATGGAGAAGAAAATGTTTGTGTGTTCAGGCTGCTGATGCTGTTGCTTTGCTCTGCTTTGTTTTGGCAAAGAAAACCATTTCCTGGGTGTATACACAGAAATGCAGTGTTTCCTTTGCTATAAAATTCAAGCCGTGGTCCAGCAGAGCTCAGCACATGTCCCTTTGGCCAGTGGATGGTTATTGAGGGAAATACGTGCTACCTAAACCAAATCTGCTCATTTCTGTCCGCCTTCCATGGTTGATACCATTAATGACATCATTGCCTTCTTTCTCCTACTTTCTACCCAATCAAAATCATTTTTTGAGCTATAAGGGAGAATTATCCACTCCTTACAAATGCTAGAACAAGCAATTCTCATGCTAAAAAGTCAAAGGATAATCCATTCTGGTATCTTAAATTAAAGGGCTTATCAGGAAACATTTGCAGGGTTTATTTTCAAAAGGAAATAAATGCATTCTCTGTAATTTCATATACCTTATAAAAATATACAGAATAACCTTCAGTTCACTCCATCCATATGCAAAAACAGTCATTTGTAAAAGAATTTTTTTTCTCCTCTATTAAATAGAACTCAGTTGCTTTAGGTTTTTTTCCCCTTTCTTTCCTCAGGTCTCGCTGTCAGCTGTTACTATCAGCAATGATTAAACATAAGCAAGCATTGTGATTCATCAAGAACTGATAGACTCATCACTGATGTAAACGTTCTTCAGTCCCAAGGTCAGACCAGGTAGGGAGGCAGGACAGCTTCAGACACAAATCTATACAGCCGAGTTTACAAATTCATTTATTGTCATATCATTACTGAACACCACACACAAATATATCTATATGAATCTAAACCATCATTTTATGAAATAGAGAGGCCTGGAAATGAATTATTCAATTAGGTATAAAAATGTTTGTACTCTAATTTCCTGGAACTTCAAACAAAGAGACTCAGAAACTAAGTTACCTTAGTTTACCCTAGTAATTCAGCCTGTAAGCCCACCAGCTTCCTGGAGCTCATATGGAAATGTGCCAGCAAGAGCACCACTTGTTACATGCTGCCTCGAAATATGAATATAAACAGCATAAAGCCCAATGAGATATATTGAAAAATATTATCTCTTAAACATCAGAGGACAGAAGAGAGTTGACCTTGGGACTGTGCATTGGAAAGCTCAAACTTCTTTTTGGCTCTGAGTAAGGAATCCAAATTAGTTTGAAATTCTTACATCTGACTTCCTTCATCCTTCTTCACCTCAAATTTGCAATCTGAGAGAGAAAAATTTCTCTCTGCTTTTTAATACTGGACATTCCTTTGAAATGCTCTCTTCCCTTAATTTCTGACTCATTGAACTGACTGACTTCTTCCTCTTTTTTCTCAGTCTCTTCCTTCTTCTCCTCCTGCCGTGTATTATACGTATGCCTTATATTATACGTATACCAGGTTCCTATTGCTGCTATAAAAATTTACCACAAACTTGATGGTTTAAAACAACAGGAATTTATTCTCTTATACTTCTGGAGGCCAGATGTCCAAAATCAGTTTTCTCTACACTAAATTCAAGGTGTTGACAGAGCTGTTTCTTTCTGAAGGATCCGGGAGGAAACCTATTCTTTGATTCTTCTGTGTGCTACAGGCTGCCGGCATTATCTGGCTTGTGGCTGCATCATTCCAATCTTTGCTATTATTGTCATGTAGCCTTTCTCTCTTCTGTAGCTAAATCTGCTTCTGCCTCTCTCTTATGAGGGCACTGTGATTACATTTACAGCCCACGGGGATAACCTTCCCTTCACAAGAGCCTTAACTGAATTAAATCTGCAAAGTCCCTTTGCCATAGAAGGTAACATTCATCGGTCCCAAGGATTGGGGCATAGATAATATGGGGGGCCATTATTCAGCCTACCATGAATGCCCTACTTTCACTACTCTTTTGTTTCTACCCTCTTGTGGTAATATCTTCTCCACCTGATTGCTTTCGTTATTCAGAGAACCTATATTCTAAATTTCCAGTGGAGATTTTTGGTTTAACTCCCAAAACTTAACTTTCCAAGTAGCTGTTGTACGCTTGCGCTCAGCTCATGTGCTCAAAGCAAACTGAAAATGCCTGAAATTTAACTTAAAGGCTCCTTCCTCTCTTCTCCACAGAGATAAATAAGTACCCATCATTCTCATCATTACCTGTATTTGGAACTGGAATAATACTGACTTAGACCTTTCCTTTCTCCCTGTAACTTCTTTTACTTATAGTCTAAAGAGTCTGCCTTTGATGTAATCTTATGCTCTCTCTCTTGTCTTTCCAATGTCTACCACAATAGACATTTCAATAGAGTTGAAATATCTATTGTGCTATGCCTTATATTATTTCCATAACGTCTTAATGCCCTTAGTCTCTCCTCATTGCAGTTTATCACATATTTTGCTTCCAGAAGAATCATCCTTCCCAGTTCCTTTGATTGTGTCATTCTCTTCCTCAAACGCTTCTCCATGCTCTGCGTCCGAATTAAGCCTTCATCCAGCTAAAGTAGCCCCAACCTTTTTCAGCTGCACATGATTTTCTCCTATGTGATAATCTCTAGGTACTAGAATCAACCCTCCTAATTTTTCCTTTCGTGTCTTTACTGATGTGATTCTTTCACCTTGACGTGCCCTCTCACACCCCCCTCCCTTTAGACTCTACCTCAGATGCCTCCTCATCCGTGATGCCCTCTATGATCACAAGTCAGCTCTCTTTTCTTAAAGTCAAAATTATTTGATAAAATCTTCTATGTCCGTTTATACAAATATTAGGTGTTCAGAACATACTTCTTATATAGATTAACATTTTTTTTTTTTTGCATAGGGAAAGGAAACAAGTAAGGTATTATTCACAAAACCTTTCTCTTTCAAAAGTTTGCAGTTAGTATCATTTTGAAGAAGCCAGTTACAATTTTCTCATACAAGCATTTAAAAATTCTCTTACATGGTTTTTTAAAATTATATTTTAATTTTCTTGTGCAGTGGTTTCTCAACTTACTTTGGTCCTGCATTTCAATAACAGGAATGAAAACTTAAAAAAAAAAAATAAAGTTCTGTCTTTCTTCTCTTTTGCACATCATTTGAGTTTGATGGATACCAAGAGACATATATCAGATCCTGAGCAGGATCCCATTGAGAGTTCCCACGGCACTTCAGTCACTTAGTCATGATCTATGCTCTCAACAGTTGAAGATAATGACTTCAGGAACAATCTTTCACGGGTTTCATATTAAATGAGACGAAAGTGCAGGCACGGCATTGAAGCACCTTGTTATTTGCAGAGTACTTAAAGTAACCTTAAATATGGAGATGATCACATTTCATGACCTTTAGTTTTAATTCTTCCATCATATCTTCTTGTGCAATTCCTATTTTTAATAAAGATGTGTGTGTGCATGTGTGTGTGTGTGTGTTTCTGCCTAAATTAACCCAGACACTTAATACAACATTAACACTTCAGAGTTAAATAGAGAAGTCAGGAAATGACAATATAAATATGCTTATTTTTATTGTAAGCTTATCTATTTTAGCTTCATGACTGTATACTTTTAAGTGACTATTATTTTTAAAGTGTGCTAGGGGTGCATTATAATGTTAAGAGCCTTCATCTCTGGTTTTCTTTCTATGGATTTGCATATTTCAATTTATAGCAAAATGCAGAGCTCGTTAATTTCTATCTTTGACAAGATGTTTTCTTTTTAACGTTAGTCACTAATAGAAGACTCTCCCATGACAACAGTGGAAGAACTTTCTCCAGAGTATAAAAGAGTTCCCAAAAGATGGTGGAAGAATTTGCCAAGAATAAAGCCTAGGAGGGGGAATATAGGCATATTTACCCAGAAAGAACCATAAATCCTTGTTAAAATCCATAAACACGAAGCAGATAAGCACATATTACTTCTGATAAACCACAATCCATAGGCCCACTTAGAATCAACAAGAAAATATATCATGCCATGCACCTGAAGAAAATGATATTCCTCAGCTCTCATTCCCAGCGAAAACTGGGAAATATGAAGTTCCCTAGGAAAATTCTGGAATAAGGAACACCTTGTATTTGAAGCTCTTTCTGACTAAATCTACCGATGTCATAGAACTCACATACTGCCTGCTGCAAGTGGGCCCTGCAACAGCCCTCCAGTTTGTAGAAAGTGTCAGTGAATTAAAAAGAGAGAGAGACAGAGACAGAGAAACAGAAAGGGAGAGAGAGAGAGAGAGAACAGTAAACCTGAGTTAACCGAAATCAAAAATATTTTTTTAATCCTCCTGAAGTGGAAACTAGTTTAGCCACCTTCTTGGCTTTTAAATAAGATTCAAGCAGAGCTCTCAAAGGTCAAATGTCTCATGGCGTTTTTTTGTAATGTGGCTCATTGTTTTCCCTCTCCACTTTGCGCTGCTATCAGAGATAATCTGATATATTTGTTTTATTACCAAGCTTCCTCTAAGTAAATTAATTGTAGGAAAGTGTAGGCTGTCTGCACTCGTTCATGAAGCAGCTGGTTGCTCTGAGACATTCCAATTTACATTCAGTTGTATATGGACCCTAACAACACCGTTATTAATTCCCTTCAGCAGTTGGCTCTTGATTTTTTCACACTTATTTAGATATTTCTCTCAGTGTTTTTGTGTTCTTTTCATATTTTTTTGTGTGTTGCTATTAAAAATGTAAGTTCCTTGAGGGAAATCATTGTATCCTGCATTCCTTTTGTTATTTTGGGCTTTATCAATAGAGGGTGGAACAAATATATCATTTGCATGCAATGAATGTTATTGACTGACTGGCAAGCATTTATTTCCTGAATAAAAATGTCACATTCAGAGATGGGTTTTGAAAGACTCTGAAGATTACTCCTGAAACTTGGCAACTCCTCCAAGCAAACACAGTCACGTCTGTCGGACTACAGGTACACAGCTAATAAACTGCCCAACTCCTATGCTTCGATTTAAAGATCTTCCGAAGACTGGTTCTCTTTGGGTCACCACACTTGCCAGTTTGGACTTTTGAAACCTACTAATATGGGCTGACATAACAAATTAGCAACAAGAAAAGTTCACGGAAGGACAAGTGTGAGAAAGTGTGCCAAATATATTAGCATTCGTTTTGCAACCTTGTCTCCAGTTTGCGTGAAGTTGATGGTTGGAGGTTACGCTTTCATTAAAAATTGACAACATTTTAAATGCTAATCAAAACTGCTTGTCCTTTCTACTTCTATTTATCTTGGAAGGGGAAAAAAGAGAGAGAGAGAAAGAAAAAAAAGACACCTAGCTTGCTTTGAACTGCAACAAACATTCTCTCCACTGCCCCCAGACCCTTTGTCTCCTCGTGTGTAGGACAGGTAAGAGCTATGCAGATTAAGCGTCAGGACCTCTGCCTGAAGTGTAAAGGCACCACAATACGAGTTAGAGATGTGCGTGTTCCAGAAGTTGATGGAGATGTGTGTGTGCGTGTGTGTCTAGGTGTGGCCTTTCCGTGTGCTTCTTTTTAACGAATGTTACAAAAGAATTGTGGAGGTGTAGTTGGCTTTACAGTGGCAAAAGGGGAAAAAAACATATTTTCAGAAAAGAAGAGCCAAGTAGTACATGAGGAAATAACAATAAGAAATTATAAAATTAAAAATAAAAAAATCTGTTTCAAGAACAGATAGCAAAACATGATCAGTGCTGAACCTTCAGAGATAGTATACTTCATTTCAGACGATGCTTAGGAAAGGCTAAAGAGGGTGAAGGGAAATGCTTGGCTCAAATTCCTTTTTTTCCCAGCTTTATTGAGATATTATTGGCGTATAACATTGGGTGAGATTAGGGTGTACATTATGCTGATTTGATACATTTATATATTTCACAATGATTGCCACCATATTCGCTAATACTTCCATCCCATCTCCAACATGGCTTCCATCCACAACATAGTTACCATTTCTTTTTTTGAGCTGAGAACATTTCACATCTAGTCTGTTAGCAACATTAAAGTATATAACACAGTATTATCAGCTATAATCACTTTCCTGTACATTGGGTCCCTAGAACTTGATAATGTTATAACTAGAAGTTTGTACTCGTTGACAAATATCTCCCCATTTCCCCCAACCTCCAGACCCTGTTAACCGTCTCTCTACTCTGTTTCTCGAGTTCAGGGTTTTTCCGATGCCACATATAAGTGAAATCATACAATATTTGTCTTTCTCTGTCTAACTTATTTCACTTAGATAATGCTGTCATGTTTCATCCAAGTTGTCACAAATGACATTTCCTTCTTTCTCATGGCTAAATAATATTCCATTGTATATATATATATGTATAAACACACACACATATATATGTGTAGATAAATATACAGATATATCTATATATACACATATCTATACATCTATCTTATATCTTCTTTGTTCATTTATCCTTTGACAGACACTTAGGCTGTTTCCATATCTTGGCTACTGAGAATAACGCTGTAATGAACATGGGAATACAGATATAAGCTGTGTGTACACAGAAATGTATTTTCCAGTGTTTGATATGGAATTACTTTCTTTCCACTCATTATTTTCTGGCTTTTCAGGAGAAGGGTAAAAACACAATTCAAAGAGGAAAATATCTCAGGGTTTAATATATACTGAAAGATAGCCTATATTTACAAGCAAAAATTCCTCAGTTTAGCTGAGTTGCCAGGTCAAATCAACTTACAAAGCTACATATTTAATTTCTTACTAAATTGAAGACATTTTGGACCAAAGAGTTGAAATGTGACTGTGTGTGTGTGAGTCTACGTGTGTCTGTGTATAAAAGCATGCACGTGATTGTGTATGTGCATCAACAGAGCTTAGATTGTGTATGGAATAGGATCATGTATGGGATAGTTTTCTTCAATGTAGATCTATGGTCTAAATCTATGATTCTAAAATGGGATCATATTTGCATTCTGAACAGAATAATTCGTTGTTGAGTAGGACTGTCCTGCAAATGCCAGAAATATCCTGTTTTAAGATTCAGCTGAGAATGGCAAGATATCAATCTGGAAAGATTTTATCATCATCATTCTTCTTCTTCTCCTTCTTCTCCTTATCTTTGTGTTTGTCTTCATCGTCTTTATTTCCTTCATCTTCATCATCATGTGCTACCATGAAGTTGATACGCCTCATCTCATTTAATCATTGCCAAAATCCTAAAATATAAGTACTACTATTATCTGTATAGCACAATGCAAACTGGAGCTTTAAAAGTTAAATCATCTCTCCAATAAAGGCTGTAATAGAACTTAAAACCAGGTATGGATGGCAATGATGCAAAGGTTCCCAACCATTAAAGTAAACCTGAACTTTCCTTAGTAACCCATTACTGATCTTTGTTCAGAAGCAAATCTTAGTCTGGATCTTTTTATATTTTTAATGAATAGAAATAGTTGGGCTAATGAGTTCCATAAGTTTATCCCCCACTGTGTTAAAAAATAGTTCTTTCTATTTATCCTAAATCCTCCTTTTTCAAGCTTCAAAGGGGGCCCTTTGTTCTGGAATTTGATGAATAAGTCCATCTCAATCCTCTCTCTATTCTTTTCAATTTTATAGACTTGTGGACTTTGAGTCTATTCAGCTTTGATTTTTACAGACTGAAGAACCTGATTATACAACGTCCCCAAAGAAAATGTCTCCATTCATTGTCACTTTCATTACTGTTTTCTCTAAACTTTCTCTAACTATCTTTGAAACAAAAGACAGTGTAAATACAACACAACCAAGAAAAGTAAAGCATGGTAATTCCGAAAGTGAAGTCTAGCTAAGTGTACTCGCCTGAGCTTCCATCTAACCTTTCCTATGATGAAATATCATAGCTGACCAAACACACAAGGCTTAATTCATGACTGCATAGGGAGAATGCTTTTAAATGAGTGGGAATTATCCAGAGCTCCATTCTTTCCCCTTGATTTTGAAGTCTGGTTTAAAAGTTGATCTATTTTAAATAGATCTATTGCAAACGATCCACGAGACGGACAATGTATCATTGTTCTTTTTTTTTTTTTAATTTGTTTTAATCTTTAAAACCTCAACATGATTTTAGATTCCTAAAACTAGAGCCCTGAGTTGTATTGTTGTGTGGAGAAAGGGCAATACATTAGGAGCCCTTGCCCTGCCTGGGACAACTGGATGGGAGAAAAGACTCCCCCGGCTCTTTTGGAAATAAGATGGCGGCGCAAAGCTGTTAAATTTGATGCAGTGGAAGGTGTACCAGGAGGAGGGTTAGAGCCAGTAAAGGTAAAAGTAAAGGGAGAGTCCACTCAGAACTAACATTTTCCTTCCCTCCAAGGAAGTCAAGGGTGCAAATATTCCTTCTAGATTTACTTCCATCTCTGTATGCTGTTATTCACTGTGCTAGGCTTCAAATTGTCCATGCTCGAATTTTCTTAGCTCAAAGACCATCTGATACCTGGATTTGTGTGAAGAAAACAGCCTGGAAAAATTACTGGGAGGTGCTTTGCATCAATAAATGTAATTTATATGCTGAATAATCACATCAAATAGATAAAGCCTCCTTCCACTTTCCCAATTCTATTATAATATTTAAATTTCAGAATCAAAATATAGTGAAGTATACTTTTTACGTTTTGGTAAGGAGGAGGCCTTAGAAACATTACATGGATTCTTTTCCTGACATTATAATTGCAACAACAAGCCTGTGCTGTTATAATGACCTTTTATCCTTCTCAATGACATGGTACGTGCTATCATTTCATCAATATAAGTTTATAGATAGAGAAACTCAGGATCCTGAGAGGTGAAGCCGTTTCCCCAAGGTCACACTGTCAGTGCCGGGAGTAGAGCTGAGCAAAGACAACTAATTCTTAATTCAAAGAATACTATTTAAGCTGATGAGATATTCCTGTGATCGATAAAGTGGGGGCCCAGGCTAAATGTGGACAACAAGGGTGTCATGCCAAGATCTAAGTGAGGGGCACAGCGGGAGAAATGTCCTGCTGCTTATGAAAATAATGGAGGGCAACATCAGCATATTCTGCAACTGGAAACTGTTCAATTAAGTATTCATTTCACTTCATGGTCATTTTTGAGAAATAAATCTGTGTTTCTTTATACCTTTAAGCTCAGTAGTTTTATGCATTAGGTTGACATGCATAACAAAATGTGGACTATTTTTTAAATTGCCAGATAAGAGCTAGTATGTCGTTACTATTTATATATTGAAGTTGTAACAATCATGTGCTTTTAATTCATTTCACCTTCAAAGATCCGAATGTTTCCAGTTTGCAATATATTGTAGGATGTATTAGGTACACTGAGTCTGTCTGATTCACAGCTTTCTAATCAGCTATTTAGAGTTTATACCAAGCAGAAAATCAATGTATTCAAAATGTAGTAGCTCTCTTGTTAACTCTAGTCATTTGCTTAAAGAGTAATGTCAAGCTGATAATTGAAATAGGGCTTAAACCATGCATTTTGATTCAAAAGAAAAAATGTTTGAAATATTACTCATTTGATCTTTCCCTACTCCAACCCCAAACAGCATATTTGCTTGCCTAGCTCGACGGTTGCACTCAGGGTTAGCTACTCCTTACACAAATGCTAGCAGATGCTAGGAGTTGGACTTCTCCTTCTCAGGGCTGATTGGGCCTTGCTGAAAAGCTGTGAGAAACTTCCAGAAAAACACAATGGTTTGCCTCTCTGAAAACTCTGGTTTACATTCTGTTCATGGTGGGGAAGTTGCTGCACTGATTGTATGGAGGGGGTCCCACCCTCTGTACCCACTTCAGTTGCGTTGCTATGCTACGGAAGACAGGGCCATCTGCTGTCAGATGGCAACTGCAGTCTTGCGTTGAAATTTGAACAGTCTACCTTTAGAGACTTAACATAATCTTTGAAGTATGGCCTATGTACAGGGCACTTATGTCATTTAACAAGTAGTTGGGATGAGACAATATTTGAACCTACAAAAACGTTTAAGGTGGGAAGACCATAACGATTATGTTTTAATATGTTTAAAGTTATTATTTACATGAAGGCTTGACTTATTCTATGAGGTCCAATATGAATAAGGGTTGAAAATTCTCCAGAGAGAACTTTTGTACCAAAAAGAAAAAACTTTCTAGCAATTAAAATGGTATGAAAGGTAAAATAGGATACTAGTGACAATACCTTCCTTGAGGTAATATTTTTCTCGATAAACTGAATGCTCAGGGGTCATTTTAAAGACAATTCAAACACCACATGATGAAGTACAGGGAAGAGCTGGGATTTGAGTTCTCTTCCAATCTTTAGACTAGGCCAGGGGGTGCCTATGCTCTCTACTTTCCTGCTGTCTTGTGCTGGATCTATCCTTTACCATCTTTTATTGAAATTTTTGGTGACTATTGTAGTGTTTTGTACACAATAAGTACACAAAAACTGATCTGACAATTGGAATAGAGCGAGTGGAAAAGCAGATGCTTTTGATAGCCAGACAAAGAATAAAGTCCAGGAGAGACTATGAGCTGCTTCATAGTTTATCTTTAGGTAAACCATTGCTGCCATTGTAGTGGACAGATCTAAGCGGAATTGCTTATTGCTAGACTCTGCCTAGATTTGCGTCAATTCTTTCAAATGTTGAATGCAAGTTTTCTCTATAATCAAACAAGATGCTACTTAATGTGTTGAAAGTGTGTTGGAGCTGAGAAACAAAGGGGAAAAAAAATGTCCTGTGGAATTTTCAGGAAGAAAGCCAAAAATGATAGAACATAATTATCACATATGGAATGTGGTCAAATGTTGAAGTGAAAATTTCCACTCCTCTTCAGAGGGTCACTGGATCTGCACCCAGTAAGAAGGATAAGATGAAAATAAACCACCTTTCTGGCCCTCTCTCAGTTTTAAGTACATCCCTTCTAAAATCTACTTTTCTTGTAAGAGACAGAAAGGATAAACAAAGAAGCAATGTCAGCCAATCGAGAAAGAACTTTTCTTGCGGGCCTGATTGAGAGTGGTTCTCAACAAGGGGTGGGTTTACCTGAGGAGATAGTTGGCAATGCCTGTACACATCACTGATTATTAAGGCTGGGAGTGTGTGTGGTGCTGGCACCTATTGTACAGAGGACAGAAATACTGTTTAACAACCTACAATGCACAGGACAGCTCCCCTCAACGCAAAATCATCCAGCATAAAATGTCAATAGTGCTCAGATTGAGAAACCCTGGATGAGAGGTACAAATGTATTTTACATAATGAGGAAACAGACAAGAAACTATATAATGCAAGCCCCCAAATTATTTTTTCTGAAAGAAAAATACACACAAGTAAGTTAACTAAGGGACTTTTGGCTTATAGTACTTGAGTTTGTGTCCTATTTGACTTTCACCTTTTTTTGATGATGAAAATGAAGAAATTGAAATGAAATAGAAGAGAATGACAGGGTAAAAGGTCATAGAAGAGACGCGAACAGTGAGATAAAGAATGGGGGAAGAGTATATAAATGAGGAAGGGAAAAGAAAAAGGAGCAGAAAAGTGAAAGAAAGAAGTAGATGTGAGCTGATGCTATAAATCAAAATTATACTTTTATTATAATGAAGACTATAGATAATCTTTAATTATTAGAAGAGTACCCTAATTCTCCTTTTCTCTCACTTCTAGGGATCCCTCAGAGGAGCCAATTACCAAACTTATCCAGAGGAATGAGAAGAGATGTTCCTATATTGAATGATATGAGAGTACAGTGTCAATGTATATTAAAAATAGGGCTTCACTAATCATCAGGGAAATGCAAATCAAAACTGCACTAAGATATCACCTTACACCTGTTTGAATGGCAAAAATATCCAAAACCAAGAGTGACAAATGTTGGAGAGGCTGTGGAGAAAAGGGAACCCTCATACACTGTTGGTGGGAATGCAAACTGGTGCAGCCACTATGGAAAACAGTATGGAGATTCCTCAAAAAGTTAAGAATAGAAATACCTTATGACCCAGCCATCCCACTACTGGGTATCTATCCTAAGAACCTGAAATCAGCAATTCCAAAAGTCCCATGCACCCCTATGTTCATCGCAGCATTATTCACAATAGCCAAGTTATGGAACCAACCTAAGTGCCCAGCAACTGATGATTGGATAAAGAAGATGTGGTATATATATACAATGGACTACTACATAGCCATAAAAAAGGACAAAGTCGTCCCATTCAGAACAACATGGATAGACCTTGAGGGTATTATGTTGAGTGAAATAAGCCAGACAGAGAAAGACGAACTCTGTATGACTCCATTCATAGGTGGTAGTTAACATATGGACAAAGAGAACTGATCAGTGGTTGCCAGGGGAAAGGGGGGTGGGAGAGGGCAGTAGGGGTGAAGAGGTGTACCTACAACATGACTAATAATGATGTACAACTGTAGTTTCACAAGGTTGTTAACTTTCATAACCTTAAAAAAAAAAAGGGGGCTTCATTCAGTGTAACCTTGTAAGAGCAAGTCATCCCCACGCTCGTATCCACAATGGCAGCCCATCTCCATCAGCATCTCTGTCCAAAACTCAACCCCATCTGACTTGCTTTTTATTTATGTATTGACTTTAAAAACAAAACAGCTTCAGGGGCGGCCAGGTGGTGCAGTGGTTAAGTGCGCACATTCCGCTTCGGCGGCCCGGGGTTCGCCAGTTCTAATCCCGGGTGTGGACATGGCACCACTTGGCAACCCATGCTGTGGTAGGCGTCCCACATATAAAGTAGAGGAAGATGGGCCCGGATGTTAGCTCAGGGCTAGTCTTCCTCAAAAAAAAAAAACCAGCTTCGTTGAGATATAACTCACAAACCATACAATTTATCTATTTAAAGTGTACAATTCAACAGTTTTTAGTATATTCACAGATATGTATAACCTTTACCACAGTCAATTTTAGAATGCTTTCATTATCTCCAAAAAAAATCTTATATCCTTTGGATATCACCCTCCTATCCCCCCCAATCTCCTCTCTCTAGTCATAAGCAACCGCTAACGTACGTTATCTTCTGAGAGTTTTATAGTTTAGCTCTTACATTCAGGGCTTTGATCCATTTTGAGCTAATTTTACATATGGTGTGAGGGAAGGGTTCAACTTCATTCTTTCACATGTGGCTCTTCAGTTGTCCCAGCACCATATATTGAAAAGATTATTTATTTCCCCATTGAATGGTCTCGGCACACCTGTTGAAAGTCAGTTGGCCACAGACATGTTGGTTTACATCTGCCCTCAATTGTATTTCATTGATCTATATGTCTATTCTTATGCCAGTTCCACACTCTCTGGATTACTGTTGCTTTGTCATAAATGTTAAAATCAAGAAGTGTGAGTCCTAGGGGCTGGCGCCGTGGCCGAGTGGTTAAGTTCGCACGCTCTGCTGCAGGCAGCCCAGTGTTTCATTGGTTCGAATCCTGGGCACGGACATTGCACTGCTCATCAGGCCACGCTGAGGCAGCACTCCACATGCCACAACTAGAAGGACCCACAATGAAGAATATACAACTATGTACTGGGAGGCTTTGGGGAGAAAAAGGAAAAAAATAAAATCTTTAAAAAAAAAAAGTGTGAGTCCTCCAATTCTGTTCTTTTTCAGGATTATTTTAAACCATTCTAGGACCCTTGCAATTCTATATGAATTTTAGAATCAGTTTGTCAACTTCTACAAAGAACGCAGATGGAATTTTGGTAGGAATTATATTGAACCTGTAGATTAATTTGGGGAGTATTTCTTCCTTAACAATATTAAGTTTTCTGAACCCTGAATATGGAATGTTTTCCACTTATTTAGACCTCCTTAGCATTCTTTAAATGTTTTGTAGTTTTAAGGGTACAAGTTTTGCTCTTCCATTGTTAAATTTATTCCTATTTTATTCTTTTTGAAGTTCTTATAAATGGAACTATTTTTCTTAATTTCAGTTTTATATATTTGTTGCTACTGTACAAAAATACAACCAAATTTTGCAAAAGTATTTTGTATCCTGTAATCTTGCTGAACTCATTTAGTAGTTATAGTAGTGTTTTAAGTGAATTCCTTAGGATTTTTATATATAAGATCATGTTGTCTGCAAAAAGAGAGAGTTTTACTTTTTTCCTTTCCAACATGGATGGCTTTTATTTATATTTCTTGTGCAGTGGCCATAGCTGGAACTCCAGCATGATGTTGAATAGATACGAGAACAAACATCCTTGTTATGTTTCTTAGGGAGAAAGCATTTAGTCTTTCATCATTGAAAATGATGTTATCCAGATTTTTTTTTTAGATCCCTTTTATCAGTTTGAGGAAATTCCCTTTTATTCCTAGTTTGTTGCATGTTTTTATTATAAAAAGTGTTTGGATTTTGTCAATGCTTTTTCTTCATCTATTGAGACAATCTTGAGCTTTTTTAAAAAAATTTATTGATATGGTGTAATACACTAATGGATTTTCTGATGTTAAACCAATCTTGAACTCCTGGTATAAATCCCACTTGAACATGGTGTACAATTCTTTTAAAATGTTGCTGGTATCACTTGCTAATATTTTGTTGAGGATTTTGGAGTTCATAGTCATAAGAGGTATTGGACTGTAGTTTTATTTTTTGTGATATCTTTGTCTGGTTTTATATAGGGTTAAATGGGCTTCAGAGAATGAATTAGGGAACGTTTCCCCTATTTTACTTTTTGGAAGAATACTTGAAGAATTATTATTAATTATTTTAAATATTGGGTAGAATTTGTCTGTGAAGTCACCTGGACCTGGACTTTCCTTTACGGATAGTCTAATTTAGCTCTTTACTTGTGATTTGTCTATCCAGATTGTCTATTTCTTCTTGAGTCAGTTTCAGTAGTTTGTGTCTTTCAGGAAATTTATCCATTTCAACTATGTTTTCTAATTTATTGGTAAATATTTTTTTATGTTCCTTTATAATACCTTTTATTTCTGTAAGGTTTGTAATAATGTTTTCTTTTTCATTTCTGATTCTAGTAATTTGAGTCTTCTCTTTTTTTTCTTTGCTCAATCTAGCTAAAGTTTTGTCAATTTTATTGATCTTTTCAAAGAACCAGCTTTTGGTTTTGTTGATAATTTTTGTGGTTTTTCTATTCTCTATTTTACTAAATCCACTCTAATTATTACTATTTCCTTCCATCTGCTTCCCTTAGGTTTATTTTGCTCTTCTTTTTCCGGTGCCTTAAGGTAGAAAGATAGGTTAGTTATCTGAGGTCTTTGTTCTTTTTTAATATAGGCATTTACAGCTATAAATTTTCATGTGTGTATTGCTTTAGCTGCATCCCATAAGTTTTGGTAGTTTGTGTCTTCATTTGAAAATATTTTCAAGTATATTTGTTTTTTTCCTTCATCATTAGTTATTTAGGAATGTGTTGTTTAATTTCCAGATATTTGTGAGTTTCCCAAATTTCTTTTTGTTATTGATTTATAATTTTATCCCATTGTGGTCAGAGAACATACTTTGTATTATTTCTATCCTTTTAAATGTGTTGATGTTTGCCTTATGGCTCAGCATATGGCCTACTTTGGCAGATGTTCCACGTGCACTTGAGAGGAGTATAATTCTGCTGTTGTTGGGCAAAGTGTTCTGTAGAAGTCTATTAGGTCTAGTTGGCTGTAGTGTTGCTCAAGTCTTCTATTTCTTTGTTGATTTCCTGCCTATTTGTTCTATCCATTATTAAAACCTACTGCTATTTAATAGTCCATTTCTCCATTTGTTTTTGTCAGTTTTAGTTTGTTTTGGGCTGTTTTGATTGTCTTTTAATTGTCTGTCTTCCCAATGAGGCAAACAAATTTATTTTATTCACTTCAATATTCTTAGCACCTATAACAATGTATATCACATAATAAGTCATTATTAAATAATTAATACATTAATAGTCTATTAATTATATTGCAGAACTTATGAAGGAAGGAAGGAAAGAATAAAGATGAATTTGAGTTCAGTTTTAAAACTTACACCAACCCTTAATCACAAACTTATACATTAAACGTTGGCCGTCCATCTCCTCAATGAATACTATTAACTATAAAGAGGACAAGCACAAAAGAATGAGAAGTTCCACAGCACTCTTTGCTGGAGTGACAGAAAGAGAAAAACTCATCAGGATGTGTGTTGGGGGTGTCTGAGGTAGTAAGGGCAGCATGGATTGCAGTGTCAACCTTGAGTGTTTAAGGTTATTGGAAATGCTGAGAAGAAGACAATTGAGACCCAGGAGTTTGTTTTTGAGACAAGATGATAATGAATGTTCTGAAAAAAGGCATAAAACCATGTACAATATTATACAAGGAAGGGAGATTTCTTTCTGACCTCCGCTGGTGATCAATTTATGCCCTGATGTATGCGATTTAATGGTCTGTATCATTTTTATCATGTCACTGCAGATGTTATTCTTACCCATATAAAGGCCTAATCTTCTTCTTGGATACTTATCCCTGCTAATTATTTCCACTGTGTCTGAAGCAAGCCACTGACAGCCAAGGCTCAAGAATGGAAGTGCTTCCTCCCAGGAGACAAAACAGAAAAAAAAATTAAAAACCCTCAAAGTTTACTGTAAAAAATTCTTTAGTTTATTGTATAGAAACTCAAGATAGCATTTTGGTAAAGTTGATGTAGATTTATTAAAATAAGATGCTGTCCTTATTTATGTCACCTTGTTTACGTCATGCTCAAGAGAGAGATAAATGTCAATTTAATTTCTCAACAAACTGAAATCAAGTGGGAAAAGCTTTGACCTAGCAAAAAAAGAAAGATACCTACATGTCACTTCCCAGGAAGATAAATCTGTTAAGTGCCCCCTCATACACACACAGCCTATGAATCTTCACACATGGGAAGCAAAGAATGGAGCACTGAGGACTGGATGGGACCAGGCTAAAACAATAGCAATTTAAATATTTGACATGCACCTCTAAAGCCAGTAGATAAGTCAACATTGTGCTAGCCCTTTATCTATAAATAGGAAGTGATGATTCCATGTTCCGCCAGTGAGTTTGTAGGAACATGAGAGAGTTACTCTACTTCTCTTGGTCTCAGAGTCCTCTCAGTTATAAAAGAAGGGGATATTGTTCAATTTCGGAGCCTGTGTGTCTGGCACGACTATAGTCACAGGAAGCGCAAGGTGAGTGAGACATTCTTCCAGGCCTCAAAGAGATTTAAGCTATTGCATCAGACCAAATTTTATCAAATGTCCTCTCTTACTCTAGATGACAAAGAAACGTTACCATGGAATCTCAGATATGAAGGAAAGTTAGAACTCATCTAGTTCAAAGTTTTCACTTATTTATGAGACTCTATTCTAATATTCTCTGAGGTGGATTGAGGTCATCCTGAGAAACTCCGCAGAGGTGGGGAATTTTCTGTCTCAGTAGACAGCTCTTTCCAATATCCCACAACACCATCGGTAGAATTCACTCTTAAGAAAGCTAGCTGTTCAGGAACAAATAAGAAACCTAGAACATAATCTCAGTGAAAATGAAGAGCGGCAGCTGAAATCCAGAGGAAGCAGAGAGGATCACAAGTTGAAAAATGCAGTTTCTAGGGGAAAGTGAGGGAATTCACAGGTTTTGAGGTTTTCTGGGTGACAGACACTCTCATGGATCTTTTGCTGACAACAAGCCAGTGAGGAAGAGAGGACTTGTCCATTTTACATATAGGAAAACTGAGCCTTAGAGATGGAACAGCTTGACTACTGTCACAGGATTGTAGGTAGCCGAGGCAAGGTTTAATTCCTCGGCTCTTTGAATCTCCTGAACACAGTACATAATGCCACCTCTCTGCTTATTTTGTCCTCATCTGCTTGCCTAATTTTGCTGTGTAATTTGGGGCCACTCATCTAACCTCATGGGGCCTCATTTTCCTCTAGCTCAGAACTGCTGACATTCCCCCAGCCAAAACTGTAATGTATACAGTAAAGCTCAAGTTTATTAGCTATACAGTAGTTACCACCTCAAAAGTCCATTGAGAAGAGGTGCTGGCCCTGTAGAAGCACCCAGATGCCCCAGTGCAATTCCAATTGTGGTCAAGGATGATTTACCATGGCTTAAGAATATGTGGTCAACATTTAACCACAGACAATATATTGGCACAAGAGATACAAAATGGATGATGCCTATCATTTATTCAATACCACTGACTGGTTCATCATGCTTTAACAGGACTAATGCTAGATCAAGTAAAATAAAAAGTGGTAATTGTAAATTTGAGATCAGTTATCACATAATATATTAATCTCCACTCTGGCATATTTAAACAATCTTCATGTATTGTGAGGTCTGCTTCTGTGGTTTTTAAACCATATGACACACCTAATAAAACTGCTTTACAAAAATAAGCTTTACTACCGAACTTCTGTAATTAAATACGTTTATTATAATAGGGATACAATTTACTGGAGCTCTGAATGCTAGTCTGTATAATTAATAATGAAACATGTTTTAATGAACATTTATTAGCAGTCTGAACTACAAACATCTTGTAGATCAGCTACCATCTAGGAAAACTTCATTTATTCCCCGAGATTAAAAAGCCCTGCATTACCACTATCAACGTTGCAGTCTTTTTTTTTTTTAAAGATTTTATTTTTTCCTTTTTCTCCCCAAAGCCCCCCAGTACATAGTTGTATATTCTTCGTTGTGGGTCCTTCTAGTTGTGGCATGTGGGACGCTGCCTCAGCGTGGTCTGATGAGCAATGCCATGTCCGCGCCCAGGATTCGAACCAACGAAACAGTGGGCCGCCTGCAGTGGAGCGCGCGAACTTAACCACTCGGCCACGGGGCCAGCCCCTCAACGTTGCAGTCTTGACAGCTCAACAATCTACTCTGTAAAAACTCATTAATTTGGGCCCCCCCCCCCAATATGGATACTGTGATAATTCAGAAGGTGGTGGGACTGAAATTTGCCCTTGTACTATCTATGAAAAAGAGTTTGCTAAATAAATTAATCATGTAAACAAGATTTTATAAAGGTCTGTTTAACCACTTAAAAGAATTTTCTCTCAAATATCCTAGCACCATGCATTTGCATACACACAATTAATACACCAATTACAAATGAGTCTTATGTACTCATCCGAAGGGACTCAATTCCTTGCTCCCCAAAAAATGACTCAATAAATGTTGAGAATCTACTCAGGATAAAGTGATGTATTAAGAACTTAAACAGATACAAAGAAATTTAGGAAATGAACAATTATCCCCGGAAGGTTGCATTCTAATCCAGTGGCTCCTTATCAGAAACATCCATGGATAATTTAAAAAATATTAATGCCTGGTTCCACTCTTCAGAACTCTGATTTAACGAATCTGAGTTGCGGCCCAGGCAAACATTTGAAAGTGATTATTTGGAGTTAAAGCATTACAATTCTTCCAGTAGAGTGCAAATGCAGAAGCTCTTATGAGTATTAATACATTAAATTGTTGTCAGACTTCTTGTCTTCCTGAATACCACTGTCAAGGCTGCTTTCTTCTAGTTTCCTGGTTCTACACTGGCAAGGAGCTACAGATGTGCCCTGCACTATCCTCAGGGTGAGCATATGTCCTTGGTGGCCCAGGAAAGTCCTGGTTTACGCCTTTCATTCTGCCATAATTATTAGTGGTACATCATCCACGCATTCTCAAAAGTGCTTTGGTTTGGACATTAAATTATATGTCACCCAAACTCTCCTATTGATCCCTAAGTCCCTCTTAATCATCTCTTAAAGCTGCCTCTTCCTGTCATCCCCACAAACACTCTTATAACCCAGGACCATTTTATCTCTTGCATCAAGCCTCATCATTTCCAATACCTCACCATGGAATCCTTTCCTTGCAATCGGTCAACTTGTTACCATTACCATTAAAATAAACCTTGCCTTACTTAGCGTGGTAAGCCAGGTCCTCTAATGTCTTATTCCCTTCCCATTTGCAGACTTCATGTTTAGCTCCTCTGCCCTTCCATAGTCCTATGAATTTCTCTTTTTGTTATTCTGTTCCTCCAGGCATGCTATACTCTTTGCCCCATTCACTTTCCCCCATTCCTCAATTAGCAACCTCATACTCCCTGGAGCACTAAACACAAGAATCACATTCTTAATGAAGGCTTCTCTGACTTACCAGGAAACTGCCACTGTGGAACGATGATTTCTTTATATCCACCTCTCTATGGCTATAATCACATATCATTTATATGTATGTTTTCATTTAGTTGCTTTTTAAAATTTTTGTATGCCTGTAGTGACAATCTATATTGAGGAGCAGAACTTGCATCTTTGTTTCCCCAGACTCTGTCTCAGGGCCTAGACCTAGTAAATATAGTCCTCAATAATGGAGATAAATTCAAAATTCTAATCTAACATGATGGAATGTGCTGAGCTAACCACTGTACTTTTCCTGGACCCACTGGATCCGACAGTGTGTGAAGTTCCTAACGTTTTACAGTGACTTAGAGTAAATAACTTGCCCTGCATCCAAGTTTAAATACCTATTAAAAAAAACTTTAGTGTGGCTTATGTTCCCCCATAATGCAGCGGGGGGTTATTTATTATAGACTGTTTTGAAGATGATTAGTTCTATAGTTATGATAATATAAATGTTGTAAGGAATATAGCCATTATTGCTAGTTCCCAAGAGATCCTAAATAAAATTGGAATAATAAGATAAAGATACACCTGTTCACACACATACATAAACCATAACTCTCATTCCAAAATACATGCTGATTACTGATAATGAGATATGTCTTCCAGCCAACATATTTAAACTTTCATTCTGACTGATGGCCTGTCCTAAGATTTGCCAAAAATATCTTTATTGAAATAGTTATAAGGAGACTAATTCTGTTAAAACCAGAACTAAGCTTGGCTTCAAGCCAAGAAATTTTAAGCTTAAAAGTTGAGGACTGTTGAGGAAGTTAAATTTAATTGACTCTTTTTTGAGATTAGCCCTGAGCTAACATCTGCTGCCAATCCTCCTCTTTTTCCTGAGGAAGACTGGCCCTGAGCTAACATCTGTTTTCATCTTCCTCTACTTTATATGTGGGACACCTGCCACAGCATGGCTTGACAAGTGGTGCATAGGTCTGCACCGGGGATCTGAGACGGTGAACCCGGGGCCTCTGAAGCAGAACGTGGGAGCTTAACTGCTGCACCACCAGGCTGGCCCCTAATTGACTGTTTGACTAGAATTGTCAGAAGCCTTTTTCATTCAGGTTTACTGTGTCCACTTAGAGCCAAGGTTTAAAAGAAGAGTGATTTCCAAAAAATTTAAAAAATAAGATTTATAGTAATTATTTAAATTTTGTAAAATTTTGTATATTACTTTTATGAAGTGTGTGTGTGTGAGAGAGAGAGAGAGAGATTTAGAAATAATGAAAATCTGGTTTCCAAGTACAAGATAACCCATGTAACATTGTAGACTGCAAAGTTTACAATGACAAATTATTCTCATAATGCCTATTGTGGTTCTGCAAGCATTTGTTTATTTAACTGTTTTAAAGATATTAATAACTGAAACCTTTGATAATCACTAATGTTTGAAGCAGATTTTGCTAGGAGACTATCTAGGCCTATAACAAGAGTCTGAAATTTGGCAAGGAGTAGAGACAGCAGTGAGTTAGTAATTATCGTACTTGGAGAAAACAAAAGCTTAAGGTTGAGTTAACTATGCGTGTCTAAGAGGAGATGAGTAGGGGATTCATGGCAAATACAAATTATAGTAAGACAGTCTCCAGTTTCTGTCTATAGTTTAAACCCAAAATATACAGATCATCATAAACTTTCAAATTAAAACACTTGGTCTAAGTCTTGAGGAAATTGGCAGGAGGTTGCTAATTCTCACAACAATCATCTTGAGGGCTCATATTTCCCCATCTTTATACTGTGAAACAAATTTACTTTCTTGGTTGAGTATTATTAGAATGCATTGATAATGAGATAGGAGGTAAAAGTTATGAACCAAAAGCAGGTAAATACACCCTGAACCAAGAAGAAAATTTTATACAATGTTTATTAACCACTCTAGAATGTGATTTCAGGGGCATTGAGAATATCTCTCCTAAATTACTCTGCTGTTTCCTAAGCCTAAACATTCCCTTCTTTAAAATGTGGACTCTCCGGTACAGACATGTTGCTTGATGTTTCATCAGCCTCAGAAAATTGAGTTGAATAAAGAATTAGAGAAAAGTGGCAAAAGGAGGGAGTAGGCTGGAGAGAGCAAAACGTCACACAACTATCTGAAATTGGGAGGGGAAAGAGCAGTGAGCTAGAGAAAGGACACACATTGGCGAATAAAATGGAAAGACAACTTTGCCAACCTCAGAATTTTGATGTATTAATAAACTAGTAGACGGGTAATGCCCTTGACCAGAGGCTTCATTTAAAATACACAAACATCCTGCTTCAAAATCTATCAAATTGCCAAGCATAATAAATTGGGAGAACTACTCTTTTGCTCGACACTTGACCTCATAATTAACAAACCTTCCTTGGTTTATTTGTGTCTCGATGGATGACATTGTGCCTGTGATTGCAGAAAGCAGGCACTATGTATTTCCCAAACCACATCCTCTCTTCCCTCAAACTAACCATGCACCCAAGCACTTTCAAACAAACCACACTTTAGCTTCCACATATGGACCGTTCCATTTCTAGTTAAGGGGAACATGAAAGCCCGAAAGGTCAATGTCCATCAAAATGTAGGCTTGGAGAATTTCCAGGGGTCTCTTCCTTCAACAGGGCATTGAATTAGGGAACTAGACCTTTATCTATCCCCAATTAACAGCATTAGAGGATTAACTTCAAAACCTGCCTAGATAGTTTATTACCTTGAAGTACAATCCTGAATTAAACTTTCTTGAGGTAACAAATTAAGCTGTGGACCACACAGCCATAGATATAGTGTCTATTCAATGCTCATAATGAAATTGCCTTTCTCTATATACCTTTGCTCATAAAGACCTCATTTGTTTCGTGGGTTTAAGGAAAGCTTTTTGAGGGATTAGACATCTATTTTAAAGCTAGTAAATGCCAATCTGTTTATGCAGAAATTATCTATAGCATAGCCACAGTTTCAATCATCAAAAGCAACATTGCAGGAGGTAATTTAAGTTAACAGAAAGAAAATCAACCTGCATTACATTTTCAGATTACAGATGCCAACAGAAGGTCCCAAGAAACTGTGGGTCTTGGACCAATTACCAACTCTAGACTGGGAACAGTGAGCCTTTCTTTTCCCATATCCATGATACCTCAGTCATGTCCTTGCTTCCTATGTGGCTCTATCAATTTTATCTCTTGACAATTCCTTCATTAATGCTCTTTTGAAAGATAGCTTAAACCCCTCTTGAAAATATACATGTTCCTCATACTCAATTCCCTCCCTTCATCTTCTCTAGCAGGGTCACCTCTAGCTTTCTGGAACATGTTTCTCAGTTCCTCTGCCTGGAAGAATGGAGTTGGAGGCCGCCCAATCATACTTGCAAACCCAGTAGTGGCCGGCCAATTTTATTATTTTTGCACAAAAGCCTATGGAAGAAAGTAAGGGATAAAATCCTGCCTCCTGGAGCAACCCACTTCACAAATGTAATATTTTCTCTGCTAAAGTATTTACTAACTTGAGAAACATTTTATCTTCTAGCTGTCAAGTGATTATAATTCTGCAACGGTATTCAATAGGTAATTTTGTACCATTATCATTCACAAGGCATAAATAGGACCCAGTTGAAGACATAACTACGCAATCGGTCGAAATTCATACCCAGTTCCCAAGTTATTTTTGACCTAGAAGTTCATTTTATTCTTAGATATTTTTCACTGTGGTTCTGAAATTGGTCTTGCTACCGAAAGACCCAGACCTGCCATAGGCTTATTCTTAACACCCATAAAATCCTCTCTAGAATTCCAGAAATTGACTCCCATACATATCTCCTGGGCCAGAATTTCATTCCATATCAGGCTCAAATCAATAAGGTCAGCTTGACTGATCCACCCTCCCTTAGAGGTGAGGGTGCCTGTTCCCCCGAAGTAAGGAAGAAGTGAGAGATGGTTTGCTGGGTGGCCACGGAATGGTGCCTGACACAGACACTCGAACGTATGATGAGGTGCTTTTGTTTAATTTTTACACTACAAGGGTGTCACGTAGACCTTTATTTTATCAGGTAGAGCACTGAATTTTTTGCCTTGGAAAGGCACTAAATATCTATCCCAACTCTACATTCGCTTCCATCCATACACCAACTTGCGAGGGAGCTAGCACTGAGATTTTCTCAAAGGAAAGACTTCCCATGAGCCTAAACCAAGAAAGAGGGATTCTGCAGAAAACAAGATCTTAAAAGTCATTTCTTCTATTCACAATTGACATCAGGTCTGTCAACTTAATCATATTTCAGATCCAGAGAATTTCAGTCATGTAAGAAAACAGTTACTGATCCCGTCGGTAACTTCTCCAACCCATGTACCGCACTCAGGTAGTGAGCAGGCTCCCAGTCCCCCGCTTTTCCTGGGAGCCTTTGCAGGAGACTCAGCTGTCTGTTTCATTGCTGTAAACTAGTCAGTTTAAAAGCAGTCCTAGGAATGGGACCTGTTCAGGAAAGAATGGATTTTATGCCCTGCTTACTGCCTTCCAAATGCCAGAAGCTTTTCAGAGCAATGGCAACTGGTGTAAAAAGAGAATTTGAAATAAAAGAAGCTTTTATTTTCCCAGAAAGAGGCTGCCCATAAACTTCCCACCTGCCTTAACCACTGGGGAATGTGTGTGTGTGTGTGTATATCAACAATTTCTGGCCAATGAGAATTTACCTTTCCTATTAGCTTCATATCCTCTGGAATAATGCACATGATAAAAACGGAGCAGGAAAACAGGATCAAACCTCTTTAATTGCAGTTGTCAAATGTATTCCAGCCTAACACTTCCTGCATTCTGTCATCAAGAGGACGTTTTACTGCTGGAGCCGATGCTTTATCCTATGCAAAAGCTTTCATCTTGGAATATCAAAGATTTCTGCAAATACTAATTCATTAATTAAGCCTCTCGATGACTGTTCAGAGAAAGAGAGAAGAAAAATGCATTTCAAAAAAAGGAGATTTAAATTCGCGTTACTTGGGTGGCAGCTTCAGTGAACAAAGGATGCCTTTTCACTGCTGTCATTGTGACCCACCGCAAATCAGTCACTGAATTCAGAACAGACCTTTCTATGAAGATGCAAATATTTTTCAAGTGAATGTTTCATAGGTTTGCCGTCTTCGTGGCTCTCGGTCGCATCATTTGTCTCTAATTCTGTTGTTCCTTTGTTCTTCTTTTCTAATGGAAAGTGAAACCTTGAGAACTTGCTGAGATTTATTGGTTCACTTCGGAGTTGTGGTAGAAAACTGGGGTGCTAAAACCCTATCCCCAGGGAGAGGGAAACTGTCCTTGGATTTTAGCCAGGTTTTTAAGAAACCGTCCTCAAATGCAAAGCCAATAAAAATGTTTGTCTATTTTGGTCTTAATTAGTTGAAGAGCTAAAACTCTAAATTATTCAAAATAAAACATTATCACCTCAAATCAATATATAAATAAAAGAGACTGGGGGATACTTTCTATACTTTCCACCATCCAACGGGTGCATTTTAAATAAAGTCACAGCCAATCCAGAACTAGTATGCGATTGTTTCTTAGGATTTTTTGAAGTGTAGCTTATTTTAATACAAGCCCTTGCATGTTTTGAAAGAAAGGATGATGAGGTGTTATTAGGAAAGATGTAGAAAATGTGTGCCCAGAATCACACTGCCACTAATCCTAACCGGAATCACACATGCGAGTTTAATGGTTACGATTTCTGAATCTGTCCAAATGCATCTGAGAGCTGCTAGTACCATCACTGGTATGTCAGGAAGAATTTAATTAATTGGCCATGGACATCCCAGGAAGTAGTTTGTAAACCCATGCTTAGAGAGATCCACCATGACAAATCCACTCACCCAATACTTAGTGAGATACGGAAGCTGTATTAGTATCACATCTGAGTCCTTTGAGGTTCTTAGAAATTAAAACCTATGTCTACAAAACACACACTAAGGTTTAATTATTTCTATTGACAAATGAATTTTCTAACTCTCTCTCCCTCTCCCTTATCTCTCAACTCTCTCCCAACAATGTAGTAGAGGGGTTGAAAGTGGAGTAAGACAGCAAGGATGTGAATCTTAGCTTCATCCCACATAACTTGTGTGACCCTTGGGGAATTTACTTAACTTCTCTAAGATTCGCTTTCCTAATCTACAAAATGGAAACAATTCGAGTAAGTACCTTGTTGAGTGGCATACGGTAGGCACTCAATACATGTTATATATGTGGACACAGAGAGACTCACATTTACCTATATCTTTGTGCTTTTTAATGCAGATCATACTTTGCACATTATGTGAAGATTTGGAACATTCACGAAAGAGAGGATAATACCTAGAGTCCAGCCAGAAATATATTATGCAAAACATATTCCTATATCAAAAATGGCTTATATATACCAAGGGACAAAATCTAAATAATGCCTAACAGACAACATTATATAATCCAGAAACAGTGCTTAGAACCACTTTCTCCCTGTGTAATACCTTCTGCAGTGTAGCACTTAAGGCAAAGATCAAATTATCCTGAAAGGAGAGGAGGCCTCACAAATATATGACAAGATCCCTTCAAGGTGAAGAACCAAGCCTGGTTTCCTTGCAGCCACAGTGATAAACAAATCTTTTTCATCTTTGTTACCACTTATCAAGCACCCAGTGAGTGGTTTTTGTTTGTTTGATTCTTCATTAAAGCATATTTAGGAAAATATGAAGAATAAGATCCCTTCCTTCGAGGGCTTTATGTCCTAGGTGGGCTGCTGAAGTATGCATTTGTGCGAAGCTCCATTATGATGCAGAACCATGTGTGATTAATTTCAAAGGGAATTGATTGATTTTGCTATGAAAATTCAGAGGAGAAAGGGAGAATAGTGTGGGCTAGCCTGATCAGGCAATATGACATGATAAAAACGTATGATACGAGCATTAAAAGTCCAGGAAGACTGGGATGGGGCTGGCCCCGTGGCTGAGTGGTCAAGTTCACGCGCTCTGCTGCAGGCAGCCCAGTGTTTCGTTGGTTCGAATCCTGGGCGCGGACATGGCACTGCTCATCAAACCACACTGAGGCAGCATCCCACATGCCACAACTAGAAGGACCCACAACGAAGAAGATACAACTATGTACTGGGGGACTTTGGGGAGAAAAAGGAAAAAATAAAATCTTTAAAAAAAAAAAAAGTCCAGGAAGACTGGGAGAGATAGAATCTGGAAGAAATATTTTGGGTATATAAACTAGAGTAAGTCACACAAACACAATCAGGGAACCAAATGACCAATGAAGGTAAAGTGTGGAAGATGAGAGGAAACTGCGCTAGGCGGGATGGATAAGCAAAACATTCTGGCTCTATTGGATTTTACATAGAGTAAAATCACCACATTCCGGTGAAGAGATTTGCAAGATTTACATGAGATAATTAGAAAAATAATAAAATACAGTTTGGCTGCAAGATAATATGAGTCAATGATGAGGTATGTGGCTATTCAAAGACTAAAAGAATCTGAGTCACTTTAATAGAATTATGGTGCCTTGATAGCAAAAGAGTAGCAGGCTGTGGTTAGAGACCTGCACTTAAGCCTAGATAGCAAATTTTAGTTACAAACCAAATCCATCCAAATCGAAATCAGGCAAGACGTTGAACTAGAAAGAAGTTTTATAATTAAATTAGAAACTCTGTTTTATGCTTATGTAGTAGGCTTGAGGTCCTTACTAGAAAACCGGTGTCTTAAAATTTTTTGAGGATTGTATGTAGAAGGGGAATATGTATAGAGAGTACTCTCAGGGAAGGTAGAAGGAGGGGGCTGCAGGAATCTATTGGACTTCGATTCTCAATGCAAAAGGACTTCTATTACTTAGAGCTACAGAAAGTGAGCGAAGATGATGACGCCATTGCTAGAAATATTACAGCTGAACTAAATGACTGTATTTATCTGTGCCATACAGGGACTTCATATGAGCTGGGAAATTACACTATATGAATCCAGAAGTCTTTGCGACAATACAATTTTATTAATATTTTAATTCCATCCATCAAACTATGCTCAGATAAGTGCTACTCCTATGTACAATTTTAATCAAGTGCTAAATCGTGTAGCTGATTCCACAACAGACACTTGCTACAGGAATATTAGGGATCTCTCCATTAGAAATCTTCTATTTGTATTGGAGGACATTTTCCATGTTTTCTCCACTTGGAAAAGGAAATAATTTCTGAATTTGAACACAAATCAACCCAAAGTTAAGTTTTTAAGCATGCTATCTAGTACTTCTTTTCAAAGAAGACAGAAGTTTGAAAAATACAACTACCTCTCTTCTTTGCATTTTTATGGAAATAAGATTACACAACGGAGTTCTATGTCAACTATTTACAAATAAAATATTTCCTTTTATCCCATTTATAAGACTTCCTAATTGTTGTTGGACTTCTTAGCTTAATTCTAACATCTTCAAAATCAAATGGTTTCATTATCATTATTAAAAACAGAAATACCTATTTGTGAATTGGATAATCAAATAATGGCTTATGCGGTAATGAAGCTATTGCATTAATATAAAGTCATTAAGGCAAATTCAAATGACCCAGAGTTGCAAGCCTGAGTTTAATAAAGCAGCAGAACAAACCCATCCAGTCTAAGGCGGTTTGAATTTTCACCCAGCCGCAGACTGGGATTTCGATCCATCTATCATACAAGACTTTTGGTACCCAATCTGGCATCTTTTACATGCCACACTACAGGTAAAAGTTCCCTCCTTCTATTTCTTCTACCTTTATCTTCCTTCTGAAGGTGTTGGCTTATGTTCTGTGAATTAAGTTGTGTTGGTTTTCTTCCAGCTCATATGGTGACTTATAGAAAGAAAACAGTTGAGTTATTTGCATGACCTTTTATATTCACTTTGCATGAAAAGAAATCATGTGCTTTTCTTGTAAAAGATACTAATGCCACTCAGCAGTGTATAGGGTTAATTGTTATTTTAATGAGAATGACATGCAGCACTGGGTGAGAATATGATTTTAAAAGGTACAAGCTATAAAGGTCACGTATCAGTGGAGTGGCAAGTTTTTATAGCATATGGCCAGGAACCTGGTCCATTCTATGCTCACAATCATGTTATTCTCTGCCTAGTGCAGACCATATGCTTTGACAGCACGCTAGAATTTTTTTATTAGATAACATTGTGTTTTAAAATCTTTCCAAATAATTCAATCTTCAACTATGAGATTGTGTGATTGGAACAACCTTAACTATAGACAGTATATCAAAGATTAAGAGTTAAACTAAAAAAGTTATAATCCAATGATAGAGGTTCAGATAAGGTTTCATTAAATATCTACAGAAACATTACCATTGGGTAAGCATCATTGTTTGTGTCCTCCAAATTCCAAATAGCACTGAGTGCTATAAAGACAGTTTACAGGATTATATCACAGGTAGTGACACTTAAACGGGTGATCAGAGAAGGCTTCTCTCAAGAAAGAGCATTTGAACTAAAACTTCCAAGGTATGGAGGGACCAGAAAGGTTAAGCTCAGGCAGAGGGAACAGCAAGTGGAAGGTCCAAGAATGGAACTAAAGTGTTTTGTTGGAAAAAATGTAAACAAGGCCAGGGAGAATAGAATATAATAGAAAAGGCAGGGAGTTGCTCATCATGAGTCCTTGGAGGCCACCAGTACATGGGCTATGGAGTTGGTTTTCATTTTGAAGGAAATAGGAAGTCATTGGTGAGGTTCAGGAATGAAAGTGACATAATTCTAAGTAACTGTTGCTGTGGAGAAAGGATAGCAGTTTGGCAAGAATAGAAGCTGAGAGACCAGTTGGAAGGGTCTTGATGTTGCCTACCAGAGCAGTCATGGTGGCTGAATTGAGCATCAGTGGAGGTGAATAGAAGTAGACAGATCTGGAATAAGTTCTGTAGATAGAGTGGAAAGGACAGTGGCTGGATTGCCCAAATCAACACAGAAGTGCACTCCTTGCAAAATGAGATTCAGTAACTTTGTCAGTCTTTCAGCTCTTTTGACTTCTTGGACAAATTTCTTTTCAGAGAGAACAAGTGATTAAGAATCAACATTTCCCCTCTGTCTTCAAACGAAATACAAGCAGAGTCTTTCTAGAAAGACATGTATTTTATTCCAAGAATGAGTTTGCTTTGGGAATCTGTGTTCACAAGAACCATGATTTTGAATGTCTCACTTCCATAAATTTTAAATTAACAATTGATGAGCTTAATGGCCACTAGAATTTATACTTGAAGATCTTTGAAGAGATGCATTTTGCAGAAACTAACCTAAGAATTGACATACATTCTGCAGTAACTGATAGAATATAAAACTAAGAAGTAGTTTAGAAACTGCCAATAAGATGAAAAAGGGGCCTTTAGGGAGAGCATCTTCCCCAATATGCTACAGGCCAGGGGTTCAGAAGAGTCACCTGGATTTTCTCAGTAACCAAAAGAGATTTAGATTTGAAATCAGACTAAAAGACACCATAACCCTGAGAAAAGATTGATTGGGGCTCAGGCAATTGGTACAGAATTACTGGCTGCTTGTTCTATAAGGATAATTTCATCTGCTTTTAGGCAATAAAGGAAGAAATCAGTCTCTGCTTTCGTGATTTGCCAATCTTTCTTCTGCACAGCCTGCTTAGCCATTGTCTGGTTACAGGAGTCTGAAGCATGTGTGAAAAATCAGCCCATTGCTGGTCTTTTCTGGATAGTGACATTATCTTCTCCACACACGGGTTGTCATGGCTTCTAATAGAGCCTGTGGATAGTGGAGATAAAGGCTTTTGGGCCAAGGACCTTGTTTCTTTTAATTCTTTCCTTTTACAAATGATTAAAGATAACTTTCCCTTTTCTTTAAGAGACAGAACCCAGAGAAGTTCTAATGTGTATGTCTCATTTTTTTCCTTGTTTATTTCCCATCTTTTCCCTGAATCACAAATATCTTGTGTTATACTTCTCCTGTACTCCTCCTACCATAGTACTATTAGTAATATCATTTTCAAATCATAGATTATCAAGCCTTTCGAGAGCTTACAAATATGAAATGATGAGACTGGATGGGGGTCCATTGGAATCTCCATTTTCAAAGACTATCCCCAAAGTTGAGAGAGAGAAATAATTTCTGTGCATCCCCACTTGTCTTTTGTCTTTTACCTAAAATTCAGGGAAAGGAAAAATGTCTTTCAGGGTGAAATTCAGAACTGAACATATCAAGTAACTCAACGGATGATGCTTGCAAGAAACTGCTCTCATAAATAGCCTTGCTGGACCAGCTGTTAAGGCTTTCCTCTTGTCACCATTGTCACACAAACATATGCCTTAATTCTCTAATGATATTTCTTCAGCAATTGAGTAAGGAGCTGTCACAGAAGCATGTGATGTTGTTAAACACATGGTCTCCACCTCATTACTAGAGGACTTGACAATACTACCCTCATCTACATGGTTAGGGAGTCCGTGGGCTGAGGGGTCATATATAGGTTTAAGCTGAAAAGTAAGGGAATGGCACAAACTAGATAAAATTGATCAGCTGCACAGAGTAAATGAGAGAATGGTTATATTTCCCAAGAATGGAGACTGGTTGGCCACTCAGAACTGGAACTCATGGCCTTAGTCTCTTTGGATGCTGGTTTACTCAACCTCATAGAGGTATTTTCTCCTGATATTTATAGAGATCAATTTTCTCCTGTTATTTCTGGAGATCATCCTTCCCACAGAGATGGATGACTTGGCACAAGCTAGTTTATCTGAACTTTGGAAATGCCAGTGCCTGAACCAGAGCAAGGCCAGTGACATTCAGAATGAGCCTTGTTCAACACTGAAGGCACATGTTGGAGCCAAGTGGCCATGAGCAAAGAACTGGAGGATATGCCTACATACATATGTATACATATACATACTCACATGCACATACATACAAACATACAAGGGTATATGCAGAAACATATCAACATACACATGCAAAAGACTTTCAGCATCTGGAGCCCTTACTGAGGGCTGGAGGTCTAAGGTAGGGACACTAATAGGGACTAGAAATAGGAAATGTCATTAACCCTAACACAGTCAAGTTGACTTCACAGAGTTCAGTTGGATGATTGTGATGATATCCAAACCAAGACCTGAAACGGCTCCATAAATAGTTTATTTTCTCTGTGGAAATTTGCCACAAAGTGTGGATTTGTATGGATGGTTCCAGCCTCTGCAGGCACTGTGACATCACAATGTGTATTTCTGATTCCTCACTGTCAGTGTGACTGTCTTTGCCTCAATTTATGCTCAGCTTTGCTTCAAGTGACTGTTTCTGGAAATGAAGCTCTGTTCAGGGATTGAGGAGGGGCCTGAGATGGAGGAAGACATTCTTGGTCTCAAAATTTGGTTAGATTTCCCTTCTGTTTCCTGGTAGTAACCTGTGCCTTCCCTTGTCATAGCACTGACCTCAGATTATTATAATATGTTTCTCTCCCACTAGTCTAGAGGCTCCTGTAGGCAGAGAGTTTTCTCACATTTGCTCTCTAATAAGGCCTTACCCAGTGCCTGGCACACTGCAGGGTCTCAAAGATGACTAAATCATCACACATCATAGATACTATGTGATGCTTTGATTCAATCTGTATTCTTATTCTTAAAGATGGATTCATTGATTCACCAAATATCAATAGCACCGGCATTTATTCCTGGTGAGGCAGAAGGAAAAAGAAAAGAAAAACACAAATACTTTGATCTTGAAAGGGATATTTACAAAGATTGTGTGTGCATGTGTGTAACAATAGGAGAATAGGTTTAGATGGGGCTTAACTAATTGCTAAGCTTTTATGCATGTCTTGCTATAATAAAAGAGTATAAACTAACTTAGTCTATGTTAATTCAAATAATATGGTGCATTTTCTAGACTCTGATTTTGATTATCTCCTCCATAAGTGAGAGAGGTTCTTATAACATTTTTGTTTCTAATAACAGAACTTCATTATCTCATTATGGGGTGGAAAGTCAGTAGAATGTATTTAAGACTAACTTGAACCTTTTTAAAAGAAAGCTACATGGTTATAGATGTTGTTTGTTTGTGTTTTCCCATTTTATGCATCTTGCTCCTCCCTGGTCCCTGTGGGCAGCTGGAATAAAGGTCAGGTTGCTGTCAACGGTGAGACAGGCTGTTTCAGAAATGTTTCCAGCTGAGATCTCCCAGGAGATGTCACACCTTGACATGTGGAATAAGGTCTTCGGGAGATGCTTTTAAAATTCGTATATAAATATGCCATGTGATTATGCACATGCGGGTGTTATGTTTGTACGAGTATATGGAAGTATGCACGTGTTGTATATGTGAGAGCATACAATTGTATGCATTTTGTGTATATGTGTGTTTTGTGTATGTTCATGCGTGCTGTGTGTAGTGTCCACGTTTGTGTGGGTTGCATTCGAAGTTTGTATTGTATGTATATGCATTGCATGTATATGTGTTATCTTTAGTTGTCTATGTAGGTATCTGTGTATGTGCTATGGATGTGCGTGTGTGGCAGTTTTGTATTTTTTTCCATATATACTCAGGAAGTGAAAGAGAAAATGTGTCGTTATCTGCGGAGAATACAGCCTCAAATTAAATAGATTAAAAACAACCTTTCTTAGGCTGTCAGAGAAAATGCTGAAGGGTTTTCAAAAAGGGAAGGAAATCTCTCGGGCAACCATATCTATATTTGCATTGCTTGCTTCAGAATAAAGACAAAAAAACCAAACACATCCACGCCGCATGCTTCTGACACAGAGGCACATTTTGAAGAGTGCTGGTTGGTAGCACCTCCGTGATGTGCCTGCCTGTGACATTTTAAGATCACAAATTGCAGCTAGGAAACACTCCCTCTTTTCATATTTACACTTAAAAAACCTTTTCTTCTTAATGGTTAATTAGGTCACTAATCAAAAGAAGCTCTTAAGAGGAAAATGAAATGTTGACATTTTGCAATTATTTGCTACTGTGAATAATACATAAACATACTACTTATGGAGAAAGTGGTTTTCAACCTCCTTTTCTGCCATGAAAGCTTCTGTTGACAGCAGAATCCCTGTGTCTTGGGTCACAGACTGCCACACTACCTCTTTCCCTGCTTACGTTCACTTTGGGTCACTTATGTGTCAATATATTGTACTTTTCCAAAATACAGAATCAGTGGTTAAGAGTGTGTGTGTGTGTGTGTGTGTGTGTGTGTGAAGTATATTGTTCCTGTCTATTTCAAGTTAAATTATGAGTGTTAACATACTGGCATATCACTAATTACTTGAAGTAGAAACTCCTTTAGAAATCAATTTAATCAGAAATAGATGATATTCTAATAATTCTCATAATTCAGTTCTGTGGGAAGTACTTCCTGAGTTCTTCTTCAGTACCTGGATTGTGACAAGCACAAGGAATATGAAGATGACTAGGACACAATGTCTATCCTTAAGCAACTGAGAAGGAGATGACATACAGCACCCAGCCACATCTTAGAAGCATATATTTAAGATTTGGCTTCTCATTTTGCTTTTCCTCTGCACTTCAAATGATCTTTTCTTTCATCTCATCTCAATCACTTAATCTCATTGCCAAAACTACCACCAATAATTTCAGTCCTCCAAAATCTTGATTTTGAGCATTCTTCTACCTAGACCCAACCTTCTATCATTGCAGCTTACTCATCCCCAGGACTTGACACCAGTGTATTGTAAAGCCAGCACCCCATCCTTCTTATCATCATCTCCACCACTGGCCACCTGGATCCATCCACCATCGTCTTTTTCTTGGATTACTGTGCAGTCTCAACTCTAGCTCCCAGGACTCCAACTTCATTCTCTTGGTGTTTAACGGTATTTTAAAATATGTAAATTAGGTCATGTCAATCAACTCAATAAATGGTTATTGAATGAAAGAATGAATTTTTTAAGCCCATTCACTTGTGCTGTCTCCTCTACTCTCACGCTAGTCTAGGCTAATACCATCAGAAAACATGGTGCAGAGATCTCTGCCTCTTAATAGTTATATTGGTTTCCTAGGGCTGCTATAACAAAACACCACAAACTGAGTGGCTTAAAACAACAGAAATTTATTCTCTCAAGTTCTGGAGGCCAGAACTCTGAAATCAAGGTGTCAGCAGGGCATGTTCTCTCTGAAGCCTTCTAGGAAAAAATCCTTCCTTGACTCTTTCTAGTTTCTGGGGGATGCCAGAAATCCTGGGCATTCCTTGGCTTGTAGCTGCATGACTTCAATCTGTCCCTCTGTTGTCACATGGTCTTCCTCCTTGCATGTCTGTGTCTCCCTTTTTCTTCTTATAAGGCAGTACTTATTAGATTTAATGGACCACACTTATCCAGTGTAACTTCTTCTTAACTAAACTAATTACACCTGCAAAGACTCTATTTCCAAATAAAGTCACATTATGAACTTCCAAGTGGACGTGAATTTTGCAGGGACATTATTCAACTCACTACAGTAATGATTGAGTTCTAAGGAAGACAAAGACATTCACAAACATGAACTCATTCAAACTCCCAAAGACTGGGTATTCTTATTTTTTAAAGCGGTATTGCATTTGCCCTTCTTCCTTGCTGAGTGGTCATGAAAATTCAGATGAAGCATTTTGGTGGAGAATGGTTGCACCCTACAAGGGTTTATGCATATGTATAGAAAGCCTATTGAGATATATAATTTTTAGAATATACTCTTATGCATAAGTACAAAGTGAAATGTCATATTCCTATATATAAAATTTGAGTGTAACTCATTATCCTAAATTGCACATTCAATTTATAGTACATTTTCAAATATATATTAATTAATTATCGGAGTTTTATAGATTATCTCTTATACTCCCCCATTTTAGAGATTGGCCAACTGATCCTGGAGAAATTAAGTTACATGTCCAAATTTATCTAGCTCATTGGTTGCGGAATGAGAACACACTTCTTCTTTGTCCAAGTGAAATAAGCAGCCACCATAGGAAGTCAAATGATCTGACTGGCTCATGACATTCGGTTTCCTCCTTGCAGACATTCTGCTGGGAATGATGTCTTTATTACAGGAGGAAGCAGGTAGACACTGGAGTCAAAAAGGCTGATTTGAATTCATCTGAGATATTGACTAGTAACTTAATACTGCTCATGTTTCTTAATCTCGTTCAGGTTTGGTTTCCTCAGCTGTAAAGTGAGAACAACAATATTTATTCATAGAGTTAATGTAAATATTACTTGTTTAAAGTGAATGAGTCACATTTATCAATTATACATGCATACATTGACTAAAGGAGATTAACTATACATATGTACATACACACACATGGGATACCGTGGCAAAAAGGAGATGATGACTCAATAAAGGAGATGAGGATGATTATACAGCCCAAATAATGGGGAAATGATGTTTTAGAGAAGTGAGGGTAGCACATGGTTTCTCAAGAGATTAATGGAAAAAACTGTAATTTGACCCTGCTGTGTCCTTTGCTGATGTCATCTTATAAAATTTTCTCATCAAATAATAAACAATTTATAAATAATAATTAATGATAATAATAAATAATATAAATAAATAAATAAAAAATAAAACTGTGATAATAAGGATCACAGTTTTACAGATGAGAAAATTAAAGATCCAAAAATTTAAGTAAGGGGCCAGCTTGAGGGCATCATGCTGAAGTTGGCATGCTCTGCTTCAGTGGCCCAGGGTTCGCAGGTTCGATTCCAGCCAAGGACCTATGTACCCCTCATCAAGCCAAACTGTAGTGGCATCCCACATACAAAATAGAGGAGAATGGGCACATATGTTAGCTCAGCAACAATCTTCCTCTAGCAAAAAGATGTTAGCTTAAGGCCAATCTTCCTCATCCAAAAAAAGAAAAAAATTAAGTAAGTTATCCAAAGACATCAACTTAATACTATGTGCTAAAGATGGATTTCAAATAGATGTCTGTCTAAGGACAAAGGCTGGGATCTGTCTTAGAGCCGATGTATGCAGGCTGCAAAATATCTAGAGACGTAGGAACTAGAATCGGAATATTAACCAGAGCAGTTATTTAGAAAATCCTATTAACACCTAGGCACTGAAGGATGAGTCAGTAGACACATGCTTCTGCACTTGGCAGTTTGCAGACACCTTCCAAGCTCAGATTCTGCCTCCGCTCTGCCTCCTGCATGACTGCTTGATTAACGAGCTTCCATTCATAAAGCTTTCAGTTAAAGTATGTACACCATGGCTGTAAGTGGTAAGTCCTACCATTGTTTGGACTGGCATTGAGACATGCAGGCAAAAATCTCTACCCCTGTGGCTAAGGAAATGGAGGAATAACATAATCAAATCTGTGAATTCATACTCTGCAAGTCTGTAGGTTTATCGGAGGGGGCCACTTTGAGTAGAAGTCAGTTGGATTCCCAGCTAGATGATATGCGTTCCAGCTTCCTATGTTTATTAAGTATTTTCAAGATTATATCTTAACCTAATCCTTTCAGGGTCTCTGGAATTCATTCTGGGTTTTCTCACAGATGAATGAAACACAGCAGAAGTTAAAGAAAATGCCAGTGTCTTGTTTCTTTCTGAATATTTTTGATTTGGGGCAGGATGTAGGTAAGAAGAATAAACTTAAAGTATCTTTGAGAGATACAGAGAAAAAGATATAAAAATGTAGGCATAACTTTTCGCACGTGAGCCTCAGTGAAGAACTTACAAAGGCATGTTATCTATTCACCAGGCTCCCAGCATCTCGGTGTAGAGAGCTAAGGGTGCACCTCTGTTTTTATCTACCTACCTCTCTCTCTGAAATTTCCAAGATTATGTTCACACAACTCTATGATAACGAATTGACTTTTTTTAAAGTTTTAGTCAATGGTTTTTGTTTTTTGTAGAGTCCTAAGCAACTTTGATTTTTTTGAAATAACTTTTCATTTTAAAGTACAATAGACACAGTCTAAATAAAAGTTGGCTTACTGGTCCCTTCTAGGTTTATAATTCTGTAAGTGAATATTTTTAATTATTCAGGAGTTTTCAATAACCCCGAGACCTGTGCACTACATATAGTTTCCAAAGAAACAGTTAGAAGTACTTTTGCAAAATATAGTATGCTAGCTGGTAAGGCTAGTCTTACAATTTGCCCATTCATTCATTCATTCATTCATTTAACAAATGTTTATGGAGCAATTATTATACACGAGAGGTGGTGGTAGGATTAGTGGGTCTGCAAGAGGTAAAAATCCACAGAAGACTCAGCCTTGACTATAAGAGTTTCTTTTGATCTGTATGGTAACATGCTGATATGTTCTCACTTCATTGTCTCACAGGCTGCCTATTACAGGTGCCCCATAAATAAGGCTCACAAAATATACACTTAAGGAAGTTTAAAGGATTCACTAAATTATGTTGTGGTTTGATATTTTAGTCCTCACGTTTCTTTTATACCACCTGTCTCCGTGTCTGAAATGCCACCATAAGCGAACATTATTTCTTTAACATTAGAGGGAATTTGGCCCGCAAGATAATTTTCAGTTAAAGAGCAAACACCTTCTTGATAAAATAGTATAAGCAAGGACTAAACTCCTTCACCACACCAAACCCTGGATATGAACACCAAAACATATGCAGTCTCTGAGAATATATTTATAGACTTGTCAAAAACATACAATACTTAGTATCTACAAAGGGAAGAAAAGTAATACAGTGGAGCAGCCTATTGGACTCCACGTTAATCAAGTAATCAAAGACAGCATCATCAGTAATGGGACAAATCCCCAGCTCATGTGGAAGGATACGATGCGACGGGCCCAGCAGGTGAGTCTATCAGTGAGAGTCTTACCAAAGATACATAATCTCAATCTAATCATAAGGAAACCCCAGAAAAATCCAAACTGATAGTCATTCTGCACAATAACTGGCCAGTTATCTTCAAAAGTTTCAAGATCATGAAAGTCAAGGAAAGGCTTTCATGGAGCCATTTCAGACTGAAAGTAGGTAAAGAGACATGGCCCCTAAATGGAATGTAGTCATCAATAATAATCAATATAGCAATGGCAATTTTTTGGTTTTTATGGTTGTGTTATGATTATATAGGGGATGGGCTGGCAAACTTTTAGGCTTTACGAGTCATATGGTCTCTGTTACAACTTCTCAACTCTGCCATTGTAGGACAGAAACAATTATACACAATATGTAAACAAATAAGTGTGGCCATGTGCCAATGACACTTTGTCCTCCAAAACAGGCAGCAGGTGAGATTTGGCCCATGAGCCACAGTTCGCTGACTCCTGATTTCCTCACAGTTAATAAACAAGAAATCTTCCAGGGCTGTTGGGCCATTGAATCTACAACCTACTATTAAGTGATCGAGGAAAAGAAAAGATTTGGCACTGTGTTTGCAACAATTTGACATTGTTTCAAAATAAAAATACATATATACAAAAATGTGCTTTATCTCAAACATATTAGACATTAAGATGACAAACCTTAGAAAGCTTATGCATCCACTGATTGAACATGTCGCTCTAGTAGCGATAACGTTAACGATAACGTTAATGTCAAAGTTGACCATAGTTAGTTTAAATTAAAATGTTTCATATAATTTGAGAGTAGAGCACTGAAATATTTCCAAATGAACACACTTCAAAATATACAACATTAAATACACATAGAATACTAAGTTTTAATCAATTAAACAGTTTAAGTAGACATGTGAATATTTCAGCTATAGCCCTAAATGTTATATTTGATTATTCACGTTGGGCCAAATTTTTTATTTGATTTTTTTCATTGAGAAAACAAGGAATTATGATTATATTCATGTTTGTCTAATATCAGTGTACATGGTGTTTCCCATTCTGCTTTCTGTAGAGTTTTAGTTTTAGAGTTTTAGGTAATCTGGTAGAGCAGAAAAGTCAAGTTTTGTGACTTTGAGGAACTTAGCTAATAACTCTGAGTTCCAGTTTCCTCCACTATAAAATTAAACTATAATATAAATGCAAACAAATGTCACTTTTTCCCTGGCATATGGTATATGCTCAACTAACATTAGCTTCCTTCTACCTCTTTCTCTTACATTATTTAAACTTAATTGTATGCACTCTATTAGCATCAATACCATAAAAATGTTATAGATTTTTGAAGGTAGGAACTTTTTACGTTTCTTCCTAGCAACCCACATGGTAAAAAGTACAGAGACAACATCAGAGTGGTCAATTGGTAAATATTTGTTTACAAACTGACTTAGTGAAATTCTCTCTGATTTTTCTTTCATTATTCCTTTCAAGAGGTGTTCCCTTTTTATTCCATCCTGCATATCTGACCACTTCAGAGAAGTGCTATGTAGGCAGATTAGATTTCTGTTATTTCAATAAGTTAACTTTGTTTTAGTTCTATTATGACCTAGGTCATAGTCTAGGGCATAATAATAAAATCACAATCTCTTCTTAGGAATGTGTCTTTGCCAAAATCCATGCCAGCCTGCCCACAGCATCACACATACAATATGGTTTGATATATAGCTATTTCAAATGAAAATAAAACACAATCCAATGTGATAAACCAGAGACACAGACACGCACACACACAGTGGAAAAAACCTTGCTCATTGAAAGACATTTCTATAAATTATGTAGCCTACTACCTCGTAGTCAAAGTGTAATTGGGCCCTTAATTCTGTTCCTTACTCCAGAACATTGTCTATTCTGTTGAAATAATGGAGCCACTTCTATTGGGAAGATTTTCTTAAAGGAGAACATCTGATCACTCAAATTTATTTCATTAAGCTACAGTAGCAATGGCCTTCTATAGCCATAAAGATTAATTGATTGACATTTTCATTAAAATTATTAGCTTTTAAAGGAGCTATATGAGGTGCTGATGGCATTTCCCAGTGTGAGTGCCCCCAAAATACAGCACCATTTAAAAAATTAATTTAGCAAATCCTTTAGCTAATTGTATATCTATTATGTGGTCAAATATGGAGATCCAACGAGTTCTGCATAGAAATTATAGCTACCTTTAAGGAGCATGTGGGCCACCAGGGGAGGTAGCACATATACAACTGACAGACAAAATCATCTACAACACGAAGTCATCCATGATCAGGGTCTTAAGAATGGCAGAGAATGTTCAAGGCTTTCAGAGGATGGAGACGATCTTGTTTACTGGGGTCATCAGAAAAGCTTCAGGGAGGAGGGGTCCTCTGAGTAGGAATGAGGAGCAGAAGTAGGAGTTCAAAAAAGCAGTGTCAAGAACAATGGGCCCCGTGGGTCTGTAGGTCTGTATTTATACTGGTTTCCTGCCATTAACTTGTTTGATTTCCTTTGAACATGGGGATTATACAAGAGACTTCGCCCATATTCTTGAAAGTGTAGACCTGAGCTTTGGAAGATGTCTTTTATCAAAGCAAAGACGCTAATTTTTCATCCTCCAATACAATGTTAGAAATAATCCTGTGTGAGTGATTCCAAGTATATACATTCAAGTCTGTGTAGCTCTAGGCAAAAATACTCTGGATAAAATTCTAAAATTTTTTTTCTAGGTGGCAACACAAGCGCATATATATATATATATATATATACACACACACACACACACACACACACATATACATATATTTGTAATTCCCTTTTGCCTTTTCTGGGAGATTTGGGAGTAATTCAAGTAATACCCATCCTTGCATGCTTTCACAGTCCTCTCTATCTCTCCCTCCTCTGTCTCTCTGTCTCTCTCTCCACTTCTTGGATAGTGAGCTTTTCCCTCCTACTGTGTTCCCACTCTTAATGAGGGGAAGAGCAAACCCTCCTCTATGTGAGCCAGAAACACAATCCTCATCCGACATTCCTGGCTTGACAACACCTTTGACATCCAATCAGTCAGGAAGTCCTCTCAGTTCTACCTTTTCAGTATCTCCAAATTCCCTTCATTTTTCTCCCTTCTTGGTCACCACTATGTTCATCAGACCATCCCCATTTCTTTTTCAGATTGTGAGGTATTTCCTCTAACTGGCCTCTGTGCTTCCAGGCTCACTTACTTCTAAATCATCTCATATATTTGGATGAGGACAATACTTGTATACTGGTAAAATATTTCTAAAGCTCGTCATGGACCACAGACTTCGGGATAACTTTCAAAATCCCTGATATGATGTGGGCAGCTCCTCATTGTCTAGTCCTACTTAATTTGCACCACTCTCCTCCTTGCACATTGTACTCTAATCTTACTGAAGTACCTTTTTTTCCTCTCAGTCTGTTTCTTTCCTTTGGCCTTTGTCCATGCTGATTCCTCTGCTGGAATAACCAGCAGTCCTCCAGACCTCTGAGCATTGGTCTTCTTTTCCAGAAATCCTCCTCTATCTTTCCTTCCTTGTTGGGTCCTATTCCCCTTCTCTGAGGTCCTTTGGAGTCCCTGCTGTATTTCTATCAGATCACTAACTACTGTGTACTCTAATTGCCTATTTGTGTCTTTGTTTTCTTAAAAGAACTTAAAAGCTCCTTAAGGGAAGTAATTAGGCCTTTTAATTTTTTTAACCTGAATAAATGGGTCTGTGCAGAAAGTCTCTGAGACTCTCATAGAGCTTGATACATATAAGGTACTCAGGAAATGTTTGGAGGAGGAGAAACTAGTATTTTAATCAACGTTCTCAAACCAGAAGGATTCCAATGCTACATGTTCTCATAACATGAATTCTGATTTAAAAGAGAAAATTTAGGAATTTTCTGGGTTTTTTCTTTTTTCTGTGTGAGGAAGATTAACCCTGAGCTAATACCTATTGATAATCTTCCTCTTTTTTTGCTGGAGGAAGATTGTCCCTGAGCTAACATCTGCACCAACTTCCTCTGTTTCGTATGCGGGATGCCACCACAGCGTGCCTTGATGTGTGGTGTGTGGGTCCACACGCAGGATCCGAACCTGAAAACCCTGGGCCACCAAAGTGGAGCACGGGAACTTAACCACTACACCATCAGGCTGGCCCCAGGAATTTTCGGTACCAAATTTCACCTGATCATATTTTATTGCAATTTTGTATGCATGAGTATTTAATGATCCCCAAATACACTCTGAGTGGCTCCTCCCGGGATAAAAGTTCTATCAAACTGGGACAATTCATGTTCGTTAAATGTGTTAAATGAGTAGCAACTCAGTGTACAATGCAAAAACAGAATTCTATTGATTTTTATGTCATTTTTCTGTTGCATTTATTTTTTTGGCTTTGATGAGAAAAAACTAGCTAACTATTTGTACAAACTTAACCTATAGTGTTAAATCCACAGGCCAATTTAGGATAAGGTAAACACTGAGTTAAGGCATGCTACAGTTTGGAATGAAGTCAAGAACTGATGCCATCTCATTCAGTCATCTAAATAATTTTAGATGCGCAATCTGCGTGACGGTCTAAGGAGAACACATCTCTATCTCCTCAGGGCAGAGAATATAGACATAGGGCTTCCAAGTATACAAACAAAAGTGAGCAGGCCTGTGTCCACCAGGGGTAACTAGAGAAATCTAAGACTCTGGACATCTCTCCTTGAAAAAAGGGTAAAAAGCTAATCACAAAAAGTGTTGGGTTTGAGTCTCAGATTCAGCACTTACTAACCCTTTCACATTCATGAACCTCAGTCTGGGAATCATGAAAAGATGTAAATTTCATGGACTTCAGTTAAACAAAAGAGATAGTGTATAGGAAAACACATTTTTAAGCATTAAAATGTTATAAATGTATTATAATTGTATTCTATAATGTAATAATATGCCGATCTAAAAACATCCCTAGTGGAATAGTTCTTGAAGCTGCTTGTTTGTTTTTCCAATATATGAGACATATTTATATTTCCTATTTACTTGAGGACAGAACTAGCAGCTATCAATTGCTGGAAAGTATACTGGACCACGATTTAGGTGTTTTGAATTCTGTTATAACCATTGGCACACAACTATGTGACTTTGGTCGAGTCATTCAACCTCTCTAAGATTATGTTCCTAAGTGTCTAATAAGGATTCCCTCCAGCTCTAATATTCTACAAACCTGTATGATTATTTCTGAGTGAGTGCACTACCCTTTTTTCTTTTGTTATCTGTTCAGTTCTAAGGCAAATCTAATCCAGGAAGTCATTTAGTCAGAGTAAAAAACTGAGATTCAGGGAGAGGAAGTAGCAAAATGGACTGTTTTTCCTAAATAGAAATTATAAAATTATGGGTCACCAAAAATTAGTTTCTACTCCACATCTCTCAAACACATGAAAGCACTCACCACCAGAAGAGTTGCAACAGCTTGGCAGTGACAGCTGTCCTGGGGGGCAAAAAGAACCCAGAGAAATGAGTCATTCTTAATGATTTTTGACAATAAAGTTTTAGTTCAAAATATAGCTAGTATCAAAAGTTTAGAAATAGTCAAAGTAAAGCCAATGAATCACTGAAGTAGTAATTAGTAAAAGTTTATTGTGCACACACCAAAAAGACAGTTAGCAAACCAGGATCGCTCAAACCAAAACATGGAATGAGGCTCAGGGGTATAGTGTTATAAAGCAGCTTACACAGTGAGAACACAGGGACTGTTTATTCTTCACAGTGATTGGATATAATATTAGAATTTTCTTAAACGACATGAATTGATAGTGGTTACCTCATAATTTTGCGAAACTCAGTTTTTGCTGATGATTTCCAGAGGTCTAAGCAAGAAATGACCCAGGTCAAACTAGCCTTGCAAAATAAGCTAAATTAAGCCTATTTTGTATGACTAAACTGGTTTTGTCTGCTCAGGAAATTTTCAAGGCTGATCTCTGTTTGTCTTTTATTTTAACGCTAGACATGGTGAATGAGGAAATTTTGCCTTGATCGGGAAGTTTCCTGTTGCCTAGAAAAAGGGATATATGGAACTCCACTAACACCAGTTAGTCCAAAACCAAACAAACTTTCTCATTTGATATTAAAAGCTACTTAGTGAACAACACCATCAAAAACCCCATGAAGACTAGTTTGTTGTTAATGTGTTTTCAAGTCAGCTCTGACTCCTGGCGACCCTGTGAATGAATGATGTCCGCAATGTCTTGTCCTCAACAGCCCTATGCAGCTTCTGTAGACTTCTGCCTATGGCTTCCTTTTTGGAGTCAACCCCTCTCATATTTGGTCTTCCTCTTTTCCTGCTGCCTTCTGCTTTTCCCAGCATTATTATCTTTTCCAGAGAATCCTGCCTTCTCATGATATGCCCAGAGCTGGACAGCCTCAGTTTTATCATTTTTGCCTTCAGCGATAGTTCAAGATTGATTTGATCTAGCACCCAACGTTTGTCTTTCTGGCAGTCCCGGGTATCCGTAAAGCTCTCCTTCAACATCATATTTCAAATGAATCATTTCTTTTTCCTGTCAGCCTTCTTCATTGTCCAACTTTCACATCACTATATAATAATTTGGAATACGGGGGTTTGATAATCTTGGCTTTAGTCTCTAAAGACACTTCCTTACACTTGATGATCTTACTAAACAATTCATATATCACATGTCCCATAAGCACAAGGTACTGGGTGTAGCGTAAAGAGCTCTGAGATAACTTCTTCTCTCAGCAAGTTTATAATGTAGGTGAGAAGAGAGAGATGCACATAGATACTCTGAATCAGATAGGAGGGCCATGAGTTCTTTCATCCTCACTTGGCTTGATCCTGCAAGTGGCCATATCTCTGACCAGGATATGATAGACGTACAGCTGGCAGGTCTTGAATATTCCAGAGTTGTCTCACTCCTTCACCCCCTGCAAGTGTGTGTGCAGCCAAACTGAGCTCACTTGGCTACCAAAGAGCCCCTGTGGAATCCTCTACCTGTTGCAGCTTGGGTCTGCCTGTGCCTTATTTTCATATGCTCAGGATTCCTGCTGTTGGGCAAGAGGCTGGGTTGAGAGAAGAAGAGAGAGCTGGAGGAAAGAAGAGAAATGGGTCCTGATTATCTACTTGTTGCCCTTTTCTTTGACATTGTCTTGTTTCCCTGACCACAGCTTTGTTCTGCCGGATATGTTTCATTTTCCGCATGACTTCCTTTGGATGGGCATTTCAAGCTGTGATTTCCAAGTTTGATCTCCCATTGTAGACCCTGTTAGCACTGAAAAAGACACTTTAAAGTTCAAAGTGAGTTAGAATGAGCAATGTCTTAAAAGTTCGTCTCTTTCTGATCCTTCTCTGCTGTTGGCTGCTTCAAAGAATGTCAAATTATTGTACATTGTATAGCAAATATCTCCAATGGGCATTCTTTAAAAATGCACTCAGGAAATCAGTCTTCCAGCTCAGAGGTTTGATGGTGAAATCTCTTGTTGTTGATGTGAAAAACTGGTTCTGTGAGCAGAACTTCAGCAGCACACATTTCTCCCAAATGACTCTCAGCTCATTGTTCTTGTCCTCGAATAGCGACTGAGGTGATCTGATTGTTTCCAGATTATTTGAAGTAACAATTGGATTGCTTTATCCAGAGGCACTGTGTTCCCTACCACCCCCAGACACCAAAATGCCTCAAAGACGCTTTTGTCTATCCTTCCTATTCAATCCTAGGCATGTCTTTAAAGCAAATGAAACAATTAAATTTTCTTTAACAAAGCATCCATAGTCACCAGCTCTTACTCTTCCAGAATTCTAACCACAAACCATTCCTGAGGGAGTAGGCAGTTTCTCTGAATCTGAGCTAAATAGATAAGTGTTAAATTCCTAGATAAATATTTTCGTATAATTTAGTAAATAATGCTTTTCTACTTTTTTGGGCTCCAATAACCACACTTAAGAGAGTTTTGAAAACACACGCAAAAAGGAAAGTGCTTGATTAACTCTCTAAGATTAAAAAGCTACTTTGTTTTATAACTTGCATTGCATTAAGTATTTAAATAAAGTCTGCTGCATTGGATTTAATTTATAACCAACTTAAACATTCAACATCATATTATGATTTGGGCGTAAAGTTAAGTTTCTTAATTGGACAAAGGAACTATTTCACGAATGCTGATATTTCAAGCTGATATAAGCAAAAGAAACAAATAAAAAAGCAAAATAAAAAAATATGCCTAAAGTAGATATGCAGAGAAACTTCATTACTGTGTACCTAACATATGGTTACACAGACACTGACGAGGCTGAAATTGATCATTGCAATAGCTAACTATAAGGTTGTATATTTTTGAATGCAGTTAAAATAAATAAATATTGCTAAAGTGAAGGGAAAATAGGTGCTTCCTCAAAAGTGAATTGTTTCAAGTATTTAGAAAATCATTAATACCTTTATTTTGGAAAGTTGGTACCAGTAAAGTATTAGTTGTAAATATTTATCTACCCTTAAAGTAGCTTCCTCAAGTACTTCTTGGTCAAGATGAGGCAAACTGACTCATGGGAAAATTAGTACAACGTGCCGTGGTGATCTAAGCAAATTATTTAGTTATTTTTATTTAGTCCCAATTATAAAAGCACATTAAACAATAGTTGAGAATATTAAGTGTTCCACTATTGTTTTGCAGAAATTAACTGCTTTTGTTGTTTGTTTGGTTTTTTAAAATGTTTTATTGTTACATTAATAGTACATTGTTCAAAATCCTGTCTGGTTTTTTTTTCCCCCAGACTAAACTGCACCCAGGCAATAAGTTTTGTAAATCCCAGGTAAACTTTACAACCCCATTTCAATGTTTGTGCTGAGGAAATGCACTCTCATTTTAATATTTTCTTTAATAAAACATTACTCATTGTTTTTTCTTTCTGTGGACTTATTTGCAAGTGAATGAAAAAGTTTCCCTTCCTCCTAGGAGGTATAAAAAAGTACAAAATCCCCTTTCCATCTCCCAGGTCTAATTATATTTAGAATTCCTTCATCCCATGGGAATAGTCACACGTTTTTGTATTTCTGAATCACAGGAACAAAAAAGATGCTTCGCAAGAATGGAGATCATCAAAATAACATTTATTTATAGGTATGATTGAAATAATACTGTTGGATTATCTGCAGGGAGATGGAAGTTGGTGCTTCTGGTGAAAGATGCTGATTCCAGTCTAGGAGAAAATTAGGTTCTCAGAGCCTGAAAGGGCAGAGGAGCGGTAGATTCTGTGACTGACCGTGATGCTCATGCAGAATACAATAAGTGCCAAATCAAAACAGAGGCTGGGCATAGAAGCTTGGGCACTGAGCATTAAGCATCATGGCCTTGGGAGCCTCAGTGAAAGAGGTGGATGCCTTTACTTTCTAATGGACCATGGGGGCCAGAAGAAAAGAGAAAAAAATAAATTTATGCTAATTGGGGGTCTCAGAACTCGATATGATTTCATTCAAAATGATAAAGGAAGCGACATTTCTTCCATTCTGTGCATAGTGATGAAAAACACAGCTGTTATAAAAATATTGTAAAATAAGAACCTGAAATACAAAAGTTTTCTTAGTTAGAAAATATACGCCAATAGCTTGTCCAAGACTCTTAAGTTATTATAACGTTTCTATTGATTTATTAAGGATGAGAGTAGTCCATGGAAAGTATTACAGTTTTGCAATAGAGTTTTTTAAATGCTGTCTTGACCTAGTTTTGAGGCTGTGGTTAGAAGATGGTTAGTTCCCCTTCTTGAGTAACCCATTAAATCTACACCACCAACCACCTCCCATGTTGGGTTCTCACACTCTGGGACACTATACACCCACCCTAATCACCCCAAGGCCAGGTATCTGACAACCTGGACAGCCCCTGTGCCCCAGAACCTGCTAAAAATACTCGCCTTGCCAATTCTAAACCTGCTGAGCCTGACTCACCATTACTTCCCATGGAAATCACAAAGAAGGTGCTTCTTCACAGTCCTCCTCCTCCCTTTGCTTCATGAATGACCCGAGTGCTTCTCCTGAGTGGCTCTGGGTGACTATGGTCTCCCGAGGGAACTCTGAGTAACAAACCTGTAAAACTCTTTCTTTCTCTCTGTCTCACTTGATGTGCATCTGGCTTTATTATACCTCACCCAAGGTATTATGGTTACAACAATTTTCTCGTGCACTGTCACATTCACCACCAAAGTACATTTCCATGTGCATCTGAGGTTGGAAAGTGGAGTCAATGGTCTTTTTGTTGTATCCCAGTGTAGCTTCCAAATGATTAGTTCTTATAAAAAATCCTTGCCTTTTGAAGCTCTTGCCATTTGAGTTGACCATCCTCCATCTTACCTTATGTAATGAAGACACTGAATCCAGTTGTGCTCCTGATTCTGTTTTCCACCCCATGTCCTGCCATTATCCTGAGAGACTTCAACACCTATTTGTCTATTTATTCCACACACTGGCTTCATGTTTGTTCTTTGACTTGCTTGTGTCTATTGATTTTCACCTTTATTCATCTTCAATCCTTTGGTCTCACATACACACTGTCAGGTGCTCCACTTTCAAAATCAGTTCTGAAGGTCAGAAGTCTAAACTCTGTATCATTGGACTAAAGTCAAGGTGTCAACAGGGTTAGTTCCTTCTAAAAGATCTAAAAGAGAATCTCTTTCCTTGCCTTTACCAGCTTCTAAAGACCACCTGATTCCTTGGTTGTGGTCCTTTCCTGAACCTTCAAAGTCAATAGTATAGCATTGTCAAATTCCGTCATTGACTCTGCTTCTCTTGTCGTATTGCCTTTTCTTTGACTTATCTTTTTTTTATATTTTATTATTTTTTTAATTCCAGTAACATTGGATTATAACAACATATAGCTTTCAGATGTGTATCATAATATGTTTTGAATTCTGTGTAGACTACATCATATAACTTAGCTTTAAAATAATTTAACTTGAGGGCTCCAGTTCTGAGGAAATTGGAGCAATCAGACCATGTATGGTCTCTCCTACTGAGTACAACTCTCAATCTAGATTGACTTCATGAAGCAGATATCTGAAGATTTGTAAAGTAACTGATAGTAGGTCAGTTGGGGAAGGAAACTGGAATTCAAAGTTCCACTGAACTGGGAGTGAGTGACCGGTGTCACTCCATGTGCTCTCACAGGTAGCCTGAAACCCAGAAGTATGTGATAGGTGTGGACACCAAGAATTTCAAAATAAATGCGTTTGGCCTGAGAAATTGAAAAATGGTTCCAAAAGGTAAAGAAAGTGAGAAAGGAAGGGCAGAGGAAGAATTACCTGTTTAGCATTATTTTATTGTTATTATTTTTAGTGTTAATGTTAATTTTTCTTAGCAATGGCAGTGACAGCCAGTCAGGCATCTATAACTCAGAGGAAAGAGAAATGTTCTTTCTGATGAGAGGAACTGTTGTACCAGAGTGCAGATCAAATTCTCTCTTTTTTTTCTCCCTCTGTCAACTTAGCATTTGGACCTGGATGCAGATATATTCTCTGGAAATATACGGCAAAGCAAGGAAATTAAGTCCCCAATTTCTGTCTGGAGAGCTGAGAAGAGGATACCCAAGGAGATAGAAAATTTCAGGGAGAATGCAGTGAAGAGGAAGATCCAGAAAAAGATCCCATAATGTTGCATATATACAAATGGATTAATCTCTGACTTGTTCATGCATGAATTTGACTGTAAACAGCATACCACAGTCTTTGAGAACTGAGGTACAGGGTATATCTCTGTCCACGTCTCAGGTTGGCCACTGGGTTGTGCATCACATCGATCTGATCAGAACAATAATGCAAATGCTTAAAAAAAAAACTGAGCTGGCATTGGAACCAAGCTTATAAAACTCATGAAGACTCAGAAATTGCATCTTGAATGTAACATGGCCAAAAGCATGTTAAAACAAAGCGAATTAAATCAAAACAACAACATTCATCATAGGATTAAAAGAAGACCCAGACTATAACTATAAGTGCCAAAATGTTTAATAAGCCATTATATTACTTGACGTACAAAGAATGAGGAAAATCTCAACTCACAAGAGAAAAGATAAGTGACAGATACCAATCTAGCAATGACAAGGATGCAGAAATTATCAGAAAAAGACTTTAAAGCAGGTAGTGTAACCATGCTCCAGGACGTAAGGATAGACAAACAAACAGAAAGGCAGTGTCAGCAAAGAAATAGAGGATATAAAGAAGAACCAAATGGAAATTCTAGAACTAAAAAATAGAAGAAAGAAAAGAAAATTCCCTAGATGGGCTCAATAAAATAATGGAGATGACAGAAGAAAGAGTCAATGAACTTCAAGGTATATGAATAAAAATTATCCAATCTGGGAGCTGGCCCTGTGGCTGAATGGTAAGTTCACATACTCTGCTTTGGCATCTCAGGCTTTTGCCAGTTTGGATACTGGGCATGAACCTAGCACCACTCATCAAGCCATGCTGAGACCACATAGCACAACCAGAAGGACCTACAACTAGAATACACAACTTTGTACTGGGAGGCTTTGGGAATAAGAAGAAGTGGGAAAAATAAGGAAGATTGGCAACAGATGTTAGCTCAGGTGTCAATCTTTTAAAAAAAATTATCTAATCTAACAACAAGAGAGAAAAGTAAAAAAAGTGCACAGAGCCTCAGTGACCTGTTGGACAACAACAAAAGGTCTACTATTCCATGCCAGTGAAGTCCCAGAAGGAGAGGTGAAAGAGCATGAAGAATAAAACATATTTGAAGAAAGAATGACTGACAACTTCCCAAATTTGATGAGAGACATAAACAGATTCAAAATGCTCATTAAATTCAAAACAGGGTAAACTCAAAGAAATCCATGCCCAGACACATCAGAATCAAATTTCTGAAAACTAAAGACAAAAAGGGAAGTCCTACAGGGAGCCAGAGAAGAATAACATTTCATAGAGGGAGCAATGATTCAAATAACTGTGGGCTTCTCATCGGAAACTGTAGATTCCATAAGAAATGGAAGAAAATTAATAAAGCAGTGAAATAGGATTATCAACTAGTATTCTATATCCAGGAAAAGTGTCCTTTAGGAACAAAGGTGAAATAAAAATATTTTCAGATGAAAGAAAACCAAGAAAATTAATATTCACCAGATATGCTCTACAAGATATGCTAAAGCCTTTTCAGATGGAAGGAAAATGATCCAGAAGAATACTTGAAACATTAGAAAAAGAAGAACGACAGCACAAATCAGAGCTCTCTGAATAATTATATTAGAGTATTGTTCGCCTCTTAAGTTCTTTAAATTGATGATTGAAAGAAAAATATATAGCATTACTTGAGCATGTTTTAATGTAAGTGGATACAACATAAACAACAAAAAAGACATGAAGAAGGCAATATAGAGGGAAGTAGAGGATAGTAAGCTTCCTACATTTCATTTGAAGTGGTTAAATGTTAATTGTAAACATACTCTAAATGTTAAGTTTACATATTGTAATCCTGAGCAATCATTAAAACACTATACAAAGAGATGTAGCAAAAATCTTAATAACTTCATTAAAAAAGACTACTAAAAATATTCAAATTATCCCAATAAGCAAAAAAACAGGGAAATAAAATAATTAACAAAAAAGAGAAAATGAACAGAAAACAAATAATAAAATGGTAGTCCTAAATACAAACAAATCAATAATAATATTAATATAGATGATCCAGCCACATAAATTTTAAAAACTGAGATTATCAGAATAGATTTTTTGAAAGACCCAGGTATGTGCTATCTACATTTAGCCACTTTAAATACAATTATATTGGTAGGTTAAAAGTAGAGATGGAAATTAATATACCATGCAAACTCTAATCAAAAGAAAATTGAGTGACGCTATTAATATAAGACAGAGCCTCATCATAGAGGCTCTGTCTCATCAGAGCAAAGAAAATTACCAAGGATAACGAGGGATGTTACGTAAAGACAAAAGAGTCAGAAGTTTTAGCAATCTAAAACGTGTGGACACCAAACAACAGAGCTTCAAAATGCATGAAGGAAAACACAGATAGAACTGAAAAGAGAAATAGAATCATCCACATTTACACTTTGAGATTTCAACATCCTTTTGTCAACAATTATTAAAACTACTAGACAAGAAAATCGGCAAGGATATCGAAACATTAAACAACACTTCCAACAAATGGTATCCAACTGACATTTATAGAACACTCTACCCAACAATAGCAAAATAATGTATCCTTTCCAAGTCCCCAAAGAACATTGAACAAAATAGTCAATATCCTAGTGTCATAAAATAAACCTCAACAAAATTAAAATAATTGAAATCATAAATCATAAAGTATGTTCTCTGATATAGTGGAATTAAGTTAGACACTGATAATATAAAGATAATTGGAAAATCTCCAAACACATGGAAACTAAACAACACACTTTGAAATAATCTATGGTTCAAAACAAGAAGTCTTGAGCCAGCCCTGATGGTCTAATGGATAAAGTTTGGCGCTCTCACCACTTTGACGGCCAGAGTTCAATTCCCAGTCACCAAACCACACAACCTGCCTGTCAGTTGCCATGCTACGGCAGTGGCTTACACAGAACTAGAAGGACTTACAAACAGAATAAACAACCATGTATATCCATGCATTGGGACTAGGGGGAGGAAAAAAAGAGGAAGATTGGCAACAGACGTTAGCTCAAGGAGAATCTTTCCCTGCACAAAAAGGAAAGAAGCATCAAGAGAAATTAGAAAATATTTTGAAGTAATTAAAAATAAAAATATAACATATCAAAATTTATGGGATGGAGCCAAGTAGTGTTTAGAGGAAAATGTATAGCATTAAATCCTTGTATTAGAAAAGAAGAAATATTTCTTGATTTCAATTTAAGCTTCACCTAAAGAAACCTAAAAAAAAAAAAAAAGGCAATAAGCTTAAAGCAAGTAGAAGGAAGGAAATAATAATGAGCAGAAGTCAATGAAATTGAAATAAAAGGAACCAAAGCCCTGTTTTTTAAAGATCAATAAAATGAATAAATCTTTAGCCATTCTAAAAATAAAAAAAGAGAAAAGACATAAACCACTAATATCAAAACCTAAACAGAGGTATCATTGGAGATTGCATAGACATTAAAGGGATAATAAGGAAATACTGCAAATAAATATGAAAACTTAGATGAAGTATATCAATTCTTTATAAATCTTAAATCACCAAAATTCACCCAAGAAGAATTAGATAACATAAATAGTCCTATTCTATTAAATAAATTAAATTTATTATTAAAAGCCTTTGGAAAAAAGAAATCTCCAGACCTAGGTAGTTTCACTGGTGAATTCTGCCAAACATTTAAAGTAGAAATAACAACAAGCCTACACAATTTCTAGTATGAAATAGAGGAGAGAACACTTAAATCATTTTATGAGACTAAAATTACCCTGATACCAACACCAGACACAAACAGTACAAAAACAAAGACAAAAAAACTACAGGTTAATTTCTCTCATAAACACAGACACAAAAATCCTTAGTAAAATACTAGTAAATTAAACCCAGAAATATATGAAAAGAATAACACACCATGAGCCAGTGGGATTTATCCTGGGAATGCAAGGCTAGTTTAAATCTTAGATACAATAAATGTAATCTCCTATATTACAGAGAAAAGAAGCAGAATCACATGATCATATCAATTGGTGTTCAAAAAGTATTTGACAAAATTCAATCTACATATAAAAATACTCAGCAAATTAGGAATTGAAGGGAATTTCCTCCACATGCTAGAGATCATCTATAGGAAAACTACATTTGACAATATTTCAAATGAGAAAAAAATGAATTATTTCTCCCAAAGATCAGAAATAAGGCAAGGATGTCCACTTTTACCACTCTTATACATCATACTGAATTTCCTAGTCAGTGCAGTTAAGTCAAGAAAATAAATCTATAAGATATACAAACTGCATAGGAAAGAATGACACTGTCTATTCACAAATTATTCTCACCTATATAGGAAATCTCATGAGCTCTGTTAAAAAGGAAATTGGAAAGCAATACCATTTACAATAGCTTCAAAGGAATGAAATGCTTAAGTACAAATCTAAAGCAATAGGTGCATGATTTCTATGATAAAAATTATGAATGCTGATTAAAGATATCAAACAAGCCCTAAGTAAATAGAGATACATATCATGTCAATGGATTGGAAGACTTGATATAGTTAAGTTAATTCACTCCAAATTGATCCATAGATCTAATGCAATTTTGCATAAAATCCTAGAAATTTTATGTAGACAGAATTTTATATATATATAGATAAACTGACTCTAAAGTGTACATGGAAAGGCAAAAGACCTGGAACGCCAAACCAATTTTGCAAAACAGAAGAAAGATAAAGTACTGACAGTATTTGATTTTTACAATTACTATAAAATTACAGTAATTGAGATAGTATCGTACTGGTAAAGGCATAGTCAAATAAATCAATGGAACAGAATAGATTCTAGGAACAGGTCCTCCAAAATATGCCCAATTGATTTTTGACAAAGGTGAAAGGCAATTCAATTGACAAAGGATTATCTTCTCAAAAAAAAAAGGGTTAATTAGACCTCCAAACGTAAATAAATAAACAAACAAATAAACAAGACTACCTAATTTAAACCTCATGTCTTATATGGATCACTGATCTGAACGTAAAACCATAAAACTTATACAAGAAAACATGAGAAAATCTTTGTGACCTTGGATTGGGTAACTAGTTCTCAGGTAAGACACCAAAAACATAGTCCATAAAAGAAAAAAAAATGTTAAATTGTACTTTATCAAAGTTTTAAAGAGTCTCCTTTGTGAAAGACATTGTTAGAAGAATGAAAAGACAAGTTATAGATAGGGAGAAAATATTTGCAAGCACATCTCTGACAAACAACATACATCCAGCACACATAAAAAATCATTCAATATACTTAAATTGTGCCTAGTAATATACCAGAGAGAAATACATAAAATCCATAACAATTAACAGTGACAAAATGATCAAATCACAATAGTGATGAATCAAACAACCCTGTTAAAAATAGGCAAAATATTCAAACAGACACTTGCAAAGAGGACGTACAGAAGGCAAATAAGCGCATGAAAAGATGCGCAATACCATTAGGGAAATAAAAATTAAAACCATGGTAAGATATCATTACACATCTATTAGGACAGTTATAAACAAAAACAAAAAAAATTGCCGAATACTAGTACGGGTTGGGATGCGAACCAACTAGAACTCTCCCATATTCCTGATGGGATTCAAACATTGCAACCATTCTGGAAAACTGTTTGGCAGTTTCTCACTAAGTTAAACATACACTGATTATATGCCAGTGTGATTTCAATCCTAGGTGTTTACCCGGGGTAAAACACACATTCATACAAAAGTCCGTATGTGAACATGTAGAACAGACCTATTCACAGTTGACCCAACTGGAAATAACAACCCAAATATTCTTCAACCAGTGAATTGATAAACAAATGGTAAATCTATACAATGGAAGACTCCTAATATTAATACTAGTACTAACGCTAATGAAAAGAAACAAACTAATGACACGTGCAGCAGAATCAAAGCATCTCAAAGGAATTATGCTGAGTGGAGCAGCCAGTCTGCCCAGGTTGCATACTGCATGATTCCATTTAGAGGACACCCTGGAAAAGGCAAAACCAGAGCGATGGAGAACAGAGGAGTGGTTGCCATGCTTCAGAGACAGCACATGGGAGGTTTCAGAGGATGCTGAAACTGTTCTGTGTCTTGATTGTGCTGACAATTACCTGAATCCATATATGTGTGAAAACTCAGAACTGTGCATTATTAAAAAAAGCCAATTTTACTGTATGTTAACTTAAGTAAAACTTTTGGAAATGTCTGAGTTCCCAGGTGAGAAAAAAAAATCATTTCATTTGTTCGCACACTTCACTCACACCCCAGGCACATCTGAAATATTTTCAATATTATTTTGTGCATATCCCGTATTATATGGGGGAGTAAGAGTGTGGACAGTAATAGTCTTAGGATCAAGGCTCCAGGGCTCGGTCAACGCTTATGTTTCATGAACACAGCTGTCATGTTGTCCACCTCCAAGGGTGCCATTCACACTAAAACTATAGCAATTTTATCCCTTGGAGTGGCCCTGACTATGAATGCCTTGCCATCACAAAACAATGTCCCCCACCTCTACCCTCCACACACAAATTGCTTGTGATACTTCAAGTTTCTTTCAGAGGAGACCTTCATTTATTTAGCTTAAGGTTCTAATGTTTATTTGAAATGTCAATTTTGGGAGAGGTCACACCCATTCCAAATTATTATATTGGTATGCACAAGTCTGACTGTCCATTTTAGAAGTTTTCTTTTTCTTTTTTAACGTGAGAGAGAAGATATTATGTACATGGAGAGAGCCAAGTGGGTTGTTTTGACTACAATAGTGCCTTATAAAAGTTAGAAGTTTATGGTAACTGAGTCGTCTAAGCTACCCTTCATTTTCTTCTTTGTAAAATGGCAATGATAACAGTACCTACCTTATAGGGATGTTGAGGGTTAAATTAGTAGGAAAAAATGCCTTGTATGCTATAAGTGTTCAACAAATAGGAACTATTTTAGTGGGAAGGAAGAGGCACAGAAAAACTGGAGGAATTCACAGTTCTTGCTGTTATATTTTGCCTGGGGCTGGAGTAGTAAGTCTAAACTAATCCAATTGAAAGGAGAGCTCTGTATTTCATGGCCTCAGGTAATGATTAGCACACCTACGCCCTGGTCTCTTTAGTGGGCTGGTGGCTATTTGCAAAGTTGGCTAAGTATTATTGGATCCTGAAAAAAATTTAAAAACAAACAAAAAATGTCTCTTCTTGCTTTTTAATCCTCTGAGTTGTGAAATCCTACGTAGTCTAACCCTGAAAGGGATTCCCACGGCGTAGTTCACACTAGGGCAATTAACTGATTACTGTTGTTCAGAAAATGTAGTCTTTGGGACGGTAATAGCCACCTCCTCCCAGCAAGACACAGTCTTGTTTATCATTATTGGTTTGGACTCTTCTGAGAGTCTTTGACGCATATGACAAGACTCATATCCAAGTCAATTTGAATTAATTTCTTCAATAAGATTCCATGAAATAGTGGCAAATGCTTTCTAAAAGTGAGAATCCCTTACATTTTCCTCTATTTCCTTACTTCTCTCATTGATATTACCTGAAATCAAGTATCCATATTGACCAGAAAGCAGCTCCTTTGTTTTATATGCTTATGGACGATTTACCTACTGAAACACTACTGAGTAGAATAACAGAGTCGGTGTTTTAAAGCTGGAAGTGATGAAGCAAATTATGGTTTTATTCATGGATTGGAAATAACCATTTCTTAAGTTTATTTTCTAGTAAAGATCACATGTAGTTTCTTCCACCTTTTAGCCAACACACCTCGCTTAGCCCACCTTACCTCCTTCTCCCAAATACAAGCTTTTAGCAATAGTACCTAAATCTCTAGTCACTTCAGTGTTTCCTCATGCAATTATACATGCGCTCTCTAAACCTCCTAAGCTCTGAAAAAAGTAAAACCTCTTTTACCCACCCAGATGTAGAGCAGCTTGTCCGCCTCTGGTCTTCTGTCGATATCACCCAATTGGCCCACTTTTTCATGTATATACCTCTCCACTCTTCAGTGAGATGCAGGTATTTAAGGCAGGCAGTATGATGGTGTAAAATGACACTTTTATTGGGAGAATATTTATTTTGTGATTGACTCTTTGTTCTGCCTCACTCTAAGAATGTGAACTTAGACAAGTTACATAGTCTCTTAGATCTGTTACTTATCCATTTATAAAATGAGAAGAAACTATAGATTTTTAAGATGCATCATAACAGTAGATGCATATAGTCAGGTTTATTTCTTCCTCCTATCTTAATATCCTCACAAGCAGGAATTGCATAGAGGTGGCTTAAATCTACCCTTGATATTGGTAGACACCATATTTAACATTATGTGTTTGAATGTTTTTAGACCACAAACGCCTCTCTAGTTTGTTTCCCTGTCCCTACTATATATATATATGTGGCCAACATGTAGTTGTGTTACCTATAGGCGCTTTGTGGGTACTTGCTTTGGCTAGAATCCTTAGATCAAGTGTTTCATATCTAAATACAAAGATCAATACTTGAATGAATAGTTGGTAAAGAAGAGCCACTTTCTCTAATGATGCATGTTTCTGTCAGCGTGTAGGGCCACATTCTTTTACCACTGAAGCAATAGCTATTCCAGGACAGTCACTGATTTCATTTGTCACTTTATTGTCAGAGTCAGAGGAGTGAATTAAAGCCAGAGCTGTCATTGTCATTTTTTGAGAACATTCCTTTTCCAAGCCCCATTTATAGTTTGCTGTTTCACTGGATAGGAAAGCATTTCCTAAGAGAAAATGTGTTTTTTGCCTTTCCTCATGACCTTCCCTTTTCTGGAAACATCAAAATACCTTTTCCACAAATGGAGCTTTCCAAAAGTCACACTTCCAAGACCAGATCATGTACACTAGCAAGGCATAAAAATCACCTTCTTTTATATATCACACGTGTGCTCAGTTAAAGGCAAGAATGGGTCAAAGACCCAAGGAGTCTAATGTGCATTAACAAAGCTGCCAGGAATGGAAAGTTCTTCCTAACTTTGAGGAATTGTTGGTAATATGGATATATGTTTGGCTAGGCCACTGCTAGTTCATGAGCTAGCTCATAGAAATTAGAAAAAGACACCCCTTCTTAGTGGATGCAGCATGGCTTGGCAAGCTAAGGTCTGGCTAAATTTTAGTCCACATTCATTCTTTTGTCCAGTTTACAGTTAACAACTACAGAAATATACATGGAGTCCCTAGTGGTGAAATTATGTGTTTTTTCATATCTTCTTTATATCTTTTTATATTTTCCTTTTTTCTTTTTTCCCATTAAAGTCTCTGTATTCAGGAAACAAAGGAGAAAGTGCTACTAAAATAAAGGAAAATGAATTCCCGCTCCAGCAGCCCTAAATCTTAAGGTTGGGAAAGGATCTCCCTGTTTGGAGGCACCATAAGAGAAAGAGATGTAGCAGAGGGAAGAAGCTGAGTAAGTGTGTAATTGGGATCTGGTGGGAAGGTCTCTGAACTAACTGGGCAGATGCCTAGGAGGACAAAGAAATACATAGCAAGAAAAGAATGGTTGTGACTAGAGCAGAAGGATGATTTATAGCCTCTCAAACACCCTATACCCTTGTAGGCACAATAATAGCAGACACTTCTGCACCCAAGATGAGATCCAGAAACTACAGAGAGTGGCCATGCAGGTAAGAATAAGGAGCTTCTCGGCTGTGACTTCTGTGGGTTAATATCTAAAAAACAAACCTCCCCTCAACCAAAAAATATACTTCAGTACTAAGACCTGCTGAAACGTGGTTCAACCCTAGGAGTAAGGGTCATAGGAGGTGTGAAAGGAACTGCGGGCTAAAATTTCTCCCAGTCCATCAGGATGGTACCTAAAATCTAAGGAAATGTGAATTACTTGAAAATAAAGTGATATTCAGGCACATCTTAGTCTTTGGGTGGCGTTTGTTACCATCTAGACAATCTTGATTGAAAGATGATTGCCAATGTCAATTGAGGGAGAACAGTGCCTGCCAGACTTCCCGCTCATATCGTAGCAAGGCCCTTCTCAAACTGTAGGCACCTAGTTCCCAGACAGGATGAACTCCAAAGGATGATGTAATGCTTTCCTACCTTTCCCCCTCCTTCATAGTGATAAGGTTTTAGAACTACTCAAGATCAAAGGAAAGACTCAGTAAATATAGGCAGTGGGTCCTCAGCCAGCCTGTGGGAGAGATATATTTGGGATATAGGATCTTTCAGCTGCCACTGACATGCCATCACCTTTTTACTTTTTCTTTTTTAGTTTTATTTTTTTGTGAGATCTATGCTTAACCAATTTTAAGTGTCCAATGCAGTTAACTATAGACACAATCTTGTACAGCAGATATCTAGCGCTTATTCTGCTCGTTCCATTGAGCTTTTTATGTCAGCTGTTTAGCAACTCTCCATTTTTTCTGCCCTCAGGCTGTGGTTATTCTTGCCACTTCCTCTTCCACTCAGAGGAGTGACCTGGCTCTAGCTCAAAAGATAAACCCTATTTCAGTTGTCCTCAGTCCTATCCTCTGCCACCAGGCCCTGGCACAGGAACAATTTCCTGACAAGAACGATCTAAAATACCTTGACATGACTTCCTGTCACTATGCTGGCATAGCAGAACTTGGAATTCTGGGAGAGCAAACCACAACATGTGTACACATCCAAACTTCTTTTGCAGGGAGAGAAAAGATTTTTGTCTCAATGTGACAGCCATCTCAAGAAATCCCGCTGACCTAGTCATGGAAGGCCATGGGCCTGGAGGCCAGAGAGAATTCATTAAGTGGTTCATTCTCTGCACAAAGCTGGAGGTGGCCTCTGGGTGACAATCATAAATACTGGGCTGGGTACTTACCTAGAAAACACAAGAAAACAAGGTGAAAATCTTTACTGGTGTCTTTGATTTTTGATTTCTCCCTTCTATCCCTCTACATCCTTGAGCAGGATGAAAAAAAAAAAGATAGGGAAAAAAATATGTAGAATTTCACTCTCTCAGTCTGTGTGTTACCAAGCCAGTTTGAAGAACTACGTATACTTACAGCTGGAAAATACATTGTTTGGACCAAAGTAATGTTATTCTATCAGAATTTGAGTAAGGGCCTTGTCTGATGAGGTTTCAGCCTCTGTCAAAAGAGGAAGTGACAGCTGGGGGAAGTGACCAGGTACTCAGCTGAATCACCACATTTCCATGAGAATGGACATGGCTTAGTGATTTTCAGAACACCAGAACCTTTCTTGAAGACCCCAGGAATAAAGACCTAACAAGAATTATGCAAACAGACAGAGAGAGAAAGGAACAGCCCCTCCTCGCTTCACCCCTGCCTGGGTGTGGGGCAATTCTGTTGGCATGCAGGTGGCGTGACGTGGACAGTTTGCACGCTAAGCTCTTTTTGCCCTACACCCAGAGGGAGGCAAGGCCAAGTTCCTGAGGACAATGGCGCATTTTGCTAAGTCTGTGAAACCTATCACTGTTCATAACATCATATCACGGAAAATTGGAAAAGCAGAACCAATGCAGACTTTCCTAGTAAAATGGCTACTGCCCTGGAAAAGCGGTTGCATAGCTCAGGATGTCCTGTTTCAAAGAAGTACAAAACTCACAGAAAAACTTACAGCCCTTAGAAGATACCCAGCAGTTCTCAGTATTTTCAAGCCAACTGAATAAATGTCTTTTGATTAACTTAGCACTCTCTCTCTGTCTTTCTTCCTCTCTCATTTCTTTTTAAAGTCATGTCTTATGATTTGATGAAAAAAGTGAAGTTTATGTTCTTCAGAAGCATTGTATGTAGTGCTGTCATTCTGAGAAGAATGGTGGGGGCAAGGGATGGAGAAACAAGTCTTTTGTTGTCATGGAAGTCTATGTGTTTGACTAAGACATTCTGGAATCCTAATGCCAAGTCTAGTATATGTTTTTTTCCACTTGACTCTAAGTCCACTGCTATTTCCAGTATACTATGTGGCAAAAATTTATTTACCTTATGGTCTAAAAGTTGTAAATACCACAAAGTTCTGTTTCAGAGGAAATGTGTGAAAAAGATAAAGTCTTTTTGAGATCAAATCCTTGTATTGTGCTCCACTGTAAACAGATTTTGTTTGTTAAAGCAGCGATTCCTGGTAAATACCACCAGAGGCCTCTCTCTTTGGAGGATGTGAAGTCAAATATGGACACCACCAACTGGAAAATATTTGGTAAAGAGTTACATATTCTTGGAAGTCTGCTGAGGTATTTTGCGTCTGTGCAAACTTCTGACTTGACTCTATGGGAGTCATATGTGACTTTTGGAGAAAATTTTAAAAGTGTAGATAGGAGAAGGCCGGAGGTGGAAATATTACAAGATGTAATGCCTTCGTAAGTAGAGAAACGTGGACAAAACGTCCTGCAGAGGAAGATAATAACTGTCTGAGGAAGGAAAGACATTAGACTTAGTATTTAGATCATAAATAATTTCCCACTAATTACTTATTTACTCCTTAGTTTCTTGACAATTTTGGTGAAGACAGTCATTCAATATCTGTTTTTCAGTTATAGACTTCAGATGCTAAATAGGTAATTCTGTTTTCTCCCTTGCATCCTTGTTTTTCTTAAATTATATATTTTCTAGTAAAAATAAAACTATTTGTCCCCCTGAATATAGTGGTATTTATAACAGCATATTTAATTAAAAAGAAAAAAATGTAGTAACTTTTGGTTGTGAAAACTGAGGACTCAAAAATCAGAAAATATGTAGGGGAAAGTCCCACATGGCTCCAGCATCTGGCTTGCAAATTGTATGAATCCCAGGCAGCCTTAGTCACTCTAGTCACAGAGGGAATGGAGTCCCCATGGAGTTCTGCAATGTGGTGGCCCTGACCATCCTTAAAGACGGGTCAGCAAATTATTGTAGGCCATGACCAGGGCTGTGAGTTGCTTGAGCAGCACAGGGGCAGTGAGGATGGAGAATCCCCCACTACTTGCTATCTCTCCCTGTATGTTGGTTTCTGCTTCAGGGCTAGTACCCTGAGCCACCCAGAAGGAGTAAAGGAACCCCTCTACCTTGTAGGTTATGCTTCTGGGTCTCCTGAACCTCTTAGGCGGAAACTCTCGGAGAGAAGAAAATCCCACTCAGGAGAAGAGACATAGTGAGTGGGTCTAGGTTAGCTTCCCCAAGCCACATTTGATTTTCCAGGCATAGTACATGCCCAGACCCTGTCTCTCTTGGGGGATGGATACATGAACATTTAGCATGGGGGTTCTGCCCACCTGCCAACTTCTGATTTAGAGAAAGAAGTCACCTCTTATAGAAGTTTCAAATTATTTGAATCAAAGTCATTAACTTCCAGCTTAGTCAGACTTAAGAGTCCTATTTGCATGTTTCACTCTTACTGTCGCTAAGATTTTTTGGTTTCAAGAGACCTCTGAGAACATGGAAGGCACTGACTGACTGAACACCTCTAGTTAAGTTAGTTAAGCTCTTCCAGAATTAGTCACCTAGACAAGACATGAAAACAGGTTCTTTCCGTGTCTTAAATTTGATGGCTTAGGAAAAACAAATACTTTTTAGACCTTTATCTCACAGCACTCAATATCTCAAAGTCAGTGAGGAGACAATTACCCATACTTCCTATAATGGCACAGAAACAAGTTTATTCATAACCTTCTTAGCCTTTCATGTGAACAACAAACCAACATAAATACAGCCCACTAATTGTAATTTTTTTAAATGGAAAAATTTAATGTGGTAGAATAATGAGATAGCTTGCAGTTTTAAATTTTCTCATGTTTGTAATCTTTTAGCATTACTTTTAAGACTATAAAAGGATCGATATGAAAGAAACAAGGAGTAACCTAGATCTCTTGGATATTAACAGCTTTGAAAAGGCAATTCTTTTATTAGGTAACTATAAATGATTATATCACAGTGTTCCTTTTCATGATACGTGCTTTTTAGATGTGACTTGGAAAGTGGGAGACCAAGAGGTTAGTTGCTTCTTAGGAGCCTCTGGAGATATCACAGCGAATATTTTGCTAAGTGTATTTTTTCAGGACATTGAGCCTTTTTATTGTCAATATAACCCAGAGAATCAAAGGGTAGCCACCTGTCTTTTTCAATAAGATTAAAAGAAATTCAGTGAAGTACATTCCCTGTGTCACTGAGGATAACATTTTTAAATTTCAAAATTTGATGTTGAAAATCTTACTATGACGTGTTACTTTACCTCCTGTTTGCAAGATGGAGAGTCTTGTAAACATCATTGATTTTTTTCTTTTCTTTCTCTCCTTCCTTCCTTCCTCCTCCTTCTTTCTTCCTTCCTTTCTTATTTTGCCAGTATAAGACTTTGTAAGACCTCTGTGTGCGAAGGTATACTTTGTACAACTTTGTACAACTCTGAGTCAGATTTTATAAGAAGATGAGAAAAAAGATGTAAAAGGTGGCTCAGTTGGGCCTTATCCCAAGACGGAGCCTAGAGGTGATTTTTCTTCCTATATCTGAGTTCAGTAATCACCACACCTCACTTTGCCTCCTGATCCTCCATCTTTATTTTTTCTCTTCTTTATTCATCAAAACTCAAATCCAAAATAAAAATAAATCTATCAGTTGGTGGTTTTGAGTGTTTCCAATGGTGAAGATTTTATTACAAAATACACATTTGTGAGCCAGAGTTTTTCCTTTTTGTAAACATGATTTTAAGCAGAGAATAAATCAACATATAGAGCAAGTTCTGCAGGCTTGGCCTGTCTGCTTTGGATTTGGGGGGTGGAGGGCGCACCTGGGGGGGAGGGAAAGAGAAGGCGTCTCTGCCTCAGATCAGCACAGTCCTGCCGGAAGCACAGCTGGAGCAACTCGACATTGTGGGGGTGATATGAGGCACCCTCGGAAGACAGCCTCACTTTCAAAGCCCTTCTTTCAAGTTTCCACGATTAGAAACATATTCCTTGACCTTAGAATTTGAGCCCTTTTAATTACAAATGTGCCCAGAAAGAAACACAGTTTAAGCCATAAGTAATCCACATTCCAATATAAAATACTGTCCTAAGATTTTTTTTCCTGATAGCAGATTTTTAAAGGTTGGGAAGGAAATATGAAGACACATGTTTTCAAAGTTTCAACAAGATTGAGTGAGAGAGAAGATTATTGGTAAGGGGAAAGCTGTTTATTTCACATATGCATTTATAAAAATTCATAGCCTGGGCAGCCCTGAGCATAATTAGAAAAAGGAGTGAAACTTGTGTTCGACACCCTTCTACTTCTTTTAGCAACTTTCTCCAACCATGAAATTCCAGACAAACAAGGCCCCAGGGCAATCACATGGCCCCCTGACGTTCTACTCTCTCCGCCTAACCAGCCTGGTCTGCTCACCATCACAGGTCCTGCATTCAGCCCCCTACTCCCATCTTCAACAGCGAGCTGATGGGCTAAATGGATCTAATAAAAAAATTCTCACCAAATAGAAAACAAAACAAAACTTCTTTCCCAAGGATATTTCCACTTGTCTCAACACGTGACATCATCTCTCCAGTGATCAGATGGAGCTGAGCTATTTTTAGGCTGGTGGAGCTTCCTTGTTATCTAACAAAGCACACCCCGCACTTAGATGGCAATTTCTTCCAACTCTACTCAAAGTCCATTGGTGCCTAAACACCCTTAACAATAAAATAGGGTGATGTATGACCTCACTGGAGATGGTGGCTGGAGTGTAAGCAAAGGGTGTTTGCTTTCTCGTATTCATCAGTGATTTACTCAGCTCAGGCTGGGCCCAGCTACATACTGCAAACTTTGCTTGTTAAAGTTTGATCCAGTTTTTATTAAAACAGTCTTCCAGTTTTTAAAAGTTTGTAAATGTTCAATTAAAAAAGCCCACTGTGAATTTAGGATCTTCTTGCATCTGTTTTTTTCATTTTCATTAACAGTGGCCTTGAGCATATCAACCAACTCCTCAGTCAGCAAATTCTGTAGGGGGCTTTAGAAATCTATTTTCCCCATTGCACTTTCTTTTAAAGTTAAAAATGCCTCTGCTTATTACCATTCCAGGCCCTTCTCATATTCTGTCATCTAGGGACAAATGCAGTATGTATTTTCATGGAAGTTTTTGTTTTCTATGGCAATCAGATCGGGACCCTGCTCCGCTGCAAGGAGTCAGTATCTTAGAAATGATTCCTCACATTTGCATGTGCTTCTACTGCTGTCAAGCTTCTACTGCCCTCTTTCTTTTGTTTTTATTTTTATTTTTATTTTTTGGTAAGGAAGATTGGCCTTGAGCTAACATTTGTTGCCAATCTTCCTCTTGGAAGATTGTCCCTAAGCTAACAGCTGTGCCAATCTTCGTCTATTTTGTATGTGGGATGCCGCCACAGCATGGCTTGATGAGCAGTGTATAGGTCTGTGCATGGGATCTGAACTCGCAAACCCTGGGCCACTGAAGAAGTGCACGTGAACTTAACCACTATGGCACCAGGCCGGCACCCCCACCCCCACCCCCACCACCCTCTTTCTTGAACCCAACAATCTAACTAAAATGGTGATTTGGTGGATGGCTTAGTTCTCATCCAGTATGCAAAGACCACTTCAATGGTCACTGGCCTCTTTATGGTGGCCAATATATAAGTGTCTTTGGTTGGAGCCCTATCCCTGACTGAAGCCAGGGTACTTGAGTCATTTAATGACAGGCATAGCAATCTGCTAGGAGGCAACATCTCTAGACTCTTTCCTTAAAATGGGCTTGCGAGAATGACAGCATAAGGTACTCACCAGCATGTTCTTTTTCTTATCTTACTATAGTGTTTATTTAAACTGTTGAACTCCTTGCCTTATTTCCCCTACTAGTCAGTGATCCCCTTGGGTAATATTCCAATATTCCAGGGCCTAGTCCAGTACCTTTCAGATAAAACAGGCTTGATAAACACTGAGGGAGCTAAATTTAATAAATTGAGAGAACCACTCATTTGGGTTTCTAATGCAAAATGGCCTTGGCTATTCTGTTTTAAAATATTTAGCAGTTCAGTTAAAAACGCCCCTGTGAATCTTTTATGACATCATTTATCTTTCTATTTCTTTTCAGCTTTAAATTGTCCTGCCAGATTTATTTGCTGTGGTATTAGGTTTCCGTGTCTACTCAGTTCTAGTCCAGCTCTTCTAATGCAATTCAGTCTTTTTACTGCAAGACTCAGACTCGAATATTAAATCAACATTTGCCATTAAGACTCCACATTTGTCTATGAGATGATGATTGGATTCATCTTTTGGAAAGGAATCTATATAAATACATCTTCTCTAATAATTTCCAAAGATAATCCACCCCACCTCATGTTTCTTAAAAATGTGGACTCCAGGACTCTGCAATTTGCTTTCTTCTGGGCTGCCATAACATCTACTGTCATTTCATTACCTCTGCCTTGAGATTTTCTGATGTTTGCTGCCAAATAAATTGTTTCAGAGAAATGCTGCATGGTTTGCCATTTTTATTAAAAGTAGAATCTGATCAACAACGTTCCAATTATAAAGGTAAGGAGAGGAAAGACTTCGAATTAAATCACATCTGGACAGACCCATAGTTGAGGGCACTAATAATATATTGCATATGTATTTGTGCAGAGCATGCCAGAAGTGAATTCCACATCATTAACAAAGTTCTCTATCGATCGCTCACAATCTGGCAGCTGTAACCAGCAAGGTGTAGAATCAAGTCTTTCTCACTACTGAATATGTATCATCATGGCCCATGCAAGTCACTTCTCTGCCTACGGGGTCTGCCAGCCTCACAGCTGCTTAGAGAGCAGAACAGGGGTTTGCATTAAGGCTCTACAAGTCATTTCTTTCCCAGACAGGGATCTTGCATTTTAAACACCATTGCACAAAGAGCTTGGAACTCTTTCCCTGAATCAGTTCTCCTGGCTCATTACAGAGAACAGAGAAATATGTCGCCACTGAAAACAGCCACAACCAGTTCTCAGGAGGCAATGGGCCGAATGAGGCATGTGTGGTTGGCACGGGCTCTCTTTGCTAATGGCAAGGGGGAAACCTGGAATTCTCAGCTAGTGACCACATGGGGCTGACGGAGTAGGAGCTTAGTATAGCCACACTTGGTGAGCTCTTTCTTTTTTTAAAATACTCTCAAAATTTCTCATACCATTTTTCAAAATAAAATGCATTACAGCAATTCTTCATGTAATACTGGCTTTGGTCCTTACAACAATAAACAAGAGGCAGTACTGTATATGGGTTCAGAACCTGGGCACGAGAACCACACACTCTCACTGAATTCTAGTGATGCTCTTTACCAGCTCTGTGATCTGGGGCAAGTTATTTAACCCCTCATTCTTCAGTTTTCTTATCTGTAAAATGAGAAAACAATAGTACCCACCACCTAGGGTTGTTGTGAGAAATAAATACATGTATACATGTAAAGCCCTCAGGGACATGCCTGGCACAGAGTAAGCCTCGAGGGTAGAAGTTATTAAAATTCAGGAGAGCTGGGGTTCCTTTCGTCTGATCTAAGTGATGATTGAAGACTGACTCTCATTTTTCCATGATCTCACAGCGAAGTGGCAGGGAGCGAATAGGTATTGACATCTGCAGACCAAAAGTTACCCCATATTCCTCTGAAGTGTTGGATGGTGAGCACTCACTGCGGCTCATGCAAAATCTTTAGCAGATCTTTTTGAGGAGTTGAGAGGAGTTGAGGCTTATTAGCAAACACTCATTTTAATATTTGTTAGACTATCTAATCTGAAACCTCTTTTGATAATCAAAATTATTATCAAAGGCTTATTGAGTACTGCTATGTGCAAAGCTTTGATAAAGACTCTGAAATAAGAAACTGAAGTGTTACAGCATGGTTCCTGTCCAGTTATCAACAGCTCTGTGTCTGAACAGATGGCCTGACAACACATGCTCGAGAGTGTGAAGGTCCATCGGGGGTGGGGAGGGCTTGCATGAAACCCTATCTTTCCCTGAATGAAGTGGAAGCAAAAACCCTGCACTTAAACTAACAGAGGACTAGACACTGTAAGGCCAGAGCCGTGCTGAAGACTACTGACTTTGATCCGTTATGGAAATGAGAATGGGTGGTCACAGAGCATCCATCGGGCTTCCTTTGGGCCAGAAACTGTCCTAGAAAAAAAAAAAATTCAAATTACTTATGATATATATTCATCATATGGTCAAAAATTGCAAATGTTGTTGGAGCATCATGGAATATACAAGCACTATACTATACAAACTTTTTGTCTAATTACAGAACTATATAACTTATGGATTTAAAGACTCCAAGTATAACACAGAAAAATGCACCTAAAAACAACATCAATTAAAAAAGCCCAGTATATCTTAGCTAAGAAATAAGAGAAACACATACATCCCAAATCAACAGAAATTCTCCTCCATCTCAGACGTGCTTTTGCAGAGAGGAGGGGAACATGAGGATAAAGGAAATCTTTTTTAGGATGCAAGAGCTCCCTTAAGTGAAAACAGAAAAAAAACAGACAAGCTTAAGAATTCTCTCTGCTTCTCAACAGCCTCTCTTCTGCCCCATTTTCTGTGGCGACAGGTCACTGCTTGTCACTTTAAGCCCCAACCCTCCACCATTAATTACCCCTCTGGGCTTTTATTTACTTTTCATCTTAGAGAGAAAAGAGTTGGGAAATAAAGGATTTCTTGTTCAGAGTTCCTTTCTCATAGCACATTCTACAGACTTCCAACTTTGCACCACCTACCTGAGGAGACGGAAGAAAGGGGAGGAGGGTGGGAAGGAAAATAAAGGGGAGGAGAAAAGTGGTTGAAAACTTAATTTAATATACCACACTAAAGATGCTGAAAAATGCACTTCGTTCGGAACCTCCACCACTGAGTACTGTGAAGTAGCATTTAGCTCTAATAGGGTTTCTGCTTCATCAGCTACAATAATTATTTTTCTTAATTTGCCTTGGACATTCTGTATAATGATCTCCATGTTTGGGGGGCTCCTTTTGTAAGTGAAAACAAAAAGCAAGTGCGTGAGCTGTTCCACCTCCTACAGTTGGCTTGCCTGCCTTTTCCCAGGCCTAAAGTGTGTCTTCACCCTCTCTGTGTCATCTGCATGAATTTCTTGATGTTAAGACCATCCATCTCCACCCTCCCATCCCCATCCCCACCTGCACTCTAACTGGCAATTTGCCGCCTCTCTCCTTTTCTTTAAAACTAGATCAGCTTCTCTGCAACTTGCAAGAATATTCTGTCCTCTGTGAGAAACCCCAGAGAGGCCGATCTTGAAAATGTGCAAATGTATTATTTAAAAAATGATATTGAGATCAAACTGTGATGTGTGTTTATATCTTTTTGATCTCTATTTTTGTCCTTTATTAACTATCCCCTCACCCTGTTTCTCCAAGTGTTAGCTACAGATTTTCAATCACACCCACCAGCAAAGCCAACCCGCGGGGAAGCTCTCAGCAGTGCCCTTCCAGAACCAGCCCGGCAGACGAAAGGCAGATGGAAAATTCCAGGGGTTCTGATCTGAACATTTAAATGATCATTTAGCGTAACACAAATCTGCGAGATATGTATTTTTAGTTTCCTTTGCAGAGCAATAGAATTGAGACAATGCAAAGGACTCTGGTGAGGATGTTGCATAGAAAATGCTTTGGAGGAACCACAGTCAGCAGAGGGTGAATTTGGGGAGACCCTGAGAAGGACTCAGGACAGCAGAAGTGCTATTTATAACAATCCCTTTCACTATCTGACACTCTGTCTTTGCATATTGCACTTACAGACACTATTTTCTTTGATTTTTAATTCTCACCTGAGTACAGGAGCGGTAGTAAGGCCACGTGGTCTTGCATCCATTTTACAGATCCCATACCATTCAGGGCCATAGAACAAATTGGTGGCAATGCTGAAGCCAGATCTGTCACCTCCCGGGAGGGCTCTTTTTGCACTGCTTTGTATTCCAAAATATGCTAACATATTGCCTAGCAAATAAGACTACAGTTAGTAATAGGTTCATTACTACAATTCTTAGATGCTATTCAGAGATAAAATTTCAAAAATATTTTGAGACAGCTGTGAGTAATCTCTATGCTAGACACCAAATGATTGCATATGTTATAATGTACGATTTATGTGATTTAAAATTCTTCAAGGTGTACTTTCCATAACCAAAGATAAAGACAAAAGAGGGACTGGTATACACTGACAGTCATTTAGATGTCTGTTGATTAACCGCTAAGTCCAGTCCTGATTGACTAATCTCTGCCACACTAACCAACCAATGAGAAATTGAAACAGCTTTTCGTTGAGCCAGCACTTCCTGCTGAGGGTAAGCACGGCTTTACACGTATAGAATTCCAGAAGGACATTTAAAACAGAGAAGATGTTACATGTTAAATCCTATCTCCATTTTCACAATAAGAACTCTACGACTTCCAAGATAAAGCCAGATCCTACTATTGAGGAATGGTGGGAATTTGAATCTGGTGTCACTTATAGAATATTTGAAGAAGTGCTCATAAATAACTGTGTTCTCTCAGAGAGTGGAGTGTGTACATTTTCCTTGCTGCATACATTTCTGTACTTTTCATTATTTCACTGGCTGAGTTTTGGCCCCTATGTTCTGAGAGAGACTCTTCAAAAATAAGCCATGAAATACAGAGGTATTAATCAGCAAAAAATATTTGTTTAAAGGAAGGGACAAGTCCCACCTGCTTGTCGCTTCTCCTGTATCAAAGCTTTCTATCCTTCAGTCCAACTACGCCTTTAGACCTTAGAACTACCTTTACTAACATAAAGTTCTCTGAATTACAATCTACGATTATGTTTGTCTCTGAATCTCAGAAACAGCAAATTAACATATATTGAGCATATCTCTGTGGCAGGCATGGGGCATAATTCTTTGCATCTGTGACCTCATTGAATATGCACAGTAACCACATGAGGTGGGAGCTGTTATCTCTGTCTTATGGTGGTGATAATACTCACTTTCCCTCTTGATTTTCCCTCATTGATATCCAAGAAAGAACACATAGTAGCACCCTCTAAAATTATTTTTGCCCATCTTCTCTATTGCAATAAATGACATCATCACCAAAAAGCTAAGTTCTTCCTTGATACCTTGCTTTTCCTCATCCCCCATATCCCATCTATCAGCAGTCATATCGACTCTATCTCCAAAATGCATCCTAAATACTTTCACTTCCCTCCAGCTGCTTGTGCACCATCTTGCTTCAATCCATCATCACTGTTGATCTGGGCTTGTGGAGTAGTCTTCTTACTGATATGCCAGCTCTGTTTCTGTCTCATTATAATTGAAAAGAGTGATCTTTTAAAATATAAATCAAATTTAATGTCCTCACTATAAACCCTATAATGGCTTCTTATCACATTTAGAATAAAATGCAAACCCCGTATCCTGGCCTTAATGATCTGGCCCAGGCTAATCTTCAGACTTAATCATTCTCTACCTTGCTCTTTCTTTCCAAAGTACAGTGTTCTTAAACCCTCCAAGTTCGCTCCTGCCTTAGCATCTTAGCCCTTGTTGTTTCCTTTACCTGGAATGTTCTTCAGCATTTTCTGTAGTAAGTTTTATCATTGAAATCTAGCTTTACCTGTAACTTTACGAGGCTTTCAATGACCACAAAATGTAAAGTTGTCCCCTAGACATTCACAGCCCTGATCACTGATATTTTCCTTGTCTACCTCCTGATTTGCTGTGTATGATCTGTCTCACCATAAGAGCAGGGACCATGTTTATTTTGTTCATCATCAGGACTGGCTACATAATTTCTGGGGCCTGTGGAAAAATTAAAATATGAACTCCTGTTAAAAAATCATTAAGAATTTCAAGATGATGACAGCAGGACATTAAGCCAAGTGCAGAGTCTTTCTCTGCTCAGGGCCCTGTGTGAATGCATGGGTCCCAGCCCTGTTAAGTCTGTTCACATTGCACTCCTGGCACATAATAGTTGCTTGAATTCATTTTTCGAAATTTTTTGAATAATGTCTTGAAATTAAAGAGTAGAATTAAGAAAACTGAGTTGGACATAACAAACTCGTTAAACACACAGAATAAAATGCAGCATCGGAAATGGAAACTCAAGTAGTCTGATCTAGCATTTCCTCTCAGCCACTGTGCCACACTGCATCCCAAGGCGAATTAAATACAGTCTCTGGGACAAAAAAATCCATCCCCTTCCTTCAGTGACATTTAATATCATACAGAAATGAAGAATGGCACCAAACAGCTACAATTCAAAACAAGCGCGTGCTAAGTATTTTAAGAGAGGTATGAAAAAAGTGATAGAATTAGAAACGTGAGGTGAGTGGTTGGAAGTTGTAGTTGAGGTGGGCTTTGAAGGCTGACAGGAGTTTGATATGTGAGGGATGAGGAAATTTCATTCTAGAAGACCCAATAGAGGAAGTACACAGAGCATCTGGACAGTGGTGAGAAGTCCAGTGTGAACAAGGAAAGACTGTGAAGGGGAGTAAGAGGGATTAAAATGGACGCCTCCGACAATGACCATGCATACTTAATGTTTAGGGCCTTCATTTTTTCAGCAGGAAAAGGGAGAGAGTGTTATGCCATTCTGAAAGCAGAATTTGAGGATGATGAATCTGGGTCAGTGGACAGAGTGGGCAAAGGGGAGAAACCACAGGCCATTTGCCTGAACCTAACTAGGATGCTGGCAGCAAGTCTTCCAAGGAAGAAAAAGATAATGAGAATCACAAAGAAAATAAATACCTAAATGATTAATTGGGGAAGCTTAAGGATTCCAAGTGATGATTCTTAAATCTCCAGCATACCTGTATGCTTTCCAGGCATTATTTCTAATCGTTCTAACAAATCTGGGAGGAATATTCTCTTGTTTATCCACAAAACACAGCAAAGGAAATCAAGGCTCAGAGAAGTGAATTAGCTTGCTGGAACCCACACAGTAAGCACAGGAAGTGGGATGTGAACTCACATCAGTGTGACTCTACTGTATCTTGTCTGGGTACATGGGGAAACTAAGGATGGAAGCAAAGAGTTCAGTACCTGGAGCTGGTTGCGAAAGGCTGGCATTTTATTTATTGCCTCCTAGAGGTCATATTTGTTTGATAGATGTATAGAATATCCCTTTTGTTTTATTTTGTTTTTTGATCTAGAAACTATTTTTCTTCACGCTTTTACGGTAAATAGCACAGGACTAGTCACTTAATGAACAGTCTATAAATTCTTTATAAGTATTTTGCATAAGTTGCAACACATAGTTGGGAGTGAAAAATACCTGGATTTCAACAGAATGAGATCTAATTAATTTGGTAAAATGAAAACCAATGTTGACTAAAAAATGGGAAAAAATGTCATTTTAGTAGATTTATGATTAAAAATAAAGAATCCTTCTCCCCAACCTATTATTTAGTCCCCAGGGAGTACAGACGAATGATGAAGAACTATTCAAACAAACACCAGCAATGTTTACTGCAGTCACACTCTTCTCAGTTGAAATTACACTCAGCTACCTGCCATGAACACACCGTGATCTTTGGAATGGGTTTTTAACAATATTGCTCATTATACCAGTACATCAATTCACTTCCTCACCCATGTCTCATCAGGGACAGTTCCAATTTATTCAAAAGTTACTTGCTTTTGAGTAAGCCATCATCCTATCAGAGTCTGAAGTATGTCTTCCCTTGGGGACCTTATGACCATTTTATTTAATTTAATTTAGGAAAAAAAACTGAATCAAATCTTGTTCTACTCCCCGGGGGAAAACATGCTTCACAAATGAAGAATTTCCAGCCAAAGAAGCTCTAAGTCATACATCCTGTCAAGAAGTTCATTTACATGCCTCCTCTTTCGTTCTATTGACACATGACACTGAGTTTATATTTATCCTTCACCAAACACTCCTCATTAAATATCAGCAGTGCAGAGGTGGCAGAGAGAGCCATTTTCTGTTCTGATTCCTAATGAAGTCACGTTGCAAACTGAGAAGGAAAGAAGTCCTCCAGAGTGCGTTCAAGTGCTGGTGATAGCCATCAATGCTGGGGCTGGGACCAATGTCAACGAAACTGTTTTGAGTATCTTCCATACGAATGGCTATTTGCTGGGTGCTTGGGAAGGGGAGAGGGTAACACAGAGAAATATTCTGGCATTCAAGTTGACTACTGTCTATTTGGGTAGGTGACAAAGGCATTAGAAAAGGTAATTATTCAAAACAAGAGAAATGAAAATTTCATGTGCAAAGAAAACATTTTGGTTATTTGTATACTCAGACTACAGAGCTGATTCCACAGTGTGTCATTTTGGTTGTGAGGAAACAGTACAGAAGGAAAGTAAAACTGTACAACACCTGTGGAAGGCAATTGAGCAAAACCTGTCATAAATACAAGCGCATTTACTCTTTGGCTCAGAAAGCCTTCTCAAGATAGTCATCGTACAGACATACATGCAAACATGCTAGAGGTAGGTGTAAACAAGAAGATTCCATGAACTGTTTTTCATATTTGAAAAGATCAGAAACAACCTATATGCTCATCAATTGGGGACTGTTCACACATATTATGGCACATTACCTGAGGGGTTCTTGCAGCTATTAAAAATAACGGGGCAGCTTTTTATGTATGGATGTGAAAAGATCTTCACTGCATATTAGCTAATAAATAACAAAGTAAAGTCCAGAACAGAGAGTTCAGTGTGATATATAGTGTTTCCACACAAAATATATCACAGATATGATATATAAATATGGGAATAGTGAATTAACTATGTATATAATAACATATATAATAACTGTGTATAATATATATACACATTTCTCTCTCTCTTGCCCTCTCTCTCACACAGACACACACACTTCATGTAAATGCTTAAAACACTTATTGTAAGACATTTGGCAACTGTGTTTGCCTCTGGGGAACAAGGACCAATGGTCAGGAGTGGAAGAGAAACTTAATTTTAACTTTTGCATATTTATACTTTTGTCTTGAGTGCATATATATTGCCTATTTAAAAATTAATTCAATACGGTGAATTAATAATATAAAAGCATATGATGCGGCTTGTTGGTTGAGTATAATAGACTCTTTACTGTTGGAACTCAGCAAGGTAATGTGTACCCCAAGGTGAGGTACTGAGAACTCAGCAAGAGAAAGGGCCTGCTCTCAGGGTTGAAGGTAGAGTGGTGGTTGAGTGGTGTGAGAGTGGCTTTGTTTACCCCCATCTCCAGAAAAAGAGTGAGCTTCCAGTTCTGGACTGGTGGTCTCTGTCCCAAGGTTACACAGGAGGACCTGCAGGAGGATAGAAGAAAGAGCATCCATATTAGACCGTACAATCCTCCACATAGAGAACGTTCTCTCATCCCATATCACTTATTCAAAACCCTCCTGTAGAGATCAGGGTGAGTTAGGACCTAAACTAGACACTTCACCTGGCCCTGGGACACTTCTGTCTCTTGAGTAGGACTCAGAAGCTTAAATCAGAAAAAATAAAGATTTAATGGTCCTAAATTATTCTTACTTCTTCCTCCTTCCCCTGTTAAACCATGATCCTCATCATTTTCTGGATGACAATACCACTGGGGAATAAATCTTTGTAGATTCAACTTGTACTTTTAGAAGAAATGTATGTTATGGTGTGAAAAACAAAATGTACCAGACAATTAAGGAGATGATTTTATTTGGGTTATTGAATAGGGAGAACATTCATTAATGAGAAGCATTTCAATGAAAAAAAAGGAGGCCTGGGTTTTATAGAGGCAGATAGATAGGGGAGTGATCAGTGAGTCTTAAAGGAGTCATGTTGAGGAATGGAGATAAGTCATATTTCAAAATATGCAAGGGCAGAGTTGTCCTTTGTGGTTAGCTGAAAACAACAGGGTAGAGAGATTTCTTAAGTGTCGCTGTTTTCTGGTAGCACAGAGCTCAGGTAAAGCTCAACATCATCCTTTGCTTCCATCTTCAAGCAGAGTCCTTCTGCACAATTCTCCCAGCTCCTCCGGTTCCATCTGTGATCCTTTTCACCCTAGTGGCCTCAGTTGCCAACCCCAGTTCACCTTTGATTTTCCTCAGTATGGCCTGCCTACGCAGGTAAGGTGTTCCTGATCTAATTCTTCTCATTCTTCTTGCCCATTTAATCTGATTGATTCTTAGTTCTGATTGGTTGATATCTTCTCTTAATATCCCTAATGACCCTCCTCATCTCTAAGGAGCCATTTTTAGTACTTAGTAACTTGATAATCTTTCACCTAAATGTTCCTTAATAACATGAGTCACTGAGCCTTGCCTGTCCTTTCTCACAGTAAAAGAGAATTTCCCAAACTCTGGATAAATACTGGATGGACCTCTTTGCCACCAGATCTGTCTTGAGTTAGGAAGAACCATGACAAAAACTGACAAATTATAAAGGAGAATAGAGAGCTTAGCTGTCCTCCAGTTTCACCAAAGACACATCAGGAGGAAATGAACCAGAAGGGAAAAAGGAAGGATTCAGGTGATTGAGACTGAGCAATAACTGTTGACAGGAGAGAGGTTATTATTAAGTATTAGGACAGGTTATCAAGGATGGTTATGAAAAGTGAAGAAATTTCCAGGCTGGAGGAATCCATCACCTTAAGCAAGCATAATATGTACTGATATTTCTTTAATACATATATACAGAGAGGAACATATTTGTTATACAGAACCTCAACCACAATATAGTAGTTTTTCACTCCTTATATCCCAGTGACATGATCTTACTTTCCAATTGCACTAATATGTCTCTAGTTTTTGACCCTGGACTGCTTAGAAGCAGAGGACATTGAATTATGAGTAGAAGTTTAGTCATAGGTTTAAGATTTCAGTTTACTTTTACTTCTTTTTTTCTTTTAAAAAGATTTAGGGTATATTTAAATATTGTTACCTTGCTACAAAAGGGGTCCTTTTATCAGATAAGTGTTTGCTATTATTACTGCTGTTGTTATTGGGTGGGGCAGCTTATCTCTTACATTTTATGAATTCAGTGCTAACACATGGTATCTACAAAATACTATGCTAACCTTTGAATATGTCTCTATGCCCAAAAGGTCTTTTAATATGTCCTAAACCTGTGTATTCCTGAACTTTTATATTGCTATGCAAATAAAATGCAGCTACAAGGATGCACACATCTACATCCACAGCTAATTACACTCCTAAGGACTCTTCATTGTCTTCCATTTACGCATAATTAAATCTCCTTGCTCTTTATCTGCTCCTGTAAGCTTTAACATAGAAATACAGAGTAGAGAAAAACAATAAATGCCACCCTACCCCCCACACACAACCCCCAAACCTGCTGAGTTTGAAGGAAAATCCCTCATTTGCTCCAGTTGTCTATGCCAAGCAGTTTGCAGTGAAACACCCCTACAGTGTGTTCCAATGGGTTCTCATTTGGGGAAAGAGAATGTTACAGTGGGGCAATGGCACTTCCCATGCTCATTCCTGAGCCATTTTAAAGGGAGTAAAACATGCAGGAAAATGTTCAATGGATTTTATAGCGAAGCATCATGGTGCCGTTATCAGCTTCCTTGCGGGAAATGGTAATGTGTATTCATATAAACACAATAGGGATGAACATCACCTCATATTCATTCTGATGCCTCCCAGTACCCAGACAACTCACACACAAATGTCTATTTGCTCTCCTCATAGCACTCAGCACCAAGGCTCCCTAGCCCTTACAGGCCCTGCTGCTGCCCCTCAGTTCAAGGAGCAGCTGAATCTTTCTTTCCTAAGCACATCCTCACTCCTACCATTGACCAGAAATTTGCTCAGTTTTCAATCTTATCTAGAAAGTCAGCCTAATTTGATGGTAAAGATGGATAGCCTTTTTCATTTTTTTCTTTTTTTATGAGGACGATTGTCCCTGAGCTAATGTCCCTTGCCAGTCTTCCTCTGTTGTCAATCTTCCTCTTTTTGCTTGAGGAAGATTGTTCCTGAGCTAAGATCTGTGCCAAATTCCTCTATTTTGTATGTGAGATGTCGCCATACCATGACTTAATGAGCAGTGTGTAGGTCCGCACCCAGGATCCTAACTCACAAACCCTGGGCTACTGAAGCAGAGCATGCTAACTTAACCACTATGCCTCTCGACTGGGCCCTCTTCATTGATTTTTAACCTCATAAACACATAAGAGTAACAGCCATTTTCTTCTTTTTTTTTTTTTTAGCAAAATTCTAGAAAAGTAAAGCAAATAGAAAATAAAAACAAAAACCAAAGCAAACCAAGGAATAACAACAAAGAAACAAGCACTATGACAAAAGTGCAATGGTCAAAGAGAGGAGAACATTGATTCAGATGCCCAACTAGACTGCTATTTGGCAATGTAGTAGTTTTATGGAGATTAAAAACAAACAAACAACCAAATAAACACCCTTTAACTTCTAAATATCTTAGCATGTTCAGATAACTGGGCTGAACACTCAGCTGTGGGTGTATGAAGGCAGCTGACTATGATGGGCTGATTTTCAGACTATGATTCCAATTTGGGATGCTAGTCCTGGTTTTCCCACTACAAAGTCAATCAAAACAACAAATAGTAATTGAGTGTAGAGACTAATCTTGACACATTGACTTTTCCTGAACAAAATGTCATGGTCTGTAAGATGAGTATACCTATATCTGACCTAATATCCACCAGGAATTTTGGAGAAAATCATATGAACTCAAATCAGCTACAGAAAATATCCCTCTATACTTATGTTAAGCCAAACTTTAGGATCTTGCAAGTGGAAGGGATTTGAGATATTGATATGCAACTCTCACAGCATCCAGGCTGATGTTGTGATTAATCAAGGAAGAAAACATGGTAAGATGGGCCTGAACTGAGATTAATACCCATATTCCTGTAATAGCTGTTTTCACTATCACACCTCATGGATCTCTGACAGCCTTGGTTGGTCAGTGTTTTATGTGTGTTTATTCTGGGTCATCACATATACCTAAACTCATGAAAGTAGATACTGACACTGTCTTCTGTGTTAGTTAATTAATTAATCAATAATTTATTGGGTAATTATAATTTTATCTAGCATTGAATATATAAAGACGTAAAAGTTGCTGCTCTCACCTTTAAGGAGCACAGATGTCATTAAGGTAGAGAAAAATATACATAAGTTGTTTGATTATGGCTGATAGCTGTTTTAATAGATTTGCATAAAAGGTACAGTGATCGCCTAAAGGAAGAGGTGAACACTTCTCAGGGAGGAGGATAGAGAGAGGACTCAGGAAGGATTCATAAGCAGATGAACATTTACATAGGTACTGGAGCAGAAAGTTTGACGTGTTGCAGAAGAGAAGGAGAATGCATATGCAGAGAAAAAGAGGCAAGAAATATCTTAGCATGTTCAGATAACTATATTTTTTTAAGGCAAACACAGAGGGGAAAAAGAGAGAAGAAAGGTGGGAAATAAAGCTTTATAGGTTGAGGATATTGAATAGCATAGAAAAGAAAAGTTTAGATTGTATCTTTGATGAGAATAAACCACTGAATGAAAGTATTTTACTCCTCTTTTCCAACAAGAGCATTTCCTAGGATGTATCATTACCCAGGTCATTCCTAGGAAGAAATGGAATTATCAGAGGTGAAGTGATGGCTTCACCATCCCTGATCTTCTCACTTTCTTTATAAATTTGAAATCAAGTTAATACTTCCATCAAAGAAAGTCATGCAGGTGAAAACCGCAACCAAGACAATCTGAAAATTATATGAGAAGAAAGGAAAAACAATTTCCCTTGGTACTGGGGTAATGAGGCTGGTGATAAGGGGCAGGTTGTATGAGTACAAATTTCAGATCTTTGGGAGTACCCAAGTTTACCAATTGATGGTCTCTATTATTGGCACCCAAGGGCTTCTTTCTAACTATGCAACTGAGGGAGCAACTTTACACATAGTTCAGTTCTACTTCTACACCTAGAAATAGTCAGATTATCAGGTTATCAAGTTGATTGTCAGATGTAATCCTATTTCCTTAACAGCTAACTCAATGATCCTCTTGAATTTAAAAAAAGGACTCTAAAATATCATATAAAATTTTAAAACTCTTTTTTTCACCAACGTAATATGAAGACTGGAAACCAGGGAGGTAATTGGGTGCAAAAGTCTGTTTTAATTCTGAATATTTTGGTCTAAGTCACAGAAGCAAGAAATGAAGCATAGGCTAATTCAAAGTGGAGAGTCTAACAGAGAACCACTGTCTAAATTTAGGAAGCCCAAGTGTTCTACCCACCACACAAAAGGAGAAGTTAAGAAAACTTACCCGTCTTGACGTTGACACTGCATCAAGAAATAAAATAAAATATTCCTTGAGAATGTATAATCACAAGCTAGCCCTCATATAGATTCGTGATCTTACCTTACTCTTCTTGTGTGGTCTGAAAAACCTCAAATAGAGAAGTTAATTTTACATGTTTCTGAGTTGTATAAAAAATGTATTTTAGCTATAAAAAGCTGGATATTCTAGGATTCTGAGTACATGAGTATGCCATTTAAGATTTCTGAAGGTGAAGATGTTGGTCTGAGTCCCAGAAGGCATTTGAACGTTTATGTTGGTTAGAATTCTATGGCCTTCCTTGAGTTAAGGATTTCTGTATATCAACGAATCTGGTATACTTTATCCATTCTTTCTTGCAAGTTAGCCTCCTTCTTATTCTATTATATCTTCTGGAAACTGATTGCATTGATGTTAGATTTTTTAAACTCTATCTTCTACGATTCTTGACTCTCTTATATAACTATCTTGTATACTGTCACCTGTCTCTCTAAGAGCTGTATTACAAATTTAAAAAGAAAAAAAAGATTTGTCTATTTTCCATGTTTCTAATTTTCCCTTTAGTAGTGTCTAATTTTCTGTTGATGTATTTGAGTTTTTACTTTCAAATTTTTATTTATTTTTTCTCTAAATTCCATTTAGTCCAAATATAGTTAATAACATACGTCTTAGTTCTTGTGCTTATTTTTAAATATTTCTTTTTTTGTTTAAATATATTAAATACAATTATTTTATATTTTGTGTCTGATAATTATAAAAATACATCTTTTGCATTTATTTGTTCTTCCAGTGGTAATAGAACAATCCTTGAAATTATTAATAAGAGAGCTTAAGTCGTCAGAGTCCAGAAGGCCAGAAGCTAGATAACAAAGATCAGAAGTCCATAAGATCCTTAAAATGTTTTGTAAAAGGAAAATGGAAACATTTGAACATATTTCCTCTTACCTATGAAAAGAATACATTTTCTGTTGTCAATGGCCTACTTGTTCTTTCCTTCCTATTGCTTTGGAAATGACAAGATATTGTCCTAAACACTTTTATGGAATTGGTCAAGCATGACTAATATAGACCTTGATCCCTAATCATTCATCATTACATACAATTGAGGCAAGGAAAGAAGAAAGCTTGGTATACACATTACCTGAGTTTCAAGTGAGCAAGGACTTGATCATGGAAGGCAGGGAGTCCTTTCATTTTTTGCAGAGGCTAAATCACTCTTCAAAAGAAAAACTTGATATGGGTGATCAATTTGTTCCTTCCGAAAATCTTAGCTTTCTTAAGGTGATTATATATTTGCTATAGAGAAAAAGTTAACTACCAAATAATTTTTCTTCATTGTGGAGGTGGAGAGCAAGGCAAGAATAGAACAATTGATTGGAAATTTTGATGGATTATTTTCACAACGCTATTTCAAAAAATATATATTTTTTGGCATGTCCAAGTTTAAAATAAAGTAAAATTCATATCCTAATTATTCAAATTCACTCAACACCCTTTGCTATAAAACATGCCTGATTTTTCGCCAAGGATAAGTTAAGCCTTGACGTGTTCATATATATCTATCTATCTTCCTTTATACTCCATATGAAACCTCCCATCACTAAGCCCGTCACACTTTCCTTAACTTTTCCAGCCCACATTATTTAGTGTCCTGAACTTCTGCAGTACACATTTTCTATGCTATTCATTTTGTTGCCTATATTATACCTTATTTTCATTCCCTGTTTATTTTGAGTACATTTCACAAGTGAAATGTTTCAAGTTCTTTGACGCCAGAAACGATGAATACTGCTTGAGATAGCCTATAGCACCTAGGAAGGAGCTGTACTTCAGGAAGTACTCCATGTATCACTATCTCAGACTGTAGTGACGTGGTCTACTGAATAAATGTTATTTTATTTGTAGAGTGAATGCATGATAGAAATAACAGGTCTAGTTTTATAAATATGTCATTTCTTTTAAGCTGAAAGTTACTACTGCTAAATCGTCACAAACCCACATGTTTTACTTAGAAGAACTGTGACTTTCTATGTAAAAAGTCATTATAAACCTAGTCTCTGCTATCAAGAAATAGACAATTTAATTAAACAATATCATCAGTAACATATATGTGGAACATAAGGGCAGTCTATTTTAGAATCAATAGACAACTCAAAAGGAGTATTTTCAAATTAAAGTAGGTTCAAAAAGTCTTTTTTTTAGTTTCACATTTGACAAATATGAACTAGTGTTACCCAATGTTGCCCATAATTAAAGTAAATGAGAGAGCAAAAGCAATTATTTGGTTCATCAAATGATTGATTACACAGTTTTAAGTCACCAAGTATAGGATTAAATTTTGTCTGAAATTATCAGAGTCATATACTGAGGGAGTAGGGAAGTTAGGTATGGGTAAACCAAAGCCTCTTTCAAGTTTAATAAACGTGTATTAAAACCAAAGCTTCATTAGTTACTGGTTACTTGATTTGGGATAAATTGCTTAATTTATTTGAGTTTCAGTTTCCTCATCTCTAAAATGGGAACAACAGTTGTTTTGGAGACGAAATAACCTAATGACAGTAAAGATCTCATCACTATCTGTAACATAGTAAACGCTTAATAAACTCATTACCACACAAAGAAGCCATCTCTCTTGAAATGGATTACAGAGTAAACATGGTCCCTACCTTTTCTATTAGGTGTGTCAGTCATCAAGACTTCCACTACCAAGGCCTCTTCTGAGAAAGCTGACCTGCCCACAGATCTCTTTGAGGAACAAGCCCTAGCCAGCCATATTTTGTAACACTCTCTGGATATAACTTTTTGGATGGGAAGTGCTCCAGACTCAAAGGTTACCAGTCCTTAGACTATTTAACAATGTGTGAGTAGCCTGATATGAACTGTCTGTTCAATGGTCAATAAGCCAGGTCAATCGGATTCCTGCTTTCAGGAAATAGAATGGAGAAATATAGGAGGAAAAAGTCAGTTATGAGAGGGAGCTTACACTGAATGTGGTTCATTAGTTAGAGCAGGGAGTGAGGAGTTGTGAATGAGTTTTTATCAAGAGTAAGCCAAAGACAAAGGGAATAAAAACTAAGTAAACTAAGTAAACAGACATAGAAAAATAGAGAATGAAAACTAAAGGGTCAACGTAAAGGAGCAAAGAATAGAGGAAGAAGTAAGAAGACCAGGCATACAAAAAGAAGCAAAAATTGGGGGACTAGCCAATGGAACACTGGAAGGAAGATCCACCACAAATTCTTGCCACTGTGATTCCTAGAAATTCTATGACTGGAGTTCCTCCATCTGAGAGTCCCAGCCCCAATCGCTTCTTTCTCCTGGAGTTCCAGGACAGAAATTTATATATACTCCTCTCTCCCATCTTCTCCAGCCTACTATTCCTTGAGCTAGCCTAAATGAACCTCTTGTAACAAACTAACACTCTTGGTCTAACTAAAATGCCTTTGAAACATTTGAGGAGATAGGAGATCTATGCAGCAAACAAATGATTTAAACTAACATAGGAACATCAGGGGAACATTAATTTCCTCCCTCTCTCACGTGTTGCATGACCTTCCACCTCCCTGCAGTTGCTTATGTTGTCCCTCCGTATGAAAAATGTCTTGTTTGCTTCTCTCCAACTATTTAAATCTTATTTGTAAAATGCCCATTTGAAGCTTCTCATCTTCCTGAACACTCTGACTGTACAATAGCTCTTAACTAAATTCTCAGACCAATATTTTTATACTTAATACTATCGTATGTTACCTGTTATGCCTAAATCTTGCATGGACAGTTAATGCATTGTTATTTTACCTATTCTATGTGTATATCTAATCCATTCTCCAAAAAAATAAAGGTTCTGTGAGTGCAGGAACTGAGTAGATGCATTTTTTGAATTCTCTTCATCTTTATCACATGATATCCCTGAGGCGCAGTACAGAAGAAATAAGAATGAATAAACAAAAATCAAATGAATACAAGAATGAATACATTTAGTGTGGTCAAAAAGACTTAGAAGATTGTTCAGAAGAAACGCACAGGAAAGTTTCCTACTTTTTAATGAGGAAAGTAGTGGCATTTGCTCTTTAGTTACTTTGAGATTGGGTTCCTCAATTCATCCTTTGGAAACTTTACAATGATGTTTATCAACATCAAAAAGAAGCATTAGTGTAAAAGTAGATTTCAGGTGCTATATTATAATAACTTCGGCTTATCAGACCAAGACAAGAGTCTTTAAAAACTTCCAATACATCTGATTGTGTTAAAGATGATGATGTCACAAGGAATTGATTTACTATGGCAGGTCAGCTTATGCGATGGAGCAGAGGAGGTCTCGGCACAAACCAAGGTATTCAGTCGGAATTGTTTGTTTTCAGTTCTTTTTAATTCCAGGGGAAAAGAATCTTTCATCTCTTCTCCACACTTGAACAGCAGGTGGGCAGACACTGAAATTTTTCGGGAGAGTGAGTGTGTGGGTAAGTCACTTGGAAGAAGTTCAAACGTCATGTATATTACTGATGTTGACAACTCTAACTGCAGGACACAGGGGAAGCAATCCTAGCTGGGGCAGAGCTGGCATTTTCAGGATATTTTTTAAAATATAAATGCTCTGACACTGATCTAAAACCCTCGTTCCTGAGGGCTTTGGTGTGTAACCGTGATGTGTGAGGCCAGGCATATACAAAGGCTGCGATGGAAGATTTTGCTCGAATAAAATTGGAAGCAGCTTATATGTTCTGCCACTTCTCAAATCAACTGCAGCTTCTTGAGTTGGAAAACACCAGATTTGCTATTCATTGTTTTTTTCTTTCCTCTGCTGTTTTTGCCTTTCTAGGGTCTAGAAGAAGTGAAACGTGTTTCAGGAACATAACGAGTAGTTTTGAAAAGCGGTCAGTTGAGTTTAATGCTGTTCTCCTCCATTTTTTGTAGCATATGTTTACGGTGCCTGTGTGTGAGTGTGCATTTAAGTGTGAGTCCAACTCATTTCCAGATAGCTGCACTTATTTTGCAAATAAATATATCAGCCCAGTCCTAAAGTAATTGTTCAGATCATGCAATATGAACAGAGGAATTAAACTTTCGGAAAAAGAGCAATGAAGATGCAAAGGTAGCTAGATTTGTTGTAAAGGCTTTGGGGTACACAGGAAAGACCACATGTGACCATTTTGAAGAAATGGGCCCTTTTTCTTTTAAGTTTTTCATCTATATTTGTTTTAATATCTTAGTTTCCTTACAAATGTCTTTAAATCATTAAAGAAAGCATTGTATACATTTTTCTAACGCTAATATAAAGAGATTAAACAAATTATGAAGATCTGGTCATATTCAAATTGTCTTTCCAAACAAAAGGACATGTTTTCTACTCAGGAAGGTTTTAATGGCCTTGATTAAATCTCCCAACATTTCTAACTGAAGATGGAGCCTGACGGCCTCCGCAGATTTGAAACAAAGATACTGACTAGGATAGAATGGCGGGATTTCCAGTCATCAGACCTTTTCTTCCTTCTGTCATTCTTTCTTCTCCCCTGAAAATTACGACAACCTGTTTTATCTTTTCCACTTCAGAGCTCATCTTTCACATTTGCGGTTCTGTGTTTATTTACACCTGTTTAACTTTGTTTGTTCTTATAAAAAATAAGAGCCCCAGCATATCTGAATTATCTTTCGAAATTCTGACTCTAAGTCTGTGGATAATGCTGTTTAGTTCTTCTCTGCTGTAGAGGTGCGAGTTGTCTGGAAATGAAGAGTGCCATGTGAAGAACTGGGCGAGGTAATGGTGCAAGAGAAAACAAGAAATGAAGAAAACGAAAATATGTACATTTTAGTACTGCTTGCAGCGTTAAAGTCACTGTTTGGGAAAATAAAAATGTATATGTGTTCAATGGTTGACTCTTTGGATGATCTTATTTGTCATGTATGGGGTGATAAACTGGAGTGCGATATGATGATGTAGAGAAAAAAATAATTATGGGGAAGGAAAGGTACTTTTGTGCCTTCTCTCTTCCCCGTAAAATCATGTATCTCTTTGGGGACCAGACTTGCTACCATCATTTTCCCAGATATTCTCCTCCGTCTTTCCTTTCCTCTCTCCTAGTTTCCTCTCAACCTGCACCCTTCATTCCAGCAGGTTGACTTTCCTGCTATACTTTATTCTTTGCGTGTAAACAGCTCAGTGAAGTGAATTCACTGTCCTGCCAACTTCAAGTTCAGTTGTGGCCCCTCTTTAGCCAGCGTCACTCACAGGAACGCTGGGGACAATGCTCAGAAGCCCTCATGTTACAGTTGTTCTGAAACAAGAAGGCTGAAAGGGACCTGACAGTCCATTCAATCTGAATTGTTTGAAGGCACATTACCTTTCAGAATGTGCACCCCCTTCAGTCTCCCAAAGAGACACAAATGTGAATAATTTACTTCCTGAATTGGAAGCTGTGAGGTGAACGGAAGAGTTTAAAGAATTTAACTCCTCCTCTCCTGAAGAGAATGGCCTCAAGCAAATGTGGATATTTCATTTATTCATTCAACAAACCATATGAATATCAGGCATTGTTCTTATTTCCAGGCATGTTAAAGGTGAGCAACAATGACAGGGCCCATGTACTCATGTAGCTTATGTTTAGTAGAGGAGTACAGCTCATACAAATATGCAGTGATAGAAAAGAGAAGATCTGGAAATGTAAGTTCTAAAAGAAAATCAAAGAAGAGTGATGTGCTAGGTTAGTGCATCTCAGACTTAAATGTGCACACTCATCAACAAGGGATCTTATCACAATGCACACTCTGATTCTGTAGTCCTGGAGTGGAACTCTAGACTCAGCATTTCCAACAAGCTTCCAGGTGATGCCAGGGCTGCTGGTCCTTGGACTGTGCTTTGAATAGCAAGTTATTAGCCATTTATTAGCAGCAGTGCTAGATTGTGCAGTCCTGGCAGCCCTTTCTGATGAAGCTTTGGTTAAGCGCAGAAACCATTCAATGAAGATCTATTGGGAGAACCGTCCAGGCAGAGGAAGGGGTTACTTCAAAGGCCTCAGAAGAGAGGAGAGACAGGCAGGACAAAGGACCAAAAAGAAGGTCTTTGTGACTTAAGCACAGTGAGCTGAGGGCAGTGAGAGAAAGAGTCAGAGTCACGTCATGAAATCCAGGGGAAAGAGTTGGGTTTTATTCTCAGCAGTAAGTGAAGTCATTGCAGAGTTTAAGTAATGATCTACTTTACACTCTCTGAGATTATTCTGGATTTGGGGTGGAGAATGCAATGTAAAGGAGAAGTGAAAAGGCCAGTTAGAGTCTATTGTTGTTGTCCAGAAGAGAAATCATGGTGGATAAGATGAGGATGACAGCAGTGGAGATAGAAAAAACAGATAGACTAAGGAAACACTTTGCTTTTGTTTCTACTTGTTGGTAGATTGGTTGTAAGAGGTAAGAAAAAGAAAGGAAGGAAAACTTTCTCTCTGAATGTTAGCTGAAGTTGCTGGGTACATGGTAGTCCCATCTACCAATTCCCCAAGGAGACGTTGGAAGCTGATTTTTGTGGGTAAATCAAGATTTCCACTTAAGCCATGATAAAAAGAGATGTCCAGGAGGCATCTTAAGCCCTGAGTAAAGCTGAGAAATAGAGAAATAAATTTGGAAATTATCAGCGTATAAATGGAACTGGATAAAAATACTTAGTAAGTATAGACAACAAAAAAAATACCTCAGGCCTTAATCTTCATACCTTTTACCATTTACTGTTTGAGACTAGAGTGGGAGAACCCAGCCAAGTACATTGAGATTGTGTGGCCATTGAATTAAGATAAAAGCCATGAGTGTGTCATGGATAAACTAAGACAAAAGTAGCTTTCGAAAAGGAGAGTAGTCAGTGAAGCTGAATAGTTCTGTGTGACCATGATACTTATAAATGTGAAGATGGATTGCTGCTGATCATGCACATATATGTATATATACTATGTAGGGTTTACATGAAGATTAGGGATAATGAAGATAAAAAGGAGAAATACAAAAGCACGGAACTGTTGAGTGTCCTGTACAAAGTCACAACAAAACAGCAATTGAGACAGGACTTCTAACTAAGTCTTTCTGACTCTAGAAAGTCTGTTCTTTCCTCTCTGCCACTCTGCTTCTTGATCACACAAGCAGCTTATCATATTGCATGGAAAAGTGAATTTCAGTCAACATACCCAGTGTTCATATAGAATTGTTCCTTAGCTACCTCAAAACATAACCTTAAAAAGCAAAAGAAAGAGGCCAACCTGGTGGCGTAGTGGTGAAGTACATGCACTCCGCTTCAGCAGCCTGGGGTTCGCAGGTTGAGATCCCAGGTATGGACCTAGACACTGCTCATCAAGCCATGCTATGGTGGCATCCCACATACAAAATAGAGGAAGATTGGCACAGATGTTAGTTCAGGGACAATCTTCCTTATGGGAAAAAATAAAAGACAAAAGAAAAAGAAGGAAGGAAGGAAAGAAGGGAGAGAAAGAAGGGATAATGGATAGAAACCCGGGTCTAGTTTGCACAAAATGTCTTAATTCTACAAGTTCAGTGAACTATTCCTTTCTAAGTTCTCTCAAATCCATGCCTCTTCAGGTAAAATCCAGGTGCTCATCTCCCCTGTCAATTTAGCAGCAGTCTCATTTACCTCTGATGGATCCAACTTATCTGAAGAATAATTCAAAATCACCCCTTTTCCTTTCATTATATATTTCATTTTTAGTTGTTAGTGCCATTGAATCGATTCTGACTCCCAGTGACCCTATATACAGCAGAGCCAAACCTTGCTGGGTCTTTTTGTTCCCTCCACTCATCTTATGGGGTTACATCAGACAGTGTTCCACTACTCTTCATAAGATTTATGTGGCCGTGATTTTTGGAAGTGGGTGGCCAGGTCCTTCTTCCTGGTCTGTCTTAGTCTGGAAGCTCCACTGAAACCTGTCCACCATGAGTGACCCTGCTGGTATTTGAAATACCAGTGGCATAGCTTTCAGCATCACAGCAGCATGCAGCCACCACAGTATGACAACCAAAAGTTGGATGGTGTGGTTCTTCGACGGGGAAACGAACCAGGGTCGTGACAGTGAGAGCATTAAATCTCGATCACTGGACCAGCAGGGCTGGCTATATATTTCATTATAAGTGCTCAAAACCTCAAAAAATTACTCTCTGCATTTTGAAGAAAATAAAAAAATACTTGCCTGGTGCTCAGTTATCTTTAGATACTATCCCTATTTGAATATAGCTCTCCTATCACCAATATGCACCCAACTCTAGACAAGACCCTCTTTTCATAATTCCCCTCACTTTCTTGCATATTTTCATTTCCAGAATTAGTTTTTCCTTTATATTTTGCTGTCCAGAAATCCTTCTCTATTTCTATCCAGATGTTCAAATTCTACCTTCATTAAACTGCTCACTTGAACGCCTCTTTTGCAGGAAGCCTTACCTGACCAAACCAGGCCAAAGTATTGTTTTATTTACTGGAATTCACATAACACACAATACGTCTGTCATTTTGCAAGCTAACCACCTTATTTTTCTGTTAATTCCACCAAAAGATATACTCAACAAGCAGTTGTTTGGCACCTATTTAATACCCTCTGCTGCTTAAGGCCAGAGGGGTCATAAGGACTCATTTGCATCCTTTGAAATGCTACGTAATTTCTGCCACTGATACATTTTAGACAGTGATAGAGAAAAAGTAGCACTCATTCTAAATGTATAAAGACTGATGCGCTAAACTAAATGCCATCAACTGTGCCAATGTACAAGATAGAGAGAAAATGCACGGGTCAGCCAGGGAGGGTGACATCAGAGACCTTTTTTCCCCTGGCTTCCCTGGGCTTCCCTGGGTGTCTGGCATTGTTTGCCTGCTGATTAGTGAGGTGTCTCTGGGTACATTAATGTGGAAGGTTGGATGTGTTTGACAATAAGTCAATGATTCTTTTTGACACGACTTTAATAGTAGTGAAGAAGTGATTGTAAGATGATGCCTTTTAATGGGATATAGATATAAGCGACCTGCTTTTTATGACAAAGGTCAATGGTATTGATGGGTAGTGTAGAGAAGATAATTTCCTTGGCATGGTAAGAGACAACTTGCATGATTCATGAAGGTATCTCTCTCTTTCCTTTTTTTTTTTTTTGAATCTCTCCCACAAGGAAGAAAGAAGAGCACCACTGTCAATTCCCTCCAGCTGCCACTTTATTTGAAATAAGGAAAAGGTGATATCCTACAATGAAATGAGTCACCGCTAAACAATCGATGGTAACCTCTAGCTTGCCGAGGCCTTCAGAATTTGACAATCATATATAGAATGAGTTTACTTTTAATATGAAGGAAGTGGATATGTACCATTCCAATGGGACATACAAGCAGTCAAGGAGCAAAGGCTGAGAGGCAGAGGCTGGAGGAGGGCAGATGGCACAGGTGAATGTGAGAGCGCATCCATATGTGTCTACATGTTACTGCAGGTTGAGCAATAAAGGACCAGAATCAGCTCTGCTGAATTACACTTTGTTGAAAGGTCACTGGCAAGCAGAATGAAGGGTATCCCATGGGCAAAGGGCTGCTTCTGGAAGCAGAGACAGCTGGCCTTGGGCTGGATTGGAACTACTACTTAATCATGGGCCAGGCAGAGAACACTGGATCCTTCTAGACAGTGTCCACAGCAAGGCAAAGAAAGTCTCAGCAGAGATTCCTCAGCCACAGCTTTATATCCTTGCACCTCATTGAATCTTATTTTTTTATGGTGGGGGAAGATATAGGAAAGAGAAAAAAAAGAGTGTGGAGAAGACAAAACTAAGAGAGAGAATGGATGGTGGGGTGACAGGGAAAGAGAGAAAGAGGAGAGGAGGAAGGAATGAGATTAAACAGTATTTACAGTGTTCTGGGTACTAAATAGTCCTACAGTCTGTTTTTCCTATCAGAGTAGGATTCTTCCTAAGCCAAATTAGGGTAGTTTCAGCAATTTCTCTTTCCAGAGATGATGTGTGTCCCACTCTGCCTCCTGCCCTTGGCCCTCTCTCCATCCACTAAGACATTGCAGGGCCCGTTTATTTTGGAAAGAGTTGGCTTGTCATCTTACTTATCCTGCTTCCCAGTCCCAGATTTAAGTTCCTCCAGTCTTCTGTGCTCTCCTGGCTTTTTATTTCAAGCTGGACTGTATTTTCTCAGACGATTTGTGCCCTTTTTCACCATTCCACAGCATGCATGCCTCTCCAAACTTTTCTGCATGGATGTGGATGTCCTACCCACCAGTAAACAGTGTGGGGACATTACTAAACATTGGTAGCTGACAGAAGAGTGGTGTTGTGTAGGATGGCAAGATGCTATGAGTGTGAACACACAGGCAGTTTTTGCCAGTCACCTAAGTTCATTGTTAGAACTTGGGGAAAGATGGAGCTTTGCCCAAATGACATGAGTGTCACTCATCCAACTCAGTCATTCTTTGATTCTTTAACATTTTAATCTCAATAAATAACTGCATTCATTTCAACTACCCACCCCCAAGGTGAAAATTTAGGCTTTGGCAATAAAACCAAAAGCAAATGAAGCCAGACTGAAATAGAACAAACTGACCTATTCCATTTGTGAAATATGAAATTCTATTACACCCCAATCTGTTGCCTTTCAGATTTCTTACTTAGTTATTATCACAAATATGTCTAAACTCCAATCTTATTGATATTCCAGTGTGTTCATTCATTTATTTTTTTTACTATCTATCATCCCTCTCCTGTTCCCTTGTCCCTTATCTTTCAATCTGGTCTCAGTTGTCCAATATATCAACACTTGTCCATCTAAGAACCCTCATTCTCCTCTAGCTGGCTTTTACCACCGTTGAAAAAAATCACTTGATATCAAATTAATATAAATACAGCATACCCAGCCACAACTATGCCCACTGTGCTGCTAGATAATGGTGCCACCTCTATCATCGTTTCAAAATATCTCTTCTCAAACATCCTACCCCCTCCATCCCAGCCCTGGCTCCATATGCTACATCACAGAGAAAATAGAAGATATTAGATAGGAACACCATCAACTTCCAATACCCAATACCTACCTACAAGACAACCTTCTAACACTTAATCCTTTTTATTTGAAGTAGTCCCCTTTCCTCATCTAAAGCTAATCCCTCACTGTATGCACTGGACACTATAATCTCAATCCTTTCTTGGTCAAATATGCCTTCCCTTAAACTGCTTTCTACTTGACATCTGATCCTAGATACTTCTCATTCGTATTTAAACATGCTCAGGCTCTCATATCATTAAAAAACAAACAAAAAAACAAAAAACCCTCCCACCAACCCTTCCCTCTCTCCATCTTACTACATCTTTTCCTTATGTGACTACACTTTTAAAGAGATTGGTCACCTTTGTTCACCTCAAAGTCACTATTAAACCCATTGCCTTTTGGACTCTACTCCTATCATTTCATGAATTGATTCTAGTTCATACCTGGATACTAATGGTATTGTTGATAAATCTATCATCTGTTTTCTGATCATTTTCTTCCCTAACCTCTCTGCAGTCTTCAACTTTAACAAACTTTCTATTTTAGAAATTTCTTATGCCCTGGGCTTCCAAAAAGTCTTGCTTCCTGCATCTTCCATCTCCCCTTTGGATGCTTCTTCTCAGGCTCATTTGTGCTTATCTTCCTCCACATAACCTATAAATACTGATACTTCTCAGAATCCCAAACTTCTCTCTAACTCCACCTTCTTCCATAGACACCAATTTGGAAGTCATTCCTTAGGGGACATTCTAAGGCCTCCACAAATTGGATTGAATCCCCTCTAAGATACCCTTTCAAAGTACCTCAAGCTTATTTCCTATTTGCATTTATTATAAAGCTTGTTATTGCTACGTTACAGAGTGGGATCCTCATAGTACTATGAACTCCTTGGGAACAAAGATTGGCTTCCATTTGCTCTTGAAACTTCAGTGGTTAATTCTATAGTTGGCAAACCTTAGTCACATTACAAGTATTTGTTGAATAAATGAGACTGTGTGTTTTGACTGTAACTGAAGAGACTGATTTCCTGGCTATCTGGTATAAAATGGAATACTTGAAAACCAGTATATTAGTAGGTTCAGTAGGGCTGGTAAGTCTAAATGGCAGTGTAATTGTATGGTTCTAGACTATTAAATTTTATTCTCATTTTGTCATTGTGCTTGCTGTGTGATTCTGAATAAATAACTCAGATCCCCTGTCTTCTTTTTTTCATTTATATATCCAAATAATTAAACTACTTTGACTCAATTCTTCTTAAAGGGTTTACGAAAAGGACCTTGAGATGAAATTACATATGTAGTCATTTTAGATTTTTACAGTAATTATAGATTTCTGGCAACACAAAATAAAGTATGTATCTGAACGTATGTGTCTATATCTAATTAGGTGTAAATTGATTGACATTTCAGTTGATGAAAAGGTAGAAATTACTAATAATGATGAGGCTGAAAACTGTACACATGAAATTCTACTGTGGAACAGAGAAATGAGCAAATTGAGAAATTATTTTTTCCTTTTCATATAAATACTCTCAAAGTAATCTTATTGGCCTAGTTTTACATTGATAAAAAATAATAATGACTAATATTTACTTGAATTTTTGCCATTATATTTCTACTAAAATATGTTGCCTTTCATCTCAGGGTAATAGTTTCAATTAACATTTTAATTTGCTAAGAAATTTTAAGCACAAGTTGAGAGATCTCACATTTTCTTTAAGAATGGAACTGTAAACAACAATAAATATTTGTAATTATCTATTTTTTCTCCTTATACCAACAATAGGTGCCGTTTTAATAATTAAAAGGGGTGATTGTGTGTGAAACATGTCTAATACCATATCAGATTTCCAAATATAAATTTGAGATAATGGAATTGTTTTCTCCTACAGAAGAGAATATTGATTCATGTGTTCATGAATACTTTTATGTTTTCTTGCAAGGTACCAAAAATTCATAGAATCACAGAATCTTAGAGCTGGAAAAGGCCTTGGTGATTGTAGAGTCCGAATACCTCATTTTACACATGAGAAAACTGAAAACTGATTTCCCTGTCTCCACAAAGGAAACTAAGAAAGTGCTTTATGGTCTCTTCTGCCACAGATAACTTTATTCTATACACCAAAGCCAGCCTCTTTCACCTTCTCTAATATCCCATTTTCTGCCTCACCCCCATGCAAATGCTGAGCTCCAGGCAGGCCCAACCAAGTGCAATTCCCTGGCATGGCCTCTCTTTCTTCTCTGTGACTTGAAACACACTCTTTCTTCTGTTTGAACTCTCCCTCTTCTCTTACATAGTTCCTTCTTTAAGACTCAGCTCAGGGCTTGCCTTCTCCAGGAAGATCTCTCTGATCTGAAAGGATGAGACAAGTGTCATGTCATCACGTTTGCATAATGCACCATTCTTATTTCTACCACAGCCTGGAGATTATTGCATTGTAATCGTGGTTTCCTTCTCTGCCTGTCTGATCTCCAGGGCCTAGCACAGTGCTGGCTCATAGCTGGAGCACAAGGAACATTCTCTGCATAAATGAACAAATTCATGAATAGAAGCCATGTGCCCTTACATACTGAAACTAAAGTACAAACACAAAGGGCATTATATACGGCAAGAAATGAAAAAATGTATTTACCTGTTCATTTCTCCAGATAGTACTGAAAATTATTGTTAAACTTTATTTCACATAACTACACAAATAAATGCATGCATGCACACACACACATATATACATGAGAGGGCTCAAAAGGGAAGAAACACATGCAACTAAAATGCTACCTAGTGACTAATCCTCAAGCCCTGGGGAAGAAGTCTTATTGGGCTCCTCAGGGCAAACACAATAAAAGACGGTCTCAACTGACCACGTACCCTTCCGAGGATGCTGCAGCTGAGCCAACAAAACACCAAAACGACTGTCGGAGCACGCATGTTCAGCAAGGATTGGCTGCCTCTCTGGACTGCCTTTTGTGACAGAGGTTCGGCTTGGGAGATTCTTAAGCCCTGGCCTTGCCTGGATCTTTGAAAAGCACTTACTGCTCCTTGCCAGCAATCAAACCAAAACCTCCGTCAATTTCTTTGAGAAAAAAGCTACATGATCCAGCTGACAAAATGATGTATATTATGAATAATAAATTTCTCCAGGGCTTCAGTCCACGTTATTTACTAGACAACCGTAATTTGTAATGTTTACTTAAACACTGGCTCTCAACAAAACACTTAGAAGCACTTAGCGTCTTGTCCCTGAGCAGTCTGCATCTGAATTTGGACTGCTTAATTTTACTGCGTGGAAAACATTTTAGTATGCTGCTACCATCCACTACCAAGACCCCCAGCATCAGCCAAATCTGCAGTGATGATTGGACTGTGACGTCTAGAAAAACACACCAGTGGAAGCAGCAACATCACTGCTATTGGAGCAAAGCAATATCTGCCCGGAACCACTGCCTGGTGAAAGACACGTCCTCACCATGACTCCAAGAGAAAATTCGACACATTTTATATATAAGCAAGGAAGTCCCTGCTGGAATACTTTCTTTAACCTCTAGAGTCTTATTTTTTTCATCATCTGATACACTTTACTGGTTGCTTTAGCATTTAAAATGGATTAAGTGCTATTAAACCCCATTTTAAGGTAGTTTCATCAGTACAGCCTAAGGGGATATAAAGCAAGGAGCTTTCTCTGGCAGAAATCCAGATACTAATGGTGTTAAAATGCCTTCTTATTGCGTTTAAGTCAGTAGTTAGGTCAAGTAGACAAACATATTTTAGAATATGTTTAAATAAGCACTCCATTTAGTGTTTCTTTTCAACTCACATATTTTCTCTTTCTTATTCTCTTTCCTGGCTAATACAGAAGGTGACATAGTCACAGGCACAGTGGCTTTTGTACCTGGACAAATTGAATTTTTCAGTTGAACTCAAGATCTGAGTCTAATGGCAATCATGATGACCACGATGAGGATGTCAGGGGAGCTGATAGAATGTTGCAAAGGACAAAACGGATGAGAAGGACAGCCGATCCTCACTGCATAGACGAGCATCAAGGAGACATGTGTCCCTGGATACTTGACTGCATCGTGTTTGCAGAAGAAGGAAAACTGGCCACCAATTGTGCACATAAATTTAGGTTTTGTTTGGTCTGACGAAAATGAGTCTCAAATCTCATTTACAGCTACCATGGTTTGGCAGAGAATAATATCACTAAAGCAACTTAACAAGGACAGTGGCATTTTAATTGTAAGCATCTAACTATAAATGAAATTGGGATATATATTTTTGCAGAGAGTAGAGAGACTCAAAAAAAGGCAGGAAGTGAAGGCCATACGGAGAGTTTTTGTTGCTAAAATGATGTGTGCAAAGTGGTGCTTCTAGACAAAAATGAGAGATTAGGCAATCCTAAACTATAGTGTAAAAGAAGCAAGGTGGCAAGTGGATGGAATAAAAACAAAGGAACTCTTACAGCAAGAGAATTACACTTAGAAAAGTTGATCATAATCATGTGGTGGAAAGTAGAATGAAAAATAATGAAAATGAGAATTTGATGTGACTTTTGTAAAATGATGAGTTCTATGAGGGGAAGAGCAATTTTGTATACTTCTTTTGTATGTTCCTATGTACCTAGCACTGTGTTGGACAAAGAGTGGGTGCTCAATGAATGACGTTCAGTATAGATGATGTGTGTATGTATGGGTGCATGGATGGTTGGGAAGACTATGCAATAGTCAGCAGAAAATCAGAGATGAACCCTAAGATTTGGGAAGCAATAGAGTTTAGTACCCTAAGGTAGAAAGTTCTTAGTGCTACACTGTGTCTCACACAAATGCTTGAATAAAGTTAACATATTCTGCACCATCAAGGGGAAATCAGTATATGGATGTTGCCCCTTAACAGGTTTTTGTCAGTATCTGCTAAGACACCTTTTGAATATCCATTAGTGATTCAGCCACTTACCATGGAAACGGTTTGAGGGTCAACTATAGGATGCAGTTCAGAAGCTGTTATTTCATTTAGAAACAAAAAATGTTTGGATGAACTTCATGCTGAGTTATGCAATTATTTAAGATGCCCATTCACAAGGGGTATCTATAATCTCCCTTCTTTCTCTTTTGTGAAATCATGCAAAGTAACCATATGACTCTGAGCATACTGACAGAATTTGATCTTAGATTAAATATTATTCTCTGTCTTTGAAATGTATTGTGCCCCCTCCTTTATATTTATCAGATCTTTCCTTAAAATTTCCAGTTCTATTATTCTTCTGGACTTATCTCAAGTCCTACCCTCCCTTCACTCCCTTCCTCCTCACCCCTGCGTCTCTCTACCTCATGAATATGAAATTTTCCTTTTTATTCACTTTCTGTGGCCTGCACTCTCTGGTACCATAGTGGCTAGTGACCATGTTTTAAGTTCTCTCCTATTCTATGTGCTACCTCAGGATAGATAACGTACTTTTCAGTGCTTGCAGCTTCTTGCCAGTGGCTTGGAGAAGAGTAAATAATATGTACATGCTTACTTGACCAGAAGATAAGCATTCAATATTTTTTCTTCCACATCTTTTCTTCATATGCCTTTTGGAGCTAAGATACTTCCATAAAAATATGAAACTTTTAGCATCCCTTACATGGAAGGAAAGTTAACAAATATTTACAGTAGATTCTCAATGGCTTAGTAAGTCAGCATATATGTGGACCTCAGTTATATGTCAATCAGTGATTGTAAAATTCCATAGGATCCTCGGAACCATAAAGCTAAGTGGAGAAAATAATTTTTTGTATTCTAATATTGTCCATTTGTGAAATTAAACTAGTTCTTCAAACTATACAGATAAGACAAGCTTTTAGGAACAGGGGGAAATGAGTGGTTCCAGTCTGGAGATCTATTCCAGAAAGCTAGGTCAACAGATTTGACCTTCACATTCACACAGCAGGCTAAGGTGAATTTGAGATAGTTTCAGTGGGGTACATGGACATTCAGCAGTTTAATTTTCCTGGAGAAGCAGAAACTTCAATGTGCACAGAATTCATTTTCCCCCCATTACTGTAATATTCAATTGGACTAAATTATCCTGTAACAGCATTTGATCGTGCAGCTACTGGATCTGGCTTCATTTACTTTAAGGTTAGTAAAGTCACAGCTTAAATTGCTTAAGAGTTGGCAGCATCAAAGTTCCCTCTCTTTCCTTTATTAACTTCTTTACTCGTAAAGAGTTGAAAACTGGCACAGGAAGTGGGAGGTCAGTATGGAAGAAATACTACATGTCATCACCTCTACTTTGGAAAGGTCAATGAGACAAGGATGTAAAAAGAAAAAGAATAGGTGCTCAAGACTTTTCTTGTTTTAAGCTAGTTAATCCTTAAAGGAAAACCTAAATCATATTAAAAAGTATGAAAATGGTAAGAATAGTAAAATGAAAAACTTCCATTTCCATAATTATTTTACTAAATGTAATAGAGAATCAGCCATGGCATTGGTGTTTGTACTTCAGAAAAATATTACCATAAACCTTGTCATTTTCATTCAAAGTGAATTGAGGTGAATGTTCTAAAGGACATGAAGAGAATTATTCTCCTCTCTGTAGAACTTTGACTTTCTAGAGCCAGGGCATAAAACTATGTTTACCTTCAGGAGATAGGGGAACCATGAAACTAAGTTAAATGAGAAAATCCAGGGATAATAAGGAACCTAAAGATGAAGGGATTGGATGTCACAGAGGAAGGGCCTCAGGGGGATTCTGAGAGCAGAGGAGCTAGGCTATGGTAAGAATGTCCTCAGACAATAAAAGTCAGACCAGAAAGCAGGTTGAGAATACAGCCAGGAAAGATAAGGAGGTCAGGCAAGTATTAGAAGCCAGAATAGGAAACAGATCTGGAAGGCAGTTCTGAGGGGCAGGAAAGTTTATTTCCTTCACCCAGAACCAGATTTAAAATCTAGGAAGGTGATTTTAGTAGGTAATTCCTATTGGAGTTAGAGCAATTCACTGGGTATGAACAGTCTGAAAGGCAAAAGCAAGACAAGTGTGTGTATTGTTTGTGAAAATACGAAAGGGAGGTGCGGCGTCAGGGGTGGAAAGTTGAGGAGCGAAATTCAGAGCTCAAATCTAACTAGAAATCAACGCAGCTCAGTTTTCTACCTTCTCTCCTGTGCAATCTTGGGGATGTTATATTTTATGCAGCACTTTTAGATATTTAAAAATTAGCAACCAACCACATTCCCACCAGCTATGAACTACATCCACAATTCAACCACTCAGTGCAGCGTGGCACGTAAAACTGATATGCACCTTCATAGAAGTAGTCCCTTCTCTTGGAAAAAGTGATAAGCAATGGTGAGTCATCACGTATACAGACAGGGAGAAACTGAAAAGATTTTTTCAAGAGCCTCAGGCCAAAAGCCTGCTCCTGAAAAGTTCTCCAAGACTTTCATTTCCCACACTGAACACTGAGGATGATAATTTTGAAGGCGCCATCAGAAAGACCCCTTACTGAGCCACGCTGCGTTGGTCTATTTTAGGACAATAAAGGGCTGCACTCCCTTTCCTGGGATTTAAAAGTCGGGTTTCATGGAGTGCAGCTATTTCAAACCTGCAGCTGGAGGGCCTCGGAATTGATACAGTATAATAACACTGTGCTTCGGAACTGGGAGTTACTCAGGATGGAAATGGCACCATCGTACTCTTCAATGAGCAGCTTAAAGAAGATTTTAGTAATACTGAGCTGCAATTGCTCAGTGACAAAGGCACTCCCTAGTTGTACTTTTGACAGGGTTTAAACTCATGAGGGTACAGTTCATAGAACATAATGCTTCCTTCTGAGTTTGCAAAGATATAATAACATGCACAATCACAATCTATTATTAGGAAAGGCTGAATGACAGCTGATGTCCAAAGATAGGTAGAAATGCTATCAAGTACAAAGCAACAATCAAGAAGGCCCTCTTACACAAATTGTGTAATTGTGTGTATTTTTGTATTTCTTTTATTAAACTTACTTAGAACTTCATATATGGCCTTTGGGGCATGGGGATTAGAGAAGATTTCAAGGAAAAAATAATGATTGCTTTGCTTTGACTTAACTACCCTTAAATAGAAAACTTCTGAAATTAAATCTACTAGTTAAATAGAAAGACATTTATTTAAGGAAAAATACTGCTCTCAAAATTTTAAAGAGCCCTAGGGCTCATTCCTGGGATCCTCTATCTCCTCTCCATAGGTAATCTCATCTACTCCCATGGCCTCAAATTCATCTATATGATAATGACTCCCAAACTGTATCTCTAGCCTTGACCTCTTCCTCCATCTCAGGGAGAATATCTCCAAAGGAGTTCAAATATTCACCTCAAATTTTCCATATTCAAAACAGTACTCTTCAATACCTTCCCCATCCCTCACCCTCAGTCCCTTCTTTCCTGTTTGTCTCATCTCCTCTAGCTAACTACTCCACTAACCAACCAACCCTATGATCAATTCAAAAAAAAAAAAGCCATCCTTGATTTAATTCTTCTCTTTCCTTCCCTTTTGACATAAAATTCACAAGTAGGACTTGACTCTGCTATCAAATCATATCTGAGATCTTCATCCTCGTTTCTGCCAACCTTATCTATTGATCCACTGTCATCGGTTCCCTGGGTGCCACCGAGCCTCCTGACTCATCTTGCTGCTCCTGCTTGGTCCATTCTCTCACACAACAGCTCAAGTAGTCTGTATGCTGCAAAGAGGATTATGTCTTCCCTGCCTAAAATCTTAAAACTTTCTTAATGCATTTGGAACTTAATGTAAATTTCTGACTCTGGCCTGTGGAGACCCACATAATCTGGCTCCAGTCTACCGCTACCCTTATCTAATTGCCTTCTCCCCTAGACCAACACACTCAAGCCACAGAGCATTCTTTCTGCTCCTGGGACATGCCAATTTTGTTCCCACCTTAAGGCTCATTACAGTTGAGGTTTTATCTACTAAGAATATTTTTTTCTCTAATTTTTACATGACTGGTTCTTTCTTATAATTTAGGAATTCTCCATTTTAATTCTCTGCACTTGTCAGTAAATCATAATTTCTAGCTGAACAGGTCATCGTCTTTATTATTCACTCTTGCATGCCCAGTGCCTAGAAAAGTGTTTGTGACATGGTTGGTTTTCAATAAGTATTTGGTGAATAAATGTCTTTCAGCGTTCTTATGCTGATTCTTTAAGTGTTGTTGTCACTGTGTTTGAGGCAATCAGCTTCTTTGACAGTTTCCTAATTTGTAAATTAAGAAATTGAGACTATAATATGATTATTTAGATACATTTTAAATTTAATGCTATAAGACTTTGTAGCCTATAGTAATGCCATGACCTGCCTCTGATACAAATAACCAGGTGGGGAGAGGTGAAAATAAACCAAAAATATGAATTTGCTCTATTCTTTTTTTCTATCTTGTACTTTAATTGACGATTAGATAATTCTGCTAGTAGGCTATAGGCTATACTCTGGTATTGGTTTTATAGTCCAAAACTCTAATTTTTAAAAAGTTTTTGTTCAATTGAGAAATAAAAATTAGTTGACTTTTTCTGTAGCAGTTGAAATTTATGTTAAAACAATGATGCATAGTTGTTAAAAAGTATTAAAATGATATTATATTTGAATAACATGTGGAAAGAGCAGGCCTGGGGTAGGCTTTTGCTTAAATTCTCCCACTGCTCCTCAGTAGTGGCCTGAGTTTGGGGGAGACTTCAACCTCTCTGAACTTCAGTTTCCTCTTATTATAAATGGCAGGGTAATACCTAAGTCATAGGATTGTTATGAAGATAAGAGTTCCTAAGCAGTTCCTCACAGGAAACAGAAACTCAATTATAATCATTCGCTTCCTCCTTTTCTTTCTTCTTGTTGATTGCATACTCTTCGATTCAAATATTGGGTGTTTTTTTTTTGTTTTTTTGTTTTTTTCCTAACTGTGATCAGTGACTTCTTCTTCTAACAGGGGTTCTGTAGCCAGGCTGGAAGGCAATTCTCTCAATGAGAAGAGCTGTGAGTTAAATTTTCCGGCACTTTGCTAAAGTTTCTCACCAATCTTCTGGTGCAAAAGACTTCCCTCAATGACCCTCCACCACCACTGTGTATGTCCAAACAAGAAAATTTAAAACTAGCTTAAAAGTTAAGGGAGGAACGACTCCTATGTTTACTATTTATTTTCTATTAGGACAAGGAGAATAGACTAAAATTACACATAACCATAGAATGCCTTATCAGTAAGAAATCCACTGTACCAATGAGGAAAAGAGTTTTTTTTTTTTTTTTTAAAGATTTTTTTATTTTTTCCATTTTATCCCCAAAGCCCCCCGGTACATAGTTGTGTATTCTTCGTTGTGGGTTCTTCTAGTTGTGGCATGTGGGACGTTGCCTCAGCGTGGTCTGATGAGCAGTGCCATGTCCGCGCCCAGGATTCGAACTAACGAAACACTGGGCCGCCTGCAGCGGAGCGCGCGAACTTAACCACTCAGCCACGGGGCCAGCCCCAGGAAGAGAGTTTTTTCAAAATTGATTGCTTCCCTTGTCTTATAGTTTCTTGTTCTAAAGGCACTTGGCTCTCTCCAGTCTAATCTATGTACTGTATTTGCATAAATTTTTTCCCATCCCAATCCTCCAATCCTTGGATTCATTTGCTGGTTCTTTAGATTCCCCTTTAAAATGACTTTAAAGTTTAAAATTTTAAGTTGTATCAGAAAATCACCTTTTAACGAGAAAATAGAATATTGAACCTATAATAGATTATGGAAATAAAATAGACAAAAATAAATAACTCTCATTTTCCATCTATACAAACAACCTGTGAAGTTAGGTGGCATAACTAGTTAATGACAAATTAGTGACTAGAATCAAGTTCTCCTAATTCCTATTCAATGTTTTTAATCACTACACCATAGGCTGATTTCTATTTGTGAAATATAATATACAATTCCTGCATGTGCAAGTGTGTGTAACCATGGTGAGTTTGTAGTCCTTTCTCAGTGTTGTCTTAGACTAAGCGTGCTGCTCTCGGTGATGGAGGACTGCCGTGGATGGTCCTTCAAAACATTGAATTACTTCAACAATGCCATGTCTGCTATGTCTTGCACTTTATTATCCGTGTTGCTTTTCTCTCTGTGCATTCCCATTTAACAATGTCCATTTTTGAAAGTGGCAGTCAAAACTTTATAAAATACTTGAGTCGTGGGCTAGACAACGTGGAGCACAGTGGGACTATTAGTCCTCTCCATCTTCAGCCTGTAAAAATCCTATGCAACTTTCAAATTTCAGCCCAAATGCCACCACTTTGATACAAACATCATCTTCACTCAGCTAGGGAGTAGACATCATCACTTTTGTATTCATTCATATAGCAAATATGTCATTGACCATACACAGGGATCTGGTCCAATTATTGGACACATTGTGAAGAACAGAACAAGCAGATTTTCTGTCTTCTTTGATCATACAGAAGCCAGATTTTAAACAAATATAGACAAATTTTTGCATAACATGCATAATTACATTCTACAAAGGCGAAGAGCAGGGTATTAGAATAGTAAATAGTAGAGGTACTTGGATGGTTTATTTTATGTAAGCTCTAGAAAATATATAGACTATATATAAAGCATGTATGTGAGTGTGTCTGTGTGCGTCCGTGTGTGTGTGTGTCTTGGTGGAGCTGGAGTATGTGGCAGGCAGTGAAGGGGTTGGATGTGTAGAATGAGTATTTTGTGGAAAGGAAACAGCAAATCCAAAAGCTCTGAGTCAGGAAAGTGCTTGACAATTTTGATGAAAGTAGTGGAATTCAGCATCCTTGTTGTGGTGAGGAAGAGATAGAATGACAGGTGAGGAAGCAAGTGGAAGGAAACCTTCTCATGACATGAGATATTTTACCTTGCATATATATATCATATATCCCCATTAAAATATATTCTCACTCAGGTTAGTGATCATGCTTCATCTTCAGAGCCCTCACAATATCTGACAAAATATCTCATATACCTAGGAGCCAATGTAGATGTGTTTACTTGAAATGAATAGATATTTCTAACTATCCATCATAACTATATACTATCTAAAGTTTTGATAAGCAATTCTTGGTTAGTTAACATACTGAAAAGAGTATTGAACAGAAGTGACCAAGTGTAAAACTCTATAATGAACCAAATGACAGATTCTCAGTGGTCTATTGGTGAATACTTTTCTTTCTTCTTCTTTTTTTTTTTTGGTGAGGAAAATTGCCCCTGAGCTATCATCTGTTGTCAATCTTCCTCTGTTTGCTTGAGGAAGATTGTCCCTGAGCTAACACCTGTGCCAATCTTCCTTTATTTTGTATACAGGACACCACCATAGCATGGCTTGATGAGTGATGTGTAGGTCCACACCCGGGATCCAAACGTGTGAACTCCAGGCCACAGAAGTGGAGCTGGCAAACTTAACCACTATGCCACTGGGATGGCCCCCAATTGATGAATACTTTTTGGATATAGTTCTTCAACTATCTTTACTCAAGCCCCAATATCTCTATCTCACGTATTAAAGAAATTCCAAAGAATTTTTCATTTGCTTTGTTGAAAAAGCCACTAAGGACTTCCTCAACTTGATAAAGGCTATCTTTTACAAAAACCTACAGCTAATATCATACTTAAGGGCAAAACACAAAGTTTTCCCACTAAGATCAGACATAAAGCAAGGATGCCTCCTCTTACCACTCCTTTTCAATATCATACTGGAAGCTCTAGCTAATCAAATAAGACAAGATAAGGAAATAAAAAATATACAGATTGGAAAGGAAAAAATAAAACTCTCTGTTCACAGATGACACAACTGTCTATGTAAAAAATCAAAAAGAATTGACAAAAAAATCTCATGGAACTAATAAACAATTATAGCAAGGATGTACAATACAAGGTTAATATGCAAAAGTCAATACCTTACCTAAATACTATTAATGAACGAGTAGAATGAGAAATTTAAAACATAATATAACTTACAGTAGCACCCCTCCAAAAATACTTGGGTATAAATCTAATAAAAAACATATAAGATCTATATAAGGAAAACTACAAAACCCTGATGAACAAAATCAATGAACTAAATTAATGGAAAGATATTCCATGTTCATGAATAGGAAGAGTTAATACCGTCAGAGTGTCAGTTCTTTCCAACTTGACCTACAGATTCAAAATTATAGCAAGTAATTTTTTGGATGTTGACATACTGATTTTAAAGTTTATATGGAGAGGCAAAAGATCCAGAATAGCCAACACAGTATTGAAGAAGAAGAATAAAGTTGGTGGATGGACACTACCCGATTTCAAGACTTACTGTAAAGCTACAGTAATCAAGACAATGTGATATTGGGCAAAGACAGATCAATGGAACAAATAGAGGGCCCAGAAATATACTCACATAATATAGTCAACTGATCTTTGACAAAGAAGCAAAAGCAATAAAATGGAGCAAAGATAGTGTTTTCAACAAATGGTGCTGGAACAACTGGACATCCACACGCAAAAAAAAAAAAAAAAAAGGAATCAAAACATAGACTTCACACACTTCAAAAAAGTTAACTTAAAATGGATCACAGACCTAAATGCAAAACAAAACTATAAAACTTCTAGAAGATGACATAGGATAAAACTTGGATAACCTTGAGTATGGCAATAGTTTCTTAGATGCAATATCAAAGCACAATTTATGAAAGAAATAGTGCATAAGCTGGACTTCATTAAAATTTAAAATTTCTTATCTGCAGAAAAATAATGTCAAGAAAATGAGAAGACCAAGTCACAGACTGGGAGAAAATATTTGCAAAAGACATATCTGATAAAAGACTATTATCCAAAATATACACAGAACTCTTTAAACTCAAGAATAAGAAAACAAACAAACAGTTTAGAAATGGGCCATAACAGAGACCCCACCAAAGAACATATTCGGATGGCAAATAGGCATATGAAAAGATGCTCCACATCATATGTCCTCAGAGAAATGCAAATTAAAACAACAGTGAGATATCACTACACACCTATTACCATGGCCAAAATCTGGAACACTAACAACACCAAAGGCCGGTGAGGATGTGGAGCAACAAGAACTTTCATTCATTGCTGGTGGGAATGCAAAAGCTGTAGCCACTCTGGAAGACAGTTTAGCAGTCTCTTACAAGACTAAACATACTCTTACCATACAATCCAGCAGTCTCACTTCTTGGTATTTATCCAAAGGAATTAAAAACTTATGTGCACACAAAAGCCTACACACGAATGTTTATAGCAGCTTTATTCATAATTGCCAAAACCTGGAAGGTATCGAGATATCCTTCAATAGGTAAATGGGTAAATAAACTGTGATACATCTAGACGGTGAAATATTATTAATTGGTAAAGAGAAATGAGCTTAATAGCTTAATAACATGAAAAGACATAGAGGAACCTTAACTGCATATTACTAAGTAAAAAAAATCCAATCTGAAAAGACTATATATTGCATGATTCCAACTGCATCACATTCTGGAAGAGACAAAACGATGGAGACAGTAAAAAGATCAATGGTTGCCAGGGATTTACAGGGGTGGAGAGAAAAGATGAATAGGCAGAGAACAGAGGATTTTTATGAAAAATCGTTAATTTAGTGAAACATTCTGTGTGATACCATAATGACGGATACGTGTCATTACAAATTTGTCCAAATCCCTAGAAAGGACAACACCCAGAGTGAACCATAACACAAACTATGGACTTTGGGTGATTACGATATGCCAACATAGCTTTATCAATTATAACAAGTATACCAGGGTGGGGAATGTTAATAATGGGGAGGCTATGCATGTGTGGGGACAGAGAGCACATGGGAAATCTCTGCACTTTCCCCTTAATTTTGCTGTGAGTGTAAAACTGTTCTAAAAAAGCAGTCTTAATAATAATAATAAAAAAACCCACAAAGGCAGCTTTTTTTTTTTCCCTGTTTTGGTCAGTGGTTATTAAAAATTTCATTTCCATGAAAAGAAAGCTTATCATTTTGGATTTATAAGTCAAATGGAGGAAATAATTAACTTTCTAATATATAACTTGTCAAAATCTTTAAAAGAACACACCTTTTTACCTTTTTCCTCATCGAACACCCCTAATTCCTTGTGGATTTCTAGTGACCCTTTGAACCAGACTTGACAAACATTGCACTAGGTACACTTCCTAAAAAAGTTTACATTTTCTCGAGGCTGTCAGATTCCCTATGCGTGCTTTCAAACAATTGGGTAAAGTGATATATAAAAAGGTAGTAAGATGAATATTGCAGTTAGCAAATGTTAAAGGAGTCAGAGGAGGAAAACGCTCCCAGAGTGATGAAATATTAAATTTGGGGTAAGTTCCACTGAAGAGGAATGTTTTATGATCATTATATTATAGAACATGATGCTTACCTCTGGGTTCAACAGAGGTTTCCGGGTCAGATATGATCAAGATCAGTCCTAGGTCAGGAAATGTGGTTGCTGAAACTGAAGACTTTTTCTCCGCCTTTATAAGATTTAACTTTTCCAACTAGAAATACAAGTCTTTTTCAAAATGACCATGAGAATAAGCACTGAGAAATACTTAGATCTGCTGATGACAAGTGTCATGGTTTGAAGGCAGTGATATAGGTGGCGGCGCTTTAGAACTTACCAGATGGTTTGGTCTTCTCTGTGGTGTGATTTGAGAATCCCTGTCCACAATTTCTTTTCCTAACACTAGAGATTCGTCCATCTGATTACAGAGGATAGTGGAGTCGTCAGGAGAGCCTCATAATTTCAGTGCATGATCAATATGACCCATTCTACAAATTCAGAACAAGTATACACTTCAGTTTCTGATTATCTTCACTTAATCAAACTACCCTCCCTAACTCCCTTAAGAGCAAGTATTTTTTAGCAATCACTTCCTCTCTGGAATTTCTTAGACATGAGAATTTATCCAACCAACTATTTCAGCTCTCTTCCAAATGGCCAAGGAGAAACGGATTAGTTCTTGGGGATTTTTGGGGTTTTTTTGTGTTTTTTTTGTTTTGGTTGCAAGGTATCACTCTGCAAAACTGGGCCTTCTAATTTAGTAAAATCATTCTCAGTATTCACAGGATGCTCTTGTAGCCCAGGTCTTGCCCAGTATGCAGAAGTACCTTGTATTGACACCTTCGTTCCTTCCTTCTTTTCTTCCTTCCTTTCTTTTTACCATATTATTTCATATTTATCCATAGGGTCCCCATAGAAAAACTGGACAGCCCCAAAAGTCTTTAGTCTCTGGTACTCGTGCTAGGGAACCAACCTAGGCTCCCCTTCTTTCCAGTAATTTTATTTTGGGGACCAGCTTGACTTTCTGTGTCATGGAGTGGAGGAAACGATTGGCCTGCTCTTTGTCCAAAAACTACTGGTTCATTATCCCAATTAATCCACTCCTCCCCTTTCATCACAGAAAGATTGATTTGCTAAGCTTCTCAAAAAATAGGAGCTCTGAACAATCAGTGGCTACTGCCTTATATTTATGATGCTGAGTAGGGACATTCCTGAGATTCTTTTCTGACCATTTTAGGCCAGCTTTGGGGTCCCCTGTAATCCTCACTCCTACATGTAGGAAGGAGTGACATGATTTTACTCTCTTCTCAAAGAGTCTTCTGTTAATTTCAGGTTTAAGAGGTACCTGACACAAAAATATTCCTAAAGGAATAACAACGTTATTGCCTAAGAAAAAATTTGGATAGACAACTGTGGGGAGTTTAGAAGAATGGATGAGAAGCTACAACTAAAAGGAGTCACAGGAGTGTTCTAAAGGCAAATTTCTCTCTTTGAAATGATGCTGAAGACCCACACCAGACTGGGAGCTACAGACGTATTCTCTGATGTAATTTTTTAAATTATTATTATTCTCCTAAGGAAGATTTCAAACATTATTTACATGGGAACAAAAACAATCCTATATAATGATAATCACTCTCACTTAGTAACATTCTACTCATTCATCAATATTCAGCTTAAAAGACAAAAGCATAATACAATTTAGAGTATGAGAGCTGACATGGAGTTGATATAAGTCAGGACAGGGTCTTATTAACTACTAGCACAAAACACTACTCGACTGATCCCTCAGATTCCTCATCTATAGAATGAGGAATTATTAACTATTTTTTGCTGTGAGAATTAAATGATTAAATGAGATAATACATGTCTATATCTATTTCTGTATCTATATCTATCTATCTATCTCTATATATCCAGTGGGCTTCCACTCCCTGACTGTGATTTAATCAATTTGTTTCACCTCTGTGCCTTGACTACCTCAAAGGATTATTAGAAAAGACTATTAGGAAGACGACATGTACCTTATACTTGTAAAGCCCTTTGAGTAGTGCCTGGTAAGTGTACATGATGATGATGATGATGATGATGAGTTGATGATGACGGTATAGTGCCTGCCTGGCTTATAGTAAACAACAAACAATGGTGATCATTAATTTACATCTTAAATGAATGACTCCTTAACTTAAGAACCTACCTTTGGTCATTTGTAGTTCACTGCCTGATAAATCATTTGACATCTATCTTTTCGATGCCATTAGAGTATAGACAAGGAGGAGCAAAGCATATAAGTTGGACTAGAAAGAGCATTAGTTTTAATATAAAGAGACCTGGGTTCTAGTCCACACTTGATGCTTTTTATGAGATCTTGGGATAGATTATTACTTTAATCCTGATCAAGCATCTGTTCATTACTTCTGCTTTCAAAACTCAGCTCATTGAGGGACCAGGATAGCTCTTCTTATCTCCTACGCTCAAGCTGTCTCCTGACCTTAAAATTTCTGCTTCTGCTGCCACTTCTTCCTCTTTCTCTCTATTGCATCCACTTCAAATTTGAAATGACTTTTTGACCACATCATGAGTGTTTTAGAAGAGGTTTCTCTGCCAGGCCCTCTCACAGACCACTGACCAGTTAGATTGGCTGGCCTTGGAACCAACACTCTGTAGAGTGCAAAGAACTGAAATGAGCAGAGGAATCAATTGATACAGAATGGAAATTAAAAGATTCTCTGTTCTGCAGGGGTGATGTGAGCAAACATTTTCCTTAGAAGGCAAGAGGTATGGAAGGCAGTAGGACTGATATGTCTAACACAAAGTTTAATCTCATGTGCCCGAGTCTACATTTGGCACTGAAAAATAAAGATATTTAAGACACAATTTTTTCTGTCCTTGAGGAGCTCATATTCTACAGTGTTAAACAGAAATTTCACACACAATGAGAAAAAATCAGTGTGTAACAGCTGTGATAAAGGTATGTGCTCTCTGTTAGGGCAAAATGAAGGAAGAGGACTTTGCTTGTTTGGATGTTAAGCAACGTCTCCTTCATAAGATGGGATCCTTGAGCCTGAATTTTGAAGAATGAGCAAGAATCAGAAAGAGAAAAAATAGAGTAGGAAAGGTCTTCTACAGCAAAGAGACATGCATGAGCTAAGGCAAAGAGGCACGGCAGAGCACCGGGGAATGTATGTGTGTCATCCTCTAGGCAGTTCAGCACTACTGGGCATCTAGAGAGTAGGCAAGATGACTGATGCATGTATGAGAAGGGAGTGGGAAGAGAAAGAAAAGGAAATTGTGGGAGTTGATGGAGGTGTTAAAGGCTCAGAAGCCAGAAAGAGTAACTAGTAACTGATGGATCTGGATCCTAGAGGAAATAAGCAAAAATGGGATTAAGAGAATTCCTGGGCAGGGTGGCTTACAGCAGATAAAGGGCCTCTCGCCCTTGAGCCCAGAGGTAAAGAGAGGATCACAGGTAGGCAAACATTTAGATTGGGAGCAGGAATTTGAGGTCCATTCTGCCTAATGGCTTTATCCTTCTGTGAAGCACTTAAGGGGCTCATGTGCCGTCAGGGGGGCTATTGGTGGTGAAAACTTTGAGGAGAAGGCCAAAGTCTTGGCATACTCACTAAAGATACTAAGAAAGGAAAAAGTAACTAGGGGCAAATCAACAAAATAATCAGTGATTAACAAATAACCAAGAGTAAATAAATATCAGGGAACATAAAGGGTCCACCTAAGATGTATGCTAAGACCTTAGTGACAACAACAAGAAAGGCTGGGTGATTTTCACCAACAACAATGTCTTGTTCGCTGGCTCTGGGAGAAGAGAATGCAGACTACAGTATTGATCTTTCCCCACGTCTCTCCACAAGAAGTTCTCAGTTAGTGTATGCTTTTTCCAAAAAAGAAAGTGGAGGATCTTAGTAAGAATGATTCAGAGATCAATCCTGGGGTTCAGGCTGGCAAGGTTTATGGGAAAAGCTGGGTGCAGTGGGAAGCCGATTTCCAGGATAGTGCAGGGGATCTTTGAAATGAAGGACTTTATGAGACTGGAGAACTGGCCCTACAAGCGTGACTATTAGAAAGCTTTCTGGCTGAGGTTAAGTGACAAGTCCATATAGTAGTATGAAATTGCTGGAATTACTGATATGATAACATTCTTGTGGTTGATGCTACAGGAGTATAATAATGAATTACATAAATCAAAGATTCAAACAGAGCAGGAGAGAACACAAATGACAGAAATCCTTTGACTCTGTCTCCTGCTCTGTGACCTGGTATGATCTTTTTAAGGAAGGATACTTGTCAATGGCTAGATTTTTGTTTAATATATTTTTGTGGTTCCCCACCTCCTGCCACCCCAATATCACTTTGGAACAGCTTTGCTTTAAGTCCTGTAAAATCTCCATTAAAGAGAATAGTAGACTATGAAGCTATACTCTATTTGATGTAAATAATCAAGGTTAGTTAAGACTTTACACATATTACATAATTCCAGGCGGTGGGGGACGGAGAGGCTGTTTCTTGCCCTGGTTTCTTGCCGAAATTGTGGATCAGGAGAGAGCAAAAGAAACACAACCCCAGACAAGATAAAGAGATAAGCATCAGCAACCTCTAACTCCTGCCCCTTTTGTGACAAAGGTTGCCATGGTGCCGGAAAGGGATAGAACTGGCATCAAACAGGAGAATCTACTGTATTATGAGTGATTTAAAAAAAAAGTCTTTGAATAATTTTTTCTCTCTGAGTCAGGCTTGGTGAGAAAATTTCCTGACTCACAGTGTGTTGTATGCTGTGTTAACAGTAATGTTTTCCAAAATACCATACACCAGACTAGTCTCTGTTTTTCCTATTTAATCCTCGGACCCTTCCTGGAGGCAGCTATTGGCCTCCTGCGTTTCGTTTCTGGTGATAAAAATTTCTGATGTACTATAGGATTTCCAGGTGATGACAAGGTCAACAATGGGGTCTGAGTGTAGATCATAGAAGTGGCTTAAAGATAAAGGTCCTCGGCTTGTAAGTTGTGAAACAATCTCTGCCCTTTGTTTTCCAATAAGTAATTTCTGGCTGATAGGAGTAAATACTGTAGCAACATTTGGCTGTATCCTCAGAAGGCAAATTCCTGTTCTGGGCCAAATGCTGCAGCAGCGAGACTGTTTCTGCCAAAGTGAATTTTTCCCTCCTTTGTTCCTCCTGATAATCCTGACAATCTTTTGTATGTACACAGAGCTGAAAGCTATAGTAACCCCAATTTTCTAGATGAGGTAACTGAGGCTCAGGGACAGAAAGCGTCTTTCCCAAAGTGTACAGGATTGCAGCGGAGCTGGGACTAAAGTCTCAATCTTCAGATCGCACCGCCTTCCTGCACAGCCGGCCTGGTCTCTGCGAGGGAAGACAAGTGTTTTCCCATGAGCTTGTGCGCGTGTGTTGTGTGTGAGTGTCCTGTGTGCACTATGGCCTCGAGGATTTGTGTCACCGTCCAGAATCGCTGTTCTTTAACAAAACAGTCTCCAAGAGGCTAAACTCCTCGATTCTTTTTTTTTTCTTTTTCTTTTCTTTTTTTTTCTTTCTTTCTTTTTTTTTTTTTTTTTTAACAAACTAGCGCATCTGTGTACCAAGAGAGGATGTGGTGTCCGGAGCTGCAGCATCTGACCCTAGAGGCCCCGCCAGCTGCGTCCGTCCGGCTTGCTCTTCTGCTTGACCTGCACTCTGGGGAGGCGCTGGGCTGTTTAGCCGCCGTATCCCCTGGCAATCTGTTCAGGAAAACAGACCGGAAGGGCTGCCGAGAGCTGCGCCAGCTTCAGAATCCTGCTGCCATCTAGGGATGAGATGGAGCGTCTTCCCGCGTGCAGGCGTGCTGACAGACCGTCGGCTGCAGGCGGGGAGCATCGCGGTGCCTGCCCCCGGCCCGGGTGGCTCTGCCCCGCGAAGCCGGGGTACCCCCAGCACAGGCCCTCGCTCCCCGCGCCTGCCCCAGGGGACCCCGCCAACCCCGCAGGGTCCGAGCCTTTGTGATGGCAGCCGGAGAACAAGTGGAAACGCAGACAAAAACAGTGAGCAGGAAGAAAGAGAGCGAGAGAAAACAGCTAGGCAGCGCGGGGCAGACACCCCGCAAGGGCAGGAACAGAAGCGGGAAAGGACTTGGATGGACAAGGTCCATCAGAGAAAGCAGACTGTGCCTTAAGGCGCAATGTGTGTATTTATGGACCTGGGCACTATCATCACCCGGGTCTCACCATGCAGCTTAACGAGGTCCAAAGCGTCAAGCTACTTTATTTTCCATATATAATTTTCAAGGTTTCTTCTTGCAAAGCGGATAGGGGCGGATACCGCCTTTAGTAAAGATTGTATAGAAAATCCGGACAGAGGAAATTTACGGAGTTAACTTTAAGATACGGCTTGCATTGTTGTGTAAGCATCGCTTTTTCCTACAAACAGAACAATGGGGCTTTCAAAGAAGGGGAGAGGGTTGACTAGACGGGAAAGGAGGAGGGGGAAGAGGATTGGGGACAGGACCCTGCTGTTGACTGGGAGGCCCTGCTGGGAAACTTCAAACCAAATTCTTTCTGAAAGGAAGTGTTATTAAAAGTAACTTTAATCCTTCCAGCCAGACGGCTCATAAAAAGCATATAATTAAGTCAAACAAATGACAGAGCATTTTCTCCCCTACCTGTTTCCTCGTTTTGAGAGTAATTACTACAGGCTAGTCTCGTCTCATTTTGTGCACACAGAAGCAGCGTGTTTCTGTTTCGTAAGTGCCAGGTTCTCTCTTCCTCTTCCGCTTCTTCCTTCCCCACTGCCCCACCCCAAACCCGTTCCGCTCTTGGTACCAACCAGCCTGTCTGCAGATCCAGCCAAGAACAAAGGGGCGAATTTCAATATTTCCTCTTTGTGCAAGGTTAATTGAAAATCAAAAAGTCACTTTTCAAATGTCATATTAAACCCGCCACTGCATCAATTTCCTTTTGGTTCCGATCTCCGTAGGCGAGAGAAAAGTGTTTTTGGGGGATGGTGGGGAGGAGGGGAAAGTAGGGACACAATGAAGAAAAAGAGGAAGAAAGAAGTGAAGGGATTAAAAAAAATCACAGATATACACAGACTTTGATTGCAGATACGCTAACGTGCAGTGGAAAATTGTTTCTCAGAGTGTCCTCAGTCAAAGGCAGACTTTGCCTTCGATACTGTTACTTGATATTCCAGAGACAGAATTGCATCCTAAAGCTGGGGAGATTAGGCCTCCATGTTTTTATGTTTTCGTAGATGGATCACAATATGATTGTCATAAATGCCGTGTTTTAAAATCTTAAAGGGTGATGTAATAATCTGATCGTCTTCATTCCCACTTCCCACTTTTTATTCCCCTCTGAAACAGGCACATGTGGGCATGTGCACGCACACACACACACACACACACACATGCTGTGTGCACAAATACATCCTCATAGCAGAGACACAGCCAGTTCGACTTTGGACTGCTCGGTTTTCTCAGAGTATTTTGCAAGCTTTGGGCTGGAGTTTGGTGACCCAGCATTGCCAGCTTTATTGCTGTTCTGTTAACTGTTCTCTCTCGTTAGCTTTCCTGAAACTCAATTTCCTCATCTGTGAAATGGAGCATCATATCTGCCTCCTGAATCACTGTGCAGACTACATGAGGTGCCATATAACCAGAGCAAGCACGTTTTAATACTCTAACCAATTCTCAGGTCCCCTAAGTCTTGTCCCTGATTGGGTGACTGTACTAGTTCATTGTTCTGGAGCTGGAAGCTGGTCTTGTACTTACTAGTGTTCCTGAGGTCTGCAGAATGGCCGGGTACGGGACTCTGCTGACAGGCTTCACAGTGCCCACTGTCTGTGCGTCCCCTGCACTCCCTGCTGCTCTGCTCCCCTCACTTGCCATTCCTCCCTGAAGCCAGTCGCTCCACAGCCCAGTTCCTCTAGTCTCTCTGTCTAATGCCTGCTACCTTATTTTCCAGATACTAAATCAGAATCCTCCTATGATGCACCAATGTATCTTCTCCCTAAGGATCATTCTAATCATAATAGGCTTGTCTAGTGGGAATCATTTGATTTGCCACAGACTGAACTTTTTAATATACCTACAAATAACTTTTTAGCTAGCCAGGCAGGGTAAAGAGGCAGAATTATGGAATAAATTCACTGTAAGATAACCCATTTGCATAAGGCAAGCCCATAAATCTTCCCTTTTCAATAATATTGTATTGCTGTGATGATACTAGATGTATCCACCAGCCCCAATGAAGGGTAGGTGAGAAGAAGATGGTAACTGTCTGACCTCTTCAGAATGTATCTACACAGAGAAGCACTCCAGAATATCTGCCATCTAGCTTGTGTCAAAATTGTAGTACATTTTCTTCATTGGTAAGATTAAAGAGATAAACACTATGTTTTATCCCTTAGATTTCTACCAACTCAAACCTGTATGAATACATGCTATGTCCTGTTGGACCCCTTCTTAGTTAAAGGTCTTGGTTAAAATAGTCCATCTACTATGCAGATGTTCTTAGCATGCCCAGATACTACTGCCTAACTCTTCTTTGGGCAGCATTTATTCCCTTGAAAACTTGTATTAGAATATCGGTAACAATTTGTTGCATATATTTATTAAAATATATGTGTTCCCTCTCCACTCTCTAAATATCTTGACAAGGACCATGTCTTCTGTCTTTCTCATCCAGGAATTTAGGGATAGATGCTTAATAAATAATAGTTGGAAGTTGAAGAATTATGAAAAAGAAAATGGATCTTGGGTTGTACCAGCATAATGTCTAGACAATTTCCAAAGGAATTTAGTGAAAAAACCAACCTGATGACTGGGGCCAGCAAAAAAGTACTCAGATGACCGGATAAATTAATATCTTCAAAAAATTGTGTTGGAATTTATAGATAGAATCTAAGTTGACAAAGTATGCATATGCATCCCAAAATATTCTTTTATCTGGTGAGACTGTTTACTTAACACAGGACTACGTTGAAAATGCTGGCAGGACCGACTATTTTCTTAATCCACTTGGGTTTCTTAATCTTATCCAGAGCTCCTCTCCCCTAAAACTACTCCCAAAGAGAAAGAGAGAGAGAGACAGAGAGAGAGATGGAGGGAAGGAAGGAAGAGTTGGAGGGAGGGAAGGAAGAGATGGAGGGAAGGTGGGAAGGAAAGAAAGAAATCAGCTATGTGTAAGTGATAAATCTACTTTGGAATTAGAGTGGAATTCTGGCAAATTACTTGGACAGCCCTAAGGAACATCTTTTAAATCCCTACCTTTAGAATATTGGCAAGCTTAGAAGAGTCTACTATTTTTCCTTATTACTATTGTGCTATATTTTCAGAAAAAGATTCTCTAGAATCTTTATAAGGCTCTTATGAATGTGAAGTGAAAAATAACCCCATGAGTAGAATTTATTTACAATGATAGAACTAGGTTTTGAAATCTATGGTTATACACAGTGAGGGAAAAGTCTGAGAACTTGGTTTTAGTAAAAATAGAATCTTGCCCTGACACTTCCTATAATCTTCTATATAACCTTGAACAAGAAACTAAATCCCTTATTCATTTTTTTTTCTGGGAAATGGTGTGATAATCCTGATGTAACACATGGATTATGGTAAGAATAAAATCAGTCCCTATCTGTGAAATTGTTGTGAAAAAGTTATATGCACAACAGAACTAGAAGATGACGTTTGTTATGCACTATATTTTAGTAACCTGGGAGAATATAGTGAATGCTTACTGTATGATTACATTTTTTGCTATTTTGGGGCAAGGAGGTGGCCTGCACTTGGCTTGAACGTCTTATGCAATAAAAGAAGCTAGATTAGAGTTTGCCATATTACAGGTAATTTTTTTATTGTGGTCCAATGGTGCACACACAAGCTAAAATCTCCAACAACAATTCCCACTGAAAAGATGGATATAAATGCTGCACAGTCGGAGAGAGAAGGGAGCTGTGTTGAAGGTGGGACAGCTAGGATTTGCCAGACCGATGTCTCTTCTCATGTGCGTTGCAAGCTTTTATTTCCTTCTCTCACTTTCTATTTGCAAAAATCTCTGTATCCCCCTTACTGCCAGTATTTTGTGAGATATTCAAAATGTGTATTTAATCCATCCAAGTTTGTAGTCTCCAGTGTCAAAGCTTCTGCTTAATGCTGAGTTAATGCTCGGTCGTGCCAAAGCTTGAAGCTTTCAACGCAGCCCTGAAACCAGCTGCGACACATCACTAACACGGAGGCTTTGGCTCCAGAGACTGCTGCCTGCATGGAGTAAATACATCATTTTTTAAAGCTTTGTCGGTGCAATCTAAGAGCTGTGTAGAGTGTAATTGGGGATCTTTGGAAAAAATTTCTATCTGAAACCATTTTACAAGAATTATCTGGGGACGCCTGCTTGAAACTTTGTCTTCTAAACATCCCACTGGCCCAGAAACAGGTCTATCACTTTGGTCAGTTTCTGCTTTTGATCAGGTTGTGTTTCTTTCCTTCCCTCAGCCATCTTTCCTCTTCAGTGAGCAGAGGTAAATACACTTGATGAGGTAGACAATTTTCTCTGTCTGTAGTCTTAGAATTACTGATCTTGGCAGGAAGAACAACCTGCGATATCCTAACCTCAGTCATTGCTGCTCCAAGTGTGGCCCATGGACCAACAGCTTTGGCATCTCATGGAAGCTTATTAGAAATGCAAATTATATGCTGAATCAGAGTATCTGGGGGCATGCCCAGGAATCTGTGTATTAACAAGACCCTTGGGTGATTTTGCTCAATACTAAAGTTGGAGTATTATAGTTCTAGGCTATCTGGACTCAGAAATTCTTGATATTGCACCCTTGGGAGATGGTCATACAGTCTCACTCAGAGCATTTTAAGGATGGGAGACTTACTACATTAAAAACAACCGATTCTATTAAGGAAAAGGTCATAAAGTCCTTTCTAAAATTTATTGAGCAGGCATCTGATTCTATAGCATTTATTTGTTTTATTCTTCAATGCCTGGCATATAGTAGATGTCAATATACTTGTATTAAAAGGAAGAAAATATTGATCTTAGTTTTGCCTTCTAGATATACCTATCTAGTCTAATAACTCCTTCTCATCCTTGTTCCATGAGGCAGCCCATCAATTATATAAAAACTGGGAAAATGTTCAAGTCCTCTTCTCTTCAGGTTAATGATAGCTAGAACCCTCACGTGCTCCTATGAAGTCACCGCTCCCAGGCTTGGGCATACCTTGTCCACTTTCCTCAGGAGATGGGCTCTTTCTATATCAAAAAGAGTGAGAATCTCAGGACCTTTACATATCATTGGAAAATAAACCAGATTTCCCTGTCTTATACAAATACAAATGATTTTTAAGTAAATTTTAAATTTTAACTGTTAAAATTGATCTTATTAGTTCTAGACTGTTGAGCTTTTTCTCTTTTATTATTTCTTTGTTGATTTTAGGGACTTAAAAAAAAGTAGTGAACAATACCAATAATAAATGCTTGTTAAAGGAAAATTTTAAACTTAGAAGGCATAAAAGAGAAAACTAAGTACCTACGATTATACAATTTAGAAGAAAATGTAATCAGTAATTTTCTTTCTCTCTCTCTCTCCCCTTCCCTCCCTCCCTCATATATATATAATAGACATGTGTATATATAATGAGTTAAGTTATTTAGAACAAATGATGATTCACGCATACATATTTAACATATCTGATAAGCCTCATGATATCTCTGGAACCTCTTGGAAAGATGAAAGATCTAAGTGCCCTTGTGTGTATTAGTTACAAATCCTTCTGAAATGCCTCTCTCTTGGGTTGTCTTGTTTATGAGCTGTGGAGATCAGAGGAGATGTAATTAGAAACATAAAGTACTATTTCACCTATAGTTATTCATTCTATTAGAATCCAAGCAACACAATTGTCAGCACAATGGGAATAGGACACCATTCCTCACTTCACCAGAGAATAGTACTCATCCTTGGCCTTCCTTGCTGCCACAGGGTTCCAGCAAGGTACCCAGAAAGCACTGGGCCTGCCTGGGGGGCTGACAGTGGATACAGAGAGAGGAAGCAGAGCAGGGTTCACTGCTGTGCCTAGAGGAGGATGTCAGCATCACCATCTTTCCAGGAGGAGTGATGGCTTCTGAAGGGAAGTTGCTCTGCCTGATGGACTAGCAGGAGGGACCACATGGGCGGTGAGGCAGGCCAGAACACTGTGGGACCAGGTGTGGAGGATACTTTGGATGTTGACTTTTAACTGAACATCCACAAAATACTCCCAAGCAACTCAGAAACTTTTGTCAGTGAGAGCTGATAAAGGTGTTAGATTTATGTGAGTGAAAGGGGCAAGAATTAGGTTAATTTAAAATATATAATATAGATCTTTTTTTATAGAGGTATAATTTTTATAAAATTAGGGTTATATTTTAAATAATTTTATAACTCAATTTTAAAATGAACTCTTTACCATGAACATTCTCTTATACCCGTAAATACTCACAAAATATCATAATTCTTAGCAGCTGCGGAGTGTAAAGTATATATATACCATAAAGATTTTAGTGGATTTCCTATTATATGACTGTTATGGGCTGAATTGTTTCCCCTCTAAATCCATGTGTTGAAGTCCTAACTCCCAGTATCTCAGAATGTGACTGTATTTGAGATAGAATCTTTAAAGAGGTAATTAAGTAATTATGAGGTTATTAGGGTGGGCCCTAACCCAATATGACTGGTATCGTTTGAAGAAGAAGAGATTAGGGCACAGCGGCATGCAGAGGAAAGCCATATGATGACACAGGGAGAAGACGGCCATCTACAAGCCAAGGAGAGACGACTCAGAAGAAACCAACTCTGCTGACACCTTGATCTTAGACTTCCAGCCTCCAAAAATGTGAGAAAACAAATGTCTGTTGCATAAGCCACCCTGTCTGTAAGACTTTGCTATGGTTGGCCTAGCAAACTACTAACACAGTGACTATTAGTTTTCTCACAATATTTGCTTTAATAAATAATGCTTGTGCATCCTGATACCCACATAATCACTTACTTCGCTGATTATTTCCTCAGAGTGCATGCCTAGAAGTGGACTTCCTGGGTCCCAAAATGATTAGTAGTTTGAAATGTCAATCCAACATACAGGATACTGCTTATTCTTTACAACTTCCTCATTCCAGAAATGTAATATGTTTTCTTCTTTATCTTCATGTTGAATCACACAAGACCAAATATAATACTCTAAATCCCAAAGTTGTAGACCTCCCTTCTACATGTTAGTAGTCATACAAACACCCACACATTGCACTGTGGTTATCACCAGGCAATAGGTTCACTCTCATTCAGACTATGTTTTATCCATCTTAATAATGTATAGATGCTTCCCAGAATCAGAAGATTCCTCTTGAGGAAATAAAGACTAGAAAACTGTCTCTAGAGAGCACTCTTAACATCTACATGTCAGCTGGAAAGGGAAATATTATACTTACAAGGATCCTTCAGCTTGTTAGTACCTTAGCATGTTTGTGTTATTGTTTGTTGGTTTGATTTTTTAGTGCAGTTAATCAAGTCATTGCTCACCAGGAAGGAACAAGCTGTTTCTCTTCTTTACCCCAGGATAGCAGCTCTGCTATCTTTAAGATGGCTCCACCAGTGAACCCTTCCAGAAACAGCAGATCTAGAGTCAGAGGTAGTGGCTGCCCTCCACAGAAGTCCCCTAGAGGTGGCAGTCCTATAGGAGAGTGTTACCTGTTGTCTACCAAGACCTTTGGAATTCTACATAACTGGCATAGATAATCAACAGAAAGTACATGGAAAACTTTGAGGATTTCCTCAGGAAACTGATGTAACTCATTTGGGACCCCATGTAAGAAATATTCCAAAGACTCTAAGAAAAAAAAAAAGAGAGAGAGATTTTTTTCATGAGACTGAGGCCCTGTAAGAACAGATGGGGGTGAGCAAAAATCATAAGGACTAGCACCAGTTTAAACATGGGGTAAGAGAGAATGGAGAGAGCAGAGTGCTTGCAAAACACTTTCTAAAACCAAAGAGAGAAAGTATGGGGTCTACTATGCAATTCCTGACACTTCCTATATTGGAACAGGGTCTGGGAGTGACATGGGATTGGAAGGGGTTTTCCAAAGGCACCCGGACTCAGGGTTTAATGTGGTGGCCTAGTTTCTATGGAGGCAGCTGTCACAGAATGTGAAGAATAAAATCTCCTGGCTTTACACGTTTACAAAGTAAAATACTTGACCTCCTACCAGTAAAACCCATCATCTATTTCTACTTTGACTTCTTTCCCAGAACACAGTTCTCTCTTTTAAGGGATAGCATTAGACTGGCTGCAGGCAATTTGGGGATCCAACTAAGGGGAAGTTGAGTTGGAGTCCATTTGGTTTGTGTTTGGTGGGATATAATTTGTGGTTTGCAGCCCTTCCTTGTATGATTACATTCTTACTGGCCATCCCGGAGTAATCATGGCTTCCAGGACTACTTCTACTGCCCACTGTGTTGACTTACAGGAAGTGGTGACATGAAAGGGCAGGGTCAGAGGCTGCATCTCAGTATGAATGTGCCATGTGGTACCTGACATCCAAAGGATGACCGGACTAGAGAAAACTCAAACTTTGAAATGTATGAAGCCAGGGCTAGGCTGCAGAAAATTCTTCCAAACCTTACTGTTCAAGTATAAGGAAATTCGATAGAGTTTGATAGCAATCTGAAAATTTTGCCCAAATTTACCAAAACAAATTGACAAAACTGAAAGACATTTAAAAAAATATATCAGCAGTAAAAATCCAATTGCAATCATGTTAGGGCAAAGAATGAATTTTCTATTACCTTAGAATATTATAAAATCTTGGTCTTATAAACAGAGTGCTGTCACAAAATGTAGAAAAATATTATGAAAAGATAAACTCTGGGTACATTCACTCAATGGAACACTATTCAACAATAGAGAGGACTGAGCTGTAGATACATGAAATGACTTGGTTGAATCGCAAAGGCATTTTGTTAAATAGAAAAAGTTAGTCCAAAAAATTTACAATAAAATATACTTCCATTTTATGACATTCTGGAAAAGTAAAACTCTGTGGAAGGAGAATAAATCAGTGTTTGACAGGGGTTAGGGTTTTAGGGGGGTGGGTTTAACTATAAAGGTGAAATAAGTGGGAATTTTAGGGTGTGATTAGCTGTTCTGTATTTTCATTGTGTTAGTAGTTGCATGAATCTATACCTGTTAAAATTCATAAACCGTACACTTAAAGCTAATTTTATAATATGTCCATTAATGTTTTAAAATATTTTTAAAATTAGAAGTATTCAGAAAAATCAATATTTTTTACATCAGTGTATAGTAATATCTGTGAGATTTTTAAGCTTTTAAAAATTATAATTTGTCCTGATTTCTTTTATTATACTATATAAGTATTACTTTTTATACCTGATTTTTTTGCTCATTATACTGCATTGTTTTACTTATTTCTTTAGGCTTGTTTGTTGTGTTTTGCTTTTTTTAAAAAGACTGTTCAATTAGATAGGCCTCAAGCCCCGGATCTGCTCCTGAAGTGCTGGAACAAACATCAAATTGGAGAGACACTGTGAACAAGAGATCAATTATTAGCCCTTATTTCTCTGTTGCCAGGGACCTCACTCTACAATCCCAGCATCAGTCAATGGTTATACACAAGTTCACTATTGGCTGTTGTGGGCACAGAAGATGGATGTAGGGGATATTCTACATAATCCTATGGGCAGAGTCAGACAGGGAACTGTACAATGAAAGCCATAGGCAAGAAGGCCAAGTTTAGTGATGACGGAATGACAGAGATGCCTTGGGGCCACCATACAGTGTCCATTTCTAGGAGGAGCTTTCCCTGGCTATGCCACAGAAAGTGTCTCTCAAGGGCTTCAACCACGCAGCATGGTCTGCAGGACATTCAAAGCCATGGTCACCTACGTGGTAGAAGAATTTCTGTGGGAACTAGGATGGAATGGATTTCCACTTGCTAAGTAAGTTTTCATATTTGCTACAGAAAGTGGTTTTTATTTTGAGTGAAAATGAAATATTTGAGCAAAGATCTAGTAGGAGAGAAAGATAACCCAGACATCTGTGAAACATAGCTGCACTGCAGCATTTTGTTTAATTCTTGACTTGGCCACTGGATTAAGGGTGATGGGTAAGGACAGGGACCTCAAAGAAGGAATCCTGAGAGTCAGAGAGATTCTGAGGTCCTTAGGCTTTGATTAAATTTGACCAGGAGGCTTTGGAATTTGATGATTTCTCTCAAGCATAAGCTAGCTGAACTGGATAGGGAACATGGGTCATCTTTATGAACATGTAAAGGAGAGAAATAGCATGTGGACTCTGAGAGTAACAACTACTGTCACCGTGCCTTAGAGTGGCTCAAAGCTGGGAACAGGACAATGACACCTTGCAAAGTAGAGGAACAGATGAGCCCACATTATGGAATTATACCTGGGAATCTCCAGGATACTTTAGAAGTAGGAAAATTTAGACGGAATCTGTGGCCCCACTCACAGAAAGGATATCATCATATTGTGTAATTGGAGCATCTGGATGTCACTTCACTAAACAGAGAAGAGACATGTTACCTGCAGTGAGATGTAGAGAGAGGAAAGTACAGCGGTTAACAGCTTGGTCTTTTCAGTAAGACTGCCTGGGTCTGAATCTTCACCCTACAACTGATTATCTATATAACTCTGAATTTAATCTCTTTAAGCCCTGATTTCCTCATTTGAGATAAGAATGTAGTAATACGAACTATCTCATTGATGTGTTATAGAGAGTAAATGCAATAATGCATTCCGAGTACTTTATACAACACCAGCCGTCTAGTAAGCACACAATTGCTATTATTGTTATTCTTATGCCTAGGAGTTGCCACCTCTAATGGAATGTATCTGATTCATACTTGTGTTACTATAATGCTCAACTTATGATAAGTGTCTAATGAATGTTCGTCAAATGGCATTTGTCTGAAATTTAGACAGTTGATAGTTTCTTGGATAGAAAGTCCAGTGGTTCCACTGGGAGATCCTGGGTGATGGCCCTGGAACATATATTTTGCAAGCACAGGCATCGACATTGGGGGATCTTGGGAGTCAGAGTCCATAAAGTTCACTGGGCTGAGTGGCTCTTCTCTTTGGCAGATAGTGGTGTGATCATCACCACAGAGGGAATTGAGGGAGAATATGTCAGGATGTCCGAGAAAGGAATCCCCGTGGTGACCCAGCAGAATTTCTAGGGCTCAGATGTCTCCAGCTGTTGGGTCAGATGTGATACCTAGACAACCGTTTCTGCAGGACAAAATGAAAAGAAAAAGGGAGAGGAGAGGGAGAAAGAGAGAGGGAGACAGGGAAAGGGAAGGAAGGAAGGAAAGTAGACAAGCAGGAAGGAAGGAAAGAAGTACTTCCTTCTAGATTTGATGCCCATTAGATAATCTTGAGGTTCTAGGCTTCATTGAATTTAGTGAACAATTGTGTTACCACATTTTGGATATATTCTAGTTAAACTCATTCTTACAAGCCTTTTCATCAATTTTTCTTTCTTGGGCATGATAGCTAAGGTGTCAACAGCCTGTGTCCAGCTGCTACAAGGTGAATTCCTCATTACAGCTTCCCAAGATATTGGCAAATAAGAGCTCAAACAACTCTCTTTTTCAATAATGGTCTTTGCATCCATTTTATTGATGCTAAATTTAAAAAGGAAGAAGAAACAACAAACCTCCAAGATTAAATAATGATTTTCTCATTTTTATATCCTATACTTCTTATTTTATAGTAACAATTTAGGTACTAAATGAAATAACTTCTGAGTAGCTTTCTCTAGGGGAATAAAATTTTCCTAACCATGCCAGGAACATAATTATCAGGAACACTACTACTAATCAACAATTATACATTATATTGATTATCTTGGTCAAAATATGTAACTAATTGTCTATACCTCAAACTTATCTTTTTCTCTTTCTTTGACATAAACCTGTGGTAAAGATTCTCACTCTAGTCCTGACAACACAGATGCCCATGTTTTAATCTTAACCAGCTGACTAACAGTGGGAAACAATTGAAAGCAAGAAGACATTGATCACAGAGGCAACACTGCCCCCAGGAAAATCTAAGACATCCAGATGAAGCTCTTTTCCTGTAAGCCCATTGCCTCCCTTAATTATTCCTTCAAACAGACCTAGGAGAGAAAGCAGGGCCCTTGTGTGAAGGCAAACAGAAACTTAGGCCCAATGAAATTTAAAATTTATCTGAGATCAAGGGAGCAGAGTTCGGAGAGAAGTTAGAAATGAGGAATTCTTTGTAGTAGCCCATGTAATGTCAGAATTATCAGGGAACAAGTGTGTCCATTAGGTTACTCTTTAGAACCATTGAGGCTCTGGCTATTTTGGGCATGTATTAACATTATGCAGAGACTTTAACTATTTTCATCAGTAGTGTAGTCATCACACTTCTTTCACAGAATTTAGTGAGCTACAACCATTTGTCCATCTGTTTGATTTCCGCACTGGGCTGTGAACCCTTTTATAGCAAAGATGGCATTCCTCACAAGCACAAAGTGATTATTGGACAAATAACATTGTCATGTTTGGCCCAGAATACTTAAGGCAAATTTTAAAATTTAACTGGGATTTACAGATAATAGAAACAAAAATCAAAGTCAACATTTTGATCTAACAGTTGCTTTATTAAGCAACATTAGAATTTGGGATGAGTAAGTAACTAACTAATTCTGAGTAAAAATGAAGAAGGATACTTTTGGAAACTTGATGTGATACACAAGGCTGTGCAAGTTTGCGGATGTTGGTTCCACCCGGCCACAGGTCTGACAGTAAATTAAATGTATTGATGGTTAGAGTCATTGCATGAATTGTCTCAGCGATTACATCTGACTTTTAACTGACCTTGGAAAAATCAACACAAACTAAGAAGGTAACTGAATGGAGAAAATCTGTATGGAGCATAAGCCAGAGTCCTAGGATCCTTTGGAGGGGAAATGTACACAAAGTAATTTCTGATACTCAACAAGAGAGGGCATAGTTTCATTTGGAGCATTTGGGAAATAATTGGAGTTAGCCAAGTTAGGAGCTGGAGTCCTCTTGCAAGAGTGCTACTTACACAAGGCCACAAGGAATTCTACATAAGCACCTTGCATCTTTGTCCTTGGTGTAGATAATGCTTGTCCCAATTGGTGTCATCTGGAAATTTCAGAAGGGTTTAGCAGCTTCATCCTCTGCATTCTCTAAAGACTATCCTCCTTTTATTTTCTTCAGTTTTATTATAATGCATAACTTACATTGCAAAATTTAGCAATTGCTCCCTGTGCTAGTCAGTAGTGCAATGCTTTAAATGATCTATTTTTTCCTTCCTTCAGATACATGGTAAGATTGTACTTCTACTCACCGTCTGAGGTTGGACATGTCCATTTGACTTTTCTCTGGCCAATGAAACTTTAAAAACCAGTACATATTCACCATGCTCCTGTTTCCTACTTTGGGAATTGTGATAGCACAGAAATGGAGCCTTTGTCAGGCTGATATTCTAATTGGGTACATTAAGAGTGGAGCCATCCAACTGACTCATAATGAACAAATAGCGTGAGTAAGAAATAAACCTAAATGTGTATAATTTTTGAGATTTTGAGGTGATTTGTTACCTTGGATGACCAAGTCCAACCTGGCTGATAAGTTCTCTAAACCCTTGGTGTCCTAGGTTACATTGTCAATAAGATTGTAGCACTTAGGAGAAAGAATATCCCTCTATTTATTTTATATCATTTATATATTTGAAAGAGGCCTGGAAATATAGGCAATAATTCATTTGTTCAATATAAGTTGATGAACACACATCCTTCTTTTATCTCTTGTGACAGTGACTTTTTTTCTTTTAGGAAGAGAATTAGGTGATGGAAGTGCTTCCTGAGTGTAGTCAAGTTCATTTGGCATAGAAAAATTGGCCAAAATGACCTTCTAAGGAGAAAGTGAGGAATCCTAATAATGTAGAAAATAACTTCAAAGTGTAACTAACAAATGGCTAGTGGGAACTTCAGAGCATCAATCTGAGACAAAATCATCTAGATAACATTTCATCTATGTGTGTGTGTGTGTGTGTGTGCTTCTTCTGTACCATGCATTATTTGTCTTTGGACCACCTAAGAAAGTACTGAGGAAAGTTGATATAGGAAAAAAAAAGACACCATGACACCCCACGGGGAGAAAATAATGCATAGCTAAGATGAAATTAAGTAATGGTGCAAAATATATAAGGCAAATGACTTGAGAGGAACAAAATCATTCTAGAGGGAAAGATCATGTGAAACCTTGTAAAATTGTTAAGACTGAAGATAGACTTTAATAACTGTGTAGATAGAAAACATGGGAAAGTATATTTTGCCATGATAAGATCATGAGCAAAATATGTTAGAGGGAGCATAGGGAGATCATGAAGCACCTAGCATATTAGCTGGTCATTCATCCAACAAATATTGGTTAAAAACTTTCTACATATTGACCTTGATAAGGTATAGTGGCAAATAAGATATCTGTAACCCCTATCCTAACTGAATTTTATAGTCTCATTCAGCAAAAAGAGTAAACTCGTGATTTTTTAACTTAGAATTGTCCTGAGTGCTGTTCAGAAGTAGAGTGTGATTTAAAGGTATAGATCAAAATGGTCTAACCTGGTCTGGGATGGCACGGTGGGGAAGGTTTTTCAAGGAATATCTTGGCAGGTATTAACAGGAGTAGAACTAGAACACAGAGCACCAAGCTGAGAGGGCTTGAAATGGGGTTAGTCAGGAAGGCAAGGGCTCTAGAAGAAGCTTTGTTCTTCATACCACAGAAAGGAGGTTCTTGAAGAATGTAAAGACATGGCCGAATTTACATTACTCTGCTTCCCTTGTCAACATTCCTCAGCATAAATTACTCTACCTGACTGAGTTTCGTTCATTTAGGAGATGATCACGGGACTATTTAAGGCCATGTCCTGAGAAACAAGAGTTAAAACAGCAGTTTCTAAATTCTTCAATCTGCCCATTAACATGGTTTCAAAATCTCTAAACCATAGTGTCTAAATTAAGTCTTTTATATGTGTTGAATTTTCAATGTATATGAAAGTCAGCAGGGGTGACTTCCTTGGAGATTAATGGACAGGAATGTATTTTTCTTTCCAAGATATTTACATCTCACGGGCTGTGTGTGTATGTATGTGTTTACTTATGTAGGTATCATATAAATTATATGTGTGCGGGAAAATGTCAACAGTATCTCTTCTGAAACTTTCACACTAAACAAAAGGGAATTATTGGTATTCACTCATTTGGAAATAAATCTATAGAGACTGTATTTTGGTTGTTTTTCTTAATAATTATTTTCAAAATGTCATTGGAGCTACTTTTTTTTTCACTCAGGCCCCATAACAACATATACCAGCTTTCTTTTCTGGGGATCAGCCAATCCTACCTTCTCCTTAGAGGCTGTCACTCAAGGTAAGTGGAGCGATACGTAGCTAGGGGAGCATTGTGAAAGCCTGGCATCATTGCCTCACCTCGCTGGAATTTCTATAAAGGAGGGATTTCATGTTATTGAAATCTTTCTGAAATGAAAAGACAGTCTCCCTGGGAACCATTGGAGTATCCTGAAAAATGTTTCAAAGTCATCCTGAGGCAAGATTGGCATGATAGAAGCCATGTTACTGCACACCAGTGCTGTGGGACCAGACTTGTGATGCCTTCGAGTGACAGCAGAGGTAGGCTCTGGCAGCAGTGTTGCAGGAAGGAACAGGCAGTGGGTAGACTACACAGTGGGAAAGAAGGAGAAATACTCTAGGAAGATGCTAAAATAGAGGTTCAAATTGTATGATTCAGCCAGATGGTTGGAAAAATCCACTGGCAGATGGGCCAGTAGTACACACAAGAATCAAGAATCAAGTTGGGCCTTGGGAACACAGCTTAAGGTTAACTTTTTCTTGGTGAAGCCTGAGAAAAAAGTAATGTTCTGGCTTTTTGATTACCTGTGGTAGAGGGAATAAATGGAAGAAGGGTAATGCCCTGGGCTAGATCTATGTTGCAATTTCTCTGTCAACACATAGGACAGTGCTGTGTGGTTTAGGAAGATCACTAGCTTTAAGATAAATTGTGGGGTGTGTTTTCCCCCCATTTATACCAGAAATGTTTATTGAGCACTTATTATGTATCAAATATCAGGCTAGGCACTGGGAAATCAGTGGTAAACAAGACAGCATACGGATTCTGACTTACAGAACTTATGATTTGCTGGCAAAAACAGATGCAACAATACAGAACCATAATGCAATGTCAGAAATGACACAAATGAGAAATCAGGTACATTGGAAGCATATATTTTGGGGAGTAGGAGAGGATCAAGGAAGTGTTTCAAGAGAATGTAGGCACCAAGCTGAACCTTGACATCCGAGAAGTCAGCTAAACAAAAAGTGAGTAATGGTAAATGAGGGACAGAGGGTAAGCTTTAGGAACTGGGTTCTAATGAGAAAGAAAAAACAGTCTTTGTAAAAGTCTGATGGCAAGAGAGTTTGTTGCAATTCAGAGAGACATGGAGCTTTATCATTATGCCTGTTGTATATTGCTTAGTTAATGATTTGGAGATATAAATTGTAATCTCATCCTTAAAATGGATTTTGCTTGTTGAACAGTAAGCCACTGGGAACTGGGAAATATGTACATTAATACAATATATGACTCTAAGAGAATCCTCTGAGTAGAACTCTCTCATGATTTCATTCTTTTGCCTCTGTGTTGCCTCAAATTTTGGCCTCTGTTAGCAAAGTTTTGGAAGAATGAAATCAACTCTTACCATCTGAGAACACACATACACACAATAATCCAATTTTGTTCTTCACAATTCATCTTATGCCACTCTCTGACAATTTTTCTATATGAAACAATAAATACAGTGATATTATATATATGTATATATAGTTTTTTATCACAATTAAAACAATGTTTAGACTATCGAAATATCCATTTTGTAGAATGCTTTGATCCAATTCACAATGTTTTAAAAGGTAATTTTAAGAAAAGGTAAAACATAAAATGGATTGAGAAACATAACTGTGGTTTTATAAAGCGTCCAAATATACTCATAAGATCCTACAACTAGTGTTATGTATGAATGCACAGTTACTTTGAATAATACAGCAAGGTCTAGATACCCACACATTTCAGGGAGGAATGAATGTTCATATATGAATATTTTCTAATGGAAATCCATTTCTCTAAAGTTTTGCTCATTTTGATGGTCCTTTCCTCCTTTTTGTTCATTCTGAAAGTGATTTTTCCCCTTTTCATTGTCAGGAGGGAGCAGGTAGGGCTCTGTCAAAGAAGATCTTAGATGGAAATCACCTAAGAATTCCAAATTGAGTGCCAGGGTAGACTGGTGTTCATTTGGGAGGGTTCCTAATTTCTGAATATTGAGATCTGAATACACGTGGAGGCCTCTCCCAGCGTGAGTCAACAGGACTTGGAGTAAAGCTGGCTGTGAGCGGGTCTACACGCAGGTCACACACAGATCTCTTTGCGGTGGTGGAGAAGTTGGGGTCAGCTCATAGGGGAGTCCTGTTGTGGGAGACCCAGCAGTGCAGTAGGTTTTACTTTTTAAGCAGTAACCCATTAAAAATGAAAACAGAAGAGGCCTTTGATCTGTGCTTGGAGCCCTAGAGAACCAAAACCAAAAATGGAATTAAAATTTCCATAGTTTGAAGGTTTGTGACCAAACTCATAATCCACCACAGCACTTTTCTTTTCCTTGTTCCATCCAGCACTTTTAAGATCTGAAATCAGTTTCCTTTATGTCATGACAAGTTTTACATTAAGCTGCTCAAGTCTCCAAAATCACCACATTAAATCAGATACATAAAAACAAAACTAATTCATTGACATTAACTCTTGTTATAACTCATGCAAAGGGGAAAGAATGAAAGCTTGAATAGCCCTCAAATTTACACCTACGTTAAAGAGTGTTAAACTGTCTTTTTCATTCAGTGTTTTTCTATTTTAATTTGGGAATTAAAATGGACTGTATAATATTTCCACATGCATAAACTCCAGAAACTGCCTATGAAAGAAAAAGAGTTTTTCGTCATTCGAGAAGGTATTTCCTTGATGGGTTTGTGTTCATCAATAAACTGTATCTTGCTTCAAAACATGCAGACACTTAGGGCTCCTTCTTAGCATCACAGCTGGCTCTTAGAGTGGATTCCATAGCAGCTGCTAAGAAATGGAGGAGTAGGCCAGGACATACATACTGGTGTATGCTATGAGCTGCACAACCTCGAGTAAGCTACGTAAACTGACCTCTCTTTCTCTCAGTTGACTCAATTGCAAAATGAGGGTGAAAACAACGACCACCTCATTAGGTTTTTCTTATGACTAAATGAAACAATGCATACCACCCAATTAAACCCCAGCCTGGCATTTAATAAATAATCAATAAATGTGCTGCTGCTGTTGTTTATATTATTGTTGTTATTATGCAGAAATTTCTTCCAGTAAGTTGATAACTTTCTACTTTTAGAGTAATTGGGAAAGTATAAACTCTCAACTAGACCTGAGACACAGGACGTTTGTAGCAGGCGAGAGTGGAGGAGAGGGATAAATGTCATGTTGCGGAGGGTAAGTTGAATGCGTGAATGAGAAAATGCCTACCAAGACCTGCAAATGGAGCAAGAGAATGTTTGCTTAGATTTATGAAGATCAGCACGAATAGAGCTAGTGTGGCCTGTGTGACCTTCCTACACACAGAAAGTTGTGTCCTTATATAGGGAGGAAGTTTTACCATCTAGCCTAGGATTCAGGCCAGTGGCCTCATCTTAAAAACTAAAACAAACAACAAACACAAACACACCTTAAAGCACATAGCCATAGGGATAAGATATTTATAATTCAGCCAAAAATGAGTTGTTAATGCATTTATTCCAAACGGACCACACTATGTCTGTTTTCATCCATCATCTTGGGGATGACTCAAGTCCTGAAGAGGCAGCACCAAAATCAGGCTAGTTATGTTCCTGAGAATATTCTGGGTTTCATTCTGTGATTAAAAATCACAACTGCTTTTTGGTGGTGGAAACTGTGTATCTCAAAGCCACCAGTGAACACAGTTTTTGTTTGTGTTCATTTTTAAAAATAATAATAAAAAAAAACCTTGAGCAAACCTTTCCCTGTGCACTAAGCCTTCTGACCTTTATTGAAATAACAAAACAGTTATTCAAAGGACACGAAGATGAATTAAAGGTAACTTTCTATTTGCTAACAGTCGAGCGGGGTATAGCTCGCCTGCCTTTCTCAGAGGGCTGTTCTGAGAGAATGTTTGCAAAGCACTCAGCCCTCTCAGGAGGGTGTTGAATTATGATTTTTTAAAATTTAAATGTCTGGATAGAAAAAAGTTTGATATGTTAACAATGAAAAATTGTGTTAGCAGACGTGAGACTGCCTTGAGGAAACAATACCACAAAGTATGTAGAGAAAACAGGTTAGAAACTTGAGTTTTAGGCTTGAGTGCCTCTAAGTAACAGAGAGGACTTAGACAAGCCATCTACAGCAGTCAGTGTATTTTGTTGTTGGTGTGGGTAGTGGTGGTTTGTCTTGTTTTCACTTTAGAATTGTATGCAAAATATACAAAGTCTTAGGAGAAAAAGTCTTGGCAAATCCTATGAAATCTTTGAAATAGCCCTCATATTTATCCCTCTATTTTCTGTTCCAATTGCTATTACCTTGGTCAGGTGTCACAACTGTAATAGTCTCTGAACTCATCTTCCTGTTCTAGCCAACCTTCTTTCCATCTATCTAATATATTTATTCCAGACGTATCTTCATCATTTCCTTATTTATAAACCGTGAACGATTCACCATTGCTACAAAGTTAAGTACAAAAGTTTGTGAAGGATCATAAATTCAAGGGTCATAAAATATGGTGCCATCTTTGCTTTCTATGCAAACTTTTATTTTCCTTCTACGTATATTTTCCAGAAAAAGATGACTCATTTCCATCCTTTAAATACTTCTTGAGTTTTCTTGCCTTTGCATCTTTGCTAACACGGGTCCTTCTTCTTTGGAGCTCTTATCATGCTGCCCTGCACAAAATACTGGCAACATACACACACACATGAAATCCAATTGAATTAACCTTCGGAGGGTGTCCAGGTTGAGAACTCACTGATTTCCTTGTTTGAGAGGGATTTTTTCTTCTTAGTGCTAAGAGTTGTTCTGGAAACTGTGCCAAGAGGTAACTCCATTTCTACTGACTTAATATTCCCTTGGGAATCTGCTAAATACATGATTTTGACATGAGCCATTTTAACTTACATCATCTTATTTTCCATCCTTAGAGTTAGAATCAATAAATCACATAGTGAATGAACATTGTATATGTAAGACTCTTCATTGTCACAAGCCTGGGGAGAAAAACTCTCTGGAGGTTTAAGACTGAGTGGGAGATAAAGACTTCACTATGCTACTTCTAGAGAAATGCTGACGTTATCCACATAAGTATCCAGTCATCCATTATTTTAGCAAGATACATAGAGCAGAGGAGAAGCCCTGAAACTTGCCTTCTCATTTCTAAAAGAATAGATTTAAACTATCCTCTCAAAGTTCCTCCCAGCAGGACCACTCTCTGATTCTAGAAACCCGAAGGTCAGATATTGGTTGCCAATTATAAGAAACATGATTCATTTCTAAGACTACGTATTAGAATATCACATACCTCTTACTCTTATTTTATTGTTATTAGTTAAGTTTTCTAAGAATTCAAGGAAGAATTAAGTAAGGCTTGGTGGAAATCATAGATTTTTATCAATAAATCTAAATTCTAGTAATACATCTGCCACTGCTTTGTTTATAAGCTTAGAACAGACTTTTATTCTATGTGTATGTTTTTCCATTTGTAAAATGGGGTAATAAAAAATATCACACAAGTTTCTTGTACAGCTAAATTGAAATATTTGATTAAATATATAGATATAGGTATAGATATAGATCTACACATGTGCTATCATTGGTTGCATCATTCTTAGACTTTCTCCCCCTTACTAAAAATTGGATGTTGTGAAAATCTGTCAACATCTCTCTTCAGTAATTGTGAGATGTATTATACCATAGACCTATAAAAAAACAAAATAAACATGTGTTTCCATGTGATACAGATAAATAAATCATTGACATATTTTTCTCTGTTCTTTCTGACTTTCTTGAATATAGGACAACTTTCTACTTTTCAGTAATGGAATAAATGTAGGAAATTGTCCCTCAGACATTCATATTGAGAAAATGCTGAGCTATGTAGATATAATGCCTTGGTGAAATTATGGAGTTATCACAATTACTAAAATGTATTGTGTCTCTGTTTTACTGAGGAAATTCAAGAGTGGTCTGGGGATATGTCATTTTAACCAGAATAGTACATACCAGTCAACCAATCATTATAGATCAAAGTATTCCTAATGAGAATAAGGCACCAGACCTAAAATGATAAACCGAATTCATTTTTGTATTGAGGCTCTTTTTGAAAAACTAAAGAATCTCCGCTCAATCTAAATGAAAAAGAAAGAGGCATTTCATAAAGATAGGGAGAGTCACATGGAACCCAAGAAGAGGAATTTCACTTAGTATTAAGAACAACTAGAGAGATTCCAAATCCAAATAGATTCCCTCTCAAACTTTCCTCTGTATTTCATTCTTTTCTGCAGCCTGACCACTTTTATTTCCCCAACCTAAAGAATGGAAGCAAAACCACTAAAAACTCTCAAAGTATAAAGTAGAGCTTCTGTTTCTCTTCACAGACTTCCTGAAACTTTCTTGAGCCAGAGCTCAAACATTTGTGTCAGGGAATGTCCAGCATGTATAGCAGGCTCATTCAACAGTCGGTTCACTGTTTCCAGAAAGCTGAGTTAGGTAAGCCTATGGCAGCTCCTGGTGAAACTACATGGATGGATTGGGCAAAGGAATAACTCCCAGAAAGGAAGAGTAAAGATGTTTACTACAAAGTCCCAATGAGAAGCCTTCCCTGATTTCTTTATCCAAATATAATTCTCTTTTGATACTGCATAGTTTTCATTTCTGTGACCCAGACATATTAGTATTTGATTACACATTGTCTTATACTGTTCTTTATTACACAGATGCATACCCTGTTTCCAAACCAAATAACAAATATTTTGGTGCAGAACCATGTCATATTTCTGTTGTATAGTGTAGAAAGCCTAGCATGGTGCTGCACACACAGTAGCCACTTTGATAATAATTCTTTAATGTAAGTAGATTGTTTCGCGTGGATGACTATAAGCATATGTTTAGTTTAATCAAAAATGGTTTCACTGAGTTTGTTTCCTGCATCTATATTTTTGAACTCACAGGTCAGTTTAGTCAGATCAATAGAACCAATCATTCATGTTGAAGCAAGTTCTAACCTTTTTCAGTGATATTTATCTTTTCACTTACTTTTCCGCAAGTGTATGAAGGGTAAGAAGGAAGGCAGTGGTTTAAGATAGCTGCAGGAAGAGATTGACAGCAGGAAGGAATTGATAGAAGCAGTTAGTCAAATGATATGACATCTCAGACCTCAAAGGAAAAGGGTCAGAGTAAAGGCAGGTAGACTAACACTCATCGTGGACTACCACATTCAAATTTTTTAAATATTTATTTATAACCCCAATAGATTTTTAAAAAATTGACTAAAATATTCCTTTAATTAGAATTGTCAGGCCAGAATTTTCTAAATAAAGTATTAGGTTATAAATATTTTATAAATTTGTATCTTGATTTATGCATATATTAATTAATGTGGTAGATAAAATATATGCACATTTTTATTTAAAATATTTTAGAAGTGGATGCATGGCAATATTTTATTAAGACTTTTTCAAACCATCAGAATACTTTGTTTTCCTCAAAACCATTTACAATCATTTTCCCTTACTACTTTTAGCAAGCACATTTCTCTGGCAGAGAGAAATATAGAAGTTATTAATTTAGTTATTAGCATTAGGATCAGTATTATTGCTGATTACAATCATTTTGGTGTCATTATTTCTAGAAAACATTTGAATGCTAAGCTGACACTAGTCACTTTATAAAATGTTATCTCTCATAAAATGTTCCCTGTTTTTGTGAGTTACCACCTATTGCTATGTATTTGGTGTTTAAAGAAAGATGTGCTTCTGATTTATTTACCTGCGTCTAATATGCTAATTTGAAAATTTGATTTTCTCTCTGTTCCCTAGGAATACTTTTTGATATGGCTAAAGCAGTGATGGTGATAAATATATGCTTTCTAAAGGGCCAGACTCTGTTTCAGGAACCGTTAAAAGAATATCTTTATTATAACAATACAGTAAGTTGAGAAGGACTTGAGTCTTTCACAAAGTTTTAACAATGTTTCTTCTACCAACTTTTGTTTTTACTTTTTAAAACAAATCCTGGCTAATTTCCTCTTATGTGATAGGTTTTGTTGGCAAACAGATGAGTGGGAGTTGGGAACTCAGACCCAGCCTACTTAAATCAGAGGGAGCATTAGCGCAAATATTCTTAAGTAAGCATTCATTGTCTAATCAAACGAAACTGGCTTACTCAATGTTCGGTAGCATGTCTTTTCAAATCCTGGCTCAGGCTCTTGACTAATGTGGGCTGCTCACTCTGATCCCATTGGGGCTGCAGAAATCTCCTGTTTCCTTTCATTTCCAGGTATGCAGCTGCATTTCTAAGCCATGACTACATAGCTAAATGAATCATTGATTTGGAAAATCTGAAGTGACCTTCAGCTTGTTCTAAAGCTCTTCCTCAACAGAAAAGAGGCAAAATCAGCAAAATATTGTAAAGAGGTGGTTTTTCTAAAGATATTTGTGGCAGACAGAAGGTTGAAGACCACTCTGTATGTATGTAAGTGTGTATGCGGTGAGGGAGAGATTATGTTCTATATTCAGAAGTGATATTCTACATAATTAATTGTGTTTTGGGTATGGCTCAAAAGATAAAGGCTTTTTCATATAGTACACAGGCAAACACGTTTTTTGGCTTCTCAACTGCCCTGTTAAACTATTTGCTATTCAGACAGCCTGTAATTCTTCACTAAAGTGGGTTGGACCAGTTCTGGGTACTTATCTAGTCAGCACAAGGATAGTCTTTCTGAGCAGCCAATACTATAAAAAGTTATATGCTGAGAAATTCTACTTTCATTACTTTTCTGTAACTTCACCCTTCATTTTTAGTTATGGTTATAGAGGATGTTTTGTGAACGACTGTAGACGTATGCCCAGCCCCATGGAGCAGTCTGGTATTTCTTCAACACTGACTTGCTCTTCTTCATGATGGGCAACCTAGTTAGACATATCAATATTCAACGAAACATGTAGATTACCCTGATGGAACTGCTCAATGAAGTTCGTGTAAGGTTAACAGAAGATGCAGGTATCACATCCACTGAGTCGCTAATTGTTCTCATGCCAGAAGAGTCCCTTGTCAATACAGTCCAGTTAACCTCACTCTCCTCTCCCCTGATTCCCTTTCCCCTTAGGTGCTGAGTGTTTCCAAAGGTTTCTCCAGCTGAAGCAGGTATTGGAAAAGGAATTGATAAATAACATCAACCCTTAGGTATAAATGACTGACAAGTCTCAACTCTTTTTAAACGGAAAGAATCTACAGTTTACCATGCTTGAAGGTTTATACTGTATTACAGGAGCCACAATTCAAGTTTTCTAAAAGTTGACCTACAAGAGAAGAATAAGGTACCTAGACAACTCTGAGGTCCTCTCTCACTCTAATAATACATGGATTTTTTATGAATTTCCTAAGAGGTGTAGTTCATTTATTATTAACTCCATTTTAGAGCTAGAGGAAGCAGAGGCTCAGAAAGGTCTAGTAGCAGAGCAGAGTGCAACCTTGTGGGTTTAGTCACATTTCTGATCCAGAAGCTTCCCAGTCATTCTTATCTCTTGTGAGGCTTGCACCAGATTGCTTTCATAAACTTCCAAAACCACACCATATTGACAAACTTTGCTCCTACCTCTGATATCTCCTAACCTTCTTCTCATGATGAGTCATTTTTGCTCTCTCACAGCCCATTCTTAAACGTTCAGAGGGGTGAATGTGATGACTGTAAAAGGCAAGAAATCAATATCTGGAGTTGGACAAATCTCTGTAAGCCAATCTGCAAGCCTGAGCACAGCTTATTGTGTCCTTAACTGTAACCTTGGCACATGAAAAGCAACTTCCATTCCATTTTACCAACGTTTCGGTCAAAGATCAATTGCCGTTGTAATTATATCATATATCACAGGACAGGGAATCAGTGAGAGGGCAGGCCCTCTAAACTAATACATATCATTAGCATTTAAAGAACAAGAAAAACAAATTGAACATTAGTCCTCATGTAACTCTTTTTTCTAGAGAAAATAATTTTCCAAATTAAAATGAATAAGTTTGTGAAATTACCACATTCCTGAGAATAACCACATTGGTGATGTTGTCAAGCCCTCAGCAAAGTTTAGCTCATTGTACTTCTCTGTCGGATCATTATAACATCTAATCAAGAGGAGCTTAAATACTTCAGCGAGCTCTCAAAATAAATTTGATCTGAGCAGCTCAGGCCTCACGGATTCCTAGGGTTACCGACTAGGTGAAACGTGTTTTTGTTTTAATCCGTGTCTCAGCTCAAAGAGGATTAATGCCCATAATTCTCCTATCCCCATTTAATTGAGAAATGGAGTTTGAAGAGGCACCTCCTGGAACACTCCACTTTGAAGTATGACCTATCCACTGTCTACACAATAAATCTTCCTCTGCTCATACACACTTACACACACCCTTCTTGTCCCAAAGGAGAGAAGAAAGGCATTGCGTGTGTGTGCGTGTATGTATTTGTGTATCTCTATTCCAAAACACACAACATTGTTGTTTTCTCTTTCCCATTTTAGAATTATCCTAATGAAGGCCTTCTCTGGGAAGCTCAAATGTGTCTCAAACAGCTGTGATCTTTACTTTCTCTGGCACTCTAATATCCCCAATGGTACAAATAGCCCTTGTATTAAAAGCAACACAATTATTGCATTCATGTTATATGATTGGGAGTTTTGCTTTTGCTTTCTCCACACCAGTAGAGGTAAAATGTCTAGAAGAGAGAAAGAGGCAAGTTACTATCTCCTGGAACTACTTCCTCAGCAGCTGGATAGGCATTGGTAGAAAAGGATCGAAATTCTGAACACAGACTCCTCCTGGTGTCCTCAAATAGACCCATTGCTAAGATCTAATATAGAAGGGGCACAGAAAAGCACAGGAAGAATTAATGTCAGTGTCACTTTTTCTGTTGGTGTCAGAATGTAGTGAGGCAATCCTGTGAAGTGCTTAGCATAGGTCTGGGGACACGTGAGGCCTCGGTGAGTGCTGGCTGTTAGCATTTATATAAAGATCTTTTGGATCTTGTGCCCAAGCTCTAAGGCTTCCAAAGGACTGTCTGACACTCAGTGTCTTTTCTAACATAAACTCAGAAGTGATATACTATCACTTCAATTATAACTTCTTGGTCATGCAGACCAACTCTGGCCCAGTAGGCCATGGCACTACATAGGAAGCAGGGACCATTGAAAGTCATCTTGGAGGCTGGCTACCACAACTGCCTAAAGGCTGCTGAAACCTTTGTCAAACGGCTCTCTCTTATATTTTAACCTTCAAGGAGCAGGTTTGTCTGACATTGTTGTGAGTGAGATTTCAGCAAATGATGACATACCCAGAAATAACGATATTTGAAGACTGAATATCTATCAATTTCAAGATGTTTTTATGTGATATCTCACTTGAGCTTCAAAATAACCTTTTAAAGCAGGCAACAGAGTAGATACTCCTGTAATGATTTCATAGATAAGGGGAACTTCAGATCATAGAGATTTAATGATTGACCCAAGATCTCAACTAGATATCTTCCTAGCATTCTCAAGGCATTTCTTCTGCTGGGCTAAGCTGCCTTGTATATTTATTAAATGCCTATCTGCTTATGTACTGAGCAGACAGTTTGCAGCAAATCACAAGTGGGTGATTTTTCTCTTAAAAATATTTTCTCTACTTTCTAAAAATCACTAGATTTTAGCAACTGATATCTGCTTTTTACTCTCCTACTTCACACACACACACACACACACACATACACACATACGCATATATACTTATAGACACACATGCACACACACTGCTCTTTCTGGTCTCTTTTATTAATAGCAAATTAAATTTCTTTTGGAAAATACTAGTGGTCATTGTGTCACAGAGAAATCTCCCTTGCATGCAAGTTAATATATATAGAAACTTTGTGGCTTTCCTCCCTCTATTCTAAAATAAATTATGAAAGGTTGTATGTTCAGGCTTCAGGCAGAATTTTTTGCGTTAGGGGGCACATTTTCAACTCCTTCTCTTTGAATTGGTAGCCATCTATACGAGAAGAAAATGAATACTAATGGAAAAGCCCAGAGTGGATTTGGAAAATCATTATAACCATTCTGCCATAGGTTTGGGCCTTTGACAAAACACCTATTCAAGTATGGAAAATCCACTATTTCTCTTCTGCATTTCTTTTTCTGAATAGAGCTGGATTGAATAACCAGGGCTGATAAAGGATTCAGAGCAATTGCTTTGCTAAGTAATAGTGAGCCCATGTTCTAACCAATGGGACAGAAACTGGCCTTCTGTATATCTGACTAGGCTGCCTTCCACAGACAGGTTTATAGCGACGGGGATAGGGGAGCAGAGGGTTTTAAAAAAATCAAGATCCTTCATAATTTTCACTCTTTCTGCAACAACCCCCACCTCAGCACCAATCAGGATATCCCCCCCTCCCCCAATTCTTCATACCTGCACACTTATTTGCACCTCCAGACATTTTTTCCAGGTGTTTTCCTTGTACTTACAATACATGCCTGCTTTCTTTCTACATATTCAAACCCTACTGACTCTCCTTGAGAATCCTCCTCAACTAGTAATAATCATTTATATCCTTGCTAGTGCTTGTGATTTCAAAGTGTTTTAACATAAGCTAACTCAGTGATCCTCACACAACCTTAGAAGTTTAGCCCAGCAAGTATTATCTTGTTATTTTCATGGATGAGAAAAGGGAGATTGCAGTGGTCCAATTTGCAAACAAGGTCATAGAGCTAGAAAAGAAGAGTCCTGGAGTTGATCCCTCCTTTAGTGAAACCTACTGCTTCAACTGCATCCACAACCTGCATGAGATTTCCCTTTTCTGAGTGCTTAGAGCTCTTGGAGTCTGTCACATCTTAACACCCTTAGGTACTAACTACCTGGTTGTTTTCCATGTGCATATAGTCACCAATGACCTAGAAATAGATTAACCCTCCACATTTTGCATGCAGCTTTCCTAATGCTTGCCTTCTCCCTGTGTTTACCCAAAGATATCACAATGTGAACAATGAGCACAATGGGACTAGCAGGGAAGAATGAGTTAGACATTGTAGACATTTTTCTTTTTCCTGCTCCCAAGAATCCTTGAAGTAGACAACAGTCAGTTGGATCTAGAATTATATGCTCCATTCATTCATTCACTGGGTTAACATAGTCCATGCCTACTGGACTATATGTGATATTCTCTGTCTCTGGCCCTGGAAATACAAATTAAATGTAGCATAGTCTTGATCTCCAGTAGCTTAAAATTGAAACCTTCATACTTTCTTTGAAATGAAAACAAATGTAAGCACCACGTACAAGACAGACAAACTATTCATTTCTTCACCTACTTTGAAACAGGAATAAGCACGTGACTCTCTGACTGAGCCAAATATAGTATAGATCTCTCCTGTAGGACTCTCTGAAATGGAGTATCCAAGTTTAATGGCTAAATTATATTTACCTTAAACTGAGCATTACCTGTCAGGGCTAACATCTGCAGCTCGGGGCTTCTGAATGTTAGACTGTTCTGTTCTTTTCTTTTCTCTTTTAGAGTCTGACCTGACTGGAAAAGACAATAGAGGGTGATCAAATACTCCAGGCCATCTGTCTTGAGTAAAGATGAGAGAAAAACATGCATTCTACTTGCATCTAAAGTGTTTTGCAGATGACATGAAATAATTTTGAATGGTTCAGCTCTTTTACTACTTTTTTGATAAATCAGGAATCAGAACTTAGAATAAGCTTTTTGCCTAGTCAACCATGACACAGGTGGAAATGCATCCTCTGTGAGTATATTCAGGGGCCACTTAATACCCTTTGATGAGCATTTTACCTTTAAAAATGCATGATCCTATGGTCAAAATTCCTACTCCTGTTCTCAGAACTTCATATCCTCATCATTTACTGGACTTGAATTCTGTACTGTCTCTGGCCAATTTTTCATTAGATGAAGAGTCATTGAGCAATCACTATGCATAAAGAACTTTGGGGAATTTAGTGCTAAGTCTCCAACAGAAGAAGTAATAAGAAAACAACAGCAATCATGCAAAGCTTGATAGTCCTCAAAGGAAATAATAGGAATGGGGATGGGACGCTGGGGCTGAGAAGACAATTACCATTTGCTGGGAGCTTCATGCCAGAGGAGGCTAGAGTTAAACTGAACCCCAAAGAATGAATAGGGTTTATACTACAGAAATTGCAAAGGGCAGGTATAATAGGCTAACAGATCGGCCTGAGCAGGTAACAACGCTGATCATGATTTTCTACAATTATGCGTTGTTTAGAACAACATTAAGATTGATTCTTTGTTCATCCGTTTAGTGTATTAATCAGATCCTTTATTTGGCCTTAAATGTATTTTGTCATACAACAGCCTTCTACACAAGTTGAGAATCATTTAAAACATAGTTGATATATTTGACAAAATTATATTCTAAACTCAAAATCTGGAGTTAAAATTGAGGTCCATTTCTTTTACCATTGCATAATATAATGTTGCTTTATTGGTAAATTCTCATATTTCCTGAAAAGCTCATTATATCATGGTGACATTTCAAAACTGCCCTCATAAAGTTAGGATGATTCCAGAGAGCTTGAAAACAGAGAGCAGTCATTCCCATGATATATGATCTTCCCGGACCTCTACCTCATAAACTCCTAACTTCCTTTCAAATCATATAGAAAGGCCGATTTTTACTTCTTTGTCCACAATGTTCATTTTTTTCCTCTCTATGGGCTATTATTTATTATTTAACTTGGTTACTGTATTATTTAAAGAAAAAAGTACTGTGCAATATTGCCTGTATGGGAGATGCTATACAGCGTAAAGCAATATTGATTGTATTGTAGCTATTAACTGCTGTTCTGAAAACAAGGAAGGAGGGTGAGACAGTAAATCAAGGCAAGAACTATCTTCACCCTCCTAGAAGCTAAAAGGAAAAGAAAAATTAGCAAACTACATTCCAAATAATTCAAAAGCTTTAGAATTTATTCTTTAAGGTCCGTAAAGCCACCTTGAAAGTTTAAGACAATGGGTCAACGCACAGGAATGGAAATGGCCCTCAAGGAACAAGGAATTTACCATATTTTTAGAGGATATGCCAAGAATGACCAAGCTTTTGTAATTTAGCTGCAATCCACATTTTCAACATTGACTACTAAATCGTTCACACAAATATATTGTCTAATTAGACTTCTTGTTCCAGAATTCTCCATACATCTTATTCTGGATCTTGCTGCTTATATTTTCCTTCCTACAAAGTTCAGATTTAATAAATATATGAATTTACAAATGCTTCCATTCTTTGATCTTCTTCCATTAATATATCTGGATCTCTCTGTTCTGATTGCAAATGTAGAAATTAGTGGAACAATGTTATCAGTGAAGATTAACTAAGCAAATGGGGATTCTGTAGATTAGGTTTCGCAAAGGGAAATAGCCCTAAATGAATCTGTAAGAACACTTGGGAAGCGTAAAGAATCCAGTGGAGAAAATGTAGTCAGTAAAGCAAGAAATGGAAGAACACATTTTTTATCAAACCGAGAGAGAAAAGGAAGCAGACGTCAAAAGCTCAGTATGAAGTCAAGGCATAGGAACAGTGGAATCCAGAGTAGAGAACAGAGGTCAAGAGATTAAGTGGGAGGTTATTTCTGGAAAAAACATCAAGAAGAGGTATAATTTATCACTGACATTTAATTGGCCTTCATGGTGAGATGCATAGAAATACCACCAGTATTTAAAAGAGTATAGAAAGGGCAGACAGAATTAAGCTATCAGATTTCCACCTGGACTCATCCCTTTTTTAAGTGTCGTGGCAATAGAAAAGATATGCTTCTTTAAAGTTAGAAGTTAGAAGACCAACGTAACCTTTAAATCAATTAGAAAATACAGTTTCACATCACAGAATATTGGTTTCTATAGTCCCTCTAAAATGCCTTTCTGATAGTGATTGCTCAGTAAATGCTTATTAAATGAACATAAAAGTTGTTTGTGTTTTCCAGACTCTATGTGCTACAAATTGGAGGAGAAATTTAATGAGGGATAGATTGTTAAGAAGGTCTAAAAGGAGGTGGAGCTTGAACCAAACTTTTGATAGTAAAAGAGGCAATACGAAGGATGACCATATTTGAGAAAAATGAAAAGGGATGAGTAAAATAATTTATCCATTAATTAAGTCATTGCTTAAGTGCTGAAAATTCCAGAGTCAAAACCCCAGTTGTCTAATATCTTTTATTATTATTTCATCCAGAATGTATCCACTTTCTTTCTCTAAGTAATACAACACTAATATAAGTTTCTGGTGTTCATTAATGAATACCATGCAAATATCCTTTCCTACTTCCCCATGCATATATAACCATATGTAAGGGCAAGGCATTATCCTCTTTAAGCCATATCAGAACTCAAGAATGACCTTGAACAAGCTGTACTTGGAATTCAGTCTCCTTGCCCTGTGAAAGGAGGGAATTGTAGTACTAAACTCTATGGTTTCTAAAGCCAAAGCAAAACCTAACCCCATCATATCATTGTTTGTATTTAAATGACATCAATCTGAAGATATGCATGCATTACGGTCAAAATAAATATATTGATTTCTGTACAAATTAAGGTTTCTGCTAATTTGCACTGATACAATTGAAACAATAAACTCAATGATAATAACAAAGTGGCTAATTAAGTTGATGATCATTTAATTTTACTTTTGATAATGCATATGTTTTTAGTTAGACTAATACAATGTAAATTATAACCAACTCATTTTTAAATATCCTCTCGTTGGAAGCATCTGCTCAGTGAAGGAGAACCACTGAAATGTGAACTCCTCATGCTGCTGCTGGTTGTGGGAAGAGGCAGACTTGAGGCCCTGCAGTTGTCTGTGGCCTGATCTTTGCACAGATGATCAACTTCTGAAATGAGGGACTGGTATTTGTTTATATCTTTCTACACAGAAACAGACTAATGGTGCATTCGGTCAATTTAAGAGAAAAAAACAAATACACTCAGCCTTTTGCATTCATTCATTCTTACACTCATTCATTTATATGTTAATCCCTCCATTTATTCATATGAAAGATCCTTGTAATACAAAATTGAAAAAAAAAAATCATACAACTTATCATTGCAAGTCTCACATCCTAGGAGTACAAATAAGCACCTCTATCAGAAGACAAGGGAGCTAAATTTTATCAAGTATTAGGAGCAAGCACAATGCTAAACATTTTGCATATAGAATTGTATTTAATCTAAACATGCTAAAGAAAGAGGCAAACCAGTGAGCTGGACGTGACTTTTGAGATAAAATTCAATAGTAAAGGATGATGTGCAGATCATTAGACAATAGCAAAAGTGTATGATTTGAATGTTATTCCTACTGTATTGGAGGGACACAAGAAAGCCCTATGTATCTAGAGAATAAAGCACATTTGGCACTATGATGGGAGAAGAAATGAGAAAGTAAGCTGGATCAAGTAACTTAAAGGTTTTGAAATTCATCTTAAAATAGAAACTTCTGCTGTAAGCAAAAGAAAGTAATTAAAACCAAAGTGCCAAGTAAGTTGCATACTTTAGAAGAAAAATATGGTGTTATTGAAAATGAGAAATTATAGATGAAGGAGACTGGGAGTGGGAGGTTGTTGAAATACTTCATAACACGAAGGTCTGTGAGCCAAGGCAATCAGAAAAGAATTGTAGAGGAGGGGATGAGTTAAAAGACATTTCAGAGAAAAAAAAATACTGTACTCTGCAAGTATCTGTGCTAGACGCTGCTATTATTCTCTAATAATCAGACATGTAGAATAAAACTATCAACTTATTTTACAAAACTGATGGGAACACTGGGGTTAGATGTGCAGCCACATTAGTTTCCTAATAAGTTATCTTAGTATTTTACCTACCCCATCCATTGCAGACAGAGAGGATTAATTATTGGTCTCTTCAGCATGAGTCTGCCTCAAGAAGTTGACATCATGGTGAAGTATAGACCAGAAAACCCCCTTTCCACAAGCAGGGGAACAGAAAGGACAATCCAGAGGTGTTGAGTCAGGCACTCTCAGATTCTTCTTCCACATTCTCAAATCAAAACATGCTTCTACCTCCCATGGAGAAGAATAAATGGTGGTTGTGGAGTGTAATCACGAGTATGTAAATCACCTGGGATTCTTGTTAAATTGTAGATATTGATGAAGCAGGTCCCAGCTAGGACCTGACATTTTGTATTTCTAACAAGCTATCAGGAAATTCTTAGGCTGCTGGTCCGGTGAGTATTTAGGGGATAGAGAGCCCAGGATGGTTAAGGTGCAGAGCTTTCCAATGTTAAAGCAGGGTCCGTGATTCTAATTATAACATCTTGGTTGAATAGGGTGCTCTAGTTCTCTGATTGTCTACAAAGTTCAGAACCAAGGACAGCTGTTTTTTGCGCATTATAACTGGCTAGGCTCTCAATAATCAGTAATTGCTGAAATCTTGATAAATGTGCCCCAACATAACCATAAGAGGATAATTCAATTAAACACTCATAAAACATCCAGACTTGGAAATGTTGATTCCAACTCTTTCATGCTTTTTATATATTCTCCCTTCTGGCTCTAGAGGGTTTAAATATTTTTAAATTAGCTCATTCTGCACCCATAGGTCTCCATTTCTTCATTTGTTTTATTTGATCACATTAGCTTATAAGCTGCCTCATATATTTTGGGGATGTATTTTGGGATAGAAATGCAATAATGAAATTAGTATTTCCTCCTCCAAAAGTTGGGCTTCAATGTGGACTGTGCATATCTGTCATCTTTACTTTCTTCATCACAATTCTTTGAACATAATAACACGCTTAATAAGTATGTCTTGATTGATGTATACATTTGGAACTTTTCATTACTTATGTGGATCTGAAATCTATTACTTCTTTCCCCCATTAGAAATTTACTCAATTCTTTCTTCTTCAAAGTGCTAGTAAGTATTTCAAGTTTATCCATTCAGCTTGGTGGTGATAATTTCCCATTCTGGGGGAGATGGTTGCTATGCCCCAACATTTCTGTACTTAATTAAAGCACAAGAAATGCTTAATTAGTGTAATAAATGCAATTAAAAATGTCTCTAATTGAGAAACTGCTGCTCAATTTTTAGAGAAACAGAAAGGGAATGGCCAGATGGGTTAATTAATCAGTGTTAACTCTCATTTGATGACTACTTTGAGGTTCTCTGACACAATGAGACTACACAAATGCCATACATTGTTGTTATTATGTCTGGATAGAATATCATTTGGACCCTACTTCCTTAGGCCTCTCCACTTAACAAAATTTTTGTTTTCAAAGTTGACTTTTGCTGTCTCCAAGGTAATTCTCTTATTCCTATCTTTCAAAAATAACTTAAGCTATACCACAATGGAAGAAGGTTAATGTCAATTTTAAAAATTTTAAAAGATGCTTGTTTACATATTGAGTAATGCATTACTTTATTTCTTTTGAGAGAGAAATAACTTTTGCTATAATTTTTGTTAAACTCTGTGAGTGACAACATTGTTCTGTGAGTAGAAAAGACTACCATTCTCCACATTGTGCCACTGAGTCTCGAATTACCATTAGCCAATGATTTTTGAGCACCTACCATGTACCTTTTGTGAAAGAAGTATTGGTTACTTTTGACGACTTTTGTTTATATACTTTGTAAAAATGATTGAGCCCCTTTCTCATAGCTAGTGTACCCCATTTCCTGTTGGATCAAATTTCTAGTTGGAAAGAGAATCAACTAGTACTGGAATTTAAATAATTAGAGAAATTAACTCTGTCTCCAAAGGCTCAATCAATGATCTCCTCTCCTGTGTATGCACACTGATAATATCCTAGTAGCTCTGACTGGCAGGAAAAAACAAAGGTCTGTGGCCACCATTGCTCTTTGTCAAGGCTTTACACAAAAGTACTGACTGTGCTATAATAGAGAATCAGCTTGCCAAAACATCACAAGAGGCTGAAGCTTCTAACTCACCGAAACTCTACTTAAGTTATTATATGCTTGGATGGCTGCAAGAACAACAGATAGCTATGTAATTAATGCAAACTATGTCAGCCTCCCTCACTTCCTTCTCGTCTCTGTACAGACCAGTAATGAGGCGCCTCCTGACACACAATCACAACGCACTGACAAACCATCTTGGTGTGTGAAAAAGACAGAAAAATCCAAGAACCGTGACAATGCTAGCAAGCACAGTCCCTCTTTGCCAGAGATTTCACATCATAGCTGTTCCTAAGGCAGAGACTCCTGGCTAGAGAAGTCATTATCTGCCAGGCTACAGATGAACTTCCAGGTCTGAAGGATTCTTATGTTGTCACATTGAAAGCAAAAGTTATCTTTTGAAGGAAGAAGAAAAAGAATGATTTTCTTCTTTCTCCTTATATTAGCATTCCTGAGAAAGTATTAAAAATGAATGATTCTCTGAAAGTATTACATATTTTACTGCCTATTTTCACCACTATAGGATGAACATGTACCTACCAAGAAATTAGATGGTTTATTCAGTGTAGCTTCATCCAATAGATTATAAAAGACAATAATGTTAACTTTTATTATTAATAAAAATTGTGGAATTTTACTTGATAAACCATGAAATGTAATCCTCACTACTGTGCTTTATTAGGTCTGTCCATCGGCATCATCATTGACTGACATGCTCACTGCACTCTTCCCTTACATAACTGTACTAGTTGCTATAGGTAATATTTGAAAGCATAAAACACAATCTTTTGCCCTATTCTTTACCTTAATATAACTAATGAAATAAAATTTCTATGCAAAAAGATGAAGAATTATTGAATGCAATAAAATCTAATTCCAAATGAAAAATACAGACAAGATATGTAATGGGAGATCAATGGCTGAGAGCAGGATTACCATTAGAGAGAGCAAAACAGGTGCAATTCCTCTAGGAATGGTATACTCCAGAGTAAAGAAATTCTGGACCAGAGTATGTGGGAGTGTAGCAAGAAGACTCAACACTTATCAAAACAATAGCCACTAAAGATGTCCTCATGGGTAGTAATGTGACAAGCAATAATACTCTGCACCAGGAATAAAACTTGTTCTTGAAGGAGGGAAGACATAACAAATAAAAGTTATAAAGACTTGTGTTCTAGATCTTTAAAGAAGATTAGAGTGTGAAACAATAGTGAATGATTTAGAAAAATGATAGTAGGGCTAATTGCTAAATCACATGGTATTAATTCTAGGCTTTATAAGAATTCAAATTAAAGAAGTATGATTGGAAACTGGAACAATCCAGTAGAATATCATGAAACTGATAGCTGTTGACTTGCATTTTTACTATTAGGTAATAATGAATTTATAGCGAGAAGAGACTAAATACCAAATGGAAGTAAAGCATAATAAAAGCCATGATGTCAGGATTAAATATTGCATGTTTATGGGACAGTAAGGAACTGAATTCAATTAAAGACACAATGCAGTAGGGAATAATGATGAACTGAAGTTTATAAAATAATTGATGACAAGTATTATTTTAGGTAGATTAATCAAAGGCAGTGCTTCCATGCTTTGGTTTTTAAGAGTCCAGAGAGGCTGTGAAAATAAAGCTGCATGTTCATGTGGCTCTATGTAAACACTGAAACATGCATCTACTAAATAATGGATATATTTGCAATGTATATATATATATATATATATATATATATATATATATATATATGTTTTAAATATGTATAAGTGGGACTAATACAATGAGAATAAATTTAATAATCTTAATCTTATGCCATTCTATATTTTATCAACTAACAGATGTAGTTATCTTCTTCACTGAGAGATGCATTACTTCCTTAAAAATACTGCTAACTTAAATTGCCGTTTGTTTTTCAGTTATCAAATATAAAATGCATGCCAGATCCTTAATATATTTTCATTTATTATTTGTTTACTGAGTTATACTAACCTAAATGCAACCATTAAAATGGCAATATTTAATTGTTTTCTTAAAGTCTTAATAATTCAGAATGCATTTCTAATGTATGGAGTTATAAAATATGTACATTCTCTATTGACACTAGGACTTTCTTACTCTATTTCTCCTTATAGAATTAGATGATCTTTTTTTTGGTCACGTACGCATTTGTAGTGTATTTTTGAAGACCAGGAAATAAAGATAAGCTTAGGATTTAGCTGAGAGTGGCACATTTGGAAGCCAAATGAGCTTGTTTCATGTCCCCCACACTTTGGGATTTTCATCACTTACAACATGTCAACTTGCTAAGCACAAATATTGCATCCTCTAAAAGGTACTAAATATTGAAAACAAGATTTGATGAGATAGGGTAAGTAGGATAGAGGTGACATAATAAAACAGCTCAAATTTGCCAAGAAGTTTTAGCACATAAAAATAAGAAAAACACGTTTCCAAACCTTGCTCCTCATGGCAAACACACAGATATCTACCCCTGTAACTTATTTCTGCAATAATAATACATTTTTCTTTTTCAGGAAATAGAGAGTGCTTGTGCATATGCACTTGATAGTGGAATATGCAGTAACTTAGATGTTGATCTAAATGTTTTAAATTGAAATTGCACTTTGATTTGTGAGCTTTTCTTTGCAAACTAATGTGTCAGGAAAGGGTTAATTCGGTAGGCCTGTGTTTCTCAAACTCTGGACATTCCAAAGAAAGGATTGTCTTTAGGATTGACCCTTGGCCAGCTCCTGAGAGATAACCTGTGAGCCTGTGGAATATTCTTCCTGATAATAAGATTGTTTTTATATGCCTGAGGCCTTGGGCTATGCAGACCAGTTTAGCCATATAAGTTTATTCTGACAGTGTGATTTCTGGTAAATGCTTGTTTTTCCTCTGGAAGGGAGGGGGACTAGAGTCTGAGCAGGTGAGCTCAGACACCAGGGAGATGCATGCCCATATGACTAAACCCCCTAAAATCCCTGGACACTAGGGATGGATTAGTTTCCCTGTTTGGCAACACTTCTCATGTATCCTCACACAGTTTTGCTGGGAGAACTAAACTCGCTCCCACTGGCCTTGCACACCTGGAAGCTTACACCGGTTTCTCCTGGGTTTTGCCCATGTACCTTTCCTTTCACTTATTTTCATCTGTATCCTTTAGCTGTAATAAACCATAACCATGAATATAACAGCTTTCCTTGAGTTATGTGAGTTCTTCTAGAGAATCATCAAGATCTGAGGGTGGGTTTGGGGATCCTTAACACACTACTATTTTCTATTCTCAATAAAAACTTCCCTAATTTGCCTCTCATTGCTTTTCTTCTACTCTGAAATCTCTTCAATACCAAAGAATTTAAGGACTTTGCAGAATCCTCATTTGGATTGTTTATTATTATGTCAAATATTAGTAATTTCTCAGTTAAATTACTTGCTTATTTTAGCACAAAGGCTGTGATTGCCTTTTTCTTCTAAAATCTTGTCATGTTTTCATAATACTCAGCACTACCTCGGCACTCAATCAATGCTTTTATGTTAATGGCCAGCCAAGAAACTGATTGGATTAATAGTGAACCAGGAAGATCTATTAGCAATTGATCTAACTATGTTTGATGATGTATAGCGGTTGTCCAGAAATATCCTGGATAATTATTATTGGACTGCCTAAGCACTGAAAAAGACTATTTTGGCCAATTTTTTCTGTGGTTTGCATATAATAAGCACCAACTGTTTGTGAAATGAATGTGGAAAAAGGAAATCTATTGGATTCTGTAAGAACCTTGGTTGAATTTTCTATGAAGACCTAGGAAGGGCAGACTTATGGAAATTCTGAGTCTGAATTAAATATTTTAGATTTAAGAATTGTTCCATGTACCTGAAATAATCCTTATGGTTACCTCAATCATTTATTTTAGTTTTGTGTGCTAATGTAACATAATTTAGTGGATATTTTATATTGTCTTACAAAATTTCTGCACTATACTGAAAGTAGCTCTTCAGAATTTTTTAGTATTAAAGGCTCTTTAACATCATATGCAAAGAAAAGCTTATATTTTGCTTACAAGTTTGCATGGATCTTAAAGTTCAACTCTATGCACTAGTGATACCGAACCTTAAGTGAGTTTGTTCACCCGTTGCACAGCAAGCCAATCTCTGACTCCGGGTGTAGTGGAAGAAAGTAGGAATTTTAATTTTGCACAGTGCTGAGCAAGGAGAGAGGGCAGCTAACGCTGAAATCCTAAACTCCCTGAAAAGCTAAAAGGAAGGGTTTTTATTTGGGGTTTTAGGTAGGGGAGGGGGAGTATATGGTCTTGCTGGTCGGAGCTTTCCCACCAGCCTGTCTTTGGCCTTGAGACACTTGCAAAGATGAAGAAGCCTGTGACCTTGCTGGTCAGCAGCTTTCCCACCACCCTCTTTGTGGGGAGGAGATAATCCAGGTGCTTGTCCTTGACGGTGTCTGTATCCATGGAGGATAGTAGATTCTGGACCCAGGAAGCCAGAGAGTAAGCAGGGAATGAGTGTTTTGGTTTTAGCCCCATATATGCTGGGTTTAACGTGGGGAAACTGATATCAGGGTAGGTATCACCAGTAGAGAAAGGATGTAAAGGCGGTAACACTAGGTATTATCAGGCTAATCTAGCTGGTAAAGTGATAGATGATAAAATTGAGGAGAGCGAACTTTTTTAAGCTCAAAAAGTATGTAGATCTTTGGATTGTTGTCTTAAGTCATATTACTTAGAAACCTGAGATAAGTGCAAAGTGATCTCCTAAGGAATGTGTTTCAGGAGAAATAGGTAATAGAGTGAGGGATGCCAGCAGTAAAGGAAAGGAAGCCAAGCAAGTGTGCAGTCTTAGGCAAAGTCATGCAGAAAGTGATTCAGGCTGAATCCACAATGGGATCAGGGTGTATAAGGTACGTCTCAGTTGTTGCTTCTAAAGGTAAGGGAGCTGAGCCTTCATGCCATCAAGTTATTTGCTAAGCGTTGCCCCATGGATCTCTCAGGTCATCCTGACTCTTTGTGAGCACAAAAAAAGCTCCTCCTCTTTCTAGAGGGCATCCTCTAAGAAGAGTCAGAGGTGCAGACCATTAGAAGAAAAAGCAAACAAAAACTCTAAAAGGGATCCCAGGGGATCTGAGTGGAGCCCAGACGTATCCACTACTGGTTAGTAAAACTATGTTGTTGTGCTATAAAATAGGATCAGTGGGTTATATGTGCTTCAAAGAATGATGTTTGAAAAGTTGTTGAACAAGAATATGAAAATTCCTTGCAATAAATACACCAGCCTTTAAACAAGTTGCTTCATTAGTTGTTAGAAGGTAGAGATTACTGTGGTTATGGAATGAACGCAATGGACAAGACTTAAAGGTACAAGGAAAGAAGATCAGCCAGCCAGAACCAAGATGAAAGATGTTTATATCAACTGTGACTTGAAAGATCTTTCGCCAGGAATATGTTTTCTTACAGGACAAATATGCTATAGGTCCAGAGTTTGACTCTGGGAAACGTGAATGCTTTGGTTGAAGAAGGGAATTTGGGCCTAAAATACATTTGATTTCTGTTGTTCAAACAAATAGAATTTAATTAAAAGCTTATATGCTGTAACTGCTAAATTTGAATAGTCCAGGGAGTATATTAGGGTGCAAGAGATTTTCATGTATTGAGGTAAATGGAGTATATATTCAGGTTCAAAAAATTGATTTGGCTTGAACTAAAGAAGTTTGAGTTACGGCCTATCAAACATACATTGTACATCTGCTTTAAGCATTAAAATAAAGAAGGACTCTCTTAAGTAAAGTACTCTCTTAAGATAAGCATATGTACTTCCCCTTCTCTGCTCTATTGGTAATGTCTGTATTAGTCTCTCCCCTCACCCCACACCAGGGTCTTGTTGACTTGCTAACTTGCAACTGAATACCTCTTTGAAACTTTGATGAATAGGTACCCTGGCCTTGTTTAATGTATGTTCCTTGTTCTAAAAAGATATAAAACAGTACAGAAAACCATACTTCTTGGGAAGGCTTTCTTCCTTTCTGGAAAAGGCCTTCTTGGATTATAATCCTCACCCTGGCTCAAGTAAAACTCACCTTATCTCTCTTATCTACAAAATAGTTGTTAGTTATTTTGCATCCACAAGGGAACATTTTGTTTTTGTTTTTAACCTCTGTTTGCCAATAGACTGCATCCACATAAGTGACCTCAGGAAATACCAAGAGAAGAAAAGCCCAGCTAAACCTATACAAAAGTGTTGACCAGTAGAATTGTGATAAAAATAAAATGGTTGTTGTTTAAGTCATTTGGTTTTAGGCTGATTATTAAGGCAGCAGACAATAATTGTTACACTTTCCACACATACATGCCAGGACACACAAGTGTGGGGCTTGGTGTTTGGGTTTTCACCAAGTCTACTACACACACCACATAGAGACCTACCTCCCTGTTGCTTTTACACCAGAGTCTCTTGGGAAGTTGCTTAAAAATCTGTGTTTGAAAAGTATGTAATCAAAATCAGGGTATATTTTAATCTACCTATTCACCCCTTTAATTACACAGACAACCACACGCTTACATGTGTCCTAAGCAATCAAATCCAGGAGTCCCTCTGGAGTATCTCCTTGGGTAAGTGATTGGTAAAAGCCTCTGTGAGAAGGAATTGAGAGAAGAACAAGCTTATCATTATATGTGTTTGTTACTTGTCTTTCTATTAATAATAACTTTCTATTTATTATCTCTCTGTCTCTCTCTCTATATATATGTATTCAATTTATCCATCTATCTCCAGTCAAAGAAAACTAGTCTAGTAATTGGCTGATGCTTTTATTTATTGCAAAGGGAACATCAAGCCATTTAGTATGATAAACGCATTTGCTGTGTCTTGATCAGACATAAACAGTCAGCTATTATCTATAGAACTGATAGTAAAAATGGGGCATGGCTACACCTGCACTTTCCCAAAGTGCCTATAAATGCCTTGCTCAGCAGCAGAATTCTGAAATCTGTAGAACAGCTTGTTGCCATTGGGCTTAAAGCCTTCCTCATCAGTCATGTTATGATATTCTTGGTAGCAAATGCTGTCATTAAGATTATGAACAGACTTCACAAACACTTTCTGATTGCCTTCTCATTAAAAACAAATTTTTTTAAGTTGTCCTCTTGGCTGACATGTTTTATATTTGTTCCTCTGTTATAGTTTCCACATAGCAAGGCAAGAACTTCTAAATAGAAGGGAAGACTTAGGGAGAAAAATAGCAGATGCAGACAAGTAATATCAGTCTGTTCAGAGCTACGTGACTGTCTTTTATGGCCTACTCTTTGCAAGATGCTAGAATATATGTCCACTTGGCTAATAAATTCCAAATAACTCTCGAGTCCCATAGTGCTATGTGTAAAAAAAAACTCATGGAAAAAACACTGGCCTGTTTAGATGAATAGAATACATCCCTAAATGGGAGCTACACTAAGTGAAGAAAATAAAATAACATGTCCTCAGCAAGTTAATGATCATAAGGAAAACACATCCGCTCTATTGACCAGTTATTTTGTGTATTTCATGTACTTAATATAATGGTCTTCTTCCAATACGGAGAAATAGTCCAACGACTGACATAGACGAATCAATTTTTTATATTTATATATTTAGCTTTCCTTTCACTCACTTTTTACTCACAATCTCTTTTATTTCGTTTTCCTTTTATGTTGTAACCTGTTTTTTCAATTCTTTATTTTGTTTGTCTTTCTCCAACTCCAATATTTTACAATAGTTTCCATTCTTTTAAAGGAAAATTTATCTTCCTCATTTGTGAACATATGGTTAATCACAGTAAACATACTGTGTACCCTTGAAAATACTGCATTTGTTGGGTGTAGTGTTTTGTAAATACTAATTAGGCTAAGGTGTTTCCTATTGTTCAGATGATTTTTGTATTTACTGATTATTTTTATCTATTTTTCTATTAATTATTGGAATAAAGGTATTAAAACCTTCTACTATAATTGTTAAATTGTCTTTTTTTTTAATTCTGTCCATTTTCACTTCATGTATTTTGAAGCACTATTTAGTGCCATATACATTTATGATTTCTATGTCTTCCCGATGAATTGACTCTTTATTATTATGAAGAGCCGTTTTATCTCTGATAATGGTCTTTGTGTTGAAGTTTATTTTATGTTATGTTTAGATAGCCACTCCAAACTTCTCAGGCTTAGTGCTTCATGGCATATGCAATGCAATTACTGGTGTGGCTGAATTTTGATCTACAGTTTTATTATTAGTTTTCCTATTGGCCCCTGTATTTTTTTGTTGTTGTTCATCTGCAACCCCTTTCCTACCTTTCTTTGAAACAGAGAAATATTTTTCAGAATTGCATTTTAATTTATCTTTGGCTTTTTAGATATAACTCCTTGCGTTATTTTTAATGATTACTTTAGATCTTATAGTATGCACCTTTAACCTTTTACATGCTGATTTGATATTTTACCACTTCAACTGAAATATTGAAACATTGAAACTATTTAGCTCCTTTCTCCATCTTTTTGTTATAGTTGTCAAATAGATTGGATCTATATTAGTTATAAACTTCATAAAAAATGTTATATGTATTTAACCGCCATTTGAATTTTAAATAAAGAAAATAATTGTTTTTAAAATATATTTACTCAGTTACTTAACAAAGCTTTCATAATTCCTGGAGACCTGAGTTTTCTTCCTATTCGTCTTTCAGCCTAAACCTCTTCTGATAGAATTTCTTGTAGTACAGGCCTACTTGCAATGAACCCTCGGAGTTTTGTTTTATCTGAAAGTGTCTTATTTCACCTTTATTCTTAAGCGATATTTTCACTAGTTATAAAATTCTGGATTTGCAAGCTTATTATTATTATTTTTTGAGCACTTTAAATATTCTGTCTCACCCCATTCTGGTACCCATTTTTTCTGATGGAATGTTTACAGTAATTTGCATTAAGCTGTTGCTTAACCATGTTTAACCATATGTAATATGCTGTTTTCCTCTACATGCTTTTAAGATTTTATTTTCATTTTTTTGAAATGTCCATTAGTTTTACTAAGTGTGATTTTTCTCCACATTTATTATGCTTGGATTTATCTAACCTTCAAACATCTGAGAATTTCTACTTTCCCCCAGATTGAGACGTTTTTGGTTATCATTTATTTTACTATTTTTCTTCTCTTTTCTCTCTCTCCTCTTTCAGGGACGCATGTGTAGAACTTTTGATGTTTTTCTACAGTGCATTAAACTCTTCAAAATCTTTTATTTTTTCTTATTTATTCAGACTGGATAATTTCTACTAGTCTGCCTTCTAGTTTACTGCTGTTTGTTCTGACATATCCTTTCTAGAGTTAATCCCATCTTGTCAGCTTTAATTTTTATTTCGCATATTATACTTTATACAATTTTCGCTTTTTAATATATATTTTTTATTTCTCTTTTGTGGTTTCCTACTCTTTCATTCATTTCAAGCATATTTTCTTATACTTAAGTGAGTATAATTATAATAGTTTCTATAAAGTCCTAATTTGATAATTCCTAGATCTATGTCATCTAAAAATTGGCTTTTGTTGATTGTCTTTTCATTTGAAATGGGCCACATTTTCTTGTTTCCATATCATCATATGTTGATTAATTTTGGATTATCTACTAGACATTGTAAATGTTATGTTGTTGAGAACATAGATTCTGTTACATTCCTCTGATCGATGTGGATGTATTCATTTTTGTTTTATAAGGTAAGTAACTTGGTTAGTCTCAAACTACAAACTCTCTCTTGTTTTCAGTGGATGTCTGCTCAAATTGCAGTTCAGTTACTCCAGCCTCAGCTGAGAGCCAATTTGATTCTTCCCACACATGTGTAGTTCAAGATTCAGCTAGAGTTTCTACACAAATTTTGAATTATCAGTTTTGAATTCTCTTCTTTCTAGGATTTCCTCCTCATTTTCTGGTGTCTATTGTTGTCCAGGGTTTTGTTCTCTGGTTTTTACCAACACAAAGATGTCAGGGTTTTAAAAGGAATTTCAGTTATGTTGTGCCTTTCTGCAAAGTAGACTTCCATAATGCTAAAGCTGTTTTAAGAGGAAATACCTTGTTTCTTCTTCTAAAAGTTTATTCCTTTCCCCAAAGTGTTAAATTTCAGTGTGTGTGTGTGTCCAGAATTTATAGTTGTTCCCTATATGACCTTCAGTCTAGTAGGGATTCATTCCACTATACTGGAAGAGAAACTTTGTGTATCAATTTGGCAGAAAAATGCTCAAACCTATATAGTGAATTTCTCAAAAAGACTGAGTGAACTTTGTAAAAGTTGTTTGAGTTTATATAGTCATTTAGTTTTTAAGGAAATATTTTTAAGCATACTTACTTGCCAGGCAGTGTGAGTATAAAGAAAAAAATTAATATCATCTCTTATCTCAGAAAATGACACTTAAGAAGTCATATTCAACATAGATACTTTAACTTGAAAATTATTTTAAATGCAATGCTATATTCAATGCTTTCATTGAACATAGTAACACATATGCATAATATAATAATGTGTTCATTGCCAGAAAAAGTCCCTCTTTGCTAATCTTTAAGGTAATTCTACAGGGAAAAATTTAAGGCAGTAAAATCAAATATATTTCAATATCTTCAATGATATGTACCTTACTTTAGCCTTTTGCTGCAACTAACTTCAGCAGACATAATTTAGTGAATAAACTATATTCTTCCTTTCTTTTCTTTTTTCTGCCAGACCTCCCTCTCTTCCTCATTCTATTCTTGCCTGAAACAAATATTGAGTCCTTATTATGTGCATGACACATTCTAAAGCAGTAAAGATGAAACCATAAATAGACCTGGTAAGGTACCAGATAATTGAGCTTATATTGTATCATAGAGGAAAACAGAATAAAGAAAAAAATCAGATATTAATGAGCTCAGTGCATAAAATAAACAGCATGATTTGGTAGAGGGTAATGAGATAGCTCCCGTATATTGGGTGGCTAAAGAGAAACTGAATTGTAAGAGCTCATAGTGATCAAAACGGAGAAGTCATTCAAAACAGATGGCACAGCCAGTGAAGTGACCCTGGGAAAGAACAAGCATGGGGTGATGTAAGAACGGACTACAGGCCAATGTGGCTCTGACTGGAGAGAAGCCAATAAAGAGAGTGACACATAGATGATATAGAAAAGATAGGCATCATTTGATCATATAGAGTTGTGTGTTCCAAGGTATGAGTTTATATTTTATTCTAATTGCAAGAAGATACTATTGGAAGATTTTAAGCCGAGAAAAAGCATTATCTGATTTGCAATTCCAAAATCATTTTGGGTTTGTGCATGGAATAATTTACAGGAGGGAGTAAAATTTGAAGAACAAAGTCTGGTGAAAAGGTCACTGAAATAGTCAAGGAGATAGTGATGATGAAATGAGATGGTCAGAGAAAATAGAAGAAAATGTGAAGATGTTAGGTTTTGATTTGGAAGAAAAATCAATACGGCTTGTAATGAATTCAACATGGTAGGTGAAAGAAAGATTAGAATAAAGGATGACACAGATTTTGGCTTAAGAAACTTATGAAATTTCTTCAAAAAGGAACATTTATATGACTTACAGCAGTTCTGTTTTAGTCATATTGAGTTTGAGGTGCCTAATAGACACCTAAGTGGAGATGCCAAGGAGTTAAAAAAATAAATAGTTTTGTAATTTAGAGGAGTTGTCAGATCTAGACATGGAGATTTGTATGTTAAAAGTATTTAGAGGATATTTAAAGTCAAATAATTTGATGATATTTCTAAAAGATAAATAAATATATCAAATAGAACAGTGTCAAGACTAAGCCCCAGGGCATTCCACCATTAATGGCCCATCCCAAGAGGAATATCCAAGAAAATAGATTTAAAAAATTAGTCATTGAGATATAAGGAAAATCAGGAGAATGTATTGTCACTGATTGGAATGAAGACAATGTTTCAAGAAGAAGGGAATAGTTAACTATTTTAAATGAGAGATTAATTAAAGTAAGTAAAGACAAATAACCACTGATATAGGCAATAGGTTTGTTGTTAGAGACGTTCTTAGGAGCAGTTTCAATGTCATGGAGGGTAATCAATTCTTTAGAGTAGATTGAAGAAAGAAGGTAGTAAGAGAGAGGAGGAGGAAGAAGAGACAGATTCTAGATAACTCTTTCAAGAATTTAGCAGAGAAATGTAGAAATGGCTGCAAAGGATGTATGCAAGTTTTTCATTTTTTCTTCTGATTTGTTTCTCTCTCTCTCTTTGCTTCTTTTTTCTTTCTTTTCTTTTTTTTCTTTTATTGACAGAAGATAAAAGACACCAAAATATGCTTTCATGCTCATTAGAATAATAGTCATTAGGAATAAAGATTAGGGATAAAGTGGTGACAGTCATGATGCTGGAGTAGGAAGCCTCATTAAGGAGCAAAGTTCTTTTGATGGCAAGATGACATGGAATCCAGAGCATAGAGTGGAAGTATCGAGTCTTATAGGAACATGGGCATTCATCCATTATTTGTTTCTGTAATATTTGTCTTCCTTTCAGGCTATAGAACACGAATAAATTATGGTATTTTGGATGTTGTATGGTGTTGCTCAGATTTTCCTCTCTAGGAATAAAGTACTCATTCCCACAGATGCTGGAAGAGTCAATGATTGGCAGTTTTCAACCGAGATCTACTCCATAGATTGCCCTCATCTGAAGAGTCTAATTCAACTAAGGTCTTGTCCCCTTGCTGTTGGGTAACAAGCATCCAATGACTGGTTAAAAGTCTACCTCATTTGCCCCCCATTTGAACAACTCTGTAGCACAATATCTTCTCTCTGAGTTCTCCACAGATTCAGCAAAGGCCTTTTCTAATAACTAACAGGCCAACTTTTGTCAAACACTGCTCCTTTAATCACCCATGAATATTCATCCTGAGAATACCCTCCAATAAATTTTTATATGTAAATCTCTATCCCTGAGTCTGTTTCCTTGAAAGCCATCCTATGACAGCTTGTACGAGGAAGGACTTAAAAAAGAAAGTCCTTGAGAAATTTTGACACTGCAGGTAATCTGGAAATGAGTATTCCACCACTTGTAGTAGTCATGAAAGCACTGGGGGGTGGCTTCTGGCATGGCATCACAGCAATTGTTAAAACTTTCGTAGATGTTGAATGGAGATGGTATATTGATAGAAGAGAATGAACTAGCAATGTTTGAAAATTATGGGGAAATGATAATTATAAGAGCTATGGAATTTAATGGCTGATACTGGGAAATATTTATGCCTTGGAGAAAGACAAGAAAAGGCTAAGGGTAATTCATCACCAAAGGCAAAGCATAAATCCGCGGCAGCAGCCTTGTCATAATAGCAGAAAAGACTGAAAATCAGGCCTAAGACTTAATTATAAGCATAGCAGAGGTTGAATTCTCAACTTTAATAGAAAAGTAGTAGAAGCAGTGTGTGAATGAGGAGATGGGGAAGTCAGAGTTAATGCACTCGAACTTGAATCTCCAGATTCCTCTGAATCTTCTGACTCTAGAAGTGGTCTACTCCTATCTGTTAAAGGCTAACAATCCTCCCAGACCTGAAGATGATGCAGAGGCTTCCTCCTTGAAAGACAACAAGCTCTTACTTTGTTTCTTTTACTGACCAATAGACCAAAAAAAAAAAAAAAGCATTAAATTACAACATAATCTATTCAGGGAACTGCTGGGACTGCTAGGAGAGAAAAGAGATCATACCTTAAAGGAGCTGAAGGACCTAACCTCCATACACAGGCAGGAGTCAGGAAAGCATGTATGGGACAGATCCTGAGAGTGATGTTTCTGGGGCATAGAGTGTAATTTTGGATAAGTGAGACTTTATTGATATAGGAACACTCTTCTATAACATAGAATTTAATACCATGGAAAGGGTCCTGGAATACAACGCTAACATATTGCTAAGATGGCCTTTGGAAACTTGGAAAAAGAAATGCCCGTAGCAAATGATATAGGAATGATGAAAATACCATGGCAGATGGGTGAGGAGGGGATAAATAAGCTCAGACATTGGATATTCTACATAAAGATAGAAAGACTATTAGATATCCATGTTTTGCAGGAGGACCCAGAGAGAAACCCTCTCTTTATCAAAGCAATAAAGAGTACACTGGTGAAAACGATCTCAGCATCACTGAGAAGCACAGTAGTGGTTGTCAGTTTTCAACAGTCAGAAGACAAGTGGGTACAATTATTAAAATAAGCACCAAAGTCATAGTGACAGCCAGGGAATCCATATCTGTAGTGAGCTATGGAGATGGTTCGTAGACCAAGACATCCCTATGTGTAAGTTAGACAGGCTGACAACAAAAATATTGCTTAATGTATACAAAAAGAAGAAATCAAGTATGGATAATCAGGAAGGTAATGGCTGCCACCTCAATAAAAAGTCATGATCACCTTACCAAAATTTCAAACTTCATCTACTTTTTTCTCATGTAATCCATTAAGTGAAAGAGAGACTGGATCTCTAGGGAAAACAACCCTACAATACCATGGGAAATATATATGGTAATGATGCCTTTGGTCTTTCCCCAAAGAGATTAGACCAGATGAACAAGAAGTGGCAAGTACATTGAAGGTCTTTTGGGAGACAATTCTCCATGGGTCTCTAGTGTTTCTACATGTTTACAAGCAAAGGCACTGACTTCATTTGTTCTGGACTATCTTTTCAAGAATGCTTGTGTTCCAATGAGACTTGGAAAATATAGTCTATCTCCAGAGCATAGGGTAGGTTTGTTTACTGTCCATGATAATAAAAAGTCTCCCTCTGGTATATAGATTTGCCAGGCTTTCTACTCATTTCAAAAGATTTCAATTCACTAAGCTCAGGGTTCATCAACAGTGGTGCAAACCCACTGTGTGTGTAACATTTACCTCATTCCCTTCACACCACCCCCAGTATGTTGTGGTGGCAAGAAAAACTGAGGCAAAAATGATGCTTATGCTGATTGCTATGTTGTGAGTAACACAGTCCTTCATCATTGATCCAGGAGTTTTATGTTTCATCCAATATCCACAAAATTGTTACAGGCTAATGATTTTAGCTTGCAAGTAGGATAAAATCTTGTATCCTCTACAATTCTTAACCAGGCATTCGTAAGATTCAGAAACTTGTCAAATGAGTGAAGTCTTTAGGGTCCAATACTCTGGGGCATAAGACATCATTACATTCCTCATCTGTCTGTACTAAAAAGGAGATATAATACCTTGTAGGTCTCTTTGGGTTCTGGAAACATTTTCTACATTTGAGAATATACCTTTCACAAGTGTGTCAGATAACATTAAAGGGTGCCAGTTTTGGTGGAGTCCAGAATTGGAAGTGACTCTGCAGCATATCTAGGCTATGGGATAAGCAGTATTTCTGCTGGAAACAGATGCTGCATGGAGTATATGGAAAGCTCTAGTAGCAGAATTACAATGTAGACCACTAAGTTTCTAGAGCAGGACCACATCAGCCATAACGGAGAATTATATGCCTTTCAGAAAACTTCTGGCTTGATAGAAGGCAAGAGATAAACGACTTGACCATGTGTCATGAAGTGGGCTTGGCACCAGACGTGTTCATGAAGAGCTTGATTCTGCAGTACCATCAACTAGTAAAACTGGGCATTATCAACAGTGATCCATTTTAAGATAGAAGTAGTACATCTAGAAAAAGTCATAAATTGGTGTGGAGGTCACAAGTAAGTTGAATTAGCAGGTGTCCCAGACCCCTGTGTCATCCTCTATGGTTGCACCAGTGCCTCCTTCTCAGCCCACACCTATGATAGTATGAGGCTGACCCCATATGACTAACAAGGGAGGAAAAAGGCTGCTTATTTCATAGGTTGATTGGCTCAGTCTACAGGCACAAACCAAAAATAGATTGCAAATGCAATACATTCCTTCTCAAAGTTTGCCATTAAACAGTGGTGAGTGGCAATCCCTCCAATAGTTAGAGGTTAGTGTGGTGCACCTAGCTATTCAACATGTATGCAAAGACATTTAGCCTGAGGTAAGTATATATATCTATCTATCTATATGTACCTATATATATGTACATATAGATAGATATATATATATACACACACAGGCAGTGGAAAATGACTTGGCTGGTTGGAGCCACAGAACTGGAAGGGGAAAGATTAGAATATCAGGGAGAAGTAAGTCTGAGGAAGAGGCATGTGGAAAGACCTACTTGTGTGGTGTGAATGTGTGAATATTTTTTGCAATATATGCTAATGTCAATAAGAGAACATTCATTTCAGAAAAGTCACTACAAAACCAAGTAGACAGAGTAACCTGGTTGATATCAGCCACCTTTGGTCATTGGCTGTCCTAATGCATCTGGAGATTTAGAAAGAAATCAGACCCAGAAAGAACAAATTAGGATTTACCAGTTTCTTCAATCTGTCTATTATCTATCAATGCCTCTTGTCTTAAGTCCATTATTTTGATTAGGTCAACATTCATTTGGGTACAACAACATTGGCTGCACAGTGGGATTCCATCTCCTCAGCAGCCTCTTTCCCACTCTGATCATTATGACAACCATTATGGAAAAACAGGCAAGAGATATCCAAGGTAGAAAGGATAGAGAAGGTGCAAAGGTTAAGGAATTTGATAAAAGTCTTTAATTATACTTCTCAACTCTCTTACTGGAATCACTGTATATGTTCTTGAAACTATTTCTATACTTTTATTTGGGAGAATAGGGTCCACTGAACACTCATTTTGTTCTCAAGAATATAGGATTGAAGAGTTAGTTATAGCAAGGCTATATATATATATATGTATGTATGTATACAGAACTTAACACAGGATATAGGGTCCAAAATTATGATTTTGAAACGGGTTACATCCTATATTAGCTTTGAGCATGGACAAATTACTTAGCTTTCTTGAATCTAAGTTAATTCATTTGTAAAATGGTTTAAATGAGGTAATTTAGAGGAAATATTAATACAGAGTCCAGCACATAGAAAATATTCAATAAATATAAGCTAATGATATTATTAGTAATTTCTAAACCAAAATAGGAATAGTGGCTGTAAAAATAGAATATTGTAAGAATTAAATGAGATAAGCCTATTATTTCACATTTGATACACTAAAATATGGTTAGATCTTAACTATTCTCTGGTGATATTATTAAAAGATGAGTCAGTTACATTATGGCCACACTTTGTATTATCTCAGTATTTACTTAAACACGTCTTATTCTCTCACCACAAAAAAACCTAATTCAACATTTTTAACTGTACATAAAGTGTAGTCCTGTCAAACATATTAATTCAATCTCAGATTGACTGGGATTTTGTGATAATTCAGACAGTGGTATATTGGAATACACTTCTTCACCATGGAAGGAAAGTGTTTACTGACAAAATAGATAAAATAAATAGTACCAAAATGAAAAATTTAAAGTGCTTAAGAGAACAAATGCTTGCGGTTCTTACCTTTTCTTATCAGTAGAAATAGTATTGAGAGTTTATAATATGTAGGCACTATACTAAATTTTTAACTTCGTGTTTATTTTATCAAAGTTATACATGCTTCTAGTTTTTATTTTTTAAATCATAATAAACATGCAAAAAGTTTTGTAGAATTTATTATGAAAAGAGTAAGTTTCCTGACCTCACTTCCATCCTCACATTTCCTGTTACTGAAAGAAAATCACCTTTTGGTCTTTTAATAGGTCTATTTGCTATTTTTTCCTATGCTTCTAAATAATATACTCATATAGTTACATCATAATTCTTTAGGAAAATGAGATCTTAGCAATCTTTCTCACACCATTTTATCTCAAATATATGCACTCATCCTATATCCCTATCATCAAAAGTGATCAGGTCATAATTTGGATGAAATCTATATTTAACATTTTACACATTGAGTAACACTTTTGTATTCTTTGAAGTTAATAATTGCCCAGTTTCTTTTTTGTTTACTGACATTTTTTATTGCTTTTCACTAGTTTCATACTTTCATCCTTTTGTTGAAATTTTATTGCAATAGATTAAGGTATTTTTCTATCTACGTCATCTTTTGAAGCAGTCTTTCCAGGCCTGTTCTGACTTGCTTCAGTCTGGATGGACTGATCTTGAGAACTGCTGTCTCCCTGTCTTTTGAAATTTCCCTTCATCATCGTGCAGGAGAGAGCCTTTGCCTTTCTAGGGTGTCAGAACTTGTGATTCTATTTTGCCATCTCTTTTTTTCGTTTATTTCCTTGTTTTTGGCAGAGCATATTACACTGTCATTTTGTAAGAAACGGTGCACTGGAGGGAAAGTTTGGCCATCTCACCTGTCTAAGATGTCTTTATTCTTCCTTCATTCCCTATTGATGGTGACTAGGTATGGAAGCCTAGGTGGGAAATAATTTAATCTTAGAATTTTGAAAGCATTTCTCCACTGTTTTTTAATTTTCAGTTTTGTTTTGTTTTAAGAAATCTGATGCCATTTTGATTCTAAATCTTAGTAAGCAAGCTTCTTATTCTCTGCAAGCTTAAAAATAATCTACTTGCCCCTATCATTCGGAAATTGAAGATGTTGTATACTTGTATAGTTGTATCTTCATTCATTTTCTTCGGCCCTCCGTGGGCTCTTTCACTCTGGCACCTTAATTTCTTTGGTTCTAAGAATCGTTCTTGAGCTGTTTTTATTGAAGCCCTTTCTGCATTTCCTTGGCTCATTCTCTCTTGAACTCTGTTATGCAGATACTAGGTCTCCTGTACTAGTCTTGCAATTTTCATGTTGTTTCTCTATTATTTTTTATCCCAGTCTTTTGTCTTCTTTCAGAAAATTTTTTTTTCAAATTTATCTTTCAATTTTTTAATTATATTTTTCATTTCTTTTATTATAACTTTCATTCCCTAAAGCTCATACTTGTTACGTCAATGTTCTTTTTATGTTATCCTCTTCTTGTTTCGTAGATTATCTATCTCTTTGAGGTTACCTGGACATTGATCTTCATTTTCCTCTCTTAGGACATTAAAGATATATATTTTTTTAATTTATTTTTCCTGTGTAGTCTCTTTTTACACATATTTATTCTCACTTGTTTATTTGTTCTGTCTTCTCTCTTGGTTGTCAATTGCTGTCTACTTACATTTATGAGTATAATCTAAGACACTTACTGGAAGCTCTGATTCATGGGTGGGAATCATCAACTGTAATGTTCACTCAGGGTAGTCTAACTTTACTATTTCACTGAGCAATCATCTATGTCAGCCCATTTAGAACATTTCCCAGAAGCTGATCATCTTTTCAGAGAAGTCTCTTGATTTTATCTGCCTGCAGGGTAGTATCTTGGCTGAAAGTCTGGTGGTTAGATTGGAAAAGAAGACTAGGAGTCTTAATAAATCACTAACATCATGGTCTGTGGTATGGTATACCCTCCCACCACTGAGCTTGACAAGGTCTTGTCTAGAGACCACTACATACCCTCTTCAAGGCATAAAATTACAGTTTTCTGATGGGGTGAGAGGTGATTGTTACTTGCCTATGTCAAGTAGGAGAAGGAATCTGAAAAGAGTCTAATTCAGTGTTTCTCAAAGGGAGAAGTTTGTTGACATTTTGGACTGGATAATTTTTTGTTGTGTGGGATTGTCACACATAGTGCAGAAATATATCATTGCTGATCCCAGCCGACATAATGCAAGAAGCACCCGTTAGTCATCATAGCACCCCACAATGCACTCCCATATTAGCCCTCCCTGGAGATGAAACTGACTAGATTGAGAAGTGATTTCTAAATACACTTTTGTCTACTTTTCTTGCTTTAAGCCCTGTATAAGTCCCCTCTCAGAGACACCAACAATTCTTGAGCTTTTTAACATTTCTGCCATAGTGCCAGCAATTCTGGAGGTTTTTAGGGTTTTTCCAGTGTAAATTGAATTGCTTCATTGACTCATTCACTGCCAGGTTTGAATTCAGCTTTTGGGGATCCAGTAAATAATTTGATATCCATTGACTTCCCGACTTCCAGAATATTATTGCTATTGTTTCCTTTTCTTGTTTCTCTTTGTGAGTTTGTATAGTTTTAAAAAGATTCCCTTATTGTCATTTTAGTGGAGTTTCAGCAAGTAATGGAAACTAATGGGCACGTTCTACCTGCTGTCTTTAACTGCTATGATAAATTCCTTTCATGTACTATTTCATTATGTCCACAACAACCATCTGAGGAAAGAACTCAAATTATCTCCATTTTTTACCCAAGGAAACTGAGACTTACAGAGTTTATATGCCTTGCCTAAGTGGCCTGGCTATTAAGAAACAGAACAATGCATTTTAAGCCAACACTATGACCATCTGCTGCCTGCTCTCAGAGGTTTTGTGAAGGATTCTTTCTATTTGTCTTTGGGTGCAGGATGAGCATAGCACACAACAGAGGCATGTGCAAGAGGTAGTTTCAACAATTGAAGTATGGATTTCCTCCCTGGGCCTCATAGGCCACAAATAGTTAGAGGCTCCATTTTGCTTTGGTCCTTGAAACCCTGTTAACCTATGTGAGCAGAGCTCCTGATGACCTCGAAAAAAATATCTTCAGATTGTGCCATGTGTGCGTTACCCTTATCACCCTGGTTCACCCTGCTCACACTCCATGTCTTATTTCTATTCCTCATTATTGAATGGAAAATTTTAAATATTATTTTGTGAGGGAGCCACACATTCCTTAAAAAATTTCCCTAAAGTAATAAACCATCTCCTAAAAATAATTCTCTTACACAAAAATGTCCACATGCACTTTTAAGGCATTTGCAGACCTTCTGAATCCAGTCTGAGAACCCCAGAAGTTTATTGATTATTTTATTTTAGTAATAGTAGAACTATATTCTGAAAAGCACCCACCTCAAATTTTACTTTTTTGTATATAAGAACTAGAAAGACTAACTTTTTTCCCCAGGAGTTCTAAAATATGCTTTTGAAAAAGATCCTTTGAAGTTACTGTAGGCAAAAGTTATTTTAAGTCACTGTTAGCATGTTTTTTCCTTTCTGTTCTAATGAACAAGTGAACTTCTAAAAATTTCAGCTCGTAAGAGTGACTATGAGAAGGAATATAGAAATATAGCTGTATGGAGGCTTACCTTGTTTTTTGGGACTTTATGGAAAGTTCTCTATTGATAATGTACAATATCTTCAACATCCACCAATTGTCCTTCTGACATGTTATAACTCAGACGATCCACAGTAGGCTTCCCTCACTAAGTATATTGTGATGGTTAATTTTGTGTGTCAACTTGATCAGGCCATGGAGTGCCCCAATATTTGGTCAAACATTATTCTGGGCATTTCTTTAAAGGTGTTTTTGGTTGAGATTAAGACTTAAATTGGTAAACTGAGTAAAGCAGATTGCCCTCCTTTATGTGCATAGGTCTCATCCAATCAGTTGAAGATCTAAATGGAAGAAAAGGGCTGACCCTCATTGAGTAAGAGAGAATTCTTCTTGCCTGACTGCCCTTGAACTAGGATCCCAGCTTTTTTCTCACCTTTGGATCTGAACTGAAGCATTGGCTCTTCCCAGGTTTCAAGCATGATGGTCTTCAGACTGGAACTACACCATCAGCTCTCCGGCTTCTCTGATCTTCAGACTTGAATTGGCACTATTCAGTTGCTTCTCCTGAATCTCCAACTTGTCCACTTATCCTGGAGATTATGGGATTCATCAGCCTCCATAATTGCATGAGCTAATTCCTTATAATAAATCTCTTTATGTATATATGTGTGTGTATACGCACACACACAAATATGCATCCTATTGGTTCTGTTTCTCTGGAGAACCCTAATACATATATATTTGTGATGAGGAAATTTAATTGGAAGAGAAGAAAAAATGCTTTAAAATTTAAAGGTAGTGTACATTTTCTTTTTAGAATAAAAAATGCCCAGTGCCATGATGCAAGCTCCACAGGTAATCCCAGCATGCTCTGCAGAGCAGAGTTCTGTGAAGTCTCATGATGAATTTATTGACCACAGAGCAACCACTTCACTGGACCTTAAAAAGCAAAATATTTAATTTATGTGCATGTCAAATTAGCTTTTCAGCTTTTCTTGTTTTATGAAGGCTTTTTTCCTCTTAAATTTGGGAAGAAAGCAAGAGTTTTTTTTGTTCCATCATATCAAAGTGATTTGGTAAGTTTATGGAATCAGAGAGGATGCACTTTAAATATATAATTCTTTAAGTGTTCTCTTTAACTTTCTGCGACATGATACATCAGTAAATATAAGCAATCATAACTTCAGAAAGGGCTGGGTTCAAATTCCAGTTCTTCCTCTTAGTAGTTGCATGAGTACAGCTAAATCACTTATTCTATCTGGGTTTTGGTTTCTTGTTTTGTTAAATTGAGAAAATAATACCTTACATTGTTTTCCTTATGGAGCCCTTACTAAAAGTAAATGGGATAATGTATATGAAAGCATCTGTACTATGTGTCTGATATTTAGTATGAATGCATTTTAATACCAAAAAAGAAAAGAAAAAAAGGAATTGAAAAGAATTTCATTAGAGGGCAAAAAATAGTTTTGACAGCACAAAAAAAGATGAATATCATTCATCTCAAATCTCCACGCTATGGTATTTTCTTTCATATATGAGTCTATGCATACTTACAGTTAGACTTAATATTTCTGCCTACCAGCATGCAGATATCTGTGTTATAGATTTCCACAAGCAGGTTGGAATTGCTTTCTTCCTTTCTCTGAGCTTAACTGGAATAGTTCCAGAATGAAAGGGATACTGATTAATCCCTCAAACCCCCTAGAGGCCTAAACATCAATGGGATTACCTCAAAAAGCCTAAAAAAAGAGACAGAAAGATCACAGAATGTTAGAGCCAGAAGCGATCATAAAAACCAACTTTTCCCCACCCCCACTTTGCAAACTCTCCAGACACAGAGGGAAGTTTTGAATGATCTGCCCAAGTTTATTCTGGTCATCAGTGGGAGAACAGGTACTCCGAATTGGCCTGTTAACTGTCCATGCCATTTTCCCGTGTTTGTCCCCTCACAGCACACTGCTCTGACTTTGATGTTCATGCCTCTGAGAGGACCGTGGTATCCTTGATTCCCTCTCTCCACAGCAGAATTTGTGCAAGAAGGATTTTGCTGGCCTGGAGCTTGTTTAACAACTGTTTGGGGAGAAAGCACAAAAGCTGCGTTTTGGCCCCTGGAGAGAGGTGATGATTAGAAAGTAGGGGAGGGTATGTAAAGATATAAATTTCTTTTATTTCCTGAGAACTCTTTTCTTGGGAAGGATGCTCTCCAAGCCCCTTGTTGGGGCACTAAGGAAGTGTTTTTACAAATGGGTACCTGGCTCCTCTCTTTCCACAGTATTAAGGGTCTAGTCTTTCTCTAAGGGTCAAACCAACTCATCGCAAATAAAGCTGTTTTGAATGGTGCTGAGTATGGATGTCTCCAAGTGTCACTGAATCACACACTGACATTAAGAAAAAGAATGGAAATCCTCTTCCTCTTAACTTAGATCCCCTCATAAAGTTTAGAAAAGAGCCATAATAGAAGAAAAATACATGGGCTATCTTTTTTTGATGATTTAATTTTTTTAGACGAGTTTTAGGTTCACAGTAAAATTGAGAAGAAGGAACAGAGGTATCCCATATATACATGCATAGTCCCCAGTTATCAACATCTGCCACCAGGGTGGTATATTAGCTACAATCGATGAACTTACATTGACATATCTTTGCCATCCAAAGATCATAGTTTACAAGAAGGTTCACTCTTGGTGTTATATATTCTATGGGTTTTGACAAATGTATAATCATATGTATTTACCATTATGATATACAGAGTAGTTTCACTGCCCTAAATATCCTCTGTGCTCTGTCTATGCATCTCTCTCTCATAACCCCTGGCGACCACTGATCTTCTTATTGTCTCCATACTTTTGCTTTTTCCACAATGTCATATAGTTGGAATCATACAGTATGTAGTCTTTTCATGTTGGCTTCTTTCACTTAGTAATACACATTTAAGATTCCTCCATGTCTTTTCATGGATTGATAGGTCATGTTTTTTAGTGCTGAGTAATATTCCATTGTCTGGATGTACCATGGTTTATTTATCCATTCACCTATTGAAAATCATCTTAGTTGCTTCCAACTTTTGACAAATATAAATAAAGCTGCTATAAACATCCATGTGTAGGTTTTCATGCGGGCATAGTTCTCTCCTCTGGGTAAATACCAAGGGGCGTGATTGCTGGATCATATGACAGGAATATGTTTAGTTTTGTAAGAAAGTGAAAAATTATCTTTCAAAGTGGCTGTACCATTTTGTATTTCCACTAGCAATGAATGAGAGTTCCTGTTGCTCCACATTCTCACCAGTATTTGGTGTAGTCAGTGTTCTGGATTTGGGCCACTGTAATAGATGTATAGTGGTATCTCGTTGTTTTAATTTGCATTTTCCTGGTGACGTATGATGGGGAACATCTTTTTGTGTGCCTATTTGCCATCTGTATATCTTCTTTGATGAGATATCTGTTAAGACCTTTGGCTTATTTTTCAATTTGCTGTTTACTTTCTTATTATTGAGTTTAAGAATTCTTTGTATATTTTGGATACCAGCCCTTTATCTTGCATGTATCTTTTGCAAATATTTTTTCCCAGTCTGTGGCTTGTCTTCTCATTCTCTTGACAGAATCTTTTACAGAATGGAAGTTTTTAATTTTAAAGAAGTCTAGCTTATCAATTCTTTTTTTCACAGATGGTGCTTTTGATTTGGTATCTAAAGTCATCACATACTCAAAGTCATCTAGGTTTTCTCCCATGTTATCTTCTAGAAATTTATTAGTTTTACATTTTATATTTAGGTCTGCGATCCATTTTGAGTTCTGTCTTTACATTTATTTTGTCGTATGTGGATACCCATTTGTTTCAGCACCATTTGTTAATTGGAACTTCTTAACCAAACATTTTTGGGAGAAAAAACGTTGGAATTGGTCCTGGGTAAAAGCGAAGCTCATTTTGAGTGTCCTGTCACTTTCTCCTTCTATAATATTTCCCCTCATTGTACTATTTGTCTGAATTCTCAGATTCTTGTGCTTCCTCAGGCCTTCTCTGTAGGGCAGGAAAAAGCTATTTAACCTCTCCAGATGTTCAATAATTCACATAATTACTCTTTTAGGATTTTCACTTTAAGAGTGCTTGAGGAAGATGGCATTGTTTCCTTAAAAGGGATAAATCTCTACTGGTTACATTTCCAAATGGTGTCATCAGGATCCATGGGTGTTTGGGGAGTGGCATAATGAATAGAGTTTGAATTGTAAGGAAGCAAGAAAATATTTTTTTAACTTTGCTTTCTGTATCACTCTTTTTGCTGTATATTCTCAAATAAAGACTCATAGCCCAAAGAAAGTTGCATATTCTCTGAATAGCCTGTAATTTTCTTAAACTCTCAGTGTTTGTTGAGCCTGGCTAGAGTCTTGTGAATAACTCTACATTCAGACCTAAATATCCCCTATTATCACCACTAATAACACACACATAAACAAAATTAGCTAAATCTCTTAAAGAAAATTTAAGAAATAGCCTATTTGGTTTTTTTGCTGGCATTTATTAGTCTAGTACCCACAAACTGTGAGTCCAAATACCCCTAATTCTTGACTTTCTCCAGTTTATTGACTTTGGCTTCTATGGCCTGTACTATTTCTTGGCTCGCTCCTTCAATAAGAAATAGCTAAGATCTGAGTTCCTCTTCCTCAATCTGTGATCCAACACTGTCTACCATTTATTTTTAAGGTATGTATCACACAGCACAACATCTTAACGTTGGCTGGCAATCAGCTCTTGATGGTCTGCAATAACTACTCTTAGAAGTTATTTTATCCAGTCAAATAGTCTGGGCCCTTGAGATTAATTTTGGCTTGCTTAGTGGAAGATATTAAATCCTACTTACATACCATATTTAAAAACTTTTCCCATTGTCTCTCCCACCTCTTCTATCCACTTTTACATTTCTGCCAACAGAATTGCAATGTTTCTCCATTGATTGTTGTTCTCTCATTAGCATTTCCTATTCAAAACTCTTAGTAGCTATTGGGCAGGAATTATGGATTTATTTCCAACTTTGCAGTCATTTTTGAATAGTTCCTCCTAAATTTTCATGCATCATAGGGCTAAGATAAAGACTCTACTGCAAGATTAGAAGAAAAACTGCAAATAGGAACCACCCCTATTCCCTTTGCAGAGTGCAAACCCTCCGTTTAAAGAGAGATGCTGAGCTGTATTCTACTAGAGCCAAATTTATTTCCTACTTACATCTTGAAGGGATATTAAATAACTAGAGCAATGCCTATATTGTTGGCCTCTTGTTCTGAAAGTCATGATGTTCGTTCTTCCTTGATACCCTCACTTCCAACAATTTCATTCCATCCTTTGAAGCTAACTTAGTTTAATACAGCATGATCTTAGACCCCAACAACACCCTCAAGACTTGTTTTTCTGCTTCTAATCCCTCTAACCTTAACTACAGGCTTTCCTTTCATGGTGTTTACTGTCCTAAACCACAGATTTTTCATCTAAGTTCCCAGTTCAGGACCCTGAAATGGCTTCCAATTGCCTTGTAAGAGATCTGTGCAGTCTTGAGTTCAGCTCTGTTTTTTTTCATATGTTCCCCCACGTGAATCCTCTGTACCAGGCAGGTTGGTCAGTACACTGTCCCCCCAAAATTTCCTCTTGGGTTTCAGCTTCAGTATGCGACTCATATCCACATCAATTCCATCTGCCTGAAAAGTTCTACTTTTGGATTTTTTTTTCTACTTAGATCTAATGCATCATCCAAGTCTTAACTCAAATTTGCAATTTTTATTTCTCTGTGAAGCCTTCTTTAGCAATCTAAAAGAATTTCCCTCCTCTTATCTCCAGCCACATTTATTACTTGCATTAATCATGTTGGCACAACTTAATCACTAGTGATTCTAGTTATTTTTTTTATATGCATCTCTTTTGTTTACCCAGCTGTATGGTAAGTCCCATGAAGCAGTCAGAGTAAGCTCCCGATAAGACATATCTCATTGTATCTTTCCTTTGCCTAAAACTCTCCAACAGCTCCCCATTGCAGCTAGGATAAAGCCCAAATGCTCATAAGGCCCTTCTCTACGTCACTCCTGCCCACCTCTCTAGCTTCATCTGTAACTGTGTTTACAGATTCCTCTCCTTCAAGCTTTAAGGAAGCAGATTTACTTTACTGACTTTAGATTCTTGCCTCCAGTCCTATGTACAATCAGCCATCAAATCCTTGCATTTCTACCTGCTAAATATCTTTAGAATCTGCCCGTTTGTCCCCATCCCCATTGCTACTAATTTAGAACATAGCAACGTTGACTCCTTCCTGGAATAGTCACTTACCCTCCTCCTGTCCTGAGTGGTTTTCTAAAATAAAGTGCTGAGTTTGAAGTGATTCAGTGTTATCAAAATGCGTATTTAGAATATGAATTTGGTTAAGCAAATTCTGGTGTAAAAAATAAAATGGGAATCACTGTCAAATTGTTAGTCATAGGGATAGATGACAACAACAAGGAACAAAGTTTAGAGTGTATCAGGAAGAGGGTATAAGGCAGAACTCCCAAGATACCTAACATTTAATAAACTGAATCTGAGAAGGAGAAGCCAGAGAAAGAAAGAAAACCAATCTAACGGGTATCATAAGAGGTAAGAGAAAAAAGTGATATAAAATAGGATTTACAATGCCCAATCCTGAAAGCAGAGCCAATGCAGATAAGGACTGAGATGAAACGTATCACAACATTTGTGAAGAGGAACAGGTCAAACGTGTTGAGAGTTTACTATATGCCAAACACTTGACCCATGAGAGTTCATTTACATTTTCTAATCCAGCGAGATAGACTGCTGCCTGTGAAGGAGTATGGGAGTGAAGTGAGAAGCTTAGCGAGATATAGGGTAAAAAGAGCTGTCTTTCTGTTTGTTTTGTGGAGCTTCTTTTTTTCATGTTGGGAGAGGTTTGGGCAAACTATAATGCTGATTACTAGGACCTGTAGAGAATGAGGAGTTGCAAAAGAGAGAAGAAATGGTAGAGAGAGTAATTCAGCCAAGAGGGCAGGAGGGAATGGATGCAAAACCCAAGTGAAGGGGTGAGTATTAGCCAGTACCAGGAAGACCACAACACCTTTCATGTTCAGCCGAGCAGGGGCTGGATGAATGCATGTGGCTGCCTAGAAGTGGACAGGTAGACGATGAAGCCTTTTCTTCCTAACAGCTTCATTTGAGGGAGAATGTGAAATATGGCCAGGGTGAGGTTGGGGCTGGTAGTCAGGGCAGAAGTAGAAGCAGTGGACTCAGGTTGTACATCTTTCTGTTGAGTGATCAGAGAAAAGTCTTATGAGTCAAGCCAGGGCCAGACCAGCTTGGTTGTAAGGGGTGAGCTCATTTGCTGATAGTCAGATGTTTAAGGTAATAAAAGGATCAAGGCATTTGTAATCTAAAGATCTGAGTTCAAATCCCCCAGCTTTGATGATTTTCTTACAGTATCTGAGCTGGCCTCTCTTAGCTGCTAACCCAGGTTCCTATCTCCCAACTTAGAGTGTTGTCATGGCAACACCTAACCAAGGGCCTGCCACATAGTAGGCATTGCAAAAAATTATAGTTAAATCTGTATCTACATTGCCCTCCACCTCACCCTTTTAGCTATTGAATTAGAAATCAGTAATGAGCTGTTTCAAAGCTTTCTGCCAACAGCCATTGTAAAGATAAAAAAGAAAAAAGAAAGAGCTTCAGTAAGTAGACAGTGCTATTCTCTGTAGAGAGGAAGGGCGCTCTGACTTAGTGCCCACCATGCCCGGGGCCGTTAATGAAGCCTGCCTCCTTTTTCTCATCATTGCAGCCATTCAAAAGGAGAAAGTTCTTCTTGGCAAGGAAGTGCTATTTTCAGAGACAAGATTAGGCTCATTTTGGGCAGGAGCCGCACTTCTTCAGTGCCGGCACCTCTGAAGATTAGGTTAAAAGGTAAGAAGGAATGACTCAGAATAATTGCATTGCTTTACTGTGAACTTTAAGATCTTTTAGTGGAGGAGTTTTACAAGCAGTGATAGATAGTCATGGAGAGAGGAAAAGTACAAACCCAGGGGACAAGAACACTGATGTCTGACTGAATTTCTACACAAAAAGAAGCTTGGTCATCCTGGTTATTTTTTTTACCTCCCCCAATTCCACAGGAATACATTTAATATACCTTCATCTTTCCAGATACTGAAAACAGATTTCTTTTTCTATCCACCTTCACTGTGTAACTGCACGTCTTCTGTGAAGCAGATTTTATAAATCCCATTCTGAGACCAGGTATATGAAAGTAAAGCACTATATATACAGAGAAAGTTCAATTGTTATTTTATAATTGGAGAAAATACATCCCATAATGATATCTTTGAGCCAGAACTCAATGTCTTACCTCTCAGCACTAATCAAGTAAACCATTGAAAAGTATTTATTGATCCCTTATCGAATTTTTAGCTTAATGCTGAGCTATTTGGGAGATGCAGAAGAAATAAAACTAGACAGTTGCTAGACTTATGAGTTTACAGCCTAGTTGGTTGGGAAAGGCATGATTCGACTGTATGCTTGACAATAAAGAAAAATACATGATCATAGATATTTAAGTACTATCTCTACTTATATTTTCACTCCCTGACTTGTTAGCCTCCTGTATCCATCCACCCAGGTCCCATAGTCCCAGACCTGGGAGGAATCCTTGATTCCTCCCTTTTTCTGGTCTCCCATGTCTCATCAATGGTGAAGTCCTATCATTTTTACCCCTAAATACCTCAGGAATGTGTCCACTTAACCTCTGGTCATGTTTCCATGATCCTCTTGAAGCCACTACCTACTCTTACCTGGAATACAGCAATAGTTTGACAACTGGTTCCCTGACTTCCAGCCACACACTGTACCAATCGATTCCACAAAATGAGCCAGAGTGCTCTTTCTAAATGCCAACTATAACAATGTCCTCAAGTCCACACGCAGCCCCAATCTTTCATACCTCTTTTCCTCATACCTACTTAAAGCATCCTGTTTAGAGTCGTTCCATCATTCACCCAGACAGAGCCTGGGTTCTTTGTTGCAGCTCTAAGACACTTGTTTCTCTGGTTCCAGCTTGACTCACAGGACATTTCTCCGACACTCAACAGAAGGAGGTGCAATCTGAACCCTCTGCTTCTGCCTCTCCCCTGACTACAAGCCCCAGCCTCAATCCAGCCATGGTTCACTTGTTATCTCCATCTTTGGAAAGCCTGGCACCATTACTCTGTAATTCCATTGTGTTTTGCCGTCACTATAACAGTCATGAATTTGTTGTGATTGTTAGTCTAGTCTTTGTCCACAACTGTATTTCAGCAAGAGTAGGGCTTGGTTTGACTTATTCTTTAACTTACCGTCTGAGGCTAGATCTGTCCCTGACGTTAAGTAAATGACCAATAATTAGTAGTTGAGTGAATAAATGTGGGACTGGATAAAGGCAAAGGTAAAGTGGTATGAGAGAAGGGTAACTCTGATCTATAAACCAGTAGGAAAGGATTGAGTTTGGATGGGGTTTGAGAGAGTCACAGAGAGCATTCCATTTTGGGAAACCATGTGAGGAAAAGCGTTAGGAAAGAGATAATGATAGTGGAGAGACCACATGTCTGATAGAAGCAGTAGGTGGATGTTAGAAAAATTGGGAACTTGACCTGGATTTGAGGAGGATGGGTTTAGTTAAGAGCATAGAAGACCTTGACAACAGGAAAGACTTTGTACCTGATGAGGTAATAAACATGAAAATTTTAAATATTTCTCCTAGTATCTGGAACTTGTCAGAGATGGAAGGAAGAAAGCTTGTGTGAAGGGCACTGAAGCTCTATTTTTTCCCGATTCAGTTATGAGAGCAGCAAGACATCCTCTTTCTACAATCCTTGAAGTGGAAGAGGATTTTTTTTTTATGTGATTGGCAGGCAGGATGCTATAAAACATGAGTTTTTTTCCAAGCCCTGTAGTCTGATGGATAAGTCTAAAGCAATGTGCTTCTATGTCCCAGCTGGATAATATTAGGAAAGTTATCTAACCTCCCTAAACCTCAGTTTTCTCCTCTAAAAATGGGGATTCAAATAATCGAACCTACCTCAGAAGCTTGTCATGAGGAAGAGGTAATCCAATTCAGGTAAAGTGCTTGACTCACAGCAAACATTCCATGAAAGTACCTATATTTTCATGACATATTGTCCTTCTTTTTATTATTTTGTGTTCACAGTTTCCCTTCTAAGGTAAAAAGGTTCAGCGTGAGTTATGTACCCTTGTTAAATTAGTTTTCTGATTGTGGTTTTTGATTAAATGTCATGTAAGATTCAAAGTAGAAATAAATAATCATGCAGACAAGATGTTACACACAAAAGAACCGCAGAACACAAATGAGGAAAATTTTACCATTTGTGTCACTGTCTAATTCACCTGAAGGACTGTGAGACATTCAGAAGAACTTGATATTCTGTGAATTAGTAAGTGAGTTAACTTATTTGATCAAATATTCAACGACGATAAATCAACAAATGTTCTCTATTCATTTATGACAAATGTGATTCACACAGCACACAAAAGCATCAATGAAGGCAGACAAACATACACAGCCTGTTTAGCCCTCAAAGCAGAGCCACATATGGGGCCGCATAGAGATGAATTAACAGAAGCATGCTCTGGGATAGACACTGTGAAACTGGAGGTTCTGTGGTGAGGCTGAGAAGGCTGGAACCCAGAAGAGCAAGGTAAACAAAGTTGACAGGAGAGATTGGCTCTGACAAGGATGTTTTTTTTCCAAGTCAATGTTCCCAAAGGAAGTAGCAAGCTCAGCCTCAGGTCGTTATGCACCAGTACAAGAAAGTCCATGGTTGTGCAGAACAGAGTCCATGAAAACAATGTTGATTGTAATTAGGCAGAATACCATTTTGTTATGGGAGAGCAATTAATTCATGGCAGAGTCCCAGCCAATGCCTGGGGCTATGAGGAGAGGAATCCAGCCTCTTGGGAATAGATCTAGCAGGAACTACCTAGGGAAATAGGATGCCATCCAGGTTGATTGACATCTAGCGTCACAGACTAAGAAAGAACCTGTTTTTGTTACTAGGCAAGATAAAAAAGAGAAATGTGTAGGAATTAAATGTGACTTAGTGGAAGGATGGACCACGTATTTCAATGGAATACCCTCATAGAATCTAAAGCCCATACTAATTCCATCAAGTATTGCAAACATTTGGTGGCACAACTATGAAGGGCCATCAGTATGTCAGAAATTGGTAACTTCACAATTCTTAACTGATAAACTTCCCACCCCTGTCAATATTAGCTCAGAAAATGGGACCATGGGCCTATGATTCTATCCATAAGAAAGCTCAACTTTGGGGGCCTGAAAAATGGCACAACTACGAGAATCGAAACAGTGACTAGAAACCTCCATTGTACAAGTGATCATAGTGAGACCTATGCACAATAAGGCAAGACCACATTAGTCACTGAGGAAGGGATGGAAACAACCGTATCCACCCTCTAGTGTTCTGAGTACTGGCAATTTTTTGGTAAATTGTATGTTGGCTTGAAAATGAAATGAGAGCTTCAAATGTTTCTGATTGAACTATAATACTTAAGCGCAGGCAGTTCCTGGAAACATTATTCTGGTCATCTTATAATTACATATAAAGTTTTAGAAAAGAAGAAATGACTAGAGAAAGCCAAAGAACTGTTTTTTCTTATTTATTTCATTTGCAAATGAATGTCTGTGTTCTTATGATGATAAAACATGTTTTAAAAATTTAAGCATTACCTTTACCTTATTTGTTTAAAAACTCCTTTAGAGTAACTATATAGTTTTTGATTTTTTCTCCATTGTTATGTTTCTTACACCATTTTGTAAGTGCAGAATATCCAAATATGTTCCTGAATAGTTGATAATTGCTATGTACTTTCACCATTTATGAGAAGATACATAACTAGAATACTCCTTGAACTCAATGGCTTAATGTAGCACTGAAAATTAAAATCAAACGCTATTGAACACTTGAGAGAAGGGAATAGGTGAAGCGTGATGGTTCAATATCAATGAAAATAAATTTTGATATGATCATTAGAAATGATCTTTAAAGGTCATCTGTCTTCATTAAAGGCCAAGAAAATGGATTAAAAGACAACTTTTAATAATTTTTTTCTCATCTTTAACTTATTTGAACTATTCTTAGGCAATGATGTGCAAAATAAGGTCACATTTCTTTAGCTATTTAAATACAAAGATTTCTCAAAAAGAATGCTAAGAAAATTATTTAGTTGCCATATTCTTTGGGCCAAATGTGTCCTTGTAAGTTTACTGAAGAATTCTTTCTCTACTAACAAGAGACCCCTTGTTCCAGAAAATAAAATGGGCAACTAAAAAATATTTTCAGTTGTTTTAAAGAACAAACAGTTTCAAAGTAATTTTTTTTTTAGCTGCTTTCAATAATCTCCACTTTCAAAGTATAGGAACTGAGACTGGCTGAGAGGAAGGAAAAAGGGATTATAAAAGCTGCACACAACTTGTCTCATTTGGCACATCTACAGTTGAATGCTTTAGCTTTCCTGCCAGGATGGTTAAGTTAACACTTAATTAGTATGTGTACCAAACAAAACATGCTTCTGGGCAGCACGTTTTTTTTTTTATTCCCCGCACTGTCCCACAAATAAATAGCCTGGTTTCTACCCAAAATACTCAAGGAAAAGGCTGTGCTTGCCTGGGGCAGAGGCCAGATGCCTTAACTTCCAGCTTCCTTCCATCAAAGCCGTGCAGTTTGGAAATTAAAATCTACAGCAATAATGAAACGTATTAAAATGCATGCAAAGTCTTGAGGGCTTATAATATGCTAAAAACTGGCAATGCATGTTTACATCCATATATCAACTTGGATGTGCTGAAAAGATTTAAAGTGTAAAATATGCAAATATGTGTCATATTGTCACACTTGGTCTCTCTAATGGAACTCCCTTTCATCTCAAGTCGTCTTAATTTCATGAATATTACATGGCCCTCACACCTTTTACTCCTGCTGTTGCTAGGCTGAGAAGATTATGAAAATATGTTAATAGTAACTTTCATCAAATAAAAGTTGCAATATTCCAAATAAAGCATTTTTCCCCTCCTCTTAAAATACAAATGGTGAAGGGTTTCATGCTATTTTGTTTCCCCATGGGAGACTAGATAACTATAGGCCAATTAAATTAATGAGAAAAGACTATGTGAGCGGCAATATTTGTGCATAATTCTGGCTGCTTGCACATATAGACAGGTATGCAGTGGTATTTAAAATATTCTTGAGACATGAAAATAGTCACAGCTCTGGGATATTGATAGTATATAGAACTAGTTTTTAAATTAGGCTATTCTACACAAAAGCCCATGCTTTTATATTTAATTGCTGGAACACTATGGGAAGAAGAAGGAAGACGGGAAGTTTGAGGAATCCGTCTTCATTTATGAAGGTGAAGATCAATGACAATATTGGGATCTCAGATAGCCAAAAAAAAAAAGAAAAGGATATATTCCATCCATCTTGGACACATTGTCCTGAAACTTTCAGAATGGCAGCTTTGGTTTTTATCATGATATCTGCCGAAAGGCTCATTTTGACTTGCCTCACTGACAACTTTAATGCTTGGTGGATGGCAAAAGCAGTGAGAAGCATTCTTTTCTGGACCTAATTCTCACCCATGGGGAAGGACTGGTGGCAATGTAGGAATGATAAGAATCTTAGACTGAGTGCCACGCTGGATTCCCTTATAGGATAAAAAGAGCCAATCTGAAACTTGGGGTTTAGCTAGAACTTTATTTTAGAGGAGCATTGGATTTAGCAAATTTGGAGAAAAGAACATTTTTCACCCATGAGCAGACATTCTATAAATGGTTAAAGGATGGGAAACTAAAAAAGTGATATCTTGACAAGATCTTTCTCAACAATTGAAATGCGGAAGTTACATAACATTTGAAAGAAGCCAGCTCTGTGTCCCGGGAATCTTTCCTATGGGCTCTGATCCTTAAAAAGTGTTTGCACAAGTGATGAAAGGAAGGACACTCGACCAAGAGGAATACAAACAAGAAGTCTGTACATGGGAGGCTCAAGTTGGGAAGGCTGCAGTGCAAAGTGTGCTGAGCTCCCAAGATGTTACAGGAAGCAGGAAGGATATTGGATACCATGTTTTGAGAAAAGACTGCAGGGAAAATAAGCTATGGCTGAAGTCAGATGGCTTAATGCTGACAGAAGACAATGACAAGATAGAACTCCATCACTGTTTTTTTCTGATTGTCGTTATCATTATTGCTGTTTGTGTTCGTTTTCTTTTATATTGCTGCTGTTCCCTAAAAGAGGAGTTTTCAGATCAGAATTGTTAGACAAAAAACAAAACAGGAAAATGCAGCCTTTGCTATGTGAAGACAGGAAATAAACACACAGATACTTTCATTTGATTTTACTTTATTTATCAGAGATTCTTCTTTTTTCTTAAGTCATATATAATCTTATTGGAAAATTTGAAAATATGGAAATTTCTCCAATTAGGAGAAGAAGCAACATTCTATGTCTTTCTTGATTAGTCAAAGGCATGCTGTCAATAATTTTATACGCCACACTGTAAAACTAAATATCATCTCATGAATAGTTCTCTACATCATTAAGAATGCTTTATAAATCTCAATCAATTGCTACGTAATGTTTCATATGTTTTTTCATCAATATTGGATATTGTTTGTTTTAAAGTTTTGTCGAATAATATAAATCAAATACAAAATATTGTTTATACATCTTTTCCCATATTTAAATATAATTATAAATAAATTTCTTTTAAGGGGATCAACAGTTTACAAAATAGCCGTTTACCAAGTTTAAAGAAATATGATAAAAAGGAGATGTTACCCTCTAAAATACAATATTTCCTCCTTTATTACCTCTTTTTCCATATTGACTGAAATGTACTAAGCGAATTTTAAAGAGAACATGGATAAGACTTTTCTGATGAGTAATGGTGAGCTAGGCTATTCAAAAAGAACTCCTTTTGAAAAACAAAGAAATGGACTGGAAAAAAAAAATTTTTAAATGATATCAAAACTCCTTGAAGAAGGTGTCTAGCATGCAGTTAAAAATAACACATCACTCAAAAGGACAAAGCAATATGAGTAAGTAGTAAAAAGCACAGATAGCAGAAAGATACCTACTCATACTTCAAATACTGACAATGACTAACACAGATTACAAAATGGCCAAGCTTACTATGTTTAAAGAAATAAACAGCAAGCTGACAATATCTGCAGAACAAAAGAGAATATGTGATGGCAGATTTGAAGAAAACAAAATAGGATTAAAGAAATATAAAATACAATAAAGGAAATTCAAAACTCATTCAAAATGTTTCACAGTAGAAATGATACATCCCAATTGACAATTAATATACTAGAAGAGAGATAAGAAGATATTGTTTATCCTAAAGCACAGGGAGAGACCAAACATAAAATTCATGAGAGAGAATATGGTTTTAGGGAATAGAATGAGTCCAAGAAAAACAGTGGAGAGAGGCCTAAGGAGAGAAAATATGCAGAAAGGTAATAGCTGAGAATTCTTTAGACCTGATAATAAACCATTCCACAGATTCAGCCACAAGCAAGATAAATTAAATAGAAATTCATACAGAGAAACATCATAGAGAAATTGTTGAAAATGAAAGTCAGAGGGAAACCAAGTCAGCCAGAAAATGAAACACAGATTTCCTATAAAGATTGGCAGATAGACTGACAGCTATCTTCACCAATGCAACGATTAAAGTGAAAAAAACATGGACTGGTGTCTTTAAAATACCAAAAAGATCAACTGCCCATTGATTCTATTGTAGTGAAAATATCTGTAATGATAGAAGTGAAATTCAGGGCATTTTAAAACAAAAGCTGAAAGAATTAATCAACAGAGATCTTTCTTAAAGGACTGTTAAAGTATTGATTCTAGATGGAGACAATGTGATTCTTTTTCTTTTTTTCCCCCCCGAGGAAGATTAGCCCTGAGCTAACTACTGCCAGTCCTCCTCTTTTTTGCTGAGGAAGCCTGGCCCTGAGCTAACATCTGTGCCCATCTTCCTCTACTTTATATGTGGGACGCCTATCACAGCATGGCGTGCCAAGCAGTGCCATGCCCATGCCCAGGATTCGAACCAGAGAACCCTGGGCCGCTGAGAAGTGGAACGTGCGCACTTAACCACTGTGCCACCAGGCTGGCCCCTGACAATGTGATTCTTGACAAAAATTTCAGTGACATTTTATCTGTGATGCAAAAATAATGAAAATAGTACACATATGGACAAATGTATATTGATATTGATTACATAAAACATTAATAATAATGTGTAGTGCACATTTCTAAATAGAATTAAAATGCCAGATGTACTGCCATGAGACACAAATCTCATGGGGCTAAATGAGATTAATGATAATCCAAACAGAAGATATAAAATTTTATTAATTTTATACTTTGGTTAGTTATGGATGTTATTTTTTTTCCAGACTTAGCCATAAAAGGAAGAGAGGGCATAACTTTAGATGGAATAGGTAAAAATCACAAGATAGAATAGCAGATGTAAACCTACATTGTATTAAATATGAAAGACAATCCAGGTAAAAGACAATCATGTTCACACTAGAATGAAAAAGCAAATGCTATTTAAAAGAGATACATTTAAAGCATAAGAAACAGAAAGGTTGAGATTCAAATACTCCAACCTACAAAATAGATTTTATAGAATAACACACACTGGCAATGGAGATAATTACTTTATAATGTTAAAAGTTTCAAATAACCAAGAAGATATAAATGTTTAATATGTATGCCATTAAATATATAACCTCAATTTATAGACCAAAGTTTACTGCCTTAAAAAGTAGCAAACTTACAATCATTGTGAAATATGTAACCCAGTAACTGATATAGCAAGTTGGAAAATTGGTAAGGAAGTAGAGCTCTTCTAAGGAACATACGTAGACAATTTCCCCAACTATTGCAAAGTAGAAATTTTTTTCCAAACATAAAAAGTACATTTACAAAACTTCTCCAGAAACTTTATTATAAAACAAGCGTTAACAAATTTCAATGGATTTATAGCATACAGAATGTTATCTCTAACTACTATGTAAATATCATAGATGACAAATGATGGAGTACCTGCATATATTTGGAAATTAAGAAACATTTCTTCTAGCCCATGGATTAAAGAAATGGAAATCAAAGTTAGAAAATATTTTAAGCTAAATGCTAATGAAAATGCCATGATTCAAAAATTATGGACAGCCAATGCAGCCCTCAGACTGACATTTATGCAGCCTTGTGTATATACATATATATGTATATATGTGCATATACATGCATTGCTTAACCACCGATGTATGTTCTGAGAAATGTGTCGCTAGGTGATTTTGCAGTTTGGGCAACATCATAGAGCATACTTATAATGAACCTACATGGTGTAGCCTACTATAACCCTAGGCTCTATGGTACTAATCTTATGGGACCACTGTCATATATGTGGTCTGTTGTTGACAGAACCATTGTTATGCAGCATGTTACTATATATGTATGCATATTTTAGAAAAATAAAGGCTGAAAATCAATGCAATTTCTGTCTTTCAAGGATCTAGAAAAATAACAGCAAAACTGATATAAAAGAGGTAATAACCAAATAATAGTAATACATTTCAGAATAAAAATTTTATGTAGAAAACAAACATATAATACCTGGACTGAATAATGCCACCAGTTAGTTATTTGAAAAAATCTGATTAACTTCCGGTAGGATTATTTAAAGGCAAAAAGAAAAGAGAGAGACCTTGAAAGATGGTACAGATAAACAATAACAGAATGAAAAATCACTGTAGATTCCTCAGATAATAATTCATTTGGTAAAATAAGTTACATGCCACTCAGAACATCTATGCAATAGGGAAACACTATAGTCCCATGAGGAAGGAAAACACATGTTTGTTAACTATAATGCAATCTACCACACCTCAAGAAATTACACTTTTGTTAATTAATTTGGACCAATTTTACTCCTCTCTTGTACAGACAAGCTCCCTGCCTCCAACCTTTGTTTAAAGAAGCAAACAGACCACTATTGTTTCTCTTATGAGCAAGGCTTGAGAGCAACAATTTATTTTCCCCCTAATTATAAGTGGGTGACACAGGCATTCTTAAAATGCATAGACTTGGATGACTTGAAATTTTCTCCACCCATGATTGTGGATGACATCGGTATTTATGATCTAAATCTAGGTGTGTTGCTTTATACTAGCAGACGGACTCAGTTCCAATTACAGCAGTTACTGCTGAGGAGGAGCCAAAGGCTGCTAATATCGAGCTATCTGCTTCTTCAACATTTAGAGCCAGTAAAAAAAAAGTGGACAATCCTGTTCTTTAACATGACCAAAGTGCCTGCTGAACCAACTAGCCCACCAGGCCCGATCATTAAGAAGATATGGTCAGTGATGGCATGGCAGACCTTTCACTTATAATCATGCACTTTTTCAAAGTGTTCCTTTTATTATCTGTCCTAAAGCTCATCTATTTTTAACTGCCCAGATTTATTATAAATGGAGTAGCAAAGCTTATAAGGTCATGCAACCCTTGATTACAACGGCAGTAAATCAACCCAGATTCATTTTAATGAGATACATAATTTCTTGGTTGGTTTTTCTCTTTATTTCTTTTTCATTTTTTTTTTCCTTTTAGTGAGGGTTCATCTCAGTGCAAGCTTTTCAAAGCCCAGGATTGGGTAATTGGTTGGAAGATTCTTCATTTTATGTCTCCTAACCCTGCTCCTTCTAATTTCTGCATGCAGTAAAGTGAGAGCCGTTCTAAGAAACCAGAACAGACAGATTCATAATGAACACTCAAAATTAAAAATGCACCCAGAAAAAGCAGGTCATAGGTTTTGAAGTTTATTTTCCTTCTGCATAATCCATTGCTACAATGTGCACATAAGAGTGATGTCCTCAGTCAGGAGATTTACCACTGATAATGAGAAAAGAGCAAATAACTTTCTGACTATGGAGGCAAAATAGAAACATTGCCAGCAAAAAGTTAAATTTTTGTCTATTAATTGTAAGTTTTATTGAGTTATACCAAAAATCTGTACAAAGTTTTCTTTTCCACTGTACTGATTTAGCCAAACAATTCATTTCGCCATTTTTTGACACAGACAATGTGAAAGAGAAAATAATTATGCTAATGGTTGTTTATAATTTTACATCCTCAGAATACGGGGTAGATGATTGGGCAAAAGCACATTAAAGCAAGTGATATGGTAGGGCTTCTTAAACTCTTTTTATTTTATTTACCTTTTTTTTTGGCTGGGGAAGATTCACCCTGAGCTAACATCTGTTGACAATCTCTCTCTTTTCTGTTTTTACGTAAGCCACCACCACAGCATGGCCGCTGACAGATGAGTGTTGTGGCTCCGTGTCCAGGAAGTGAATCTGGCCCAGCGGAGCAGGGTACGCCAAACTTCAACCACTAGGCCATTGGAGTTAGCCCCCAAAGCTCTTTTTATCACAACTATAGCTGTATATGATTCCAAAGAAAATTTGAACAAATAAGTATGTGTCAATAAATATAAATTATTCCCTTGATGAATGATTAGATTGTCCCAAACTTTCCGACCACCATATTCATGAAAACCTGTCAGACAAACTGAGCTTTACTTTCAAAATGGGGCCTTCTCAAGCATAGCTTTGCTAACAAGCCCTCATTTTAACAGCAGGCCATTTGTCATATAGTCAATCTAAAGGGTTATTTCTCTAACAATAGTAATAATAATAATAATAACAAATATATGTTGTTATTCTTAAAGTAACTTAGAATTTTAAAAAATGCCTATTCTTTCTTTTAAATACTGTGTGATAGATGTTACTGAACCAAAGGAAGTTAAGGATTGTTGTTTTATAATCTATGCATCACCTTTTATGTTATGTCTATTATCAACAGCAGCAAGAAAATCTTATATTCAATTTGCCATTGATCATTTCATTTGCCATAATGTCTTTACATATTATTCATATATCCTTAGTCAGAATATTAGAGTATTTGGAAAAATAGGGACTAATTGCAAACAATTTAATATATAGATGAAGAATCTAAAGCCCCAAGAAGTGACACTGGTGGCAAAATAAAAAATGAGACTCAACATTTCTGATTTCTAATTTAGTGTGCTCTCTATCAAACGTTAGTCTTGGTCATCAACCTAGAAGAGAGTCATACGAATAGAATAAAGATCAAGAATAAGAAACGTCAATCATACCAAAAATTAGAGTAAGAGGGTGAGTTCCACCTACTATGAGAGAATATTTTAAAAATGCCAAAATTATGTACATGAAGTTGAAGACTAACAGGGCCAGATGAAAAACTATGAAAACAGAGAGGCAGCAGAGAAGGGGTTTTTATTTTTCTACTCCATTCTAGACTAATACAAAAAAGAGCAATTTTAAAACATGAAATAACTTAATTGGAGGCAAACATGACTTTCCCTGGAGGCGAGTACACCTATTACTTTAATGGTAAAGGATATCCAAGTACAAGGATCCATTAATCAGCAGTGGTTGATGCTATGATGCGCTTAGCACTCTATTTAGTGGTGATATGAGTGTATGTCCACAGGCTTACAATAGATTGGTGGAACCAAACTAAAAAAATAAAAATGAAAAAATTGTGAAAGAGTTCTAAATACCTGCCAATTCACGTGACATTATTTTATTAGAGTCACTGTGATTCTAAAGAAGCTTATCCAAATAGCTAAAATCAGCCTCATGAAAGGATGCAACCAGAGCAGTTTTGAGTGGGGACTGGTAAAAACATAAATGAAGGGAGAAAGGAGAATATTCCAAGGAGGGAAAGAGAATGGGAAAGATTGAGGAGGTAGAAATGCCTAGGGCAGCAGAAGGGCACAATGAAGACAGCCCAGTTTGGAGAAAATATGTACTGAAGACATTCAGAATAAGCAGTAGAAAGGCAGGTAGCTAGGCAGCCAAGGAACCTACTGGAGAGGTTTGTTTTGAACATATGATCGATATCTAGTAGATTATTAAGGGGGACAGGATTTTTGTGGGATATTGTAAGTTAGTGTGCTAAAACTTTCTTTGGTTACTCTGTCAGAATCCTGGGCTACATGGATCTTCATATTAAATTTAACTTTAAATAATAGTTGGGCACCTTTTTTACCATGATATCAACTGACAGAATGTAATCAGCTAGCCACCTAAGGTTTCCTTGATTGGACTATTTAAATATCTTGGAAGTACTTAGTTTAAATAATGACTATTTTTATTACCTTTATATCAATATTTAAATACATGTATTTAAAATATGCTGGAAAAACCAATATCAGTGCAGACATTACACTAAAGTGAGATAAATAGCGACAGTGACTGTCCAATCATCAGGCATATGTTCTCAGTTGCTCTTCTATAGGATACACAAGATCTGTCTGTTAAATTAAAATTCACAATTTATGGATTTTCTCAGATATTCTATTTCTAGATATTTATCCAATAGATATTAAAGCATAAATTCATAATATCCTTATATAAGAATGTTTCATTCATATTAACCTGAAATAGGAAAGAACACAAATGTGTATAAACAGGAGAAAGAATGAAAAATTCTTGGTATAGTAAAACAATGGAATACTACTCAACAATAAAAAAGAAAAGACTACTGATATATATAATAACACACACAAAAATATTGTTTTGAATCAAAGAAGTTGGGCACAAAAGAGTAAATAATGTATCATTCCATTTATATAACATTCTAGAATAAGTGAAACTAACCTATGGTGGCTGAACTCAGGTCAGTGGCTGCTTCTGTGGTGAGGTGTTTGACTTGGAAGAAACACAAGAGAGCATTCTGTGTTATTAGAAATGCTCTGTGTCTTGATATGAATTTGTTAGATAGTACAGTTGAGATATGACAGTTTGCTGTATGTAAATTTTATCCTAATAAAAATTAACATCCATAATTGTTTTTCTATTTGTACTTGGCTCACACTGAAACCCGTACAGGGCTAGTTATTAGACACTTTGACATTTTATCTTCCGTTTACTCTTTGGTGAATGAATTGAAAGATTTTCTCTTTATTTTATAGAATGTGTATGTATTATGTCAAGGAATTTTTGGAAATTATTATGGGTTTCTCTATGTGAGTGAATACTAATTTTTATCAAATATATATCACAAATTTTGAATAAAAGTTCTAATGGGGTTTGGTCTAAAGCACAATATTAATATTTCAATTATAAAGTGGATTATGAACAATGAAACCTCGTGATCATCCTTGAGCTATTGAAATGTAGCCAAGTTTCTCTTAACTACTAAATATAGCTTGACATGCCTTTTCTGGATTTCTCCTCTTCCTCTACCACATGATGCTTTGTAGCTCTAGCTTATTACCACCTGTACTTGCAATTCTCTTTCTTCATATCTTCACCAACCCCTTCAATGTTTTGGTATATTCGTCCCTCATATTGCTGTCAGTTCAGCCCAGAAGGCACAGCACTACCATGTTGTACTCAAGTCACCATATTTGGGGAATGAATACTGATAGCACTTTTTTTAAATGTAAAACATTCTACTCTATGGAAGAATTCTCACTCATTTAAGTGATTCTGAGTTTTAGTGAGAATTAAAGTGAATAGTTTTTAATGTACTTTCTAGAAGCTCAGTGAGAACAGCGCCCTAGAAATTAGGACACCTAGCTGCTCTTCCCAGTTATACCAAAGAGTCCTTCCCAGCAGAACTTCTTAGAAAGTGGTTTTCTCGTACATAGAGAAATAGTGGTATTAAAAATAAAACTAGGGTCCTTTCAGGCTCCAATATAAGTGTGTGCTTAGCATGGTTGAAGTTTAAAAGTGGGATAAAGCAATCCACACCTAAAGCCTCTACATGTGCACACTGTACATAAATACTTTATGAGTCAAGGTAAACCATGTATTGAATAATGTTTAATGAGTTTGATTTTCCCCAGTGACGGTGTCACTGTCCTATATAAAGCTTGTTGCACGTCAAACATAAAGGTCAAAAAGTAAACACCAATATCACTTTTTTCTAGGAATCTTATCACTTGAAATACCACTGATCAAAAATACAAATACGAAACTGCTGATGAATATTTTTAATTATCAATAAATCAATAGGTTAAAGTCACACAGAGCAAGTGCAGAAATAAAAGTGAATTGTTATACATGATACTAAAAATAATTAAAAATAACAAACAAACAAATAAAAAATAATGTCCTGGTTTGTGTTCTCTAGGATCAGATCTTAAAACAAAGGTTTAAGTGAAAGCAGTTCATTTTGGAGGTGATCTCAGGAGGGAGCAGGGAGCAGAGAATGAATGGAAGTTAATCACACATGTAAAATTGGACCACTTACTACTGTGGCAAGTGGAGCTCCATCCCACTGGGGAACTCTAAGAGCCTGTGTAGAACATACCTCCGAATTATTCGGACCCAGGTGCAAGGCAGCAGCATATTTATGCCTCTCCTCTCCTCAGTCATTGAACGAGGGCGATTCCCAGAGCCCTCACTCTTCAGCAGTCCCAGCTTGCCCTGGGCTTGATCTGAGCATGCTCTTATGGCCAGAAAGTGCCCAGCAGGCAGATTGTCAGGACTTCACAGCCATCTGCCTTCTGTGGGCAGAGGTGACTGTTGAGAGGATATGGTTGAACACGGACAGCTAGCTACATCAGGATAAGCTGAGTCCACTGAAACAGTCTTCTTGGATCAGGTGAGATCTCAAGCATATGAATTGATAAAAAGACCTGAGTTAATTTCCAGTAGAGAGTTTAAATCTAGTGATAGATTAAGTTTATCTCAATACCCTGCTTACTAGAAAACTCCAACCCCAGTATATTGGACCGAATCAATTTAAATTTCTCCCCTCATAGTTGAAAAGTCCAGTTCCTTTTCTGGAAATCATATGGCTGGATATTTCCTGAGCCATAAATAGAATCCAAACTTCCCCACACTTGGGTTAGAATTTTGTTTGATAAATACGAGAGGTTCTCAAAGTGTGACATCCACAAGAGTAGCATCAGGATCACCTGGAAAGATGCTAAATATGAAAATTCTTGGGTCCTAGTCCAGACCTACCAAATCAGGAATATTGTGGTTTGATCCCTGCTCTCTTTTTTAACAAGGCGACTCTTACGAACTCTAAAGATGTAGAACCATTGAAACCTACTATTAAGATTTTATCTGCACATAAATAGGAAATGACATTTACCTCACTCTCCATCACAAAATAACTAAGCTTGGTACATTTAAAAAGCATTGTACGCTGTATTTTTCCTTTCTGGCTGATTTTTAAAATATATGCAATAACAATATATATTTTATCCAAGGATTTTCATTTACAGGTCAAAATATTAAACTATTTCTCATGTAAAATAATCTAATTTGGAAGCAATTTAGTAAACTAGATTAAAAGATAGAAAATTGTGTAAAAATTTGTGTGACTTTCTGGAAGACAATATTTTTCTTTAGGCCTAAGTTTTCTCAACTAAAAGAAAAAAGAGTCTTGAACTAGATGATTTTTAAAACTCTGTCCAGCCCCACATTTTTCTGCTAGCTTTCACTGAAGGATAATTCTGGCAGAATGATGAAGCAGTCTTGTGTATATATAACCACCATAATTCTGGCTCCATTACTGGACAATTGTTTTAAGGAAGAGAAAAATCCAGAAATTTATATGTTCTGGGGTTTGAATGATAGAAAACTTCTTTCTTTATGCATCAGCTGGAATGCCAAAGTCTTTAACGGAAGCTGATATATTAGCTTGTCTTGCTGACCTCTTGGTCTGAGAAGGCACCATCTGTGACACTGGCAATCCCCAAGACTCTTCAAAACTGAGTCATCTTCTCAGGGCCAGGGTGTCCTGATAGACCAGATTGAAGCATCAGTCAGCTGCAAGGAGAGCGGCTTCTCTCCATTCACGGCTGACTCTGCTCTGCTTGCCTTGGCAACTCTTCTGGCCAATCAGAGCTTAGCCTTGCAGAGCTGTTTCCAATATTTAACTAACATTTTCCCTGATGTAGCTTCAGTACATTACACTATGTTCTCTTCTTAATAGTGTGAGTCACCGGCACCAGCTTAAGGAGGTGCATTGCTTGTAAATAAGCCACAATCAGCGTAGTTTCCAGCCGATTCACTGCAGCTCGTTCCTCCCCCACAGTGAAGAAAGGAACTTTGAAAAGGACAGAATCACTCTTCTTCCCCACAGTGTCATCACTGCAGAGCTGCAGGGTAAGATAGTGGTCAGTTCTGAGGCTTTGTGTTTGCAATCAGATTCATTTGGTGATTTCTATGATTCATTTTAAAGTATCTTTGAGACAGTCAGAGATAAGGATGCACAAGCAAGCAAAAAGAGAGTACACATCATGGCAACCTATAAATGTGACTAATTCTCTATTTTGAGGCAATTGAAAAGAATGTCTCTTAACTAGTCACTAAGTGTTCTCTGGTCAAAAAGTACCTAGCTGACTATAAGAATCTAATGAATGCTATTTTAATAAATGATCAAAGTGATCAAAGCTTGAGCCCACACTTGAGTCCTGCTGAGAGTCTGAGACACTTTCCAGAACAAAGTCAGGGTTTTATTGGCAGAAGAGACAGGAAGGATAGAGATTCTCCATCTCAGGAGGCAGGGTCATCTCAGGCCACTCAGATCTTCTCTGATATATTTTAAGAGCCACGCATACAAGAAGAGTTGACAGGCAAAATATTTACTTTTATTTTTATTTGCTAAATCTGGCAAGTCTAAAACAAGCCATAGTCTTGTGGGGGTCTGGAACTGGCCACCCCAAGATATGTCTCTTTGGCATGATGATTATTTGGGGCTTGTTACTTTGCAGACAGGAAAGCAAATGAAAAGTAGAATTTACTTACCCTTTATAAGAGACATTTACATTGTAAAGGAACTCTCCCTCTGTAAAGATATCTCCATCTCTACCAGGAAGAAGGGGGGATGACCTTATCCTTAGAAACTCTTAATCAATGGGGAAGGCAAGGACTTAAATCTGCGTTTGTTTATTGTGCTTGTCTGGTAACCTCCTGTAACTGACTCCCCCCACCCCCAACATCCTCCTTTGTCTTTAGCTGGATATGTTTGAGGTGGTGGTTTCAGCCATTTTGGTGAGTTACTCAGCTTGCCCGAGCAACTCCCATGTATACATTGACAAATAGAAATGGCAAGTAATAGGATATATGGGAGTACATGAGGAAGCCATTTGGTGTAAACCTAATTCGGCCTGACTTTGCTATTTTTTCCAAAAGGGCCTGACCGAGGCTGTTGAGCATGCATTGTATATCTGCTTTAGATATTCCCTATGGCAAGAACAAAGGCCCTTGAGATAAAGGTGCAACTTCCCTCCCCCTCCCAATGTAGACATTTCCTTAAGGATTAAGCATCTTTCCTTAGGCTAGGAACTGATTGCTTTGCTTACCTGTGACCACCCAGCTGGAGACAATAGACTTGCCTCCTGCTACGCCCACAGAGATAGCAGACCCACTACCTGTTGTGTCCATCAAGCACTGTGCTGACTGGGCAATCTTGTGACTATTGTGGGAGGGACATTTCAATCATAAGTGAAACATCCTGTTTGGGGGTATATAACCACTCTGTGGACCCCACTTCTTCGGTGCCCTTTCTTCCTTCAGGAAGAAAGACCCCGGGCCATGGTCCTCATAAAGCTTTATTTAATTCTCCTGCTATTCTGTCTCATGTGAATTTAATTCGTTCTCCAGCCAGAGGAACCCAGAGATGGTAAAGGAAATGTCTTCCTCCCCTACAGTCTTCTTACTTAAAGTGATAGAAGAGAAATGAAAGAAGAAAGCAATCACATCTTAACCAGAATAAGTAATTTGCATAGAAATAGACACTTTACAAAAAAATTTTCAAATTATTTCTTCCCTCCTCATGTGAGATAAATATTAATTCCATGTGACAGGTAAGGAAACAGAGAGATTGAATGATTTTATATAGGCTGCTGAGTAATAACAACAGAACTAGTACTCAAGGCTTCTGATGTCAAGAAAGTGAGCATTCTACTCTGCCAGAGCAAAATTAAGATAAATCAAATTAGAAGATGTAGTTGGTGCTTATCTGTCCAGCATCCAGTGCTTCTCCACCCAGAAAATAGGACCAATGTTTTCTATGGAAAGTCATCCTTATTTCATTTTTGTACTAGAAGTTTAGATGGGTTTTATCCAACTACCAACTCCAGAGTTGACCATGACTAGCTTAATGTCTCAAGATATCCCATCACAAAGTCCATGATGAATGGGACAGAAGGTCACTCATGATCTAAGCTGCTTCAAACTGAGTGGACTTCACAATCTTTTCTGAACTAGAAACAAGGAAGCATATAGCCCTGGGAGCTATTGAGAGCTATGTCAAAACCATAAAGAGAAAGTTTGTACAAGATGGGGAAAGACAAAAGAATTAGACATAAGAAATATAAAGAGAGAGATCGGGTACTGTTCTCAATGTATGAGAGCTCAGTTAGTCTTGGACGTGTTTGTCTTAATTTTTGCTGGACCACCTTCTCACTCAGTCCTATCACAGCTTACATTAAGTGTATTCTCTTTATTCTGAGCCTTCTTAAAATGTAATTTGCAATTCTCTCCATTTACTTTCCATCATTGTGATGATAACCTCCGAACACTTGGATATAAAATTCTAAAATAAGCATGGAAAATAGTCTTGCTTATAGAACAAAGAAACATAGGTTTCATTTTTACAGAAGGAAAGCTAGAAAGAGGCCAGCTCATTGACAATTCAAGTTGGATTTACCAACTAGCACAATCCCTGTTTTAAAGTCTTTCTCCAGATTACAGTTTGTTCCTCTTCAGGAATCATTCATAGTTGATGCCAGTTTCAGTGACCTCTGGGTCAAACAGTCCCTATTACTGTGTGACCTGGTACCGGAGGAACTGACTGGAGGGCAAACTGAAGATGCTTCTTTGGACACAGGAGTTTGTGGTTTGTGGAAATAACTATTTGCAGCCATATTTCTGGGTGGTTGCGGTCAAATGCTCCTCTTATTTGAGTAGATAAATGTTAGAGTCAAAACCAAAACTTAAGCTAATGTTGAAAGTAAGATGGTATATATATGCACACATTGTGTTAGTTTTCTGTTTCTGTTATGAAGGTAAATGCATTAAATTAATTGGAGACTCTATCCTGAATTACAGTGCTTAGATAAAAGGCGCATTTAGATTTTAAGTGATGCCATCTTTCTCTGAGCCCTTTAACTCTGTCATTTGACAATTATTTATATTATGTTTTCTCTTGCAAGTTCGTATGACTTGCGTTATTTAAACTTGCAAAGTTCATCAATCCAGAGTTTTCACTTCTCTTATATTCTCCACAGTGCGTAGTATAGATGTACGTCTAGAAGAGAGGGACAAAAAGCACCAATCACTGTGTTTGAACACCTGAATGTAAATTGTTTTTCTAATACTTATAAGCTCTTACTTTATTTACTCTGTTCTATCATCTATAAAATGGGGATGACAGTGATGTCAGACCTCACTGAGGAGCTGAGGAGCTCAGAAAATAATACAGGTGAGCTTGTACTTCAACATAAAGCTCTGCCTTGGCTATAGCATGCCCTTCTGATCTCTCAGATTCCAGCCCTGTTCATTATTTTTGAGCCATTTGAAACCCCTTTGTAAATTGCATGTAACTGATAAATAGGAAAACTATCTTTTCCAGTTGATTTTCCATTGAAACTTCCTTCCCCACTGTGGAAAAAACAGTTTTGGGTCAATTTGCTATTCAACGTAAATTTGTGGTTTATTCACTTTCCCTTTGAACAGGTTATAATATCTGCCTGATTCTCTAATATGAGAAATATCGAATCTTTAACATATCTTCATGTTTTACATCTGTAAGAGAGTCATAATTTTACCTTTTTCTGAAAATTATCTTTTAACAGTTTCAGAGATCTGCTGAGATGCTTCATGCATTCACCTACCAGAGGCAGGTAACCCTCCTCACCAGAGGAGGGCATCCTGGGGGATGGTTTATGCCCAGACGTATATTTTCTTAGCTCCCAGAGGTGACTCCAAAGAGGCAACAGAACTTCAATGACTTTCTGTTTCTCTAATAATTTTGTTTGACTTTTTTTTTGGCCAATAAGTTATTCCGTATTGCTAGAAGCGATGCTTGGGAATTTAGTTTTTTTTTTTTTTTTTAATATTTTAAAGTTTTGTTTGTTTGTTTTTTTTTTTTTTAAAGATTTTATTTTTTCCTTTTTCTCCCCAAAGCCCCCCGGTACATAGTTGTACATTCTTCGTTGTGGGTCCTTGTAGTTGTGGCACGTGGGACGCTGCCCCAGCGTGGCTCGATGAGCAGTGTCACGTCCGCGCCCAGGACTCGAACCAACGAAACAATGGGCCGCCCGCAGCGGAGCGCGCGAACCCAACCGCTCGGCCACGGGGCCAGCCCCTTGGGAATTTAGTTTTATAGTTTGATTGTTTGATGATCTCTGTACAAGTATTAATTATGATCTCTCTACAAGCATTAATTGTTTATAGGAATCTATCCTCTTTTGGGTGAGAGACAAATAGAGACTGAGGTTTATGAACCTTTTTGATTAGGAGTTAAATTTCACAGTCTGACCATTTGGTAATTTCTAGTGTCTGTTAGGTGAGAAATGACAGGAAATCTAGTTTGTAAATCTTTTCTATTTGTCTGCCTTGAGCTCCAATCAACTACAAACTTTTTGCACTCAGAAGGAAATCAGTGTTATTGTAGACTGGTAAGATTTTGTGGTTCTTTATTTATTCTTATCCTTGGCTGTGTTTTAGACCTGAAGCTCTCTATTTTTGTCTGTATGTCCTTGTGTCTCTAACTCAGACATCAGGCCTTTACCTCTGATGTATAAATGCGTAATGTTTTCCTACCTCCAGGTGATACTGATAAATTAAACTATAAAGTCTCTTAAAGAAACTTGCTTTGGTTGGCTTATAAAGATAAATAATCACTTAGATAAACTGAATATTCCCAAAACTTCCAAAAAGTAAGGAAATTGAACGTTAATACTTCAAATGGGCAAAAAAGTGTATTTTTACAAGAAATAATTTAGAAATATTTTAAGAATTCAAGGGAACATAATTTAGATAAGTGTGGCAAGTGAGACTACTTAAGTATTTTTGGTTTAATGAAAACAGCTATATGTTCTTTGATTTATCTGTGTTAAATACAGTACAAGCATACATTTTTCTTCTTTGTGTGTATGTTTTTCCTAAACTAATACAAGTTTCTGATCAAATAAGCTACCATTACTTCTGCTTAATGTTCAAGATTATGAGAAATGTAAATCTGTGTTTTGAATCTCTATGCAGATTAATTTTATTCTAACAGTAATTGTGCTTTGTAGCTGTCAGCTTGAAGAAAATTTCCAAGATCTTTAGGTGACTTAAATCCTTGGGCTGATATTAAATTGAGTTAATTAGTGCACAGTCATTGGATACTTAGATCATTTCTAAGTAAGATAACACTGAAACATTGACTACAAAGCATGATTTTAAGTTCATATGCTTTTGCTTCGTATCTTTAGATGCTACCTAGCGGCTAAATCTTTGGGTCTGTTAATGACCGTGTTCATTGTTGCCACTTTGAGAAGCTGCAGTCTAACGGATGTGTGTAGCTCTAGAAACTAGGTTATGTGTATGCATGATCTCTGCTGGTCTGCTGCAAATTGCTGGTGTCTGACAGACAGTTCACAATCAGCCACTCCATTTTTCTCAGTCAAATAAAAGTTATTTTAGTTAAAAGCTATAGTTACTGTAAGTAAATGAGAGTATACTTGGAGCAAAAACGGCAGCAACATACAACTTTGTATATGAGGGGACATGTTCTTGTTAAGTAGGAGAAAAAGAGAATAGTTTTGTTCCAAAATGACTATTCCAGAATAAGAAAGAGGGTGGGGAAGGACAAAAGTTCAATGAATATAGAAAGTTGTAGAAGGTTCATAGAAAGGGAAGTTTATTTGCTTTAGATTATAGTGTGTACAAATAATGTGTATGAAAAAGCTAGGAAATATGATAAAATCTTAGCAAAGGTGATGCAGTTTTGATGGGCTTGTTTTCTTCGTTTACTGTGCATTGTCTTGGCCTATGGTGTGTTAGTTTGTGTAATCTGAGCAGATTTCGTGTTTTACTGGGATAATTTTCTGTATTTTGTGTTTGCTTTCTTATGAACTTCGTTATTTAAAAAGCCAAGAGATTCCTCAAGGTTCTTTATGATCATGTTACTTTTTATGTTTATTTTATGTTTATTGATGAAAATACCAGTTTATTTACAATTCAATTTGTTTATTCCATATCAATGTGTGTTATTTTGACTTTTCCTTTGAACTGGTTGTAATATATCCCTGATTTCCTCTTATGAGAAAAGTCAATACTTTAACATATGTTTATTTTTACATCTGTAGGAAAGTCTCGATATTATATTTTCCTGAATATTATGTTATATATAATAGTACTATACAAATGGCAGATGCAACTGATCATTATCAACATTCTGGATCTGCCCTTAGTCACTTCTTAAAGATTGTTAACAAACAATATTAACAGTAATGAAAAAATTAAGTGCAAAAAAACTTTATCATTGTGATTACGTACTGAAGTGTGGATGACAATTTTATATTAAATGAAATACGTTTTCTTTCTTTGTAAGTGATTAAAAAAATCCCTTTATTAATTGGAGGAGTGATTTGCTAAGTAGGAACACAGCATTTGTCTGTTGCATGTTGCTTTCAGCATTGTCCCTCTGGCTAGGTCCTCATCTGAATGACTGAGTGTCCTGTTTGCCTAACCTCACCTGTCCTGCATGAGTTCTCAAAAATAATTGCTAACAATTCTGGTACTTCTTATGCCAACTTTTTCTGTAATTTGGGATGATTTTTACTAGGCCTTGCTGATTTAAGTATCTATAAATTATCTTGGTATTCTTATCTAATGTGCTCTTTCTATTATTTTTTTTCTCTATGTAACCCTTGTTTCTGTGACTTTGGCAGCTTGTCTTTTTCTCACAGATAACTCTAATTATATTTTTGTTTATATATTGTTGCTTTTGATAACACTTTAGTATTGTACTTGGAAAAGCAAGTACCCCTAAAATATAGAGGGGATAGTGAGATTATTTCAACAAAAAGGTACAGATTTTGTGGGACATTTTGTTAATACTTAATATATAAATCAAGTTTTGGAAGCAAGATGAAATATCCATTTAGATTATCTATGAGTTGTTCCACCTCACATGAAAGATGAACTCAAGTAGTTTACAGTCTTGGTGATGAGATAGATTATAACACCCAAAGCAAGCAATGGGCAATTTTAGATAGTTAAATAAATATAGATTTAGATAGATATGGATATATGGATACCTATCTATTTGTCTATCTATCTATCTATTGAGAAAACAAGAGTCGTTGTCCTATAGGTTTCAGATGAGAGTGCTGTAGAGTGTTTGGACAAGGGTAAGGTAGCCTGAAATGATTTTATGGTCTCTGAGGTGTTTGAATGGCTGCTTATGAGTGTGGCTGGATCTGTAAGTCACAGACAATGAAAGTAAAAGGATGACTCGGTGTAAAAGTGCCAAACAGGATACAGATCTGACTGAGCAGATAGGCATCTGGCTCAGCCATGTGTCAGAATTGTGACCTGGGCAGGCCATTGAGCTTTATTGTCACATTCGTATAATAAAGAAAACAGCACCTTCCTAGGAGATTGTTTAAAGTATTGGAGATAAAACACATAAATGCCTCATATCTAATTACAACTTACAAAATAGTAGGGATTACTATTATTTTTGGAAACAACTGTCCCCAGGCTTCATTTTTTTTTTTAATTTTTTATTTTTTTAAGATTTTATTTTTTCCTTTTTCTCCCCAAAGCCCCCCGGTACATAGTTGTATATTCTTCACTGTGGGTCCTTCTAGTTGTGGCATGTGGGATGCTGCCTCAGCGTGGTTTGATGAGCAGTGCCATGTCCGCTCCCAGGATTCGAACGAACGAAACACTGGGCCGCCTGCAGCGAAGCGCACGGACTTAACCACTCAGCCACGGAGCCAGCCCCCCCGGGCTTCATTTTTTGAAGGTGTGCCTGTCTGCGTGTGTGTGTGTGTGTGTGTGTCTACAACAGTAGTTTTCTGTAAAATAGAGCATTTTGCTACATTGATTACTTCTTGTCATCTATAGAGAGAAGTGTATGTTAGCCTCATTCCAGTTACTTCATTCCTCTTATCTGTGCTTTTCAGCCTTTGGCCATGGTGATGTCTCTCTGGCCACTTGGACAGAAGTCGGGTCCAGAGGTTGGTATCATCTACTTCAGGAGGTAAAGCTTAATTGATTGTGTACCGTGTCAACGCAAATGTGCTTCTCTTGTTTACTAAGGTGGATTGGAGCCATAGATATCAGCGCCAGGGAGGACAGAACGTTCCTTGAGTTTGGTTCCACTGTCTGGTCTTCAGCTGAGACCAGGGCTAAGTGTTCCTCTAGCTCTCTTGGGATAAACATACTTAAAATTAAAGGATTTTAGTGGAAATTGTATTTGGACTCTGGGCTTTTAGAAAAGTAACTATCATGTTTTTGGTTCTGCTCAGAGGAAAACTGTTTTAAGAGGCCAAGAAGTGCTGATCCATTGCAGTGCTTCTGTGGATTCACTGTCAAAGATGTGGGTAAAGCAGATGACTGTCATGCTGGTGGATGCATAGGAGGAGAATATGTGGAAACTATGACATACTTGTTTCAACATATACGTTTATGGTTAGGGCTAAATTTGAGCTGTTTTTTCTTCTCTCTCAAATAGGGCACAGCTAGAAGGAGTTGGGGAGGGCAGTTGTCTCAGATGCACAGAACATAACTTCCAGTGGGGGAGTTCAGATGGAGGTGTACTCAGCTCTGGCCTAATTTGGTCTCCAAATTAATCAGTATGTCTCTGAACTACATTTCCAAAACTTATTCCACTGTTTATTCACCTGCAATTTACCCTATGCTTTAGGGAAACAAGATCACCATAGCTAAGCGTTGATGGGGTAACATTTGCATAGTGTCTGCTCTGTGAGGTGTACCCTACCAGATGCTGGGAGAAACCTCCAGAAGCACGACTATGAAAGCTAGTTTTAAGGAGCTTACAGTCAAGTTACGTAAAAGGACATACACCTTAGGATATTATTAGGTGTCAAATAAAGATAGCTAATATTATTGGAAATTTAATGTTTACTGTGTGCCAAGGTCTATTTGCTGTGAGTTCCAAGTATTACTCATTTAATTGTTACCACAACCCTATAAAGTAATGTTATTGCTCCTTTTTACATATGGAGAAACTGAGGCATTGTCAGTTTCAGTAACATATCTAAGGTCACGCTGCTAGTGAAGAGGCTTGCTAGGGTGTGAGTTCAGGAAGTTTGACTGAAGAGTGCTTTTAGTGCGGGGGACAATGGCTGCTTTAGAAGCAGGAGTATTAGGTCCCAGTGAACTGAGTCTTGCACAAATGACTTTGAAAGGAAGAATTTCTACCAGACTTTTAAGGATGGATAGATATGTTGACATTTAAGTTGGCACAGTAGGAGGGGGACAACGCCATTGACCTACTTGGAGGATAAAAATTGCCATTTTGTAAGCGTTCATTGTTTTGAAATCTGACCATCCATCTTCCTCCAGCCATTCGCATCATTCCATATCTTCTTCTCACTTTCGGTTTGAGTATAAGTCTAGTCACAGCAGCAGAGTGAAGATCTGAGTCATGAGGAATGATCTGAACTGCTGGAGGCTGAGGAGGGCAGGCGGGTACGAGAGCCTCTACCCTCTTTTTCATCATCCTGATAGGAGGAACTGAGTCCGGAGGAATAGGAATACGAAAACTACGGGCTCTAGAACTTTTGCTTCTACTTTATACAATTTCAGTAATAAATGACATCTAACTAAAACTTTTAATTTCATATTTTTAAAATACAAAACGAAGAAAAGTTCTCACAAGGAGTTAAATTTATGTACTTTATCAACTGTGGGAAGAGGGAGAGAAAAGGAACTCTGTCAGAATGTGCTTTCTATAGCAAAAGTTATCCTCCCGTACTCCAACCTCTTCATTGACACTGTGGCCACAGTGCCGCGTAAGAGCAATGGAGTCCACTTCATGCCCAGGAAACCTGGTCTAAAATAATCATAGAACCACGAACTTTTAAACCAGAAATAAACCGCAGGAATAATGTTATTTGTTATATTAATGAGGAATGAGATTTCCCTAAATCGAAGATCTAGTTCCCTAACTCTGGCAGGGGCGTGATTGGCACAATTTCCTCTGAAAGTATATTTTTTACTGAAAGTAGAGCTCATATGTCATTTACTCATGCATGCCTTGCGTAATGACCCTGACACTCAGTTTTAGCCGGCATTGTTATTGATAACGGATAGTTTTCAGTGATCCTGTAACTCCAGAAAGAATCTACCCTCACGTTTTCATACTCCATAGTGTCTAGCTGAGTCTCTCGCACCCAGTCAGTGCATTTGATTAATTGACTGATGTTGGGAAGCAGAAGAGGAGATCCAAATTACTTGCTTTTGGATGAAGATGTGAGAATCAGCAGATTCTTAATCTTGAGGCATTCAGTGGCTACTCCAAACCTGGAGATTTGTGAGGGAAAGAGAGTGAATTTGAAAATTTTCTTTAAAATCTGTGTGAACAAGAGGGAGTGAATTTGAAAATTTCCTTTAATCCTCACATCAAAAGGAAATCTGTGGAACGAAACCTCCTATTAAATGAAACTGAAAATAAAAATAAATAAATAAAAGTTGGAGTGAACACCCTTGCTGACAGCAGCTGCTGAATCTCCCACACCTCTTACAGAGATTAATCCCTTCTTACAGGCCAAAATCTAATTATAAACCATTCTAATTAGTCAAGAAATGGGACTGCTGTTCCTTTTTGAGTAAAAAGTCTAACAAGAGATGCTACTACCACATGAGAACTCCAGAAAGAGGCAGACGGAATTTAGGTGATAACGCACGTCAGTCGTCTCATACCATAAAGCTTATTTGCTTGCATCGGTTGCCTACTGCCTATATATTTTTATGGGTCTTCTGAAGTTTATTTTCCTGTTTTAAGTTCACTATAGTTCCACTTTCATTGTAGCAAGCCTTTAAACCTAAATAAGCGTTATGTAAAATATTATTTTGACTTTATATTAAATGGATCTTCAGAACTTTCAAAGGCCCTAGGGCAAAAAGAAGAAAATCTTCTCAGGAAAAGCCTTAATATTCCAGATATAATGAGTTTGTTTTACATTATCTTGCTTATTTTGTTTTCCTCTGGTCTATTTTCACTTGGGTTCCTTTCATATCCCAGTTAACAAAGGAATTGACCAGAACTAAGAATAGCCCTAGAGCGATAGCTGAAATTCTGCTGTGCTTGTCAGATACTGTCTGACCACTGATTACTGCCCAAGGGGAATTTGTTTCTTTTATAAACTTTTTGGTGGGTTCCTATCACCAGGGAAACAGCTTTTTTTGTCTCTCATGAGACACTTAAGGATGGTATTGAGGAAAGAATGAGCTTCTTAATTTTCTTATTATTTTAAATCTTGAGTTTGTGTGCTATTTCAAAGGGTGAGCTGAAAGATAGGTTTCTCCATAATACTGAAGTCAGGAAAACATTATAATAACTGATAATACAAATGTGATCTATCTAGAAATTCACTTCAGGCAAAGGTCTACATGAATCATGCTGGGTAAGTACAGCAGGAATCTGTCTTTTTCCATACCTTTCACCTATGGAAAATATGCAAATTCAATTCTATAATATGAACAAAGCTTGGGATTAAATAGGTGATATCGGTCAAAATCTTATCAGGAAATAGAATTAATCCCACCTTCAAATGAGACTAATGAAGGGACTTTATAAGGTGTGGGCAGATTGAGGGGAGCAAAGAGAAGATAGTAAGGCACTCAGAGACTAGCAACCCATCCTTAGGGCCAAAGTACTTCAGGGAGGCAACAGTGCTACTGGTGCCCTTTGTAAACTGGAAATATGGGAGAAGGAACACACAGTAGGAGCACAGACAAGGACAGGAAAGTAAGCGTGTAGCGGAGGGCGATGCAAATGGAGAACAAGCACCTCTCAAAAAATGAATATACGGACACCCACGCGACTATACATCGGAAGGCGGACGGACTTTCCTCCGGGAGGATGTGGAAATAGGTGAAAACTCTCCGACCCCGACGGGCAGCCTAGTACCCGCAAGCGGCTTTCTTCCAACGGACGCCCCCAGAGGATCCACACACATCTAGGGCAGGAGCGAGAACACAACAGAGGAGCGACGGTGGAAACAGGTGACCAGAACCCTACTTAAACCCCCTGCAATTACTCCTAAACGCAGAGGGAAACTTTGGAGTTGCACACCTGAGCCCGCGGGGAGAGTCTCTCCCCGCCATTGGCGGGGAGACCCAGCCTGGTGCTCGGGGCGCCCGGAGGGTCCCAGAGAGACGCCCGCCCCGGGGGACTAGGGATTGCCGGAGATCTCGGAGAGGACCGGGGCGGGGGAACTTTCAAAGGCGCATCCGGCGACCCGGTGGGGAAGCGCCGGAGCTCCGCCAGGCAGCAGACAAAACTCTCTGTCTGCCAGTAGCAGAGGGGCCACGCTGAGCACTCAGGGCTCCCGGCAGAGGCCCGGAGAGAAGCCCAGAGGGCGGGGCGACCCCCAGCTGCCGTTGCCCGCCCCGGGGGACTAGGGATTGCCGGAGATCTCGGAGAGGACCGGGGCGGGGGAACTTTCAAAGGCGCATCCGGCGACCCGGTGGGGAAGCGCCGGAGCTCCGCCAGGCAGCAGACAAAACTCTCTGTCTGCCGGTAGCAGAGGGGCCACGCTGAGCACTCAGGGCTCCCGGCAGAGGCCCGGAGAGAAGCCCAGAGGGCGGGGCGACCCCCAGCTGCCGGTGCCCGCCCCGCGGGACTAGGGATTGCCGGAGATCTCGGAGAAGACCGGGGCGGGGGAACTTTCAAAGGCGGGTCCGGCGACCCGGAGGGGAAGCGCCGGAGCTCCGCCAGGCAGCAGACAAAACTCTCTGTCTGCCATTAGCAGAGGGGCCACGCCCAGCATTCAGGGCTCCCGGCAGAGGCTCGGACAGAAGCCCAGTGGGCGGGGCGTCCCCCAGCTGCCGTTGCCCGCCCCGGGGGACTAGGGATTGCCGGAGATCTCGGAGAGGACCGGGGCGGGGGAACTTTCAAAGGCGGGTCCGGCGACCCGGAGGGGAAGCGCCGGAGCTCCGCCAGGCAGCAGACAAAACTCTCTGTCTGCCGGTAGCAGAGGGGCCACGCTGAGCATTCAGAGCTCCCGGCAGAGGCCCGGAGAGAAGCCCAGAGGACGGGGCGACCCCCAGCTGCCGTTGCCCACCCGGTGAGGCTAGGGATTGCCGGAGATCTCGGAGAGGACTGGGGCTGGAGAGAGTTCCAGAGACCCAGCTTAGTAGCCTAGGGGGAAACCCTACAGGCTCACAGAAGCCTTAGGGAAAGCCTCTGCACAGCACCAGTAGAAGGCACCCAGCCGCCAGCCACAAGGCTGGAAGACCCCAGGGCAAAAGCAGCATAGCTAGGTGTACTAACCACAGACTGTAGAAGATGCCAATAGCTCTCCTGCGACCCATAGAGGACAAGTGAGATTTGGTGGGTGCCGACAGCAACGGAGCGACAAATATAAGTGATCCCACCCCTGGCCGCTGGAAAAGCCCATAACACCGTTGCAGACCCCAAGGAGAGAGCGCATCTAGGTGGGCAACAACAGTAGGCCCCTGCAGCCTGAAGCCCCCCGTGACGGCCCCCACGGCAGAGGAGGGAATCCAAAGGGTCACTGTGGCTACGAAGAGGGGCCCAGGCCCAGTTAGCAACTACGGACAGGGTTCCTGGTTGGTGAAGTATAAACAGCTGCTCCCCCCACCGCAGCAGCTGAAACAAGTGAAAGGAGCAACTAAACTCTATCTCCATGCGGAGGCACAAATCAACATCATCAAGCAATATGAAAAAATACATTAAATCTCCAGAACAGAAAGAAAGTAACAAATACACAGAAAACAATCCCAAAGAAAATGAGATATATAACCTAAATGATGATGACTTCAAAACAGCCATCATTAAAATACTCACTGAGTTAAGAGAGAATTCTGACCGACAACTCAACGAGTTCAGGAGCTATGTCACAAAAGAGTTTGATACGATAAAGAAGAACCAAACAGAAATATTGGAAATGAAGAACACAATAGAGGAGATTAAGAAAAATCTAGATGCTCTGAACAGTAGGGCCGATAATATGGAGGAAAGAATCAGCAATTTGGAAGATGGCAATATAGAATTGTTGCAGGCAGAGGAGGAGAGAGAAGCAAGACTTAAAAGAAATGAAGAAACTCTCCGAGAATTATCAGACACAATTAGGAGATGCAACGTAAGGATTATAGGTATACCAGAGGGAGAAGAGAAGGAGAAAGGGGCAGAAAACCTATTCAAAGAAATAATGGCTGAGAACTTCCCAAATCTGGTGAGGGAGATGGATCTTCAGGTGACAGAAGCCAATAGATCTCCAAACTTTATCAATGCAAGAAGACCAACTCCACGGCATATAGTAGTGAAGCTAGCAAAAGTCAACGACAAGGAGAAAATATTAAGGACAGCCAGGCAAAAGAAACTAACCTACAAAGGAACCCCCATCAGGCTATCAGCAGATTTCTCAGCAGAAACTTTACAGGCTAGAAGAGAGTGGAATGATATATTCAAAAATCTGAAGGACAAAAACCTACAGCCGAGAATTCTCTACCCAGCGAAAATATCCTTCAAATACGATGGAGAAATAAAAACTTTCCCAGATAAACAAAAATTAAGGGAGTTCATTGCCACAAAACCTCCTCTTCAGGAAATCCTCAGGAAAACCCTCATTCCTGAAAAATCCAAAAAAGGAAAGGGGCTACAAAACCAAGAGCAGAGGAGATAAGTAGAAGGACAACAACAGAGAGTAGCAGCTCTACATCAGAACAGATTAAACCATGGGACGAGAAACAAAGGAAACTGAAGAAAACCGGAAAACAAGACACAAAATGGTAGTGGTAGGTCCCCACGTCTCAATAATCACTCTAAATGTAAATGGATTGAACTCCCCAATCAAAAGACACAGAGTGGCAGGATGGATCAAAGAACAAGATCCAACAATATGCTGCCTCCAGGAAACACACCTCAGCCCCAAAGACAAACACAGACTCAGAGTGAAGGGATGGAGAACAATACTCCAAGCTAATAATGAACAAAAGAAAGCAGGTGTCGCTATACTAATATCAGACAAGGTAGATTTCAAAGCAAAACAGATAAAGAAAGACAAAGAGGGACAGTATATAATGATAAAAGGGACTCTCCACCAAGAAGACATAACACTTATAAATATATACGCACCCAACACAGGAGCACCAAAATTTGTAAAGCAACTCTTAATAGAACTAAAAGAAGACATCAACAACAATACAATAATAGTAGGGGACCTCAACACACCATTAACACCAATGGACAGAACATCCAGACAGAAAATCAACAAGGAAATAATAGAATTAAATGAAAAATTAGACCAGATGGACTTAATAGATATATATAGAACACTTCATCCAAAAACAGCAGGTTACACATTCTTCTCAAGTGCACATGGAACATTCTCAAGGATTGACCATATTTTGGGAACCAAAGCAAACATCAATAAATACAAGAGAGTTGAAATAATATCAAGCATCTTTTCTGATCATAACGCTATTAAAATAGAAATCAACTACAAGAAAAAAGCAGAGAAAGGTGCAAAAATGTGGAGACTAAACAACACGCTTCTCAACAAACAATGGATCATTGAAGAAATTAAAGAAGAAATCAAATATTATCTGGAGACAAATGAAAATGAGAACACGACATACCAAATCATTTGGGATGCAGCAAAAGCAGTCCTAAGAGGGAAATTCATCGCAATACAGGCTCACCTCACTAAACAAGAAAAAGCTCACGTAAGCAACCTCAAACGACACCTAACAGAACTAGAAAAAGAAGAACAAACAAGGCCCAGAGTCAGTAGAAGGAGGGAAATAATAAAAATAAGAGCAGAAATAAACGATATTGAAACAAAAAAGACAATAGAAAGGATCAATGAAACAAAGAGTTGGTTCTTCGAAAGAATTAACAAAATTGACAAACCCCTAGCCAGACTCACCAAGAAAAGAAGAGAGAAATCGCAAATTAATAAAATCAGGAATGACAGAGGAGAAATCACAACAGATACCAATGAAATACAAGAGATCATAAGAGAATACTATGAAAAACTATATGCCAACAAATTGAACAACCTGGAAGAAATGGACAAATTCCTAGACTCCTACAATCTCCCCAAACTGAATCAGGAAGAAATGGAGAATCTGAATAGACCAATCACAAGTAAGGAAATAGAAACGGTAATCAAAAACCTCCCCAAAAACAAGAGTCCAGGACCAGACGGCTTCTCTGGAGAATTCTACCAAACATTCAAAGAAGACTTAATACCTATTCTCCTCAAACTGTTCCAGAAAATTGAGAAAGATGGAGAACTCCCTAACACATTCTATGAAGCCAACATCACTCTGATCCCCAAACCTGACAAGGACAACACAAAGAAGGAGAACTACAGGCCGATATCACTGATGAACATAGATGCAAAAATCCTCAACAAAATTTTGGCAAACCGATTACAGCAATACATCAAAAAGATTATACACCATGATCAAGTGGGATTTATACCAGGGACACAGGGATGGTTCAACATCCGCAAGTCAATCAACGTGATACACTACATCAACAAAATGAAAACCAAAAACCACATGATCATCTCAATAGATGCAGAGAAAGCATTCGACAAGATCCAACACCCATTTATGATAAAAACCCTCAGTAAAATGGGTATAGAAGGAAAGTACCTCAACATAATAAAGGCCATATATGATAGACCCACAGCCAACATCATACTCAATGGACAAAAGCTGAAAGCCATCCCTCTGAGGACAGGAACAAGACAAGGGTGCCCACTTTCACCACTCCTATTCAACATAGTTCTGGAGGTGCTGGCCAGAGCAATTCGGCAGGAAAAAGAAATAAAAGGAATCCAAATAGGTAACGAAGAAGTAAAACTCTCGTTGTTTGCAGACGACATGATATTATACATAGAAAACCCCAAAGAATCCACAGAAAAACTATTAGAAATAATCAACAACTACAGCAAAGTAGCAGGGTATAAAATTAACGTGCATAAATCAGTAGCATTTCTATACACTAACAATAAACTAACAGAAAAAGAACTCAAGAACTCTATCCCATTCACAATCGCAACGAAAAGAATAAAATACCTTGGGATAAACTTAACCAAGGAAGTGAAGGATCTATACAATGAAAACTACAAGACTTTCTTGAAAGAAATAGGCGATGACATAAAGAGATGGAAAAACATTCCTTGCACATGGATTGGAAGAATAAACATAGTTAAAATGTCCATACTACCTAAAGCAATATACAGGTTCAATGCTATCCCAATCAGAATCCCAAGAACATTCTTCACAGAAATTGAACAAACAATCCTAAAATTCATATGGGGCAACAAAAGACCGCGAATTGCTAAAGCAATCCTGAGCAAGAAAAACAAAGCCGGCGGAATCACAATCCCCGATTTCAAAACATACTACAAAGCTACAGTGATCAAAACAGCATGGTACTGGTACAAAAATAGGTCCACAGATCAATGGAACAGAATTGAAAGCCCAGAGATAAAACCACACATCTATGGACAGCTAATCTTCGACAAAGGAGCAGAGGGCCTACAATGGAGAAAAGAAAGTCTCTTCAACAAATGGTGCTGGGAAAACTGGACAGCCACATGCAAAAGATTGAAAATTGACCATTCTTTTTCACCACACACCAAAATAAACTCAAAATGGATCAAAGACCTAAAGATTAGGCCTGAGACAATAAGTCTTTTGGAAGAGAATATAGGCAGTACACTCTTTGACATCAGTTTCAAAAGAATCTTTTCGGACACTGTAACTCCTCAGTTGAGGGAAACAATAGAAAGAATAAACAATTGGGACTTCATCAGACTAAAGAGCTTCTTCAAGGCAAGGGAAAACAGGATTGAAACAAAAAAACAGCTCACTAATTGGGAAAAAATATTTACAAGCCACTTATCCGACAAAGGGTTAATCTCCATAATATACAAAGAACTCACACTGCTTAACAACAAAAAAACAAACAACCCGATCAAAAAATGGGCAGAGGACATGAACAGACATTTCTCAAAAGAAGATATGAATATGGCCAATAGACACATGAAAAGATGTTCATCATCGCTAATCATCAGGGAAATGCAAATCAAAACTACACTAAGATATCACCTTACCCCCGTTAGATTGGCAAAAACATCCAAAACCAAGAACGACAAATGTTGGAGAGGTTGTGGAGAAAGAGGAACCCTCATACACTGTTGGTGGGAATGCAAACTGGTACAGCCACTATGGAAAACAGTATGGAGATTTCTCAAAAAGTTAAAAATAGAAATACCCTATGACCCAGCCATCCCATTACTGGGTATCTATCCTAAGAACCTGATATCAGATATCTCAAGAGTCCGTTGCACCCCTATGTTCATCGCAGCATTATTTACAATAGCCAAGACGTGGAACCAGCCTACATGCCCAGAAACTGATGATTGGATAAAGAAGATGTGGTATATATACACAATGGAATACTACTCAGCCATAAAAAAAGACGAAATTGGCCCATTCACAACAATGTGGATGGACCTCGAGGGCATTATGTTAAGCGAAATAAGTCAGTCAGAGAAAGACGAACTCTATATGACTCCACTCATAGGTGGAAATTAGCATATTGATAAGGAGACCTGATCGGTGGTTACCAGGGAAAAGGGGGGGTGGGGGGAGGGTACGGAGGGGGAAGTGGTGTACCCACAACATGACTAACAAAAATGTACAACTGAAATCTCACAAGGTTGTAATCTATCATAACATTAATAAAAAATAAAAAAAAAAAAAAAAAAAAATGAATATACGAATTAACAATAGTTCCAGATAGATTTCTTTTTCTCTATATGAAAAGGGAACTCAAAGGTAATGAATTTCTAGTTTATGATTTTAATTTTTTAAACTTTTTTTTTTTATTTGCACAAGGGCCTGAATGCTTCACCTGAAAGGAGGTGCTTATTCTCTGGTCAGCATCCGAGAGGGAATGCCTCTTTAAATTTTGCATCCTAGGTCCCTCCCTTGCTTCATCTTAGTTGCTACATTGTGGAACGAAGTAGTGATATAGGTAGAGTCAAGCTGGAGCGGGTCTGATAGATGGATTCTGTCTGAGAACTCAGAATCACAGTCACGTAGGGACTGGGATGTGGAACTGTATGCAAAAATGCAAACATAAGAATTTGAGAACAGAATTAATTATTGTAACTATCCAAGTGTTCTTGAAGCTGATATATCTAGTCAGATTGATCTTCCTATCTCCTCCTCCCTGGCCCCGGACATTTCAGGTGCTTCCATGGCTCTGGACTTGGACCTCTACTTTTTCTGTTCAGTCTACCCAGAACATTCCTATCCCAGTCTCCATCTTGAGACTCCTACTTCCTCTTTAGTAGGTCAACTCAAACGCATGTCTATATCTGTGACTCCTCCCTCAAACAGAATTAATAATTTTCTTTGCTGGAATATAAATTCCTTTAAGCCTAGGAGGGGACCTTAGCTGAGTACCTATTGTGCTGTATATAAAGTCAAACAACAAATAATCTGAATTGTGGCTGGGAATGCTGGCCATCGTTTATGCTGATTACCAATATTTATAGTTCTCCTTCTAAAGATGTGGTAGGATTTCAGTTCCACGCCTTTTTTAAGTTGATATGGACATGTTACTTGCTCTGGCCAGTGAAATGTGATGGTGATACCTGCCATGTCGAAGTTGAAGCCTTTAGAAATAGTGCACAATACCTCACATTCCCTTCCAACTTCCAGGATGTTCTCCATGTTGGCAATCCCTTGGTCTGCCTTCTCAAACAACAAGAGTGTGGAATAGAGCCTCTCACCTGAGATGGACATATTAGGTAAATGAGGGGGAAAAACATTTGTTTTAAGTCACTGCAATTTTGGGTTGTTTATTAGTGTAAGCTACCCCATTATGACTAATACAGAAGTTTTAAGAAATAGCACTGTTATGGACTGAATGTTTGTGTTTCTACAAAACTCAAATGTTGAAATCCTAACCCCTGATGTGATGGTATTAGGAGATGGGGTTTTTGGGAGGTAATTAGGTCATGAGGTTGGAAACTTCATGAGTGAGATTAGTGCCTTTAAAAGAAGAGCCGTGAGCGCTTGCTTCCACTTTATTTGTTCTCTGCTGTTTCGGGATATAAAAAGAAGATAGCCATCTACAAAGCAGAAAGCCGGTTCTCATCACAACCCAAACTTGCTGGGACCCTGAGCTCAGATTTCCAATCTCCAGAACTGTGAGAATTAAATTTCTGTTGTTAATAAGCCACCCAGTCTATGGTGATTTGTTACAGCTGACAAAGGCTGTAACTGACAAACTGATGAAGACTGCCACTGTCTAGTCTGATGGAACACTTTAAATCTCACTGGATGAAAAGAAAGAAAGAAACAAACAAACAAAAACCTTATCAAACCTCATCACCTAAAACAGTGAACAAAAACAGCATAGAGGAACTTCCATAGGGGCATCCTTCAAAGGATATTAGTAAGAACAAATACGTCAGTATAAACAAAGATATGGCTGTACTTTAGTGTATCTGTGTAGAAAGAGGAGGAGGGGGCCATGAAGGAATCTATCTGCCTCTAGTAGAAGTTTTCAGCTGGAGAACTGTTCTGGAAATATAAACGCATAAGTAAAGCTGGCCCGGATTATCAAGTGAGCAGAGTTCATCAAATCCTAGCATCAAAGGATTGAGGAAGATCTTCAAAGGTCACTTGGTTCACTCACCTCCTTTCAAGTCGGATCACATCAAAACCATCCCAGAAAAATGAGAAGATATTCTATTTTTAAAGCTTTCTATAGAAAGAGATTTTCCCTGACAGAACTGTTTTTCAGCTAGTGTTAAAAATCTCTATTCTGTATTAGATGCCTCACTCGCATTCAGGACATTTAATATAACACGCAGCATTTGTATGAGTTTCCTAGGGTTGCCATAACAAATTACCACAAACTAGAGAGCTTTAAACACAGACGTTTATCCTCTCACAGTTCTGGAGGCCAGAAGTCTGAAGGCAAGGTGTCAGCAGGGCCATGCTCCCTCTGACGGCTCTAGCAAAGAGTCCTTCTTTGTCTCTTCCTAGCTTCTGGTGACTCTCAGAAATGCTTGATTTCCTTGTCTTGTAGCTGTATCACTCCAATTTCTGCATCCACTGTCATGTGGCTTTCATTGCTGAGCATGTCTATGTATCTTCCCTTCTTGGAAGAACACCAGTCATTGGACTTAGGGCCTACTGTAAGGCAGAGTGGACTCATTCTAACTTCACTAATTACAGCTGCAAAGATTCTATTTACAAATAAGGTCATCTTCTGAGGTTCTAAGTAGACACAAAATTTGAGTGGATACTATTCAGTGTACTACATCATCCTTTGTGCTACTTGTCCTGAAGCTGAAAACATCAATGATTTTTTTTAATTGCGCTCATAATTGATCTTTCTTGCACTCAATGTGAATTTTTTATAGTACATTGAATGAAGATGATTTTCATTTCATTATTTTTCTTGATGGCTTAAAGTAGTGTAAAATCATTTTTAAATGTCAGAATGAACATGGCCATTGCACTGGCAGTTGGTGGGAGGAGAGAAATTTGGTGGGAGCTTAAGACCCAGGAATTGAACTCAGGAAGGTAATAATCTGGTCTCGCTAGCTGATTAAATGAATGAAATGAACATACTTGATACACACAATAAGTCAAGATATATTATGACATAGTGTATAGTGTGGAGTTCTCTTGGCCATCAAAAAGATCTAGAGAGAGGCAAAGGGGGACACGGTGAAGTGATCAGGAAGATTTTAGGGAGGAGGAGGAAGACATAAAGTGTAGGTGGGATTTTATGAAAGAATGCTTATTATATGCAATTGGAGGAACTACAAGAAGAAGCTGTAGAGTTGACAAAGCAGTGTCAGTCAATAGAATGGTCTGGTCACAGAGGCCTGGCCATAGAAGAGGATTTGTGAAGAGATTAGCGAGGCTTTGGTTTATAAAGGTGAACCAGGGCCTGCATGTGGAAGACTTTCAATGTCAAATTAACTTCAAGCATCATTCCATAGGTGCTGGAGAGGCCCTGAAAGTGTTTGAGCCCTAGAGAGACATGATGAAGATCACGCTGAGAGAAGATGAACTCTGTGATAGAGTGAAGGTTATGTTTTAGGTATGGGAGTTTGAAGATTGTTGCAGTGGTCCAGGAGAATTCTGAGGGTTTGCTCCCTAATGAATAATGAGCAGTAATAACATGGCTACTATCACATGGAAATTATTTGCTCCATAGAAGATATTGCACTGGGGGATTCACGTTGTTTTCTGGTAATGGCCTACAAGAAAACAGTTTTCTTTCCCTTGTACCCCTTCATTCCTCAGGATATAAGAACATCACTATCACCCTCAATATATGAAATCTGCTGCTTTGGCTGCTCTCCACTTAACCTGAGTTTCATTTAAAAGAATAAAGAAAAGTACATTTTCAGCCTTCACTGTTGGGAAAAATCTCCTTATTCAGCAAAAGATAATGTAAGGTTGCCCTGTTAACTCAGCCTTGCAGAAAACATTCCTGTCAGTTGGCATGAGCTTTGTTCCTTTCACCTCAGGCAGGTGGTAAAGGCATTTTGCAAAGGAGGATTCCAAATTAGGTTAAGCACCAAAATAGAGAAATGGCCTGGCTCACCCTGATGGGGAGAGATTGGACTGCTGAAGTATATCCAAGTTCACCTCTTAAAGCCGTGTTTCAGTGCAGCTCTGGGGAGAATAAAAATGGAGAGAATGGTTGACTATGATGCCTTTCTAATTTTCTTTTCACTGGCCTTGCCCTAATGTTCTGGGGCCTAGACACCCCAGTAAATGATCACCTGCCTTATTCTAGCCTGACATTGCTTTCTCTGGGCTGTCTTAATGACACTTCCTTCAAGAATCGTTGGATGCTCTTCATCCCAGGGGCATATGCACATTAACAAGGTCTTCTAGAAGGCTGAACTTTTATAAGACACACAAAGATGATATTTGCTTGGTGAAATACCAGATCCCAGAGTACGTGTATGTGTATGGACATTTTATATACATATGTATAAACATATACAAAATGTCTGTACACACTGGTATATACATATATAAATATATCTAAAATATCTGTATATATACACACACATACACAAAAACAGCTAAGATTAAGCATACCTAAATAATAAAAAGTTTAGTATTTGCTATTTTCTTAACTTCTTATTACATAATTTTGAGGAATTTACTTTTTCAGTCAATATCCTTATTAAGTAGATTCGGTTAAATGTGGCTGCCATTCATTTTAACAGATGTATAATATTCCACAGTGTCATTATATGACAAATTATATTACTATTTTCTTGTTGATGAGAATTTGTAGGTATGGTTTTTCCCCCCAAGATTTTGCTCTTATAAATGTTGCCGCTATGAACATTCTGTTGTATATCTTCCAGTGAATACGTGCTAGTGTTTTCTCCAGGGATGTATGAGGGAGTCAAATTGCTGACTTAGAGGTTATATGAATGTTAAATTTCACGTGATAATATCAAACTGTGTTCCAAAGTGGTTGTACCAGGTTATACTCCCACCAGTAGTATTTAAAAGAGCCTACTGACTTTTCAACATTTGGTAATATAGACATTAATTGTTGCCAATCAAATGGCATTAAATATTACCCTGATGTGGGTTTCATTTGCATTACCCTCATTACTAAAGGATTTGAGCACCTCTTCATATATTTAATGTCCATACGTGTTTTCTCATATGAACCTATTTTTCAATAGGTATGCCAAATTGTCTTCAGGTCTAGTGCTCTTTCTTGGTACAGTCAGTCTGGGTTACAAAAGCCTAGAAACTCATTTTCATTTCTTTGGAGTTTCCCAAATAGTGTCCACAAACGTCTTGCCAGTGGCAGTTTCCTCTATAAGATGAATGGCTCCTCTGACTTCCTGTGTCTCCTCAATTGGAAAGCCCATAGGAAAACTTAGAGTTTATATGATGCTGTGCTGGGCACAAAGCGAGAATAAATACACATTATCTAATTCCTACTTTTTAGGAACTTGAAATCCTGAACATTGATTTAAACCCTCACCGTTTTGCCTACCAATTGTCAGTTTATTGTTTAATTCCAAGTTTTGTTTTATTCTGCTCAAAGTGGAGGTGTAGTGTAATTTTCATTTATACTTCTCAAAAAATTGAGACAACCTTAACACATATTTTGAACATATTAATAATAATTTTATTTTTAATAATAAGGAAAATGAGGAAAGTATTAAAAGTGGTCATCTCCAAGGGCAAACTTTTCAACTGCCCATTTGACTTTGTGCTTCTCAGATGCAACCTCTATCTGACAACTTTTCATATCACAGTGACTGAAGATGGATGCCACATTCAAGATGCCTGAAATATCCTTCAATTGGAGGCTTTTCAGAATCTAACTTCAAAGCTATTCAGAAGAGCTTTGTGGGTTACCCAACTTCAAAGTGTACTTGAGATTATTTAACATCATTAAACAGAGAAATCTAAGAGACAAAGACATAGGCTAAAGTCAAAGCAATTTTAAAGACATCATACATCATTGTCTTTGTGATTACTTTTCCTCCCAACTTACTAAAGCCTGTCATCCATTCAAACGTGCCTCCAAAGAATGTGCTATGGGGGTCATTGTGTGTGTGTGAGGTGGAGAGGGTGTTTTGCTCTCACAGCTTGGCCTTATCATTTCCTTAGATTTCTTTCCTCTATCTTAACTGTTCCCCGATAGATCTACCTCCAATATGTTGACTAAGCATATGAATTCCTCTTTACACAGATACAGTAGCATATTTCTAAAAGTCATGCTATAAGGCACAGCTGTCACAATATCTGACAAATATCCATAGCCAAGGATATGACCTAGCAGATCTGAATGCACTCTCTCATTTTTCTCATATTTTAGCATTTATCTCTCTTTCGTTCAGTAGCATTTGTCAATCTGCCTCTATCCATGGCAACTCTTCTTATTTTAATGCTCCCACTCTTATCCACAAACTGAATTTACATTTCTTGCTGTTATAAATTTCATTTTGTTGAGAAACATTACTTCAAGAAGACTGAAGCCCATTGAACTCCCAAAGACAAGACTTTCAGAAGGAAAAGCACTACCTTCTTTATAGACTAGAAAAGATGAGAAGAAATAAAAGAAAAGAAAAATAGGATAATGTTTTACCTCAGTCTGTGAAGTTGCTCTGTCTATTCTCATCTATCTATCAAAAAGCATGGGCAGAGCATTGGAAATGTCAATACGCTTTCTGAGTTGAGTCTAACTCTGCAAAGCTGTTTGAGGTATTGTGCATTTAGTGCCTATGGAATATAAAGGTGTGGGTACAGCATGACATTCAAATATATATATATATATTTAATTGTGTCTCATTTTAGATGTGTTTTCTTCAACTAGTTAATATAGAAATCTACAGGAGCAAAAGACTTTATAAATCATTTGTCCACAATCTTTATTTGAAAAACTGGGTGACCATATAATTTATTGTCCAAATGTGGACACTTTTGAACGCGAAAAGGGATGCTATTAATAATTAGGCTGTGACAACAGGCATAAACAGGGACTAGGACAGGCAATGAGGGGTAAACGGTCACCCTTGTCTTAAGGCATAAGGGAGTTAAGCGGCTTGGTCACATGCCTTGTAAGTGCCACAACACCAGAAACCAGGTTTCCTAGTGCCCCATCAGGAATGCACTGGAACAAATGAGTTAGCTGTAATCTTAAAATCTACATTGATTATTTCGCCCAAGGTCTGAAGATGAGTCACGTCAAACTGCTGACCTAAGATAAATGGAATTAATGTTGCAACTGCATTCTCCCAAACTTGCACTGGACTTGAGATGGTAAAGGATTCTGACAGCATGGCTTCCCTTGGGCAAACCAAACCAGGATGACATGATCCACTCTGATTTGGCCAACTCATCAATGAGAGGCATGATGACCTTCTGTACATATGTACTCATCTTGCCAACTCCCTGGGTATGGGGTGGGTGTGTCCTTGGTCTGATACAGGGAGGAATGATCAATTAAGGTGGGTTTTCATCCATCATGATCCCTGTTGCCCTATTTAGCACTATGGAATATGAAAGGCATGCTCACTATTCTTGCTTCTTTGTCTTTAGTTTAACATATACTGAACACCTATGGGTACCAGAGATATGCTAGGAGATTTCACATATGTCACTGTTCATTATTGTGTTTTGAGATTTGAGTAATTCGTCTTACCAAGTGAGTCAGATGAATTTGTATTTCATTTCATAGGCTACTCACTTCGCTATGCGTCCTAAGGTTACACAGGAAGCCCTCTGCAGAACTCTGCCAGTTTGCTCATGGTCAGTGAAAGAGTTACCAAGATTTCTGTTTCAGAAATAACTCCTGTTATATTTCCATTTTCTCTCACAAAAAGGAAGCAAAAAATGAAATTCCTGCTATACTTCAGTACTTTTATTTCAGAACAGTGAAGACACACTCACATTTTCTTAGAAATATTTTACCAAAGGAAATTTGTAGAGAAAGAGTCCAGGATGAGTCTTTAGTTCATAATGACAAAAGCTTTCGAAGAGATATATGGATGGAGACCTTCCATAGGCCTTTTAGGTATCTTGTCCCAAAGAAAATTAAAATCTGTGAGAAGGAATAATGCAAGAACATAAATGACTGTGTTGTAAGGAGGAGGCAAGTCGTAGTGTAACAAAATTCAAAGATTGTATTTTCAAAGTTTAAAGTAGCAAGAAGGAGACAGAAATTTTTCATGGAGAAAATGATATTTAAGGTGAGATTTGAAGAGATGGGTAAAGTTCTGACTTAGACAAACAGAAGGCAAGAAATTTTCCAGGCAGAAAAAAACAGAGTGAGTTGCAGCATGGAAACAGGAAAAGATACAAAAGATTATGACTGGGGAATAGCAAAACCAAAACTTAGCTGGAATTTAAGGGCAAGAAGTAAATGGTGCAAAATTAATAGTAACTCGGATTACTTTCTAAATCCCCTTCTCAAGAGAAATAAAAAAGACACATTCTAGTGTATTCAAAGCCAAAACTATTTTTAGTAAAAGGGAACCTCTAAGATATGAGCCTTTATTCATTTTTAAAGCCGTGCCATGAACATTATTTCATTTAATTTTCATAACATATCTGTGATATAGATAAGGCCATTACTTCCATTTTGTGGGTTGGTTAGCTGAGCCGAGTAGAGGTTTATTGCTAACCTGATGGAGCAGGTAATGCCCTCTCCTTCCTTCTCTGTCCCATTAGGAGCAAAGTGCTTGGTCAAAGAGCAATACCTTTCCACAAGCAGGAGGCTTGATTTCCTGTTGAGATTTTATTTGAGTTTTGAAAGTGGGACAATGATTTTTTTTTGTCAGGAAACTTCAGTGGATTAAGCCACTGCTTCAACCATGCTAATAAGGCTCCTGTATTCACACTGTGAGCAGAAGCTTGCCAACTTCAAACTGCTGCTGCCCGGCAATCTCATCAGTCCACCTGCCGTGATCCTAGCACTTGAGTCCCGACTCCTAGGCCCAATAGACTGAATATCGGCTCTGGCTTTGGACCTTGGACTCTTACACGCTGATGCTGCTGCCCACAGTCCTCATTGCCATCTTCAGGCCCAGCATCCATCCCCCTAGGGCAACTGACCAGTTTCTGGGCTGGCAGAGACCTTCATGCAGATGGGGTCAGTATGAATGCCTAAGTGGCAAATCAAAGCAAGTGCAGATGGGAACACAAGGTGTAGACCAGAACCCTGGATCCAAATATGATGGGAGTTTAGGAGATTAACTCTGCTAATAGTGACCTTGGAACCATCCTTATTGGCTAAGTGATAAATGCAAATTTATCTGCATTGGTTTTACTAGTACATGTAATTTAGAGACTGTGCCAAAATGCAATAGATTCAGCGAATTTTGATCCCTGAGGGTCATAGGCAGGTGTATGAAATAGGGCCATACATTATTTGCATATGATTTTCATGTAATTTACACTTATCTATTAAGACTGTAGTTTATTCTCAGTCTCTTTTCAAATGAAAATTTATTGAATCTTCTTCTTTGGGGATGATATTGTCTATATCTTCCCAAGCTTTGTTTCTCTCTCCAATTCTTAACAGAAATACTCAGGTGGCAGAATGTATCACGAAATCAGCATCATGCCCAGCAAAACTCCTAAGCTTACATTAGTGAGCATCATGAATATTCTGAGTCTCTGAGTTGCCCGCCCCCAAAAGCTATTCAGCAATGGACATGCTAGTTTCCCAAAGTTGGAAATGTACTACTTTTCGATGGATTATCTAGGTTTGAATGGCAGTTCCCCATATTTTAAGTAAGTGAGTGAAGGTCTCTAAGTTTCAATTGCCCATGGTAATCATGTGAGAGCAACAATTATTGTCTTGTGGTCCCTTATGTGGTGATTGTTAGGCTCAAAAAAGATAGATATGCAAATACACATGGTCAATATTTATCCTGTCTTTAATTTTTTATACTTTGTTCATATGAAATTCTGTGTCAATTTTTATTTTTTTAAATTACATTAAAATAAATATTTATCTTGATTATTGAGTTTTTTGCACCTTAAATTTTGCTCCTGAAATGAATGCCTTATTTGCCTCACACTAGTCTTCAACCCGAGCAAGCGCTATATGGTGGTGTAGCAGTAAAAGGGTTCAACCAACCAGATATCATGGGGAAAGATAGTTGAAGAGAGCTACTGAGTGCACTTGATATCTTGGTCAGCCCAGAAGAAACATTGGCACCCTAGGACATTTAGAAAAGAATACTGATGCTATGACATATTTAATTCTGAATCCCTCTCCAGAAGAAATTACTACTTCTCCTAGCCTCTCATTGCCCATGAGGATGAAGTACCAACTTCTTAGCCTAGTTTCCAAAATCCACTACAGTATATGCCTCTGCTGCCCATTTAGTATTAATTCTTAAATCTGTAATTGATCTGTCCATTCAGTTACTTATCAATACTGCTCTGCTCAAACATTCCACTCTCATTCTAGATTCCAAGTCCTTGACTCCTTTTTTCTTACTTCCTGGAATTTCTTTTTCCTATCAGCAGAGAAAACTAGAAACTGGCCTACAGGTTTCAACTCAATCCGTACTTCTCTGCTAGACCTTACCGACTGATTCCAGCCAAGGTGACCTCCGTTCCTAGTATACACAGTGAATGCTGCGTCATAGTGTAGGAGCTAAGTACATCAGTTTTCTATCATGGCTCAACCATTCTGCGTATTTGTTCTACTTTATTTTTTTTTCTCCAACCAGCTGGTAAAATCCCTAAGGACAGAGAACATATCTTAGGTTTTAACTCCCCCCTATGAATTTTTACCTATGAATTTTATACATACACTTATTGCCTCACATACCTATTTTCTCTCTTTATGAGGGTCTTTAAAACGCTCATATATTTTAAACTATATCATCCGTACCATATAATTTCTATCTTTAAGCATTTAATTTAGGGTATGGTTATATCTTGGCCTAAAATCTTTCTAGTAGTTTCTTGTGAATTAACTGAATTTCCGAACTCGATTATTAGCTCCTCTGTGGCAGGAAATATGATTTTCTCTTCTCTTGGATCATCTTTCGTAACCTCCCAAGACTGCTGGAATTTCTAGCAATGTACAGCTCAAACTCTTGAGTGAATAAACAGATACCTCTGACTGGAATAGGAAAAAAAACCTATCATTAACTTTTCCATGGGTTTTATGTCCAAAGTTGCCTCATATTTGTGGAATTCACTCTTTATAACTTGATTAAATATTTACCTTCACTGTGAACTTTCCTGAGCCATGTAGATAGTTGCTAAATGAATTTTGGAGGCTAAAACAATTTTCTGGCGTAGAGATAAGAAATTGACGGGAAACTTTAGAAACATGTATCTTTCCTCTATGTTCTGCTTCTTTTTAATATTCTTTTTATGGACTATAAACTCACAGCAACTCTTTTGAAATTTGATAACACTCATAACAAAAGTTATCTCACAAGCTATGCCCATTTTTGCTAAGAATTGGCCCAGGCAGAAAAGCATAGGGGTGGAGGGTATCGGTAAAGTTCACCTGTAATTAAACTTCCTGTTCTCAAACTGAAATAGGATCTCAAAACAGAACAATAGAGGGGGTTCCAGGCATGATGGTCAACTTATTAAGCCTAGCATGGTTGCCGGGCATTATTTGTACCATGTTTATCTCCACCTTTCTTACAGTTAGTTTTTCTGACTCCATGACTTGCTGTGAAATCATTCTTCCAGAAAGGAAATGTGATTTCCCATGTTTAGTAGAGTGACCTCACTTTAACACCAAATATGAAGAGAAAAAGACTCTAAAAGAGAAATGCTTATGCTGAAATTTTACCTCCAAATTTGCACTGCATCATATTAAAGTATGCAACTTTTAATTGGAGCTTAATTTTTCTCCTCTACTGGAATTCATCTGTCATACTAGTGTTCTCCCTTTTCTTTATACTTTCAACCAAAATATTAACTGAACCAGGGGTGTACTGGACGTACTGGCTCATAAGCACCGATTTTTAAATTTTAAGGAGTATTAAAAGCCAGTCACTAAAAGAACTATCATTAAAAGTTAAATTACATTCAGTTTACTTAAATATATTAAAACAAAAAAAAGAATACTCAACCATATCTTTCTAAATATTTTACTACATATTGCTATTATCTATGCTTTGGATGATAGTTATGTTTATGTCTATTTATCACGGAAATGTGATATAATGGTGTGTTACCACAGATCTCTTTCCAATCCCACATTCAGTTGCATCACATTGGTAGCTTGAAATTTACAGAAACTACCAAACATTACAAATTAGGGCTTGATTTATTGCTTTGTTGATTGTCTTGACTTAAGAACTGATGGAACAAGTGTTATTAATGCAAATTAAATGTAAAAATACATTGTGTCAGTAGCCCTTACATTGTGAATAGCACAAAAACTGAGAAAATACTTTTTCCAATATTTGAAAACTGTTATCTACTTAGGTAAAGAACGTCTTTTTTGAATAAGTGAAGTGTCTGCATTTCTTCTTTATTTTACTTTTTTCTTACTTGTAAACAGACACAAAATATCAACCAACATTAAGTCCAAACTGTACTTATTAGTCATTTCCAATCATAGGTTGAGCTCAGCAAAAATCAACAAAACATTCTAAGAGTATCAATTGGCTATATGGAATTGGTGATAAGTATTGTATATTTTGTTATTATTTTTAAATCATGTCACATTTTTTACTTTTTAAAATTTATAATACAAATATGTATGTGTGTACACACACACACAGAGCTGGATTTTTGGGGAGTAGAGGAGCCAAACCAGTTGTTAAACATTTGCCATCACAGCACTGTTAACAACTAAAGTGTCATTAGATATAAAACTCTTATCTAATAAAGATATGAGACATGACCTCCTTCCCCACCCCACAAATTTATTTTGATTGGATTAGTGAATTCTTGATGTCTCAAAAGCCTGCATATCATTGAGGTTTATTGGCTATATGATAGTCAGAAACATTCCTGTTGTGGGATGGTGACATTGGCGACCTTCTACCATCCCATTAAATCAAACCTTATAAAATTTGACTATCCATAGAATATTTATCTAATAACAGAGCATCAGTAAACAAGTGTATAATTTGATATAATTTCTTGTACAATAGGAAAAAGACATAAGCTTGAATCTCAGTTCAGTTTATAGTTAACCATCATCTGTTAACAACTCATTTTACTTCTCTGCCAATGCAAAATAAAGGAATTACACTTTTTTACTAGTTTCCAAACATGACTACATATTAAAATTACCTGCAAAACTGTTCAAATCAAAGTATTATTTTCTTCTAACCAGTTCTACTCTAGAAGTGGAAAAGGAAATCGGATCATTTTAATGATCCTCGTATGGGGTTTATGCCAGTTATGAAACTCCTCTCCCTCCAAAAGCCTCTAAGGTCACGCAGTCATAATAACGAACGCAGTAGTAAAGGAGTGGGTACCAGACACTTTTATGTGCAGGTTTTCAATAATTTACCCAGATACTGACATGTCTGTTTCTTCTTATATATACTTCCGGTATATATATATACGTCTGGTAGATATGGAATGTCCTCTAAGCAGTTTTTATATCCTAATACTCCTCCAACTACAGAATACATAACCAATATTGTTTGTAAGTAACTATTCAGCTACTTTTAAAGAAGCTAAATTTATATGTCAATATTTCTAAAATCTTATGCCTGATATTATGAGAAGTTGTGGCAAATCTTTATTAAAACCAAGATTTACTATGGCTGAGGCCCTCACCTGGTCATCAGCTTGGTAACCATATGAATAAAAGCAAACTAGTTTGGATAAATTTGTTGGTATACCCTGATTAGCTCCTTTTTTTTTTTTTCTGTTCATTACAGCAATCATCCTAATAATTTTAAAAGTATTGTTAACAGTGGTTCTGAAAATATCTTTTCATGTTCCCTTAAGTTCTTTGACAGAATTCTTCATTTTTATGCATAACCATAACAATAAAGATTGGGCAATTATTTTAAAATTTGCACATATACTTCATGTAAATTTTCTATAGAGAAAATGTTATCTGCTGTGTGTTTGACAAAAGGTAACTAAAGCTCAGAAAGTCATTATAGAGAATCAGTTATGGAGATAAACTCAAAGATAGGTAGGTATCCTGGTTCCGTATCATATGCATTTTCATAGTTACAAGTTAGCCTTTGGAATAAAAGCAATAATGTTTGCAATATAGGTGAAATAACAGTTATTCCACCTAGTTCTTAAATGTTTCCTTAGAGATTTGAATCCTATATGTTTAAATGGTCTCTTCGGAAAAATTTTGAACTTCTTCCATCTGAATTTAAGGAAATATACATACTTTTTTTAAAATCTGGCTTGGGAATTTTCAATGGTTTACATTTTTTTCTAACATGGTCGTCCTAAAAGGTAAAGAGAATGATAGGTGCTATTGCTTTTTGCTATCTCATTGGCTAAAATGCCTGTCGCTTCTTACAAATTGACTGAAATTCCTGCCATCTGCTGCTGTAAACCTCATCTAAATGTAAATTAAAATAAATACATTTCTTGAGGAAAAAAAACTTTAAACACCATAAACTTTGGCTCATTTTGTAGTGGTTTAATGACTTTTCTGCCATCCAAGTTTCCCAGCTTCCAGAGAGATGTCTAATGACATCAAGCACAGTGCCCTGGAGATAACTGTATGAAGTCCAAGCTTCCGTTCTTCTGGAAATGAAAGATTCAAGGGAGAGATCCAAGTGTCTGCTGTTCTAAGGGGAATGTATCTGGCCTTGAAGTATTAACACAAGTTTTAATAGTTGATTAGTGCATCAAACAGACAGAAAAATCAACTTGTCCTATTACATTCATGGTTTTTGCATAGCCTTGACCCCACTTTTCTGATTTTTCATTTACTCCTTCATTGAATATATAGAGAGCAGCAACTTTTGACAGTGATTCCGTACAGTAGTTTTTCACAGAAGGCTGCGTCTGAAATGTAAGTCTTTGTCTCCTATCTCTGCTAAGCTGTAGTTTCTGCTGTATTTAGAAGGAGGCTCAGGCTATCCTGGTCTGTAACAAATCTGCAGACTTCAGAGGGCATGTTGACAAATATAGTAAAAAATATGTGTTAACTGAATTACTTTTGCCTCCTTAAACATGGAATCTGCTTCGATTTTGAGCACCGGATGTTTCTTGGCTTCTGGAGCCTTTGCCATACTGTCTCCGACCTGAATTTTCTCTATAGCTCACAGGTTTCCACTGGAGTTGCTGACCTGTGTTGAAACCCCGTGAACTTGACTCACTCCCTTGCATCTGAGTTGGCTTCCCACAACCCCTGCCCTTGTTGTCTTAATTTAAATAGAAACATCATCCAGAACTAGAACTTTGCCTACTTGTTTCCATATTGTCTCATGTGATATTTCTCTCCAGAAATATGAATTTCCTGCCTCATGGCACACCCCTATCAACACAAAGGAAACATGGGTGGAGTTTGTGTCCTCTGCTTAGTCTGATTCAATTGAAATACAGCCCAAAAATAAAGGGACACAGAAATTAAGATTATATAATGTCATTTAATATCTATCTGTTTCTCCAACCAGACTATAATTTCCCTAGGGCCAGGTACCATGTCTGGCTTTCGCTCATTACCTTTTTTTGAAACTCTAACATAATGTCTGTACGTAATAGGTTTAAAAAATTCTTGATTTTTTATCAAAATTAGAAGAAAATTTTGTGATTATGTTATTAATTTAGCCTACATAGACATGTGAAACTCTGACATTTATTTATTTTGGAGATATATATGTATGTATATAAACATTTTCCCTCTCTCAGTTATAGGCTAACTATAAGCTAAGCTTACACCTGTACTAACCGGGATCACCTACACCATGATGTAACAACAAACAGCCCTCAAATCTCAGTGGATACAAACAATGCAGATGTATTTTTACTTATTCTTCATCTTCCTCACTATGACTGGAGGCTCTGCTGAGTGGCATTCCTACTTGGAACCAGGCTGACAGAGAAGCCACTATTTGAAACATTGCTATCCCTGTGATATAATGAAGGAGAGAAAGCTCTGTTGGGTCTCAGATGTGTAATTGACTGCTCTGGCCTTCACTACTCAGTGGCCAGAGCTAGTCACATGATCCTACTGAGCCACAAAGCCAGAAGTACTATCCTACCATGCGCATAGGAAGAAAGAGAACTGAATGCATTTGGAAAGCATCCTAACAACTACCCAAACACTCACTCAAACAAAGTACAGAAGATATAGAACAATTTAAAATACAACTTTGATTTAAGAAATTTCTTCCTAGAATATGCTAATAATGGAAGACAAAATTTTAAACATCTCAAAGGAATAGATATTTACTTTTGAATACCTCATCTCTGTAAATATGCGCTGAATCTCCACTTGGATGAACAGGAGATCATTCAAATACAATTTACTTCACTTCCATTTTGGAGAAAATGCAATCCAGAAAATAATTATGCAGAAAGTTAACCTTTTCATTTAGGTAAAGTGAAATCTTAAGGAAATATGAAATTGGGTCTGGGGCAAGAAAAGAAAGTAAAAAATTATCTGTATATGAAGTAGAAGAATAAAGGCTATTTTGAAATACAATGTACACAAAATGCATGAAGTTTTTAATGGTTGTGGTTAGAAACCAGTTAAACAGTTATTGAAAAGAAGGCATTATACTAGACAATCAAACTTCTAAAGACATTGCGTCACTAAAAATTTCATATTATTTCATAATTCTAACCACGATTATCATAATTGAATAAAAGGAGATGGCATTTTGCATGTCTGTGTAAATCAGCAACAGTTCCAACTTCTGAGTGGGGCTGCTGATTCCTACTAGGGGAGTACCAGGGTTGGGAAGAATCTACCTTTTCTTATATAAGATCCTTTAACATTAAGGAACTCTAGGTCTCCAAGTTCACCCTCTTTCACTTTAGTTCTTTTTTATTAAACCATTTTATTGAAGCATGATTGACATGCAAAATGCTGTACATACTTAATTTATACAACTTGTTGAGTTTGGAGATAAGTACATATCAATGAGACGATCATCACAATTTATGCCATAAACATATCCATCATCTCCAAAAGTTTCCTGCTACCTTCTTTATTTGTGATGATGGTGATGATGATAATGATAAGAACAGTTAATATAAGATCTACATTTTTAGCAAAAGTTTAAGTAAACAATACAGTACCAATAACTATAGGCACTATCCTGTACAGTAGATCTCTAGCTCTTAATCATCTTGTATAACTCAATTTTTTTTCCCTTTGACTTATAACTCCCCATATCCATTGAATTAAATCTGTAGATTGCTTTGGGTAGTATGGACATTTTAACAATGCTAGTTCTTCCAATCCATGAACATGGGATGTATTTCCATTTATTTGTATCTGCTTCACTTATCATTGCTTTATAGTTTTAAGTATACAAGTTTTTTTACTTCTTTGGCTAAGTTTATTCTTTTTGATTCTATTGTAAAGGGGATTGTTTTCCTAATTTACTTTACAGATAGTCCATTGTTAGTGCATAGAAAATTTAACTGATGTTTGTATTTTGATTTTGTATCTTGTAATGTTGCTGAATTCATTTATTAGCTCTAACAGGTTTTTTTGTTATTATTTTTGTGTAGAGTCTTTAGGGTTTTCTACATATAAGATCATGTCATCTTCCAACAGAAAGAATTTTACTTCTTTCTTTCTGATTTGAATGCCTCTTTTTTTTCTTGCCTAATTGCTCTGGCTAGGATTTCCAGTACTATGTGAATAGAAGTGGTGAGAGCAGGCATCCTTGCTTTGTTCCAGATAATAGAAGAGAAGCTTTCAGTTTTTCATCATTAAGTATGATGTTTGCTGTGGGCTTTTTATATATGGTCTTTATTTTGTTGAGGTAAGTTTCCTCTATACCTAATTTGTAAGAGTTTTTATCACGAAAGGGTGCTGAATTTTGTCAAATACTTTTTCTGTATCTATTGAGATGATCGTGATTTTTATCCTGTATTCTGTTAATGCGATGTATTACATTGATTGACTTGAATATGTCGAAGCATCCTTGCAGCTCCAGGGATAAATCTCACTTGGTCATGGTGTATGATCTTTAATGTGCTGTTGGATTCAATTTGCTAATATTTTGTTCATCGGGGATATTGGCCTGTAGATTTTGTGTGTGTGTGGTGTCTGTATCTTTCTTTGGTATCAGGGTGATGCTGGTCTTACTTTGGAAGCATTCCCTTTTTTATCTTTTGGAAGAGTTTAAGAAGGATTGGTATGAATAATTCTTCTTTAAAAGTTTGGTAGAATTCACCAGTGAACCATTTAGTCCTAGGCTTTTTCTTGTTGGTACACTTTTGATTCCTGGTTCAATCTCCTTACTTGTTATAGTTCTCTTCAGGTTTTCTATTTATTCTTGATTTAATCTTGGTAGGTTGCATGTTTCTAAGAATTTATCTATTTTTTTAAGATTATCTAATTTGTTGGTGTATAATTGTTCATAATAGTCTCTTATGATCTCTTGAAAATTCTGTGTCATCAGTTGTAATGTCTCCCTCTTTCATTCCTGATTTTCTTGCAAGCCTGACAGCTGTCTTCACTGGGAAAACAAGCAAGAGTCACACTGGCGAAAATGTGTGAGTATAAAGGGCAAGGCAGAGAGGTCTGAAATCTCAGCCTTGGGCAAAGGGATTAAAATAAAGCTCTAAAAATGGAGAAAGAGAGAAAAGCGGAGAGAAAGGGAAATAATACTTTAGAATGAATCATGATTATAAATCAAAATTAAGGGTTCCATATCTAAGAATGACTGAACAAGCTCCTATGAGTCTAACCTTCCTGCAGAAAACAACTATACACTCTGGAGGCAAAGAAATACTTATTGGAAGGTACTGGACGGAGATTAAAAGCAAGCAGGTTCCAGAAGGGACTCAAGACTTGGAAGAACTGCACTTGGAGCTGCTCAATGTGAGATTCTCATTTTCACATTCTAGCCTGAGGGCTGAGCCTAGTCTTTACTGTGTAGGGCAGTTAAAACTCTGATAGAAAACTTACAATTTTACTGGCATGAAGAACCAGCAGACAGAATTTCTGGCAACTATAACCACTGGAAAGTAAGGAATACTCCAAAAGAAGAGAGCCAGACAGGGAGATATCTAAATTCTGTAAAAGAACTTTTCCTGAATTTCTGTCTTACTTCTGAACCCCACATGTATGAGGCTGACTCCAAGTCTCCTAGCTAAGCATAGAAGTACTGAATTGAGATTTGAATGTCACCCAAAAGACAGTTTCATTTTAGATTCATCCATAATGGTAAAGTTTCAATTCATGAGAAAGAAAATAAAATCATAAATATTTATGATCCTAATAAAAGACAGTCAAAATTCATGAAGCAGAAATTGACAAATTAAATAAATAATCAATTTCACAATCAAAGTTGAATTTCTCACTTAGATATTAATAAAACAACAAAACAAAATTAGTAAAAAACTACATAACTTGAGCAATGCTATCAAACCCTTGACCTCATTGATAATTATAAACCAATTGCAGATTGTATGTTTACCAACTTAGACCATATTCTAAGCAACAAAACAGGTTTCAACAAACTTAAAAGTTTTGAAATCAGGGGCTGGCCCTGTGGCCGAGTGGTTAAGTTTGCACACTCCACTGCAGGCGGCCCAGTGTTTCGTCGGTTCGAATCCTGGGCGCAGATATGGCACTGCTCATCAAACCACGCTGAGGCAGCGTCCCACATGCCACCACTAGAAGGACCCACAACGAAGAATATACAACTATGTACCGGGGGGCTTTGGGGAGACAAAGGAAAAACTAAAATCTTAAAAAAAAAAAAAGTTTTGAAATCATGCTGAATACATTATCTAACCAAATGGAGTTATATTAGGAATCAATTATGTAGTAATCTAGAAAAGTAACATATGTTAGAAAATAAAGAGAAATCTTCTCAATAATCCATAGGTAAAATAAATAAATTAATTAAACAAACCACAAGAGAATGTAGACAACATTTCAGATGAATTATAACAAAAACACAACTTATTAAAATTTGTGGGTTACAGGAGATAGATGCTGTGCCTAAAGTGATATTTATAGCTTTAAATATTTATATTCAAAAGAAAAATATGTCTATATTCAAAGGATTCAACTTAAGAAGCTAGAAAACAAAGAGCAAAGCATTCTTAAATTGAGCAAACAGAAGAAAATAATGAATATAAAAGTAGAAATAAATAAAATTAAAAACAGAAAAATAATAAAGACAAGTATTAAAATAATAGTTTATTCTTTGAAAATATTAACAAAGTTTAATTAAAGAGAAAGAACACAAATTGCCAATATCAACAATAAGAGAAAGGACATCTGTACACATTTGTCAGATCACTGAAGGATAACAGGGAATTATTAGAACAACTTTACACCAACAAAATTAACAGTCTTGATGAAACAGAAAATTTCCTTGAAAACTTATGAAAATTAATACAGGATGAAACAAAAATTCTGAATATGCCTAAATTAATTTTATTATCAAATTTTGATATAATTTAACACCAATTCATGATAAAAATTCTGAGCAAACTAGAAATAGAATGGAACTATCACTACCTGATAAAAAATACCTTTAAAATAATCTACAGGTCTGGCCCCATGGCCTAGTGGTTAAGTTTGGTGCGCTATGCTTTGGAAGCTAGGTTCAGTTCCCAGAACAGACCTACACCTCTCGTCGGCAACCACACTATGCTTACAAAATAGAGAAGCATTGGCACAGATGTTAGCTCAGGGCAAATCTTCCTCAAGCAAAAAGAGGAAGATTGGCAACAGATGTTGGCTCAGGGCATATCTTCCTCAGCCAAAAAAAAAAAAAAACTACAGCTAACACCATACTTTATCTTGAAATATTTAATGCTTTTATTCTAACACCTAGAACAAGGCAATTATGTGCCTTCTTACTACTATTCTCCACTGCCGTGGAGGTCTTAGCTATTGCAATAAGATAAGAAAAAGATATTAGTGCATAAACATTCAAAACAAAGAATTAAAACTGTTTCCATTTACAGATGATATGCTTATTGATGCAGAAAATCCAAGAGGATCTACAAAACAACTATCAGAACTACTAAATGAATTTATCAAGGTTATAGGATATAAGCTTATTATATAAAAATTAAATGAAGATTTTTATACTAGTACTAAAAACATAGAAAATAAACATAAAATGATTCTATTTATAATAGCATCAGTATACATCAAGCATGTATGAATCAATTTACCAAAAGATGTACAAGACCTCTATACTGAGAACTATATTATTAAAATAAATTAACAAGGCCTAAATAAATGGTAAAATATACTATATTTAAGTATGAGAAGGTTCAATATCATTCAGATGACAATTCTGCCTTAATATGGGTACAGATTTAACACAATCTTTATCAAGATTCCAATAGGATTATAGAAATTGACAAGTTTATTAGAAAATTGACATGGCAAAACAAGGAGCCTAGAATTCCCAAAACAAACCTGAAAAATAAAAGAACTAGGAGAATTTACACTGTCTGATTCCAAGACTTTATATAAAGCTGCAGCATTCAAGAAAGTGTGATACAGCATAAACGTTAACTAATAGATGAAAGTACTAGAACAGAGAATGAGTGATTGGTTCATATTTATGTGGTCATTTACTTTGCAATTGAGGAATCAAAGCATTTCAATGGATGATGAAAATTATTGTCAACAAACAATGCTGGAATAACTAAATATCCTTATAAGAAAAAAAATATAGGTGTACATACCACATACAATATATAATAATTAATTGAAAAGGGATTTTAAACTTAAGCATAACAGCTAAGACCACAATGATTTTGGAAAAACTAGAAAAGACTATCTTCCTGACTTGGGAATCAGGCCGCCAAAGCAGAATGCGCGCACTTAACCGCTGCATCACCAGGCCGGCCCAGGGAAAGTTTTCTTAAGCAGGACACATAACAATAACCATAAGATACAAAAACAATGATCACTTAGCATTTATCAAAATTTAAAAGTTCTATTCATCAAGATATACTGTTAACAAAATGAATCAGCAAGTCAGAAACTGGGGTAAAATATTCACTAGATAGATATCTGCCAAACTACTGGTGTCAAGAATAAAGAACTCTACCACTAAAAATAAAAAGACAGACAGGGGCCAGCCCCATGGCCTAATGGTTAAGTTCATGTACTCTCCTTCGTTGGCCCAGGGTTCACTGGTTCAGATCCTGGGTGTGGACCTACACAAGGCTTATCAAGCCATGCTGTGGTGGGATCCCACATAGAAGAACTAGAACGACTTACAACTAGGATATACAACTATGTACTGGGGCTTTAGGGAGAAAGAAAAAGAAAAAAGAGGAAGATTGGCAACAGATGTCAGCTCAGGGCTAATCTTCCTCACCAAAAACATATGTTAAAAAAAAAGAAAAGGACAAACAATTCATTAGATGGCAAAATATTGGAACAGAACCTTCACAAAAGAAGATATGCAAATGACCTATAAGCACATGGAAAAGTGCTCGACATATATTTGTCATCAGAGAAATTAAAATTAAAATCATAATGAAACACCGGTACCTAAGCACTAACATTAAAGAAATAGTCAACAGCAAATGTTGGCAAAGATATGGAACAGCCAGAACTCCTGGGTTGGAAGGTGGGAGGCAGGGGAGGGTTGGGATAGAGGCAGGAATTGACTGAGAAGGGACATGGGGGAGCATTTTCAGTTGCAGGCGAGGTTCCATGTTTTGATAGGATAGGAGTTTGGATGACAGAGGTGTGTGCATTCATCAAAACCCAGTTAATATACAGTTAAGATTTCTTTAGATCTAAATTTTAGCTCAAAACGAAAAATATATTTAAAAATTTGAACTATAATTAATCATTTGCATGATGAGATATTTAGGGGAAAGTGTATTGATATTTGAAATTTACTTTGAAATGCATCAAAAATCTCAATGGTTGATATGAGGAATCCATGTTAAAAACCCTTTCAAGTTTTCTATATATTTAAAAATATTTACACTAAAATTTATTTTTAAAAAGCTAAATATATAGCTGTAGCTATTATTAATCAAGAGATTCCCACGTGCCCATCACTACTCTAAATGTTTTACATATATAAGCACTTTTAATCCTTACAAGAATAGTTTGGGGTGGATTCTGTTATTATCCTCACTTTACAGTTGAAGAAACTGAAATACAAATGGATTAAATGAAAACAAACAAACAAAAAAAGCAATTCTTATTCTGGGTAATAAGGAATCTACATGGAATGGAATGAGTACATAGAAGAGCAACAGTGTAATAGGGTACAGATACTGGATGGAAAGAATGTATAATCTATTTTCTGTTTCTTTTACTGTGGAACTAGGTAACATAAGAATGGATAATACTCCCATCTGAGAGCATAATAATATGGGAAATTCAGACAACGCAGTGCATGGTAATGATGCTAATTCTGAAATGTAGGTATCATTTGGCATATTTGGATGACCCTCTTTTCAGGGACACCACCAGTCAATGAATCCTGTTAACAATTGTCTTCCCCTTTCACTGTCCTACCAGATCACTGGTAGTCTAACTTAGCTTCTAGGGAGTTTCTCAGAAACAGAAGGAGTGCGTAGGTCCAGCCTGGTTAGAGTAGCCTGGAAAGAACGCCTTCCTACAGACTTCATTCCCCTGCATGTCTACCTATGTCTCCAAAGCCCTAAAGCTCATCAGAAGAACCACAGCAAGCAATCACATAAATGTACTTCTCAAAATGTAGTACCCAAACCAGCAGCAGCATCTGGGGGACTTGTTAGATATGCAACTCTTAGACCTCATCCTAGACCTACTGAATCAGAAATTCTTGGAGTGGGAAAAGGGGGCACAGCGTAGCAATCTGTGTGTAAGCTCCAGGGATTCCGATGCACACTTGAGTTTGAGAACTACTGAGATATGAGAAACGTTTAGAAGCTTTCTCTACTCTATTCTGGCTGTCATTTAGAGCTATTCACCTTTACCATAGGAGAATTTTCTAAATCTGCAAGACAATGACTTGCAAGTAAATTAGCAAGGCCTGGTCCAGTATAATTTCTCTAGTCCTTTTTGACTTTTGTCTTAGTCTATACCACTCTCAGGATGTTAACTATATCATCTTTTCAGTTGTCAGTTTCTCCTTTTGGATGATGTTCTTTTTGACAACAAAGGCTGTGTCTGTATGATTATTGTATTCTTCAGAGTATAACACTCACAGTGGGTCATCAATAAATATGTGTCAGATGAATCATTGAATGATTTAGCAAGTGAATAAGTGAGTGAGTATGCCCGTGTGTGAGTGATGAATTTCTGACTGGGAACTTATAACCTTCTCAGGAAACAAAGAAAACATCTCCCATTGACTGGGCCTGGTGGTCTATTTATGATAATCTTGGAAGATAGGTAAGTTGTGAATAATGAATAAATGCATGAAACCTGGTAGTATCTGCACAAGAGCCTTCCTCTATTGAGGATAAATCAAAAGGCAGACACTTTGGGTTTCTCTCGCCTTTCTCTCCAGACAGTGTGTCACCTGTATGAGAGGAAGGATGATGAAGGAAGAGAGTTTGACCACTCAGAGGTGGATCTGAGATCCAATCAGACTTGGGACTCTGCCACCCAAATGCTGTCACATATAACCAGGGTTCTGTTTATCAATAAAGAAGTTCTGTAAAACTTCCTCTTAGTAATATAAAATATAGATGTACTATTTAATGTAATTTATTATAGAGTCAAAGCTACAATGAAAAAAATTGAACATATACTCTCAATTAGGTAATATCTACTCAGGCTTAAAGGGTAAATTATTTGTTTTTTAATTATAATACTCCTATTTTCTCAAAGGCAGAACAAAAAGAAATATTACTAAGAAATATTTTACCTCTTAAGCATATTATTATCTTAATCTGTCCATTGCCTGGTTCTTTTTTCAGTGAGTTGAGTTGTGTGGTGGTGTAAGCAAAGGGGAAATAATCACCTTACATTTGACAATCAAATCATAGTTGGTTCTCTTAGTCAACACTCCCTCCTCTTTCTCAAACAAAAGGAATGTAAGTGCTGAGAAATCACGTGATAGCGTTACTATTTAATGACATTATATCAATAAATACTGTTTGCTGTTCCTCAGTTTCATTTATCTTTCTCAATATTTTTAAACATTTTAATTATGAAATAGCCTGCATCACATTAAGTCCAGAAGAAGTCAAAAAGAGAGATGGCCATACTATGGAAAAAAAGCCAGAAAAAAATTACAATTTAATGTAACATACAGAGATACACTGACTTCATATTAATTCAATTAATTTTTGAATTAAAAGACATTGTTATCAAAAGTGTGTACGATGGTATTTTTAACTGATAGCTATTAAACGTTATAGTTCTGATTGTTCTTCTAGCTTGTTCAGTTTTGAGAAAGAAAATCTAGAAAAGCTTTGTGGAATGTTTTTCTACAAAAATGACCCTGGATATAGATAGTTCCAGAATTTGTTTACTGGTTCACCAATATCCTTGCTAGGATCTTGTCCTATCTTCCCATTTTATCCTAATCAATGAATGAGTGATAACTTCTCTTGGTTACTAGACAGACTCTACAACAACCCTCATAGAGGCTATGTGAAAATGTCCTAAGAAAGGAGCATGGGGCAAGAGTTCTCATCTTGTATTATCTAATGAAGATAAATGTTTCTCAGAAGTCCCCAGCATACTTTCCTCCACATTTTATTGGTTAGAATTGGGTCATATGGCCACTACTATAGAAAGAAAGGGCTGGGAACATGAGTATCAGGTATTTTCAGCCTCCATCTTGGGAGGCAGACTTTGAGAAGAAGAGAGAAGGGAATGGTGTCTACAAAACTGGCTAATAGTAGAAACTCACATTTCTTAAAACGAAAGGTATTATTTGTAACAATGAAGTAACTACTGGTGGAAATTAAAATTCAAAGATCAGGGAAATCTCTTTTAGTAAGGAAGACTTCCTAATAACCCTAAAAGTATGTATTACAGACGATCTTCTACGAATTCTTTCCTTTCTAATACTGATTTTCATTTCATGAATTTTTCTCTGACTCCTTTTAAATATTACCACAGAAAATGAAAAAGTAAAAGAAATCAATGTGATTAGCAAACCGTAGCAGGCAGTTATAGGTAAATATAGGCTTAAAATTATGACTCACCCTTAAAAAACTCACCCTTGCCTCACCCAACAGAAGAGTCTCTGCATTAAGGCAAATTCCAGATTAGGAACTATAGCTGATACATTTAATAAAGAGAGACAGTATCTGTGAATTGTCTTCCTTTGAGTTGAGATTTGACCCTCCACTTTTGAAAATATGTAAATATTCTGTACTCCCTGAGAGAAATAAAAAATTTAACTATATGAGTGCAACCATATATATATACGCATATCCACAGAGACATAGTCCTGTGTACACATACCAACAAAATGTCACTCCCTTGATGACAGCTTGTTGAATATTTCGGTCCTTTAGCAAAATTCTGATGAACCGACATTTCAGGTTGATGCAAACAAATTCCCCATAGAATGAATTTATTATTTGTATCGTTATTAATATTACTCAGCTCTGAGAACGATGCCTTCAAAAGATTCCACCGGCCTTTGTTGTGTGCGAGTGTATGTGTTTTGATTAGCAAACCTGCACACCTCCTATAAGTTTCCTTCTGAGCTTGTGCAGTTAAAATAATTATAATAAAATCTATTAACTGCTTGTTACTGCAGGGGGAAAAGGCATTGCATCCAAGCTTCCATCTGCAACCATTGATTCTGAAGTGGTGAGTGACAGTTCCCCACTGCCTAAGTAGGTTATAACAAGCTAGCTCCGGGCTGCAACAGCCAGTAGAGTGCAGAGGAGAAACGACTGGCCTCCAAACTTGTCTTAAGCCTCAAGAAAGAAGGAAGGGGGGCAAAATCTCTGCCAGTAACTGCAGTGCCTCTTCTCACATTCAGCAGCAGGAGCTTTGTAATTGCCAACTCACTTTAATTCCCACTCACACCTTGGGGGGACAAGGCAGAGAACTCTCTCTAACGGATAGTAATAAAACTATTATTCATCTAATCACCCACAAACATATGTGTTTCTTTTGTAACGACTCTGTTGCCCTCATCCCCATAAAACATACACACACACAGAAGCCAACCCATGCAAATGAAAACACAATAGTGAAGACAGTGTAAACCAAGACAACAGGCCTTTGCAGACATACAAACATTTCACTACACGTTTATTCTTTATATATATAATTCCAATGAATTTCTATCAATCCCACACACCACGGTTAAGGCCCTGTATGTAGTGATAAGGAGAGTCCATGCTATTATTTATATTTTTCAAATAAAAGCACTCCTTTTGCTTCAGCGATTGACCTGAATATATCAGGTGAAAGTGGCTTTTGAATCGGAAGCTGGCCTCATTTCTTTCTTTGATTTTACATATGGCCATACAGATGAGCTATAAGCCACACATCATCACCATTTGATTATAATCTTCTTTTTCTGTTGCCTTGTGTGTACAGATCATGGTACAAACTCAAATTATCTGATTCCTCTCTATTTCTGTCAAACACACACACACACTTCATTGTATCATGCTCCACAAGAATTACGTTTGTTTGTGTGTTAGCTCTTCAGTATTTCTTATTAAAGAATAATAAGTCAGTTCTCTCAACTGTGTGTGACTATAAAATAATGAGATTGTGACATGAAGGGGTGGTACCGGGTATATCAATACAGATTAATGATGCCCTCTAGAAAACAAATTGGAAAGATTTGCATTTGTTACAAAACTAAAGTTTGTTTGATTTCATTTTTTCAAAATGTCCTTTAAATCATATTGACAAAAATACTGACCAAATTAAATTTTATTCAAAACAATATCCCACCTTAGTCTTGACACTTGCTATTTAATAAATGTTTACTGTTTTTTTATTTTATTTTTTTAATTTTTATTTTATTTTATTTTTTTTAGGAAGATCAGCCCTGAGCTAACTGCTGCCAATCCCCCTCTCTTCACTGAGGAAGACTGGCCCTGAGCTAACGTCCGTGCCCACCTTCCTCTACTTTCTATGTGGGACGCCTATCACAGCATGGCTTGCCAAGCGGGGCCATGTCCGCACCCGGGATCCGAACCGGCGAACCCCGGGCCAACTAAGCAGACCATGTGCACTTAACTGCTGCACCACCGGGCTGGCCCTTCTTTACTGTTTTTAAAATGAAATATATATATTTTTTAAAATTTAGTTTCCCACCATTGTGTTTTCTTAAGAGAATGTTCCATTGACTGCCATGTAAATTTAATTGTACACGACTATAAATATTCTCTGATTAGACAATTTAAATAGGTATACCTCTATAACAAGAATATTCTGGAAAATTCATGCAGTTATATGGATAATTCAAAGAAATCATAACAACAATCACAATGACAATAATTTGTATTTTGATATTTCCATCAGGGTTAGGTTTTTAATGGAGGTTTGAAAGGGCCAGTTAATTTCTGTGAAGGTATTATGAATTTTTCACAGGTGGACACACATATACATATCTTGGGATTATGCACACTGGCTCAAAGTTCTTAGAATTGTTGAAAATTTTAACAACTCAATATCATTTCTATTGTTGTCCTACTGCATTATGTTGAATATAATTTTACACAAGACTGGTTAGCAGGATAAATTTGCCAGAAGTGGGGCTCTTCCTTTATTCTCCTGAACTCTAAGAAGTATTGTCAGTTTAAACAGATCCTGACATACAAATCTGGGAACGTAAGCCAGAACACAAAAGGAATTCACAGACTTGTCAATATTTTTTGTTCATCCTTGACAATAACAGTATGATTTCCCCATTTCACTCCAGAAGCATAGGAAACATTGCACCCTAGAGTTTGGGATACATTGCAGTACTTGCCACTTCCTATGCAGCTTCAGTGAGAGGAAAACACCTTTCAATATCTTGATCAGTACAGTAGGGTGTACCCAGGAATATTTTCATCCCAAACGTGTTCATTGGACAGTGAGTGCGGATAACACGAATAATTAAATCCTACAAAAGCCTACAATTGCAGACAATACAGTTGTTCATATTTACATTATGTGTATTTTTTAAATGCACTCCTGAATGCCCTTAGTCAGTTTGCCGTGCCCAACTTCTAATGATAAGAGCGATAACATTAATAATTACCATCCAGTCTAACATTCGCTGAACTCTTAGCGTATATTTGCCATTTATTGTGCTAAGTGCTTTACAAGTGCTGCTTTACTAAGTCTTCACAAAATAATCTAGGAGGAAAGTATTATTGTTAGGTCCATTTTAAAGATAAGGAAATGGACGCTAAGAGAGAATAAGCAATCATCTCAAGGGCTCTTTCCTGATAACTGGGAAGTCTAGGTTATCTTAGTTTGGGTTCCCTTAGAAGGAGAGCCTAGTCAAGGATTTGCGTAAAAGTAGTGAATTGGGAAGTACAGGAATAGCAGTAGGAGAAGGGAATTGAGAAGTTGAAGGAAAGGTGGCTAATACTAGGTTCATTATCTAGACGAGTATCACTATTGTTGACTGGAGTTTTATCTTGTGGGGAAACTCTTAGAAACAGCAGACTACGTTTCTCAGACTTATCCCAATCCAGGTGGATGGGAGCTGGGAAATGTATGCATCAGTTCTTCCCAGTCATTAACTGAGGGCTGCTCAGAGGAGTGGCAATTCCTTGCAGCCATAGTCAGAGTGACCTTTCTCTGCTTCAGAGAAATCCTCCGAACAAATGATGTAGATCCTAGGAGCTGTCAATCTTCCCATAGGCACTGATGTGGCAAGCCTCCAGATAAATGGATGGCACATTGCAGTCAATTAAAACATAGGTTTTAATAGTGGTTCCATGATTCTATATAAGGAATGTTGTATTGGTGCATGTGCCTTAAAACTATATTTGCATAACAATCATACTGATTTTACTTAGTTTGTATTTTCATTTGAGTTTGATTTGATTATGAGAAAAGAATTGATAAAGACTTGAAAATTTTCAAAGCTCCAAGCCACCGCTTGAGCCATTGCTGCCTAGTTTGTACCCAGACCTGTCTACAAAGCTCATGCACTTAACCACCCCACAAATATCCCTGATAAAAGCGCGTCTCTCACCTGGGGAAAGTTGACTCCAATATCTCCTTTCAGAGGCTCTCAGGCTTCCGAGAGCATCGTGTCCTTCAGTCTTCCCTGCACGCATTAAAGATCCTAAAGCACTTTAGGCAGTGACTACAGTAGAAATGTACCCATTTGATCTGTTGGGAGAAGAAGAGGTCAGTGGCCTCAAGGGAAGACACTTGTTAGCAAAACTATCTCCCCCACTGGTCTGACACAATACTTGAAAATTCACCAGCTGGGGCTGGGTTCTTAGGGAAATACACGTTATCTGCAGGATTCCCCTCTACCTGGTTGGTAATATTTTGATTGTAACTTCTCCATGAGAATTTGCATTTTATCACCTTATCATAAATTAGATTTTTAGATTAGCAAATTTCTAGAATTGTTCGGATGTCAAGAAATAAAAAATGAGAAGATTATGATGGAGACTACTCTAGAGGAAAAACATGGGAAGTTGCTCAGAAATAGTAAGTCCTGCTTTGGTGGTAACATATGGGCCCTTGGGCAGGATCAAAGAGCAGACAGCCATTGCTTCCATGACAATGATTTCCGAACAAGAGACAGATAGAAATGGGAGAGGTGTTCCTAAGAATAAATTCCACCTGGTTTTCAGATTTTCCCAGGGGCAAATCCTTCCTTAAGACCTATTCTAGAACAAAGAGACAACTTAGACTCACGGACTATTAGAGGTAAATATGACAGTAGAGACCATGAAATTCAGTTATAATTACAGAAGAAACTGAAACTCTGATAAAGTAAGTTAACTACTCGTAGGAGTGGTATAGATAAGGATTCCAGAGAAAGAGGACTCTAAATGCTTCTAGTCTTTCTAACCATCCAAGTCCATTCACATAATTACGGTTATTTTTTTCTTTCAAATTTTCAGCATAAATATTGGAGGAAGATAATGAGGAAGAAAAAAGTAAATAGGTGCAATAAAATAAAGAGAGACAGGCAGAGAAAGAAAATAATTGACATAGTGGATGTTCTGTTCATTATTAATTAGTAATTAGTGTTGACTGCATTGGAAGAGCCTCAGATGAAAAGGATTTGAGCAGCACCCTATGATCATAATACCAGAAATCAAGTATTGAAAGGTTTCAAGTCCTGGGGCTCCCTTTTTTCTTTCAGCTGCTCTCAAGGTTGAAAGATCAGAGGCCACATGTTGGGGAGATGGGGATCACCACACAGGCATTGAATAACCGGCATCCTATAAAAGGTCATCTCAAGTCAATATCAGAGAAATGAAAGGACAGACTGGCTGACTTCTAAATCTCATGTAATGCACAGATGTTTGAGTTAAATTTCCACTCAACACAAATATTTTCTCATTTAGCTATATTCTTGGGTTGCGGATTTCTCTAGGGACTTTGATCCGATGGTGAAAGAATCGATTCAAAAATCACTCATGATATCAAATGGTAAACAACAGAATTTCTTTTGTAAAAAGCACTATTACTCTAAAAAATATAATCTGGAAAACAACTTGAAAAATATTTTGGAAAATAAATGTTTCCAGTCAATTCAATTATATTTCCTTCATTTTCATTTGATTCAATTCCTCAAGTAAGTATGTCCGAATATGTGACCTTACCTGAGTTAGATGCTGTGAGGGCCATAGAACAAAGTTCTCAGATATGACCCACTCCTGAGGAGGTTCTTACTTAACTAGTGAGATCAGACACAAACACATCAACCATCTGCCCAACAATGTGAAATCAACACCATCAGCCAAGAGAGACGTGCCAGGGGCAGAGAAATATGGAGAATAACATGGAGAAGGTGGACCTCATGTTGACTTTGAAACATGGATTTGATTTGAAAGGTGGAGAGAGATCATTCTGGATTTGGAGGAGAAGATGGCAAGAGGTGCTTGAAAAGAATAAGAGTGATAAGAAGCAGGAATAAGAGTGAGATACAGTATGGATGTCTTATTAACATTAAGGAAAGTAAGTTTAAACATCACCATCATGGCATAACAGGATTCTATGGATTAATGAAAGCCAAATTGAGCGCCTTTTAAAAGATGCATGAAAAGAATGTAAAGACCTGAAAAGAAATTCCTAAGTTAAGAATATAGTGATTCAACATGAACTGTTTCTTAGAATTGTGCAATTAAACATGAAGTGTGAGAGTTGGATAATTATATGTTTTCAAAAAGGGCCTAATGACATGTGAGATCTTCTTGGAGGATGGGAAGTATTGCTTGTTTTTTCCTTCACACACCTCCCAATAAACCATTGAGAACTGTGGCATTTGATTTAGACTTTTAGAAACCTCAGGACTAATTTCCAAATTCCACAGTCTCTGCTAACAATGGATAAACATTAGTGAGAACCAGATATTAGAACGCAAATGCCTTTCAGCACAATATCTACCTGTGTCAGAAGAAGAGTACACTTCTCACTGTTCAATTGTGCTTCCATCCGAGAATTGCTCAGCATTTCTAAGGCTATATCTACACAAGCATCAAAGTGAAAAGCGGAAGCAATGCTCAGTATTTGAGACGAAACAAAAGGAAGGACAAGAAGCCACAAATAGAGTTTAAAACAGGCATTTTTAGGTTGACTGTCTAATCACTTCAAATGATTTGCATCTCTTTCAATAGGCGATTAAATTTTGTCTCTTCAGTTAGGCACTAGTGAAAAATCATAATTTTTGGTCAATAGGACTACAGACCCTTTAAAATCTACCAAAATAAATCCTAAAGGAAGTCAATCTCTAAGCACAACATTTATGAAAAATCTAAATGCAAAATTTCTTGCAATCTATAGACTTTTGTAATTCTACTTTTTCTAACTAAGATGGTTATCAGCTAGGAACACTTAACCCCTAAGTCTGAAACCCAAGGAGGTCCACAACACTGGGCTCTCGTTAATTTTATTTGTTTACTTTTCATTTCTTGCCATAAATTGTTTTCTTCTAATAACATTAATGAAAATGAAATTGGACATTGTGATTGAAAAATAGTCTCCTGCTTTGAAAATAAATGTGTCCGCTTCGCCCTGATTCTTATTTTCGCTAACTATAGGAGATTATTAATTGGTTAGAGCATTCAATTCTGTCCATGTGCCACAAGCTGTTTTGGTCTGCGTTTTTAAGGGGAATTATTTGTCAGAAAATCTGCATTGACCAGGTCTCAGCAAACCACTGAGGGAGGAACAAACACACAAATGTGCTTAAGAATTAGAATTAAGCTTTATACAAACCTCACACTTTACAACTGTTTTCTGAATTCAATTAAATAGAGACTATGAGAGCCTCTCACCAGCAATGGACCCTTAAATCATGTTGTTTAACCTGTTGATTCTATATTGTCTGTGATGGGTTTCATTAAATATGTTTCTGATTTTTATTGTCGTATTTGTGAGTTATTGTTTGCACATTTTCTCTACTCTCTAACATTTATTGAGTAAATATATTGCATTTATCCATTCTCTTGCTTATGGGCAGTTGGGTTGTTTTCATGTTTTTGTATTGTAATGTTGCTGTTGCCACTTTATAGACTGAATGTTCTTGTGTGTATCTCTTGTGTGCACAAGCTACAGAGGTTCTTGTAGGCACCTAAGAGAGGAATTGATGAGTAATATTCTTGCACACATATGACTTTACGAGAGTATGCCAAATGGTTTCCCAAGGTGTTGTACTTAATTAACACTGACACCAGCTGCAGTGGAAGATTCTTGTTGCTCCACATTCTCGTAAATTTTTGATAGCTTCAGAAGAAATTTTTGTTGATTTGAGGGTTAAAAAAACACTATCTTCTTGTATATTTATTGCCCATTTTAATTTTTATCTTTTCTGAAATGCCTTGAATTTTTTTTTTTTTTTTTGCCAATAGTAACTTGCAATTATTTTATATTCTAGACACAAATTTTCTGTGAGTTTTATGGGTTGGAACCATGTTCTGCAAGTTGTAGCTTGCCTCTACTTTATGGTAGTTTTCCGACAAATAAAATTTGTTAATTTTCATATAGTCAATTATATTGTTTCTGTTACGTTTTGTGGAAATTATACCTAGTTGAAGAAATTCTTTCATAATCTGATGCCATAAATCTATACTTCTATATCTTCTTCCAAGAGTCATTTTTAACATTTACGTTAGCCTTTATTCATCTGAAACAAAGTATGGTATGAAGTTAAGATTAAAAAGTTTTGAAAATAAAAAGATGCCATACCTATCTACTTTTTCAGAGTTGAAAAGATTTTTTGCCAGTTATCTACAATATTATCTCTGTCACAAATCAAGCTTCTATCTCTGTCTGGGCTTTTTTTGGGGGCCTTTCAGTTCTGTTCCATTGGTTAGTTTGTCAATTTATCAATTTGTCTGTCCTAGAATGAATAAATTGCTATAATTGCTGTGCCTTAATATATCTTTCCTTCAGGAGTGTCTTGGCTACTGATGGGACTTTATTCTTCCTTATATATATTAGGAGAGCTTGGCAAATTATAAATCTCTTGGTGTAAATTATAGACTCATTGATATTTTGACTGGAATTGTATTAATTTAATTGAGAAGAATTGACATGATTTGATGTTATTTTCTTCATAACCATGGTATATCTCTCTATATATTTAGGTCTCCTGTAATGATTTTCCATCAAATTTTCAAATTCCTCTATAAAGGCCATGCACATTTTATGGTAAATGTATTCCTAGATTTCTGACTCTATTTTTTTTTAATTCTGCTATAAATGATATCAATATGTTAGAGTTACTTAGTTACAGGTATACTAAAGTGTCTATAAGTTGTGTAATTGGTCTTATATCTAGCCATCATGCTAAATACTGCTCTTATCAGTGCAACTTTTTCTGTAGGTCATTCGTAAGATTTTATATAGATTTATTATTTTTTATTTATGACAGGTTTGTTGTTTTCTTTTTAATTCTTATAACTAATTATTTTATTTGCTTATGTCTCTGTCTAGGAATAGCAATTATAGCACAATGTTAAATATAATTTGGGTAAAATTTTTTATTTCATATTTTATTTCTGTAAAACTTTAAAGCATAATTTATAATATTTTAATAACTTTAATATATGAAGTCCTCAGAATCTAATTTGGTTCTTTTTATTCTTACTATTATTATGGTTTTTACTGCTTATGACTTGCATATTTGGTGATTTTCAGTTAGGAATTATATTTTATTGAAATTTATCTATGGAATGCTGTACTTTTTAATCCAGAGAAGTTTGCTTTGGGTTCTATTGGGAGCCAGGGTGTGACACTGACCTGCCACTATTTTAATTCCCTTTGAGTATTTTTTGTCTCAAATTCAGCTCCTTAATGTCACAGCCATAAACTTTTTTCTGTGGATCTTAGAAGTGGTGTCATTTACCCTAGGATTATTGTCTCCTTTGTCTACAATTCCTTCTTGCTTCAAGTCACTCCTATTTATTTAGTTCGTTTTTAAACATTTATTTTTTCTTAGACACTCCTTTCGCTTTCTTGTGAGCTCAGTAACATTTTCAGAGTTAAGTTTACAGAAATTTTTCCCTCATGTTCCTTCAAAGTTCTTAGTCCTTCATATTTCTACCATACTTTTATACAAATTCATGCTCTTTCTAAATATAGAAGCTTCTCCCCTTTCTCTCTAAAAAATAGTCTTAATCTTATGGTCCTTGAAGCACCCTCAGTACTTTTGCGTGCTAAATTTGATATCTGTGGAAAATCTGTGTATCTTGAATTGAAATGAGGACACAAGTGCACTTTCTGTGTCTTAAGCCAAAGATTCAAGCTTTATTTGCATACAAATTAAACAAAAGGTGCATTTAAATTCCTGATTTTTGGTAACCAGAGAATTGTTCTTTAAGGACAACTTGAAAATGTGGACTTTTCAATACACAGGTGATTCTAACCCAATTTTTGTCCAGAGACCATACCTTGAGTGCCACCAGCTTATACCTATCTTACACTTGTGCTTTCTTTTGCTGTTCCTGTGCCCAGAATACCCTGAATTCCATCTCCTCCTTTCTCTTTTGTTCTTCCTAACTCATAACCATTTGATTTTTTTGTGGTTAATTCTACTTACCTGATACCTTACCTCAAATGCCACCACCTCCAGAATACTTTCTTTCAACCCTTTCCAAAAAGTGATATTAATTTCTATAGCACCTTATTGTGCTATCATAGATTTTATTTATATGTTTATTAATTTGGTGTATCACCTGGCAAAGTATTCATAAAAGAACTGGATTTCCTTGTATTTATTTTCTGTCATCCAGGTTTAGCACATTGCATAATGCATCCCAGGCACCCCACAAATGCAATTGATTGGCAATACCTCTTCTGATTGACAAATAAGGAAGTATTTCATTATTTAGAACCTTAACTCTATTCTCACAAATTGGAGCAATTTTAATATCATAGACACAGCTACAGAAGGAGATCCTAATCCTATTGTTTATAACCCATGACAAAGTGTACGCCATATCTATCTTTACCCATCTGATCTATACAACGGAAGTATTTGCTTTGTTAAAGAGAATCATAGTCAGACAGTAGTTAAAGTATAAAAAAACATTATTATAAACTATTTCAACAGGGAAAAAAGAGACCTCAGTATAGAACTGGGAGAAATTCTGAATATAGCAGGGACATGTAGAGATTATACCAACAAGCAGAATGAGCGGGTCAGTGGATAAAAAAATTGCTAAGAGCAGACATCGTGGGTGGGGGAATTCTTATGAACCAGATTTAACAAGATTCTTGCTGAAGACAGGCCAGGGTCATCAGATATCCAGAGTGGGAGATGAGGATTTGATCAGATATGGAGGGCGATCAGACCTCAAGGGTGGGGGATTCTCGTCAAACTTACTTAGCAGGATTCTCACTAAACTGTACTCAGCAGGCTGGACATATGGCCCAAGGACAAGTCCTAGTCGAAAAGAGGACTTAGAGAAGTCTTTCTAAAGTTTGGTCAAGGAGAGAGTTTTTTTCAGCCTTTACTGATTTTTTTAATGGTGTTTATCGTAGCTGCTATCATATTATAATAAGTATCAATGAGAAAAGTTTACAGTTGAAACTTTTACATGGGGAGAAAATATCGTAAAGTTTGCATCTATGTGCTCCCAAACACACTTCCAGAAGAACTGTAACCAGAGGCCAATTCTCTATGCCAAAGGTGAATATTAGCTCTTTAAATTAAAACATCGACAGCATATTCAGCATAGCTAAGGCACACTCTTTCATCTCTTTGCTGCTGCTGCATGTAGCAGCTTCCTTTGTGTAGAAGGATGAGTGTCTGACTTCAAAGGATGAGGATTTAGTAGGACTTCAAAGGTGATGTGACAGATGGTACATGAGGAAGCATGGCCCAATGCCTATTCTCACATTAAAAGGTGTTTTTTTAAACATGAACTCTGTTGACATTTACACATGATAATGAGTATGGCATTTCATCTGCCCATGCTTCTCTGTTGTAGTCCCACGTTAGTTATCCACTGAACATGAAAGAATGCTTGGAGCCATCTTGAATAAATGGAAAGTTAGACAAAATGGCATTCAGAAACCTTTCAACAAATATCAGGCTTCATTTATTCCAGTGTCTTCTTGTCAATAAGGCAGACAATTCCGGGTCATAAATAGCAATTTTATTTAACTTATCCAATTCAATATCACTTTACTGGATGCTTACCATGCATGTAGCATTATATGAGAGATTTAAAAGACACACATTACATAGTTTCTACCTAAGGAAATTCATGTGAGATTTTAAAGACGCATACATGTGAAGCAGTTTGAAGACAATAACTAGATGCTCGAATCTGTGGTTCACTTACTAGGACTTCGCCAAGAAGAAGTACATGCAGAATATTTTTGTCAGAGCTTTCACAGAGGATTCTCTGCCAGAAATCTAGAGAGCAACTCCTGAGTTACTCTCTGTCCTAGGTAGGATTCATGAGGAAAAGAGAACTGGGGCAGAACTGTAGAAGCGAAAAGATGAAAATAATGATACCTTAGTTTTTTTGTGTAAATCACAAAAAGACAGTAACTTTAAAACTGTTGGCTTTGTTTTTACTTTGCATGTTCCTGAAATCCAAGCTAAACATTTTCAAAAGGAAAGAAAACAAAGGAAAATATAACTTTCTGTAATTGTACTTTATTAAATATTAGAAATTTAAATCAACCTTCCAGTTGTGTATTCTTACTGTATTCCTGTCTATGGTAGGTCTAATGAGACTCCTAGGGAAAAGGGTAGCTATAAATTCCCAGTATGCAGTCATTTCTCCTCTCGTCCATACGCAAAAGCACGGCAATAGTAACTAACAAATTCCTCCTTTTTTTAAACCATGAAATGAAAAGATCATTCATGCCACAGAGCTTGTGCATATAGACTGTTTAAACTGTTTTCACTTGATATAAAAATTATCATTCTTAATTTGCTTGGCAGTTCATTATTTTGGTTCATCTAAATAAATGAGTTGTGAAAGGTTACTGTGGAGATACCTATCAAGCATCTTATCTGGCCATGAATAGAAGAGCAAAATGGAGGCTGTGTACATTGGGAACTCTAATCTAAATGTGTCATTAGATGGAGAACAAGTTTTAATGTTGCCCTTGAAGTCGACCTTGTCAGAAAGAAATGTAGAGAGTGCTCCATGATCTTCAGTCGGAACTATCTTCCAGACTTTCTCATCACCCTTCTCCCAGGTTGGAAATACATCCATCACTCCTTCTAAGTAATGTTTAAAACATATCAAACACATAGTTTTTCATACCAATACAACTACTGTGGCTACAATGGCCTGGAGAGGACATTGTCTTTGAAGGAGGGTTTTGTCAAATACCAAAATAAAAAATTAATTCTATCTATGGAAAACTCTTTGAATATATTATAGGATTATATTGTGAAGGAAAATAAACCTCATATTTAACATACAGTCAGCTTAATGTTAAAGGGAAGGGTTTATAACAGAAAAAATTTTAAGATGGTCATCATGCTTGGGCTGAACATGTAGTACAATGGGGAAAGAAAATTGGGTATAAAATGGTTTTTCATGACTGGCATTTAAGTTTTTGGGCAGAGCACAGACTCAGACATATTAGAGGAAGATAAATCTGAGGCATGATTTACACAAGTTGAAAACTAAATCCTTTATAAATGGAAGCCGTGCGTATTTTTTTAATATGCTAACTATTTTCATGTTGGTATATTTCTAAACACCAATGTGCATCTGAATATAATTTTAGATTCTGAAACTTCTTGATAAATATTTATAAAATTACCTAGAACATTGAAAAAGTAGTCTGCAGAGCTGAGTTTAGTACCTTTTCCAAACTTTAAAATTACAACCACCAGAGGCACTCATATCTAGAATATACAACTATGTACTGGGGGGGTTTAGGGAGAAGAAGAAGGAAAAAAAAATAAGATTGGCAACCATTGTTAGCTCAGGTGCCAATCTTTAACAACAACAAAAAAAGAACTACAGTCAGGTGTCCCATAATGAAATTTTGGTAAAAGACGGACCACCTATGTGACAGTGGTTCCACTAGATTAGTACTATATAGCCTAGGTGTGTGGTAGGCTATACCACATAGGTTTGTGTAAATACACTCTATGATGTTCACACAACGATGAAATCACCTAGCCACGCATTTCTCAGAACGTATCCCCATTCTGAGTGATGCACAACTGTGTGTGAAACGGGAAAGTAAATTATACTGTAGCCTCCATTTTGTTACCACTAAAATTACATAGTCATATTAAATCTTCTTAATTCTTTCACCCATTTCTTTAACAAATATTTTATTGAACACTAAGTACTGAGCATAATTACAAAACAAATATACATAAAATTTGTCTTTATGGAGCTTATGATCTGGTGATGGAGACAGACATTTAACAACCATACCAATAAATGTACAAGTATGCTATTGCAGAGACTGACAAACTATACACCAAACAGTTTTCAGTCTTACTAAACCAACAGCTTGACTTTGTTTTCCATATTATCCTGCAGTTAAGTGGCCAGTATAATATAATTGAAAACAATATGCACAACTTCCAGTCCTGGCCCATAAAAATCTCCCATGCATGATTGTGATTTTTGATGATCTCTCGGTATTTACTACATTGATATAGAAGATACAGTGATTTTGGAAATCGTGTGTTGAAGATAGTATGGTCACAAAATGGAATAAGCCTGGGTCATTGAATCACTGCCTGGAGAAAGGCCATCTGCTGATAGGAACATCTATCCTGGACTTCATATTAGTGAGAATTAATGTGTTATTGCACATTTTTGAGTTAGATTGATTCAGTAGTTAATATTACCTAGCAAATACAGAAGTTTATCCCTTCAAGTGAGTATCAGCCATGAACGAAAAATAATAATAACAAAATGTGTGAAATTGGCTTAGTAGTTGAGCACTTGAGTAGTGGGGAGTGAAAGAATATGTTTCACAGGCTAAAAATATGGAGATCCACACAGTGCAGTGGCAAAATATTTGATAAAACTGTCCTGGCAATAACTCAGAAGGAAGATAATTTGGGTATTGAGACTATAGCTATAAGGCAAGTGCTTAAAAAGGGCCAGAGAGCTAGTGTGGCATGCCTATTGTTGTCTGCTTTAAATAAGATGTTACAGGAAAGATGAGTTCAAGAAAAAAATTACTGATTTTTAAACAGAATTGCAAAAGAATACAGAGATTACCCTCCTTAAAGGGTTGGGGAAGCCAATAACTTCCGAACTCCAAAGAGAAAGAAGAAAAATTGAAAATAAATGTGGCATAGTAAGACTTTTAAGCTGAAGTAAATGACTCAGCTCTGCATCAAAAACCAAAATGAGTATTATTTTCATAATAAGCCTTTTATTTCAGATAGTCTAAGTCACCATTAAACTAAGAGACAGAGTTATGGGGATAAGGAAGTAAATAAATGAATAGGCATGAGAGATATGTTATAGGAAAATGTTGAGCATAGGTACTGTCAATAACTGTGAAGGGATTTGAAGTTTTGTCTTACTTGGAAGCTAACAATTTGGCCTGACACATTTTCATGGATGCTTGGCAAAAGATATAAGAATTCTAGGCCAAAGACAAAGAAATGCATACTCACAGCAATAGCTATAGCTGACGATTTGGCATTTTTTTTGGCACCAATTCTCTGTGTCTCAGTTCCCACAGGGCAACGTGAAGACATCTGCACACAAACTGGGTTGCATTACAGTACAGGAACCCTGAGCTTTGAGAATCCAAACATTTTATAATGGGTACTGAGCATGCTGGACTTCTGCCTGGAAGGAGATACCATCTCTATCTTAAGGCTGTAAATAAACCTACTCCTTGCTTCAAAGCTAGATACTTTCTTGAACTTCCAAGGCTCTTTGGTACACAATCATCCTTGAAAAGATAGTCCAGAAACAAAGGCAGGTCATGCCTCTTATTGCAAGATGTACACAATTGTGATAGTCTCAGGGAAAATTATGTCCAAATGTTTAACGGTGCATAAAACTCTCAAAAAGCAAATAGATCAGAAACCTACAGCTTTTTGAAGGATTATGTTAACAAAGAAGCCACAAGCCTGGAATGAAGATTTAAAAAAAAAAGATTTTGAGTCGTTAGAAAAAAACAAACAAAACAAGAAAACAAATAACAACAAATCTTAGGCCATCAAAATTGTGGAATGTGAAATCTGTGTATCCTTAGGATGACTTTTTGCAAAATACCTACTTCTGATATGGCTACAGAAATTAATGAATACAGATTTATCTCCCAGAGCAGAGGCCCACGATACTTGAAGAATAATATAAAGAATTCCTCCCAAGAAACAAAATCAGACACTAATTAAGAACTACCTCTATCATTTGATCTATTATATTTTGAAGACTTGTTCATAAAAAAACAGCTTCTATTATAGCTTTAACTGATACGTAAACTATGATAAATATTATGTTATAAACATACATGTTGAAATACAATATTATAATTGAAAAGAGTGATTGAGATTGGGGGTTCAGATGGTGCTTCTCTGAAAACTGGCCCTGAGCTGAGATCTGAAAGGTAGGTAAGAGTTAGAAAGAAGGATAGAGTTATAAGTACTCTAGGTGATTAAATGTATTGTAATAGAACCAATCAACAATGAAACACAGAAAGAAAAAAGAATCAAAAACCAAAAAAAGAGTAAGTGAGCTATAGGACCTCTTCAGGTGGCCTAATATATATGTAACTGGAGCACCCAAAGGAGAGAAAAGAGAAAGGGAAGTAAAAGAAATATTTGAAGAAATAGTGGCCAGAATTGTCCCCAATTTTTTCAAAATTATAAAGCCACAAATTCAAAAAGCTCAATGAACCCCAAGCAAAAGAAACCTGAAAAAAACTGCATTGAAACATATGATCAACAAATTGTTCAAAACCACTTATAAAGACCAAATCCTAAAAAGCAGCCAAACAAAAAGTCACTTCTTACACAGAGGAAAAATGAAAAGGATAACAGATATTTTTCTTAAGAAATAAAGCAAGTGAGAAAACAAGGAGAAGCATTTTTAAAGTACTGGAAGAAAACTGTCAAGCTAGAACTTTATAATCAACAAAAACATCTTTTAAAACATGAGAATATGTATAGCATTAAATAACCTTATTAGAGCAAAATCATGGTCTCAAATTAGTGAGCTCAGCTCCCCCCTTAAGATAAAAAAAAAGAACAAATTAAAAATAAATAGGACAAAGCAAATAATAAAAATCAAACCAGAAATATGAAATAGAAAGTAGAAAACAATAGAGAAAATCAATGAAACCAAAAGCTGATTGATTCTTTGAAAAGAATCAATAAAACTGATACACCTCTAGTCAGAATAATCTATTTTTTTTCAATTACAAGACATAGATTGCCAATATCATGGATGAGAAATAGAACATCAATAATCATTCTAGAATTTCTTGTAGCCACAAATACACACAAAATCACTCTATGGTTATTAAAAGGATAGGGAATGTGATGATCAACGTTAAGACAATACATTCAACAATGTACGTGCAATGAACAAATTCCTTGAAAGATCCAAGATATCAAAGTTCACTCAAAAAATAAATGGGAGGCTAAACCTGAATAGCCCTATTTCTATTAAATAAATTGAATTTTCAGTTTGAAACTATGCCATAAACATATTCCAAGTCCAGAGTTCATTGGCAAACTCTACCAAACATTTGAGATAGATGTAATATCAATTCTATACAAACTTCCAAAAAATAAAGAGAAGAGAATAATTCACAACTTATTCCATGAGGCTGGCATTGCCTTGGTAGTAAAAGCAGACAAAGATACTACAAGTAAAGTAAAATACAGAGCAATATCCCTCACAAACACAGATGAGAAGATTTTAAACAAAATTTTAGAAAATCAAAACCAAAAATACACAAAAATGGTAATACAGTATGACCAAGTAAGCTCTATTCCAAGAATTCAGAGTTTGCTTAATATTTGTAAAATCAATCAAGTTAATTCACAAAATTAACAAATTAAAAAAGAAAAATATGATTATTTCAATAGATGCAAAAAATTATTTGATAAAATTCAACATCCATTAATGATAAAAACTCTCTGCATCTTAGGAATAGGAGAAAATTTCATCAACTTGCTAATGAGTCTCTTAAAAACCGACATCTAAAATTATATTGAATGTTTAAAGACAATTGCTCTTTTAAGAGCATTTAAGGACTAATACTTGTTTTGTTTTGTTTTGTTTAAAGATTGACACCTGAGCTAACAACTGTGGCCAATCTCTTTTTTCTTTTTTTCTGCTTTATCTCCCCAAATCCCCCTGGTACATAGTTGTATATCTTAGTTGCAGGTCCTTCTAGTTGTGGCATATGGGACGCTGCCTCAACATGGCCTGACAAGCAGTGCCATGTCCGCGCCCAGGATCTGAACCCTGGGCCTCCGCAGTGGAGAGTGCGAATTTAACAACTCGGCCATGGGGCCAGCCCAAAGACTAATACTTGTTTAAAGACTATTTCCTCTGGCAATCAAAAATAAGGAAAAGATGCCTGCTCTCACCACATCTGTTCAACATGTTAGCAGAAGGTCTAACCAGTGCAAAATGCCAAGAAAAAGAAATAAAAGGAATCCAGATTAGAGAGAAATAAATAAAAGTGCCTTCATTTGCAGGAAAGTAGTTACTTATAAAGAAAATATGATATTACTACATAAAAGTAACTGGAACTAATATGCGAAATTAGCAAGATTATAGGAACTAAGTTTAATATACAAAATACAATTTCATTTCTGCATACTGGGAATGAAGAAACAAATTGAAATAAAATATTGTTTATAATATAAAAAATATGAAGTACTAGGAATAAATCTGATGTGCAAAACTGTATATTGAAAACTTCAAAACTTTGATAAGAATTTTAAAAGTCCTAAATTAATGGAGAGATATATCTTGTTCATGAATGACAAGGCTCAGTATCATTTTGATGTTGATCTTCCCAAATTGATCCATAGTTTCAGCACAATCCCTATCAAAATATCAGCAGCCTTTTTTTTTTTTTTAGAAACTGATAAGCTGTTTCTAAAATACACACAAAAATTGAAAGGGTACAGAATAGTCAAAGCAAATTTGATAAACAACAGGATTGGAGGGCTAACAGTGCTTGATTTCAAGCCTTATTATAAAGCTAGAGTAACGAATACAGTACATTACTGGTAGCAAGATAGAAATATAGAACATTTCAACAAAATATAAAATCCAGAAATAGTCCCACACATATACAACAACTGAATTTTGCTGATACTGCAATAGCAACTCAGTGGAGACTGGTTAGTTCTTTCAACAAATGATGTTCGAATAATCATGTATTAATACACAAAATAATAAACTTTAATCCATATCTTGCATTATGTACTAAAGATTAACTCAACATCAATCATAGACCTAAAAGTAAAACTAAAGTATAAAACTCCTGGGGGTGGGGGAGGCGGCCCGGTGGCACAGCGGTTAAGTTCGCACGTTCCGCTTCTCGGCGGTCCGGGGTTCACTGGTTTGGATCCAGGGTGCAGACATGGCATTGCTTGGCACGCCATGCTGTGGTAGGCATCCCACATATAAAGTAGAGGAAGATGGGCACGGATGTTAGCTCAGGGCCAGGCTTCCTCAGCAAAAAGAAGAGGACCGGCAGTAGTTAGCTGAGGGCTAATCTTCCTCAAAAAAAAAAAAAAATCCTAGGGGCCATCCTGGTAGCATAGTGGTTAAGTTCACATGCTCCACTTCAGTGGCTCAGGTTTCATGGGTTCATATTCCAGGTGTGGACCTACACACCGTTCATCAAGCCACACTGTGGTGGCATCCCACATACAAAATAGAGGAAGACTGGCGCAGATGTTAGCTCAGGGATAATCTTTCGCACAAAAAATAACTAAGTAAATAAATAAATAACAGTCTTAGAACAAAAAAGAGTCTTTATACCCATGGGTTAGGAAAAGATTTCTTAGCTATGACACCAAAAGCATGATCCATAAAAGAAAATATTGATAAACAGGAATTCATCAAAATCAAAAACTTACGGTCTTTTAACACTTTTAGAAGACTGAAAAGACAAGGCCCAGGCTGGGAGAGAATATTTCAAAAAAATGGCTTGTGTTCAGAATCTATAAAGATCTCTCAAAACTCAATAACAAGAAAGCAAATAATCCAGCAAATAAACGTTCAAAAGATTTGAATAAATCCTGCTCCAAAAAAGATAGATGCTCAACATCATTAGCCATTAAGGAAATACAATTAATGGCACAAGGAAGTATCACTACACACCTACTAGAATGCCTAAAATTAAAAACTGACCCTACCAACTACTGAAGACGGCATCAAGGAACTGGCACTCTCATATACTGCTGATGGGAATGTAAAATTGTGTGACCTTTATAACTACTCTGAAAAATAGTTTGATAGTTTCTTAAGAAGTTAAATCCATATCTACCACATGATTCACCTGGTCCATTCCTGGGTATTTACTCAAGAGTGAAAAAAAAAATACTTCCAAAGACTTGTATATGCATGTTTATAGTAGCTTTATTTTTAAAAGACAAAGCCTGAAGAAGAAACCCATAATGTCTATTGACAGACGAATAGATGAAAAAATTGTGGTATAGCCATACAATGGAATACTATTCAGTAATAAAAAGGAATTAGCTGTTGTTATATACTACGACATAAGTCAATCTCACAATAATTCAGTAAAAGAAACCAAACAAAAAAAGAGTTTATTTCAAAAAAGAGATAATTCAAACTAATCTATGTTGACAGAAAGCAGATAAGTGTCTCCTTTGGATTAGGAGAGGGGCAGGAGGGAACAATTACAAATGATCACAAGGAAACTTCTGTGAGTGATGAATCATTCATTACTTTGGTTGTGGTGATGGTTTCAAAATTATATACATGTGTTAAGACATTAAATTGTGCATGCTAACTATGTACAGTTGAGTGTATATCAATTATACCTCAATGAAGCTACTTTTTTAAAAAGTAAAAGAAATACACAGAACAATAGCTGCTTTGTAGAGTGAGAGAATGAGCCTACTAGAATCCCATAGTAAGATTATTTCCACAGTGCTAGTCACCCAGTTTAGGTTGGTGTTCATGAATTTTACGGTGATGGCAAAATGCATAGTTTACATCTCTCTAGTACAGAGAAACAGATTGAAACCTGGCAAGAGAAGGACAACGGGTTCATGCATTAGGATTTCTATAAGGCAGTGTAGATAAATCAACGGCTTACAATAATAGCTGGTAGATAGTGTAATATCCAGACTGATGGAGCAGCTTCCACTGGGGAGATTTCTTGTGTTCTGACAGAAGTTAAAAGAGATTGTGGTGAAGAGTATTCTTAAAGCTTTTGCTCAGAAGTGGCATGTCACTTCTGCTCTCATGTTATTTGCCAGTACAAGTCAACTGGTTAAGCCTGACATCAAGGAGAAAGATAAATACAAACTCACAGGATGGAGCATCACAAGTCAAATAGCCAAATTTAATGCCAGAGTGGCAGGGATATATAAATAACTACAGGGCATGGCAGAACACGTGTTTAAGCCCAATCTTCTCTTTCAATAAAGACTATTTACTTGCCCCACCTCAAGGAAGAAACCACAACAGTCCTATCCAATTACAGTGTCAGACTGAAGTGCAGCTCTTAGGATGGTATCTATGTTAGACCCAGATGTGTTTCTGTTAGTTCCAGAGATTTATGACCTCAGAAGTCAAGTTATCTAGCCCCTTCATGTAGAATATGCATTATTGAAACAGGGACATCATAACTGCAAGAAACATTCCCATTTGGAGAGGGAAAAGTAGAGGCACTTTTGTAGTTCCCCTGCTCTGTAGTAGTTATGACGTTCTGTTGGGCAGAATTATGAAGGAGCTCCTACCCCAGGCTTTGGGAGTGTTCTTGATAGGTGATTTTGCTGCCTAGAAAAGTCTCCCCTCAATCCACTTTTCTTTGAGGAACATGTCCTTATTGTTGACTTAAGCTGTCTTATCCTGCTTCTTGCATTTAGAAAGTCAGGAGACCCAAAGGTCTTTTTCAGCCTCAAATAATCAGTGTTTCTTTAAGTGGTGGTTCTTTTCAAAAACTTGTTCTGTCTCTTAACTCTGATTCTAGACACTCTGTTTAACAACAGTCACATCCACAACTGTTTTTGCAACATTTCTCTCTTCTCACTTAGTCATGAGTACATTTTGCTTTTCAGAGACCTACTCAGCTTTTTCTTGCATTGGTGGAAATTGGCAGCCAGTTGCAGCTTTCAACATTACAATCTCCTGAATTTTTTGACACTTTTTAGTCTCTTTTTTTTCCGCTTAGCCCTTTTCTGTTTGTTTGTTTCTTTCTTAAGTCATCTCTTTCTGGTAGTCACTTTTCAAATAAAGTCCATAGCAACCAAAAAATGCTAATAAAATACTCGTTCCCAGAAGTAGCTTAGCTCAAGCCCAGGATCACTTGGTACATTTCTTGTCTTCCAAGTTTTTGCAGGTAAAAATTTTATCAGAAGTTTTGCTATTTCATAATCATGTTTATATCTTCAATAATTGTTTCCTTACCATTGTTACCATGTCCTGAGAGCAATATCTTAGGTTTTAAGTATTTTATTATAGCACAAGAGCATTCTTCTCCTGGCATCAATTTATGTAGCAGTAAGCAAAGGCTAAGTTATCCTTTAGTGGCCAACAGCTCCTAATGCTCAGGAGTCTGCAACAACAAAGGTGTATTTCTTGCCCAGCTTACTTCTTCACTGTAGATGAGGGTGGATGTGCTTCACTTCTTCACTCAGTTGACAGAAATATCTCTGTCTATGACATTGCTAGGTTCATTGCTAAAGAAAAAAGAGTACAATAGAAAATATGCATAAATGTTTCCACTTAGAAGTGCTACAGGCCACTTCAGTTTCCATTCATTGGTCAAAATAAATCACATAACTTAGCTGGACATTAAAGGAGAAAGGGAAATAAAATATAATCATTATCTTGGGAGGGTCAGCAAATATCTTGAACTGTTATGCAATCTACCACAGGTTGTTATGGAAGACAGAACATCCCATGATTGCAGTGATAGAATATGGAATTGAAGTTGGGCAAGAAAGGATATAAAGCAATCAGGAAGAGAAGTCTTAACCCAATGTATTTGAGAACTGTATTGGTCCTACAATCAGCAGATGTTGTAAGAGGGCTATTTGGGAAAAGGAGCTAGGAAATATATGAGAATTTGATTAGGAAAAAAGATGATTAGCATTTTTGGAGGAAATATTTTCTGATTAAGTCAATATCATAATATCACTTTTCTTGGATTTGGCATACTAATTTTTGACTTGCCGCTATGTTAGAAATTCTGGCACTTAGAAAATGTCATATGAGTGCAGTTAATGCACATTGGCCTGCTGTTGTTTTTCCCTAGTCATTTTCAGGAAATCTTAGAGATCAATATGGACCACAGAATATTTGTTTCAATACATTGACAGATATTAATTGTAAAGACAACTGAAATTAGTGTATTGATCAGGTAGAATTCTTTTTCATCTTTGAGGTACATTTGGCATCCTGATTGGGTTGATCCTACAGAAATCTCTAGAAAGTGTTCATGTTGAAAATTTTCTATTTTTTTCTTACTCAGTTGTCACTTTTTAAAAATAAAAGTAAAATATGAAGGTAATCCATCAGAAATAATCTGATTACTAAATAAAAGACTAACGAGAAATATTCTTAAGGCATGAGATTTTGAATCTAAGTCAGAAAACACAATACAAATTTAGCTTAAATATGTACTTCATGAAAGGTATAGAGAAGCAGCACTAGTTTAAAAAAATTAATCCCTTGTTGTTAGAATCAAGCCACAAAATAACTTCTCTTTTTTCTTTAGAAAAGATAATTGTGAGAAAGAATAAAGCAACTGAGAGGAATCCATTGTATTTCATGGCCATGAAAACTTCAATTGTGCTATTTATTAGTTTACACTGTGGCAGATCTGCCCCTATTTGAAAGGACATAGAACTTATTGTGTAGCACCCCAGAAACATGGGAACACCAGGAGAAAGAGGCAGCCATCATCTAGAAAACAAACAGTGAAATGAATTGCTATTTGTCACCTTTCTAACTGTTCTGTTGACCCTTAGTCCCCATCTACTCTGAGTGGTTTCATGCACAATTCTTAATAGAGTACAAAAGAAAAAAGCAACTCCTGCATTTTTAGAATGAGAGAGCCGTCCTCCAAAGGTTGCCCCTTAAAGGGAAACAATCGTAACTCTGTGATCTTTGTGGTCAAATTCCTTTTTCTCTCAGAAATAAAAGAATGCTCTTTGAGTGTGATTTTCTTTCTTTCTCATCAGCCCTGAGTGATGAAAGACAGATACTAACAAACAGAATTAGACTCTGAGCCTATCCTTAGATCAAAAACTCCAGAGGTAAATCAGTTTGTCAGCCATTTTCCCTCGTTAGGACCGAGAGCATAAGGCTTGCATAATTCCTAGTAAGCTCCCCCCTCCTACATAATTAGGATTATGAATAACGGTTGCTCAGCTCTACAGTGTGGACGTGATCTGTGGAAGGGGTCCATAACCCTGCCTGCATGCTGCATCCAATGCATTGACGTACGTGCTTTCAAGAAGGTGAGGACCTGATAACTGGTGGCATGTTACCTTCTTTTCACCAAAATATAGGATTTTAAAAGGTCTATCATGAGCCAAAACCTTTAACACTTGTGTAATTCATCACCATATTCAGTAAACAGTTTTGAAATCTTAATGATAGGCAAATCATTAAGACATATATAGATGAAGAAAATCTTTGTGCATACTTTTTGGTTTCTACCAATCATGTCATAGAGCGCAGCCTATAAGGTAAGAACCTTGTGGATGCAGGATGGTGCAGAGCTCAAATATGCTCACATAGCTGTAGTATGCTGGTTAAATACTCACAAAGAACTAAATGCCCTGGGAGGTGATATCATGCATAAGCAAATTTACATAGAAAAATATCTCTTTATATTCTATATAGTACAAGCAGTGAGATTTTGTTTGTTTGATTTTTGTTGGGTTTTGGTTTTTTAATTGAAGGGATAGACGTAGATAATACCATACTTTCTTCTCTTGTTGACCCATACACTTCTGTGCGATTTCAGGCTGGGTTAAAGGCCAGTTTTATAGGCATAACTCGTATTGAAGCTTAGAAATACGTTTTGGCTGAAACTAGAGATGTAGTCTATAAACTGAATCATAGTAGCTGTACTGATATTAAATACAAGATTCAGAACCCATTTATGCTATCCTGTATCCAAATCAAATTCTCAGTCATAAGAACACACAAAGAAGTCCCGTCAACTAACGTGATGATCACTTTCTAAGGTTAGTTTGACAGTTTAACATTGACATTTTGTTTTAGGTGATTTTTTTTTTTCTTTCTTGTTTTCTTATTCCTTTTTTTTTTTTTGATGATAGGCTTGAGATGAATATCCCCACCCCAAACTAATTCACATTTACTTAATAGACAGGTCAATTTGATTGAACCCCTTCTCTTTTAGTAATAACTCACCATTTGTTTGAATACATTAACTAAATCAATTTGCTACTCATTTTAATGTCACATAACTAGGTTTTATTAATAGCTAACCCCTATGAGATATAGAATTACAAAAGCTTTCAAAGTTAAAGAATCCTGAGGTTTTATTGCAAAACAGTTCTGTGTAACTAGAGATTCTCACTGTTCATATGAAAAATGAAGACCCAGTGCTACTGAATTATCAGTGATAGGATATATGTTTTAGTTTGTTTTGTTTTCTTGTATTGATTCTGTTTTTAAAATATGTGGAAGGGTTTGTGTAAAGCAATTCACTCCTTTTGACTAAAGAGCTTGTCTGGATTTAGAAATTATTCTGTCTGTGGGGGAATGGAAGGACAATAAATGGAATCACCCAGGAACCAAACAGAAATTTGACCTCATCAGCAGAGAATTGCCGATCATATTAAAAGTGGTTAAAAAAATCTATTCAGCAACAGACCTATATCATTTTGATTATAATTTAGAGCAGTAATTCTCAATATTAACTCCTATAGAAGGGATATCTGCTACAGGAAGTAATTCAAATAATGGCCCTCATCTAATTCCCAGATCCTTTAATAAATGTACATAATTTTCTTAATTTTGAGATTCTTTTCCATAATTTTCTCCTTGAAACATTCAAGTGGCTACTACTAGTCTGCTAACAATAGCTATGCAAGTGAAGGAACAAGTTACAAATGAATATTGAGACAAAACATAGAAAACATCAGAACCAGCCTCTTGAACATCTTGTATTTCCCTCTCTTGAGGGAAGCATGAGTACTTGGTTGAGATTATAAAGTACATCTACCTAATATATAGCCGTGTGTATATTTTCTGTTCACATATATGTACTTTTAGTTCATATAAGAATTATCATTTTTTTGCTACATACAATACAAAGCAAAATGAATTCACGTCTGTAAACATCTAAGTTTGAAAGTATATGTTCTAGCTTTCCAATTTTGCTTATCTAAAATACGTTTTTCAATTCCTTTAAATGAGTAGTCCAGGGTAAAACTATCTGAGTATGTTCTTTTACAAATGGCATTTTAATTAAAAATGCTACATGTAAGAGCCGGCCATGTGGCATAGTGGTTAAGTTTGCGCATTCTGCTTCAGATGCCCAGGGTTTGCGGGTTCAGATCCCGGGTGCAGACCTACACACTGCTCATCAAGTCACACTGTGGTGGCATCCCACATACAAAGTAGAGAAAGATTGGCACAGACGTTAGCTCAGGGCCAATCTTCTTCACAGACACAAAAAAGCTACATATAAAGATGGGCATAGTCATACCACTTTTCCTAAAAGAATGATATTTTCAAGATCAAACTAGTAGGAGTAATATAATCAAAATTATAATACATTTTGAATATTCATGCTTACATTTTCTCTCATTAGAAAAACAAACTATGAGCAATTGATTGACCATCCAGAAATTGCCCTTAAGAGAAATAGACAAAGAGACAGGAAGAAAGAGAGAGAGAAGGAAGCTATTTACAGGCATGGTTTATTTCTATTGTCAATAAATCTATTGTAACAATGCACAATCATAGTCTATAATATTTTATTTTCTCAAGAAAAATTAGTAGCTTACATTAGTACAATTTTCATATTATTACAATTACAAAAGATGTGAAAATACATTGGGTGATTAAATATTGTTTAAAATAAGTAGATGCAGGATAGCATTTAAAATGTTTCGTCTGCTTCGTTTTTATAATTCCAAATACCTTTGTGCGATGACATTTGTTGAGATAGATAGATGTATATATATACATATACATAAGCAAGAATATGAAAGTAGTTATTTTTTTTTTTAAGATTTTATTTTTTCCTTTTTCTCCCCAAAGCCCCCCAGTACATAGTTGTATATTCTTCGTTGTGGGTCCTTCTAGTTGTGGTATGTGGGACGCTGCCTCAGCGTGGTTCGACGAGCAGTGTCACGTCCGCGCCCAGGATTCGAACCAACGAAACACTGGGCCGCCTGCAGCGGAGCGCGCAAACTTAACCACTCGGCCACGGGGCCAGCCCCAGTAGTTATTTTTTTTTAAAGTGTCAAAGGTGAAAATTAGACACTTTCACTTTGCTTGGACAAGTTGGCAGGAATTGATCTAAATCCTAGGAAGCATATATCTTAAAAGGAAAAAGAAATTGTTAACTGGTTGATGTGGTCTGAAAATATGTACTGGCAGAACATCAATTTAATTCAGTAACCAGCCAGGAACCCAAGGTCAATAAAGAGAGATAGATTTATGTTTTTCTATCTTGTTAAAAATTTGATTAGGTAATCTTCAAATACACATTAGAAATAATAGAATATGATGGTACGTCACTCCTCACTTATACTCCAAAGCCAGCGAATTAGTTTGTGATAACTATATTATTACTATATCCAATTACATTAGTAGTAAGTTTTTGAAACACATTTCTGTAGCACAAAAACAGAAGAAAAACTGAAAGGATGAGTAGAATGTAAGGCATACATTCATATACATATCACACACGTTTGTATACACACATTCCTGAAGAACAAAGTTTTATGTATTGACATACATCATCCATGCATTTTTATCTTGACACCAAAAAGACTGGGCCAAAGCTTTCAGAAATCAAATGTGAACTCATTTTGAAATACCAGCAGTGTTTGAATTTTAAATTAACCTATTTACAATGAAACTATGCCTGCTGATTGCCATCATCTTCAGGAAAATTAACAGTAACGATCATTGGTGTCATAATGCAATTTCCCCGCAAAAATCACATAGGCTTCATTACTGTTTACATAAATTGTCATAAATACCAATTATGGCTGAACATAAAATGTAATGCTCTTTTTTTAATCATAATCAGACAATTGTTCTTCTAATTCATATGCTAAGGGAATAGGGTTTTGATTCAACCTTTGTTGCGAAGGAAGTGTTTTGACGGTAGTTAGTTTTGCTCAAAGTGCTGGTTGGCTCCTTGTCAAATCACTCACTCTCCATTTGGATCATGTAGTCCTTGTCCCCATTCAGCGTGTCCTCTAATATACTGGGAAGAACACTGAACGTGCTAATGGCAGATGAGGGAGATATACGCCGAAAGTGTCCTCTAGACTTCAGCTGAGAGGTGGCTTCCGGTGGGATTTATAACAACATTTGGTGTAATTACGTGGAAGCCCCCATAAAGGAATAATGCAATAACAGACCTGTTAGAGGAGCACATTTGTGGCACCAATTCCAGCTTCCCCCATAGGTCAGCAGAACAAATAGCTAGTTAAGGCAATACTCTGTTAAATGGCTCATTTTCAAAACAAATAAGAGTTAAGTCGGTGGCAGGAGAGTAGAAGAAAAAGCCGGGAAGAAGAGATTCAGCATTCTTATCATTTTGGTCTCTAAGAAGGAGATAAATCAGCTAGAAAGGTTATTCAGACAGAAAGTCAGAGCAGGGGACAGTTCTCTTTGAGGACAAAAGCCCTGTCTTTGCTTTCTATAATCTAACAAAGCAAAGGTGAGAATCACGCTGTTGGGGCCTATTTTATCTGGTCATAGAACTCTTTCTACTTGTCTACCTGTTTGTCCTTTGGCCTTTCTTCTTGACTTGCTTACACTTAAAATTTAAAAATAAAGTCTGCATGAAGGTCTCACCCTCTTCAGATTCAGAGGAGTTCTTAAAAATTAGAATCAGAAGAAAAATCACTCCACTGATTATCTGAGCAATGCTGTTCCTATGTGTTGTTCTCTGCACATAATTACATGTGTCTGGGAACCATGGTGAGTTGATCTGCTCCTGTCCCTCCCCCCACCTCAGGATTGGGCAATTTCTGTTATTTTAATGAACTCTGGCAATTTATCCTAGTTCTACCTGATTCTATCCTAGTTGATTAAAGCAAACTGCAGTGATATGTCCAGTCAAGTTTAATGAAACAAAATTACAATTGTTGATCTAAGAAGACAATAACATATAAAACTGGTAGGGATTTCATCTGTGTGAGAAATCAAAGTGGAACGAATAGAAATCCAGTAAGATTAGCTGCTGTAGTTTCACTGTCTCAGCTAGGCAAACGCAAAAGGTAAACAAACAGCATCAGCAGGGAGGAGAAAATGGGACTTTTACATTTTTTTCATCTTTCATAATCTCATGCATTATCGGTAACAGGGTGAGACATTTTAATACAGTGTGATCATCATTAAAAGGCAGATATTTATCTTATCACAGTGCATTAAACTCCCAGAAGGAAGTGGGAAAAGAGAATGAGTGAGAGACTCTCATGAACTAGTTAATGAAACACTAGGGTTGTAGCTTTTCTTGATTGTTTTCCCTTAAAAAAAAAATCTCATGTTGGACAAAACTGGTTCCAAACACACCCACTGCACCCGGGGCCTGTGCATTTTGAGAAGCCTCTATTGTATTCTGACTTTGTTTAATAATTTCTAATTATGTTCTACAACACAAAATTAAATTTTTCTATCTCCATTGTGTGTACTTATTCATGAGCTGGGCATTAATTGTAAAACAATGTATCTTGTTGTTTATTTATACCAGATGTGAGTATTTATGTTGCTCTGTTCAGGCTTCCCAGTTAGGTCTTTATCTGTATACTGAGCCGCCTGGTTTTGCATGAAAATAGTTTCTGAGCTCTGGAGTTCCTCTCTACTCTTGTGTTTAAAACAACAACAACAACTGTTTTTAAAAGAAAGAACTGATGAATAACTAAGAGATTTCTGCTGTGGTTCCCCTCGTCTCCCACCAGCAGGTCAACCAGCATACATTTTTGGGGACCAAGAAAATTCAATTTGGGATTTGCTTCACAGTTTACTAGGCTGGCTTCTTGCAAACAAAGCTGCCTGGGCCATTTGAGAGTTTTTCTTCTGAAATACATTTGCATACTGTTGATTTTCTGTTTATTTACTGACTTTTAAAAACGTATGAGTTTGTTAGGGTGAGGGTGAAAATGCTCCCAGTATGTCTTTCTATGTCTGTTTTCACGTTATCTAACTCAGTCAGTGACCCCATTTTATTAGCATAATTGACAATATAGTAAACCTAATTTAGGGGTTAAATTTATATTAAGTCTAAAGAGTTTTCCTCCTATGTTTTCCCTTACCTTCCCAATTCTCCTGCCCAGGGCAATGGTTTTGTCGATTTCTGTGTGTTCTCTAAGATATTTTTTTGGTCTACAAAAACCAAAATTACGTGTTTTGTCCAAAATTTAATGCAAATTTCAGCATATTTACTGCCCTTCACTTTTTTCCCCCATTTAACATTATATCTTGGAGATTGATCCATATCAAGATATTAAAAAAATCTTGCTCATTCTTTTTTATAGCTATATAATATTCCACTATTTATGCATATATGCAAAGTATTTAATAAAGGGCAATGTTTTATTTCTAATCTTCAACCAGCTATATATAGCGGAAAGATTGCCCCACAGGACTTTTCAATAAACATTTGCAGATCTACACAGAATGAGCATCTCAGTGCACAATGGTCTAACGACATGATTGTTTGGCAGTGTGGTTGGTGATCAGATAAGCATCTCATCCATTATTAAGTAACGTGCTTAAGAGTGAAGTGTGGCTGATTTAACTATTTTCAACATACAGAAATATATTTGTCTCCAAAGAGCATTTCCTTTGATAGCGTATGTAACTAAGTAGGGAAAGCACCTCCATCTTTGCTACTGTGCCTTAAGCCAGAGGATGCACAATGGGGGACCCATCAAGGAATTCTAGTCTACAGGCATGTTTTGTGTTGATGACTTTAAAAATATTCGAAGTAGTTGGCATCAATAACTAATATAGAGATTTTACATGCAAATCTGTACTTGTAGTTTCTGTTGAAAAGCCTGGCAATCTAGCAAGAATTGGCCTGCCTTCCTTCAAGACAATAGCCCCTGGAGCTGAGTAGCACTTCCCTCTTCAGACAAGAGTATGAGTGCCAGGGTTTTCCCAGACCTACTCTGACCGACTTAAATCATTATCTGCCTTGACCCAGGAGGCATTTAAGTTTGGCACACATGGACTCAAGTCACAAAGAGCTTTACAAAAGTCTGTATCTAATACTATATTGGATAAGTGCTCCAATAATGGTAATGGTTACTGTGATGGCAATGTTAAGACACCTGGAGAATATAAATTCCTCATATTACATAAAAGTAATATGAGCCCCATTTGGCCTCTTGTCTCCTCCCTTCAGATATGCTTGGCTTTATTCCATCATATAGACACCTGGTATCATTCTCAGGTCACAAGTGAAGACTTCTAGAACTGTTGATACAGAGGGAGGTGAAGAACAAATGCAAGTGCATCCTTATGGGGAGTCTAGCGCCACCCATAATGGTGGAAACGTTTAACAATATTAGACAAAATATAGGAATACTGGAGGATACAGAGGACTAAACCAACATGAATATACAAGATGTTGCATTTCTAATTTCCAGTCCAGCACGTAAGGAGCTTGAAGTTGTTCTTCCCTCCTAACAAGTAAAAAGCTGTAAAAAATGAAAATAAGCAATTCTTCTTAAATCTGTCAGAGACTTGAGGTAACAGTGCAAAGGGTGGGCCCCAAACTGCAGAAACAGACAGGCAGATACAGAGAATAGCAACTTACCCAAGCAGAAACCCATGAGCCAAAAACTCCACAGGGACCAACACCAAGAGAAGAAAACCTAACCTGTAACTGATGATTTGCTAAAGGCTCAGTGTAGACCAGTCTGAGAGTTAAAGGCTTCAGGAGGGCCCAGTCTTGAGGTAGGGGCACACTTTTGAGAGCCCTCTGGGAGAGCTTTTGTTTCCCTCCATGAGCTCTATCAAGTTCTCACGGTGAAGTCTGGACAAAAAGCTCCTTATTCTTTCTGGGGGGAGGGAAAGAGTAAACAGTTTGAAATTCACCAAAGCATTCTGATCTTAACAAGGCCTGCCCTCAAGAGAAGCTATTTACCAGAGACTAACCTTCAGGGGTTTCCTCAGAGCTCAACCAACCTGGGAGAAGGGAAATGCCCAACTCCAGCCCTCTCTAGCCATCCTATCTCACTGACGGGGGTGAGAAACAAAACAAACTACAACAAAACTGAGAGGCACTTGTGAAGTTCACAGCCCAGGGACACAGGCTCACTAAAAGACTGAGACCTAGTCACTGGACTAGAGAATGCTTCCGTGGCACCCCCCACCCTTTACCACCACATCGCTAAAGGCCTTTTTACTAGAGTGCTTTTTACCCAGTACATTATATCCAGCTTTCAACAGAAAAAATGCAAGGAATGCTGAAGTTTTAAGAAACAGAGCAAGCACCAGAACCAGAGTCAAATATGACAGGGATGTTGGAATCAGCAGACTAAGAATTTAAAGTAATTATGATTAATAGTCTAAGGGCACTAATGAAAAAAGATTTTGCTTAATCATGTGGAAATGTATGAACTGGGGAGGTAGCCTGTTGCCTTCTACATTGTGCATTGTGCATTTTTGGCTGACTTTGGATACCTTACGGAAGGAACGGAGGGTATTTGGATAAGGAAGGAGAAGAGCTATTCAAGGGTGGGCGAAGACAAAATCATCCTAGAGTGTGAGGCTATTGAGGCAGAGCAGGCTTCACAGACCAGAGACCTGCTGACAAAATGATCCTGTTAAATGCAAGGTGAACCTAGAGGTGACACTCGCCACCTGAGGGCCATAAGGGTAGGAATAAGCTGCCAGCCACAGGAATTGAAGTGTGCCTCCTCCATCTAGTCAAGCCTCTGATAGTTCACTTCCTTCCTCTTCACTGAGACTTCTCAGGGCCATCTGAAGATCTACTGCCTTCACCCACGGCGCTTACATCCCACAAAATACAGGGATTCCACGTGCAAGAGAGGGCCGTAAATACTTATTTCCACATAACTTAAATGCTGTGATTTGTGCTCTCTAGAAGACTGGGCACAAAATTAAATGGTTTGTGTTCCTTCCCTTCTGCCAGTCATGTCTCAAAGGAATGGATGCCACTCATTGCATGTCTGCCATCTCTGCACTCTCATTGCTGTGCTTACGCAGGGAGTGGGGTGAGGAAAGAGCCTACACCGGCCCCCACCCATAAGCTGGCTCAGGAAAAGGGGAGAGAGCTGCATAAAAACTCACCATATTTTAAAAGATAGATCAGAACATAGAAAGTGCTGTTGGTTCTGGCATCTTTTGCTAGTAACAACCCCAGTAATAGTCAGGCTGTAAGGATGGGAACTATGAACAAAGAACGCTCTCCACCTGTACTCACTGAATCAGTTCTGGAAGGGGGGCGGTGTGTAGAGGGGCTTTTACCTTCCAAGTCTCGGGTTTGATTCCAGATCTAATGAGAGTGACCAAATGTCACTCTAATTAGAAGGCAATAAAGTTCCATAGCAAAATGAATTCCACAGTTTGAACTCGCTTCAAGGGGACACTTGTCTTCATTACGGGATGTGTGTACTTGGGGCTTGGTGGACATGTCTGTTTTAAAAGAGACTCCTGCCATAAGGAATGTGAAGATGAAAACCTTTGTCCTATTCCAAGCGCTTGGGGCTTGCCCCAAACATGGAGCCTCAGCCTCCAGGAGCAATTCAGCCGGGCCTGGTCACCCTTCCAGCCTGCTTTCCTATAATTGTTTCTAGAGAAGAAAGGAAAGAAAAACAGCCCTGACAGATTGGGGAGGTGATAAAGTTCCCGAAAATTAGACCTGCTAATAGGGTAAAAGTCTATTATTGCTTGAAATCTCCTAAGGTTTCATACGTTTTTTTCCCTCCTTCTTTCTCTCTCTGTTTTTAATTGAAATATAAAATTCTCTAGGGGATTTAGCCAATTGAGTCGATAACAAGTCAAAAGCTTAGGCATGCAGCTTATTTTGTTCATAAGTACTGGATTGTTTTTCTGCAGGCTCCTGCAGGGTCCGTCCACTGCCAGGTGGAATGGCTGTGACGGGATGCGGTGGTTTACACTTAGAGGAGAATTTTAGAGCTTCTGAATCACTCAGGCCCAACAGCTGCTGGCAAGCCGAGTCTCTGGAAATTGAGGTTTCTTTTTCCCCCATCTTCTCCCATGCTCTCTTGCTTAGAATTACAATATAAGTGAACTCACCTCTCTCTTCTTTCAGATCCTCCAGATGTTGGGAGGACCACGTAAGAGGCAGACATGGAGACTGAAGAGAAAGTGAGAAGCCCAGAGATGGTGACATCTCCAAGTAGACTGGGATTCAGCCAACATGCATTGGGTGAGAGGTAGTAAAAAGCAGAGAACAAAGCTGGTATTATGTGACCCCTGGATATGTCATTTTATTCAGCTTTCCATTAAAATGGAAATAATATCTGATTTGTCTGTATTATAGTATGCTAGTAAGAAATAAATGCATTGTTAAGTATGGATGTGCTGGGTAAATGGTATAAAGAGTCAACAATCACTTTCCTACATCTAAAACAGTGCAAGAACAGATAACTGAAAGTCACGAATAAAATCAGAAGGCAAAAGGAATACTATGTAAACTGAGGCTGTATTTTCAGATTTTTTTTTCACATGTATATCTGTCCCACCCTACCAACTATTGGAGAAGTAGTGTGGCACAGCTCTAGTTAACAAGGGCACGGGATCTGGAGCCAGCCCTCCTGAATTCCAGCCCTTGTTCTGCTGTGAGACGTCGAGGGAGTTATTTTTCCTTAGATCCCTTGTCTGTAGGAAGGTGATCATTTTTGGAGCACTTTTGGAATGCTACCTGGACAGACGTTGTTGTTGTTAATGCCATTGAGTCAGTTCGACTCCTAGTGACCCTGTGTAGAGCAAAGCAGATCCTGGTCTTTTTGCTCCATTCTTTCACTTTCTGCTGCCATGTGAGACAATGCTCTGTTGCTGTTCATGGGGTTTTCATGGTCAATTCTTTTCGGAAGTGTGTGACCTGGTCCTTCTTCCTAGTCTGCCTTAGTCTGGAAGCTCTGCTGAAACCTGTCCACACCATGCTGTTGTTTCATAGCTTTTAGCACCACAGCAACATGCAGACTTCACAGTATGACAACTGACAAATGGGTGGTGTGGTTCTCTGACCAGGAAATGAACCCTGGCTGCAGCAGTGATACTTCTGAATCTTAACCACTAGTCCACTAGGGCTGGCACAATTAGAATTAGGTATTCTTTTTTTTTTTTTTCTTTCTAAAGATTGGCACCTGGGCTAACAACTGTTGCCAATCTTTTTTTGTTTTTTTCTGCTATATCTCCCCAAACCCCACCCCGTACACAGTTGTATATCTTAGTTGCACGTCCTTCTAGTTGTGGGATGTGGAACACCGCCTCAATGTGGCCTGACGAGCGGTGCCATGTCCCCGCCCAGGATCCAAACCCTAGGCCGCCGCAGCAGAGTGCGTGAACTTAACCACTCGGCCACAGAGCCGGCCCTGGAATTAGGTATTCTTTTTTCAAGTAAGTCTCATGTATTTCTGATGAGGATTAATTTAGGCTGGTTAATTTTAAAACTGCAGATGAGAAGCAGGCTCAGAGGAGTGGAATTTGCTTGCCCTTTGTTGGGAAATATTTACATTTGTAAGGGAAACCTCTATCTGTAAAGATGCCTCCTCTCTGTGCCAGGAAGAAGGGGGATGGCCTTATCTGTAGAAACTCTTAATCAATGCCAAAGGCAAGAACTTAAGTTGTTTACTGTCTGGCAATCTCATGTAACTAAACCACCCCCCACCCCCCAACATCCTCCTTTGTCTTTAGCTGAAAATAATATTTAATCGGTGGCTTCTGCCATTTACTCAATCCGGTTTGATTCTTATCTATAAGTTATAGGACCACCCAATAACCAGAACCCTACTGGCACTGATACCATTTTAACAACTCTTTTTACATATTCTTTCCTTTGTCTTGTAAAGAGATAACTCACATACCTATGCCTTAAATTTAGACTTACTCTCCACCCATGTTTGCAGGAGTAGCAGCTCCCCATACCAGCAGCAGCTCTGACTGCCCGTGGGTCCTGCCCCCATGCTATTCCACACTATTCTCTAAATAAAAGAGCACTACCACCAGATCTTGAGAGTCCAAGAAATCTTTCTTTCGACTCCTGGCTCACCGACCCCGCCTCATTTCTGCCTTGATAGTTTTTATTACACTTTCTTGCCTGCTTTGGAAAAGTTCCCCTGCCCTGTATATTTGAAACCTACACTTTGTTTGATTTCCTTCGTGTTCAGGAGGTTTTCCCTGACCCTTCAAATCTACAGGCAGTGTCTCTGTTCTCTGAGCTCCTAGAGCACCATCCCCCAGTTGGAGCTTAATTTTAGATTGCCTGTTAATATCATTTTTTTTATTGTTTATTATTTACTGGGAAGCAGTATGAACGGAAAGGCAATTGAGCTGTTCCATCATTCTCAAGAACCTCATTTAAACTCTCTGAACTTCATTATACTAACCTGTAAAGTAAAGATGCTGATAATAGCAGTACCTATCCCACAATTATGAGGATCTACAGAGAGAAGGTCTGTGAAAGTTCTTAGTAACCACAAAAAGTAATTCACTGCACTTATATGTGCTCTGGTCTATCCAAATTAACTACGAGGTCTTTACAAAATGAAGTGTTATATATTTCAGAATCCTTCAGCATCTGGCAGAATGTCTTGTGTCTAATAGATACTCAATAAATATCTACTGATGGTTAAGTTGACATATTGAATAAATACGTTAATGAACAGAGCTGCAGATTGAATAAGTTTCCATGGCATGAATGAGGATAATCAGAAGAGAGACAGAATATGCAAGACACAGAAAAGTTACCTTAAAATCATCCCAAAGAAAAGAATTGAGCCTTGATTCAAAGTGTTTGTGTATTTGTGGTGTGCGTATGTGTGTTGAGAGAGAGACAAGACAAAGGCTTAAAAACTGGGAGAGAAACTTGATTTTAAAAAGATATAAAAGAAAGAAAAAAATTTCTCTTAAGGTTCACCATAAGAGAAGGATGCTGAGGGTAGCTGTTCTCTCCTAACACTGCAGGCACAAGTCCCAAATAGAAGAGGAGAGGATACATATACCCGCTGCCTGCCAATAGCTTTCCATGCTGAAGAAACCAACGACTTTTGTGCAATTTCAGTGTCAATGTGGAAGGTGTTCTCTCCTTTCCTTCCCACCTCTGTCTCTTCCTCTTCACTTCATTAACTATTATCCTAAGCTCATCTTTCCACAAGTTATGGAAGAAGTGGTTTAGTTGGTGCTTCAGCTCTGGTTTTGAAACATTTTTCCCACTTCAGAGTTACTCTTTTCCATTCAACAAAAGTTAACCTGAAGTTGACACTTTAAGTAGTTAGGACTCAGGCATGACATGACCCAACAACCAATGAGCACGTTGGTTCTTCTAGTTGAGCTGCTATGGTGTGGAATGTACGTTGGGCCAATTACACCACATCATTTCTCAAGGAGTATTTAAACAAATTAGAAGGATCACGTGGGCAGGGTCTTAATATAAATAGGTTTCCCACAAATATGTTGTCTAGAGATGAGAAGCATAAGTACCATTATCATAGAGATATATACTCTCGTGCTGGAGTTAGATGCTTGGAAGACTTGTACCTGGAAAAGGAAATTCTTTAGAGCAGTTCTTCTTAATACCAAAAGCCACAAATGTCTCCTGCTTAAAACTAATACTTTCTAGGATCCAGTGTAGTATCCTTAAATTAAATTCACAAGTAATGTAACTTACAGCATACAGAATTTGTTCTTTTAAAAATATAACATCCAAACTTTAATTTTAAGATAAATAAAAGGAATATAATATATGATAAGATAATATGTATTTAAACATTTAAATGCACAGGTAGAATTATACTAGGAAACATAATAAAGTAGTTGGGTGCTTTCACCTATACACAGAATCTTCATGAATGACTTAACCATAAATCATGCTAACTCAGCATGCGCTGTTGATATTCAAATACCAGGAGTGGTATTTTAAGTGAAACGATTTTCTAAAATGACAAAAAACTCTTGACAAAGTTCTGAACAAAACAAAAAATGACCATTTGATTTACTTGATAGTTCCATTTACGGAAGAGCCAATGTACAATATATTAAAACTGACTTTGTTTATGTATAAAACAAGGGTAGAGTCTAGGCTTATATACATGAACGACTGATGAGGTATTCAAAATTTATGTGGGACCTGGCATATATTTTTGCGTGTGATTTTCTACACATGGCAATAGGTGAAACTTTTTTAACTTTCCAACTGCTAAATTCCAGTAGCACTGACCAATATTTTTAATAGCAAAAATGCCCCCAGAAAGCTTTACTGCTTCTATTGATTCTCACTATTTTGGGGAATGAGGACCCATGGAAGTACGACACACCATAATTTATATGTGGGTAGGGTCCTTTCTAGACTCTCTGGTGTCAGTAAGAAACAACAAGGCTTCAGAGAGTTGAAAGAAGTAGAAATAGGGCAGCTGGATTCAACATGGCATGGAGGACATTTGCAAGACCTCTAATCCCATCTCACAGTGCTCAGTGCCCATGGTCTCCCACAAAAGGACTTATAAAAGGATTTGCAAAAGTGTACATTCTCCTGAGGGGAATCTCAAACTATCGCTTGGTAAATTTGAGATGTTCCACTGATCTAAGTCAGACCAAATTGTAAGCAGTAAATCTGATTTTTTCCTAAGAACTGGATTACATTTTTGGTTAAATTTTATGAGATTTTACCCCGACTCGATACTTCACTTTGTCTGTGATGGATGGTAATCATAAAATCTGCCACCAAAGTCAGGCCAAGGTAAACAGAAAAATTAAGTGTTTCCTCAGGACCCCTTCCCAATCCTTTTCTCCAACTTAAAGAGTAAAACCATCTCACTGAAATGTCATCCAGCCCAGACTCTCCTGGAGTAGGATGTGCTTCATACCAACATCATTAGCAAATCTCAGCTTGAACACCTTCAGAAGCAGAAAATTCACCACTTGATTCGGATCAGTATAACACATATGTGAGAAAACCATTTAATCTTTGATAACTCTCTTTATTGGAGTCAACTCTAGTCTTCTGCCTCAGGATCTCAGTCAGGAAAATTTTGCCATAAAATTTTAATTCTTCTCTAAGTATCATAATATTTTTTGCTGTTTCTCTTACACAAGGTTTCATCTCTGCACTGGCCATCCAGCAATGAAGAAGAATAAGTCATATCCTCCCCCTTTATTTTCTGATGTCATATGTCAGCAGAGGAAACCAAAAAAAAATTCTGTGAAGCCAAAACAAAACAAAATAAAACAAAACAACGACTTTCTCCAGTTTTCTTCTTCTCTGGCCAACATAGGTATTAGGCAGCTTAGATGTTGGGTTAATAATAGCTGGAATCTTTATGGAGCAAATTTTGTACCTTGGTGTTTGCCGTAGTTCTAATCATATCTTTTTGTCTCCAGAGGAATGCGTTTTAATGATATGGAGAACAGTCCAATGGATCTCCCAGCTAGGGATCAGTTGGACATTTACCTTTAGTAGGCCTTCCCAGAAGATCCACTGCAAGAATCCCTTTTGCACATCCCAGATTTGTCTGAGCCTCCACATGGTACTAAGTGTTTGTTTATTATATCTTGATTTACAGCATACATAGCATAATTCAGTAGTTAGCAAAGTAAATTTATATTTTATTAATCATATGTTTTAGTGTCAAGTACTATAAGCATATAATACATAAGTACATTCAATTAATCACAAAAATATATATTTGAAACTTTATATATATATAATTTATTTGTTTAACTTATAGTCTCTTCTTCTTTTACATATGGAATCTCATACCCATTTCAATGGTCTCCCAGCTTTCTCAACTTTTCCATTCCTTGACCTCCCTAAATCCACCCATCAGTCTCAGGAGGGCCATTGTGCCATGAAATTTACAAAAACCAAGAAGATTGAAGAGTAGTCACCAGACACGTGTTTCCTAGTGTCTTTCACTATACGTACAGAAGCTTTGTTTTTGATTCATCATTCTCTAGTCTCAGGGAAAATTACAAGTACCACTACCACAAATGTTTATTGAAAAGTTATGGTATTTCTGGTACAGTGATAAATTATTTAAATAAATAGTCTTTGTAAATCCTCATAACAACTCTACAAGATGGGTTTAATTCTTACTACCAATAAATAAATTGAAGTGTAGAAAATATAAATAATTTCTCCAATGTCACACTGCTCATATGTGTAGGAGGGAAGAGTTGAAGCCAGGCTAATGCCGGAAATTTGCACTTGATCTATTTCTTCTGATTATAAGATTCTCGAGCAAAGGCAAAGATCCTCATTCATATTAGAAATTCCATTGTGAGATACCTCCAGGGCTTTTTCACACTTCCTTGTTGATCCAACCAGGAATAAGATGCTAGAAGAGATGGAATTTCAGTGAACATCCTAGCCAGATGAGAAAAGAGGTTTGTCCAAACTGTCAGGAGCAACATAGCTTTATTAACAAACTACTGCAGCTTACACAGTTTCCTAAAATTCTGAGGAGTTCTGAGGAAGAGTTTCCATAGGATTCTGACCAAAGGGGAACCTTAGTAAGTCTTCTAGGGCTGTACTGAAGGCCTCCCAGTGGTTCTGCATCAACAGGACCAGCCTTCTGGATTTCTACCACATAATAAAATGTCTCCAAGTTAGAAGCCTCTGCTTGTGAGCAGTTCAAGCTGGGAGAGAACTGAAATCCTGGACAGGATTTAATTTACACTCATAATTTTGGAATCAAGAAAGTTATTTCCTTATAAGAGGTTGTAATGATACAAAGAATAGCCTGTTGATTCCTAGAGTTTCAGTGATTCAGTGTTCCCAAGTCCTATCCTTAATCCTTTGTTAGTGTCTAAACTTTCACACTTTAAAATAAGGCTAGAAAATCATGATGTTTCAGTAGGTGAAAGGATAAACTGTGGTACATCCAGACAATGGAATAGTATTCGGAATAAAAAAATAAATGAGCTATAAAACCATGCAAAAACATGGAGGAAACTTCAATGTGCATTACTGAATCGAAGAATTCAATCTGAAAAGACTACCTACTGCATGATCCCAACCACATGATATCCTGGAAAAGACAAAACTATGGAGACAATAAAAATATCAATGATTGTCTCTAGGGGACCAGGAGAGGAAGGACAAATAGGTGGAGCACAGAGGATTTTTAGGTCAATGAAGATATTCTGTATGATATTGTAATCATGGATATACATTTATGCAACCCATAGACCGTACAACACCAAAAGCAAAGTCTAAGGTAGACTGGACTTCGGATGATTATGATGTGTCAATGTAGTCTCCTCAGTAACAAATGTATCATTCTGCTGAGTGATGTTGATAATAGAGGAGGCTATGCATGTATGGAGACCAGGGAGTACATGGGAAATATCTATGTCTTCTCAATTTTGTTATAAACCTAAAACTTCTCTAAAAACATAAAGTCTTAAAAAAATAAGGCTAGAACAATTGTTCCTAAACTCCAGGACAAAGTATAAACGACTTAGTGTCAAGGCAGGTATTTTGGTGATCAAGGTACGTGTATGAGAAAGAAGAAAGAGAGAGAATTACTTTGCGGACAAGTGAGACTCCAAGGAGAGGTTGGGTGTCAGAGCAGAGGCAGGGAAGATACAGCTCCCTGACCTTCTCACGGCTCCCGCTGTAGTCTAGACTGAGGAAGTCACAAACTTGTACATCTGAATTATTCTCATCAATCTCTTTTTAACAAACATTTCTACTGTCTTATTACCCTCTGATACCTCAATGCTTGCTCATTATACCATCTGGACTCAGGCACAAGCCTTTGCTTGTATACTTTGTGATTCTTGGATTTATATTTTATCTAATGAATTTGATTTCAAGTGAAGCAAGGACAATGCCCTCTATCGTTTTATATTCTCCACATCATAAAGGACACTACTTAAAAAAAAAATCAATAAATGCTTGCTGAATGACTTCCTGATAGAATCAACAAACGAAAACAAAGAATGCGAAAACCAGAAGTGGATTTAGAGACTAAGACAAATCCCACACCGCATTTTGAAATTCAGAAAAGTTAAGCAACTTGCCCAAGGTCACACCAGTAATTGGTAGCCATCCAGGACAAGAACTCAGGTGTTCTAACTCCCAATCCAGTATCTTCCATTATATCATGAGCCGTCTGACAGAGCCTAACAAATTAGGCCTCAGGAATGTTATATGTTTTCTATTGTCTTCATTTTTCTTTTAAATTTGGCACACAATTTTTGTTCATTGGGCCATCTAAACTTCTACTTTTCATTGTTCAAGGGAATTGTCCCTGGAACTATCAACAAAAATGACAGGGATATCTATCCATCTGCTCATTCATCCATCACATACCCCAGTGCAGTTATTTACATAGCACAGTGACACTGTGAGCAAACACATGTGGAGAAAAAGAGAAAGAGGAGAGGACAAAAAAGACATCTGGGGTTTTTATGAGCCATTTTCCTTATAGTGTGCAATACCCAATAAGCATTATGTATACAGTAGGTGTATCTGTCACGGTCTATATGATGCATTGGTGATAGTGCATTAGCTATTATCAATAGAGCCATTACAAAAGACACTACCCCAACTTCTGCTGAGATGAATACATTGGTACATTGCCAAATAGTTGCATGTGATGGAGAAATCTGCAACCGTTTATTAGACATTATTATACTTACAAAAAAGAGTAGAAGCTTCTTGCTAAAGAGACAAATAGATTCCCAGAACTAGTGCCTTTAATTCAAACCCTTAAACTGATGTCTTGCACCAAGTTGTTAATAAAAAGACTCCTATAGCGTAGTTCTGCCTTTGTATCATTAATAACATTGTAAGTACACAAACCTACGCACATATAGATACATAAGCAAACAAAAACACACATGAACATACACACTTTCAAAGGCTTAGAACTAGAATTTAAGACTGCTAAGCTAGTGTTGAACTCAAAACACAGCCCTCAGATGATCACAGTTCTCTTCTTTCTTGTATCCTCTCAGAACACCAATTAAATGACTGAGCACATAATTGGTGCTCAGAAAATTGACTGAAATATTTGTTGTGTTGTTTTGTTTTGTTTTAAACTGCCACAATCTCTGCAGATTCTGTTTTATAGCCAGGGAGAAATTCTATGGTCATCAAATGATGATCAATTTCTTTAAGGAAGTGAGTTAGACCCTAAAGGAAAGGAAGGCGATTTAGCAGTTGCAGGATTTTAGATTGCTATTTTGTCTTTTTTTTTTTTTCAGACAATTTGTAAGGTGGTAGAGTTGAAGGGAATTGGAATTCGATTTCCTTAGTGATAATTGTGTTCCTGTCTCATAAATCTGAGAGAGAAGAAGCCAGCTCTCCCACATGCTCCTCCTCTTAATCTCTCCTACAATACCATTGCTCCACTCAAATGTATATACACTTGGGGCCAAGCTAGACTTCCATCAGAGTGACCCAGAACAAAGGCTTCCCAATTCTTCCAACTCTGGGCTCATGTGAAGAGCCACGACTGATGTCTGCTTCTCCCTCCAATCCAGCTATAGGAAACTTTTTTTTACTTTCCCAGATCTCTTTCTCCTTCTTCCTCCTTCTAAAAAAGAAGAATTCTTTCTTGCTGAAAGGAGGGAGAAGGAGAAAAGGAAAACAAATGCCACATGTGGCTGGTCTGGAGGACAAATATCTATGTTGAGGGCATGTGGGATTTTTTTTTTTTTTTTTTTTTTGAGGAAGATTAGTCCTGAGCTAACTACTGCCAGTCCTCCTCTTTTTACCGAGGAAGCCTGGCCCTGAGCTAACATCCGTGCCCGTTTTCCTCTAGTTTATATGTGGGATGCCTACCACAGCATGGCATGCGAAGTGGTGCCATGTCCACACCCGGGATCCGGTCCGGGATCCGGTCCGGCAAACCCCGGGCCGGCGAGAAGTGGAACATGCACATTTAACTACTGCGCCACCGGCCGGCCCCAGGGCATGTGGGATGTTTTTAACAGCTAAGGGGGGTATAAAAGAACTAGCAATAGGAGAAAGTGATCTTTACAGTTTTTTCAGTGGGTCATACATTAGATGTCCTTTGACATCCTTCAAGATATGTAACTAAATAATGGAATTCTTTCTTAAATTTCTTCTGGCTGCTGAACGGCTTCTTCAGCGGAGTATTGTGCAGAGACATGACCATGTGATTCCTAAGTTCATCGTATTTATACACAAAGACTTAGAAGTGGATCTTTATAGGTCATCTACTAACTCTCACTTGGATCTCAACTGCGTGATTACTTGAAGATTTTTGACAGGCCTCTTGTTGGCTACTTCCAATGCTGATTATTTCATATTCAGCTGAAAAATTGCTTCACTACAACTTCCGATTAGTTCTAATGGTGTTCTCTGGAGATGCACAGGACAATTCTATTTCCTTCTTCACTGTCTTTCACCAAATTACATTATCAGTAAGTTTGTTCTTACATCTGTCAGTAAGTATGTTCTCTACTCTGAATCTTACTGTTCTTTCAATAGCTCCTATAACAAATTTCTAGACCTTCTAAGGTGACTTTTCCTTTCATATGACCTATTTCATGTCATGAACATCATACCCAAATTGTGACTCATAACCTAATAGAACACTCCAGATGTAATCTGATAAGTGTGAGTGCAAGGACTCAACAGGACTATTAATTTATTTTATATTTTATTTATGTTTTGTTCACACTATACCTCATTTCTCCATTCACATGGTGTTAGCTCTGGTTGAATTACTTTCCATGCCTTACAATGAAGCTTGTACACCCTTTCAGAGAGAGTTTGCCCAGTTAGTATGATAATTAACTCTGGAGTCAGATCCGAATGGATTTAGATCCCAGTTAGACCATTCACAGGCTAAAAGACTTTGAGAAAATTTATTAATCAGTCAGTTTTTTCACTTATGCATTGTTTTTAACTAATGCACTAAACACTCCTTTCTGTATTTTTCTCAATTAAATGTTGTCTTTCCAGTTTGGGCACTTTATTGCAGATATTTAAGGTATTTTAAAATCTCAGTTAAACCTTTCAAAGCTTTCATAATTGAAATGTTTCAAGTATTCATTCTTCTATCAGCTTTTCATCATCTACCTGTAAGAATAATATGTCTTCTACATCCTTGATACTTAAAGAATGATCCATGGACCAGCAATGTCAGCATCACCCAGAAGCTTGTTAGAGTACAGACTCTTAGGCTCCACTCCAGACCTACTGAATCAGAAGTTGCGTTTAACAAATTATCCAGGTGAAGAATATTAAAGTTTTTGGGATCACTGCTCCTAAATCATTATCCACAGAGCCGAGGAAAATATTAACCAATATAGCACATTGGAGAATTGCTTCTAAGTCAGTAGTGACCAGTTAAGAAATTATTTGTATATGTTCAAGAAATACCAGAACACCTAATGCTAGTAATTTAAACCATGTGAGATCACTCCCCCAAAATAGACTGTAAGAGTTTTTAACAAATGTTCCTCTTTATTTCCTTCTATTTGTATCCTAACTCTTATTCAAGTGAATATAGTCCAAGATTGGGGAAGACAAGCACAGGCTGGGTTCAGAAGGTTGATGATGGATTCAAATCTCACCTTGGCCACTTACTTCCAGTGTCACTTGGGCCACTTGCTCACCTTCTAAGTCTCAGTTTCCTCATTTGTAAAATGAGGATATAATATTACCTGTCTCCTAGCTTTATTGAGAAAATTATATAAGATAATCCACTTACATAATGTAGCAAAGTGCTTTTAATGTGGTAAGTGTTCCCTTCCTTTTCTTAATTCTTATAATGCCTCTTATTTAGAGTTTGTTTGGGTTCAAACTGACTTTCATACGTTGTCTGCATATTTATACTCTGAGTGCCTTGATGATAAGGATGGTATTTTGTGCCAGTATTCCTTAAGCCATGAACAGGCTATTTGTCTAATGCCCATACGTGAGACCATTTGGAAGTTGGAATGCATTTTTCAGTGGAATCTTAATGTAATCCACAAATGCACATCCAATCAATGACCAGGCTGATAACAGTCACACTATATAGTATGCCCACTACTCGTCATACCATACTGTCTACCCACCTCTTATAACAATGTAACCCATTTACTGTTCTTGTGTGGACTACTTCTGCCTCCATAGAATTAGTGTCCTGCTCCAGGGAGTTGGGAAGACAGAGGCTGGAAGGAGATAAGAATCAGGTTCAGTCCTCCAAAAATCAAGCACATCCTGCTCATGTGATTCCACATATGTACTGGTTATACCTGGCTTCCCCCAAACTCTCTGAGGGGAAGGGGGGCAAATACCTGTATAAACAGATAAAATCCCCAGCTTTGGAACTAAAAGTCTTGGATTTGCATCTGAGCATTCATATTTACCAAATTTTTAACTTTATTCAATTTTCATTATCTGAGCCTTCATTTCCTTATTTATAAAATAGGAAGAATTGTCAACATTCTCACCAGGTGGCTATAAAAAATAAATGTTCATTATAAATGTCTCTGTAAACCCTTAATATCTAGGAAAAGCATGAAGAAGAAAGAAAGTGATGTTGATGATAGAAGTATTTCCCTTCTTTGACTTTGGTGCCTTCTCTACTCTTACAAAGGTACTGTGCACAGTCCATGCTTTGGATATGCTTTGTGATTCTTCATGGAAATCCCTGAGAGAGGTATTAGAAGTTACTAGTGGAACTGATTGCTGTCAGCACCACAATTGCTGTTTATTTCCACCATTGACCCAACATGGAGACAATGTATGATATCAAGGATGTTAAACGCTGCCCTTAAATACCACCCTGCTGGCCTGCTATGGGGTTAAGTTGCTGTAATAGTATTATTCCCTAAGGGCTTCTAGTGGAGCTATAGTTCTTTTTTTTTTTAAATCTGGGTCAAGGCTAATGTGTTATCCTAGGAGGGTTCATATATTAGCTAGTCAACATATTAGCAGGGGTTATTGTCTCTGATTAAGCCATTACCACCCACTGTCCTGTAGCAAAGAAATGGACCCTGGGGGAATGGGGCACATGATGGACTCATTTTGATGAAAGAGACTGAATTTGGGGCTAGTTAAAAATTTGTTGCCGTGACTTTCAGGCACTAAATTATTGAGACTGGGTCTCTAGAAGAGGCTTCAAAAAAACTAAATACCCAATTTATTATCTTGTTCAAGGGCCAGAATTTGCTTGCATGTTCCATATGTAGTTCAGCACAGAGTTTACATAAAGGTATTATTATGAAGTCCCTTTAGAGTCCTTTGTAAGACTTAACACTAGTGGTTCAACTTCCCTTTTTATCAAAGAGGTTGCTTCCTTTTACAGAACTCATTTTGGGAAATTTGTCTCACTTTTCATTTAATTTCATATATATACATTCACATGCACATACATCTATTCTAGAATAATTTTTGATTTAAAATAAAACATCAGTTCTTCATGTTTTCTAATATTTTTGGGCGCTGGAAAAATTCATCTCATAGACCTAAAGCTGTAAGATGATAATATTGAAATGCAAGTCACAAGCTTCAATTAGGTACAATCAGAAATCATGCGGTGACTTCATTAAGTATCATTAAGAATGATCAAAATATTGCTCTTAGGAAAAATACATCAAAAGCATTGCATTTACACATTGATTAAACAGGATCTGCAATTTCTAAAATCTGGTAGGAGAAAAAAGAATGGAGTAAATTAAGTGCTCATATCCCACTTAGCAACAAGGGAGTGCTTAGCAACTGGCAAAGGAAGAAATAACGGGAGATGGTGGAAAACAAAATATGATCAGCCTCTGAAACAGGAGGAGGAATCAAGAAATGACAATGTAACTAATTGGGACTGGAAGAGAGGTTGCTGCCCCAGGGGTAGTGGGCAAGTTGACGTCAGCCCGCTTTGTGTAAGGTTTTTATTTTTATTTTAGCTTTAGGAAATCAAGCTCATAATTTGGAATTGGGAGTACTGAAAGGACTCCCACCAAAACCACGAGTGTGGCCAGAGTCATCTCTGGCAATGTGTATGTACCCATTTACAAACCCTTTTCCCTTTTACTCATATACTCAGGTGCGTAGCCAAGTTCTCAGTTCCACAAGGTCTTAAGTCTTAAGGAGGCTTAAGGAAGATTTGATATTGTATCCCTTTGCGAAGTCTTTAACAGTGTTATTGTTCTAATCACAGCCCTTGATCCCTTTGCTTTGCATTTGATCTGTCTTCCCCGGGTAGTCTCATTCATTCCATGGCTTCAGCTCCCACTGTACACTGATAATTCTCAAACCTTCTTTTCCACTCAGAGATACCTCTTCCCTGTGCTTCAATCTGTACAAATGAATCTTCCACGGGCCACTCAAATGTACCATGACAGACCTCATTCTCTCCACCCTCTGGCTCCCTGCCTCCACTCATCATTTTAGGAAGACCACCATCCATTCAGGCACCTCTGCTCACCATCCACATCCAGTTGGTAGCTGTGTTCATTGGTTCTTTCTCTGAAATAGATGTTGGACTCAGTCTCCTTCACAATCAATCTGAGATAAAAAATTCATCATCCTTCACCAAAAGGAAAATCCAAATTCTTAGCATCACGTGAAGGTTCTTCATAATCTGGCTAAATCTACTTTTCCTTTTAACCTTGGTTCTGCCATTTCCCATTTACAAATTGCCCCAGTTGCGGCCATATCAAATGTGTCCTGATTCCTGGAATGTGTCATGTTTGCTGACCCCTGTCATCCAAACTCATGGCGTGCTCTCCTTTCAGCATTTCCTTCCCTTTTTTGAATCTTGAAACACTCACAGAGTCTTAATGCTTACCTCTTCATATCATTCCTAATACTGGGCTTATGGTAAAATCTCATACTAATTTTTGTTGATCAAAGAAATCTCAAAGGGACAGACATTTACAATGTAATATCAAACATTACAGTAAGTATTACTGGAAATAGTAGACATTCAATAAATATCTGTTTAATTGAGTTAAATATATGGACAAGAACTCAGTCTCCCCAAAATCAGAAGGTACAGATGAGGAGTTGAAAACTTGTTCTGTAAAGAGCTAGATAGTAAATTTTTTAGGCTTTGCACCTTTTATAGTCTCTGTTCCAAGAACTAAACTTCCATTGTAGCATGAAAGGAGCCATGGACCAAAAGAAACCAAGTATGAGTGTGATCTGATAAAAATTTATTTATGGACCTTGAAATTTGAATTCCGTGATTCCTATGTGTCAAGAAATAATATTCTTTTGATTGTTTTCAACCATTTAAAACTGTTGAAACAATTAGCACAAGAACCATACAAAAACTCTCAGCCAGCTGGATTTAGCCAAGAGGCTGCATTTTTTCTGATCCGTGCTATAGCTCATCACTTGTTTCAGCTCCCTACTTGGTCAACACTTTTTGTGAGCCTAATTTGAAATTTTGCTATCTACAGTTTGCCTAGTACATTTATTATTTAACATAATTCATATCCATGTCATTGCCTTATTCTAGCAGTCATTTTAGCTACATGTCAACCAGAAAGTCCCTCAGGGCCCTGGTTTAGATATACCTCTGTTGCTAGTAGTATGTGAGCTATTGACCTCCAACACTTGTCAAGTGTGTATATTGAACAGGCAAAGATCTTGGCCCATTCTTTCTAATAATTTTAGAGCAAACACAGAGCCTCAGTATCATCCAGTGTTTAAGAACCATTTACTCCTTAAGCACATCCCATATTGTCACAATTAATTTTTCAGTAACTATCAACTTGCTTCCTGAGAATCTAAATTTTTTCTTGAATTGCCATCTTCTCATCTGTCAAAGCAATTGCTTCCCTGATCTAAAGCATTTAGTTTCTTTTTAAAGCAGAGCATCACTTCTAATCTTACTAACATTACTAAATTAATCTTACTAACCTTACCTCCTCCTCCTCCCCGATATGAAATCGTGAACACTCATAACCCTCTATGGTAACTTCCTTTCCCACATCCCCAATATTCCATACTTACTAAGATACATTATTATTCCAACTTAGTCCATTCAGGCTGCTATACAAAATACCATAGACTGGGTGGCTTATAAACAACAGAGGTTTATTTCCGACAGTTCTGGAGCCTGAGAAGTCCAAGTTCAAGTTACTGGCAGATTCAGGGTCTGATGAGGTTCTGCTTCCTGGTTCATAGACAGCCGTCTTCTTTCTGTGTCCTTACGTGGCAGAAGGAACTCTCTGGGGCCTCTTATAAGGGCACTGATCCCATCCATGAGGCCTCTACCCTCATGATCTAATCACCTCCCAAAGGTCTCACATCCAAACACTGTCATATTGGGAGTTAGGTTTCAATATATAAATTTGGGGAAGGACACAAACTTCCAATAGATAGCAAATACATATGATTATATTCAAATAAGGATGAAGACGAGAGGAAGGAAGAAAAGGAGGGAAAATAAGAGGATGAGGAGAATAAAGATGAGAAAAACAGTGAGAAGGAGTAGAGACTAAAAGAAAAAAAACAAATAAGAAGGTTGTATTATATAAGATAGATTATAAGAATCTATGAAACTCTTTCACAAATATTATCTCCCATGAACTGAGAAACTGGAAAAATTACTTTTAGAATGACCTAGAGAATTTAATCACTCAAAAAGAGAAAGGAGGCTCAAATCAGATTTTTTTACCCCTTTTTCATGAATCATGTTCTATTCAAAAGTCTGATAGAAGATATTTCAGGTTGACAGTTTTGCTTTCTCACGTTCCATCTGTGTTCAAACTCTGGGCATCCTGGGTCTTTTTATCTGGATAAAAATCAAATCCTAGTACAGCATCAGAATGTTCTAGCCTCTTGCAATGGCATTTAGATTCCTCTGCTGCTGTTTCAAAAGACATTCAAACTTATAAATATTAAGCTACATTTTGGGGCCCTAACCTTGAGGGAGGGCACATACCATTTAATATTGCCAAGGCAAGAGAAAAGGTGCAGGTGTAGGCAAAGGAAAGAAACAAGAAAACAAAAATGTCAAATCTGATTGATTAAAAACTAGGTAGGCAAATAAGCAAGGGCTGGTCCAGCATCACTGGAGAGTGAGGTCAGACAGGGCTGTTTTAAAATTATTTGGTATTTTCAGAAATTGATTACTTAGGGAGAGCATTAAGAAGTAGCTGTGCACATTCATTTAATGGGCCAGTGCCTCTTGTACGGGGCTGGAGTCGTCACATTCAATCTCATCTACTCCTTGTTAAGTTGTGCTTTCTTCTAGAGCCTGTTTATTTATTACAGACGCTATAAGCATAAACTACAAACTAGAATAATAAATAATTCCCTAAATGGGATTTTGCGAGCACCACCTCCCCACTCATCTTTCTATTCCCAACCCCCAATGTGATGGGCATCATTTTTTACAGGCCTGTGAATGTCTTTGGGCCTGAAGAACAAGTCCTTCGCTGTCCTAAACTGCATTTCAGTGAGTAGACAGAAACTCATGTAGAGCGAACTGAGGGACACTGAGATATCCTCCTGTTCCCTAAAAGTGTCCATCAGTTGTCCACTCTTTGAAGGGACATTCCACTGGTTCTTTGAGTTAGGAATACCCTTTGCAAATATAAACAATCTTGGGAGGAATGTCATTCATTATTGCAGTCATATATTTACAATTTGGTGTAACTTCATTTTGTTGACCACTCTCCTACCCTGACTGTCAGCTGGAAACAGGTCCCTAAGGGAAAGCTGCTGTAATGAAGAAAGAGAGGCATATTTTGGAGTACAGATCATGGACCAGTGGGTTATACTTGGGTGTGGCACTTCATGAAAATCTATAGTGATGCCAGAAGAGAGCAAAAAGTTTAGAGAAAGTGTGTGCGTGCACACACACACACACACACGCTTCACTCACAATCTAAGGTGGATATTCATCTTTAATTTCCAATCTGATAGCTGCCTAAAGATATCTCTATTTATCCAGATATCATTTCAAAACTCCCATTATGACATGGTGACAGTTCCCACTGGAAGGTGCTGGTTTATTTCTATACACATTTCCCTTGTAATTCATCAATGATAAGAACACACCATCCACAGCCCTCCCTTCATTAACTCTATGCAACTTTTAAAGCTTATCGCTAACTGAAATTCCATGAAGCTTTTTATCTATTTCTTTAACTAAAATTGTCTTACCCTCATTTCCCATTGATATTTTTAATGCTTAGTTCTATTTTTACAGTTGTATTCGCAGATGATTTTATTTCCCTCATACAGATTACAAACTCTTTTATTGCAAGAACTATATTACATTTCTTGTATCCTCAACATATGGCTGTATCCAGGACCCAATACCAAGTTTAAAATCAAGAAATCATTTATCTCCTAGTTTTTTATTTATTTACTTACTTTTTTTCCAAGGAAGATTAGCCCTGAGCTAACTACCGCCAGTCCTCCTCTTTTTGCTGAGGAAGACTGGCCCTGAGGTAACATCTGTGCCCATCTTCCTCTACTTTATATGTGGGACGCCTACCACAGCATGGAGTGCCAAGCGGTGCCATGTCCGCACCCGGGATCCGAACCTGTGAGCCCTGGGCCACTGAGAAGCGGAACGTGCGCACTTACCTGCTGCACCACCTGGCCAGTCCCCTTTATTTTTTTAAATAGCACTCCATGGTGGAAGTTGGGTGTGGTGCATGTACCAGACTCACTGCCGTAGTCCACACACACAGTATGGAGCCAACTATGCCTCCCAAGACTCTAGCTTTATGGATTTTACATATTTCTCCACAGTGAATCTTTCAGGTTATCTTTCTAAAAAGGTAAGAGAATTCCTTTAGGATACTTAATTCATAGGAGTAAAGATATGAAATGCATCAATGAATATAGTATCTAATGGTGAAAAATGCAGTACTTCCCAGGCTTGCATTTTTCAGCCATCCCACAATACAATTATTGTTGTCCAATTAGGCATTCTAAAAACCTAAAGTCCCCTTGTGTTTACCCTGCAACAACTGAAATCCAGTGTGCCTGACATCACAGTATTTATCCTCAGAAATAATTACTCCAATGCGAAGGCGGCACTGTAAGCTCATCCCAGGACCAAAGAGAGCAACGAGGGAGACCCTAAAGGCAGTATTTCATATTCAGATACAAATGGGGTTCACAATTAACACATCACCAATTTTAATAAACCTGATGAAAGGTAAGCAGATTTGATATGAAAGTCAAATATCCTTGAGATCCCCCCTTCTCTAAGGGTCCCTCTTTAAATTAAGACTTTGCCAGGTGATTAAGAAGAATGCCAGCGCTTCAAAGGGATGCAGAGCCTTGTTCTCTGCTGCTCCACAGGCGACCAGCTCTCTTTCCCTTAGGTCCAGATGGAGGCTTTGTTCTCCTGAAGTTGGTCAGGTGCTGTGCCTGTCCAAAAAAGGGAAACGAGCGAAGCTTTAGGAGCCTGCACCTGTTTAAAAAGCAATGCCTCTCCCTCAGCTCCAAAGCCCCAAACATCAAATGCCTCCCTTTGCCAGGCAGCTTGGCTATTCCCCAGGCGTTTTCAATCTAGCTGGGTAAAACAAAAATTGCATAATTTGTCATTATTTTCAAGGAATGAGATGTGCCTTCCACAGTCCCTTTCGAGTTAAATACAATGATGCTGAGCTTCCTGTGAATGCCAATGGCTTCTTTCTCAGAAAGAATAGAAATAAAGAATGGGAAAAGAAACACCCAATTGATTGCCTGTAATTTGCTCGGGTATTTGTTATTGATGTATTCTTTGCATGCATTTTAGGGATAGGTAGCAGAAAAATTATTTTCCCAGGTCTTCAATAAAGACAAGCCAAAGCCCCTGGGAAAAGCCACAACTGGAAGCCAGGACTTCAGAGTCAACTTCAACATTCAAAACAAACAAATCACATCAATTTAAGCAAGTCACAAGTCATATAATCATTCAATTTCCCAGTCTTTAAAATGCGGATTAAAATGATCTTCTCTAAATATATCCCATTTAATTATGAAGCTAAAATGAAAAAAAAAAATGATAAGAAAGTGCTTTAAAATGTTAAATATCCTCTGTAAATGTAAAGTAGTTTGAATGAGAAATAAGGGGTGGGTCAGGATCTTAGCCAGGAGTCCTATCACTCTTTCTAAGGTGAAAAGCTTCAAATGCAAGCAGAATGGGGACTGAGGAGCAGAGAAAATAGCTCAGAACAATCATTGGAAAGCAAGGCCATCCTAAATCTCATCTATTAAGAGCAGAGAAAAACACCTAAAAACCTCCACCATATTTTTTTGTGTACAGTGTCTTTCTGCTGCCACTTGGTTACAACAATAGTGGAGAAAAGTAGGCCCATAAAGCAAGATTGATTGCTGGGAAGATGATCAATTGCTGCTGTGAAAGGGGAAAAAACTGATAAATGTTTTTTTTTTCCCCTCTCTTCACAACCTTTTGCTAAAGCTGTGCAAAATGTGTCATGCATAAAAAGTATGCAATTTTCATGTAATTAGAGGAACACAAGATGAAAATGAGTTCCATCAGAGCAATCAAGGATGGTAATGTGGTATGTATTTGTCAGTGCCTATTTGTCATGAAAGCAAAACCCAACAAGTTATATATTTTATTTTATTTTAACTCTGAAAATCATAAATGCCATTTTGCCGTGGCCAAATCTATAAATTTCAATAATCCTTTCCTTTTTTTTTCTTTTTTTGGAAAAGTGAAGTTTTGGAACTGCAGATTAGATCATTTTACTCTTTTAAAGAAGAGAATACTATCTTATGAAAAACACTGAGATTACGGGACAGATTTATTCCATGGAGGGTCAGATTTACAACAGGACGTGATAGGTTTACAGTTTGCTATACAAGAAACACACTATAATTTATTTTCTCTAAAAATACACTTGCATCTTACAGTAGCATGTGCTTCTGATGCCATCCCCATAGCCCTGAAACCAACTGTATTAAGTTTTTATATTCCTCTTGGGCAAGAGGACATAAATTTTTCTTCCTTCCTTTCTTACTTTTCTCCTTCCTCTCTTCCTTCTTCTCTCTCTCTCCCTCCCTCCCTTCTTTCCTTCCTTACATCCTTCTATCCTTCCTTCTTTCTTTTCCATTCATCCATTCATTTATTACATTATTTGAAACAGTTTATTGAGCACCAAAATTCTGCTAAATGCTACACTCCGAAGATACAAAAATAAAAAAGACATGATTCATGTTTTCAAGCTGATTTCACTTCGTGGGGACAAAGGCAAGAAAGCAATTAATACAGTGGGATAGTGTCATAATAGAGATAGATTCCAGAGTTTATAGGGAGAGTTGAGTATATTTTGATTGGTAAAGCTTATGGGAAGATTACTATTTAACTCAGTCCTGCCGTTAAGGAATAACTTCTGCCAGGTGTGGGAAAAGGCTGTCCAGGCAGAGGACCAAGTAAGGGCAAAAGCCATGAGCACACGGAAAGCTTGTCCTATTTGTGAAAGTGCAACTAGTTGATTAGTTCCATGGTGGAAAGCGTAAGGAGGGGATTAGAGAGGCCAATGAAGTGAATTGGAGAAGGGCCCAGCTAGGAAGTTTGATCTCTGTCCTCAGTCAATAGGAAGGCCTTTAAAGTTTGAAGCAGAAATATGGTGTAATCAAATCTGCATGTAGAAGGGACCCTCCAGCAGCAGCACGGAGAATGTACATGAGTGGGTGAGACCAGTTAGTAATCTATTACAGTAACCCAGCCGAGAGATAGTGATGGTGGAGCCAAGGTGGGCAATGACTGGGTTTGAGATACCTCCCAGAATAATTTACATGATTTACAAATGGATTATAAATAGGGATTAGGCAGAAACAGGAATTTAGGTATTTAACACAGGCAACTGGTGGATAGTGATACTTATTAGTGAATCAGGAAACATACGAAAAGCAGCAAACGTATCTTCAAAGATAATGAGCTACAATTTGGACCTGTTGAATTTGAGATAGCGGAGGAATGTTTGAGATCGATAAGCATTGTATACGCAATCTACATAATACGAATCCAGACACTTTTCCCTTCCTGAAATATTTTGAGCTTGTAAGGTTATCAGATCTAAGCCAAAAACATATTCATTCATTCATTCATATATTCATTCATTTCATTCAAAAATGAATATTGAGCACCTATGCTGTCTAGTTAAAGTAACAGTAAAGTATAACAGTCGTTCCTGAAATTAGACGTTTTTGGACTCAAACTTTACCTCTGCCATTTATGAACTCTTTGACACAGGGCATTTACAATAACTCCGTTAAGCTTCATTTTCCTTATCTGTGAAATGAAAGTAATTATAACCACTCCATAGGATTAATTATGAGATTTAAGGGAGATGAAGCACACAGAGTAGCTAGCACTGTTCCTGACATATTGTTATAAAATTAGCATTATTGAGATTCAAGTCAGTAATATGTATGTGAAGTTGACAAATATGAAAAGTATAAAAATACCTCCAGAAAACTTGAGCTATTAAATTACTATTTTTTTAACATGGTGGCAACTAATGCTAAAGAAGTGATAACTGAATCTAAAAACACTTGGAAAATAATAATTTGATAGCTGAATAAAGCAAATAATCTCCATCAAAAACTCACTACTGAGAAAATATTGGCTATATCATACAAATTGTGAGTACCTCAATGTGTAGTAATAATGATAATAAGTACAATATTAACTCATATTTCTCTAACACTTTCCCATTTACTGAGCAGTTAACCATATATTGGCCTCCAATTTTCTTTTCTTATAGTGTTGTTTTCTGGCTTTGGCATCAGAGTAACGCTGGACTTATAAAATGAGTTTGTAAATGTTCCATCTCCTTCTATTTTTTTAAAGAGTATGAGAAATATTGGTATTAATTCTTCTTTAAATGTTTGGTAGAGTTCACCTATAAAGCCATCTGGACATGGGCTTTTCTTTTTTGTGAGATTTTTTTATTACTGATTCAATCTCCTTACTGGTATTCAGTCTATTCAGATTTTCTATTTCTTTTGGATTTAATCTTTGTAGGTTGTATGTTTCTAGGAACTTAACCATTTCTACTGTGTTGTCCAATTTCTTGGCATATAATTGTTCATGGTAGCCTCTTAGAATCCTTTGTATTTCTGTTGTATCCACTGTAACGTCAACTCTCTTGCTTATTTGAGTTCCTGCTCTTCTTTTCTCGGTAAGTCTAGCAAATGTTTGCCTATTTTGTTTACCTTTTCAAAGAATCAGCTGTTAGTTTCATTAGTCTTTCCTACTCTTTTTCTGGTCTCTGTATTATTTGTTTCTGCTCTGATCTTTGCTGTTTCCTTCTACAGCTAACTTTGGACTTTGTTCTTTTTCTAGTTGTTTGAGATGCAAAGTTAGGTTGTTTAGTTGAAATCTTTCTTTTTCTTAATGAAAGCAATTATTGTTATAAACTTCCCTTTAGAACTGCTTTTGCTGCATCTCATAAGTTTTGGCACCTTGTATTTACAATTTCATTTGTCTCAAGATATTATTGATTTCTTCTTTGACTCATTGGTTGTTTAGGAGTGCATTGTTTAATCTCCACATATTTGTGAATTTTCCACTTTTCTTCTTATAATTGATTTCTAGTTTCCTACCATTGAGGTCAGAAAACATGCTTAATATGATTTCAATTTTCTTAAATTTATCGAGATTCACTTTGTACCCTAATATATGATCTATCCTGGAGAATATGATCTATGCTTTTCTTACAATGCTCATGGCAGTATTTTCAGTGAAATTTGTTTTATATTGGCATTCAAAATTGACCTCTAACTGCTTCCCAATTAGCATATAAGATTTAAAAAAAACAACAACATAATCCATGAGGCTCAGATGCTGTTTAAGAAATATATGTGTTGCTACTGACAGTACTGCTTGCCTATTGTAACATAATTAATTCTACTGTAGCCTCAATGATCATGTAAACTGAATAAAGGCATCATTTTCACCCACACACACTAAAATGCTTAGTTTCAAGATGCTCCATTATGATAGAATTTTGAGACCATTTGTTCTAGCTTATAGAAGTGAAAAAATGCAGCTTAATCAAAAAAAAAGAAAAGACAAAGGAAGAATTTGGGGCTTTTTACGAGGAATGAGCAAATGCCAAATTAAAAAAAAATCAAGGTTTTAGTGTATAGGATGCAATTTCAAACAATATATATGTCATTGCCTTTCTTTTCTTTTTGCTGTTGAATCTGAAATTCTTTCTTGTTCACTTTAATCCACAGTATATAGAAGTCACAACATTATGATCATAACTAGAATCCTGGCTTTTCTCTGCAAAATAGGAAAGCATTATCAAATGGTGTCTGAATAGATTTATACAAAATAAAGTGGTGAGAACAGACAGACATGCTGCATTTGACTGCATTCTTTTGTCAAAGATCAGTTGACTATATTTATGTGGGTCTATTTCCAGACTCTCTATTCTGTTCGATTGATCTATTTGTCTTTGCTTTCAGCAATAACACGCTGTCTTGATTACTGTATCATTATAGTAAGTCTTGAAGTCAGATAACGTCAGTCCTCTAACTTTGTTCTTCTCCTTCAATAATGTGTTGGCTATTCTTCATATAAACTTTAGAAACAAATTGTCAAAGTTCACAAAGTAACTTTCTGGGAATTTGATAGGGATTGCATTGAATCTATTGATTAAGTTGGGAAAAACTGACATCTTGATAATATTGAGTCTTCCTATCCATGAACATGAAATATCTCTCCATTAATTCTTCTTTTATTTTGTTCATCAGAGTTTGTCATTTTCCTTACATAGATCTTGTCCATATTTTGTTAGGTTTACACCTTAGTATTTCAGTTTTGGAGATGCTAATGTAAATGGTATTGTGTATTTAATTTCACATTCCACGTGTTCATTGCTGGTATATAGGAAATAGATTAACTATTGTATATGAATTTTGTATCCTACAACTTTGTTATCATTGCTTATTTGTTCCAGAAGTTTATTTGTTGATCTTTTCAGATTTTCTACATAGATGGTCAGGTCGTCTGTGAACAAAGACAGTTTTATTTCTTCCTTCACAATCTGTATACTTTCTATTTCCTTTTCTTGTCTTATTGCATTAGCTAGTACTTTCAGTATGAAAAGAAGCAGTGAGAGGGGGAATTCTTACCTTGTTCCTGATCTTTGTGGAAAAGCTTTAAGTTTCTCATCATTTACTATAACATTAGCTGTAGATTTTTTAAGATATTCGTTACCAAGTTGAGGAATTTCTCCTTTATTCCTAGTTTACTGAAACTGACTTCATTCTTCTGCCTGCGTTGTAGATTCATAGTAGTAGAAAACAATGACTAGATTATTCTTAAAGCTAACACTCTTTGTATGAACTCAGAAACTCCCAGGGGTTTGAGACCTGTGACAATGGGCTCTTATTTCTAACTTCACAGCAAGTTAATGAGGCTCTCCAGTTCTGACCCCTTTGCTTAACTTTCATTGTCACAGAATAGTATCTTGATTGCTGGCCTCTTGCTTATTCTCCTATGCAAGACCCTCTTGCTCCTTAGAAGCCTATCTGCTCACATAGTTTATGGTCACTGGCTCTTCCTGTTTCTCCTAACTTTTCCTGAGTTACCTTGACTCCTTGCTCATTCCTGTCCACAATCTCTATTGACAGAAAATTCTGTAACTTTAGTTTATATACTCAGAGCCCCAATTTCTTGAAGCCCAACCTGTGCCTGGAATTCTCTTGCTGATGTGACTCCAAATCCACTATGAGAGAAATAGACTGCCTCTGAACTGTGTATCTTTCCACCTCTAACCTATAGAGAACAAATATCAATGCAACTGAAGTTTTACACACCGGAGGATGACTCACCAAAAGTAACCAGAAAGAACAAGGAATAGTCTCTGCATGCCTGTGTATTGTATGTGTGTGTGTGCACATATTAGTGTTTGAACTTGAATTTTCAGGATTAAAAGCACAGTGAATGTAGCAATCTTAATTTCTTTTTTCTTTTGAGGAAGATTAGCTTTGAGCTAACATCTGCCACCACCCTCCTCTTTTTGCTGAGGAAGACTGGCCATGAGCTAACATCCATGCCCATCTTCCTCCATTTTGTGTGGGACACCTGCCACAACATGGCTTGACAAGCTGTGTACAGGTCCACACCCATGATCTGAACCCCTGAACCCCAGGCCACCAAAGCAGAACGTGCAAACTTAACGGCTGTGCCACTGAGGTGGCCCCAGCAAACTTAATTTTTATGGTGAATTATTGGTGAATAATTTCTCTTGATGAGTCTTGGAAAATGATATCTTCTCAAAAAGAAAATGTAAGGGGTTCTGAAAAAATTGGAAATTAAGACAAAGAATGGTAGGTAAGATTTGGACTTCTGCCAGCAAGTCTTGACTAGGATAATCACATCTCTTTTGATGTAAATGACAATCAAATGTGTATCTTTTATTTCTTATTTAATGGTTAGATCAAACTGAGTGGAGTTAGGTTTGATTTGGAGAGAAGATCAAAAGAAGTAGTGTAAAGTGCAATGTGAATTTTGGAGGCTATATCTCATCCAGATATAGACAAAGTCATTAGGGAAGCTCTCATTAACCCAGAGTCAATATACTAGGCTCCAGTCTCTGGTACGTGCAAAGGTTTTAGGACCATGAAAAGCATATTTTTAAGGGAAATCTTCCAATATTGATTTAGCAGGGGGTTTTGCCCAAGACCCAGATGGAAGATGTCAAGAAAATAAACTTGTCCCCCACTTCCATCCTTACCCCCTATTGATAAACAAACCTATACCACTGGGTTTGTTTTTTCTAAAGTGGATAAGCATGTGCTCATCACCAACAAAACATTGCTGGTTTCACACTCCAGTGACTCTCGGGCCATCTGTCCAGGTATTAAGCATTTTGATTCTTCCCTCAGCCCACATAAACTGGTGATCAAGGACGATCTCTTGAAATCTCCAGCCACAGAGACTCCTGACTGAGGAAATGAAGAAAGGCTTAAGGCTCTTTGCAAGAGAATCTGAGAACCAGAAATGACATAAAGCAATAAGAACACTAAGGAGGTAGACTGAGCTAGAGGCAGAAAATCTGAGTTTTAGCAGAAGTGTGCTCCCCAAATATGTAACCAAGGACGTCTCTTAGCTTTAATACTGGTGAAAAGAGAGTGATTGAATACATGTAAACAGAGTTCCTGGTTTTACAGTGCACCGTGCTCGGTGTCACAGTAGACTTAAAGATAGGTACAAGTAGTCCCTCACCGTGGAGAGTTTTCAATAAAATTGAGGGTGTCAGAAAAGTACACAGGATGAGATTTAAGCCAAGTCATCCCAAAAAGTGAAACTGTGTGGAAGGGATATGAGAGAGAGGATGAGAAAACCTGATATTGTTGAGGAGGAGCTCAACTGCCAGTTGCACCTAATAAAGCAGCTCCACCATTCTCAGACTTTCTCCAGGACTTGATATATCACTTTCGTGTGTGTTCCATTCTCCTGCAGGCCATGACATAAGTAAAGAGGCTTTGGATTTTAATGGCAAACAATACTAACTCTCTCCCTTTCTTTCCTACTCGAGAGATCATATGAAAATTGCAAGTTAAGGAATCCACACCAACTGTAAAAAGTTAAGACAGCGTTTTGAATCTTTGAAAATTTTAGCTTAAGAAATAGTGTAAAACACTGAATAATCATGAAATACTACGACTAACATTTCTTATTTAAAAAGAGGGTAGAAGATATAATCAGCCAAATATTGAACATTGATTATCAAAAATATGTTCTAGGTTTCTGGATATAATCTGAAATGTAATTTTAAGTATTCATATAAAAATAGATTTATAATACAATAGAATAAGCAGTTTTTAATCTAACTGATATGATTATATATGGATATTTATTCTCTTTCCCATCTTCTTTATCCCCTCAATGACATTGTCAGCTAGACATTAGGGAGACAGAAAAGAAGCAAATTCTAGGCCATTGCTTGCAACTAGAGACACAGATAGTCGATATTACAACTTGAATGTATTGAGTTATAGTGAGGTGGTTAGACATATCTGAGATTCTCTCTACTTAATCCAACTCACCTGCCCCGACTTGGTCTCAGTGTATGGGAAGGAACTTGGAGTGAGGAAAAGACCATGAGTTTGCGAAGCAGGACAGATCTGAGTTAAAACATGCTTCATCCCATGTCATCTAGACAAGTTAACTGACTCTCTGAGTCTCGCTTTTTGATGAGAAGGGAATAGCACCTACCTTTTTGTGAATATTACACATTTTGTCTTGTATTTGTCTATTGGAGCTTTAGCCATGCTACTTCAATGAATCCTGACAATATTGTTTAGAAATTAAATGAGATGATGTATAAATATCAATATAGCAAACTTTCAATGCATTTCTCTTGCCTTCATTTTTCAGTCACCTGACATTAACCCATCAATGTGATATGTTCTAGATAGAGAGCTGTGGGGGTTTATATAGAGAAGATCTTCGGTCCAGGACTAGAAATAGTAACTTCACCTCATGATCGATGTATCTATATGACAATAGCAAATGTTTACATTCGCTTCTCCTTTACTTTGCTTACTGCACTTAAAATCCTCTTCAGCCATACCTTCTGTGATACACAGGCCTACAGCACTGTTCACAGATAAATAAATACGCAAATAAATAAATAAATAGATTCGCAGAGCCAGCTTGGAAGAACGTTTGATAATCTGAACCATTACGGAGGTGAAATTTCATTACACAGATGGTGACATCCCGATGTCTATCATCAAAACACAGCAGGTAGAAACTATCAGCCAGGCCCATTCCCTTCTATAAAATTACACTTATATTAATGTCACTCCAGATTTCATTATGCGGAAAATGATATTGCACCGGTCTCCAGCCCTAGGAGGACAGCGGGGGATGGGGGTGTAGGGGTGGTGAGGGAAGAATAAGGGAGCAGTGAGGGGAGGAGGGGAAAAGAAACTGTCTGTGTAGAGGCCATGGAAACAAATTCAGATGAGCGCTACCTAGGATTGGCAGATAGGCAAAAAAAGTATATAAATGTATATATAAATGTATATTTTAAAAATCGGCATAGATTCTGCTGCCAGTTCATGCTGCTTCTTGATTGACTCACCGCCAGACGTCCTCTGCAAGCCCCTGATGGAATGTCTAAAAGGCCCTCCTGTGGGAAGCAAGGAGATTTACAGTTAATTTTTATTAATGAAGGATGACAGGCATCTCCGTTTAGCCAACAGGATGTTACATCAGTCCAAGAAAACGCCCCTGTGTTTGGAGCAGGCATCCCCACCCCCACCCCATCTCTCTCTCTCTCTCTTTCTTTCACACACCACAGGCACACACACACACACACACACATTTAAGCATACACATGGGCACGAGGGAATTAATAGTGAAACAAATTAAGAATCAAAGGAGAACATCGACTTATTTATATACCCGTACTCTGCTATCAGTAGAAGGAAGGATGAGGATGACATGAGAGTCTCACAGGGTGAGCTGAAGGGGAATGATAGCAAATGCTACTCATTTCTGCTGCCATCTCGACATCCCTCCCTGCTTTCTACTCACTCCCACCAGAGAGAAATCACTGCCGTTTCAGATATGAATTAGGATGCCACATTACTTTTCCATCTGGCCCAACTACCTCCACTCGGGGCTCTTTAATTTACCCCCAACTCTGTGGTAAGATTTGTCCTTCCATGATACAGATCTATTGTGTTTAGTTGCTCATGAAAAACCTCCAGGACATCTAGATTTCCAGATAAGTGTAAACTCCCCACTATGACCCCTAGGACACCTTAGAGTAGAGGCCTTATCTCCAGAATTTTTTTCTTTCAGCGTCCATTTGGTTTGCCCTCAAGTTTTTTGTTTTATTCCTGCTCACATAGGTTTCTCATTTTTCTAAGCTCTGCTCCAGCCTTGATAAGTTGGAGACTTTCTCCCCACGATGATATCCTTTCTTCTGCAAACGATCATTGATTGTTCATCAGTGTTGGAGATGTCTAAGACTTGTCTCCCCCGAAATAATACTTTTAGCGGATAAGTTCCATGTCTCATTTTAATCCCTTTATGCTGGTCCTTTGATATATGCCACCTTTCCCCCTCTAAGCCCTGAAGAGGTATGGTTTTCTGCATTCTCTGTCTTGCTTATATTGTCCGTTCCCTAGTAGTAGCTGTCATATGTATCTTGTTTGGAATTCTACTCGACCTTAAAGGACAAGTCATCTCTTATGTTCTCCATGAAAATTTCTCCACAGGTATTTTTGTGTCTACTCATTTCTCCTCTATTTGTATAATACTTATACAGAGTTCTATAGACTTTTGCATGTAGCTTTTATTGTTTTCTAAGAGGTGTATACTAGTCTGGTCTCATCAAATGGATTATAATCTCCATTGGTTATTGCATCTTTGAATTCCTCACAAGACTAATCTCAGAGTATCAGAGTGGGCAGTAAATATAGAATGAGGGATGGCTGAAACAGGGAATGGATTAAGCAATAATGCTGTTTATTAAGTAATCATTGGATGAGTTTTATTTTTTAATGAACATATTTATATATGCTGTATTAAATATATATAATTTCACATTTATATTGTTTTGCAGTTTCAGGAATCATAATATGTATTTTCAGTTCCCCTTTCTTGAGGCCATTTCATGCCTCAAGATTAAACAATTATAAAGTCATTCTCTTACCGTGTGGACTCCTCAGGTGTTCTTCCTGGGGTTCCTTCATCTTTTTTCACACTTCTTTTACAGGAAATTGGATGAATTAAATGACCAAAACTAGGACTTAACTTTTATAATATGGGCTGCCGAACTTTACAAAATACCCTCAGTATTTAAATGAATGCAATCTTCACTGAGGTTTTCAAACTTGAGGGTACCCACAAATCAATAACTGGGGTGCTTGTTGTCTCTCAGACAGAAAACTCATGAAGATATCAGTTGATTAAGCTGAAGGGAATCTCAGGAATCACAGTTGTAACACGCTGTGATTCTCTGCGGGGGCAGTGGGGAGCACATTTTGAGAAATATTACTTAAAGATCAATTGAACAGAAAAGTGTGAGTATGTAAGTGAAGTTATTAATCAGCAAAACTAAACACCAGCATGTGAATAATCTAGTTTCTTCTACCGCTGTTTATAACTCTTTTTTGCCTTCACTCAACAAGAAATTCTGAGATTCAAGGTATGTGCCATTCCATTCATATATCCGCACTCCCCATCAAAAACTGCAGTTACTATATTACCCTCTCTCTAATCAGTGTTTTCGCTCACTAAGTCATATAGCATCCATTTCATTAGCTAATTTGAACATTGGCAATACAATCTAAATGGCTACAGAATGGGTAAAATTGATGTCTTCAAATTGAACTCCTTAATCCAAATTAATTTTCAATTGGTGGGACATGCTTGCGTTTTTTTATTGTCATTTTCTTTGTCTAGCATTAGCATTTTTCTAGTCTGTAATTCTCATATCCTGCCTTCCATTATCCAATTTCTGATACAACTAGTAGACCAGTACAGAACCCACACTCACATACACACCTGACTTCTATTTGTTGTACTATATCCTAGTCTTAAATCTTACCAAACCTGTTATTCTTGACTAAATTCATAAATGTCTTCAAACTTCCCTTAAGGTAAGTATTATATCATCATCCCTGAATAAAAGATTCAATTGACACATGTATGCTTTATAGTAAAAAATTTTGATTTGGTGTAACAGTCAATTAATTCAATTAATTTGAATTCTACTCCTCAATCACAGGAAATCCAATTCAACTTAATTAAGATAAAATGTAAATATGATAAAATGCATGCAAGGTAAATGTACATTTTGGTGAATTTTGACAACTGTACACATATATTTAACTACCATCATAATTAATTTATGGAACATTTCCTTCAACCCTCAAATTTTCATGTGCACTTAAAAATTCACTCACTCCCCCTCTCTGAAGACCCTGTGCCAGGCAAATATAGACTTAATTGTGCTCAGTTTGCATTTTTTAGAAATTCATGTAAATGTAATCATATAGTTTATACATTTTTGTACCTGGCTTCTTTAACTCAGCGTATTTAAAGATACAACCATGTTGTTTCATGTATCAGTGGTTTGTTGTGTTATTGCTGAGTAGTGTTCCATTACGTGGATGTACAACATTTTGCTTACGTGGTCACCTGTTGATAGATATTTGGGTCTGATGTTTATTATAAATAAAACTCCTATGAACATTTGAGAACAAGTCTTTGTTTGAAGATGTTTTTATTTCTCTTAGTGAGATACCTAAAATTGAAATTGTTGAGTTATAATCTATGTATATATTTAACTTTATGGGAAATTGTCAAACAGTCTTTCTAAGTGGTTGTACCATCTTACATTTCCACTAACAGATATAAAAGTTCCATTTGCTCCACACACTGACCAAGGTATATAGCCATTCTTTTCAATTTTGGCAATTCTAGTCGTTACGTAGTGGTATCTCACCGTGGTTTTAATTTGTATTTCTCTGATGATCAAAGATGATGAGATCTTAATGTTTATTCGCTATTGAAACATCTTCAAAAGAAAACTGAAGTATCTATTCCCAACTTTTGCTCAATTTTTATGGGTTCTTTTGTCTTTTTATTTTGAAGTTGGAAGAATGTTACCAACACAATTCTTTAGCTTTTTCTTTTGCTTTAATAATTAACTTTTTCAAAGAACAGAAGTCTTTAATTTGGAGAAAGTTTGATTTATTCACTTTTTCTTTCATTGTTCATGGTTTTTGTATCCTAAGGAATCTTTGCCTATTACATCCATTTTAAGTTAAATTTTGCATGTCATGTGAGGTAGCAGTCAAGGTTTAGTTTCTTCCCTACAGATACCCAAATGTCCCAGCACCATTTGATCCATAAAGCTTTCATTTACCTATTGAATTACTCCATCAGTTGTGTCAAAAATCATTTAACCATATATGAGTTGGTCTACTTCTGGACATTCAGGTCTGATCTGTTGATTTATATGTCCATCTTTATATCAATCATATTGTTTTAATGGTTTGCTTAAATCAAGATCCAAACCAGGTCAATAATTGCATTAGTTTGCTTAAGTCTATTTCATAGGTCTTCTTTGTGTTACTGAACGTGCTACTCTATCCTGATATGTCCAGCAAACTAACCATAATAGACGGAGAGTTTGTTGGAATCAGGTTCAACTTTTTACACCAGAGTACTTATTAATTATTGCTATAAACTTTGATAATTAATATTCGAAAAAGGAAGTTGGCAATATAATTTTTTTTTAAATTTCCTAATTCTTTGTTTAATCCTGTACCTGCTAATTTGGGTTGAAGAGATTACGGTTATTCTGACTTTAGGAGTCAAGTGAATGAAAAGTTCTGGAAATCTCAAAGCAGGTATAAATAATTATCAATCCAACAAGTAGTATAAGAAACACATTCTAAAGGCAGAGACTGGTCAGTAGCATTGACCCTGGGTCTTAGAAAATTTAAATGACAGATCAGTGTGCCCAGTCTCTTCAGAAGAGGCCTCTTGGGTCAATATTGGAGAGCTGTTGGGTTGAATTACTCATCACTTTCCTTCCTTGAGCAACCATAAAGCAACCTTCTCAAATCAAGATTGGCCTTAACAAGATCCAAGATAGAATACTGAGGCATGCAAGAATAAAAGAACAGCTGAATATATGTCAAGGCTATTTCAATATCATCTAATTATCTCATTCAATATATACGGGACCAACTGCGTTATTTCCAAGATCCAGTGCAAAATTAAAAAGCAGCACTTCTTGCTTGTTCAATAATTATTAAGAACTTCAAGACTGCAAAAGTAGACCATTAAACCAAGTGTGGGTCCTTCTAAGGCTGAGGTCATATGTGACTGCATAGGTTGCATTTCTATGAAGCTGACCCTAAATTCATATGGCAACCTAAATTATCCCCATTTTAAAAATGAAGAAACTGCAGAATATGTAAATTATCTTCCATTAGGTTACAAAACTAAAGTCATGAAGCTGGAGAGGAAGGCTTCTGATTCTAAAGGATGTCTGACACTAAAACTTGTGTTCTAAACACCATACCACGTGATATAATAAAATAAGCTGAAGAAAGTGAGGAGGGCCTAGGGAGAAAGAAAGGGTGGGGAAATAGCTCTGAACCTTTTTGGTGCAGTTTGAAATTTTGAGAACCTTACTTTATTTGCCAATTGCAAAAGACCTTGGATGACTGGCTAACGAATTTGAGTATTATACTCTAATCTAGCATTCTTGATGTTTGAATCACCTACAGCAGAGTTAGTTAGGGTATGTGTTAAAAATCAGATTGTTGAGCCCCCGAATAGGCACACAGGACCAGAATCCAGGGGATTTGTTCTGGGACCATGTATACTTAACACACTTCCTGAGTGATAATCGTGTAGTTTACTCATCTTTTTCAAGTCTGGACTTGAAGTCTGCCTCGCCTACTATAGACAGCCAGAGTTCTACATCATAGATCCAAGCTCCTTCCAGATCATGTAAGGATCTCAGAGTGCAGAAAACGGTAAGGATCATGAAATTTTTATCTGTGGTTAATATTTCAAATGTATAGAAGAAAAGTAGACACTGAGGGAATAGCAGTGGTGGAAAAAGAAAAAGAGAAAGAAAACCAATAGGAGAAAACTCAAAATTTCCTGAGAACATATCTGGTCAAAGATCACCAATAGGATAACCAGGCTTTAGTAAAAATACTTAGATTAAAGTGAAGGGAACAAAACTCAACTGAAAGTGCTTTCAGCAGGGGCAAATTTTACTCCACTGAGTTTTGCAGAATTTCCTCTATAACAATGCTTCAAGCACTGAGTAATTCTTTCATCATTTTCTTCAAAACATATTCATTTTCTATTCAGTTCTCTCATAAAGGAAAATAAAAGTAGAGAAGGAAAACCGTAGCAAAATAAAGAAATAAAATCACAACAAAACCTTTTGCTTCATTGCTGCCGATCGTTTTGCTCCATCACGGAGCCTGCCTTTGGAGTTTCCTCCACTCACAGGGGAGCATGTTTGTCTGCCCAATGTGGAATCAAACACTCAGCCTCTCCTCCGAGAGGCTTTGTTGGCAGTCACACATGGATCCGCTCCAGGACTGGCAGATTTCAGGCCCCTGGAGAGATGCGAGATTGCAAAGGGCAGGGAAGATTGGCAAAAATATTGACTTTGATATTTCATCATTTCACATTTCCAAAGAGTAGAAATGCACTGACAACAGCATCTTTCTAATCAGATGCTACCAGAGGTTCCCAGCATAGCACACACACCAGAGACTGCAATACCAACAAAGCCCCAGACAGAATCAGTTATGTTAGAGCTAAGTCATCAGCAGCATTTCTGCTTCTCTCTCTGCTTGATTTCTCTACTCTTCTGTTTGAATAGCACTTTACAGCTTCCTATGATGGGACTTCTCCACTTCTGGCTATTTTCAGGTGCTATTTTGACCTCATTTGTCCCTTCAGGGTGTACATACCTTCCATGACTGTTAAGATCTAAATGGTGACAAGTGGCACTCCAACTTTCTTCTCCCACCACCTGTTCTGATATCAGAGATTTCACCTGAGAAGAAATAGTGACTATTATTCAGTGCTTGGGAGAATGTCTTTATCTGGAAATGGTATCATAGTGTTTGGGGTTGTATAATGTGGGGGAAGAGGGTTTTGAAGAGGGAGGAGAAAGGTATTTAAAGAGGTAGTTGGAGAAAACCAAAATCAAGCTTCCTGTGCCTCTTCTTAATTTTTATTTCTAATTTTGAGAGTTTGACTCACAAAATACAGTAGCTGATATTTTGAAAACTAAAGATCTTATTCTATTAGAAAGTTCTTTTGCCAGCAAGATATGGAAGAAAAACTTAGTTTTTGTCCAATTATTTTCTAACATGAATTTTCTGTCCTGCTTTGGTTAGGTGTTGTAAAAGTTTCCTTTTTTGTTTTTGGTGAGGAAGATTGGCCCTGAGCTAATATCTGTTACCAATCTTCCTCTTTTTGCTTGAAGAGGATTGTAGCTGAGCCAATATCCCTCCCAATCCTCTTCTATTTTGTATGTGGGATGCTGCTACAAGCGGTCAAATATGGCTTAATGAGCAGTGTGTAGGTCCACACCCAGGATCCGCGGGTGTATGCAAAGTAGAGTGTGCAAATTTAATCACTATGCCACCGGGCTGGCCCAAAAAGCTTCTTTGTTTAAATGTGGCTTAGTCCACCAATAATTTCTCTAACTACCTTTCTAAGATATGTGGCTATTATCCTATGCTCTCCTCAAGATCTAGACCCATTGTCCCCTCCCCTGTAGGACCATCCCCAATCCCCATGTGATGAGTTATGCAGCCCCTCGCTTTAAGGTTGCACATCCCACTATTGGGCACTTACTACACCATAGTAGATTCTGTGTTTGAGCAGCTTCCTTTCACATAAGAAGTTTGGATTGTGTTTATTTTATATTTTGACCTTCTGTAAAGGCTGTAGGCTTTGACTTGGCACATATTAAGTGTTCAATGTTTTGTTGCTGTTGCTGTTGTTTTTTCACTTGAAAAGATGACTCTTAGTAGGAATTGAAACAGCACATTTTGGTTGGCAATTTGGCAATTTGCTTTGCTCTCTTCTTTCCAAAGAGCATCCCCAGCTACCTATTCCTCATTCAGGGATTACTTCTAATTTCATTTCCTCCTGCCACGTCAAAGTCTCTCTTTCTTGGGATCTATTTTCTTGCCTGATCCTTACTGATATATGAGAATAGACATTTTTCTTAATTCTTTATATTATTATGAGGCTAAAATGAGATAACGTTTTGTTTAATGCATGACTGGCACACGGTAAGCCCTCGATATATATGCTACCTAATATGATGTACCGAATAAACATTCAACCATGATATTTATTATAAATATTGTTTGGAATATTATCTGATTTTAGAATCATTTTGAATTAGACTAAGTACAGCCTTAAAAAGCACTTTCTGGGTAACATCCCGTATCTTCCAATAATCTCAAAGAGACATTCCACCCAAAAAATCTCCTCTGGCCCTGAAACCATTCATTACCTTGTAGCTCTGTCGAACCTCCAGCTTGTCAGGGAAGTAGGATCAAGGACTTGGTTTTTGATGAACTCTTCTAATTCTGTTTCTGTGCACTATTCCCTCAGGAGTGGTATAAGTGGGCCTAAGTGTCCCCTTCTTGAGTCAATCTACAACAATTACAGCACCATTGGTTTCCAGTGTTCCTATTGCACACTGCCATTACCGTGATTAAAACGCCAAGGTTACATCACACACACACAGACACACCCTCCAGTACAATAATGAGGAAAGCAAGGCAAGGCCAGGCACAAAAGAATGTTAACAGCCTATTCAGGTACAAGACATTTTCTTCTGTAGAACTATTTAAAGTCATTCTTATCTGAGTTTCATAAAAACAAAACAAGAAAACAAAAGAAGAGGTCAAACCAATCAGAAAATATTTTATGAGTGAGATTTGTCAGGAACTATTATCTCCACCCTAGAAACTAGAAACTGGGATGCAGAGAGTTAGATTTCTAAGGCCATGACACCTGCCAGTGCCGGAGGTGGCATTGGGTACCGTACTCCTTATCCCATCTGTTTCACATCACTGTGAATCCAAGAAGAGCGCTAGCCCTGGACCAGGCCCCCAGCAGAATATGACAAAATGCACATGGGTTCCAATGGTCAGGGATGGTGATCTGATGGAATGGAACTTGGCAATCCTTTGAGAATTGGCACCATAGGAAGCTCACCAAATTGTGCATGGTCACTCTGTGTGTTCCTGTTACCATCCTTTCTTCTATAATTTCCCCCAAGTTTTTCTCAGACCTACAGGTTACCATCTGTTTTCATAGCATTTTAATTTTCCACTTATTAAAATCTGTTTTCCAAACCTACCATCTGGAGAGAATTTGGAAATGCCAATCCCAACAAAGTGATCCCCTCAGGTGAACTTGCATTTGAACAAGGAACAATAATGGTGGGATTTCAGCCATAACAACTGGCCATAGAGGAATGTCTTAGAATAAGGAAGTTATCTAGGATCTATCAAATGGTACCTCAACATGTGTTCTTCCTAACATGTGTAGTTCCTGTGTCAAGAGCAAATGGAGATCACATAACATATGTTTAAATATCTAAATTTTTATAAGTGAAGACAACAAACTATTAAGTGATATTTGATCTTCCTGCTTTTTAAAATACAGCTGCATAATAACCTGGAAGAATGCATTTGAATTTAGAATTCTTTTACTCTTCAGTCTTCTGGGCTAGAAACTTGACGGTGTGGGGAGAGCTAACCACCCTTCCTCTCCCTATCACTGGCTGTATCCAGTAAGCCAGTGTACAAATGTGTGGACACTCAAGACTGCACATCAATCTCCATCTACAGCTATTGTAAATAGTTTCCCTTTGGCTATCTCTTGGCGCTAGAGATGAGCACACTGACCACTTCCTCAGAGTAAGACTTGGGAAGAGGCCTACACAGTTCTTAGAAGTGAGCTTGGGGCTCTTTTGGCAGAGAATTCTAAGGTTCCAGATACCTGGAGCATGGTCTATAAGAGTAAAAAGAGCTCCAAGTGAGCACATGTGCACACTTTCATGTATGCCTCCCATTCTACAGAGGCACACGCATGAGGAAGGCCAGAAAGGTGCACTCCAAAGCCAGGGTCCTGGCTTAGGATTCCTCTTGCCTGAGACAATGTGACCCTGCTCATGAACACCTTCTAGATGAACCTATATAGAGAGCAAATTTCACTCAAGGTTCAGGAGAGAGAAGATATGTTGACTATTTTGAGAGTCTAAAAGACTAAGTTAGGCCAAACTTGAAACAAATATTGATGTGATGATAAGGCCTTTCCATCTACCAACCCTAAATCTCATCCGCATTTTAGAAAGTGAGACTGAAAAGGTTGGGGAAGAATTTGAGATTCTCTCAAAGACCCTATTGGGGGAATTTAGAAGTAACATTGACTGCTGAAGAAAAACATGTTAGCGGTCTTCAGGGAAGGTGGCACTTCTGCACCAGATGGGCCAATTGAATTTTTTTTTAGTGATGATCTTATGCTGTTGGCAAAACTTTTCAATATAATTTAGGAAAGAGGGAAAACAACAAAAAGACAACTGATGCTGGTCTTTAAGACTGGACAAAGGACATCAGAAATTAGAGTTGTTAGTGGTCCTAGGTTGAAAACATAAAATATTTGTGAAAATTTTATGAAAAGACTTGCCATCGAAACTGGTGGAATAAAACCAGGTTTCAAATCTGCATTGTATTGGGTCAACTGCAGGAAAGGAAAGGGTCGGTAAATTAAGTGAAACCAATGTCTTTTATTAGCTGTCTCACTGCTCTCACCCTTTACTACTTTAGCTGCCTGCTGATGGTTTTCCTGCTTCCACAGTTGCCTATCCATCCTCTCAAAAATCTTTCTAAAAGTGAATTTCAACATGTAATCTTTAAGCACTTTCAGCTACTCCTCATCAGTTGCATTTGAATTTCATATTCCTTAAAGCAACTCACAAAATGACCCTCAGTATCTGGCCTTTATCAAATCTTCTAGCTTCTTTTCCTGACTACTTACCCTAAATAATCCATGGAAAATTTCCTTCTACATGTCGTGATCTTTTAAGCCTTTGCATATTCCATTCCTTCTACCTGGATCACCCTTTCCTGCCAGACTTGCCCTTGATGAACTTCTATTTACCTATTAATTCTTATTTTAAAAAATTGCTTTCTCTTGAACATTTAACAACTCCCCAAGAGAGAGTCAGCTGCTATTTCTTCTTGTGTGTTTGTCCACACTTTGGGCCCATCCCCAGGAGGGCAGTGGACTTGCCATATGGGTCTGCTGGCTCATCCTCAGCATTTTCCTCTAAGTAAAGCCAGCTACCTGCCTTTAAATTTCAGAAAACTGCTGAAGTTACATATATCCCATGACAACAAAATAACATCTAGCAGAAGAAAACCTTGTCTGCGTCTTGTCTCTCTTTTTGAGTGACGAAATATTTTTTCCTCAGAAGCTCCTCAACAGAGCTACCTACGAGGGCATATGCTCACCCCTAAACCAATCACTGGTTAGTGTAATGGAATTACCATGATTAGTTAAAGAACTTGGAATAGCAGCATCTTCCCTGAAGGGCATGTAGCCGAACAAAAGTGGAATTCTTTCGCAAAAGTAAGATGAAAAATGAGTATTGGGATTGGCAATGAACGGTATTTGCTCCAGAAGTAAAGTGGCTTGATTCAAATGGTATTCATAAGTCTTGTAACATACCACACACAGGTGTATTGTCATTATAAAACATAAGATTTAGAAAACAGCAAAATGAAACAAAGACTTCCGGAGGATTCCTTACAGAGAAGATGGGCACTTCTTCCCACATGAACTTGCCTTCCAAGATGTGGTCTGAGCTCTGAAACATGATCTGGTATTTGCTACTGTTTCTATCCTATAGTAACACTGGAATCCTGAGACTGTGGTTTAGAGATGTTGGCTTGAATCTCTCGTGATTATTCTTAAAGGATAATCTCAAAATATTTTCTTTCTGCTCCTTTATAGTGATAAAAGCCAAAAGAAGAATAATGCAACCCAGAAAAAAGACAAGTGCTTCATTAACTTAGAAATTGAAACTGCATGTTAGCCATCTCACAATTCCTTAGTTTCATATAAATAGGTGGGGAAAAAAATGTTATGGTGCTATGCAGAAATATTAGAAGTGAATTTTGGTATCAGGTACTTTGGGACTTAAGGAATCCTCTGTTGAGGTTCTTAAATAATCCTGACCAATGATAAAAATTAACAGCAGTCTATCACACATTCTCAGGCAAGACCACCTAGGTCATGGATTCCTGATAATCACGGGTTTGTTTTATACCCTTGTACTAAGAGTTGCGACCAAGTGGAATTCTGGATTAAGGCAAAAAACTATAGAATATGCCTTGGTGAAAATAAGGAAAAAATACCAGCTAAGGGGTTTGATATGCAGTATAAATGAGGGATGTTGCTTTTATCTTAATCCAGTTCTTATTGCCGTTGTTCATATGTGTTCGCATGTGTTCTAATTATTCCCTACTTACTACACAAAAGATGTTGTATCAGTAGCTAAATTTACTATGTAGTCCATAGCTTATAGATGATCTGGTAACATCTGGGTGGGATTATGATGGAATTAGAGGAGAAATATACAACATATGGAGACTGTGAATTCCAAGACAAAGAGTATTTAGAGGAGTCTGTAATATTCCCTGTGGATAAAGCAAACAGAGACGTCTTTGAATTGCCTCCCTGCTGGAAGGTAATGATTGTGTTTATGTTTGTTCTTATGGGTCATGTTAGACAGGTGCGCCCTTGAAAATGTATATGAAGGAACATGGCAGTCAATGACATGAAACGTAGAGTATCTGCATTATCACTTTTGAGAAGAATTAGTGAGCTGGACACCTGGGAGAACAGAAGAGCAGATTCAAACCGGAGGTCTCTCAGGCAAATTAGCAGCTATGGTCAGCCAAACTATGCTCAGTTATCTCTTTCTTTGTGAACCTACCTTATCTACAAGCCAGGGCTTATGAAATAAGTACATAGATGTTCAAGCAGAAATGGCCACTGATTGAATCAGAATCAAATGCCCTTGTGATTCAAAGGTAACTAAGCCAGATTCTGAATGATGAAACATAGCATGCTCAGTCATAAGTGGCTCTACCCAATAGGGTTAATGGTAATTAAGTAGATCAATAAGAGTAGCTTCTTCTGTAATTTGGACTGTAAATATGGAGAACTTTGAATGGGCATAAACACAAGAAAAATGAGTACACAATGAGAAAAGTAAAAATCTTTTTTCCCACTTCTCTTCAGGGATGGGAATTGTGTTGTAACTAGGATCAAGAATGAATTGATAATCAGAAATTTCACATATGTGTCTTCCCTGGTAAATAAAAGCAAAGAGATACAGAACAGTGAATTTACATTTTGGTGGGGCCAGATCAAAAAAAGCTCTGCAAATTATCCCCTGAATAAAAATGGTAACATTAAAACAGCAATGTTAAATTGGGGATATCAAAATGCCCTGGATGATACGTCATTCTGTAGTTTGGCAAGTAACTGAATCTAGGACAAAACACAAAATATCGGTGAGATATTGACTCTACATTTAGAGGATACATATACTGATATATATCCGTCTGTCTGTATGTTTATGTACATATTTATACTTACGTCATTTAGCAAATGGTTGTGGAGAGAAAATTACTTGCTTTCGTGGTGTGCTGTCAGGAGTTTTAGGAGATCTACAAAGAGAAATTATATTCTCTGATCTCTTTTCTTAAGGTTCTTTGGTTCACACATATCATAAAGAAAGAAAAATAATTCAAGACAAACTTAGGCCAGTGCACGGATTTGAAGTCATCAAATTCTACAATCAGAGATTCTTAAATTTGGAAGGAAATTTAGAGGTCATCTCAATAGGCATACATGGAGTGAATAATTGGACTAGTGAATGAAAGAAGCAATGATTTTATGAGTCCGACAAATACATCCATACTATTATTGCTTTGAATTGTTATTTACTTTTTCATGTATATTAACACATCTGTACCCTCCTTTCAGTGTTTGCATCATGCCTTGTATATTGGGCATAGTTAAGAAGTCTTCAGTACATCTTTATTGAATTTATAGAAAACATCTGAGCCAAATGAAGAGAAACAGATATTCATTTTGATTTCATCAATGAATCAAAAAATACTTATTGAATGTTCAATGAATGATATAAGTGCAAGATAGTATAGGATAAAATGTATACTCGCACATAAACACCAAAGGAATGCAGAAAAAAAGAATCCATGAATTCAGAAAAACAATCTATATTGTAAATATCTTTTAGAGAATTGTGATATATTATGGATAGTTGTTTTCGTTATTGATAGAATCTTCCTAGTATGGACAAAGAATTGTATTTTCACAAGACAAAGCATGTCTACTTAATTTCTCTGACTTTGATCTCGCTCTTAATATTCACCTTCCTAAAACATGCTGTCAAAGGTGAATACAGTTGAAACACTGCTTATTCATCACACTCCCTTCAATGGATCCCATGTCACTTTTCTTTTATTTTCTGTCCCTCTGACTCTTTTTCCTTCAGCTCCCTCTGAAAAGTAAGGATTACTTAAAATTTTCTTATTTATGATACTAGACCTAAACTCCATGGGGTCAAGAATTGTTTTGGGTTCTGTTTTTTTTTTTTTTTTCACTATGCACTGTGTTCTCTGGTCCCACCACAAGGTGGCCCTCGTTTAGGAGCTTAATGTATATATTTTAGTAAAATGTAGGGAAGGATTATGCTTTTAGTCTTGATCTCCCTCTAGAGCGCCAGACTTGCTGATGCGTGGATTAATGCTCATCATGGGTATCTTCAAGCTCCTCCATCAAGCTTTCTAAAACACAAATAAACAATCAAAACCAAATCATCTTCCACTCAAAATAAATCCAAACATCTTCCCTCATTGCAAGCACCCTGATAACTGAGTCTCTGCACTGTTGGGACTTCTGACCAGAGACCAAGAATGTCAGAGTAAAGTCATGAAATAGAATTCCCAGTGGCCCATCTTAACACCACAGCTTTCCTAAGAGAAGACATAGCACAACGAGTGTCCTTTTAGAATCAGTACATTTAGATGATCTACTTGGCTGACTCCAGTTCCTTCTTTCTACTTCATAACAGGCTTCTGAAATTGTTGTCTTTCACATACTCTACAAACTCTTGATTTTTTAAATCAAAATCTCTAGCTACTTAATGCAGCGCTCATTGACCTGCGATTGGAAATCATTTAGAGAGTTTTCAAGATTTCAAGCAAGAAAACATGGATAGTTTTTTCTCATGGCACAGGACATCAGAAAATAGTTTTGAACAAAACTTTGAATTTTTTGGCCCAAAGAAAACAAAACACCCAGAAACAAATAAGATGTGTCACAATAATCCATGATTTACAATCTCTTTCTGGATCGCCGGTTGCCCTTAGCAATCCCCAAAGCAGAAAGAAAGAAAACGAATCCTTTCAGCATATCTTCATGAAACTGTCTGGGATGTGACAAAACTTTGAGAAACAGTTTTGTGATAATGGTTTTGCACTTTATTGTACTTCTCCAGAGGAGGTGGTGAATGGCTGTTTTCAAATAAATAGAGCTATCAAAGGTTAAAAATAAAAACCTCCACAGAATAATTGGGGAAGGAAGAAAAAGGGGGAAAAAAGAGCATAAAGAGAATGAAAAGGAAAGAAGGACCTATAAATATAAAAGCCTAAGGAGCGTATTTTGGGGGAATAGATGATGCAAAACAAAATTGGGAATAGTTATTGGAGGACCAAGGAAGGCAAATAAAACGATGAGATATATGATGCCTGTCCTTCTGCCTCAAATAGTTTTTCATTCCATTTTGTATATATGAGTTTCATCTGACTATGGCCAACAGAAAGCGCTTGGATTTTCTGACTTTTTTTTCACTGTCGAAGAAAATAATAGGTTGATGAGATTCAAAGGCAGCTAGTATAATATCCTCTTCAAGAATGAGAAAAACTACAAATTGAGTAGTTAATGAATGAATCATTTCCATTTTTCACGTTCTCGAACATAATAGCAGCTCTAATGATAAGAAACAGTAAAGTACGGTAGTATGTTAAAAAAAATCTTGCCTAAGAGTCAGAGTCCGGAATTTGTTGAAAAATTATATTTAATTTTGCTTCTTAAAATACCATGCACTGTATTACACAAGTAAAAGAACTTGGAACTAATCTTCCATCTCTGGGAATACCTGAGTGACAAATTACCAAAGAATATCCCAGAGTATTGGCAAGGCTTACAACATGAGCTAACTTGGGCAGTGGTAATTGCAGGGCACGAGAATTACCTCTGTTGTACTAACACACACAGAGCTGGGAGGCACTTTCTCTCCTGAAGGACCAACTCGCATGAAGTGTGAGGGCAAGTTATCAAATCAGAAAACTCATAGAGCCTGTTTATGATTTTCAAAGCAAGTTGGCTGAGTATACACAAGCCAGAGGAGGAAGACGCCAGCCAACATGGGCACGTAGCCACTCAGAGACCTTGCCAGGACACCAGTTTAGAGTCAAATTTTAGAAGCCTAGAATTACTGAAGGGTAAAGAGAGTCTACACAAATGGCCACCATAGTGATTCTGACCTCTTCAAGGACTCGGGAAAGAATAATCACTAGCCATAGAAAGTGAATGCATTGGGAATGGGAAAATAGAAACAATTTGATAATCTGAAGAGATCAGGTGATCTGGTTCTGGGAGTAGAGTATTAGAGGAAATAGAAATGGGTGATTCAATCTTTGCGTTCATTTTTTGACTCTAGCGTCAACCAGTTCTGTGACTTTGAACAAGTTCCATAACCTTCTAATATCCAGTTTCCTCATCACTAACGTGATAGGACAGGACTAAATGTTTTCAAAGTACTGCCCCACTCAGAGACACTATTATTTTCTATTCATGATAGTGTTTGCAATTATATAGTGCTCTCCAAAATGTATTTATGTGATAGTGTTTGTTCTTTCAAACAGTCCTGTGTGGTAGCTCATATAGAAAATACTATAGCTCATTTTAAAGATAAGAAAATGAAGGCTTAGCAAGGTAAGATGACTTTCTCAAGGTTGCTTAGCTAATTAGCATCAGAGAAAAGACTAGAAACATTGGTCTGCTGTACTTGTAACTACCTCACATTATTCCTTTCAGCAAAATTTTTTAAAGCTTTATGTAAGGAAAACAATTTTTTTACTTGAATTTTATTCAATGGCCTTCCAGCAACAGGTGTTAAGAATTTCCTGAAAAAAAAGGTCAGGATTGGAAAAAGAGAAAGCCTGTACATTTGTATCTTGAAGGAAAATATAAACAAAGTTTATCAGACAATTCTTTAGCAAATTTATATTGAAGATGGACAGTGTGTGAGGCCCTATGTCCGGGGTTGTGGGATATACAAAGATTTTAAAAGGCAACATAGTTGCCCAGATAAGGCTTTTATAATCTAACGGGAATATGAAACTTGTCTAAAGAAGATCCTGTCGTAAAACATGAAATATACTGAACTGTTTAAGGGATATATATATATATGTAATGCTTAGAAATTTCAGAAAAAGGGTAAATTAAGTCCAGCTCTGGTCAGGTACAGGAACATCCAAAATTTGGTCTTTGAATTTGGAAATAGAGCGGAACATCTTGAGAAATTTTAAAGATTATAAATCTGCCAAATTAAGCAACACATGTTGGTTAATGTAGGAAGCTAGAATGAGTAAAAAGACAATCAGAGTTCTTTGCAGGTCATGGTAAAGTGGTGGCCACACAAGGATACACAGCATTGTGTTGTTCCCATCTCTTCTTGCCTCCCTTCCTCTTTTTCCTCACCTTTATTCCTTGTCTTAAGTTCTGCTTTCAATGGACCCAAGATAAGGTAATAATAACCTATGTTTAATGATCCAGAACATCATAAAGGAAGACCAGAAGGTTTAGTGAAATAAGGTACACTCCACTATAAAAAATTCTCAACTAATTCTTATATTAATATATAATATTATGGGTTCATAGAACTAGGTAAATCCATCAGCATAAGTATAATTCTTGCATAAGAGATAATGTGAAGGGAAGTCTCAACAAAATTATAGATATTTTAGCCCTGGATAAATGTGTTAACAAACATTTGTAAACCTAAATATTGCATGAGAAAAAATGTGTGAAGGGGGTAGCATAGTTATCCTTGTGTCAATGTGTGTATATTTTGATTTCCAAGAAATGATTGAATTAAATGGAAATGCTTGCAATATGAGAATGAACTGGAATTGATATGTCATTTTATTATCCAACATGTGTTGAAAAGAACAGTGAATTAGGGTCAGCATTCTTAGATTCAGAGTCCAGCTCTTGTAAGCGTTGGCCCTTTAAAGTGGAATAAGTCATTTCACTTTCTAGACCTCAGTCAACTGAGGAAGTTACATGAGTCACAATTTGCAAATTATGTGCTACAGAGCAAGAGTCCAGAAAGATGCTCTTGGAAAAAAAAGTTCTGTGACAAAATATATTGAAAAATACTCATACATCATTTCCAACTTGTAGATTCTGAAGACATATTGCATATTAAAGGCTCAAAAAAAAAAACCCTATATAAAGAAATCTGTTTAATTTTATTGTAGCATTTTCCAAATGTAAGATATTTTGATATTTGTTGTTCCATTGAAGATGAACCTCTTACCGACATAATTTTCTGTGGGCCTAATTTTCGTAAAAGCAAGAATATCAGTAGAGATTTAAAATCTTAGAATTCTAGGGGCCAGCCCTGTGGCATAGTGGTTAAATTTACACTCTCTGCTTTGCTGGCCCAGGGTTCACAGGTTCAGATCCTGGGCACAGACCTGCACACTGCTCATAAAGCCATGCTGTGGTGGTGTCCCACATACAAAATAGAGGAAGACTGCCACAGACGTTAGCTCAGGAACAATCTTCCTCAAGCAAAAAGAGGAAGATTGGCAACAGATGTTAGCTCAGGGCCAATCTTCCTCAACCAAAAAACCCCAACAAATCTGAGAATTCTAATGTATAATATGATCTTACTAGAAGGATTGAACTAGAATTTAAGATCCCATGCACCCTCCTCTACCCAGAATCAGAGTGTGGACAGAGACAAGCAGGGAATCCTTTGAGACTGAAGACTCAGGAAGAAAGAAACAAAGTGTTACCTCCTACCGTGGAAGAGGTGAAATCAAGTTTTGATTAACCAAGAGACTTTAAGTATGGCAGGCGGTCCCAGATTCAAACTTGAAGGAGAAGAGCTGGTGATGAGACTACTGATCATTCAGCAGGGTTTATCAAGTTCAGCACTATTGACATTTGGGGCTGGATATCTCCTTGTTGCATCAGGCTGTCCAAATATCCTGGATATTTGGTAACTTCTCTGGCCTCTACCCACTAGAAGTTATAGCAATGAGGAGGCAAACTTGAAGAAAGTCCTATGCCTCTTATATTGGCATGAAGAAAATGAACAATGGATATCCAGAAAAATTAAGAACGTAAGAATTAGGAAAAGAGAAATGGAGTGAGAAAGAGAAGAATTAAAGGACAAAGATGAGGAAGAAATGAAGAGAAGGAGAAAATGGAAGAAAAAAGATGTAGGGAAGAAAGAAGGAGGGAGGGGTGAAAGAAAAGAGGCTTACAATCCTTTGAACTCTATAGCAGATGAGTTGAAGGATAAGGTTGTCTGAGGTCCTTTCCAGCCTCTCTGTAGGTAGCGTGAGCTTTGGAGACACAAAGACCTGGTTTTATTCATAGTTCTGTATCTTCTTGTGTCATCTTAAGTAGTACAGTTAACCTGCCTGAGCTTCCACTTCTTGTCTGTAAAATGTGGATTACAGTTATGCAGGTTTGTTTTCTATTGCTTAAAAAATGTATGAGAGATGAGAAAATGTATGTAATAAACTTAGCACCTTCCTAAGAATTTAATAAATTGTAGCTGCTTTTATTATTGCTATTTTTCATTGGGACTTTATCATGTGCTATTTTTTTTGTTGTTCAATTAACTTCATATGTCTGTTATCCTTACTTTTACCTTTATTAACTAGTCTATGCTAGGCTATGTTGCCATAATAAACAACCTTATAATCTCAGAGGGTTAAATGACACTCTACTTTATGTCTATTTTACGTCAGTGAGGTCTCCGCTCTCATTCATACTTGCTCAGAGACCCAGGCTGACAGAATCTCCACCATCCCGAAGGTCAGTGTTTACCATGGTAGCAGGAGAATTACACAGTAGCTCTTAAACATTTTCCCAAGAAGTGACAGGTATCTCTGCTACTCACATTTCTTTGGTTAAAGCAAGACATATGGCTACATGGCTATCTTCAAGGTGGCAGTGAAATGCAACTCCATCATATGCCCAGAAAAGGGGACAATATGAAAAGGGGACCATATCTCACCAACCAAATTTGTGACTCCCATACCTCACCAACCAAGTTTCTTCATTGATAAAATAGGGATCTCAGAGCACCTATCTCATAGGGTTGTTATGAACATTACAATGGTTAATACATGTCGAACATTTAGAACAATGTCTGGCATATGGTGATCATGAAATCATTGCTAGATATTGAGATCTATTGTTATTGGAAAACCTTCTAAGACCTGAGCCATGGTTTGTGCTGCCTTGCCACCCCATCAGCACTTTTCCTGGGGCTTTGTACCATCTAGTTACTCAATAAATATTTGTTGAATTGAATTCAATAGCTTTCCAGCAACATGGCTGGGACCACCCACCAGCTGGAAGACCAAGTACGTGTAGGTTTATCAGTTCCATTTCCCCTGCCAAACACCACTGCACTCCACTAAGCATCCCTCAGCTGCGATTCTCCATTTTTGCAACCTAATTGACCTTACTATAAATGTTCCCAGCCACAGGGGCTGGCCCCGTGGCCGAGTGGTTAAGTTCGCGCACTCCGCTGCAGGCAGCCCAGTGTTTCGTTGGTTCGAATCCTGGGCGCGGACATGGCACTGCTCATCAGACCACGCTGAGGCAGCGTCCCACATGCCACAACTAGAAGAACCCACAACGAAGAATACACAACTATGTACCGGGGGGGCTTTGGGGAGAAAAAGGAAAAAATAAAATCTTTAAAAAAAAAAAAAAAATGTTCCCAGCCACATAAAACATGTTGTGAAGTGCACAACAGCAGTCACAGTTGAATGCCAGATGCCATCACACTATGTGTATGCAATTTATCCCTCCACAAATCCTCCTGAACATAACAAATAACAATGTCTTTCTTAGAAACTTCCCAACAGTCAGCACCAAGGATACCAAGGGCACATTTTAAAGATTTCTTCAAAAGAAAACCAAGGGATATACAGACTTTAGAAACAAGGGCCTCCATTTATACAGACACTCTTTGATTTGAATCTAAGAGAGGGTCCCCACTTACCTAAAGTCTAATCGGATTCTGCTCCTTTGCATTACCTGCGCAATTAAATATGAGGCTACTGGGGGTAAGAACTACATTAGGAAAAAGGTAGTGAGTTCTAGTTTCCTCTCTGCCACCTTCATGCTAAGGCACAACGAGCACCCCATTTAATTATTCTAGGCATTAGTTGACGCATCAATCAGATGAGGAAAATAGTGTTTGCAGCATCTCTTTCCAAGAGGTAATGAAAGAAATGGATAGAATAAGAAGCAGGAAAATTATATGGATAGATAAAAATTATCATGCAAATATCAGGGAATATCAGTAAAAAAAATTTATTTTGATTTTTGGTATCTTCTTTATTTCTTGACTTTTCCATGCTTGGTCTTAACAAATATTCTCCTGTAGGGTTGCCCATTCGTCCCTAAAGGTCATCTATAATGAGTAGCAGGTCAAAGCAGAAAAAGAGCCCTTAGAATTCAACCATGTCTGGACAGATGCTTTTCACCCAGGTTTGCGATTAACGCCAAGATTTTGACAATAATAGTCAGATAGGATCTTCTCAATGTATTAGATTTTTCTAATCTGGAACTTAGGAAAACTATAAAAATATATTGGGAACCATTGAACCTTATAGCTGAGAGTTAATTGGAATGTATGGGCATTAAAAAGTGTGTCCATTTAAATGCAAAGGCTCTGTGGAGGGGTTCTGGGATAGGTGCTAGTTATGCTTTCCTAGGAACTTCAGGGAGAACCCTTGGACCTGTGCACCATGGGAAACAATGTTTCTCTGGGCCAGACGGGATCCTCTTGTCATTGAGCTCCTGACCCTTTTTGTCTATCACACTCTGCTTTTACCTCATGCCAGTCTACACTATTAAGCAATTCTCTTGTTTCAGGGCATTTGCTACTAACCACATAAATATCTCAATTATTCTTTAAATTGTGAGCCACTTGTTTTAAGCTCCCATATTTACATGTGGGTGCATGTTCTATTCAATTTATTTATAAAGGAATATTCTCTCCCAGACTTTTGCAAAATGCTGGCTAACTGTTTTGCTTCTTGTGTTGGGGTTCCTTTTCTCTCCCTAGAGGTGCCCAATCTAAATTGTTCATTAGGTGTATACTTAGGTTGCAAAGTAAGTGACATCACTATGTCCAAGAGATACTGCACCCCCAAGTTCACTGCAGCATTATTTACAATAGCCAAGACATGGATACAACCTAAGAGTCCACTGGCAGATGGACGGATAAAGAAAATGTGGGATATACACACCAAGAAACATTATTCAGCCATAAAAAAGAAGGGAATCCTGCGATTTGCAACAACATGGATGGACCTTGAGAGTGTTATGCTCTGTGAAAAGTGAGACAGAAAAAGACAAATACTGTATGATTTCACTTAAATAACAAATCTAAAAAAAGCAAACTCATAAAAACAGAGAACAGATTAGTTGTTGCCAGAGGCAAGGGGTCAGAGGTGTGGGAAATGGGTGAAGGGGGTCAAAAAGGTACGAACTTCCATTATAAGATAAATAAGTTCTGGATGTAATGTACAGCATGGTGACTATAGTTAACAATACTGTATTATATTTAAAAGTTGTTAGGAGAATAAAACTTAAAAGCTCTCATTACAAAAAAAATACTTGTTAACAATGTGAGGTGATAAATGTTAACTAAACTTATTGTGGTAATTATTTTGCAATATATACATATATCAAATCATTATGTTGTACACTTTAAATTAAACAATGCTATATGTCAATTATGTCTCGATAAAACTGGAGAAAAGCAGAATAAGGAACTACCTTAGCAATAATAGAAAATTTGAAAGGAATATTATGGTGCTTTCATTCTGTGCTAAGTGTTATCTTATAATAGTAAAATGCTTACTTTGTCCTAGATCTTTGGGCACAACAGTGACACAATTTTAACTGTACTATATCTTGTAGGTCCAGAGAAACATTCATTCTGTGAGGATGATTCTGATAGTGAGGAATGTGGGTTTATTCTTTTGTCCTTTTGCTTGTTAACAGTGACGTTTTATCCAGAGAGAATCAAGAGACCCTATAGATAGTTTAGAAAGGCAAGGCTAGAGGCACAGACAGATGAATGAATGGAAAGATAATCAGAAGAAAAGTTTTGTCTACAGAGGGAAGTTTGTCCCCATATAGACAACCCTATCAGGCATCTTGTCATAGACACAACAATAGGCTTCTTTTAAAAATCATCACATATTCATAAAACAGATTAATATTTAAAGAATGTAGATTATTTACTGTTCATATAAAATACTAGATAAATCTATTGAGGCACTTCAGCTGAAAATGATCCCCAAGATTTGGATATATCAATACAATATATACCATATATATATACAGTACAGATAGAAACCCCTTTGGCCATAGTGGACCAGTTTGCTAAGAATTTTCAGAATGAAGGTTTTAGTGGAGGGCTCAGTTGAGTCTGCAAACTGGTGTGGAGCTAGAAATGTGTGTGCACTTAGCTGTACTCCCTCCAAGCCCTGGCAGCTCCGATTCTAGGTCTGTGGGCAGGACAAGCTCTGGGAGCCTCTGCACTAAGGCAACTTCAGGAAACAACAGTCTGAGATCCCTAGAAGTGAACCTCAGGCCCTGGATTTTCCCAAGTCCATTTCCTGACTTTAGGCATGACTTCTACCCAACTTTTTTATAAAAAAATGTGCATTAGTGTAACACATGTCCTTAAAATAGTGAAAAAAAAAAAAAAAGTATTATCTTGGGGCTGCCCCAGTGGCACAGCAGTTAAGTTTGTACCTTCCACTTTGGTGGCCAGGGGTTTGCTGGTTCGGGTGCAGACATGGAACCGCTTGGCACGCCATGCTGTGTTAGGTGTCCCACATATAAAGTAGAGGAAGATGGGCATCCATGTTAGCTCAAGGCCAGTCTTCCTCAGCAAAAAGAGGAGGATTGGCAGCAGTTAGCTCAGGGCTAATCTTCCTCGAAAAGAAAATAAAAAAGTATTATCTTGTTGTTGTTAAAAGTCATTTGCAGCCAAATGGGCCAATGGTTTTCTAGTGGCTTTTAGTTACATAGCTAATTTCAATGATCCACTTTCCTGTGGGTTCATAATCAAAGCATAAACTTCATATACAAAACAACAACTTAAGTCTTTCTCCCAATCCCCGTCAAGTGCTAAATAGGATCTTTGAAATCAGGTCACTAAATGATGTTGACCACACCCAGGGAAAATGAATCAGGAAAATAGAGCAGCCAAATGAATAAGCAAACAAGCAACCAAAAAAGAGTGAGATTGAAAAGAAAAGAGGTAGAGAGCAGACAAAGAGAATAAAAAGAAGTAGAACCTGGTCGGGGGAGAGGTGGTGAATATAAAGAACACACCAGATAAAACGAGCCGTTGGCTGATGTGTCTTCTTCCAAAATAGCTAGGAAGCAAGCAGGAATGATACAGGAGGACAGGAGAGCTGGCAGTTTTTATTGTCTCCTTTGAATCACATCTTCACAGGGGGCTTAATTCTTTCGTTTGAACATATAAATTCCTAAACGTTGGGTATTAAACTTTTCTGACATTTATTAAGTACAATGAGACTAACACTGTAAAATATGTACCATCATGTAAAGTTCATTACATTGAGTTATTTTCTATTTTGTTTCTTCATCTATTTTCTTTTTTATAATCTTACCATTTCACTGTCTGTATTTTTTCTTCCAGGTCCAATGGTAATCATTTTTCTCTCATGGAGCCTCCAAATAATTTCTCTTTTTATCATAATTTCAATACAAATTAAAAAAACAACAAGAGAACTAAGCACAGTTTATTGGCTGTGTTGTGTGTTGTTTCCTAATTGTTGAGTATGACTTAGGCTAGAGGGTAAGCAACTTTCATGCAAAATTCTGATTTTGAACAATGCACTCAGCAAAACGACAGGTATAACAATATTCCTTATCAAGTATACTGTCCAACTGCTACTTTTTTTGGTTCTTCTTTGGCATCTAAAAAAGGAGGAAGAAAGGGAAGAAAAAAGGAAAGAAAGAAAGGAGGTAAAGACAAAATAAAGACACAAAAACATTGATTAAAGACCTACTTTGTTTCAGGCAAGAGGTCAATTAACTTATACTTTGTGCATTTAACCATCCAGCAGTACTGAGAGAACCACTGTTATTGGCATCTACCACATGAAAAATGGCCTGACACAGGTTAACTTGTAGGAAGTCACATGGCTATTAAGCAGCAAGTGTCCATTTGATTTCAGACTGTCAATAGTTAATTTTTTGACATATTAACAACAGGAAAGATTTGAATTGTGCTGTTCAATATAGTAATCACTCATGTGGCTTAAACTAGTTAAAATAAATAAAATTACGAATACAGTCCCACATCGTATTAGCCATATTTCAAGTGTGCAATCACCAGATGTGCCGAGTGGCTACTGTAATGGACAGTGGAGATATAGAACACTCCTATCATTGGGAGAAATTCCACTGGCCAGAGCTGGTTTAGAAAGCAGGCTTTTCATGGATCAGAAATCATCTGTCTCCACTGGTTTTTGTGAGGCTTACCACTGTACATGTATTGTGATTTCCTTCTCCTCCTTGAGGAAAATATTTTATTAGACAAAAAAATGCCAAACAATCTTTGATTATTTTAATGCAGAGGAAAATAAATTCCATGATGTTCAAGTCTAAATTCTTGGTAGACCTCTGCAAAGTGATTGGTGAAATTTATGGGCACAGCTGGTTTGCAGTTGTAAAACCCTATATTTTTTAAGGCAAAATGGCATCTGTGCCTGCTAATTGGATACTTAGGCATACACACATAAATTGCCTGGGAATTAGAAAGGTGTATTTCTTAAGTCCTGCCCACATCTTGCCATTTTGAGAATCATTGCTGGGATTCATTTTTCCTCCTTGTTATTCTTGTAGAGGGGGTAGAAAAATGCCTTCTCCTTATTATAAATATTGCCCATTGGGAGTACATCCTTCCTCCTCCTAATGTAGCTTTAATTTTTTCATCCTCTGAACTAAGAAACCGCTGTCTGTTGTGGTAGCTGCCATTCTAAATAAGTGTGAGCTCTGTGATCATTGCCACCTGTCTGGTGAGGAAGGAAAAAATCAAACTTGTAAATGCCACAGGCAACACTGTCTTAGGAGTTAGATTTGAATGTTACGCTGAGGCCACAGAAAAGTAGTCAGCAAAGAGCCTTGCCTAGCCTGTGTTTGACCGTTTTAGTTCTTTTCTGGTATTCTTTATTTCGCAGTGCAATGGTAACCATAGAATCTAAGCATATTCTGTTACAAGTTTCATGCAAAAGTTTATTAAATTTGCTTTCATAGTTATTATGAGCCCTAGAAAAGACGACTTGAGCTCTCGAGCCTATGCTTCTCCCACCTGAGCAGATTGCTTTATCATTCTTCCGTGCACTGGTAATTTCCATTAGAAAGCTTACTAACCTGGTATTGACGATGACAAACCATAATCAGAAGGTGAAAAAGGCTCACCCACTCTGATCTGTGGTAAAGCCGATACCAGCTATCTGGAAAGAAAAGAAACACAAGAAAGTAAACACTGAACTGCTCATGTATCTGCCCTTTTCATGCCAGCACTACAAAGTGTGAAACATGAATGCAAAGAAAGAGAATGATTTTCAGAGATTTAATCCCTTTAGAATAGAAAGCTTTGGTTGCAGTTTAAGGAGCCTTTTCACCTCAAGGTCACAGTTTGAATCTCATCTGGATTTATGTATAGCATTCGCATTCAATTATTTTTGAGCTCCTTCTGCAGTATTGCCTCCTTCCATTGCATATATTGTTTATGCCCACTGGGCCTTTTGCACATTTGTCCTGCTCCTTCTTGTCTGCTTTGCTGGTTAATACGCCCCATCTTTTCAATTGGCTGATTGGGTTATGATGGATAGATTTATCCTTCTTCCTCTTTTCCCTACCTCGATATAATCAAGTTGGAACCAGGCTTTCTGGCCCTTGATACTCAATAGAATGACTGCTCCTGGAATAGGGGAGTGCTTGTAGACCTTGTCACTTGGAAATACAGAAATACAGGCTCTGTCATTCAACCATTTTCAGCCAGTGTAGAAGTATCAAAATAAAGAGAATCAACTGATTTACTTTTTATCTCTTTATTAAATATTCAAAATATAAATACATGAAGAAAGTAGCTTAGGCATATATATATATATGTATATATATATATGTAAAACAGATGGGCTACATATACTTATTTTAAGGGTGATAGTAATTTTTATTAACAAATATTAAGTATGAACTTATTAGGTAAAAGGCACTGCCAGGAACTATAGGTGATAAAATATGCTTAGCCTTCCCTTAATTAACTGACTTAATAGGAAGAAACATGCATTTGTGCAAAATAAAAATTAAAGTGCAAAGTAACATGATGACAAACAAGTAATATATAATAAATCCTTCAGAGACTCACAGTGACAAAGGAATATTGTGGTCTGGGTTGATTAAGGAAGAATTCATACAGGAGGTAGGACGTGGAGAATATACAGCACAAGAATAAGATAGGCAGAGAAATTAAATTGCAGGGCCTTCTAGAAAGTTAGAAGTTGAAAGTATGTATAGGGTGGGCTGCAGAGAAGGTAAATGATTGGTATGGATCCCTTAGAAGAGATATTTGAGAGGTTTGGAGACAATTTGAAGCATCACTTTTTTCTTTCATATACACCCAGTCAATCCTACCCCTCTTTGTCTTTACTCCTTTGCTCCTCCTAGTAATAAAAGCCAGCAGACCTCGGGCTGCAACCCTGTCCCACAGAATCCACAATCCCTTGGCCTTTGAGATGACCTTTGAAGCCTGCAAGATGAGAGGCCCAGCTGAGGATTCCAGCAGGAGAAGAGAGCCAAGCTGAACAGTGCTCAAATTGTGGTTTGGGGCTTTAACATTTTTCTTTCCTTTTCTTTTAGAGCCATCAATTGCTTTCTACAGACATTGAATTCACTTACAAAGTTAAAACAGAGAAATAAAGTGGAATGCAATGATCAGGAAATTCCATTTGTTTTTTTCTCTCTTTCATCATTTTGTTGAATGTGTGCAGAAATATATGAGGTTATTCATTTGTACCCAAGCAGGAATATAGGATTTGCCATATTGGATCAGCCCATTGGTCCATCAATGTTGTATTCTCACTGCCTCCAGCACCAGATGATACATGGAGCACCGGAGGAGAGCGAATTCCCCCTATATATACACACACAAGGCAGTGAGTCAATTGTGCAGCACAGTATATGGGGCGAAAGTCTTAGCTGCTTGGGATGGGACTATATGGATTTAAAAATGTCTAAATAGGGCATAAGCTGCATCAGTTGAGGACCAATTTAGGCTGTTCTTACCTTTAGAAATTGTGTCCAATGTCTTCCTATTCACTTTTAATTATAAGAACTATTATTTATCTCACAATAATAAATTGGAATAGTGGAATCAAACAGCCCCATTCCAGAAAGATGAAGACAACACTTTATGATAACTGACACATTGCTGCTTTCTCTCTGGTGAAAGCATAAATGCAGTCAAAACTAGAATTTAACGTAATGCCTCAGGATCTGACCCCATTTCCTTTGGTAATTACTAAAATGGGTTCACAGTCTGTTCAATTACTTAACCTATTCACTCATTCACTTATCAGGAAAAGACTAGATTACATTGTGTGGAAACCTTCTATCCAATGTGAAGAGTGCTACAGGGAAGGCCCTCAAGGCTCAGTATAACTGGGGAGTTGAGGCCCTGTGAGTAATTACAATGCAGGTGAGAATATGGTCTGTGTCACAGGTGTGGTCAACTGAAATAATACACACATTTAAGAAGCGAAAGACCATTCTAGATGAGATGAGATAGAATAAACATTGTGTTGATATTTTCTTCCTGGAGAAGAATATGAATAAAGTATAAATAATTAATCTGACATTCTTCAGGATATAATATCTGTGCAATTTAAAGAATACTCTTGGTTTTAGCAATAAATTACAGGACAGGAATTGTGCTCAACTATAGATCAGATAAAATTTCCTGATCTGAATAGCAATTTTGCAAAATTATTTCCAGTGTTATCAGGGATTTTCCACCTGATGCCCTAGCCTAGACATGATGACAATGATTATAATAATAATGGCAGACCCAGCTACATAATCTGTGGGGCTCAGCAGAAAATGAATTTGCAGAGACCTCCAGTTCAAAAAGAGGAAAAGTACCCATTAAAGATATTAAAGTATAAAGTTTTTTCCTTGACTCCATGGTCTCTTGTTCAGTCTGTCATGGTGTGTTTTATTTGCCATTTAATCTCCTTCTAATTAGTGAAAAATTAAACTTAAATTATTAGCTTGTCTTTTACCACTCATGTTTATATTCCACAATGCCAGTTTTAAATGCAAATATGAAGGCACTTAACTTTGTGGAATCACCAAAATTTTGTTCTTACCAGAACAGTAGCCACACTACACAAAACTAACTGAACTGTTTGCATCTCACTTGTTGCTATGCGTATGTTCTACCAATACTCTCTACCTTTGGCTTGATGATAAGTAAGATAGAATTAAAAAAAGAACTATGGGTTGCCCTATCTTTCCCTTTCCTTCAAAGGCCTTATTTTCAGTATAAGTGATTAGCTAATATACAAGGAAGTAACTCGAGTAAGAGGATGTAATAGGGATCCTAAATTGTCCATGATTCTTAGACTGCGATTGTCTTCATTCTGCATTCAAAGCAAGTTATGGTTCAAATGGAAAGTGTGGTTCTTGGGGAAAATGTGGCCTCATTTACTCAGTCATAGATGGAACAGTTTACCTTGTACTTTTAAGTACTTTGGGTCCATCAGAATTCTGTGTTCTTAGTACCTTGTGAATTTTAAATGCAAATGGTTGACAAGAAATGTTGGTGATAATGCATGTTTCTAGTATCTCTTCTGCTCACGTGCATGCCCCATTGTCCCACTGAACCTCACTTATATAAAACACAAGTTCAAAGATAAAATTATTAAGAATTCAAGATGGTGACAATAGAGCATTAAACCAAAAATGGAGCCCTTTTAAGACAGAGCTCTGTGCAACTCCACATGTCCTAGCCCATGAAGCTGGCCTGAATAATGATACTAACAAAATTGGCTAACACTTACTGTGTGAGGCTATGTGATAAAGGCTCTTTCTATACATTATATCTTTAATTTTCACAACACATGTATTTTACACAAAAAGAAATTGAGATTTTGAGATATTAAACCTTGAGCTTCAAGGTCCTTAATACTCAAAGAATGGTTCTCTGGATCAGTGTTGTCATCAGCTGAAGTTCATTGGAAATGAAAATCCTGAGCCCCACCACAGACCTACTAAATCAGAATCTGCATTTTCAAGAGATCCCCAGGTGATAGGTGTGGACAGTAAAATTTGAGGAGCACTGTCTGGATCACTCTCGTGACAAGTGGAAGGAGCCATAATTTATATTGCCCTATCTGACTTCAGAATTCAAACATGAAACCACTACTTTACTGCCTTATATAATCCACATTTCTGATGATGGGCCCCAGTTAGGTGTATTAAAAGACAAATCTAAAGTCCAAGTTGGCTGTGATCTGCAGCACTGGCAATAACCACCAGCCTGGACAATGCTACCATGCCTTCCAGTTTTACAAATTGTGGTAACATTTATCAAACATATTCTTACGGAACACAAAATGATGTTGGGGAACACAGAGGAAGGGATATATTTCTGAGGTTAATCTAAAAGTCTCTAAGAGAATATATGTTTTGAGTTGGATTATCTAGCTTGGGCAAGAGAAGTTGGGAGAGATATTTGCAAAAGATCTTTTCAAAATGTGAAGTGCTATGCTCAATGAGCACTGATCAGCTGGTTTCCTATCCTCACAAAGCACTGGAAACCTCCAAGAAGGATAGACATTCCTCTTGCCCCTAGATAAAATCAATCCATATGCTGGGAGGGGAATTTTGCCGGGGGTAGTTAACTCACCTCAATTCAATTTATATCGTATCCAAATAAATATTGCATTGCATATTATTAAGTGCAGAACATGATGTTTGGTGCTATAGAGAATAACAGAGATGTGAGATGCAAGAACCATTATCAGTGAGCCTCTGCTCTAGCAGACGTTTGGTTATTTAACAAATACTCCATAATGCATAAGCATTAGAGATATTAACTGATTTAATCCTCATAATATTCTTATAAGGAATGTATCATTTTCATCATCCACGTCTTACAAATAAAGAAACTAAGGCTCAAAAGAGGTCAAGTACCTGGCCCAAATTCACACAGTGGCGGGACTTCACTTTGAATGCAAGCCATCTGGTTCCAGAATCAATACTCTTAATTGCTACTTCAGGCTGCTTCTAAGTCATATTCACAAGTTATTTTATTATGTGACCAAATAAAACTGCAAGCATATGGCATGGCGAGAGGAAGGAGGTTTGATAAAAAATTTTAGCTAGAATGACTGAAAACTCTCTATGACAAGAATCTGAGATTCAAGGAACTAAAGAGTAAGTGAGTTTGATTTTTTAAACAGGTATAAAATTATGTAATTTGAATATGAAATATTTTCTCTTGAAATAAAATAGTACAAGCTATGAGAATGACCCTATTTCCTGTTTTGTGTGTATGTGTGTGTGTGTTTAATATCTATGTCTTTATGTTTACCACCAAGTAGAATGATTCTTTTTCACCAATTTCAATGGATATGCCTTATTTTTAATTCCTAGTTCTTTACTAGGAGTTTTACTAAGTAGATCTAGATAAGAGATATTTAGTTCTCTAAAGCCTATTTTGGAAGTTGTTCTGTCTACTGACATGACTTGCAGGTTCATAGCTTTAAACCAAAACAAAGAGTGCATTTTATAATCTGAACCTCAGGCACTGGACATGTGACTGACTTCTTGTGCTGTTTTACAAGGAAGAGTCTGGAGATTGGTAAAGCAGCTCTCAATAATGTGACTTGTTGCACCCTAAAAGTAAATGCAAACCTCACTATTCTGCAGAAGAGCAAAATACAGACTAAGTAGATAGTGGAATAAAATATTCAAAGACACCACTCTGGATAAGCTTGCCTTTCAGGTAAGTAGAAGAACCCTTATTTACCATCTGTTGTGGGTTGTATAGTGTACCAGAAAATTCATGTCCATTTGAAACCTCAGAATGTGACCTTATTTGGAAATAGGCTTTTTGCAGATGTAATTAGTTAAGATGAGGTCATACTGGATTAGAGTGAGCCCTAAATCCAATATGATTAGTGTCCTTACTAATGTGGCAAACACGCATAAAGAAAATACCATGTTCTAATTGTAGTAATGTAACACTTGCACTAACATGACACAGACACGCATAGAGAGGAGAACACCATGTGACGACAAGGACAGAGACAGGAATGATGTATCTACAAACAAAGAAGGCCGAGCATTGCTGGCAACTCCAAGAAGCTGGGAGACAGGCGTAGAATAGACTCTCCATCTGAGCCCCTAAGAAGGAGCAAATCCTACTGACACCTTGATTTCAAATATCTAGACTCCAGAAATGGGAGAGAATAAACTTCTGTGGTTTTAATTAAGTCACCCAGTTTGTGATGTTTTGTCATGACAGTCCTAGGAAATAAAGACACCATCTCTTAGTTGGTTACCATTGAGCACTGGTGATGTTATGTTGCTAAATATACTTCATGTTTCTTGAAGTCAGTGGTTGACTTTCTACTACACAGTGTATTTCATATGAAAACATGTATTGTGTTTAGTTATAATAAAACATATAAGTAAAAAAAAACAAAATTCAAATGGTGGGATGATTCATTTATTGAACTGTGGAGTCCAACATTCAGTAAATATTTATGAGAAAATCAAACTGGTTTTTCTACTAGGACAATGACCCATTTTATAGAAATGGTATACAAGTGTATTATTTAGTTGCATGAGTGGGTGAATTGCAAAGGGTTTTATGAAATGTGTACCAGAGAGCTTGATCATACATAAAAACCTAAAATGTTTGTAACTGCTTCTACTTTACCATTGTTGTTGTCTATTTTCTGATCCTGATTAGAAATGAAATTCTCAAAGTGTAAAGTATCTGTATGTTTTTGTTTTTTTTCAGGAAGAACAGAGCAAGGAGACAGAGGAGGGTAGGTAGCTAGAAACGTTGTAGTCCACCCCTGAGTTACTGAAGAAGGAGCTCAAGCAGGTATGTGTAAGCTTCAATAACCAAGAAGGGACAGAGACAAAGTCTCTGAGGCTGGTGGCACAAAAAACTGTGTGTGTGCATGTGTGTGTGTTGTGTGCCTGACAGAGGACACAAGGTCTTTTTTTTTTTTTTTGGCACCTGAGCTAACAGCTGTTGCCAATCTTCTCTTTTTCTTTTTCCTGCTTTAGCTCCCCAAATGCCCCCAGCACATAGTTGTATATCTTAGTTGCAGGTCCTTCTAGTTGTGGCCTGTGGGACGCCACCTCAACGTGGCCTGATAAGCGGTGCCATGTCTGCGCCCAGGATCCGAACCAGCAAATTCCTGGGCCGCCACAGTGGAGCATGCAAACTTAATCACTCGGCCATGGGGCTGGCCCCACACAAGGTCTTAATATTAAATTCCATTGGGATTCTCTCATATGCAGGTCACCAGATGGGTTGCTTGCCTAGGAGGGAATAATTTTTCTGTCTACTTTGTCTTCATCTTCTGTTCTCTCTTCATTTCTTTTTCTATTGACCATTCTATTGTCAAGATATATTTTTTTTCTATTTCTCTTTCCTGTCTAGCCCTGTCTTAAATCCTGGTAAGTTCATAAATCTTCTCTTCTGCAAAAAAAAAAAAAAAAAAAAAAGACCAGAGTTCCCAGGACAAAGACTAAATTGATTGCTAAATTTTTAAGGAACAACATGGACTTCATTTGTTTATCTTCAAAGAGTTTTCCTCCTCGATGTAGTGTGTGTGTGTGTGTGTGTGAGTGGAGATTGAGTGAGAAAGAGGTGTGGAGAGACAGAGACAGAAACAGAGAGAGGAAGGGAGAGGGAAAAAGAAAGAAAAAAGAGAGAGAAGGAGAGAGTGAACTCAAGAACTGGGGAAAGTTAGAGTCAAATATATATATATATAGAATAAGCCATATATATTCAGAGCTGTATTACAGATCTAAACTACTTAGGAATCATCATCTACTGGATATATTTGTAAATGCATTGGAAATTTCTCCCCGTTAAATTGATTAACTGAAACATTTTTATTTTCCTATTACTAAGAAGAAAGGAAAGAAAAACTTAACCATAGAGTGTCTTTTTTTCAACAAAAATTTTAAAAGCATAGCAAAGTATCTATTCTAGAAAAATCATGAAACTCCATGACACAACAGAAAAGTTCCCTGTGAAAACAATGTTCTTCTCTCCTCTAGTTACACGGAAGCCTGCAGTCAGCTTCCCAGCTGTAATTCTCTCCGACACCAGGGATATTAAGAATGTGAAGAAAACGCTCGAGTAGATTATAAATAATAGTGTGAGACACAGTGAATTATATTTTCTAATAATTGGCATTACATTATAGGACTGAGGGAAAAAAAAAGATTGAAAGCGAAGAGAATGTGAATGCAGGGAATCAAGGATTTCTCATCTCTTCTTAGTAATGGGGGTAGGAACAAGGGAAGAAATTAAAGAAATAAAGAGAGAGAAAGTAGAGACAGAGACAGGGAGGGAGAAGGAAGGAAAGAAAGAGGAAGAGTGGAATAAAAAATGAAATCAATGCTCATATTTGGATTGTTACTGATGCCAGGTCAAGCATCAGCATAAAATGGACTAAAGGACAAAGAAATGCAGCTGGACTCGTAGAGATAAAGGTGTGCCTGTCACCCAGGGGAAGCAATTCCAGTTTCCCTGTGGTGAGTAATTGCAAATGTTACTTCTCCTTGAAAATAAAGAGAAGGGAAATATATGTGTTTATTGTATATTCACTGTCTTTATATCTGATTATTTCATACAAAATTACTCCAATGCACACTCATAGCTATCAGTACTGTAAAGACTGAGAAAGATCTAGGTTCTGCTCTTAATTAGCCTATTATATCGTTAGCCAAACTTCTCTGAAGCAGCTTAGCCTCCTTGCCTACTTCACACAATTTTGGGGATTATCTAACAAGATAATGCATGGGAAAGCATTTTTTTAAATGTAAAACACGATTCCTCTTGGGATTGCAACACATCTCGAGAGATAGCTGCTTGGGAGAATATTCCTCTTTTAACAAAAGAGAAAAGACATTACTTTTTTATGGAGGCATTGTGAAGTGAAGTGTTAAAGCGGGAACATAAAAAATTTAAGGCCTGAAAACACACTACAAAGGAGAAAAAGAGTGTTTTTGTGAGCAGAGTTTGGGAATTATTTATCTAAATTGTTTGTCTACATAGTCAAACCTGACCAAACAAGGACTCTGCTTATTGCAGTTTACCTTGATCTACTGGAAGCTGAAATGCAGACTAAAGAGGGACAGACCACCAGTAGGGACAAATATTCACTCCAATTGACTCCTAGGATTAAAAGGAATGAGAGAAAAGAAGCAAAGGAAAGAACAGGAGTCAAGAAGGAAAGAATGAAGGAGAAAAAGAAGTCCAGATATGAGGGAAAAAAGAAGACCAAGAATAAATGGATGGAGAGGTCAAGGGTGAGAGGGAAGATAAGGTTATGCCAGAATAAGAACAGAGAATCAAGAAAGAATAAGAGAAAAATGAGAGACTGATTCAGTAGTCTTATATAAACATGTTCTCAGAATAGCGAAGCATCGAACTTGACTTATTTTCAAATTTTCCTCCAGCAGACACTACTGCTTACTGTGAGATCCCTTTTCCATTTTCCAGTAGCCCATAACATCATTGACAAGTCACTATAGGTTCGTAGCCTGAAGGAACACAGGTGTGAATAGAGATCCATTTCTGGACTTTGTCAAAATCATTCCTTTATAGTCACAGCAGTGTATCACTTAACAGGACTATGAATTAGAGTAATGCAGAATGCTTATTCCAGCCTGAATTCCAACCCCCTCTTTTGTTCTAATTTCTGCTATTTCTAGATGGATAGACATATGGCTATTTAAATGGTAGGTTTTCCAACATGCATAAGAATAAGTCAAGTGTTATAAATAATTAAGCATTCAGTTCAGCAATGTAGTCATGAATTTATGTTTTACTGCATTTTTTCTACTCTTCTCACTTCCCTTCCTCCATCTATAAACATACACATACCCATACCTACTTATTTTCTCTTTAATCCAAAAGCCAATTAACAAAAAATAACAAAATGTCCTATTGGAGGCCTTCATAGAGCCAAGGCTGTGTAAGCAGCACACTGAAACCATAACCAACAGTGACACTCGGGCCTGGCATTCCAATTAATTGAATGGCAATTTAAAGAACATTTCAGCACCCCATCCTCTCACTCCAGCTTCTTCTTTGCTTACAGAACTCTAATTCAGTTTGAATATCAAGTGGCCATGTGTTTTAGGGGATGTGGGCCTTTATTCAGCCCCAGGGGATGTTTCTTGTATGCTGATGATCCTAGCAATGAGATGTGAGGAGACACATGCTGTCAGCCTTCTGTAAAATTTTTTAATGCGAGACTTAGACAGGGTCATGTCTTTTCCTAATCTTCTAGCCCTTGGATGTAGTAGTTTAAGGCTGTGATTTCTCGAGCTATAGCAGCCACCTTGCAAACAAAAGGGACAAGCCTAAGGATGAAAGCTGACATCCTGAAAATGGAAGAGAAAATCTGTACTCTTTGCGATTAGTCATGGATCTGCCAAGCTTCCAGAATTCTAGGCACATAAAATAACAAGATATTTTATGTTTCTGTTCTAATCCTAGTTGTGTTTCTGTTACCGCATCTAAGAATACTCTGACACAAACACCTGCCAATGAATATGTAACACACAGACACATACGCACACACACACACACACACACATACATATATAATTTCTCTTGATGATTTAAGTAAACTTACTGGTAGCCAGAAGAAAACATGCAATCAAAGGCAGAGTGAGAATGGGATACTCTTGACCGGATGCATAGATGGAAAAGATTCAGGAGAATGGGAGAGAGGTAAATTTCTGATTGGGTGATGTCTTAGAGAAAATTTATGGGGATGAGATTAAATACAGAAGAGAGGAATTGGTATTGAAGAAGAGGAAGGATATTTTATCTTCTGGAACTGAAAGAAAGTATATAAGAGTTGCTACTGAGCTATATTCACAATTGTGGAGAAAGGAAGTTTGATGGATTTTATCAATAATCACCTGAATTTTCTCATTAAAGTATAAAGTTTTTTGATGACAGGGCATGAGGTCAGGTTTGGTGGTTAGTGTACCTGTGAGGCTGATGATTTTTCAGGAAAATTGCTGAGAAGAATGAGAGAAGTTGATCAAAATGATTGGTAGAGTGGAGCTGAAGTTTTAGTTAGAAAACATTGCTTGTTGGCGGCCCTAAAAGTTACAATAATGGGACTTCTCAAGACCATTCAGTAGTTTGAGCAGAGAGCCTGAGAAAATAGACTCTGATTGGTTTAGTTTGGCTGATTTCCTGGGAAGAGTTGTTGAGTATTTGTAGAGGAGAGTGGAACATGGTGGCTTGAGTCCTGGTGTCTTTTTACCCTGAATGAAAGGTGTGTTCACCCAATAAGCGTTTTCAGTCCAATGTGTTTAAGTCTTACAGGTCTTGAGCCAAAGATTGACAAGCCTGGAAGAGACCTTTAGGAGTCACCAAGTTCATTTCTCTATTTATAAAGAACATTAAAATCTCTCCCATATATAAACATCTGCACTCTTTTCTCTAAAGAAAAAGACTTTCATATTGGTGAGTGAACAATATTTTTAAGGAAGGAAAATAGCATGTAAAATACTATTATCCAAAACAAATGAAAGTCAAACTACTTTGAATACAGAAGAATGTAGAGGCTATGAGCCTTACCTACTTGATTACCATTTACATTTTGCTTCTTTACCTCTGTATTGGCACCCAGCCACTTCCTTTGAACATTACTGCTCCAATGAACACAGTTTCAACTGAACTAAACCAAAGAATAAACTTAAATTAATTTACTTGCTCCTAAATTTACAAATTAATATCATTTACAACCATATCAGCCTTACAAATAGAATGAGTGATTGCTTATCTAAGACAGGAAATACCTTCTACTTCACATGCTATTCTATCATTTAACATCATTTCTAACCTAGGAAAGGCAGCTCTCATGGGTAGCTGCTCTTTACCACATATGCTCAACTTGGATTATGACTTTTCATTTTTCCTCATGCTTTAAAAAAAAAATCTCTTTAAAAACTAGTAAAAATGCAGGGGCTCTCATGGTGATGTAGTGGTTAAGTTTGCATGCTCCACTTCGGTGCACTGGGGTTCACAGGTTGATTCGGATCCAGGGTGCAGGCTTAGCACCACTCATCAAACCACGCTGTGGTGGTATCCCATATAAAATAGACTAAGAATGGCACAGATGTTAGCTCAGAGACAATCTTCCTCAAAAACAAACAAACAAACAAAAATACTAGTTACTAAATATTTCAAATGAAAATATGGAATAATTTGGATTGCCCATGGCTTAAAACTTATCAGAATGGAGGAATCTTCCACCACAAGTGATCTGTATTTTTTGTCAAAATAGACTTTTTAGGTCAATTAAAAGGAATTCCTGAAGTATTGCACTGTATCTACTTTATTTGCAAAAACCAGTTTCATTGCTAGCTGAGAGCAAGATATCAAGAAATAAAGATCCCATGTAGGTATGCTCTGGTTTAAATATTCGAACTGATTGTCAGTGTCAGAGCATAGGTTCCAGTTTGGGGTTTGGAAAATACGGTCATAAAAATGATGAATATATTACAGATCCAAAGATCTAGAAGAGAGGATAAGATGGAAAATGCGGGGATTTAATCTCCCTCAATAAAAGCACAACAAAAGCATTCCCTACTTTCCAGCGTTTTTCAGAGCCCCCTTTACAAACTGCTTACATACACACCCTCCCATACACTTTAATAACTCACAGCCACACACTTTGGGTCACTTCTCCATATTTTTTTTTCATTGTCTGTGACTATATTCACTACAACTTATTTCCACTTCCTTTCCATTTTTTTGTCTTTTGCTAAAACTGTTTCTCAATGTCCAAGGATCCGGCAAATGCAGAACTGTTGTTCAATACTCCCAAATATCGAGCAAAGCTTTCTAACCACTTTTGTTAATGCTAAGTGTACTGTGGAGAGAGAGAACTCACTCCCGAAGGGACACACAACATTTTTGAAAGTTCAAGTGCTGCTAGTTAACACAACACCATGCAACTGAGTTTCATCAATTCTTTCCCACCTTTCCTGGAGCCTCTGTCACTTGATCCAATCTGTGTTTCAATTCCGAGCCTCAACATTACCCAGACTGATATGAACAACCAAACAGCACCATCCTAGCCTCACTTGTCCTCAATCTCCTCAGGAATTTGACCTGACCTCTGCATAAATTCCTCATATCTACGTGTACCTGGAATATTGTCCTAAAGTGAAACACTCCACATTAGAAAAAAAAAAATCAATGTCCCCTCTTCTGATCCAGTGTTCAGAGAAATACTGTAATTCTGAGGCTGCTTTCTGAAAGGTCTAAAGAAGGAGAGAAGGGGCTTCTATCCAATACTCTGTAAACAGAGTAAATACCACAGAAAGTCATTCTTACCCTGAGGACGAAAGGAAAGGGCATCTCTTGCAGATTCTGCCAATCATCTCTTGATAAGGGAAGTAGAAATGGAGTGTCATTAGAGGTAGGCAGTTGACAACAAACCAAGCCTTCCTCTGCCAGTTGCAGAGACTTCAGTGGCACAGACTTAAATGTTACCATTCTCAGAGACAGCAGCATCCAGAAAATGGTAGAAGATACAGATTGCGGTGATGAGGCTCAACTGGACAATAATTTTTCTGGTCAATGAAATCAATAGAGATCCCAAGATGGAAGGAATTTGTAGTGAGGTGTTCATCACGGTTCTGACAGGACACTAAAGTTGAGTTTCTCTGATGATAATTTGCAAAAACACCTGTCAAGTGATTTTCCTTTCTGTCTCAAAGTACCATGAAATGGGATCAAAATGCCATTGTTATTGTTTCCTGGCCCAGAGTTCTTCTATAGTTCTGCATTGGGGTCAATTCCCCACTTCTGTTTTGTCTCAGGCTCTAAAATTATCCAGTTTTTAGGCTAAAGGAATCTAGGGAACCTAAGTTGTTTATGAACTCAGCAGCTCAAAACCAAGTACGTCTCACTCATGATCCTTCTACCCATGAGAAGTAAGTTCTTGCAATTTAATTATAACTAAATTATTACATTGTACTTAGTTCTACCATCACAAACCTTTGCTGACTTCTTTAGAAAGTGTCGACGAGAATAATCCGTAACCAATCTATAAATGAAAATTTGGGTGAGTTTATTCTGAGCTAAAATTTGAGGACCATGGCCCGGGGCCTTTTTTCCCAAAGGAGGAAAGGGCACCAAGGAAATGAGGTATACAGAGTGGTTATATACCCCCATACAGGATGTTTCACACATGATTGAAATGTCCCTCCCACAATAGTCACAAGATTGCTCTGTCGGCACAGCACTTGATGGAAGCAGCAGGTAGTGGGTCTGCTAACTCAATGGGCGTAGCAGGAGGCAAGTCTATTGTCTCGAACTGGGTGGTCACAGGTGAGCGCAGCAATCAGTTTCTAGCCTAAGGAAAGTTGCTTAATCCTTAAGGAAATTCCAGCGTTGGGAGGAGGAGGGAAGTTGCACCTTTATCTCAAGGGCCTTTGTTCTTGCCATAGGGAATATCTAAAGCAGAGGTACAATGCATGCTCAACAGCCTTGGTCAGGCCCTTTTGGAAAGACAAGGTCAGGCCGAATTAGGTTTACACCAAATGGCTTCCTCATATTCTCCAATATATCCTATTGATTGCCATTTTTATTTGTCAGAAGGGACCTTGTTTGTGAACCTCAGTCTTCTTAACTGGGTGCAGGTTATTTGCAACTGCGTATTCCTATTTGCAAATGCTAGCCTGCTTAGACAGCCTTCTATTGTTCACTTCCTGCATTCACTTAGTTATTCATTCAAAAATATCTATTGAGCTTCTACTATTTGCCAGACACACTGTTGCGGCTGAGGAGAAGATAAGAGCAAAATAGAAATGGGCTGGATCTTGGAGAGCCTCCACCTTGTCCATTGACCTTTCCTTGATTTCCAGCCCTAAGACTACTTTTGGTAGGTCAGCTGAGATGCCTGTGGTGATGACCTTCCCTGGACTCTCTGAGCCAACTTCCCTCAACACTGCCCTCAACCTAATGGATCAGAAAATGACCTGAGCAGTACCACATTGCTGCTGATGTCACTGCATCCTCGCTGATTTTGTCAGCCCACAGAATCATTTCCTCCATTGCCACTCGCCCGTACACAATTGTTTTGCTTTTGCTTTCCAACCTAACAAAGCCACAGTCAAACCTCTGCCTTATTCAAAGCAAGCCATTTGTGAGGAATCTGAGGCTAAAACATTTCCCATTATTTTCCTTACAGATTTTGGCATTTAACAGAGAGGGCAAAAATAAAAAACTTTGTTACTAGGCAGTAAAACTCTCCACAACTGAATATTCACATTGTTCATGGATCAGCAAACACCCTAGTTTGTCTGTAATTGAAAAAAACATTTGGCACATTTCTATTAAAAAACCTTCCCCTTCATGAATGTTTAAACAAATTAACTTGAACAAGAGGCAGTGATATGCATATCAAAAACAATTCTTAAACCTGAAGTCAACTAAAGGAAAATCAGTGCGCTGGCAGGTATTCTTTCTGAATTTCACACTAGCAATTTCCTTAGCACCCTTTTCCCCTTTCAAACAAGCACTTTTGCATTTATCTTGGATGCTCTTAGAGCTCTAGGCATTGATAAAGCGTTCTTAGTTTACTAAAAACCAAGGGTGATTGCACGATCATAGTCAGATTAAGCTGGGACATTCTGTTCCACTAAGTAGTCTAAAGCTCTCTCACTGGTATTTAAACAATGTTCCATGGATGCATATTAGAGGATTCATCCAAAGTGTATATCCAGTGAAATCAGTTCCACTTGTGCAACTGTAGTGTTACCCATCCTAGTATGTGGACAGGAAGATTCTAGTATCAGTTCTATATCCGACTAAGTCTGTATATTTGGACAAGTTGCCTTAGTGTCCTCATCTGTAAAATGGCATCTAACTTCAATGATCCTAAGAAGCAGTCAGGTCTTTCGTTTTTATCCCTACTATCTAATTTGTCGTGTGGACATTGTCTAAAAGCCTCAGAGGTCAAATATCAAAGTAAGATATATGTGGAAGTTATGGGACTTCTTCAGACACTCTACTAATGGAAGAAATCTGTGTGTTCTCAGTTCCAGGGAATGCACATTCTCTGGGATTATAGGTAGAGCCCTTCCATTCATATTTTCTTTAAAAACCAGGAAAGATTTGCACATACTTTTATTTCTCTCCTCCCCTGAGATTTGGACACTGGAGAATGCATCTTACCACATTTCTGACTGGGTCTCATTAGTCTGGGACTGTCGTCTCGCTGGGGTCTTCTCCAGGAAATGTATGCTGAGGTCACTGCCCTTTGATGGGGCTCATGAAATTCAGTTTAGATAAAGAAAAGGAAAAGAAAAAAAAAAAGGAAGAAAGGAGGGAGAGAAAAGGGAAGGAGAGAGAGAGAGAAGGCAAGAAAGATGGAAAGAATGATAGAAAAAAAGATGGAAAAAAATTTTGATCTCTGGGACTTTTGGGAATGTGTATGAATTAATGATTTACACAACCACAATAACAGTAAAAATCATCCCTTCCCTGTAAATGGAACAAAAGAATTTTGACACCATCTAACCTCCTCCCTCTATTTAGCCCCCTTGCCCTGATTTCCTGTTAGTTATGATTTTGTCTTGTCATTAATTAAAATTATTTTCCCTAATACTGCTTGAGTACCTTCTTGCTAAGTAGGCGAAAGATTTCTGACTCATTTTTATCCACTAAGTAGTCCTTAATGATGGTTAAGTCTGTCGCTACAATGAACACATGAGAAAATGGAAGTAGCTGGTATGGGACCACCTTCCCATCTTGGAATGCTTGCTGTTTCCCATAAAATGTAAGGAAAAGTCAAGTCATAGAGTATGTCCAGAGAGAGACATGGTGTTCAGGTGAAAGAAGAAAGAGGAATTACTCAATCCTATGTTAGCACTGATTCAGAGGAGAAGAATGAGAGTCATATGAAAAAGTGGGAGCAGAGGCAAAAGAACGGAGAACAGAGACCACATAAACATTTTAAATCTACAGGAAATGAGCTATCCGGCTTTGAAAGTTATCACAAACTCAAAGTCTTTAAGATTAGCTGACTACACAAACTTTTGTATTAATGCAGAGGATTTGGATGAAGTCCTGTCTCCAGAAAATTCCATTTCAGCTTTGAAATTTCCTCTCTCCTTCTTCCCCATATGGTACAAAGTACACAATTTTAGAGACAACAATTACCCCCAACTACTCTGATTTCATTAAAATCATGACAATGAAGAGCAAATCCTTATACTGTTAACTTCAAATAGTTACAAAAATCGATTGCTAGTTTTTCCTCTTCATTTCTGTTCGATTACCCCCCTCCCAGTGGTAAGTATTATAAATACATACAGATTTAATCTCCAGAATTCAACACCGAGGGGAAATGTGTAGTTTGGGTGAATGGAAGAAAAGATAGACATAAAAAAAAAAGACCTCTCTGCTGATCAAAACTTTCATTTCCAAGCAGAAATAATTACAGTGATGGTCAGTAGGGAGATTTGAGCAATTTACAGAGGTATAACAGCAGTTCCTATCAACATGGTTTTATATTCAGGGCAAGGCATAGAACTCTAGGTCCTGAAGCATTGCCTATAATCTTTATTTCATTTTTAGATGTTATGCTGTAATAAAATGTAAAAAGGGAATACATAAAAAGTTATAGAGGTGGGAAAAAACATAGTTTGAAGTTGTATGGCATTTCTTGACAGGGCATGTTCCTAAGGATATGCAGAGAATAACAAATGCCATTTGAAATAAGTACACTAGAGATCTGAAACTAGATTGAAAACCCAAGTCAATTTTCCTGAGTGTCATTTGATTAGCTTTCTTAGATAGAATGGAGGTTTAAACAATGCTGGGATTCTGAGTGCAGAGGTGCTTGGGAACACAGTGAGAAATGGGTTCCTCCCACCAATTTCATTCTGATGGCTTTACAACATTATCTTTTCACATTCTTCCTGTGTTTTCGCAATAATCCATAAATGAAGCCATGTCAGAGAAAATGTGATTGATTGTGGTGAAGCACGCACGCACACTCACGTACAGTGAGTTATTTTTCTATTCCCTTTCCAATTTGTCCCAGAGTTGCTCCAGGCAAATACCTGTAGCCTGTTGCAGGCTTTTGGTAGGAAGATAGAAACAAGATTCTCAAGCTTGAGGGGGAATCTTTGCGCAGGTAACAAACAACTCAATTGTGCCTAGTGGCTGTTTTCATATAGAGAGGAATTTCTCCTATTTTTGCCATGATGTTTATTCTGGTTTCTTGAGACAGATTAGAAAGGAGGCCTAGATAGCATCTAACGATAATGTTTAGGACAGATTTCCTGTGCCATTTTCCAACACTTTCTGTTCCTTTTGTTTTGTCGACACTGAACAGAACAAAATTTGTGCAGTATAATAACCATACAAGCCTATAATCCAGCGTAAACTGTTGATTTAATCATTAATTTAGTAGGTTCTATCTTCCATAATATATACTCAGAAAGTATTATTCCCATTACTCTAGTTTCCTGCCCATGAAAAATCTACCTCTACTTACATGTAATCTTTTGCCCCCTAAAGTTATTTGTATACACTTGCCTTGTAGCAATTACATTCCTCTCCTGCTTTCAAAAGCTCTTACACCTTTTGTAAATTTCATCAGCATTTGATTAATTTGTTCCTGTCCTCAGGAATCCTGTTCTGAAGGGATTGCTGTTAGTTTCCTAATCTGGGAGAATGCACAAGCTGATGGTGTATGTCCACATCTCAGTGCTTGGGTTCTGACAGCCCAGGGATATAAAATGTGGACCAAATTTAACTGTTTAATGACTAACAGCCTATTTGTTGGCTCAGTCTTCTATAAGGCATTTTAACTGCTGACAGTTATGGGGACGAGTTTTTTAGACAAGACGCTTTCTGAAGCATCTGGTTTTAGTTCAGTGAATGGCTTGATTGCTTTTCAGGTTAAGGGACTTTCATCTCTGTCTAGTGTCACTGTCCCCTAAGAAGTATCTAATAAAACCTGAAGATGTCATGCATGTATTTAGAACACCCAAGTTTTTCTTGGACTATGTCAAATCTTAAGGCACTCTCTTGCCTTTCCTTCCCTCTTTTGCACTAGGTATGGCAGATGCTCTTAATTCTGACTAGTAATACTCCTCTTGACCAAAAGGCTATCACCTCACTAACACTGAATAAACATTTTAAAGAGATGGTGGATGACTGCTTTAGCCCAATGTATGGAGGGAAAACCAATGATTTAATGTTAACATAGATGGGTCTACTTGAAAATCACTGAGTTATGTACTCAAATGTGGCCTTTGTGGAGAGGGTGAATTTTCTGAGTCTAAAGTGGCAAATTCAAGTAAGTGAATAATAGAGTACTTGGCTTATCCTGGAGAGAAACCTCCACAGAAAAATAATTTGATGAATTTGGCTACTTCTCCTGAATAGATTCCAAAATAATCTTTCAATTTGCAATTTTATTTTGATTATGTTCAAAACCAAAATGCAATGAAAGGGCAGTTATCCAGCTATCCAATAAAGTTTCCCTGAATCTTCTTCATAATTAGCAGAATCTGCCTTATTCATGCAGACCATGCTGCAATTTCCCATCAAATTCTGAAGATACCAAAATCAAGCATCCATACTGCTTGCTTGGGAATCCTTAAGTCTATTGACATTTCTTTTTAGTACAATGTCTGCATTTCCTGGTTTTCTCACTTGTGATACCTGAATTTTATTTCATTGATACAATTCCTAGATTAATCTCTCTATTACCATCATCAGATTCTATTTTATGACTTCCTGGGGGGAAAATAAGCACATTAATAAACACACATGTACACAGTGCTCCAATATCCACTGACAGCATTTCAGATGGAGGGTTTTTTATTGAGAATCAGTCTCAGGCTGGTCTCCCTAAGCTATCCTTCAGCCAACACCTTTCAGTCTATTGTCCAATATAGATTGTAAGATGCTGGGGAAATGAATGTTGCTGAGTTTAAAAAGTTTCTGGAGTTTAGTTAAGCTATAGATAAACTCTTCATAGATTATCTCAAGCCCATAGATAATCTCTTCTGTTTCTGTTGTTTTGTTTATAACAGAATAGTGTCACTTCTTCACTGACCCTCACAAGCAAGAAGAATAAGAATTGTTGAGGATTCTTCACTAACTATTCTGTCTTTTGGCAAGAATTCTGAATTGTTCTTCTGGAGTGCTGATCCGCTGGACTGGTCCCTGACCCCACTGCCTGAGAGTGTGAAATGAAATCAGAGAAGGTGTTAGACGGCAGCTTGGAAGGGGAAATGACATGTCTAATAACCAACAGGAATGGCTAGTAATTAGCTGAAATGACAATAATTAACAGAAATGACAAGTCTAATAAATTTTCACTTAAGCGTTGTCATATGGCACTTTGGGTTTTTAGCTTTCCATTTTAAATATTAATCTCAATGGAGTTTACTTTAGATGAAAAGTCATATCAAGTATAAAGAGGGAAGTAATTCCATACACACACTCCATCAAATTCTCTTTTATTAATGTCACCTATTCTATGATCAGTAGAGAATGGATTAAGATCTCATATTGTTCCCTTAAAAATATATTCTTTTTGTGTATACCTCATTTATGCAGCTCAAAAACATTCAGCCACAAGGATCAGAGGGAAAGTGGTTGTTTTTAATTTTCTTTGATATCTTCAAAGATAAGAAGGTCTCACCCCTCCCCTCTTTCCCCCTCTTCAGCAACAGACAAAGAAGGTTAAATCTTATTAGCATGTCCTATATAGCTAGTTGTAACCTAAGTGACCTGTCATGGCACTAAATGCCTACTAGAACTTTCTCTGTACTTGCAAGATGGAAATTTTATGCATCAATGCTTTTATGCATGCATCTGATTTGGTAAGTTCACTGCTTTATGGATATGAACATTGTGATCATGTAAATTGATCTACATAATGGGATTTTGTGTGTGTGCGTGCATATATCTATATGGATATGGATGTATGCAAGTGTATTCTAAAAGGAAATATAATACATGAAATGTTAACTTTAATGATATGAAATGCATTAAATTCAAACTACCTTGCATGTGTATGCAGATACATTATGTCTCTATCATTGTGCTCTGCAGGAATTTAAAGCAGAAAAAAAAAATTCATCATATACTCTGATGTGCCATGCTAAATGAGAGTGCATCATGGCACTATTCTAGGCAATAAATAAGATCCAAGGAAACCAAGACTTATGAAGCTTTTAAGGACAGCCCTTAGCAAAACTGCGATAAACATGAAATTTTATTCAGGGGCATACAGCTCCTTCATTCAGGTGTTCTGTCGAAGCTCCTTTTGTCTCTAAACTATCATCTACTGGGAATCAAGAGTTCTAAATTCCAGAGTTCTGATAACCAAAAAGCATACTAAGTTCTCAGCTTGCTTCTCCCCAAAATTCATTGATTATTGAGTCTCATGATTTCAAAGTCTGATAGACTTAGTCAGATAAACTAAATGAGCTAAAGCATTAATTCTTTAAAGATTTACTTTTCTCAGATAACATAGTGCTTTAACCCAGGTCCTTGGGTTAATTCAAATTATCTTTAATGAAGATTGTTCTGGTAACCCTAATCCTTGAAATTAATTTCAGGCCTACGATACTCTAAAAGAGTTGTATTCTGTATGTTTATCATCTTCAGAACTGTGTCTTGCATGCCTTCTAAAAGGCCTAAAGCAAACTGGTCATTCATTTTCAAAACTGGACTTAAATTGCCATCTTCCTGTTTGTCATAATCGATACTAAGTATATTCTCAGTTCATATTTAATAATGATGCTGAGGCAGTGGATATTGATAATCTCCAAATACAGGTGTATATAGTCATTTGGACTACATGCCTACTTCCTATGTAAAGAAAAAATAATCCAACATGCAGGACAAAATAAAAGATTAAAGCAAAAATGAGCAGGCTTGGATTCCTATTCCAGACCTGCTAATTATCCAGATAGCAACAGAATTATAAAACCAGTAATTCTGTAGATTCAGTCTTAGAAATCTAGATGCCTTTTGATCAAGAATAATTTTATGTATACAATCAATTTGTTCATTTGGCAAATATTTATTTCATATCTGTTAACTATGGAGAAGGCAAGAACAAATAAGGATTGGTCTTTATCCTCAATTTTCTTTTCTAAGCTGTATATAGTATCAGGAATACAAAAGAACAGAAGCTAAATCCAATGGCACAATTGTCTTTTGTTTGTGACATTGACCCAATAATTATATAGATAATACCTGAAACTTGAAACTGTATTCAAGTCAGTGCTGGTGTATTCAGTTGGATGTGTCCTGCCACTCGCCCCTCTCCAAATTCACAACCCCCTAGAACCTCAGAATGTGGTTGACCCTAACTCCAGTGACTGGCGTCCTTATAAAAAGGCCATGTAAAGGCACACAGAAAAAAAGACCATGTGAAGATGCAGGTAGAGATTGAAGCGATGCAGACACAAGTCAAGGAACACCAAGGATTGTCAGGAGACAACAGAAGCTAGGGACAGACAAGAAAGGATTCTTCCCTAGAGCCTTCAGAGGGAGCGTAGCTCTACTGACACCTCAGTTTTAGAATTCTAGTCTCCACACCTGTGAGAGAACAAATTTCTGTTGTCAAAAGCTGCCCAGTTTGTGGTAATTAATTATGGAGGCCCTAGGAAATTAGTACAGTTGATATGTTTGATTATTTTTCATAAATAAAGATTATATCCTCTTGCACACCAAATATCTGGTTCAGAGACTTGGGATAGGCAGGGTTTTAGTTTAAGTCTAATTTGTGATCAATTTAGTAACCATATTTATCAAGAAATATATATGTAATAAATATATTATTAATATAGGTAATTTTTTTTCTGTTTAGATATGTTTAGACATCGATCGTGTCTATTCATCAGCAGAGGCTAGGTTATGGTGCTGTAACAAAAATCTCAATGCTTTGGAAGAAAGGTAATTTCTTTCTCGTGATACACATCCATTCTGGTTGTACAGGATACTCTTCTCTGCTTTATCTTCACTCTGGAATCTTGACTAAAAGGGAAGGAGGACTGGAGGGTCTATAATAGGCACTGAAATATCTTACTTCCACTGACAATCTCTTGGAAAGAACTGGACACATCACTCTACTCAACTAACAAGAGGACAAGAAGAGCAATCCCACCATGAGTCCAAGGGTATGGAGCAAGAACATGGCAGACAGTATACACGACCACAGCATCATGCCTGGTAAACAATCAGATTCCTGAGGCTCTTTTACTTCTTCATACTTCTATACTGTAAGACAGAGTGATATTCAAATTTTGTTGGTTGATGCACTGATGGATTGTAGTTGTCAAGCTGATTAATCAAGAAGCAGATTTTAAACCTCTGGATAAGAGAGGTTTCTATTTTGCATTTGGTCTTTGATTCTAGCTGCCTTAAAGCTGAATTATATTTGGTAATATAGTGCCATTATGAGAAATATCAACAGGAATTCAGGATATCATAAACAAATGTGACATACAATCTAATAAACCTGGTATTTTTCCCCCTTTGCTGCATTGATTATTTCATGCATAAAATTTTTGCAATTGTAGCACTTAAAGAAAAGACGAAAAAATTAGACGTATTCCTAAAAACAGAAACAATATTATTATGGAGATAAGTGAGAAAATTAAATAAATTGAGTTCCTATAGGCAAGAAAAAGTAAAAAGACGATTCAATGGTCTTCTTTAATTTATGACTATGGACACTTTTTCTGAAGAAGATTCTGTCTAGTGGGTTTTAAACATTATTCTGTTTTGTTTTGTTTTTAACTCTAGAATACAGAGTGGAGAAATGTCTTTAAGTGAATGCTCACTAATAGACTCAAGGATAGCCTCTTACCATTCAGTTGAAGATCCTAATAAGAAGGTTGTAGCACCATCTCCAGCACAACTGGAGCACTTCAGAGAGCGGGTAACTTGATTAGTAGAAATCTCACCAGTCTCTTGGCAGGACTTCCATATCTCGACTGACTGACTTGTGTGGAACAGAACCTTCACTTGCTAGTGCTCTTCCACTAAGACTATGAGATTTTTCTACCCCATGCCCCATTGCATCACGTCAGCTAACTGATAATGAGCTGAGTCTTAACTGGACAGGCATCTTTCTCCAAATTCATGTCAAATTCTAATTTTTATTTGGCCAATGAATTCCCGCTTAAGGTGATAGCTATTAAAGGTTAAAGTATGACAACTTTCAGAAAAAAAGAAACAAATTGTTCAATGGAGACATGAAGACATCACATAAATAAAAGTATAATATGAGAATGATAAACAGAGGCAGATTTTATGTGTTTCCCTCCCCCACCATGCCGCATGACTGTCATCTTTAGTATATCTAAGTAAGATCTGGCCTTTCGTTGTCCTCATGGAATATGCTTTGAGGATCTCACAGACTCACCACATAGCAAGATAAAGCTAAAAATGCTTTTTATCTTGCTTTTTACTTTTCAGCAATGAATAGTCAGAACAGTTGAGAGCTGAAAACACTTTTGACAACACAAATTGTATATTGATACATTTAGCTGTGGTCGTAACCGAAGAAAGAAAATATTATATGCATTTTCTTTCCTTCCTTCCTTTCATTCTTTTTGTTTTATATGGGGCTTGGACCTGGAACTTTTATAGCTTTCTTAAGGACAGAGAAGTAAAAAACTGGGTCCAGTAGAGTACACCAAGACTACAGCATTCTAGGCTTCTCTGTGTACATCTGTAAGAAGAGATATATTTCACTAATACCTGTGTTTTTGAAGTATTGCCATAACAATTACAATATTGCCAAAAACAATATTTTAAACATAAACTAAGAAATAATGCTGTTGTTTTGTCACCATCAAAATAGCGTCACATTTATGGCAGTATCAAGGGAAAGTGGAATATTAGAGAATGGTGAGGCACAGTTTAGAGGTCAGGTCTCTGGGAACCACTCTTTTCTATGTCATTTACTGCTAAAATGACCTTTGTCAAGTCATTACAGTTCCCTGGGGTTCACTTTCCACCTTTCTCAATGGCTAGCTGTAATGAAACTGCTATTAAAATACCTTAACTAAATATCACTCACAGGATATTTTATCCTTTTCGCTCATTCCTGTATCAGGCAGTAGGAAACAGAGACAATATATTAAATACGTTTAGAATTATATTTAGGAAATAGATTAGACCAAATATTTCCACTTGATTGCTTTATTCTGAATTCAGCTATTTAGACCCTCACATGTATGCAGCCGCTACACTCCTATGTAATTCCTGACTCAATGCTATTTCAGGTGGGTGAAAATACTATTGTTTACATTAGATTTTATGATCAATATGGTAAAGGTATATCTTTCTAGAAATATAAATTTTCATCAGCTTCCTGTCATTGCAGCATAGTATTCTACTTCAAGAAGAAGGAGAAGGGGCCGGTTCCATGGCCAAGTGGTTAAGTTCACGCGCTCCGCTGTGGTGGCCCAGGGTTCGGATCCTGGGCACAGACATGGCACCTCTCATCAGGCCACATTGAGGCAGCGTCCCAAATCCCACAACTAGAAGGACCTACAACTAAGATATACAACTGTGTGCAGGGGGGGTTTGGGGAGATAAAGCAGGAAAAAAAAAAAAAAAAGATTGACAACAGTTGTTAGCCCAGGTGCCAATCTTAAAAAAAAAAAAAGAAGAAGAAAGAGGAGGAGGGGAAGGAGGAGGAAAGGGCTTGGGAAAGTAACAATGAAGAATCAGTGTGATGTCTTATGAACACCAAAAGCCTAATGTAAAAGCTCAACAATAAAAACAATGTTTTCCAATGTAGAGGAGAAAATTCCACGATCTCTAAGTGTCCAAATTCACTTAACACAAATTCTACATATTTTAGTTATCTACTTTTCTAGCTTGGAGGAAGTTAAAATCAGAAAATTCTAAGAAAATTTTCAGAAATACTGGATGAGATGCAACTAACCTCAATCCGGGGGGAAAAAAAGTGAGTGTGTGGCGGAGGGGGCTGAAAGTTTTTAGAATGTGGCCAGAGAAGACGTTGAATTTTAATGAAGATAAATTTTCTTTTATGAATTTATTTATTAATATAAATGAATTTTCTACCAAATCCAAAGCAAATGAAAGCCATTATGAGAAGATACAGTGATAAGACATGATCCATTTACCAAAAGATATTCAATTAGGAGATAAATCTGGACACAATACGAGTGCAATGACATGGTTGAGGATATACTGAGTGTGGACAAACATTTGGAGCTATTGTACAATCAGAATTGAGCTTTCCAATTCAAGCACAGGTTTTATGCTCTGGGCCATTTTTATAATCAGGGTCAACATTGGGTCTTACCTGAGTGTGCCAGTAGGAAAGTCAGTGGTATGTAGGGGATAGGATATGGAGGTGTCAGAGTTTCATTGGTCTTAGTGACAATGACTATTCAAACATGTTATTAGGCTCAATACTAGCAGAGAAGAGGCAGAAGATAATTATGTTGTTAGTAGGGGTGCTGTGCAAGACTTCTGAGAAATTGTTGCTTACTCATCTGGACAAATAAATGATGGGGAAGTCAATGGGGGCTAGTTTGATGTAGTTCCTTAAGTGGAAGGGTTTCCAAAGGTTTGTCTCTTGGCATCAGTGAGCAGAGTTGTTGTTTCTAGGGTTCCTGGTTCCTGTATGTGAAGAAGCCATATTTGGTAAGCATGTGGAAGAGAGGTACAGTATTATAATAGTTAGCTGTGCAAATACTGCCTGTCTGGTTAATCAAGTAAGGTTTTCGGAAGCCTTCAGAAAAGCTTTAGAAATCTCTACTGCAGTATCATTTGTCCATCATATTGAAAACTGTGGGAAGGATAGTTGATCCTTAAATTCAGGAGCATATGAATAGGACTTTCTCAAACTAGAAAAGGACATGTACATCTATGAAGAGGTTCATTTTGGTTCAGATATTTACTTACTTGGCACTGTTTGGGGGACAAAGTGTAGGGCATAAGAGTGTCTAGAAGATAAGAAATAAATCAAGGAAATACAAACCTGGGGTCAGTTTATCCTCACTTCTCTACCCTTCCCAAGGTACAAAGATCAAGAGAAGTTCCAACAAAAAGTCATTTAATGAATGATTGGTAATTGAAAAGGAGGTGCCATAGCTGAATGAGAGCCCACAAAAAAGTGTAGATTCAGTATTTAGGAAGGATCCTTTAGTAGACAGAATATAGGATTTGGCTTTATTAAAAAACAAACAAGAAAATAAAATCTCTCTCAATAAAATTGTTCCCAATCGTCTTCTAGATCTTATAATATTGTTAATAAAATAGATAGTATAGCTCAGACCCTTTAGAGTCAATGTGCATTGGATAAACAATAAATAACGGAGAGATCTGTGAGAAAACCATCTCCTAATTTGGGATGAGGAGAAAATCAGCAGCTGTCATGGTTGTGAGTCACTGTACACCCTGGGAGGAGAGGTTTTAATATGAAGAAGATTTTTTATTTGTTTTTATGATTTTTGCTTGTGTGCATACATATCCATGTAAACGTACAGCATGAAATCCAAGATGATTCTACCCTTGTTTAGAACTTTCCCTGTTGAGCAAGACTGGAACTAGGCTGAGTTCCTATGATGACGTATCCTAGACATCATGCGGCCAATAAAACCTAAAGTCTAGCTAGTCAGGTAAATCCTTCTCTTTTTTGCATTAACTTAGACCTCTAAAGGGATCGCACTGTAGATAAGAGAGATATAGGTAATAGGACATTGCTGAATTAGAATACATTCAACAAATCCTCCACTACTGAGCTTCCTTGGACTTCTTCACAATCTTTTCACTTACATCTGAGACATGAGTGACTGTTTCCTTCTGTTCATCCAATTTTCCACAAAGAAGAGAGAGCAAAGTGCTACTTTGGCTTGCTTTTGCTTGTTAGCTTTTTCTTGATTTTGTTGTTTACTTCGTAAGAGTTGGTGTATACACAAGCCCAGACAGAGTAAAACCAGGCTGTCCAGAAGTGCAGGAGCTGAGTGGCAGGCTGGCCTTCTTCACCAACTGAATCACTCACTCCAAGCACAAGTGATTCAATTTTGTGCCTCAGCAAAACTGCAGATTGCTACATGCTATAGGCCAGTGTGTTTCAACCCTGGCTGCACATTAGAATTCTGTAGGGGGGTACTTTTAAATACCAATGTTCAGGCCCCCACCTGTAATATGACACTAGATTCTTTCAAGTTGTGTCCCTGGTGTGTGTGCATGTATTTATGCATGTGTATGCATGTTTATGTGTGTGTACATGTGGACATCTGTGAGCATGTGTATAGGTGTGCATATGTGTGTACATGAGTATGGGGTAAATGTGTGTATGTATGAGACAGGGTTGCTTGGCATTCCAGGTGATTCTGATATGCAGGAGAGAATCAAGGTTGAGAATTATAGAGTCAGAGATGCATACATCTTTACAGGTACTTACCAAATATAAACGCCTGAGACTATCAGATTTATAAATAAGGGGTGTACTGTAACTTAAGAAGAAATGAAGAATGTGGACAGAGTAGTGTCTAAGGAAATAAATTTTCATAATAAATATTCTTTATTGGATAAATGACATCTTTAATCTGTACAGAGATGAACAAAGTGGGAACTTGAAGCAAGGCCAAAGTTTTCCTTAAAATGCTCATCTTTGTTCAACCTAATAATGAAAACATGGATAATCAGAATGACCAAGTTCTATATCAGATATCATACCATAAACAATTTTATCCTGAAAAATTCTCAAAATTGGAATTAGGAATCATTCACTTTAGCCTAGGAAATATTTCAATAATATGTCCAAAATCATATACATTTAAAACACAGTTTTTCACAGAACATTTATATTTTACTACATATTTCTCTTGTATACTTACACACACAACGTATATATAAAACTTCCGATATAATTTAGTTTTTCTCACTCACAAAAGAGCTGAGAGCAAATCTTTGCCCAAATGGTAATAAAAGAGAATCAGCCCTGGTTAAATTGGATATCTTGTCTTCTACGATCTTCTAATTCTTCCTGTGTCCTACACACCTTCTGTTCCATGAACGTTTTCCTTGGTCAGCTGGCACCTTGCTTCAAGATTGTTATCACCTCGTGTGAGTTATTGTCAGTCTCAGCTTCCAGGACTGCATTATGCACCTCAAAATGGCTCCTTAATTTGTTTATCTAAGTACAGCTTCTCTCTCCAACCTCAGAGTCCTTGTGTGGCTGTTCTTTGTCATGTCTGATATTCTCTGCTGTACTGTAGCCACAAGAATTATATTTGTTAGAGAGAATTATCCCTTGATTCCACCCCAGCTGAACATTGATTTCTCCCATGGAACACACCACATCACTTACTTTGCAAACATAATTTTATACTCCTCTGGGAGCAGTGGTATTCCACTTGCCCACAGTGGCGACTGCAGAGTTCCAGTTTCACTTGCAAGTCTGATAACCCATTTTAAGATCATCAAGTGATTGACCAATCATTTTAATATTTAGAAGCATTATTTCCACATCACTAAGTAAGGAAAGAAATAACAGGTCACTAAATAGTAAATACTTTGCAAATTACCCTTTTGGTTACTTTGCCTTAGATACAAATGATCTTGCACATGCAGACTTCATTTAGTAGGAAAGTCACCTCTACCTGCATCACCATCCCCCTGAAAAAGCAAATTTGAGACAGTATGCAGGCTGCGAGACGGCCACTTCCATTACTGTCTCCTCAGGCCACAGGTACAATATATCTATGTAACCAGTTCACGTGTTTATATAAACACTTCAAAACACCCAATCAATCACTTCTTTCTAGGCAGCACTTTTCTTAGGGAAGTATATGCCCCTGACCTAGTAGAGACTAGATGTAACTCCTTCTTTTCATGAGCTCAGAGTTTAATGGGCCAAACACAACAATGGCACAGATGAGCAATTTCAAGGAGTTCTCATTATAACCAGGATCTGCATTACAGAGATTCAGAGGACACGTGTCAGAACACACTTCCTGCCTTTAAAGATATTTTTTTTTTAATAGAGAGCATTACAAACAATGAAGCACCCAAGGCTGACAGCTCTCTCTAAAGGGTAAAAAAAGGTTATGAGTTTCCTTCTAACTGCAAAAGTCTGTAAATAGAAACTTACAAGTTTCTGTCTTTCAGGAAGTTAACTTCAGGTATAATATGTTCTATTAAAAATCTTCACAATAAGCCAGACCATCATCTTTGGTCTGGGAGAGTAAGATCACAGATTTGCTGGACTTACATATCATTTTAACTAAATTAACATCTAAGTAGTATTTTATGAAATGTAGTGCTTTTTAAATGCTTCCATTTCTCAGTTGTTCTCCATCCATATACCACCTCTGTTCCCTCCCTTCTTATTTCTCAAAGATTCCTTTATAATCAATTTCCTTGTTTAATACTGAAAACCACAGATGAGAGCTGAGGTTAGTGAAGTATGCTTTAAGATCAGGAAGCTGTATCAGGAAACACAAAACAAAAAATTCTTTACTGAATCAGCACTAACCACAGCATAGCCTGCATGGGGGAAGAAGACACACATTATCACAAAGGCTAAGGAGCATAAAACCACTGATCCTGCAGTTGCAGGGTCATAAAATCCTGTTTTCTATTTCAAAAGCATTTAATGGTGGACATTTTGAATGCCTCATCTCAGAGAAAGCCTGGGTACAAGGGACTGAATAATTCCATCTTGTGAAAGATCGGGAGTCATGTCCGAGAAAGCAGATAGTCTCCCACCACTTTGATACCCCAAATCCAAACAAGCTCAGAGCATTTTGTCAATCTGACAGTTCGTAGAGAAAAAGGCATTTCACATTTAATTCTAAATAGAAACAAGGACCTTAAGATGAACACAGGGCTCTTCCATGAACCAAAGCGTAAATTTCTATCAGCTGATCTCCAGTAGGATTGAAGCATGGGGTGGAACTGACCACCCAGAGTGTGCCATATCTATTGGTACTAAATAGAGCTTAACGAAATATTCTAAATGGATCACAGAGTTCAGGCTCATTAGAGGTAGTACATCACTTTTGTGAGGAGAGTAGTTGGAGAATGATATTTAGAACGCCTGTGAATTCTTTGATGCATGGGAAAAGGTGTTCTAAAATATTATTAAAATTGCCACCTGGGATATGTCAAATCAAAGAGATGATGCTGTTTTGAAGATAGTTAAATACATAATGATAGCTTATTTGAGATCATTATTAATTATAGATAAGTTTTTCGATTTTTAAAATTTCTCCCTTTGACAATTAGTCTCCTTCTTAGAGATATTTCCCAATATTCATGTAGAGAATTAGAACTATTATCCAGAGAATCTAGGTTAAAATTCTTGCTCCCCATGGGCAAAAAAAGTAGTAATTGTTTGAGCTGTACTAGAAAGGACATGGAATGAGGGAATATGATGCTTGATTTGTCCTTCTGGATTTGCCACTTAGACTTAAGTATAAGTGCTTCCATTCTCTAACACACAAAGGAAAGAATAATATCTGTCTCACCTAAAGATGTTAAAATAATGCAAATAAAATGAGGAAATATGAGTTTTAGCAAAAGCAGAAAATCGCCGTTCAATGTAAAGTTTCCTCAGACGTAATTTTTAGGCTCCTCTGTTATCTTCCACCTCCTTCCTAGGCAAAGTTATCCCTGTCTTTGGCTTCTGCCCTCAGAGATATACTGAGAACTGAGGGCTTTTCCAGGAAACACCTCTTTGAAATACAAATACCCTTTTACTCTAGTGTTCCACCTCAATTTCAGCATACTCAACGTTTCACTTGCCCAGCTCTCCAAGGCTGCCAGGCCTCTGCAACTCCTACTTATTTTAAAAGGGAGGCTGGACTGAGGGCAGAAGTTATCATTGTAAACACTAAGCATGTTTTTATCTTATTTTCCTTTCATTCACTTTATTTTGTTATTCTGGAGAGGCAAAGATTTGACATCACCTTTCCAGTTAATCAAATTCATGGGAGTCGGAGTTGGGAAGGAGACTTTTGGGTATATTAAGGTAAAACACACATCCTATTCTCGAAGGAAGAACGGAGGAAGATTTATTCTGCGTTTATTGTAATAGTGCCTTCATTCCGGGCTGAGTTGTATCATTAGATATTTGTTTTTTACCTTAAGAAAGTGGTTTATTTTCTGGGTCGAGATGCTGTTCGGGGAAGACCTCAAAAACTTCTCTCTCTTGAGAGTAAGTTGATGTCTGGACTGCAGCAATTGGCCAGCAGGAAGTAGGCAGAGTCTGGGCTGGGGACTCAGAGAGAAGCCACATCTAATTCAGTTCAACCTGTTGTTCACTAAGGAATCTCACTCCACTTGGTATAAGATGAAATGACTATTTCTTCTAAACACTTCCTCAAACTGTGCTATGTTGAACCCCCTCCTCCTCTTCCTTCCCTTTTGACAACATCCTAGTGACAAATCAAAATGGCAAGTAATAGGATATATTGGAGCATATGAGGAAGCCATTTTGTGTAAACCTAATTCAGCCTGACCTTGTCTTTCCAAAAGAGCCTGACCGAGGCTGTTGAGCGTGCATTGTATATCTGCTTTAGATATTCCTTATGGCAAGAGCAAAGGCCCTTGAGAGAAAGGTGCAACTTCCCTCACCCTCCCAACGTTGGCATTTCCTTAAGGATTAAGCATCTTTCCTTAGGCTAGAAACTGATTGCTGTGCTCACCTGTGACCACCAAGCTCGAGACAATAGACTTGCCTTCTGCTACGCCCGCTGAGATAGCAGACCCACTACCTGCTGTGTCCATCAAGCGCTGTGCCGACAGGGCAGTCTTGTGATTATTGTGGGAGGGACATTTCAATCATATGTGAAACATCCTGTATGGGGGTATATAACCACTCTGTATACCTCACTTCTTTGGTGCCCTTTCTTCCTTCGGGAAGACAGGCCCGGGGCCATGGTCCTCAGATTTTAGCTCCGAATAAACTCTCCCAAATTTTCATTTATAGATTGGTTATGGATTATTTTCATCAACACTAGAAAGATTCTATTACTTTCCAGCTATTTCAGATATTCAAATTGGTCAGTACATGGAAAGTTCCATCTCTCATCTGATTCTACATCCTTCCCTATGCCATTGGTGGCTCAAGGACTGACTGGCACCTTTCATTCCCTTGCCATTGTCCTTTTCTTACATTCTAGCTCTTCAGGAATTAAGGACAGGGGCTGGCCCAATGGCGTAGCAATTAAGTTCCTGCCTTCTTCTTTGGCAGCCCCCAGTTCACCGGTTCAGATCCCGGGAACAGATATACGCACCACTTATCAAGCCATCCTGTGGCAGGAGCCTCACACATAAAATAGAGGAAGATGGGCACAGATGTGAGCTCTGGGCCAATCATCCTCAGCAAAAAAGAGGAGGAATGGAAGCAGATATTAGTTCAGGGCTAATCCTTCCCCCTACCCCTCCCCCCTCCAAAAAAAAGAATTACTGACAGGACAAAGAAATTCAGGATAAGGGCAAATGTCCCTGACCTTACTGGGGATAATTTTAATCTTTTTCTACTCATGTCTGCTGCTTTCCTGCCTAACCTTGATTTATCGTCAGTGATGGTTTCTGTCATATGTTCAATGCTCTACCTGGCCTCAGTTCCCATTTGCTTCTTGCAACTTGGGAACATTCACTCAGAGGGCAGGTCTGTTGAGAAGGCTTCAGGCAAGATGTCTCAGCTCTAGCTCCCACAGTGTTCTTGGTGTTCACTTGACCTAGAGGTATCTTGTCTTTGCTAAGCCAACTGGTATAAGTCAAGGTTGCTACTTTCTTTCTCCACCTGCCTCCTCTCTTCAGTTTGCTTTTCTACCATGGGGGTAGATAGATTAGCAATTTGACTACCTAGGTAGATGTCTAATCTGGAAATGAGATCCTATCTCCCTTTCTCACCAGTATCTCTCATCGTCATTAGAGATTTTCTTGGGGCTCCACGGACACTCTTGAAAAAGACGTTCCTCACGAAAACAGTGACTCTCCCCTCTCATAGTGCTCATTTCCATAGCCTGGGGGGGATGAAGACAGTGAGGTAGATATGCATCGTAGCAGAGTCAGTTGTGTTAACTTTTAATAAACCCTGAATGATCTCCATCCTTTATTGGTAGTGGTTTTCTTTAGATTATAGACATCTTTGTACATTTTTGTTTTCATATATATAAAGTACTTACATCTTACATCAATTCTTTGGAGTCTACATTGTAATACCTCATCTCTTCATTAATCCAATTTCCATAAAGGAGTCAGAGAAAGCTTGCTAAATTATACTATAACGCCCAGCAAAATCAAGGGGCTCTACCCACCTCTCTGAATCATGCCGCTTTATTCTTCTCTCTTTATGCCCTAATTATATATATATATTCCATATATATGTGTATATTTTAAATTTGTTTATTCTGTGCAGTATGCTTTCTTGCCTCAAGCTTTTTCTCCTGGACTATACTGTTCCAGAAACATCCGTTGACCATTCTCACCATTTCACCTTAGCCACAGCCTCTAGCTACAGCCAAGGTGAGATGTTCATAGGCAGCTAGGGATTAATGACCAACGCCTGGCTTACTCCTATGCATTTGTAAGTTTTCGGGTTAAAGGACATTCTTTCAGGTGCTTCTCTGTCTTTGTGATTAAGTTAGTTTGCCCCCTTTGCCCTTTCGTAACTCTCATCATACTTGAAATTACTTGCTCACTGACTATGTTCTCTGTTAAATTATATGGTTCTTGAGGACAGGGATCAATCTCGTGGATGTATCCTGTTCACTGATATATCCTTAGTGCCTAATGCATTTCCCTAACAGCTACTTATTTATTAAGGGAATTGATAAATGTATGGAGAATGGAAATACTATCATTAATTTTTATTAGATTTAGCAAATGATTGTTCAACCCTTCATTTGAATCTGTCCTTGGTGCTATCAGGAACCTTATCGACTCTATCCTTCTCCACCTCTATTGATTTGGTCTGCATATTCTTTGTTTCTATCCATGTCAGAGTTTGTTTGAAATTGCCACTGTATTTTCGTTTCTATCTGTACTGGAGAGGTTGGTGAAAATGCATATGTTAAAAGTCAACAAAAAGTGAGTTTTACCTGATTTTAAACTAGATATTTTTAAAGTCAAAAATTTTTAAAGGAAATAGAGCTTTGAGATCCTAATGTCTTCCATATCTTAATTTTAATGTTTCCTACAGTGCATTATTAAGTGCTCTGTCTAGGCCAGTTTAAGTGGCCAAATCTAACATCAATCATTGCCTCTAAGAAAAATCTTAGTTTTTAAGGTTTATTCATATGTATGCTTGTTCGGTTTTTAATATGTATTTATAAAAAAGGCTCATATTTTTAATTGCTTCTGACTTAAAACAACGAAATTGTAGAAAATGCTGACCCCAGGCATATTTTTGCAAAAGAAACATTAGCAGTGTTCAACCACTTTCCGTCTGGTTCCCCACCACGCTAGGCTTACCCTCTGGACCCCACCCACTGACGTAACCTTTGGCATAGTTAGTGCATCCTTCCACTATCCTGTCAAATTTCTCTGCTTTTTACTAGTCCCCTGGCAGTTTTACTCAGCTCATCTAATTGTTAACGGTAAAAAGCCAAACCCTATCACTAGGAAGACTGTCAGAAGTCAAATACATCATCCTCTTTATTTTGCAGATCAGAGACCCAAGATCCCAAGGACAATGTGATTCTCCCATAATTCATAACTAGTCAGGGGACGAGGCTAGGCTTGAATATGGGGCTCCTCTCACCCAGTCCAGAGCTCTTTCTACCAGAAAACTTATTGAATCAAGCATTCTAGAAGCTATCTACTGCATTTGTCATCTAACTAAAGTGCAGATTAAAATGGAAGGGTTTGAACCATCTCAGTATGGATACTCAAATCCCACTAAGCAATAAATCAGGTCTACCAATGCTTAGATATAAGCAAACTGAGGACCATAAATGGGAAAAATATCCTATTATAAAAAGCTTTGTAGACAGTGCCACTGGATAATTTCGGGTAAAATTAGACAAAATAAGACAAAATAAATCTTGCACTGCACTGGTGGCTTTTTGGGGTTGTTTTATCTTTTGTGTCATTAGTTTGATTTAACTTCAAACTGGCCAATTCCCCTGCCCTCACTTGGTCTTCAGAGAAGCCATCAGAATGCAGCAGCAGGCTTCTCCCCCTGTCTCTCTTGCAGCCGCAGTCCCACAAAGGTAATCATTCCCAAACTGTCAGAGAAATCCCTCCTCCCAGAAATGGTCGCTGGGTGTATTTCTCTGAAGTTTTGTGGAAGTGGTCAGCTGCTGTCACTAAGGATTAACTGGTCTCCGAATAACCAGAAGCATAAATCAAAGTGGGAGCAGAAAAGACAGATCCTCCCCACCAAGTCTGCGAAGGGAAGGAAATGTGTCCTGTAGCCTTCTTTCATCTTCTCAGCCACACCCACACGTGGAGAGTCGGCTGCATTAGCACAGTCATCTTCAAAGGCAAAGGATAGCAAAGCAAGAGGGGGGAAAAGAGAAAAAAAAAATCCTAATGACTAATTGGCAAACCATCTGTCTATATATGTTATCTCCCTATGTTACCTTCACAATTTTCCTTTTTAAGTTCTCATTGATCTAAGCCTGAAGACATTAAAGTGTGTAATATATTCTGGTCTGCTCATCAGCAGAGTCTTCCTAGTGTATCAGGGCTGGGCGGGTCTGTAGCCCAAACTCTTAGCTTATCAACAAAGAAAACTGAAGCCCCAAAATTTAGGAGACTCGGCCAGAATCCTACAGCTGCTTGCAAAAAGAGCCAGAGCTAGACATTCCTTATTCTGACTGCTTCCTTATTCAGCATTCTTGCTAGGATAATATCTTATTAAAAAATTATCTTTCCTTTACTATATGCTATATTGTGCCTTTTATAGCTGCCTTTCCCACTTTCCTAACTTTAGAGCAGGAGCCTTGGTTTTTATCCTCTTCTATCAAAACTTGCAATTGAAAAATGTTTTATGTCTTTCTTTTATCACTTAAGCCAAACGAGAACCCCCCGCACCACTTTCCCTGAGGGTGTGTTCATCTTCAGCCACAAGTTCTGAGTCATGGAATGGAAGGTTTTTGTCTTTGTTAAAGGATCTGGCGTCAGGGCAGATTGAAGGAAGGTATGGGATGGTTTTTGACACTCTAGTCCCTGAACTACTAATATCTACTATTAGGAATACAAAATGCACACATCACTTCACCTTACACGAAACTATGTAGGGGGTTGGTCAATAATTGTAAGATGGAGAAGTTCAGTTTCATAAGGTGGTGACCTCCTGGAAAATCTCTCCAGTTCCGAACAGCATTCACCAGAGTAATAGAGAGTATTCCTACTTTTCCAGAGTAAAAGGTTTCTCTCTCTCTCTCTCTTTTTTTTAAATCTGAGTAAATGTATCTTCAGTGTCATTGCTGTTGTCTCCATTTCAGGGTCTCTCTGCTCTGCCTCAGACCTCCTGGGGACTCAGAAGAGGGAACATCTGTTTGTCTGTTTTGCTCCCTTTTGCAGAACCTGCTAAATAGGGAAGAAGCTAAATTTTTAATGTTCCCAAAGCTCTGTGTGTGAAACGATGATATTGGGTTGCAATTGAAGAAGAGTTTTAAGACAGGCAATTTTATACCAACTTACATAATGCATGCCAAAGTGTGAGGCTGTTATGGAATCGCATCTGCAATTGTGAGCTGCATAATACAGCAATAGTATTTGAATATTATCAGATTGTAAATGGTGGAAATGTGGTATTAAGTGTTTGTGAGGAGTGAATTATGCCCTATTATATCGCAGAGACCCTGGGAGCAGTGGAAGCAGCCGGTGAATGGCGGGTTTCTCTGATTTATTAACAGGGTTAGTTGACTGGGATTATGCTTATTTGTATGTGTGGCACCATTATCAGTTCTGAGTTTCTACTCTAAAAAAGACACACACAGTGAGGAGGGATAATGGTTGCATGCCTCCCCTTCCGCATGTCACAGCACCTGGAACATCGGCGTTACTTGGCTTTCTTTGGAAAGAAGTAAGAAACCTAGAGAAATATATAAAGAATGAAAACAAATCTCCAGAAACTAGCAAGAGAGTTTGGGGAAAGTTGGAGATGTGGAAAAGGAAGGCTCAAGAGAGACGTGATCACAGACTGTAAATATCTTTGAGGTAGCAGTATAAATGAAGGGTAGAAATTATTCACAGTCTCAGATCATGGCAGGAGTAGGTGCAATGGCCTGGAGCTAAGGAAGAAGTTTGGACCAGATAATAAGAAAAGTCTATAGCAGTAAGAATGACAGGGCAGAGAAATAGGTTCCCAAGAGTCATTGCAGATATTCAAGGAATAGGTTAGGTAAACATCAGGTGCACTGATGTAGTGAGGAGAGCAGACTGGATGTAACAAGTGGAGTTTGGTGCTTCTGTTTCTGGAGATACTGATGAAGTAATAAGTACAAACATTTTCCCCACTGAATGCAGTCTGCCAATATTTGCTACAAAATCTTTACTCTCATGTGACAATTCATATTTAAGAAGCAAAACTTACAATTAGATTGCCAGCAGGAAGTTTGCAATTAACAAGCATGATGACCTTTCTTTCCCCTACAAACATCCCCATTCCTGACTTTGAAACCCTGATGGAGAGAATAGATAAATTAAAGTTGTCAGATGGATTAGAGAAAGCTTCTTGAAGGAGATGAACTCTAAAGGACACAGGATTTGGGGCATATTTTACATTATTTACTCATTATTTATAACATGATTATTTGAAAAAGGATTTTTTCAAATGTCAGTAGTAGAGGATTTAAATAAGGAGAAGGAAAGAAGATTATTGTTCTAACTGGGCAGCCTCATGGATTTTTCAATTGTCTCCCAACTGAATTCAGCAGTAAATGGGAACATTTGCAGCCAAGTAGCCCCTCTCAGGTTGGAGGGTTGAAACATCAAGCTCTCAAGAGTTGATGGTTGTTTCTAGACCAACATCTAGAAGGAGCCATTGTATCAACAAGTGATAGGAGCATGAACATTTCAGACATGTCCCTACATCAGTATGTAGAGTATTACATCTAATTCCTACTCTGCAAATTTAAGAGGGCGATGGCACACACAACACAACCTTCCTTGCCATCACCAATCCATTGGACCATTAGAAAATATATTATAATGATAATGGATCCACAGCCATATTGGAGGAGCACCTCCACTGGGTGAGGAACCATGAATAATATCTAAAATGTGGAAAGCAAACTGAACCAGACTACAGACTGCTACAAAAAATCAAAATGGCTCTAAGAATATTGTGGTGTCAGGAACAAGGTTCGACTGAAGCAATTGCAGGGTAATTAGTTTGGGTGGCACAGTTCAGAACTTCTGCTTCTTTCCTCACCCTCAAATCTGTGACCAAGCAATGAACAATAGGGATGGCTGGGCCCAGGCAGTCATAATGAATGTGAGCACGTAGGGCAGAGAGCAAGGTAATGACTTGAGGGGCAGCTAAAGCTCAGAGTGAATAGGGTAACCCCACCTCTAGAACACGTCCACCACCTCTCTTTCATTGTAACTCTACCCAAAGATCACTATAAACCACAGTGGTATGACCTGGCCAGTAGGCCAAGAGTCTGTGCAAACAGACACAGCAGTACCAGAAACGTAACAATGGATTCTAAAACAAAGATAAATACACAACCAAGCATAACCAAATATCTTTGGAGCACTGCATCGTGAAGGTGAGGTAGAAATGAAGAAAATAGAAGAATATATACTCACAGAAACAGTGACTAAAACAAGCAAAATATTAGAGTAAATGGTATGCATATCCTCTGAGGAACATGAGAGGATATTATGATTTTTTTAAAGAGTCGGTTTGAAAACTTGTAAACAGAAAATTTAATTCTTGAAGGAAAAACGTGACTAGAAACATTGAATAGTGGACTATTCAAATGCTAAAGAGTGAAAATTTTTCTGCAGCAAGGTGAATGGAGGAGATTCCTCCACTTTCATGGGGTATAAAATGACGAATACATAAAAGCGTATGTGCCAAAATTTGGACATATGTCCAGCAACATTCTAGAAAGACATCATAGGAAAATGCAGGGAAAAAGAGGAAAAGACAAAATGTCCTAGGACTGAAGAGAGAGATGAGTTTCTAGACTGAAAAAGCCCACTAAATGCTACGTGACTAAATAAGTTAATTAAAAAGACTGCAAATAGAAATACCATAGTCAAATTTTAACACTCCAAAGATAAAGCTGACTTTTTATGTGCCCTTCTGGTCTCAAGATTATGGTCAGAGGGACATCAAGGTCACCAAGAATGATTTGGAGGTTGCCAAGGACTTGTTTTAAAGAGTTTTCAAGTCTCACTGAGAACTCCGACCTTTAAAAAAAAAACAAACCCCAAAGATAGAAAGAAAGAGCTCCCTAAAGAGTGTCTTAAGAGAAGGAAAGGGTATAAATGGGATTTCAAACAAAGCAACGTAGCTTGACCTCAGATTTTCATCAGTAACACTGAATTCAAGAAGCCAGCTTCCCTCAATATTCTTAGAGAAAATTATGTTGGACACTATTATTAATTGTTTTAGGGCAGTAGAAGATATTTTCGGATATTTTGGACATGGATATTTTACCATCTATAATTCAAATCTAAAAGAATTACTAGAGCATACATTCCAGCAAGTAAAATAAATGAATCCTAGAGAAGAAAATAGAGTTTAGGGAAAGAGCGGTGAGCAAAGAAATCAATAAAATGTATTGCCAAGTCTAAATGAGCATTGATTACAAAATAGCAACCTGAAACTAAAATTGCATATAATATTGTTGTCAGATAACATCACTAAACATGTAACCCAGAGTGACTTACTAAGAAACGGCTATTCACTGTTTTCTTTTTAAATTTTTTTCTTTATTCATGAGCTTACATATGGTCTCATTTCTCCTGTTCTGGGCATAGGATGATAGGCACATCCTTAGTTCTCTGAAATCCTGGTACAAGTTTCATCTTTTATTTTTATTTTTTATTTTTTTATTTTTTATTTTATTTTTTAGATATTTCATTTACCCCTCTTTCTGTGTATTGTAGCACAAGGTAGACCATAAACTCCTTCAAAGAAGTAAGTTTATCAATTTATTAGTTGAATAGATGAGATAATAACCAGCATTTAGAAGGTGCTAGTTAGATAAAAGATATAGTAGAGTTTTCAGTGCTGGCTGGTGCAAGAGACACCACGGAATCAGGAAGCAGAGATGATTATACTAAACCAAGAATCATACAAATGAATCATATTTTTATAAAATAATTTGTTTGTATGGTACTGAGGAAAAGAGAAACCTCACAATACAAAAAACACAGCTGCCTATCTCCATTAGCTGGGAGAAGTATCTATCAGAGGCTCATACACAAAAACCCAGACCTTACGAAAAATTCCAGCTCTACAAGAAACAGGCTCTAGATCTTCAACTGTCACAACAGCCCCCTGAAAATATCTGACACAGGATAAATTCGCCTCCTTGAGGGAAGACAGTAAAAAGAAACAAGCACAAGATCAACAGAAAGGCATGAAAAACCAAACAGGAAAAGGAATACTACCCAAACAGAATTGCCAAGGGTAGACGAAACTGTAAACCAAATATGTCACCATCATTGAAAAAAGATAATATGTCCAATTCTGCTTTGAAGTAGATAAGTATAGTAATAATAATAATAATAATACATTGAAGAAAGTGATAATAGGGCAAGATGAGAAAGTGGATATCATGAGCCGAAATATCTCAGGAACTAAATAGAATGAAAAATAAGTAATCATGGAAATGTAGGAGAAATATAAAGGAACACAAATAAAATAGAATAATGTCCATAGGACATAGAAATGACAATTATAAGCAAAATAAAATAGAAATAAAGATGTACAAGGAAAAAAAGACGTGAAATGGAGATTCAAGGTGTATATATTCAGAGTCCTTAAAGAAATAACAAAAAACAAACAAAATCATAAAAATCACATATTGATTATGTAACTCAAGAAAACTTTCATTTAATTAAAAAGTAATTATTTCTACTTATTAAAATATACAACCTGTGCCAGGGAATAATCGGAATGATCAAGTTTGAAACACATCATAGTAAAGGCACTGGGTTTAAACTATAAAAAAAGCATCCTTAGAGCATCTTGAGAAATAAGTAACTCACTTATGAAAGGGGGAAAAAATGAAACAGGCAAGGCTGGCCACAACGTCTCCAGAGCAACCATCAATATAAGGAGACCGTGGGGCAACACCTACAAATTCCTCAAAGACAGAAAGTGAACTAAGGATTTTGCATCTATACCAAATCCCAATAAATTATAATATGAAGAGAAAAATGGTTTTTAATATGCAGGAACTCAGGAGAGATTTTCTTACGTGAATCCTTGTTAAGGACTCTACTTTAAGACCAGAGTCAATAGAGATATGACTAGAGAAACTGCAGTGAAAGCATTGGCAGTGTGCAGTGCCTATATGTAACTGTAGACCTATGACTAAAACAAATGTGAGATCTTGGTGATGGAACAGAAACAAAAGTTCTGTTGCTGTGAGAATACAGAAATTACACAGGTAACACAAATTAGGGAAAGAAAAGTTAAGCATTTGGGAGACAGAATCAAATCAATTGATGTATAAGCTTATTTAAAATATAAAGGTAGATATTGATCAAGAAAATAAAATTTAGTGAGACTTGTAGATGAGAAGGAGAGATGTGAACACCTGTAGTGAACAACCTAATGGACTAATGCTTTGCAGCTAAGGTAATAAGAAAAAGGATACAATCTTTCATAAATATCAGAATTATGAACATGTTAAAAAATGTCACAGGAAACTATTTAAAAGGGCTATACAAAGATAAAGATTAAGCCTATAAATGCGTGTCATATCAACAAATTTAAATTGGTTAAACTCACCTCATAAAAGAAAATGACTGGGGCCAGCCCTGTGGCTGCATGGTTAAGTTCACGCGCCCTCTGATTCAGGGTCCAGGAGTTTCGCCAGTTTGGATCCTAGGCCCAGACAGGGAACCACTCAACAGGCCATGCTGAGGTGGCATCCCACATAGCACAACCAGAAGGGCCTACAACTAGAATATACTACTGTGTACTGGGGGGCTTTGGGGAGAGGGAGAAAAAAAAAGGATTGGCAATAGATATTAACTCAGGTGCCAATCTAAAAAAAAAAAAGAAAAGAAAAGAAAATGACTTTCGTATGTGATCATTTGATCACAAAGCAAAATCTCGAGTAACTCCCCTAAATCTGATATATAGAAGCCACTACCACACACGTACACACGTCTAAAAGTAACTCGAAAATAATTGACAATTTTAAAATCAGCAAAAATCTTCTAGAAAAACTCAAAGTAAAAGAAAGCAGAGTTATGATCTCAGTATCAGACAAGTTTAAATTGTGACCAAAATCCCTAAAAAAGATAGAAAAACCACTTTTAACTTTTAAAGAGTAAAGTTTGCAATAAAAATATAACACTATAACTGTATCTATATATACAATATATCTATACTCCAAATAGCATAACACTAACACTCTTAAACATAATACAAAGATATACTAAGAAAAATGAGTAAAAACACATTAATAGTAGACTTTGTCACCTTATTCAAGACATTCAAAGAGGTAATTTGGGGAAAGTTTAATAAAGAGATTATTTACAAGGTGAGAGTATAGAAAAACCACTAGGAATTGTCAGAATCCCAGGACTGGTAATAACAGGCTTTTATCAATCTTAGCCATAAAGTAGCAAAAGGTATAAGCCATTTTCAAAATATGAAGGTGAGGACTTCCATGTATCTAAACCGATGGCGATAGTCTAGTTACCTTCCTCCTAATATTTCCTACCCAAAAATTACAAAACTAATTAAAATTCCGTATATTGTGAAAAATTTTACTTATTATTGCAAAAATCCTGAATGTTGTGACACAGTAGAAATAATGAAATTAATCATGAGAAAAGATGGAAGAGGAAAAAAGTAGAATAAGTACATTGCTGTGCAGTCTATAGATGGGTATTACAGGATACTGAAAAGAATTGAGAGATGAGATAGAAAAAATGTTAAATAAGGAAACAGAAGGCTTAGAATATTCAAAAAAAGTAGAAATACAAAAGTTACTAATAGAACAAAAATAAAAACCTTCCTAAATATCACTTAAGAACATTTTGTAAATAATAGAAAAAATAAATATGTCATGCAAAGAAAGAAACACAGCAAATACAAAAAATAAGTGTAACGATGAAATATTGTGGCAGAGTTGAGATCAAACATATCAGTCATTTTGATGAATGTGAATGGACTCAAGTCATCTAGTAAAAGATAAAAATTTCCTATTTGGTTCACAGAACAAGACCCAACTATATGCACTACAAAAAAAAGACACCTAAACTAAAGCAACTGAGAAACACTGAAAACAAAGAAATGAACAGTGGTGTGCCAAGAAAATGGAAACAGAGAAAGCAGTAGTAGCGATTCTTATCAGAAAAAGTAGAATTCAAACCCAAAATCATTAAATGTGAAAAAGAACATGTGTTAATACTAAAAGCCACAATTAGCAATGAAGATATAACATATATGAATACTGATGTGCCAAGTAACATAACGACTACCTTTATGAAACAACAGTACAGATGATGAAAAGAGACGTAAACAGAAATGCTGATAATAGGATGCTTTTATACATCACTCTAGAATAAGATAGATGAAGTGGACAAAAATAAATAAGACTATAACAGATCAAAAATGTAATCAATAAGATAGATATTATTGTATGTTGAACATTGCACCCTGATAAAGGGAATATAGCCCCTTCTTAAGAATATATGGCACAATCACAAAAACTGATCATAAACTATTATAGAGAAAACATCAGTAGTTTCCATAAATTAGACTACAAACAACATTCTGATAGAAATGAAATAAAATTAGAACTCATCAAAAACAAAGAGCCTTCCACAGAAACATTAAAAAGCCTTCTGTTAATCAACTCTTTAGTAAAAGGGGAATACAAACTGAAATTGCAAATTTTTGTGGAAAAAAACGACATGAAAACACTACACATCAAAACATATGGGATGCATTTAGAGCAGTGATCAAAGGAAAATTCATAGCATTAAACCCTTTATCAATAAAAGTGAAAGAATGGTAATAAATGACATAAATCCCCAGCTCAAAAAAAAAAAAAAAAAAACAGAGAAAGAGCAAAAAAGCAAACACAAAGAAAGCACACAGAAGGAAATAATAAAAATAAAAGAAATTAATAAAGAGAATAGAGAAATGGATCTAATAAATACATCAAAATCCGGCTTTTTTGAAAAATTTAACAAAAAAAGATAAACCACTTGCTAACTTAATTCAGAAATAACGGGAAAAAGCAAAAATATAAAATAAGACGTAAGAAGGGAGGGATAACCATTGAAACAAATAGTTTTTTAAAAATCACAAGAGGCTATATTACAGACTTTTATGCAAATACATTTGAAAGCCTAGATGAAATGGTGTTCAAGGGAAACACACATGATGCATGAAGGATATGGAAGCATTATGATCAAGAAAGATGCTATTAAATACATCAGGAAATAAACTTAAGGCAGGGTGCTATCTTCTAGAATTATTTTTCTGAAATATAAATATGTAAATGAACATCAGGGAAGTTGTCACACATTCATACCTATTATCCCTCCCCCCACCCCTGCCCCAATCAAACACTATAATCAACATCTAGCCTATAATCTAATCTGGGTTCTGAATATTTATTTGACCCTCTGCATGTTGTATAGTAGCCCTACATTCTCCTTTCACCTTTTGTACTGTGACATGGATGAATGAACACACAGGCTGTTGTGGTGAAGACCTATTGAAGAATGGGATGGATTTACCTTGTAAATATGCAAAGCATTAATGACCACTTATGTGAAACTCCCCAAAGGCTGTTCATTAAGACCAAATCAGGCTTCCTGCTGTGGCTCCTCTGAAAGAGATGACAGGCCACTGTGTCCTAGAAATGGGACTCCCACTGGGAGGGAAGGACATTCAAACTGACTTTCTGCCCTCGGGGTAGGTGTCCCACGAAAGGCCCCACGAGGGGGCTTGACTTTCACATCTGAGTAGTATGAATATATTTGCCTGTCATTTCCATGTTAGTCAGCCTACAGCAGCCTAATTACCGCTTTCTAAAGCCACGGTTTAATACTGCAGGTCATTAATATTTGATGAAAAGCTATTGACAAAAATGAAGTGAATCCTTGAACATAAATAATAATTATTAAACCATTACTAATATTTACTGAGCACTTACTGCGCACCAGGCATGCTAAATGCTTTAATTCTATCTCATCCAATCTTCACAATAGTTTTATGAAGAAATTGAAGCAGAGGTTGTGTTTGTCCATTTCATGTTTTTAAGTAGATGACATACTTTTATCTTAAAGATATTCATAGGCCACCCTAAATTTAATTTGTGATTCAATTACCATCTTGATGATGATTTTTTTCTAACCTTTTTATCACCATTGTTTAAAGAGATTCCATGGAATCTGGAAACAGGTTGTAGAGACCTGTGAGCACACATCATGCATCATGGGACCACTGATAGACATTTCCAAAAGAGTGGATGTTTGGCAACGTACAATCCATGTTCAATAGATGATAATGACTTTGTTGTCTTATTCTGATTTTAAAATTACAATGCTTTGTGAAAGACAAATGTTCACTGTACAAGAAGTGAGAATGGACTAGAGGGTCTTCCCAGCTCTAATTCTAAGGAGAACAGGAGAATCAAGGCTCCTTTGCCACGGATTTGTTAATTTTCACGATTCAGCGTAAAAAGTGAAAGAGTGAGGCGGGTCATTGATTCCTGACATTTATACTAAGAAAGACATAGGAGAAGATTGTTGAAACTTTTAACCCAATCTAGTATTGAAAAAACTTTTTGTTACTGTTCTTGCACATTTTTATCTCCTACAGTTTAGCATCACACAGCTTATGTTAGTCAAAAACTGCAACACAGTAGCCTTATATTTGACTGATTTTCTTTTTGTACTTTCACCCAAAATTCAATAAATCTTTATTTTGGACTTATACATACCCACACATTTTTGTAAGAGAGAATTTATGCTTATAGTGTAGAAGAAGAAGGAAAAATGATGCACGTCAACTTGAGGTACACACAAGCGGGGCAGACAAGACCTTCCCACAGCTGATTTGCTGTCAAGATCCTGTTTCGGGTAAATCTAAGATGATTATAGTGCTCTCAGAAGTTCTAAGACTGACCAAGGCTTTGTGCAAGTTGAGTAGAAGTGATGGGGGGAATATGGGTGTCACACTTCTTGATATTTCAGTGGCATCTCTGGTTGGAGACCTACCAGGTTGGCAATATAACAAGATGGAAAGAGTGTGGTGTTATAGTCTGGCTCTTTTCATAACACCCACATGACTTCAGCAAGTTATTGAATCTTTCTGAAGCTCAGTCACTTCCTCTCTCTATAACTGAGTAATGATCTACACCTTACCCTGCATTCTGTCATAGAAATTAAATGAGCTAATGCGTGTAATTCATTCAGCATGGTCCCAATGTAAGTGTGTGTTTAAATAGATCCGTACTTAAAAATCAATAGCAAGATGATACTAGGTTCTTTCTAAAGGACTAGTGAGGCTTGGGGAATACCCAGAAATCCTAACCACAAGGAACATTTGTCATTATAGTGGACATTTACCACAGAGTTAATGTGTGTGATTTTTTTGGTCCTATTAAATTAAGCAGTTCCACACATCCTGTGGTTTGGACTTGTTCGCCCCCAGCAACAAAGAAAAGACAAGTGGCGTAGTATCTGGTGTACATCAACAGCCCCAACACCAGTATACAAACTCCTTTCTTGCTTTTGATAGATCTCAGTCCTTGCATGTAACAACTGTCTCTCTTAGATATGCTGTTTCCTGGCCACTCATGTCTACAGTTACAGTTACAGAAAATAGCACAGAGCATCCCATTTTTTTATCCTTTCTATGATTACAGCTAATAAAGATGGTGTTTTATTTCTCTTTCCACACATAATATAAAAAAGCAGAAGGAATTGTGTCTGTGATTGACTATTCAAATCAGTCTCAGTGTGTGTGTGCGTGTGTATGTGTGTGTGTGTGTGTGTGTGTCTTTCAATGTGCGTTTGTTGGAGTCAAGGGCAGTACTAAGGTAAAAAGGGAGCAAGGAAGGAGTTTTGTGGCAGCACAAAACTCATGAGTCTATATAACACCGAATCTAAAGAGACTCTCTTTGGTACATGTCTAACTAATGAGAATTCAAACACCCTTCATCAGAGCTGTATTCCCACACATATAGCTTCAACCCCAGGATATCCAGAGTGGTCTCACATCATCTTATTTCAGTTAAGGAATTTCTTGGAAGAACAAAATCCTGTTTTACAGGAATCATTCCAACCTTGACATCTGCGGCTCACACTATATTCTTTCAGTTTAATCCAAAAACTTTTCCCTGGACAACAAGTGACTATGGAGTTTATTCTCGTTTTCACCAACCCTGGGAAGTATTAGTTCATAGTCCTGGTCTATGACTCATTCCTCTCCTTTATCCTTTAGCTAATTGGAGCTGGCGAGGAGCACATACCTCTTCAAGGTCTTTGTGACCTAGGCCAGTGATACCAGAACCTTATTGTACATAAGGATCAATGGTAAAACTTGCTAAGATTCCAAGTCTGATTCAGGAGAGATGGGGTTATGCCTGAGATTCTTCATTTCCAACAATCTCCCAAGTGGTACTAATGCTGCTGGTCCTAGGACTCCAGGTTAAGTTACAAGACTCTAAACCAGGAGTTGAGAAAACTTTCCTGTAAAAGGAGAGACAGTAGATATTTTAGACTATAACTACTCAATCCTGTTGTTGTTGCACAAAGGAAACCATATGTAATACATTATCAAATAAGTGTGTTTGTATTCCAATACAACTTTGACACTGAAATTTGAATTTACTGTAATTTTCACATGCCAAGAAATAATATTTTCCTTTGGAAATTTTTTCAACTATTTAAAATCATAAAAACCACATAAAAACAGTCAATAAGTCAAATATGGTCTGTGGATAGTTTGCCAATACCTGATCTAAACAGAATTCTTGCCCTATAACGAGGACTTGACACCTTGTCTGTTACAATGAGATAGACATTCCCTACATCCTGGTTTAGAAAGTAACAAATTCTTAGGGAAATCCGTGCTCTTCCTGAAAGAGAATTCTTTAATTTATGGCCCCTGACCTTAGTCTGTCAATCTAAAGCTGGGACGTCCCCAGCTCTGTGTTAGAGGCAGGGTGAACCCATGCACCTCTTTACGCAAGCACTTTAGGTTTATTAGCAGTTTACTGACTCACTTCAAGAATGGGATTTGCTCTGCCATCCATTTGGAGAGCAGCTTGAATGTCTATCTTTTGCTAAGTTTCTAGTAACATCTCAGTCTGAATTATTGGAAATTTCACTAATTAGACAACCCAGCTCAATGGTAGAATTTCATTTCCCCTCTCCAAGTGCCGATGGACTCAGAAAGAATCCCTAAAACAAATTTATTTTGGAGAAGTAGTTTTCCAACTTTTTTGATGATTTATCCCTATTGGCGCAGAGAAAATGATGTGTGTGCTCTGGGATCTAGACTTACCTGGCCCATAGCAAGTGTGAAATTTCTTTTATCTTACAAATTCATCCACATCTTGCATTTTATTCCATGATATATTGGCGCTTGTTGTAACATAAAAGTGTTTAAAATTACTTTTCAGTTCACTTTCTTAAATTTTTATGCTAAAATTGAGAGCCCCAGCAAGTTGGCCAATGGTTACTCCACTGATTCACATAGTTTGACATACCTATGTATGTACCCCACTTTGAGAAGTTTAAACTTAGCAAGGGTCCCTAATTCTCCCTGGAAGGGTGCTAGGCCCCACACACCTAACCCTTCCTGCTTCTATCCACAACCCAGCCCCCCACAACCAAGCCCCATGCCATACGATGTAAGAGCATTTGCATCAAATTTCATCTAAGGATTTTTTAGTTAATTAACTGACACTGTACATGGTTGCCTTGGCATGATTGTCACTTGACCTTCATTTTCTCTGTTCATATTCTGTTCATAGGCTTATTCTTGGTCTTCACATCAAATCAGCAATAGAGGATTTTAATGATTAATGTCTATGGTAATAAATGCATTTATCAAGTAAAGTTGAAAATCAATGCTCTCATGATGTTCTCACTTGTTTTTCTCTCCTCATCTTCATAGAAATTCTCCATTCAAACTGCTGAAGTGCTAGTAATAAATGTGAAAATGTGAAATGTTAATAATAAACGTGGAAATCAAGAGCAAGTTCACCACTATGAATGCTGGCTTCGTTTTCAATTTTTTCAGGTAGTGAGGTATTGAAGAAAGCATTGAAGGAGGTTACTTTCCACCAAGCAGATTGTTTAAAGAAATTTCTATAATGTTTTTAGTATTTTTCTGTGTGTGTGTTGAGGAAGATTAGTCCTGAGCTAACATCTGTGCCGGTCTTCCTCTACTTTATATGTGGGTCGCTGCCATAGCATGGCTGATGAGTGGTATAGGTCCATGCCTGGGATCTGAACCTACAAACCCAGGCTGGTGAAGTGGAATGTACCAAACTTAATCACTACGCCATGGGGCTAGCCCCGTTTAGTATTCTTTCCTGCCTTTTTTTTTTATTATTAAGGTTATGAAAGTTAGCATCCTTGTGAAATTACAGTTGTGCATCATTATTAGTCATGTTGTAGGTACACGACTTCACCCCTAGTGCCCTCCCCCCACCCCCCTTTCCCCTGGCTACCACCAATCAGTTCTCTTTGTCCATATGTTAACTACCACCTATGAGTGGAGTCACACAGAGTTCGTCTTTCTCTGTCTGGCTTATTTCACTCAACATAATACCCTCAAGGTCTATCCATGTTGTTGCGAATGGGACGACTTTGTCCTTTTTTATGGCTGAGTAGTAGTCCATTGTATATATATACCACATCTTCTTTATCCAATCATCAGTTGCTGGGCACTTAGGTTGGTTCCATGACTTGGCTATTGTGAATAATGCTGCGTTGAACATAGGGGTGCATGGAACTTCTGGAATTGCTGATTTCAGGTTCTTAGGATAGATACCCAGTAGTGGGATGGCTGGGTCATAAGGTATTTCTATTCTTAACTTTTTGAGGAATCTCCATACTGTTTTCCATAGTGGCTGTACCAGTTTGCATTCCCACCAACAGTGTACAAGGGTTCCCTTTTCTCCACAGCCTCTCCAACATTTGTCACTCTTGGTTTTGGATATTTTTGCCATTCTAACAGGTGTAAGGTGATATCTTAGTGCAGTTTTGATTTGCATTTCCCTGATGATTAGTGATGATGAGCATCTTTTCATGTGTCTATTGGCCATCCGTATATCTTCTTTGGAGAAATGTCTGTTCATGTCCCCTGCCTATTTTGTAATTGGGTTGTTTGATTTTTTTATTGTTGAATTGTGTGAGTTCTTTGTATATTATGGAGATTAACCCTTTGTCGGATAAATAACTCGTGAATATTTTTTCCCAATTAGTGGGCTGTTTTTTTGTTTCAATCCTGTTTTCCCTTGCCTTGAAGAAGCTCTTTAGTCTGATGAAGTCCCATTTGTTTATTCTTCCTATTATTTCCCTCATGTGAGGGGTTATGGTGTCCGAAAAGATTCCTTTGAAGGTGATGTCAAAGAGTGTACTGACGATATTCTCTTCTAGAAGACTTATTGTTTCAGGCCTAATCTTTAGGTCTTTGATCCATTTTGAGTTTATTTTAGTAAATGGTAAAAAAGAATGGTTGATTTTCATTCTTTTATATGTGGCTGTCCAGTTTTCCCAGAACCATTTGTTGAAGAGACTTTCCTTCCTCCATTGTAGGCCCTCAGCTCCTTTGCCAAAGATAAGCTGTCCATAGATGTGTGGTTTTATTTCTGGGCTTTCAATTCTGTTCCATTGATCTGTGCATCTGTTTTTGTACCAGTAACATGATGTTTTGATTACTATAGCTTTGTAGTATGTTTTGAAGTCAGGGATTGTGATGCCTCCAGCTTTGTTCTTCTTTCTCAGGATTGCTTTAGCAATTCGGGGTCTTTTGTTGCCCCATATGAATTTTACCATTCTTTGTTCAATTTCTGTAAAGAATGACATTGGAATTCTGATTGGGATAGCGTTGAATCTGTAGATTGCTTTAGGTAGTATGGACATTTTAACTATGTTTATTCTTCCAATCCATGTGCATGGAATGTCTTTCCATCTCTTTATGTCGTCATCGATTTCTTTCAAGAAGGTCTTGTAGTTTTCGTTGTATAGATCTTTCACTTCCTTGGTTAAATTTATCCCAAGGTATTTTATTCTTTTTGTTGCAATCGTGAATGGGATTGAGTTCTTGAGATCTTTTTCTGTTAGTTCATTGTTAGCATATGGAAATGCTACTGATTTACGTATGTTGCTTTTATACCCTGCAACTTTGCTGTAGTTGTTGATTGTTTCTAATAGTTTTTCTATGGATTCTTTGGGGTTTTCTATATATAAGATCATGTCATCTGCAAACAGCGAGAGTTTTACTTCATCGTTGCCTATTTGGATTCCTTTTATTTCTTTTTCCTGCCGAATTGCTCTGGCCAAAACCTCCAGTACTATGTTGAATAAGAGTGGTGAAAGTGGGCACCCTTGTCTTGTTCCTGTTCTGAGAGGGATGGGTTTCAGTTTTTGTCCCTGGAGTATGATGTTGGCTGTGGGACCTGCCTTTTTTTTAAAATTAATTAATTAATTTTTTTTTGAGGGAGATTAGCCCTGAGCTAACATCTACTGCCAATTCTCCTCTTTTTGCTGAGGAAGACTGGCCCTGAGCTAACATCCGTGCCCATCTTCCTCCACTTTATATGTGGGACGCCTACCACAGCATGGCTTGCCAAGCAGTGCTGTGTCTGCACCCGGGATCTGAACTAGTGAACCCTGGGCCGCTGAAGCAGAACATGAGAACTTAACTGCTGTGCCACCAGGCTGGCCCCCCATTTAGTACTCTTAACTGACATGAAGATACATATCATTACTATGCTGGCCCTAGCAGAGCTCAAAGAATGTCCTTTTGAGTCACTGTTGGAAAATCATAGCAAGGGAACAAGAAGAGGAGCAGAAGATGACAATTCATTACTAATGGTGATGGAATCCCTGAATTATGTGATCTAGGAAATATTAACTGGGCAGTTTAGACAGAAAAAGTAATGATTCCCTTCCCACCTTCTGTGGAAAGCATGATCATTCTGACTTACGGATTGTTAGACCCAAGAGGAATTGAAGGAAAGGCAAGACAATGTTTGGTAAAAAGGCTGGTAATCTCATGGTGCCAAGAGAGTGAGTCATATTTATACCACAAGTTTTACACACAACATATTTACACAAGTTTTTGCACAAAATCATTGAGTTTGAGAATGAGTGCCTCTTCAAATCTTGCCCCTCAGGTGGTTCACTTGCCTCACTCTAGTTCCAGTCATGATATCAAGATACTTGCCAACTAGGTTATAAATCTCTGACAGAAAAAAAGACAAACTATGTGTTTCAAACTACTTAACCTGGCCCTCTATGCATGGAGATGAGTAGTCTCAACTTTCACAACTGCAATACGTTTGCCTTATTATGGTTCCCCCAAATGAAACGACTACTTGTTATTTCTCTCATACAATTTTTCCTTTCTTGACTCTTGGCTTTTGTTCATGAGCTTTCTTTTTCCTGACTTTTGAAACTCTATCCGTTCACAAGACAAAGAACTTCTTCATTACTATTTCTTCCAGAATTATTCCCCTGTAGTGGGCACCGTGTTGCACCACCAAACTTTCATTCTCCACACCAACTTTCGGGATTTGTTGTCCCAGCTGCTGAGAGAGTTGACGGCTGACAGATTCTAGGTGAAACTTCCCTTCTAGAAGTTACCCCTGGCCAAAGAGAGTCACCTCACCCAAAGTTTCATCTTCTTTGCAGGGACGTCTTGCATCCAACAACTGGTCGGTGCGGGAGTTTAAGTCTGGCCCTGGGGCTCTAAGTCAGGACAATTCTGAAGGGCCATCCCAGCTTCAGACTCCTCCATAGGCTGAGACCTATGACATGAATTTATTCTGACCAATTTATCCTTCTGCTTAATCCTACTGTTTCACTGCCCAACAGATATGGATCCAAGAGTGCTCATAATAAATGTCCAGCATGTAAACTTCCATCTCAGAGTCTGTTTCCTAAGAAATTTTCAACTTCAACAATTGATATAAGAATGATCCAAGAAAGTAGAGTATAAAATGGAATTTTAGAGTAGAATCACCTACTAGCTGACTGGAAATGTGCACGCAATCATTGATGGGAGAAGGAGCACTGATAGGCTGTGTCGTGTAGTAGCTGTGCAATCATTGCTGCCAAGACGGAATGGCATAGTAATGGAAGGGAATGCACAGCTTAGGGTAATGCATCATCCTTTTGATAATTTGAGGGAAAATAATAATTCTTTTTTTTAAAATTATATTTTTATTGAGGTTACATTGGTTTGTAACATTATATAAATTTCAGGTGTACATCATTCTATTTAGATTTCTGTTTAGACAACATCATGTTCACCACCCCTAGACTAATTACCATCCATCAGCATACACATGTGCCCAGTCACCCCTTTTATTTACCCTTCTCCCTCTCCCTTTCCCCTCTGGTAATCATCAATCTAATCCCTTTAGCTAGGTGTTTGTTGTTGTTGATGCTGTTTTTATCTTCCATTTGTGAGTGAGATCATACAGTATTTGATTTTATCACTCTGACTTATTTCACTTGGTATAATACCCTCAAAGTCCATCCACGTCATCGCAAATGGCAAGATTTCATCTTTAGTGTTTTTTTTTTTTAAGCTGAATAGTATTCCCCTGTGTATATATACTGCATCTTTTTTATCCATTGATGCGCACTTAACTCGTTTCCAAGTCTTGGCGATTGTGAATAATATTGCAATGAACAGAAGGGTTCATATATCTTTACCCATTTGTGTTTTCTTATTCTTTGGATAAATATCAGCAGTGGAATATCTGGATCATATGGTAGTTCTATTCTTGATATTGTGAGGAATCTTCATACTGTTTTCCGTAGTGCCTGTACCAGTTAGCATTCCCACCACCAATGTATGAGAATTTCCTTTTCTCCACATCCTCTACAACATTTGTTATTTCTTGTCTTAATAATAGCTATTCTGACAGGCTTGAGATGATATCTCATTGTAGTTCTGATTTGTATTCCCTTAATAGTTAGTGATGTTAAACATCTTTTCATGTGCCTGTTGGCACATCTGTAGATCTTCTTTGGAAAAATGTCTGTTCAGATCTTTGGTCCATTTTTTAATTGGATTGTTTGTTTGTCTGTTGTTGAGATATATGAGTTCTTTCTATATTTTGGATATTAACCCCTTGGATATATGGTTTGCAAGTATCTTCTCCCAATTGTTAGGTTGTCTTTCATTTTGTTGATGGTTTAATTTGCTGTGCAGAAGCTCTTTAATTTGATGTAGTCCCACTTGTTTATTTTTTTTCTTTTGTTTGCCTTGTCTGGTCAGACATGATATTTGAAAATATACTGCTAAGACTGATACTGAAGAGCATACTGTCTATGTATTCTTCTAGAAGTTCTATTGTTTCAAGTCTTACATTCAACTGTTTAATCCACTTTGAGCTAATTTTTGTGTATGGTGTAAGATAATGGTCTATTTTCATTCTTTTGCATGTGGCTGTCTGGTTCTCCCAACACCATTTATTGAAGAAGTTCCTTTCTTCATTTTATGTTCTTTGCTGCCTTGAAAAAAATTAGCTACTCATATATGTGTGGATTTATTTCTGGGCTCTTGATTCTGTTCCATTGATCTGTGTGTTTGTTTCTGTGTAAGTCTCACGCTGTTTTGATTACTATAGCTTTGGAGTATATTTTGAAATCAGGGAGTGTCATACCTCCAGCTTTGTTCTTTTTTCTCAGGATTCCTTTGGCTATTTGGACCCTATTTTGTTCCATACAAATTTTAGAATTCTTTGTTCTGTTTCTGTGAAAATTGTTTTTGGAACTTTAATAGGAATTGCATTGAATCTGTAGATCGCTTTAGGAAGTATGGACATTTTAACTATGTTAATTCTTCCAATCCAAGAGCATGGAATATCTTTCAATTTCTTTGTGTCTTCTTCAATTTCTTTCAGCAATGTTTTCTCTGCATCTATCGAGATGATCATGTATTTTTATTCTTCATTTTGTTAATGTGGTGTATCACATTGATTGATTTGTGGATGTTGAACCATCCCTGCATCCCTGGAATAAACACCACTTGATCATAGTTGGATCATTCGTCTATTCCAATTCTCCATTTCTTCTTGATTCAGTTTTGGAAGGTTGTATGATTCTAAGAATTTATCCATTTCTTCTAGATTATCCACTTTTTTTTTGGCATACAGCTTATCATAATATGGTCTTAAAATCTATATTTCTGAGGTCCATTGTAACTTTTCCTCTTTTGTTTCTAATTTTATGTATTTGAGCTTTCTCTCTTTTTTGCTTGGTGATTCTAGCTAAAGGTTTGTCTATTTTGTTTATCTTTCCAAAGAACCACCTCTTAGGTTCATTGATTTTCTTTTAATTGATTTTTTAGTGTCTATTTCATTTATTTCTGCTCTGGTTTTTATGAGTTCCTTCCTTCTACTGATTTTGGCCTTTGTTTTTTGTTCTTTTTCTAGTTCCTTTAGGTGAACAGTTAGATTATTTATTTGAGATTTTTCTTATTTGTTGAGATAGGCCTCTATTGCTATATATTTCCCTCTTAGAACCACTTTTTCTGTATCCCATGAATTTTGGCATGTTGTATTTTCATTTTTACTTGTCTCCAGGTATTTTTTTATTTCTCCTTTGATTTCTTCATTGACCCAGTAGTTGATCAATAGCACTTTGTTTAATCTCCAAATATTTGTGGCTTTTCCAGTTTTTTCCTGTAATTGATTTCCAGTTTCATCCATTGTGGTCAGAAACGATGCTTGATATTATTTCAATCTTAAATTTATTGAGACTTGTTTTGTGGTCTAGTATGTGATCTATCGTGGAGAATGTTCCATGTGCATTTGAAAAGAATGTGTATTCTCACAATTTTTGTGTGGAATGTTGTATATGTATCTACTAAGTGCAATGTGTCATTTAAGGCCAATAATTCCTTATCGATCACCCGTTTGGATGATCTATCCATTGATGTAAGTGTATTGTTAAAGTCTCCTACTATCAGTGTTTTGCTGTCTATTTATCCTTTTATGTGTTTTAATAATGGCTTTATATATTTAGGTGCTCCTACGTTGGGTGAATAGATATTTACAAGTGTTATATCTTCCTATTGGATTTTTCCCTTTATCGTTATATAATGTCCTTTGTCTCTTGTTACAGTTTTTTGTTTTAAAGTCTATTTTGCCTGATACAAGTATTGCTATGCAAGCTGTCTTTTCATTGCCGTTTGCACGGAGTATCTTTTTCTATCCCTTCACTTTCACTCTGGGTATGTTTAGGTCTGAAGTGTGTCTCTTGTATGCAGCATATGTATGGGTCTTGTTTTTTTATCCAATCACCCACCCTATGTCTTTTGATTGGAGCACTTAGTCTGTTGACATTTAAATTAGCTATTGATAAATATGTACTTATTGCCATTTTGTTACTTTTTTTCTAGATGTTTTAGTAGTTCTTCTCTGTTCCTTTCTTCTTCTCTTGCTCTCTTCCCTTGTGGTTTGATGGCTTTCTTTGGTATTGTGATTAAGTTCCTTCCTCTTATTATTTTGTGTATTTATTATAGGTCTCTGGTTTGTGATTACCATGTGGTTCATATATAAAAACCTACGTAAATAGCAACATATATTAAGTTGATGGTCTCTTAAGTTTGATCTCTTTCTAAAAGCTCTGCTCATTTATTCTCCTTCTCCCACATTTTATGTTTTTGATACAATATTTAACCTCTTTGTGTATGTGTCTGTATTTATTAACCTCTTATCATGGAAATAGATAATTTTAGTATTTTTGCCCTTTGACCATCATATTAGCTTCACAGATAGTTAATCTGCTACCTTTATGGTATATTTGCCTTTACCAGTGATTTTGTTATTGTGAGCTTTTAAAAATAATTTTCTTATTCCTATTTGTGGTTTTTTCTTTACCACTTAAATAAGTTCCTTTACTATTTCTTGTAAGACTGGTTTATTGGTGATAAACTCCTTTAGTTTTTGCTTGTCTAGAAAACTCTTTATCTCTCCTTCCATGCTGAATGATAACCTTGCCAAGTAGAGTATTGTTGGCTGTAGGTTTTTTTCCTTTCAGAACTTTAAATATATCATGCCACACCCTTTTAGCCTGTAAGATTTCTGGTGAGAAGTCAGTTGATAACCTTATGGAGTTTCCTTTGTATGTAACTTGTTCCCCTTCTCTTGCAGCTTTTAGGATTCTCTCTTTAATCCTTGACATGTTACTTATAATGCGTCTTGTTGTGGACCTCTTTAGGTTCTTCTTGTTTGGTGTTCTCTGAGCTTTCTGTACCTGGATGTCTGTTTCTTTCCTTAGGTTAGGAAACTTTTCAGCTGTTACCTCTGAATAGATTCTCTGCCCCTTTGTCTCTCTCGGTTCCTTCTGGGACACCTATAATATGGATGTTAGTGTGCTTGATGTTGTCCCAGAGTTCCCTTAAACTGTCCTCATTCTTTTTAATTCTTTTTGTCTTTTTTCTCTTCAGCTTGAGTGATTTCCTCTAGTCTTTCATCCAGCTCACTGATCTATTCTTCTGTAGCATCTATTCTGTTATTGAGTCCCTCTAGTGAATTTTTCATTTCCAGTATTGTACTCTTCAGTTCTGATTGGTTCTTCTTTATATTTTCCAATTCTTTGTTGAAGTTCTCACTGTAATCACCTCATCTTCTACCAAGATCAGTGAGCATCCTTATAACTATTAGTTTGTACTCTTTATCGGGTAGATTATCTCTGCTTCATTTAGTTCTTTTCCTAGAGATTTGTCTTGTTCCCTTATTTGGAACATATTCCCTAGACTCATTTTGTCTACTTCTCTATGCTTATATCTATGTTTTAGTAGGTCAGCCACTTCTCCCAATCTTGGGTGAGTGGGCTTACATAAGAGATTCCTTATGAGGCCCAGCAATGTGCTTCCTTCTCATCACCAGTTCCCAGTGTTCCAGGAGTGTCTCTTATGTTGGCTACATGTGCCTTTCTGTTGTGGTGGGGTTGCTCTTACTGCAGGTGCACAGGAAGGCTAGGCTGTCCCCATGGCTGGCTGGTTGTATGGCTCAGCTGCATGTGGCTACTACAGCCTCTTCAGTCACTCCAGGAAAGGGTAATTTTGCAATTCGTGAAAGTTTGATATGCTAAGGTAGGGATTCTGATTGGTAAGGAGAGGCAGGAAGAGGACGTCTGTGCGTTTTTGTTGATACACTCATAAACCTCCAGATTCCTCTTAATTCTTTGGGTCTAAAAAAGTAGCATAGGCCTTTCCATTAATGGTTACTCTCCTCTTAACACCCACCCCTTGCTTGAAGAAAAATAAAAGTCTTCTCCTTTGAAAAACAACACATGAAGCACACAAACCCTCAAGATCTACCTCCCCACTCTTCCTGGTCACTAGACTGAGAATTGGAAAACTGTAGCTCGTGGGCCATATCCAGCCTGACACACTTTTTTAAATTTATTTTTTATTGCAGTAACATTGGATTATAACATTACATAACTTTTAGGTGTACATCAGAATATATTTTGAATTCTATGTAGATTATATCATGTTCACAACCCAAAGACTAATTATAATCCATCACCACACACTTGCAGACACCTAGACACCTGTTTTTGTAAATAGAATTTTATTAGAATTTGGAGAAAGACATAAACTCTTCTCTGTCCTATATGAATACCAAATGTTTCTGATCCCTCTTTCTGATAGGAATAGAAAATAATGCATGTACCAGTTAAATGGCAACGTGCCATATAGCTGAACAAAGATAAGCACAGAAGATGTATTTTGGAATATTGAGTTATTGCATTTGGGGTAGTCTAATATCCTCCTCTAGGATCTCTCTGGCCCCTGCAAGATACAGACTGTGTGATAAACAGAGATATAAGAGGGTCTGCATACTTTAGATCTTTAAAGGTGGCACTAATATCTCCCACAAGGATATAACATTATTCTTGATTTCCCATCTTGCTCTAGGGAAGGTCACTAATAGAGATTGTCACATGACCTTCACTACTATGATAGTTTTTATTCCACAAGCCAAGTAGCTAATGTGAGTCTTCTTCCAACAACCAAGTACATTTCAAGTATGCATTTGAGGACCAGAGATATAACCATTGGTGGGTCCATGGACCCAACGGACTCCCTGTGAGCTAAACCTTGTCCAGTATTCTATTTATTACCTGGCCCCCTTTCAACCAGACTATGATAGTGCAATGAGGGCATGATGACAATTTCAGTGTCTGGGTATAGATGACAGATCATATCTTATGATCAACAGTCTCAAAAATATTTGCATTTATCCTTTCCATCAGGTAATAGTTACTTGTGTAAATGGCCATAGATCTTTTTTGGTAAGAACTGAGAGAATCATTATGACGTACATTTGCTGTTGTATTACAATGTCCTTTCTCCTAGGAATCTAGTCTCCCTCTCAATCAATAGATTCTAAGCCTGACAACAAAGGTAAACTCAGAAATTGACAGAATTATAATTTTTTTTTTGGTTGGGTAGCTGCCCTTAGCTTCCTGACTATACATTCTTGATTATTTATATAAATTGTGAAATAACCTTTTTAGTAGAGTGTTTATCTTGCTCCTAGAGATGCCATGTTCTGTTAACCAGATCTGTTGCTTTTGTCAGATCAGCAACACTTCCCCCATTGCTGCTCATTACATTTTTATCTACATTAACCTGGGTTCTTTCTTCTTTGGAAAGAGTACAACCACTGGAGAATCTCTCAATTTCATTTATGAAGAAACTTTGAGAAATATATCATCGATTTTATCAAACCAACTATGGATCCATTTAAATGTTTTGCCAAAATCAACTTTTAACATAATGGTATTATTCCTTTTATTTGCTTTAGACCAACATTACTTTTTACCTACTACTGAGATGCAAATTATATCTTAATTTTATTCTTGCCTTTATATCTGCCACAGAGTTTGAATGCTTTATAGTTTGTTTTGTTCTTCAAAATGCCTATCTGTACCTGTACAGATTTTTTATTACAGGTAAGGGAATGCCCTTAGAATTAGGCATTGATACCAAATAATTTATCACACAGAACTTGATAATCCTGGCCATTGTCCTAATTGCAATAATTTTCCTGACAGTTCATAGGGACTTGAAAAAATTATAATTCCTTTTAACCGTTACCAGTTACTTTTGGGAATACATATCAATATTTCTACTTCACTGATAGATAGCTATCAATTCTATAACTCTTTGCTTTGTAGCTTCCCAAGGGATTAAAATATATGGGCAATAAGAAAATTAAAAAATTCCATAAAACCACCTATAAATTTAGATGTATATATTTATAGATATTATGTATTAAAATACTCATCAATAATATCTAGCATGAACATCATTGAAAATATTTGACACAAAACTATGTAATTTACCAATTCTCTTTTCTTCCCTGGAGTTAGGAAGCATAACCTCTGGAATCTCAGCCAGCCCTTCAAAGTCCCAGTAACTGGAAGGTATGACATTGTGCATCTTCTAATGGCAGGATTTGTTTTGAATTAAACTTCAGAACTAAGTGCCAGTGATGTGGTTAGGTCAGCTCATACCAGCTCAAAAGAACCGATTGTCAAATTTTCAGGAATTTTGCAAGTTGATTTTTGAACGCTACCATTATTGAAAATTAAATTATATTAATTTACAATCATATAAACTATACTAAAAACAGGGGTAATAAACAATCAAAATGTATCACTTTCTAATTACTTTATTATATATTGTGTTATCTATGCTCTTACGTTAATTGCATCTATGTGTGGGAATACTATACAATGGTGTGCTAATGCCTGTCCCTTCCAACTCTACCTTCAGAAACATCACATTGATAGATTGAAGTAACCCATGGTGGGAGTATTTACACCACATTGGCAAATGCTACAAATCAGGTTTCTCTATCTCTTCCTCTCCTTTTCGGTGGAAACCTTGTTGTTAAACATTTACCAGCACACCACTGACTCAGACCCTCCTTCACAAAGCTACAGATCAGGAGCTAAGAAGAAACTTCATAATTTAGCTAAGGGAGTGGAAACATAGAGGTTGCCCAAGTATAGATGAAGAGAACTGGTTATATCCATCGACGTACCAACAAAGGAAGAATTGAGAAGTACCTGCTAGCAAAAAAGAAGAGGGCACCAGAGCAGGGAAAAGCCACATATCATTAAATTATAGAAAAATGAAACTACAAAGAGCCTAAGGGGACTTCTTCTTCAACATTTCAATTTAACAGGTGAGAAAACAGAAGCTTTCTTACTTGCTCAATGGTTGAGCCAAACAAGATTCTAGCTTTAAATACTACTAATGTTCCTTCTTCTACCATATGGTTTATTCAGAAGGTCAAGTGTTCTTTTTTTTTCCACTTAAACCATGTCTATGTACCCAAATTATCTTTGAAATACGTAAGGTGATGTTAGAACAAATATATGATAAAGTTATATCCGTATTTTTTCAATTAATTAATACAGGATCATTTCCAAAATCTTTATTATTTATATAGTTAATATAGTACAGTTTTCTCAACTATTTCTTACAATTGTTGACTCTCTATTTAAATAATAAGATCTAAATTTAGTGAATATCTTTTAAGTGCTAAGTTGAAGAACTTGGTGAGTATGCCTCATTATAATTATTTTATAAAGAAAACTAAAGCTCATAAAGTTTATGTAACTTCTCCAAGCTAATGCAATTGGGTAGTAGCAGTCCTAGGTTTCAAAACCAGTTCTGCCTCATTCCAAAGCCTTTTTTTTTTTTGGTTTTTTCTCCTTCTCTCTCCCCTACTAGGCTATTTTATCGCTTGGACATATGTTTATTAAAAAAACAATAAAAGTTTTTCAATAGTTGTATGAAACGTCCAGCTCATATTTGTGCCTTTTGGCATTTTGGGTCACATCCAAGGAAAATTAAAATGTCAGTCATTTTCAAGGTCACCCCTCATGGTAGATATTTGTCATTGTCATGAAATATTTAACCTGGAGTAGGTCCACAACTGAACCTTAAACTTATCTTCCAAAAGATAGATATCCTGGACTAAAATAAGGAAACTTGGGACAGGGTGAGAGAACATTTAAGGTAATGAAATATGGAGCCACTAGCACTCTAGCAAAGTAACACAAGCAAACTGACAGCACAGAAGGAAAGATAATTCTATTGTACTTTGGTACAGCAGGAAAATAAGATACTAGGGGCAATGCAGAAGGGCTGGCAAATCTGAAATAAATTAAAGGCAATAACCTTAAATATAGTGATAATAGGTCTGTGAGATTCACTACTGTAGGAAATCTTTAAATCAAATAACAATGTTGGACTACAGGGTAGATTATTTAATGACCAATAACCTTGCTGGTGTTTTGGCTGAAGAAGATACACAACCTCTCATGGGTCTGATCCGATCAGCCCAAGGGCAAGGAGAATTTAATTTTCCAATGAACCAGATAAAGTATTCATCAGAGTAACTAGAGCTTGCTTTCTCATATTACTAGGACCTACTTGTGGACTAAATTCCCAGCTCAGGTATTAAATATTGCTTTGCAATGGGCCCATAGGAAAGTGATAGAATGGTGCCAGTGTAAAAGATAACTTTAATTTCCTTCTCTACTAGTGGGGGTAAGTTGCATTTTACCATTTTAACACCCTCTTCTAATTGACAGAATTTACTGAATAACTCGCTCAAGGGTAAGATTTCAGTTTGTGATCTTAGGAAGGGGAAAAACACTAACCAATATGATTGTTTTATGCACTAAAAGCATATAAACATATAGGCATGTCTACACAATATCTGCTTATTGTTTTCCTTTGTTAACGTCTCTTGTGGATCCTTCTGTCTTAGCACATAAAGATCCACTCTTTTTAGTCTTCTTAGCCTTCGTTATGTAAATAAAATATTCCTATTATGAAAAACAGATAACTATAGGGATCTCCTCAGTGGAAATATAGGATATTTCATGTTCTTTTCTTTTATTTTATTTTGCCATTGATAACAAATATTATTACATACACATCTCTGTGCCTATGTGCAAGTATAGTAATATAGTAAAGTCCTTTGAATAGAATTACAAGGTCAATGGGTATATCTATTTTCAATATTGGTAGATGAATTGCCCAATAAATTGGTTATACCAAATTGTACTTCTACCAACATAAATAAGATCACATGTTTCTCAACCTTCAGACTAACTTTTTGATATTTGTTATTCTGAATGTTGAACGTTGAAGGTAATTATTTTTCTGTTTTTCTGATGTTTAATGATGTATGAGTCTGAACACCATTCTATATGTTTAAAGCCATTTCTTTTTCTGTGACCTCACTATTCAAGTTCTTTCATTTTTTCCTATTTGTTAAAAGTCTTTCTCTTATGGATTTGTACATATTCTTTAAATATTTAGTATATTAGTTCTTGCCTAGACTTTCTAGGCATTAATTTTTATTTACAAATCTCCAAGATCTCTTAACATGATTATATCCAACAAATTAAACCTCCCAATTAAAAATAAATAATATTTGGTTAATGTGAGTCTTTCTCTTTCTTTGCCATCAGATAGAGATTAGATGCAAGAGTGCCAACGCTAAACGTCAGGGATTAGAAGGATGAAGTTAATCATACCGGGAGAGACTAAATGATAAATTTATTAATTTATTCACCCATCTACAGATTGATTCAGCAAATATTTCCTGAATACTTATTTTTTATAAGTTATGGGGACAAAATCATTTTTACTTTAGCATATTTAACCTATTTCTAATCAGTTCTTAATCACAGAAAATATAATCAAGAAAAGTTATACATCTCTAAGATTACTATGCTTAATGAATGTTGCTTCCTCAACGTGTCCATTAAGAATGCATTGAGATGTTGGCAATAACTTAAAATAACAGTAAAGATTTTATTTTCCCTGAGGGAGAATTTCACATAAAGTCCAGAGGTCAGTAGCACAGGGCTGGTATGGTAGGTTTTCAGTTTGGAAGGCACCTTCCATCTTTCTGCTTTGCCATCCTATGCCTGGCTTCCATTTTCAATTTTCTTTGTTGGCATAACATTGCTGCTGGATCTCCAGCCATCATATCTGTGTTCCAGACAGCAATCAGGAAGAAGCACGTGTGAGGAAAGGATCATCTGCTTTCAAGGAAGTCAATTCCTCTTTTTTTTTTTTTCTGAAGAAGATTAGCCCTGAGCTAACTGCTGCCAATCCTCCTCTTTTTGCTGAAGAAGACTGGCCCTGAAGTAACATCCATTCCCATCTTCCTCTGCTTTATATGTTGGATGCCTACCACAGCATGGCATACCAAGAAGTGCCATGTCCGCAACTGGGATCTGAACTGGAGAACCCCAGGCCGCCAAGAAGTGGAACGTGTGCACTTAATTGCTGTGCCACTGGGCCAGCCCTGGAAGGCTATTCCTTTTAAAGAGCTTTTCTGAATGTCTTACTAAATAGTTCCCATTTAAACCTCACTGGATGTGTTAACGAACTTGATTATGGTAATCATTTTGACAATGTGTATATATACATATATATCAAATTATCCCAAGTACACTTTAAATATATACATTTTGTCAATTATACCTCAATAAAGTTGGAAAAAATAAATCTCACTGGCCTCTTTATTAGCAAAGAAACTTAGAAAAATGGGTTGTTAATGTTGATGCTGTTGTTTTTACTGTTTTTGCTTTTTCTTTACCCTGAGCTCATTCACAGTAAAGAAAAAGAAGAGAGTGGAAATTAAGCAGTCAACTCTGCCACACCATAGATTGCTTGATTCTTTAGGAGGTAATCTTTCAGTTTACCTCTTCTTCAAAACACAGGCAAGAATGAAGAGGTATACCCTGCCCCTACCTTTGATGCCTACGCTGAGGCTGCCATGCAAGAAAGGCCCACCCTGTGAGGTTCAAGACAAAAGAGCCTCAACCTGAAGCCAGGTCTTTAAGGCATCATGTTCCTCAGCGTTTTATATCTCACCTCTTATCTCTCTATCCTTCCTCCCATTCCTTGCACAAAATAAGACACAGGGTTCAAGCTACTTTTCTTCTTCTGATAACCACAAAAGTTTAGATCCCTATTAATTAAAGTACTTTTCTGCCTCTCTTTCTCCAGGCTTAAATTCTATTCTTTCTAGTTACTACAGCCAGATCAGTTTTCTAAAGTATCATTTTAAGTGGCCTTCCTTTCAAAAAGCCCTCATTAACTTTCTAAGTCCTTTTAAAAATAGACAAGCAATAAGCTTTATTCTGGCGTATAAGGTGCTCCACAATCTAGTCTGTCTGGTCTTGCCAATGTGATCCTCTACAAGTGGTTACTTCATCCCCACTCTGTGTCTCTCCTCATGCAGTTCCCCTTCCTTTCCTTGCCAAACCCTCTCGAGGCTAGTTCAAGTTCCCCTTGCTAAAGAAAGAATGATGTCAGGGAGCCTCCCTCAGGCATGTTTTCCATGATGAAGCGAGGCCTGCTGTCCCTGGACACTTGTCTATAGCACCTATTGACACATCCTGGTTTCCAGCCATCTTTCTCAGGTTTGCATTCATTGTTTGCATTGTTTACATCTTACACAATATTTATGCCCACTCTCTGAAGAAGCTCTAGTCAGCTTTTTGAACACATAGTGGGCTCTCAAACGTATCTGTTGGTTGAAACTAATTTGTTTTTTTTCCTCCTATATATTTCTTTCATCATCAAAAGTTCCTCTTCTCATTATGCCTGCCTCTCAATTTCTAACCAAAATTGTATCTGGGCCCAAACTCCCAATCTGATGTTCTACAGAGCCAGAATGCATCTCCCACAGAGGTCAAGGCATTCCACAATTGGCTGACTATTAGCACAAGGCCTGGGATGGAACTGAATTATCAGCTCCTTTTTAACTGGATGATTTCCACTGGGTTTTATTTTCTGTTTGCTTGTTAATAGAAACACCCATAGGCAGTGGCCCCAGATCAAAAGTATAGGCCTAATAGAATCTAAAAGTTCATGTTTAATTTTAAAATCAGACTCCCTTTAGATTCCCAGCATTGCCAAAATTCATCTGAAAAGCAGAAAATGTCATTTTCCTTCCACCTTCAAAAGGAGCTGAACAAAATTTAAATACATCTGGTTATAACAAACAAGCTAGAAAGTGCACCACAAATGGGACAAGCTTGTGCCCAGATCCAATTTTATGAGTGAGTTAGAAAGCCCTTGAAAATGGGGCTCGTGGTGCAATCCCTGCTGGGGCATTAACTGGAGACTCTGGCAAGAAAGAATGAACTAATAAGTATGAGTGGCATTTTCCCAAAGCAGGTTAAATACCCCAATAGAAACCCAGAAGAAATTACACTTAAAGGTTCTCCTAGGCAGCTTGAGTTGATTTGACACCTCTTCTTTGCACGTGAATTCCCTGCATGACAAATCACCTGATACAATTTGTGGGATGAATTAAATACTTTTATGAGTGTTAATGCCAAAGCTTTTAGAGCTAAATCAATGTGACAATAATAATAGAGTCATGTTTATTTTCTTGTTTCTTTGAATTTTCCTGTTTAAAATGTAAGTTAAGATTATCTGAAGGGAAGTTCCTCATTGGCCATTACCATCCTTATGACTACAACTTGGTAATAGCTAATGAGACAACGATCTCTGCCATTTTCAGGTGAGTGCTTGAGCAAGGCTCATGTACACTGTTGGGGTGGATTCTTGGCCCTGGGGCAATGAGAAGGGTTGAGTTTACCTTTTTGCTGTTTCAGAACATTCACTTTTGCTTGATCCCTATTTCAGAGTACACCAGACAGGCTGAGAGGATAAGTAAGGTTTTTCACAGAAAGGATATTCACTTATTTGGTCACAAGTAATTTCTACCATATTCATATTGATCAGGAAAACTTGTTAAAGGTAGACTGTGAACTTGAAACTCTACTCATCTAAGGTTGAGATTTGGCATAAGACAGCGGTTAAGAGATGAATTTGGGAGCCAGTTTGTCTGTGTTAAATTCTAAGCTCTACTATTTGCTAGCTACACAACCTTGGGCAAGTTATTTAAACTCTTTGCATCTCAGTTTCCTTAGCTATAAAGTGGACTTAGAATAATACCTGGATCATATTATTTTTCCTTCCTATTTCCCAATAAAAACATTCTACGGCAGATCAGTGAGGTCTACTCTCAGACCTCCCGAGAGTCCACATTTGGAATATCCTTATTTTAGACTATAAGCCTCCGTTTATGCTGTTTTTCTTATTAGGAATGTCTTCCTCTTGCCTCCCCCATCTCTTATTTAAAGTTGTTATGTTTTAGGATTAAGTCTGTTAATTGGCTTTTTCCCTTGCACTTTCCACTACATCTTGGCTTCTTTTTCGCGTGTCTCCTTACTATCTGTGATCTCTTGAACTTTCAGCCACATATCATATGTTATGCTCATGCACTGTGGTAAATATTTATCCAATAATATTGTTAGAGCAAGGTATATGATTTTTTATTTTATGCTACACTTTCGTCAGTACCTAGTAATATTTGTCTGAGCTTTAACCAAATCTTATGAACAGGTTTTCCATGGTCATTCAAACGTACTCAGGATGCAGTAATGTTGCCTGAGACCAAAGATACTATTTGGCAAAAACATCAGAAGGCTTATCTTTATGTGGTAATGAATATAAGAAATGGTCTGAAGGCAAGTTTCTAAGGGATTATTTATTCAAATTTTGTTCTATCTCATAGAAAAAGCTAATGTATCTACTGTGGACTATTCTGTGTGGGTTCTACAGTATTTGAGCTTTTCTATCCCTGCCACCAACAATTTGGCAGGCATAGTTGGCAGAATGGTTCCCTTAGCTTCATTTCCATGACTAGCTGGAGGTTTTTGACATGAATCAATCTCATCAGTCCACTTATGAGGCCTATCCATATTTCAGTTCTTCACCCTTTGTTGGATGGAATTCCCTCAGGTGGTCTTGCACTGATCCATTTCTTCCATGACAATCCCATACTTGGAAGCTTTGCTCTACCCTGTGCTCTTTGACTGGACATTTTGTATTTTGATGCTTATTCATTGCACTTGATCAATGTTCATTGGTTTCTTACTGAGGATGATTCTTTTGCCCTTGATAATTACTCCATTTTCCTGAAACTCTTTCACTCCTTCAACTCAGTCCCCATTGTTGTGTGGCCATCTCCACATGGCTAAGAGTTCTGTCCCTCTCCTTTGGCTAACATTATTTAGCACAGTTCCATGAATACCTTGAACACTCATTATGTCCTTGGTGAGAAAATAAATGGAAGAAATTATCAGTTGCTGGGCATTCCATTAACAGAAACCATTTATTACATGGCACTTTGCACTCCTCCAGAAAATTATATTTAAAGTTCTTAGTGATATTTTGCCATTGAAATAGCAATATGTGATTTGGAATCTATAAAGAGAAGCAATTATTTTCAGAATAATTTTTATTATAGTCACTGTATACTAATTCTCAGTAAATTATTCCATGTATGTATTGTATGACAAACAACTTAATCTATATTTGTAGCTTACCTTAGATATTTTGAATCTCAAAAGTCTTTATATTACATCAAAAACACATTTATAAAATAAGGTAAGTATAGATCATGAGGAGGAAAAGTTAAATTATGGAATTCATTGAAATTGCAAAAGATACCATCCTCAAATTTTACACTGTATATTCCTTTATCATAGGCCTATATTAATATGCCCTTAATGTTTCCACATAGCGTCCAATTCAAGAGAACAAATCTTAAAAGGAAATAACAAGCATGGTTAAATTAATGAATACCATGATGCACATAGCTTATTAGTGGCTCCATTAGCGTGTTTACGTGACCTTGGTTGAATCATGTTTCCTCTGTACCTTTCAGTGTCCTAATTATCTTCTTTCTTCACATTGCCTCACATTCCCTCTTCATTTCTGTTTCCTCCTCTTCTCTCCTTTCATTTTTTAAATGAAAGATGCGTCCATAGCATTTATGTAAAGAGGAGAGCTTTGAAGTTCAACACAACAGTTATTTCATATAAACAAAAATGTAAGCAACTATAAGGACATGAGTAGCAAATAGAGTGATAAGAAAACATAAGTAAATTGGCCTAAATAGTATGATTTTGGGAATAATAACAAAGAGAAAATTTTATCCTGACTATAGAAAGAGCTCATTCCTTTGTGAGAATTTAAAATAGGCGAAGTGAAGGGAAGAATGTCTGCATGTATTCAAGTCGAGAAACAATGGGAGGTAAGATTTTGGAGTAAAGTTCCCTATTTAGAAGTTAATTGGCAGTGAGTCATCCTGCACAGTCACAATGAGCCTTTGTACTTACCAAGTGGCTTTTGTACAAAGATCTCACAAGGCAAAGAGATGCAAAGAACGCCCATTCTTATTTTAGATGGACGACAACTAAATCAGAAAGAAGAGGACAGAATAGAGGTAGGTTTTGAATACTTCATTATTATCTCTCAGTAACTTTTTTCTACATTAAAAAGATAAAGTGTATTTTACATAAAATTAAATGAACAGATTTGAAGTGCACAATTCAATGAGTTTTGAAAAATGATCGCATCCGTATCATCCTGACCCCAATCAAGAGACAGATTTTTTCAAGCCTAGAATGTTCTCTTGACTGGAAAGTCAATTTATTCTCCTCTTCCCAAGAGGCAACCACTACTCAGATTCCTCTTTCAATCACAGATTAGTGTAGTCTATTCTACAATTTTATATAAATAAAGTCATATACTATGTACATTCATGTTTCTGGCTTTTTCGTTTATCATAATATTTTTTAATAATCTTTTTTTTTTACAACAGTGTCAGGTTTAAAGAAACATTGTTTAAGACAATATAGAGATTTCCCATATACCTCAAACTCACTTTCCTCTGTTATTAACTTTTCATATTACTATGGTGGATTTGTTATAATTAGAGAACCAACATTGATACGTTGTTATTAAGTAAAGTCCATTCTTTATTCAGATTTCCTTAGTTTTTACCTAATGTCCTTTTGCTGTTCTAGGATCCTATCCATTAAATTTAGTCATCATGTCTTCTTAGGCTTCTTGGTTATGACAGTTTCTCAGGACTTTCCTGTTTTTGATGACTTTGACATTTTTGAGGATTAGTGGTAAGATATTTTGTAGAATGTTTCTCAACTGGAGTTTGTCTGATATTTTTCTCATAATTAGACTAGAGGTATGAGTTTTGAGGAGGAATGCCACAGAGGTAAAGTACCATTTTCAGGATATCCTATCCGGGGAACTATCAGTTGACTTATCGTTGTTGATAGCCTGTCTCAAGTGATGTTTGCTAGGTTTCTCTGCCATAAATTTACCCTTTCTCCCTCTTCAGCATAACAATTTGAAGTTCCTTCATTTTGTTGCATGTACCAGTAGTTTGTTCCTTTGTATTACAGAGTAATATTCCATTATGTGATTATACTGTAATTTAGTTAGTCATTCTATAGTCAATGAATATTTGTGTTTTCCAGTTGGGAGTGGTTATAAACAAGGATGCTATGAACATTCTTGTACACATCTTTTTGTACATGTATTTTTATTTCTCTTAGGTAAATGACTAAAAGTGAAATGGTTGGATCATAAACTTAATGTGTATCTAACTTCATAGGAAAACACCTGACCAATTCACAAAATGGTTGTACCATTTTACACTCTCATGAGCCAAATATGAAAATTTCAATCGGTTCATGTCTTCACTAACTCTTAGTATTGTGAGTCATTTAAATTTTAGCCATTGTAGTGGATACATTATGGTATCTAGTTGTGGTTTAATTTTTATTTCTTTTATGGCTAATGTCATTGAGAATATTTTTATGTAATTTTTGGATGTTTACAGTTCTTCCATTTTAACTGCTTAATTACCATGACACTGCTTTTTCTCCTCTGCATTGGATTTCGTTGACATTCATGTCACATCACTTGATTGCCTAAGAATAGATCAATTTTTGTACTCTTCATTTTATTCCATTGATTTATTTGAGTATCAAGCCAATACCACACTGTCTTGATTACCATTACTTTCCAATAAGTCCTTGAATCAGGTAACAGAAATTTATCATATTTGTTTTTTTTAAGATTGTTTTCATTCCTGTCATTTCTTCACACTTCCATCTATGTTTTAGGATCTACTTGCTAATTTCTACAAAAAGTGTGCTGAGACTTTGATTGGAATTTCATTGAATCTATTGATGAATTTGGTTAGAATCAGTATTATAGAAAAATTGAGTTTTCAAAACAGTAACAGGATATACCTATACATTTGCTTAAGTATTATTTAATTTCATTTCTTTCAAGAATGATTTATAGTTTTTATTATAAAGGTTGTACACATATTTTGTTTACATAAGTCCTAAGTTTTTCAAGTTTTCATAGATTTTTTAAAAATTATTTTCCTTTTTTTGCTGCTAATATGTAGAAATACAATTGGTTTTTGTATATTCCTATTTCTTCCTGAAACATTGTTAGATTGGTAGAATATGTATGATTTTTAAACTAAACAATCATCATCTCTGTTGATAGCTTTACTTCTTATAAACCCCTCTCTCTTATTTTACTGATTAGGACCTCTATTGTCATGCTAAATAGAGGTATGAAAGGGATATCTTTGCCTTTTTCCAAATATTAGGGGAAATGTATACATGTTTTCACCATTAAGTATTATGCTAGGTGTAAGTTATTTGCAAATGTTCTTGATCAGATTCTTGAATTTTCTTCTATTCCTAGCTGGATGAGAATTTTCATCATGAATGTGTTAAATTTTGACAAATAATTTTCTACCTATATTGAGATGATCAAATAAATTTTCTAATTTATTTTGTTAATGTATTTGATTACATTGATTGATTTTCAAGTATTAAATCAACTTTAAATTCTTTTGAGAAATTTTACCTGATCATGAGTTACTCTCTTCATATGTTATTTCATTCTATTTTCTAATATTTAAGAAAATATAAGCTTATATGCCATTTTTGGTATGTATTTTTCTTGTAGTGGTTTTGTCTGATTATGGTTTCAAGGTTGTGCTGGTCTCAAAAAAAAATTAGCATGAAAAATTTCCTCTTCCTCTTTTTTTCTGAAAGTCTGGGTGTAAAATCATAAAAAAATTTCCATGAAGAAAAACCAGGACCACAATGGCTTGTCTGTTGAAATTTAGCATGTATCTAAAAAGGAAATAGTATGATTTTTACACTCAGACTTTCAGAAAAAAAGAGGAAGAAGAAATTTTTCCTACTAATTTGGAGATACAAGTTTTATTCTAAGCACTCTTTTAACTGCATCACACAAACTTTGGTATTTTATCTTCATTCATTTTAATATTATTATTATTTCAAAATGTTTTTTAATTTCTTTTTTAACTTAGACTTTTCAAAATTTTCAAACATTAGGGATTCTCTAAGCACTTTTTTAGTCATTTCTAATATATTTGTATTTGGGTCAGAACACAATTTGTATATTTTAAAGTTTTGATAATTGTTCTTTTGGCCAAGAACATGGTATATCTTGAAGAAAAATCCATATATGATGTGTCTTAAACAATCCAGGCAATAAGTCAAACTTTTATGAAATCTGAATTCTATTAAGAGCCATATAAACAAGTCAGCCATCTCATATTATTGTCATGTGCTATCCTTCTTGTATTTTAAGAAGATTATCTTACTTTGAGTCAAGAACTTTAGTGCAAGTAGTTTATTTAGGAGATGATCCAGAGAGTAGGAGTCAGGGATCAGGGGCTATTAATCAAGGAAAGTGGGAAAGCCAATCTAAGTGTGTGCCTTTGAGATGATTACTGTGGACCACAGAGGTTGGGACCACCTGTACAACATATAGAATGTTGCCCAAACTTTCACTTCCTGAAGGCTGGAGGTGAAAACTTTTGCGTACTTACTGGTTGAGGACTACCCTGGGAGAAATATCCTTGCATTTCCGAGCTGTACTAGTGCACAGAACAAGCAGGTTCCCATTTCACAGGGCAAACCTTGAGGCAGAGAGCTCCCTTGGGTCTAAATATTTATAGCAGGATGTGAATTTAAGCTGACACAGCTACAACTGAATTCAGAGGGGCAGTAGCATATCTAATTCCAGGTCACCATAAAATTTTGATTCAACAGCTTGGGAAAAATCAATTGTTAAAAATACATAAAGACAAATGATTAAGAAAACCAGTATTAGATTATCCTCAACCAATAAAATTAGAAAGGTTATACAAGAACCTGCGACTAGAATAAGAAAGAAAACCATGGGGGGAGAGATCTTGCTAGTAAGTAGAAGACATTGCACCTCCGGCTGTGAGGAAATTCACCCTGCACCAGGACTAGTTGAACTCAGTAAATTCAAACTTTGGAAAACGCAATAGGAAGCTTAGGAGGTGAGAGTCTGGAATGGGATCAGCGTGAACAGTTAAAAAAAAAAAGATAAGCAAGAAAAAGCAAAACATGCAATGGTGAGGAAACTGAAGAATTCACGTGCAAACAGTCAAGACCTTCATCATAGGAGTTTTGACATCTCAAAGAGAAAAGGAAATAGTTAGGAAATGTAATGAAAAGACACTAGGAGAGAGAAAGGAGACTAAAAACAAGAGAGAACTAAGGTAGCCCATTCCAGAGCAAAGCTAAATAGAAGTGTGTTGTTACGTATGTTGTTATTCAAATTAGGGATTGTTGCCAAATGTATGCCAGAGTATACTATATAGGTTTCAATGAATCACTGATTTCCTCATATAGATTTGAGATGTGAGAAAGCATTTAGATATATCACAACATTTTTCTTTGTGTATTGAGCACAAAAGTATTCTATAAGTCTCTCACATACTTAATAAGATCTTTATGAATGCTAGGATATTTAGAATATACAATATGTTGACCATATGTCATTAACAACCAATGGCATATATACATATACACATAATATATACAGCTATGTACTTTGTGTTATACTGAATTTAAATGCTGTTTAGTTTAGAGACCAAAAAGCTAAAATAGTTTAAATTCTCTTTGGAACTAGACATTTCCTAAAATACATACAAATAATTTAATTATTAAATTTTAAAAGATAATGTTCACCATTACACCCAGCTACTAAGTAATGTTTTATATTGATGATGAAACAAGTAAATTGTAAATAGATGTGGTTTTACTTTTTGTGTATGACTGGAATATGTAAATTAAACATTCTACAATGGAAGTGGTCCTAAATTCTTGTTAAATCGCCGTTAATATTGATTCTGTGAACCAGTTCTCTGACTACAGTTGGATATTAACTGAAGATTGAATATGAATCCTTGCACTGACACCATGAACACACACACTCCATTTGCATATGGTTTGAATCATAGCCACTTGTCCATACACATTACAACTTTATGTAGTCTGATTATATTCTCAGGTAAATATTTTAACCAGAAAACATTCATATAATAAAGTATACCCCTTTGACTCTAAACATAAAAACAACTTTAATAGAGGGAAAAAAAGTGGTATCCTTGGGTAATTTAGCTATTTCTTTGTCCTAATTTCCAGTGAGTGCCAACACTCAGAAAAATGAACAATTCTCAATTTAACCCTTATGGAGGGTAAAACCATTGTTACATTTCACTGCCCTCTACAGGATGGAAATATAAGTGGTTTGAGAGGAACTTCCCTTCTACATAATTTAAAAATGAACCCTTAAGCAGGGATCCAGAATTTAAAACAATAGTGGCACAGCAAAGGAGGGTGGGGGATGTAAATTGAGTTTTCTGTAAAATTAACGAATTTGTGAAGACATACCGTACCCAGCAAGATTTTCTCAAACTGAAAGTAAATAGCAATAAAAATGCCACAGTATGATAAGGTGGCAATAACACATGAGAGATTTTATGAATCGTTCAAAAGAGAAGAAAAAGAGAGAGAGAAAATAGGAGAAAGGGAGGGAAAATGTCATTGAAATAAGTGGCTGTTATTGTTTGATCTCAATCTTTCTCTCTTTCTGTTTGTTTAATTTGATTGCTAAAATGAAAAGTGTCTGCAAAATGATGGATTAATTAGAAGAATATGCAGTTGTTTTTTTTCTTTAAAAAAAAAACTTTTATTCTTCTAAGATCCCAACCAAAGCCGTCACTCCCCACAGTAGTGCGTTTTGAAAGTCATTTACATAATAGCTAACAAAAATGTACTCAGCAAACACCGTGCTTTCTAAACACAGGAGATAATTATGTTGGAAGAATGATGTTCCATTGCCATCTCCATTTTCAAGATACATTTATTCTCCCCGTACACAGCATAGAACAACCAAACACATATTAACATATATTGCGTAGGTGTGCGCCATTAGAGTGACAAGGTACTGCGAGTTGGGGCTGATGGGGGCTAAGGCGATCAAAAACGAGGAGGGAAGGAAATACTGCATTCTATTCCTGGCATATATATACCACCTGAATGGTATTTTTCATTATGTCCTGCACTGGGAACATTCTATTATTCCACTGGGAAGTCATAGCAGAAGAGATATAATTATCAGCAGAGTAATGGGGATGCTCTTGCTAATGGCCAGCTATTCAAATATCTCAATATAATCGTCTTGCCCAATCTCTCCCCATTGCATACTCTTCTGGAGAAACTCATCATTTTTTCCACTTACTCCAGCATAATGAATTCATTTTGCATTTTCTTTGTGCGAAATTAAGAGGAATTGCAATATAATGTGTTGACATTTGAAATTCTGCACAGAAAAGTTTAGGCTGGCAATTTAGTTTAATCGCAAGCTAGCAGGGAGAAGCTGCTTATTAAATTAGTTCCCTGTGTACAGAATGTGTATTTTCTTTGTAAACCTTTGCCTTTGAACCTGAATTTGAATTTTTTTCCTTCTTTATAAATTCCAGTTTCCTCAAAAGAAAAAATAATGTGTCCCAAACTGAAGCACTGTGTTCTTTGAGCTTTTTATTTTAAAGTCAAAATTCTTGCACCAAAGATGAGCATTGAGTGTGAGGCCCTTTGGAAACCGAAAAAATAAAATAAATGAGAAGTTGCCTTTAAGAAAAGTCATCAAAGTGTTTTCTTTCTCTGCGACATTAAACCACTCATTTTGGCCACTCTCAGGAAAGATTCTTTCTCCTTATTAGATTGAAGCTATTCTTCTATGTATTTGCTCAAATCTAAGTTTGGGCAACCATTTTCATATTTTCTGCCTCTTATTTTTCTGTTTAGAATTTCAACTCATTTTCTCTAATAAGACTTGTAAACTGCTAATAAAACAGCCTTTCCACTTTCTCTCGGGAATGCCAGCTATCTGGACAGGTGATAACATGAACAAGTTATAAAAAACTGCTATCGGAATCATTGAATTGGAAGATAGTTTAGCTTTCCTCTCATCCCATCCTAGAAGCTCAGCTAAGTTCTAATATTTATGGGATGGCCGGCAAGGCTAAGTGTGAAACCCATGTCATCAGTTGACAGGGATCAAGAAGATGAAGAAAAGGGTGCCTCATTTTGATTACCTTCCTATCAGGTCTCACAGTCTTGCTCTGATTTGCTTCCTCTAAAGTATTTTTATATCCAAACAAATACTGTGTTAACATAGCACTCTAAAACTTTTTGAAGAAGACACATCTGGGAAAATAAATTTAAAGGGAGTACTCATTTAATTTTCTCCAGTCCTTTCTAAACAGGACACAGATTAGAACTGCTGCATCTCTCTGTGAGTTCATTGGAGGCTTCCGGGACTATGGATAAGAGAGAGACACCATGGCCTCCGCTGCAGCAAGGGCAATAAAAGTCAACGTGAGAAACTAACATGCAACCAACAGAATTACTCTGAAGTCTGTGAGAGCCAAAGTTCCACCACACTCTGGATCTGCCACCATCCAATTCACCCCTACTCTTCATCTTATGGGAGATACGTGGGGATTCCCTCCACATCTTGAACAACCCTTGCTAAGGTTATACCTAGCTAATCCATGTTCCTCTTTAAAATTAGTCTCTCACTTCAATTATAATTCTCTTCCAATCTTTTTACATTTATTTTGTTTTGAATGTCATTCTTCTTTTCTTCTCACTCTGCCTATTATCATCAATAATAAAATCCACTGCTATTATTTCAACTGTCAAATAGCTCTGCGGCTATAACTATTGTAATATGAGACTTGTCACTTTGTTTGGAAGATGATCTTTTGGTCTAAAATGTGAAGTTTGCTTCAAGAAAGATGGATATATCTTTTATAGTGAAAACCTTACATAAAAAGATAGTGTCTCAATTTATGTTTGGATATCTTCCATAAGCTAAAGGGAACTGAAAAGGAAGTGAAAGAAAGGCAGCCCACCACAATTCCCAGGGTGTGACAGTGAAATTGCTCTATATGTGTGTTATTAAACTGATTGCGATGCATTGGGGTTTTCAGATTCCAATCCACAACCTATTTTTCACTACTCACAGAGAAGCTAAAGGGAGTAGGGGATATGTGAGTGGCTGCAAATATATATGTTTAAAGCATGCTAATCAGAAAAGAAGCTCTGGTTAATAGGCTGAAAGATGGTCTGTTATTATAGCAAGAACGCTTGATCACAAGTCAGCAGCCTGAGTTCTGTTCTTAAATCTAGTCTTTGCTAACTAGCTATGTGACCTTTGGGCTATGAATCATAAAGCCTCCAATTCACCCATAAAGTGATTTTGTGCAATACCGCTTCCAATTTGAAGCAACTCTAATTATATTATTTGGACTTAAAATATGATTCTGAAAACCAGGCCATTAATAGATGCTATACATAAATTATTATGCATAATAGTTTCATTGTAAATGATGCATTTTAAAGAAGTTTCTGATATCAGGCAAAGAGGAGGTGATATGACTACTTTAGAGGAGGTTCAGTGAAGAAATATGGCAAATAGGTTCAAGCAATCCATCATTAGGGATTCAGTGAATGTCTGCTGCCTTAAACATTATAAAAGATAAAAAACATTTCAAAATATTTGAATTGGTCTCTTTCTGTAGCAGCTTCCTCTTTAGGGGGAGGGTGAATTATAATCCTTTACAAAAATATGAAGCAATGGACTGGCAAAGAGTGTACTTCTATGAAGAAGTGCCAGAGGCTTTCAGATAATGACATAAATAAAACAGTGTTTGGGAACAATTGCGGTCTGATAAAAGTTTTAGAATGATTGGTGCGACTAAAATGAATATAAAACAGGGGAATGCTCAATTCAGGCAGGGAGGAGAGACAGGGCACTCTGTTCTAGACTTCTCTAAGAGGTTATAGGCAGGTTCTCTACTGCTGTGTTCAGTGACAATGGATAATGCGAAGAACAAACTCTAGACACAACTGGGAACTTCAAATGGTTCCAACATATTTTGGAAGACGTGATGACAATAAATACCAAAAGGCTCTAAATTAATAGTTCACCAGAACAGAGGATCTATTAAGATACGCAAACCAGTAGATTTTTCTTTTCCTAAAGACTTTACTATGGAGTTACTCTTTGGTATGATATAGAATGTACTTCCTTTTATTTACAGATATGGGAACCTGACCAGGGCAATTACAGAGAAATATAGAGATTGCAGTCCCTTATAACTTCCCAGTTGCACTATAATAATTTCATTATGTATTCAATTTTACCAACTTTTCCTCCTAGCATGAAAACATGGGTTGATGCTATTTTAAATAGGTGAAGCTGGAAAAAGATAACAAACTGTTTTATCCAAATCTTTAAATTTTTAACAAAAAAATAAATAGGTGAATAAACCATGTGTGGAGAGACAAAGCAGGAGGAAGTTTCCACAGAATTTTCTGTGTTCCTTTAGGATTCTCAGAAAATGATTTACAGCAGTTGTCTTCAAACGATTTTGCTCATGTACTACTAAAAGACTTCTGATAAACGATTTACTTTCTCACAAACTTTTAAGTTGACGTTAAAAGTTTTCATCATAAGCTTATACTTATGGCACAGGTACAAAATAAGTGCATCGTAAATGTTGATGTTTAAATATAAATGGTTTAGTCATTCTACTAAAGTATCTCATGGAATCTAAATACTATGGTTTGAAAGCTGCCATTCCTATGGTGTTAGATGATGTGAATTTCCTTTGCGATAGTAACCTTTTCAGTTTCTTTTTTCACTTGAACTTCTATTTTCATTCTACAGCCCCCATAGAATTTTATCCCTTAATATACTTTTATGCTTGAAAGTACTTTATTGATTATCCTATCATCTTTCTCTGCAACAAAATTATGCATGTAAAATGTAATTTAATATTTTATTTCCCTGACTATGAAACTCTAAGTATTAAAAATTTCTTCTCAATTGAGTTATTACTATAATTATTGCTAATACACAATTGATCAAAATAATATAAATAGATCACAAATTTTGATAAATAATATTAAACATAAACTGCAAAAGTTCATTGGAAATGCATCTCTTAATGAGATAGATGGATCTGGGGTTTTTTTTTTCCCCATTAGCTCATGAATTCATGGAAGAATATTACTCATTGCTACCATCAATTTCCCTTATTACTATCATTATGAATAGTGTGAGTACCATTTAACCTAATGGGCAACCTAAGCATACGTATATAAACACATGTATATATATACTTACATGTATAGAACAATCAATTGCAAAACAATAAGTCCAATTATAACCATCCTTTTGTTAGAAAAATATTAACTTTATTTTTAAACCTAAATAAAAGTATTCATACATATCTCAACCTCACAATATCTCACTCTGAATTTTCATTGAGATAGAGAAATTAATGGATGATAGGTAGGTAGAAAGATAGATAAGCAGATAAATAGACAACTAGATGGATAGAAAAGAAAATCACAAAGTCTTGATATCATTTTTGATTTGGATGATATAAGGCACCATTGCATTCAATTCTTCTTCACTTAATTCTCTTTGCTTTGCTCTCAAAGGACCCTCCTTTATCAACAATGTGCTCTTTTAGAGTAGTTGCGAGACGGAAGAGTCAAGGTCATTAAATGAAAATTGTCATTACACCCCCATCCTACAATATGTCAGAATTTAGAACATCTCAACTTAAGCAGAAATATCACCATTTCCAATCTCACACTCTGTTCTTAACAGAAATATGTACAAGGTAAGGATAACAAGAAAAGTCTATTCTTGTCTTTAGGGATGACAATATTTTGAATTATCGCTAGAAGTTTTTAAATCCTGTGTGATGAGCCATGGAAAGGTATTGGATTCTGATGGGAGAAAAACAGTTGGCAAACAAGAGAATTGGCCTCAGATACTTTCTTGGGAAGATTAATTTTAGACTAAAGAACACATATATAAAGTTGAAGATCTAGAAACTTTTTCCCTGAAATTATTGGTGCCCAATTATCTCTAGGAAAGACCTTATGTATTCCCACAAAAGTATTCTCCAGTATGAAATCTGCTCCAGTAAAGAAGACTCCAAGCCCCCTCCAAAGAATAGGTTCTACTTTGATAAGTCTTTTTGCCTCATCTCAGCATGAGTGCATCTCTCATTACCAACCCCAACAAGGTGCCTTGTACTCTAAATCTATTGTATAATTTAATCCTTCCAATTCTTCCAGATCTTTGAATTGGGATTATCATTTACAATTTATAGCTACGTAAAATTGGGGCTCAAAGAGGTTAAGTTGTTCATTATTTCATTAAAACGAAAAAGCAAGTGTGGAATGCAACCAAATGTGCCTAACGCCAACAATATGCACCCCAAGTCCGCTACCATTTTAAACATTGAAGAAGGCTATGCTTTTTAATTTTTGAGGAATCTACAGCTCTAACACACTAAGACCCTAAGATAGCAGCTTGGACAGAGCTCTTAAAGACACTGAAATTTCAGCCTGAAAATAAAGCCAATATTTGACCCTATTTGAAAATGTTAGCTCATCTTTTTGAAGCTTCTTACTCACCTTGGCCATCAAATTTTGAGTAGAATTGACATTTTTTACTTTAGGAAGTCAAAAAAAAAAATCACAATGTTCCCAGATTTCTTCCACCTGGTTCTTTCCACTTATGATAGTCCAGAAAATATTTTTCAAGTGGAATTTTAAGATTTATCAACATATAATTCCCATGGCTGATGATTTCTTAGAATAGTAAAGATCTTGCTGCTGGAAAATCCTCCCAGTTGTGTACAGGTGTGTGTGAGTATAAGTGTGTTGATGAAATTTGGGAAGTGAGGTAGGGAAGAAAACATTTGCCTTTTTTTTTTGTCCTCTCATCTAAAAAATATATTTTGCCTTGAGAGATTCTCATAATGGAGCAGTCACTTCTGTGCTCTGCTCTTTTTAGAAAGAATGACACACTAATTTTCACTTCAAAGCCTGATAGTTTGTAAACTTGTCTTACACCATTAATTTTGGGAGCCATCTCCCAATGTTTTTCAGGGAGAAATTAACAGTCAACTGTATTCGGTTTATGAAAATAGAAAAAACACTCCCAAAAAATACAAAAGAAAAAGAAAGAATAATGGTCCTGTAAGTGGTTAAAAATCAAAATTCTCAATTCTAGTGCATTACATGTCAGTAAAAAGTAAAACAACAACAGTGCCCAACCTAGTGAAAAACAGGAAAATATACCATAGAGTTAAAAAAACCTTTGTGTTTTCTTAGACAGACACTATCAACATCCAGTTGGCACACAGAAGGTGAAATTGTTCCAAACACGCACATACACACATACACACACACACACACACACACAGTGGATGCCTACTGTTTTGTTCCAGAATTGAAAGCAGCCTGAACTTTCAAAGGCTATTTTTAACAAATTCTATTTAAAGTTTTGGCAGAGTTATAAACTTAATATATGTCATTTTCTAAGGGTGATTAGGCTCACAGGTGAGGTGATGGACTATAATTAGTTTTTGGGTGGTGAACATGATGTAATCTACACAGAATTCAAAATATATTATGATGTACATCCGAAAGCTATATAATGTTATAATCCAATGTTACTGCAACTATAAAAAAAAATTTTAAAAAACCCACACTTAAAGAGATGATGAATAAAAAACAAATCTTATATAAAAACCTCTTTGCTGCTGTTTTCTGACATTCTTTACAATTTCTTCTTTATGCTATCCTAAGTGTGTTGCTCCGCAGCTGAAACCAGTACTGGGCTTCCAACACAGGTCAAGCAGGAAATTACTTGGGTATTCAAGACACACCTACCCCCAACTTCTGTTCTTTTCTCCCACAGCCTTCTCTAAATCTTAGAGACAGAAGGGCCCTCTCCTTCCTCCTCATACCCTAACTGGCTCCTTCTATGTGTCATGACTTGACTCTTGTTTTATATGGAATATGCTGTGTAAAACCCAAAGGAGTCCTATGAAGTAGGTACTAGGAAGAAATAGGCTAGAGATGTAAAGTAGATTATACGTGATCATATCATTTAGACATTTTGGAGGCATGATTTAACTCCACAAGTTTCAGACCACAAAGGTTGTGCCCCATCCATTGTATGATACTGCTTCTCAAATTGATGATTAGGGAACCATAAGATCATTGAATTAGGGATTTGAATGTGTTAATTCTATTTTCAGCTCTGTTGCTACCTTTGGTCTTGGTGAAATTAATATTGTGAGCCTCAAGATACTTACTTAAAAATCATGCCCAGTGATGTTTAAGTCCTCTTTTGTTTCTTGCTATTGCTGTCTTTACTACAACTCATGGAGCAGTAACCATTTACTTACATTGGCTAAAAGAGAGGCAATATGCACATTAATTTGTGAACAATATGTTTTTTTATCCCTGGTAACATTACTTTGAGGAATTATTGGTTTTAGAGATGATGAATCTGACACTATGTTACTTACATAAGTGGCATAACTCTGAGAATTAGAACTGGAATTCAACTGAGGCTTGTCTGACAAGAATAACCAGACTCCTACTCATAGCTTCCCTCTGCCCTGTTCTAAGATTCCTCCAGAAATGGGAGTTCTGAAAATGAAAAGGGATGAATATTCTGGAAGACCCATAGTGGAGTAGAAATTGAATGGTGGCCCAGTGATAAGTTGTCTCATTAGCAATGGTGAAGAGCATGGGGAAACCGGTTGGAGTAATGGGTTATTCTCAGGAACAAGCCCAACACATGTGAGAGTAAATTTAAGGAGTGTAGTGAATGGAGAAGAAAAACATAAACCAACCTAATTTAAAAATTCCTAATATAAAATCCTGCCACTACTTTTTGCTTCTCTTCCCTTATTCAGTGAACTTGTAACAAAGAATGTCACAGTATCCTTCCCCACACCGAAGATTATATGTACATTAGAAATTATAGCAAAAGAAAAAAAAAAAAAGAAATTATAGCAAAAGTCTGTGCAATATTTATAGAACCAAGAGGTAACACTGAAATTCAGAGAGGAAAAAAAATACAACTAAAGAGCATGCTGCACAGGAATCAAATCTTGTGAATCACAGAGTCTAGTCTTGCTCAGAGAATGCTGTCTTCATGATCTGCAAGGTTTCAACAGAAAGAGAAAACTAAAAATAGAAAGTGTGGGTTAAATGAGTGGGATATATAGCTTTTTTAAAAAAAATAAGAAAGAAAACTACTTACAGCTTAAAGGTTTAGAAAACTCTGCTTCAAGATCTGAAAGAATAAATTACATCGAGCTGTTTTAGTGTTTAGTTCTTTATTTTGGGGGAGCGCGGTGTGAATTGATTTGGAGTGACCTGTATTTAAAAGTCTTGGCATTCTGGAAATGGAACAGTGCTATTGCACTTTCCTCCTCCTCTTCCACCTCCTCCTCCTCATCACAGTACAAAGAAGTAACTTTTATACAATCTGACTTCTCAACTCCTGTCTTCTTATTTTCTCAATACAACAGGACAGCCATCCATCTTGCTCTTGCTCCATATGACCTTCCTGCCATCCCTGGATTTCCTGTTTTTCTGGCTTTTTCTTCTTTACTCAGAACTTAAATTTATAGGGGCAGGGCTGGGGATGTGGAAGCAAAGGTTGAGAGAGAAGCCATTAAATCCTGCGGAGCCGTCAGTTGTTCACCGTGAATTTTTAGTTCATGCCTATAACATAATCCTGTAAGAACACAACTACCGTGACTCTGAAGTAGACATTGCAGTATTTGTTTATGCACACACACCCCCCAAAAAACTACCAGTGACAGAAGAAGACATTTTGTTCAATTCAAATTGAAGCAATATTCCATTGGATTGTGAAAAACCAGCTGCTGAATTCTAAGAACAGTGAATAGTAAGTAGGTTTGCCAGAAGAAGGAGAAGAAAAAGGAGGGAGGAGGAAGTTACATGCACACTTAGATACCCACTCAAAATTTCAGGCAGAGGGCCACACAGAGGAATTTAATGGAGCCAGCTCGTATCATTATCTGGTACAGTGTATTAAGCACTGATTCACGAAGTTGCAGTAGCAACATTCTAAAAATCTTTCCTTGAACAGGGTACCACATCATCATCCCATTTGGTTAACGACTTTGCCACATATTTCAGGAAGAAAAATAGAATTTTTGTAAATTACACTCATATTCTCATGAACACATCTATTCTCACAGCATGTGTATCCTTTCTCCTTTGGTTTTTACTTTGTTGCATTTGAGAAAGTGCCAATCCTGCAAAGACTATGCCCCTTTTATGTCCTACCTTGTAACCTCATACATATTTGTGCTCCTTTGCAAGATAAAATCTTTTCAGATGAAAAGCCAGGACTATTTCCTAACTTGACTTCATGTCTTTATTCTTGCTCCCCTCCAATCCATCCCCTGCAACCAGCAGAGAGAGTAGATGATTGAAAACATAATCCCACTCTGAATATCTTTTATCTATGCTCAAAATTAAATACAAACTGGTGAACATGACTTACATGACTCCTCATGTCACGATACCATCCAGCATCTGCAATTTTTTCTTATACCACTTCCTGCCTTGCCCACTCTGCTCTAGCTCTTCCTGGAAATCAGTCATTCCCTAGCTTCTTCTCAAAATCGTCAAGCTTTTTTCTGCCTCTGGGTTTTTTTCCCTTGCTGCTCTCTAGGATCTGCCATAGATCTTTGCATAACTGGCTTCTCTACATCCAAGCTTCGCTTGAATGTCATCTATTCAGAGAGATCTCTCTCTGCTGATCACCGAGTCTAAAGTAGTTCCCACTAGTTCGATGTTATTTCTTTATTGTATGTCACAGAGCTATGTTTCTCCTTTATAGTATTTCATGCAAATTATTTTGCTTTATTTTCTTTACTTGTTCATTGTATGACCCTTTCTCTGCACAATATTAGCTCTAAAATGGCAAAGACCACAACTGCCTGGTAGATTGCTGTTTCCTGGTCTACACACAATGTCTGACACTTGAAAGGTTCTCAATAAATACGGACTCAATAAATAAGTGAATACTTATTTGCTCCTAGGAGTTTATTTTATCACATAAATTCAAGTTTTATAATTATTGGCTAAATATGTCAGGTGTCATCATATTTTAAAGCTTCTGTTGAATAGTAGGAAAAAGAGAGGAGAATAATAAATCTGCATTTATCATAGGTATATTCAAAGAAATAGAGAAAGTCGGTAGAGGGATGAGTATATGAGACTAGAACATCAAGAGTAATGTTTTTTTTTATTGTAGAAATACAGTTTTTAAAAAAATAATAGAACCATAAGTTTACTACCATTGGCAATTATCACTTAAACCTCAGGTCATTATCTGAGAGATGTGGAGGAGAATATGGGTATCCCTTTATAAACTGTCCCTATATCCTATAGAAACTTCTCATACTATGATTGTCAGTCATTTATTTCTACACTCCTTTTTGTCCAACCATTAAAAAAAGCTCAAAGACATAATGAAAATAGGATGAGAGGGGATTTTTAATAAGAGAATTGAATGGTTGTTATTCAAGTACTCTTTAGAGATTCAGTTTCAAGAAATGAACAACTCAACTTGAAGAATTTGGCTAGGCGTGAGGACAAAAACAGATTTTGGGTGGCATACGAAAGTTGTGTATCATAGTTTAAACTTATCTAAACAAAGACAAGAAAGAAATTAATCAAGAGTAATTTACAGAAGTAAAATGGATATGTGCTCAACTTGTGTAAATGTAAGTTTTGTTTGATGGTACTGTCCATTAAAAAATAGAAATTGGAAATTTGAAATACTATATAATGACTTCTGTGGAATAGCCCTATTTTTATATAAAAATTTCAACCAGCTAGTTTTATTCAGAAGTTGAACTTTTCTACAGCTAATTTAAAGGAATCACTGATCTCCATGAATTGCTAAAGTGTTAGTACAGCTATTGTTAAAAATGGGTAAAAAGTCTTCAAACTCCAAAACTTGCTGTTTAAGCCTAATTCTAAGCTCTTTTAAAAGTGTTCTTTCTTCCCTCTAAGTTGAAACTTGAATGGAGGTGGGTGGAGAAAGACATGCCAGGAATTAAGATTCTGATTTTGCAAATTCCTTTAAGAATTGTGATTTGGTTCTTCAGAAAATGAGGTAATTTCTTTAAAATAAAAGTTATATGGCTGCAATTTGCATTCCATTAATCTGGTCTTTAAAAGTTTCCTTTCTCTCCTCTTTCTAAACTGTCATATCACACTACCATGTTAGAAAAATGTTATTTCTTGCAAAGTATTGCAGAACTTTAGAATTAGAGGGGAAATTAGAGCTACTCTAGGCAAACACTCATTTTTGAAATGTGAATCCAGAGGCCAGAGAGTTTACAGGGACTGCAAGGACCTACCTCCATAAGGACAGGACCAGTTCTAATCAGGGATTATACCTGGACATGACCTCAGGGGCCATACAGGTATCCTTAATGAGTCCAGTGGTAAGGGTGTGAGACAATAGGCAGCATTGAGCATTGGAGCCAACAAATGTGCACGCCCATATCTATGAGCTGACCACTGAGAAAATGTATTTCACGTATAAGAAGCTGGATACCCAACTTTGAGACTTGTGATCATGATACATCACATTGATTCTATGTTAACTCCTTTGGTATTTATGCTGAAAATCAATTAGAAGATGTTCTGCATTACACCGTTGTCAAATTGTTTGTTTATATTTCCTTTTATGCCAACTCGTTTTGGTCAAAGAAAATTCTGATCTGCATCTTGGTCTAAAATAAGAAGCTTCACAACATTAGTGAACAGATATTTTCATTTGGTTTGGGAACATTTTTTTCTAGCAAGTTTTCTTTTAATTATACAGTTTACTATTATTATTAAAAGTTAAATGATAATTGAAATTGAGTTATTTATATGTTACTCAACAGCAGAATATTTTTTTGAATATGGGTTTTCAAAATATCCCCAAATCTGAAATGTTTTCCTTTTCTCCTCTAAGACTTCCCTGCCTGTCATTTCAGGCTATCCATAATTTGGCTTTAAGAAAATGATTTTTATTGCTTCTCATTAACTGATCTTTGCTTTGGTCTGATCAATCTCTTTTTTGCGCAACTCTCCGATGGGTTTATTATCAATCCTGAGACATACTTTGCACCACTCCAACAACTTAGAGAACTACCTTGGCTGTCACCTCAGAGCCTGCTTCTTTAGAAGGCTCCTCCCATCACCCATTCCTTGTGCAACCCGCGCTGCTCTCTGGATGGCTGTGTCCCCACGCTAGCTTCCCCAGGATGGCCTTCACCCATTTAAACCACAGCAGTTAGCACTCCAATGGTTGGTTTGTTTGAAGAATTCTCGAGGACAGGAGACATGCCTTCTACTCTCTGTGTATTTTCCATATTGCCCAGTCTACTCTTAGGCCCTTAGTCAACGTTTGATAGAGAAAACTAATCAATTTTTAAAATAAAAAACTCTTAGGGCTTAAAAAGATTCTGAAGAGAAACACACACAGTTTCATTCTTTTTATAGCTTGGAAAGCAGAGAAGCCCTGGTTGGCAGGATAACTGGCTCAAGCTGATGCTATTGAGTGCACTCTTGGGATTAGAATCCTGTCTCCCGAGTACTGGGCCAACATTTATTTCACTTTCTACTACACTCGCAATACTCAGAGATCATTAAGAACAGAAGAAAGAGTAACGTGCCTCGAAGAGTTGATGTACATTCTTGTCTGGATGCAAGACACCCAGGCTTGGCATCCAGAATGTCAGTTCTTAGCTTGTTCAAAACAATACCACCTGAAATAAAGCAACAGGCGGCGAGGAAAGCTGTCAAGTCCCAATTTGCAGTTTCTAGTAAAGATCACAGCAAAAAATAGACTCCAGATTCAACTTGTCTTTATTTCAACTCCTCAAGGGCTCAGCACTAGCTAACTGCTGGAATTCTACGCGAGCACGTTGACCAGCTTTATGCTTGCTTCTCCTCCTGCCTGGTTACCCAATTAGTTCCTTGTTAACCACGCACCTGCAGTGTATTTCCCCTCAGGCTCTGCTCCTCTCTGTGTAGCTTTTAACCCCTTCTGTACACATTGTTTAAAACACTATTAAGATGCCACCCTGGATGCCTGACAGAATCCTTGGAGCCCCCTTGGTTGCCAAAGTAATTAGCTTACAGGGACATCTCATCTAATATAACTGCAAAATCAGGAATAGATCAAACTCCCCTGCCTGTGAAAGCTGCTGGGCACTGGAAATGCAAACGCTATTCATCCAGGTAATCAGGTAACACAGCAACACAGAGAATGTCAGAAGCAAGATATCCAGAGATTTCGGTCACGGGAAAGATAGGAAAACCTTTGTCTTACCAAACCTTTCTGAGCCCCAGAAAGAAAATCCCTTGGGAAGTCAAAAGGAGAATGATGAATCAAGGGAAAACCTCTTGGTGTCATGCTGAAGAATTTTTCACAGCTGCTCATGCCTTAATAAACTCCCAATCTTGGAAATGACCTGTTCTTTCAAGAGAAATGTGCTAGATTGTGCTCTGAGGAAGTGAAGGGAACAGAGTATAGGGACAATAGGCACTTCTAGGAGTTCCAATCGGTCATCAAACCATGTATCTGTTCACTGGCGCAATCTGACCTAAAAAGTGAAATTAATTAACATTAACCCTCTTTTTTCAGATCGTCCAAAAAATAAAAAGACTTTAGGTAACCTTTAGTAACACATTCTATCTTCTGAAAATCTTCACCGCCAAGAAGTGCCTCTTTCCATCTTCTTTATTAAAGAGAAACAAAGATTCAAACTATAAAGGGAAAATTAATGAGATTTAAAAAACAAAAAACATGGCAGCCTACTGAAAACCAAGAAATTGTAGGAGAAACCTGATTATTTCAAGTAAGAAAAACTTGCAAATATAATTTCAGAATCACACAGCATTTATAATCAGGGAGAATAGAAAGGAGAAGTGCTAGAAAACAAAAGCAAAAGTGTCCTCAATTTTCAAAAAGAAAAAAAGGTGACGTAAACATTATAGCTCAAGCGTTTGGCATTGATAACTAGTAAAATTGTCTAACTAGTTATTAAATAATTGATTTTTCCATATCCAGAAAATGAAGAAGTGGTAAGTGAAAACAGTATTTTCACCAAAAATAACTCATGCTAAACTAATCTTATTTCTCTTTTATTGATTCTGTTGCCAGACTGGAAAATCGGGAGTTTCAATAACAATGTTGCTGGATTTCAGTAATATTTTTCTCTTTTTAAGAAGATGGGGGAAAATGTACTGAACATTTGAATAAAGTCAGTGCTGGGTGAACCTTGCTTCTTAAAGGATGAATGTCAACCCAGAGAGCGATCTTAGGGTTCTGTTGCTTTTTTGCACACATAGGCATGAAGTGCCTGCCATGTGATAGAAGTTGAGGAAACAGCAATGGGTATCATCAAGATTGGCAAAGACAGACCCTCTCTTGCCTTCATGGAGATTATGTAAATTTGACTTATTTCATTAAAAAGTGGGTGGAGAATTAGAAGGTTACTATTAAATCCTTAGATTTCACAAAGTCATGTGAATAACTAAATCATCACATTAAAGACTTCAGATTAAAAAAGTTAGGCTAGAATGATGTGTTGCACCTGAGAGCAAATAGTTAATAGAGATAAATGTAAATTTGAAAATCTATTTAAAACTGAACTCAGGGGATGTCTCTTGAGGTCTTGAAGTTTTGAGTGATTCCAAGATTAGAGGAGGTTAGAATGTAATTTAACTTTCAAAATAGCTAATGTAACTTTCAAAATCCTAAATTGTATAAATAAAGGTAAAGTACAGTGTCCAAAACATGGGAAAATTAATTACATTTGTTAGATCAATTTGGAAGTTTTCATTTTATTTGGGGCACTACCATTTAAAAAAGAGAAAATAACACATTAGAAATAATTTAGGGGAAGTCAAGCATGGCAGTAACATGTTTGGAAGTCTTGTTATATGAGAACCTAATAATGAGGAACATTTAGGTAAGAAAATGAAAAGAAGTGGAACAGGTTCATAAGAGAGTGATGCAATTTTTTAAATAGGTTCTTAGGACAAAACTAGGATTAAGTGATTAAAATGACAAAGATCCAAATGTCAGTGCTAATAAGGAAAAGCATAAATATTTACCAACCACATAAAATGAGAAGAGAGGGCTGGTGTTTGATATGGTGGATACTAAAAATGACTAAGGACACTCTGAATGGCAAGTTGTCAGGTATGTTTTAGAAGAGGCTTCTCAACTAGGAAGGATTTTGGCCTAAGTGATATCGAAGATCCTTTCTAATGTTCTAAATCTAAATCTCTGGGACTATGTAATAGAAATATTTTCTTCTGCACATTTGACTTCAGATGAATGTTTCCTCCTGAATTATTATTCTATAACCACAAGAGATGAACAGTTATTAAGTAGGAATGGTTTCTCCAATTTCTCTTGTCTTGATCTATGGATGTTATCATCTTAGAGTTCAAATCCAATAACAAGTGAGCCTAGCATCTCAATCAAGCCACATTTTACCTCGTTTATTGTGCTTTGCTGAAACAAAATGTTAACTTATTCCTCCTATTATGAATCTTGATGCTGTTTTTATCTTCATTCTTTCTAAAAACAAGTCAAATCATTTCATTCTAGCCACATTTTAGATTTGTGGTCAATTAAGCTTGCAGTTTCTTTTAATCTTTGTTATACTCAGAATCATTCCAAAGATGCCATGGTTTATGACCTATTAGGATAGTTCCAGAGATTTCATGGTGCTAATTCTCAGCTTTGCTGGTGTCCAAATTCTAGAGATTCTTTGCAGGAGTTTCTCTAGAGGCTGTTCCTGTCTCCTGCTGCAGAATCCTAGAGGCCGTCTCCTGACTCTGTGGGGTGGAGGGATCCTTCTAGCCTTTCTCCACCCCACCTTTAGAAGTACTTGTTATCTTCAATTCCTGCATTTCTCCAGACTTGTGAGGTACAAATATGCTTCCTTTATCTTAAAGTATCCTTTCAGCAGAATTACAGGGCATTTCGCCCCCATTCTACTTAGTCACTTACCACTGATCCAGCACTACCTCATTTTTCAATGTTTTGTTGATGTAATCTGTCTTGAGTCGTTTCCTATCACGTTCTTGTTGTCCTCATGGGTTTATACTTATATTTTATTGTGGTTTGATTTTAGAAGGAAACAGTTATAAACGTTTGATCTGACAGGTTAAACCAGAAGTTTTATCTTTTGCTTCAATTCGAATACTTACGAATTTTTCTTGCTGTTTTTCACTTAACCACATTTTGCCTCTTATTATTTAAAAATTTGTAATGTTAAAACCAAGGAAATGACAAATAAATGAATCCAAATTCTAATAGTGCATGTCTCCATTCCGGAGAAATTATATATGGTAACAGTTCTTTTTTCTATTTTTCAGTATGTTCTAGATATTTCAACTTACTATTTTCATAATAAGAAAATCTAATAAAAATAACCCAAATAATTTTTATTCCATATTTCTCTTTATGGCGTACTTAAAAAAATAATGTCAAGAAAATAGTTAACTCAAAAAAATCAACTGCCTTAAAAAAATTTCAGAACGTACTTTTAAATTACAAGTATTGGGAAGAATGGGTTATAAAATAAAACAATGTAATCTTATGGAGTGAAAATTTATTGAGAATAAGTTGCTTAATATAAATAAGAGTGATGGAAATTCAGGACTTGGGTATTGTGAAGGTCGCTTTATTTCTTTTAAGGATAGTGATTGTGAACTCTAGATCTGGGCCACTGCCTGCAAGATCATGGGAACGTGAAGTTAAGGCCTGGCAACCTCTGCTCAGAAGATTCGGACTTTGAAGAGTTAATATTCACGTTCTAACTTCCGGATTTTGGTGGGGGGGCCTCCCTTGAGGGATTGTGAGCCAGGTACTCCACAGTCCATTATAATCCCTAGATTTGTCCTTGGTCTGGGCTGAAGGCAGTGGGATCCCAGGGGAGGATTATTGTTAGCATTGTTATTTAAAAACAGAGTAAACAAACAGCAAGGAATTCACTACAGGGAATGCACTGCTTTGAGCTTTGAGATAGGAGGATTCAAATGAGATTTTCAAGATTATATTGCTGGTTTTGCTAACAGAACAGATGTGGATTTAGAAAACAATGATATAAGTTGCTGAATGGCGTTCTCTAAAGCAGCCTCTGCCTTTGCTCACCACACCCACCAAAAGTGAGTAGCTCAACTGACAGGATAACATTTTGTGACATTTTTACCACTTTTGCCAGTTTCAGTCCATTTCATCTTATTCGATCCCAACTATTCTATTCCACTTTATCTCTTGACAGGTCTCTCAGTTTTTCCTGAACCTAGGTCCTTAACCCTTTGGAAATACATTTTTAGTATGTGCTGGCAATATTTAATATATTTAAATTGTTGACTTCAATTTCTTCAACTAAATTCATCTCCTGCTATATATGTACAGTTCTGTCTTATACGGCCTTAAGCTTTCCCTCCTTCCAGCTTCTTCAGAGATGACTGATATTTCATCAAGCAGTTTTAAAAAGATATTTGTTGGGGCAGGCCCAGTGGCACAGCAGTTAAGTGCACATGCTCTGCTCCGGCGGCCCAGGGTTCGCCGGTTCGGATCCTGGGTGAGGATATGGAATGGCTTGGCAAGCCATGCTGTGGTAGGCGTCCCACATAGAAACTAGAGGAAGATGGGCATGGATGTTAGCTCAGGGCCAGTCTTCCTCAGCAAAAGAGGAGGATTGGCAGCAGATGTTAGCTCAGTGCTAATCTTCCTCAAAAAAAAAGAAAAGATATTTGTTGTAAAACAAAAGTAATACTTATGGTAGAAAAATTGGAAAATTTAGTCGTAGATATGAAAATAAAAACTACAATCTTACTAATTTCAAAAATTCAATGTTACTATATTGGTGTAATCTTATTGGTCTTCTCGTAAGTAGACAAATTATTATTGTGTTGCTTTATAAATTTGGGCTCACAATCTAAGCAATTTTATAGTCTGCTTTTCAAAAATATGTATATTGCTCTTTTTAAAAAAGTAATTTCCATTATTGAGAAGGAGCATTTTTCTTATTTCATGCTTGGACAGTAAATTTTTAATGTAAGTACATAATTATTGATTATATGGATAGTTTGTGTTTTTTTAATCATCTTCCCATTTCTGAGCATTTCGATTGTTTCCAGTTATCGTTGTGTGTATGTGTGTGTGTACAAATATAAAAATAATATATATATATAGTACACATATACAATGCATAGAGATGCAAAGAGATACAGAAACAGAGACAGGCAGAGAGAGATAAAGACCTCAAATAAGATATTGTGAAATAAACAAAGACCAACCAAACGAGTAAAGCAACAGCTATTCATTCAGAGTTTGCTATAGGAAGGGAATCAGCCAGGATCACTTCTGTTTTGGCAGAGTCTCAAAGGCAGACAGAGGAGTGGGAAAACTTTATAGTGAAAAAAGAGATTTCAAGCATGTCCTGATTGGAGGCTGTTGGCATGAGGAAGCTATAGGCAGGCTAACTAGAAGCTGGGCATCCTATGTGACTGGCTGAGGATGCACTTTTGTCTTTCTCTGGTTGGTTCTAAGTTGGAAGTGGGGAAGAATTAGGAAAACTGTAAATTATTAACCATGTCCTGGCTATTTGGAGCCAAATGTTACAGAAGTTATTTTTTGGCTTCCTGGATTGTTACCAGAGATAGCAGTCTGACTTCCTACAATTCTGACCAATGACTGGCTTTCTAGTTGGTTATTGTAGACAAGGGGTTGGTTTCCTGGACAGGTTGCCACAGGTGGTGGGTTCTAGTTTTATTTTAATATAAATCTGGCCATTGTTTTTTTGTGTATTCAGTCTCTCAATGTAAACACTCTTTTATTTTTTATTTTTATTTTTTGTTGTTAAGGAAAATTCACCCTGAGCTAACATCTGTGCCAATCTTCCTCTATTTTGTATGTGGGTTGCTGCCACAGCATGGCTGGCAAGTGGTGTAGGTCCATGCTGGGGATTTGAACTCATGAACCTGGGCCAACAAAGTGGAACTTGCCAAACTTAACCACTATGTCATGGGGCCGGCCCCTATAAACACTCTTTTAAAATAATTCAAATACACATAGAACACTTACATAAATTTATTACACCCCAGGTGGCCATAAAAATCTCAATAATTTCTAATTGATATTAGATAGACCTCATAAAGTGAGAGCATGCAGTAAATTGGAAATCAACATAAAAATCAGCATAAAAGTAGCAAAGAAGAAAAAAAGGAGAGCAAAACTGAGAAGGAGAAAAAGAAGGAGGAGAAAGAGGTTGAGGAGAAGAAGGCAGAGGAGAGAAGAGAAAAGAAGAGGGGAGGAGAGCAAACTAGCATCCACAATCCACACCAATGATCACAAAAACTCCACATCATTGGGAAGCAATTGATATTTTTCTATATAGGACAAAATCAAAATGGAAATTACAATTATTTAGACAGAACGGAAGTGCCACAGATCAAAATCCATGACATCCAGATATAGCAGTACTTGGAGGGAATTTTATGGCCTTCAATGTGCATATTCAATGAGGCTTCAGTGAAAATCTGTGCATGCGATTTTTTCAATCTTATTTGGTTACTTTCAAATGTACAGATATGTTTCAAGAATAGTATCTAGACCAGTACAAAGAAGAATTGAATAACGTTTATCCAGATTCACCATTTTTTTTCATTTTGCCACATTTGTTTTATTATTCTATGTGTATATATTTACTTTTGCTCTAACATTTCATAGAAAATTGCATACAGTATGCCATTTAATCCTAAATTCTTCAGAGTATATTTTCTACAAATGAGGAAATAACTGTAATAAATTAAAGGATTTTAATATGGACAAAAGAATACTATCTAACCTATAGCCCGTACTCGAATTTCACCAATGGCCCTAATAATATTCTTTCTGCCAGCTCTATTTTCAGGATCCATTTCAGATTTTGCACTGAATTTAGTGACCAGGACATGCTCACTAGACCTTTTAAACTGGAGCAGTTTTGGAACCGTCTGTTGCTTTTATGAAATAATTTGAAAAATACAGACAGCCTATTTAGTTTGTAGACTGTCCCTGTTTACGTTTCCTCACAATCAGACTCAAATTATTCATTTGTAGCAAGAATACAACATAAGAGATGCTGTGTTTACTCAGTTTATTGCTCCAGAATGTTGGTTTGTTCCATTGTTAGTGACTTTTACTTTCGTCGTTTGATTGAGGCGTGTCTGCCAAGTTTTTTTTATTTTAAAATTACAGTGCTTTTCTTTTTCTGAGGAGATGCTTTGACTCTATCTAAATACCCTGTTTCTCATTAAATGTTTGCATGTGTTGATAATTCTCATCTGAATCATTACGTCTCTGATGATTACAAAGTAGTGATTTTCTAACCCTGTCATCCCTACATTTATTAATAGGCATTTCCACAGTAAGAAAGAGCTTTCCTTTCACTACATCTATTTATTTATTTGTGTGTTCCTTATCAGTAAGGACTCATGGATTTTTACTTAATAGATATAAATTCTTGGCAATGTATTTCATGCCTTCTTAGGGTAACCTACTTGGAAGTTGAGATTCTTGAAATAACTGCATGAAATTCAGCCAAGTTACTTTCCAGAAATCCAAGATTTGGAACTCCTCCCACTTGTGTATTAAAATGCTTTCCTCTCTCCCAGCTGTATTTTCCCATATTTGAGATTTGTCAATATCATAGGTGAAACTTGGAAAACTGGTATTTTATTTCATAATTTGTGTTTACTAATCAGATTGCAGGTTTATTTCATATTTATTTTGGTATGCTCATTTATGTCTTTTTTTTTCTTTTGGACTGTTGGTATTTTTCCTATTGAATTTTTTAAGGATACATACTTTGACATACAATCATCCTTAAAATATCTTTCCTGCCAATCGTACTTGTGCTGCAAATATTTACGAAAGCCCTGGCAGCTCTACTTCACCAGCTCAGGAAGTTTCTCTAACCCTCTTTTCTAAAAATTATCAGGAGGATGGCCAGTTTCCAACACAGCTGTCTGAAACCCAGGCCCCTGGTGTCTTATTTGTTGTTTGTAACCTGATGTCTTGTGCAGACGATGCCTCTGTAGGATCATCACCTAGCTGCTGATTTTTGTTTTACCCCTGGACACTGTAGCTCAAATTAGCTTCAACTCTATGTTCTGTAGCCTGAGGAGAAGTTCTGTTTTAAGCCCCATATTCCCTCCAGGTACAATAGCCTTGGGTTCTGCTTGTCTTGGAGGGAAATTTTGACAAGTAGAAGATACATTTGGAAGAATACAGATTGTGGAGGTTTTTACATTCCAGCCAGCACCTGTGAGTGCTTCATGTAGATTAGTGGTTCTTAGCATTTGGCCCTGGGAACCCCCAAGACCCTTTTTAGGGGGTCAATGAGATCAAAATTATTCTCATCACAAAGCTAAGATGTCATGTTTTCACTCTTGTTCTTTCATAAGTGTACAGGGGAATTTTCCAGAGGCTACCTGATTTCTGATATGGCCACAGATTGAAGGTAGAAACCTGTAAGAGAATCCAGCCATGTTCTATTCAGTCAGCCACTTCATAGATTTGCAAAATTGTAGGGGCAGACCTGGTGGTGTAGTGGTTGCGTTCACAAGCACCAGTTCAGCAACCCAGGGTTCACTGGTTCGGATGCAGATTGTGGACCTATACACTGGTGATCAAGCCGTGCTGTGGCAGCATCCCACATAGAAGAATTAGAAGGACTTATAACTAGGACATACAACTGTATACTGGGGCTTTGGGGAGAAAAAAAAATGAAAATGTAAAACAATGATATTCTTCTCACTAGAATTTTTTTAAAATGTAGTTAGTTTTCATTAAGATATACTACTATTAGGATGTAATTGATTTTCTATGTTTTTATTTTGAAATTAATTATTTAATTTTAAGCTTAATTTCTAATAAGGTAAATAACAATTGAAGAAACACACATGAATGAAATCACCCTCACAATTTGAAAATAAAAATAACAATTATGTCACCTCTCTGCTGAAAAATCATCAATGACTACCCTGAACATAGAAACGTCTAATAATTGTTGGGACTCTACACCGCATGTACTGACTCATGACCACGTGACCAATCTCTTTCACTCTGGAGATGTTATTTACCTTCTTTCAGGTCCTCCAAGGAGTCAATTCCTTTCCAACCATAGGGCCTTTCCAGATGTTGTTCCCGTTGTCAGGAACATTCTCCCCAATGTCTTGCAAGGTTGTTTCATATCATCTCTCAGATCGCCTTTGAAATCACTCCCTTGAGACACCATTGTTGGATTACTGCTGGTCCAGTCTTTAATAGCTCACTCATTTCCATTTTTAGCACCTTGTTGGTTTCCACATAGACTTTATTAATTTAATAAGCATACAGGGAGCAAAAAGATTTGCAAAAAGAGTTCTTAGGCATGGCCAATGCTCCCCCAGCGACCAAGTGCAGTACTGCTTGCTTTTCTCTCTGGTTTTCCACTCTCTTCCCAAACCCTGAGGAACACTCATTTTCTTGTCAGTTCCACGATAGATTCAAAATTTTGCATTTTAAATAATCTTTCTGTAATGAGAGTTATTTTTAATGGAAGAGTCCTAAAATTATGCCAGAGCTGATACCTTCTGTTCAGTCTTTCCAAGTACATTTTAATCTTATTACACTATATTGTGAGTATCTAAAGACAAAGAGAAAAAATTATCTGTGATACACACACACACACACACACACACACACACACACACAGTGACATCATATGCAGCCCACAAATATATTGAAATACACTGAGTTATCTGATTAACTCTATTGTGATGATTAGTGATTATTTATGTACGAAAATGCAAATATTTTTCTTGTCTGAGCTGAGTTTAGCCCTATCTCCATCATCATCATCATCATCATCATCATAAAGCATTTGCTAATTGACAAGTGAACTCAATGGAAATTTGGTGGATGATGAGCCTGGGATGTTATGGTAAGGAAAGGGTTACCAGATGTGATATCATTCTTGCTGGATCTTGTAGACTTCTGGGATAGCGGAGGGTTTAAATGCAACTTTAAAAGAAGAGTTGCCTTAGAAGATTAAAGGGAGAAAATCCACTCAAGGAAAATTTTTTAAAGGCATGATTAAAAATGCAGAGATGTCCCTGACTTGTTTGTAGACTGCTGAATCACTCAGGGTGCTTGGAATTGATTAGGATTTTTACACTTCAAAAGAATATGGAGGCATCAGAAAAAGTAGAACAACTGTCACCGGAGTAGGTCACAGCTCCACTTTGAAGAAGAGAATGTCTATTTTCCACCCTCTTCCTTTTTGTGCGCGCCTCAGTTTTCCGTTTAAGGAAGTGCAGACATCCAGGAACAGCAGTGATTTCATGCTACCGAAAGTCACGCCGGTCATGGAGAAAAGTGATTTGACAAACCCGTTGCCACTAAAGCGTATTTACTTTTGGTCTTAACTTTTTCTAGAGAAAGTTTTATTTTAAAAAACAGACTTGAAGAAAACGCAAGACCTAAAGTCTGCATGACTGTTATTAAAGCCTGCAGTGATAGGGAAGACAGTCATCTGTCTTCTCTGACCAGAGGGCTCCTCTGGTTCTTTGAAACGACACTAACTAGCTACCTACTCTTCTTCATCTTTCACTTTCTACAACACAAAACTCTAACCAAGTCTCTTGAGAACATGCTCTTGTGAACTGAGCATGATTCACACATCTCTCTCAAAACTTTTGTTCAACTGCTTCCTCTAATTAGCAGCTCTATATGGGGAGCGTGGTGATAGGAAAAAATGTATTTTTTGAGCCCAAAAGAAGTGAGAACAAATCCTGCCTTCCTACCTGTGAGCAATAACACTGTCACTGATGCTGTTTGCTCATCGGGAACGAGAATAACAGGCACTGCTGTGAAAATTAGACACGACATGAGTCGCAGCATTGGGCACTCCATAAATTAGCTGGTTTGATAGATATTATATTTGTATAATAGATAGGACAGTTATATGACTACGATTGATTGGTAGATATAGATCTTTACATACAGCCTCTGATTCTTCCTCTTTATAGAACATGTTACATATTTTATACGTAGTACAAATGTTGTCTCTGCTGCCTTTTCTATATGTGCAAATCTAAGCTATCTATCCAGTTACAACACCATCCATTCAGGAAGGACAGTGGCCATAAACAACTGAGAGGGCACATTTGTGCCTACTAGCTGCTATCAACTTTATATTTAAATTCAATATCTATGTTAAATAGCAGTCCCTCCTTGATGTCTTTATTGATACCACTCCTGTTCATAAAGTCTCCCTCCCTGGATCCCCCTAGCCCCTTTTTATATGTCTATTTTATCTTGATAATTGAACACTTTTTAATTAACCTATTTCCCATGTTACAACTCCCCTACACCACCTCCCAAGTAGATTGCAATCATTTTCAGAACAGGGAATATGTCACACTTCTTTCATAACTCACAATATCATGGGCAATACCTACATATTAAAGAAGCTTCAAAATATTTGTTGAATTTTATTGAAATGAATCTACTAGGAATGGGAAATGACACATACATAGCTCTCCAATCATTGTCGAGCCCTTTTTTCATTCCCAGCTATGCTGCCTATGCACCCAGCCAGTGACCCCTCCCTGCAAATGCATTTGCCATGGGTTTGATGATTGTGCCACTGTGGCAGAATAGAAAGAATTTGTTTATTTACCTGTTCGGCACAATAGGCTCTCCTGTTCCGAAGTGGAATGTTTCCGTGTATGATTACTTTTGAAGAGGAAAGTTTCTGTAAGAAGAAACTGGAAAGAGTTTGCTCCTGCTCTGACTGCATTTTTTAATCATCACTGTTTGCCCCTCCAGTGTGTCCGCCCATTTCCGAAGCCAGGCTCATGATTTTGATGCACCATCATGGCTAAATACAGTATATCATTTCAGCAGGCTCTTCACATTGTGTTATTGTTAATGATGCTTTTTATTTACCAGAACCATAGGCAATATGATATTACTCTCATTCAGTGAGCCCGGCAGGATACTTTTTAAAAGTGTAATGCATTTGCTCTAATGTCTCTGATCAGGTGGATCCGGCCTGGAAAAACTCCAAGTTGGATAATTACATTTTTGCTACCTATAATTTCCACCACCCCTTTGAGAGCTTGTAACACTCTTCTCCTTTCATACTCCACACATACGTGGTGTTTGCTGAACACTATTTTAAAAAGAAAAGAAATTCAGCCAATTTTAACCTCCAGGAGGTGAAAGAAGAACAACCCAAAACAGAGAGGTCAGAATGAACACTTCTAAAATTGTGACGTCATTGAAATTTGTCTTTATTTTTCCTCATGCCTTTAATATTCCTGTCCTTTTTTACCCCTTTTCCATGACCCATCTTCTCTCACTTTCAGATAAACAGTATTCTCATGCAATTGATTTTTCCAATAATGAGAGGAAGAGATCTAAGAAAATCATTCTTTCTAAAGCATACATATTATGTTTGATAACTTGTCCAGAGATATTTGAACTTTAAAAAAGAGAGCTACAGCACAAAAGGACAGATTTCCTAAGGCAGAATTTTAGAGCTCTTGTCCTGAGAGAAAAGAGATACTCTCAAGGGGTGAGTGTCATCCATGCACCTTAAATTCTCTCATGCCTACATACAAGAACTGCATGGCTTTTTAAGGTAAAAAGAAATACTAGATTCTACATTTTATTGTTTCTAATAGGTTACATTAGCATACAAGGCTCTTCGCACATAAGGTGGGACAGGGTCAAGAAGAATGTTTTTAATGTTTTTAACATAAGGATCTCAGGATCAACATTTTTTTTGGAAGGTAAAATTACCTGAAGTCAAGTGATAGAGGTGAATAACTAAGCTGAGTAATAATATCTGAGTACAAAAAAGGTTTGACCTTGAGATCCATAAAATAATAAGACTAATTTCCAATTCTGACTGGTAGAATTAGAAGGGTTGTCATGGCAGGATATTGATCCTTGTGTCATAATTACATGAACAGATGACTTTTAAAGGGAAACTCTTCCTTGAGTATGTAATGTCCATTTCCATGGAGTTTCACATTGGTTTTTTAATGGGCATACATGATGTGCTCATATTCCTTTCACATGTCTCCCTTCCCTTTGGGGACCTGGATGCTCACAGCATTCCTAGTCCGTGTCAGCCCATCCAAATGCCTCATTCAGAGTTCTACCTCAAAGTCACATGCGGTTTACTCTCTAGGCAATTGCTCAACTGACAATGAGAGCTGACATCACTGTGATGGAGGAGCCCAGCATGTATTTATGAAGCATTAATTCAGTTCATAATATTACAACTATCAAAGTCAACTAATGTAGATTTTATTTTATACATTTTCCCTTTTGATTTTCTGATATGCCTCGATTTTGTTGATTCCATGCAGACTTATGGGGAGAATTTGCTGTATATTGCACTAAATAGGCACATGCCACTTTTATCTAGAAATTATTTGGGGCAGAGCTGAGCAGAGCGATGGATTCTTCTGTTGCACTGGACTCAGGACGGGGCCAAGGTGACTCTTACGGGAGTTGGCCACACACCAATTTACATCTGAAAGTGGTGGTGTTAGTGGACAGAATCACCTCAGTCTCTGAAGTTCTAGCAGGGAAGCAAATTTTTTGAACAAGGTAATAATTTAAATTTTAGAAGTGTTACATTTTAGGTGCTTGGCAGGACAGAAAGGGAAACACTCCAAACGAGTCTACATATTTGGAAGTGATGCTATTTAAAAGTAAGAAAAAAAGACAGTATCCTTTCTTTTGAATTTCTTTTAAGTGCAATCAATGGGCTCATGTTTAACTTTTGTGCTTATACTCAAAGTCGCCAATTCTTTTGCTCACCTGGTTTGACAGTCCTTGCTGACAAGTTTCCCTGGTCTCTTGTCCTATCTTGGCAGTAAGTTGGCTCATATTCTTAGCCTAGCATCTTGTGCTTGTAATAGAGTTTTGGGTTAGTATGACCTTTGAACACCATCATTCCACAACTTCCATTTCCAGCTGGTTTTAGTACTGCAAACATAGTCCATTAATGACACATCTCAAATGTTTTCCTTGTAGTATCTTATTGTTCTATGACTTTCTTTGAGGATCAGAGTCTTCCTGTATTCATTTCTACTGCCTTTTCTAACTTTGCGAATTGGTTAAATGTCCATGTTATTTAAAGCACAATTCAGCAACCTCCTCAACTTTAGCCATTGCTTTCTCCTTCAAAAATCTTGTCCACACTTACAGAGTCAGTCCTTGCTACTAATCTTACTAGTCCTACTAATCTACTTCCTGCTAGAACAAGGGCTGACAAAATTTTTCTGTAAGAGACCAGTTGGTAAATGTTTTATGCTTTGTGGCCTACATATGGGCTCTCTTGTCTATGGTTGGTCTATTCTTCTTTGTATTTTTTGGTTTGTTTGTTTTTACAACCCTTTGAAAATGTAAAAAGAAAATTTTCACTTGAGTCATTCAAAAAACTTACTGATCCCTGTACTAGAGACCAAAGGGAGGAACAAGAATGTATTCTCATTCTGTAAAGACGTTAAGACGACTGAGGAGAGATGATGAGCAATTGATATTAAAAATTAAGGAGATAAAAGTGATGATCTTGGAATAGGTAATTTTCCTAAAACTTTGCTTTTTGGAGGAAGTCCAATCTCTTTCTAACTTTTCTGTTTTCTAAGTACGACTTTTCTCTTATCTTATACTCTAGGTGGTCAATATATTCTTGGCCTTCTACAAAGTATTCAAATAGTCCCAAGTGTTTGTTATTTTCTTTCAAATCAAGTAGAGTGTGTTTATGGTTCCTCCTTAGAGAATAGACCCATCTTGAGTTGACGTGGAATTGGACTGGCCTTCTTAAGCAGGCAGTGTCTGAGGAAGGCTGTGTACTTAACAAGCTGTGTGATGAGATGACCTTTCAAAATCCTTTTCACACTCTTGGCATCCTACTTTTCTCAAGTTACTATTTCGGATTCTGAAAGATTTTGTTTGGTCTTTGAAAATTCGTATTTAATGGAAGATATTAACACCATAACTCATGTTATCTGTCACTTGGCTTAGTCATATTGGAAGGCAGACCTTTGGACAAGTCCTTGCAGGGAAGACACACTGTAGCAAAGTGAAAGAGACAGGGGGAAAGGAAGGACATAAGAGAGATTGGGGAAAAGACCAACAAAAAAATGTCTTGCTAACAGTTTACTTGATTATACTTCTTTTAACAACTTCCATTTCTTAGAAACAGGATTATTTACCACTAAGTTCATATATCTATACTGATATCCAGAGGTCAAACCCAGGAGGGTCCATGACGTTCAAAAGACACTTTTTTACCTCCACAGCTGTTGAAATAGCTGGGCCAAAGATAATCTACAATTAACTACCTGAGAAATATCTGCTGTCCTGCATCAAATTCAGAAAAAAAGAATAATCTGTTAAGAACAATTTTCCTTCCTAGTTTATTGAATAAACAAGCCAGAAAACAAAACCACACATACCCAAGACAATTTTCATGGCTTAATGAAACATCTCCAAACAAAAAACTATGAATTAATATTACTAAACCTCAAAGGGCATGATGATATAATGGAAGTCATCTGCGACTCAAGAGGAATTCTGATTCTTGCCATATGGGGTAGATAATTTGAAAAGAGTTCATTTGAGATTTCTGATACAACACATTCAGTGTCTCTTTCAGGACTCTGAGTTATTTGTTATCATTTAAAAATTTCATCTAGTGCTTCAGGCTATCTCTCAGTTTTCTGGTATTCTTTTGGTGCCTAGAACAGGGCTTGTCCATTGTAAGATTCAATAGAGATATATTGTCCAATTGATTAAATTTTATCCCCAAGCTACCCTTGAACCTCATAAATCTCTTCCAACTCAAATTTGTTACTCTGAATACATGAAAGAGGGAAAGGATGGTGCACCCCTCTGTGCCCTGCTTTAGTCACTCATTGTCCTTGCATCAAGTTACAAAGATTTATTTCTTTTAATCAGCCGTGATCAAACAATCCCTCTAACCAGTTAACCTTTCAGGTTGTTTTCACCTTATTTCTCAAAATTTGTCTTCAGCTGTCTTCTTTCAAGGTGTTCAGAAAGAGCGAAGGCAATATAGTGGGATAGTGTAGTAAATGGACCAAAAAGGTGGTAACTTAATTATTGGAAATATGAGGAACACTATCTATCCTCCCCCTCCTGCACTCTAAACACCCATCCACACACACACACACACACATACGCACACTCACAGTCTTCCTCATGGTCATCCATTCTGAAATTCTAACCAATAGAGATATTCATGCATTTGAGTGTTCACATTCCAGGCCCTAATCAGGTAATTATTACCTAAAAATTGCCTTGCCAAACAAGTAGTGGCTGAGGGCAGAGTTACGGGAGGAATTTCACATGGCGTAGGAAGGAGGACAAGGAGTAGGGATTTGGCAATGTGGTGGAGCATTCCTTTTGTTGGTGCTCCCTGATTAAATGTATCTTATGACAATACATTTTTCCAATATTAAGCATTTAAAGTGTTTTCTGGTATTCATTTACCACAAATGATATTAAATTTTACATGTTAATGTGTTTTGTGTGTGTGTGTGTGAGGAAGATTGTTGCTGAGCTAACATCTGTGCCAATGTTCCTCTATCTTATGTGAGATGTTGCCACAGCATGGCTTGATGAGCAGTGCTATGTCTGTGCCTGAGATCCAAACCTGCAAACTCCCGGCCGCCAAAGCCGATCATGCGAACTTAACTGCTATGCCACGGGCCGGACCCTGTGTTAATAGTTTCTTAAAAATTTTTTAATGAATAAAAAGGGAGTGTGAAGGCACCCGAAACAAACTTTCTGATTTGTCAACTAATTTGAGGAAATAGTACAATATGTTTTTCTAAAGGCCAATAAATGGCAGTTTTCTGAGTTTGTGTGATATTAGATCACTTTGCTCCAGAATTTAAAGCTAACTTAATTTTAGTTGCTTTTGTAGCAGGTCTAAATTTACCTAATTTTCCAGACATTCAAATTCCTGTCTATATTGACAACCTCATCACTCTGAGACATTCCAGGCTAGTTTCTCTTGGTTTTAAGGTCATATGTTTTCACTGGGAATTCTAAAACCTTGGGGAATATGAGAACGACAGACACACTGGGGAGTATTCTCTTTCTTAACACTAGCAAAAGTCCAAGAAGATACTCATCAAATAATTGTGAGGCTTGAAAACATTCAAAAGTCATCATCTTCTGCCATGTGCAGAATAATTAAATGCAACATCAGCATGACATCAGTGGTAGATAATTTTTAGCCATAAAATGCCATTCTCTCGCATTAACTTGAGGGTTGTTGGAAGGTTTTGTCTCCATTTCACCAGACAGAGTACAAAACATTGTGACATGCTTAATATTTCTTCCGCCAAGATGTCCACTCCGATTCCTCACCCTTTACAGAGTTGTTGATTTCATCCTGCATTTAGCTGCCAAAAAAGCGATTGCGTGTGCAGCCCCAGTAACAAAGTGAAAATGAATTATGCATCAGAAGAAACTGCATTTGAGTCAAAAAACTTAGACTTCAGCATCTTCAAATTACAATATGATTTAAGAAGGAATACATTTAAGGAGATAGCGATGGACTGAGGTGAAGGGGTCAGCGTTGGCCTGGTTTAATATAATTTAGCTTTCAATTATTTATTTTTTAAAGAGCTACTAAGCACACTGAATCTCTTTAATGGCAATGTCAAAAGTATGGAGACTGGAGAAAAGCCATGAATAATAGTGACAGATTGTTATGCATGGTAATGTTATAGGGCCTGCTGCAAACGAAGCGTTCACCAGAGCAGGGAGAGCAAACGAGGAGCAGCCTGCTCTGAAAGTGAGCGACAGGGCTCCCTTCCCTGAGCTGTGAAGATGGCTGAATTCCACTTCCTTTGAGATCTAACTGGCTTTGTCAAAAAGACCATTAAGCCAATCAGTCCACGAGAATTCTGCACTCCTCTTTTGACAATAGGGACATATAATTGTTTATTTGAATTGTCCACCCTTAATTTTATTGACAGCAAAATGGAGTCAGTAAAATATCCTCACACATTCTTCAAGCAACCATGCAGTGACTCGAACTGTGCAAAGTGGAGGACACGAGGCAAGAATTTGTCCCTCCTTCAGGAAATTGGTCATCAGGTGAGTGGATTTGAACTAATAGGGAAATGTATAGGTGAAACTATGTGATATATAAGTGTTGAAGAGTCTGATGTAAATTGAAAGTGTTTATTAATACAGAGGAAGAAGGGAAAGATCATGGTAAAGCAGAAGACCCTGGACCAAGGTTAGGGATCCCCATATTTACCCATCAACGCACCAAGGGTTCTGCTCCCCTCTGCCCATTATTTACACTTACTCTCTTGCCACAAACAGAATGGACAAGAAGCAATCCAACCATCCCCACGTGCTGTGTTCTCACCTATGGAAGGGCAATTTACTTCTCCCATGGCCATTTCTCACCTAGGTGAGAGAAAAATCTGATTCTGTCAAATGGTCATTCAGCCACACTTACCTACTAGTCTACCCATCTTAGAACCACTTGCCCCACCAGCCCCGTCTTTCCTGGTTTACTGCTAAGCGGCAAAAGTGTGGCAGTGTCATATGGGAAAAAAAGGCAGTGTCATATGGAGAAAAAGAAAACAGAACTGGGAATCAGGAGGGCAGATTTCTAGTCTTGGCTCTTACACGTTTGTTTAGACAACTTTGGGACTTTGTTTCTGCAACTTTTAAGTGAACAGATTGGTTAAATAAGGGCTTTGAAAGCATATGCGTATATGTATATGTACACATATATATCTTATCCTTTTAGTAATGGAATGTTTTTTTCAAAAAATTTTCTTTCTCAGACCCCCAAGTTTTAAGCAGACAGAAGCAGAGCCATACCAGTTGGAGCAGGCACGAGGAACCCAAGGTGTCCAGTTTCCTTCCCACTCCTGGCTGTGCTCCCTGAGGGCTCGGCAGAGTCCAGTCCTAAAATCTACGAGACAGCACTATTTCTAAAGTTCTTTCAAGTTCTAAATTTCTTGGATTTCCTGTCATTCTATAAAACATTTTATTCTAAACTCTTACTATCTTAAAACTCATTCTACTCCTATCTGTACTTTTTTTCAATAAAACGTGGAGAGAAAAGACCTAAAACTAAAGGAATATTTAAGGATACAAATTCGAAAAAAGGAAGTTAATTGTTCCCAATGACCATCTAAGTGATTCTAAGCGATCACCTAACCTCTACAAGATGGCCAGTTAGCAACTTCACAGAAAATTCCTGCAGAAGAGGAAGGAAAAGTCAGTAAAGAGTGTGTCTATCTACCACTTCACTGATAGACCAAAGGGAGTAGGAACTGTTCCCATGGCCAGGGGCAAAGGCTAGGTCACAGATAGTTTTCACTTCAATGTCATCTTGCACACTTGTGCCTGAGGAGGGCAATGTTCTCAGGACTACACAGTCTATGTGTTTCTGTCCTTTGGGGAAGGTGGCAGGGCATGTGGTGCTGAGAAAACATTTCTGCTTCATTTATGAAAATACGTAAAAGCAAAATGCCAATGGAGCGGTATGTCAAGTGAAGGAGGCAGAGTTTCCTCAAGCCTAAGCTAGCTGAATTTGGAGAATACATTATAGAAACAAAGTAACCAAAAAGAAATAAATGCAACTTAGATGAAGATAATTCTTCCTTGATACCTACATAAAAACAAAGTATCCTTCTGATGTAATATGCAGGGTGGTTAATGGCTCAGGTCCTGGATCTCCATTAATCATATTCTTGGGAGGTATTTAATACTTTTCAAATCAGAAAATAGAATTTTTAAAGCAAAATTATTTTCAAAGTATTCAATTTAAGAAAACTAAAATATGTAAGATTAAGAGAGAATGAGAAAAGAATATTTTATTTTAGAAAATCAATGTTATAAAAATGGGGCTGAAAGCAAAACTAAGTACTTTATCTCCAAGAAAGATGGGGATGTATTGATTTCAAGGTTTGCAGTTTCACTTTCTCCAGAATGCTGCCTTGGGTTTGACTTTTAATATTTTGTTTTTTCTCATCATGTAGTCCCTTCTCTCCGGTCATTGAGAGCCAAGTAGAGCAACCCTTTCCTTCTTGGGATGAAAAAAGAAAGAAAGAGAATATGAGCAGAACTCTTTTGTTAAAAGCCAGTGACACCACTCTGATGTCCTGGAATCCATTTTCCGGCAGATCTTAGGCCCTGGAAAAGAATAGAAGCTTTATTTCAGCTAATAGCCAAAGAATTAACTAACTGCTAAAAACTGCTAAAGAGTTATCCAATTATGGTGTAATATCCTGCCCTTCCTTCTTTAGAGAGGAAGTGAAAAAGAAAAGTTAATTATGACTGGGTATAAGAAAAAAAATCCTTGTGGCTGAGTAAAAAGAAATATACATGTTTGTGGGGATGTGTGTGAGGGAGTGAGAGAGCGCCTTCACTTAATGGGCTAATTCATTCCTAGGATCCAACGTAACCTGTCAAAGGTAGCTTCAGTCAGAGTTAACAGGTACTTTGGGATCTTCATGGAGTTGGTGGGATCTAGATAATATTCTTTGTGAATCTCTCGCAATGTACACTTTGATACTCTTAATCTCAAGTTCGTGTCCCTGATGCACAGTAAGCCCATCACCAAGACATCAGTAATTGGAGACAGAGAAAGGCTTATTCAAATTTGCCAAAACGAGAGGGCTGAAAGATAGGTTCTCTCAAATCTGCCTTCTCAAGAGAAGAAAGCAGGGGGTTTTATAGAGCTAAGGGGCTTGGCTTGAGGAGTTTTGGAGAAACAGAGGAGTAATCCATGTTTCTTTCACCCCCATAAGCCCCTGGTAAATCTGACTTCTAGGCATCAATGGCAGCTGGAGGCTGGTTATCTGGTGATCATGACTCCCTTGAAGGCACTTTTTCTCCTTTAAAACAAGCTCATAAATCCTTGTGACCCTTGAGTCCCTCCTCAGGTTAAACAAGAAAACAGCAAATTGATAGGATTAAGCTGTTTTCATAACACAGTCGAAAGGCAATCTTACTGAATATTTACAGTAACCCGCAGGAACCCGGCTTCAACTTCTTCTTGTATCACCTGATTGATGCTGATATAGGGAAGAGATGCAGCTACTCATGCTGTGGGATTATCGTGCCACACAAGAGTCAGAAGAAGAATATGTAGCAGGACATCACATGAACAATCAGATTTCTCTTGGCTTTCTTAGTGTATACTCTCCATTTCTTGAACCAGGACCAAGGAAAAGGTTTTGAAAGAGGAAGAGATACAAGAAAGAAGAAATCCATCTTGTTTTGCTTTCTTTCATTTTTCTATAAATCTTGTTCAGAAAGTTTTGTTGTATTTTGCAGCCTGGGTGGAGATGCTCCTTCCAAAGTCGTGCTGACATTCAACCTGACAGCTAGATAGCACTTAAGTAGTCCTGAGAATCTACTTGCAGAGAGGACTTTGTCGTTTCAGATGGTTACAGTGACAGAAAGACAAGATTCTTGATACTGTTATAAAATCCCTAAGTGACCACATGATTTAGGCAAAAGGTTATGTCATCAAATTCTAAACAGGTAGCCTATTCTGAAGCATAAATCTGGCCTCTAAATTTGGCAGACCACCACAGAAGTGCCCAAGACATGTGTTTGATTTTGTGACATTGGCTATCCTTTTCCTGTTGTGATGATGTAAACGAAAGATATTACATACCTGGAGGACACTAATGCCCACCTAGTAGAAACATTTCAATTACAGATTTTAAAAACGAGTCCTAAAGAAACTATAGAATGTTCTAAACAAAGTCAAATGTCATTTCCTTTGTTTAAGAAAATAGGAAGAGAAAAAAACTATAAGATATAGAGGAAGGAGACCTTCCTAAGGTCATAATGCATGCAGCCTTTTTCCTGTCGAGGTGTTGTTGTTGTTGTTGTTTTCCTCCTGTCTTGCTACAGAAATTCCCTATGAAGAGATTGATTCACTTTGTCACAAACTACCAGATTTGCACCTCCATCCCATACGCATAATCTCACCTCTTCAGATTAGGGACTAGTTTTTATTCTCCAACAGCTCATTCTGTTCCTATGGTGCATTTCATATGCAGATCTAGCCAGTCAACGGCAGAGTGGACACTGATTAGATACAGGAGATGTTAATCTGATGACTTTTAAAGTTGGGGAGGCAGATAACATTCTTGTCAGTGGAGTCAGCCACTATGATACTATTGACTTAGTGGGATTGGCCAAAGATACTGAAGCCCTGGAATTCAACCACTGGAAATGGATTACGGGGAAATGACACCAACATTGGAAAGTCTTGTTCTTTTTGGTCCTTGGGAAATAGACTGGGATGGGATGGTGTGTGACAATTGTTCCTTTTCTCTTTCACTCCATCTTTCTAGGACTTGTTTCATCAGCACATTTTTAAAAAGTACCTTGAATGTAGATGGCTTCTTCCTGCTGAGCTAGTCAAAGTACTTTACATACATTATCTCTCATTTGTCCTCCTCTAATCCTTAGTGTTTGATAAGTGTCAAAGCAATGCACCTTCTTTTTTTTTTTTTAATTTGACCATAACCAGGTATACTAGATTGAAAGTACAGAAAAGTGATTTTCCAAGATGGTATCCAGCTTTGGAATTCCCTTACAATCCAGGAAAAAAGAAAAATACCTTATTTGATTTGCATCACTACTGTACACCAGTAACCTACTCTCCTTTTTTCCTTGAATTTGAGAAGGCTGTACTTCCTATTTTTCTTGCCTTCAGATGAGCTTTGTGGACTGTCCTGCCTTATGAAAGGTGGGCAAAAGTGATCTCACTTCCTGGCTGAAAAGATCTTCCTTGGTTCTCCAGTTTCTCTCTTCTCCATCAGTGGGTATTATGGAGGAGAGCCATCCTCATCCTGAGAACCTACACACACACTCAGAAGCACTATCTGTATGAAGGAGAAATATGAAGTCATGGAGATTTGGGTGTTATTTGTTACATCAGTATAAGCTTAGCCTATTCTCACTAATCCCTCTTATTTGAATAACACTTAAATATAATGAAATGATAATACTCTGCTATTTAAAGTTTCTTTGGAAGCATAGAGTGTGCAAATAGACAAAAAAGCACATTCTCATCAGGCAAATAAGTTAATTCCTATATGAAGATTTCTACAAATCAATGAAGAAAGCATATGATGCTACAGGGTATTATTCCTAGTACTTTTCTATATTAAAAGTAATACATTGTACTGATTTTTCTTAATGTAAAAATAATGTATGTAAATTGAAAATATTTATGGAATACAAAAAAGCACAGAGAGAAAAATAAAAATAATCTCTTCTCCCCCATCATAACCACTGCTATTATTTGATGGCATTTTATAGTAACTTTTAGCAAAATAAACAGTGGATGATTGTGCTTGGTTATGTTAGACCTCTTTCTGGGTCCTGTAACAAGGACTACAAAGCTGAAAAGACACCAGGAGAGAAATCTGTCCACCTGAGTTCTAGCTCTGGCTTCAACACTGACTAACTGAGAGATGCTGGCAAACCTTTAACAGCCCTACCTCCCTCCCTTTGTTGGCATTTCTCTCTCACTACTCTCTGTTCCCTTCCATGAGATTCCAACTTCATAAGCTTTGTTTAGGCTTTCATTATTTGGCTGTGTGTCAATTCACTAAAAATAATTAGCTGAAAGTTGACTCACCAAATGATTAATTTCCCAAATGACCATTTCACCAAATTTTTAACAGATTCAAAGGAAATCTGTGAGAATTTAACTAGGAATATTCAATAATATAGTCATTAAAGTATATTTTATTATCAGTAACAAAAACGTTGGCATTTCTTTTCCTGTTTTTTTCTTTTATATTTTTTAGCTTACGTTGGTATCTGCTTAATCTCTTAATTTATTTGATGTTTTGTCAACTTTTACATTTTAGCATAAAAACTATTGCAATTTTTAAACAATCTAATACTTTTTAAAAAATTTATATTTACATTTATAAATTTCAAGTTTGTAGTTGTAATCATATGGGGGAAAATAATTATTTCTGAGAATATTTACTTCCTCTTTTTGTCATTGAATGATTAAATTTTTTCCTGTTTAAGCTTTGTGAAAACTGCTACCAAATGAAATTAGCCCAATTGTCTTTGCTAGAATTCAAAATTTAATAACTTCTAATGTGAGAAGATTTTTCTGGTTATTCTTTTCAAGTACTTTTAAAATGTAAACTAATTGAAATTAACATTAAATTTAAAGCGAAATAAATTTTAAATTTAAAATAATTGTTTAAATTTTTAAGTTGAAATTTATATTCACATAACATAAAATTCAATTTTCAAATTCTTTTAAATTTAAAGAAAACTTTAATTATACAGCAATATTAATTTTACTCTGTTTTACTTCAATATTTAAAAAATTTAATATTGATTTTTATCATTAGAAATATAACCCTTAAGCTAATAGGCTGTTTGAAGAATTGTAGAAAATAATTTCAAAATGTTTAACCTTTTCAAAATTTCAAAAGCTATTCAAAAGTTCTCAGAGCCATAAGAATTAGCTGAGACAACTCAAGTAAAATACCAAAATCTTAATTAAGAAAAGATTTGTTCAGTTTAAATTGTTAATAGGTAAACTGAGGCATATTAACAATTTTAAGATTTTATTTGAGCAAAAATTGATTCCAATTAGGCAGCAGCAAACTGGAAGTGGTTAGGTGTATTCCACTGACAGGAGCTTGGGGAGAGAGTTTATAGAGAAGAGGTGCAAGCAAAGGAAGGAAATTGTTGATTGGCTATGGCTTGAAGCCTAGTTGGCTCTTTGTGATTGGTTGTCTTCAGTGTTTTGATTTTGTAACCTTGTGGCATTTATAGGCTTAAATTTTGGTTGACTTATGTAGGCTGCCGTGGCATTAGAGCCACATCAGTGTAATGGCCTCTATATTTAATCAATTTAACAATACTGGTCTGTTTTATGCATTTTTATTGTGTTTCAGTTTATTTCATTATTTTTTGTAAACATTTGAACCTAAGTTTAGTTAATATTCAGAAAAAGCAGATTTAATTATCATTAATCTAAATTGCAATTCTTATTAAAACTTCTGGAAAGGGCAATTAAAATTGTTAGCCCATTGTACATTGGGTGAATGGATTCTTTGCTGAATTTCTTCAGCAGCTCCTTCTGCAATCCCCAACACCCTTTAAACTGAAATTTACCACCAAAAGTCCAACCATCAAACACAATAGAAAAGAACAAAGCAACATCAGTGAAACTAAATTGTATCTGTTTTGGTTCTTATCAAATAAAACACAACATGGAATAAAATGTCTTGAACCATTTCCTTAATCTTTTATTAATTGTATAGAACCACTTCTTCATCTAAAGCGACTTGCCTCATGTACATACTGTTCTCCTCTGGTTTGGGAACTTTGCTCATCACATTTATCCAACAGACATTTGTGGGAGACCCTTCTGTATCAGCTATAGTTCCTGGTGGTTGGAGACATGGGCTCTCTTTACCAGGGGTTTGTGGTCAATTGTGGAGACAAAACAATAAAACAGCAAGCAAAATTGCTATGTAATGTGTTTTCTGCTTTAACTGAAGTTGTTTACAGAGAACCACCATTAAACAGTCAAGAAAGAGCAAATATTACTGCCTAACAAATCTCTCCATCCCACCATGTTCATTGACTCCTTGCAGGGCAACATCTTCCTTATCCCGTCCAGGAATTTTGGACATCTTCCTTCTCTAGCTCTCTCCTTCCTGGACATCTTTGTACTTCTCTGTGCCTTTCTCTTGTTTGGGTATGCTCTTCCTGCTGTCTTCCCAATCTGAGCTTAAATGTTGCCACTATAAAGAGGACTTCTTTAATGACCATCTCTAAATTAGCCAACACCTCCTATCCAGTTAATCTCTATTATATCACTGTGCTTATTCCCTTAATAATATAGATAGTGCTTATCACTACCTACAAATAACTCGTTTTATTCACTCATTTACTTATTTATTATCTGCCCTCTCCCACTGGAATATAAGCTCTACTACAAGAATGATATTTTCCTGTTTTCCTCTATTGTTACCAGAGGTATTTACCCATAACTGGCATTTGATATTTGTTGAATAATTAATTTATCTATGCACCTATTTATCCACTTATATATTCACCCATTCATTAACAAATATTTACTGTGCACTTACTATTCTGTCAGGGATTTTTTTTTTTTTTTTTTGGAGGACGATTAGCCCTGAGCTAACATCTGCCACTAATCCTCCTCTTTTTTGCTGAGGAAGACTGGCCCTAACATCTGTGCCCAGCTTCCTATACTTTATCTTTGGGACGCCTGCCACAGCATGGCTTGCCATGCAGTGCATAGGTCCACACTAGGAATCCTAACTGGTGAATCCCAGGCTGCCAAAGCAGAACGTGTGAACTTAACCACTGTGCCCTCAGCAGGCCCCTCAAAATTTTTTTAGGCATTGAGGATAGGAGTAAACAGAAAGACAAAATCTCTGCCCTTATGAGTGTTGCAGTTTAGAGATGGGAAACAAACATAAAACAAATAGACAAGGAATAAACAGCATCTGAGATGGTGAAAGTGCTATGGAAAAATAGGGCACAGAAGAAAGAATGTGTTTGATTTGGAAGGGGGTTGTTATGTTATACATGTTCATAAAGGAAGATTTTAAGGAGAGTGTGACATTTGAGCAGAGCCTTGAAGGAAGTGAAAAAGTATTTATTGTGATCAAAATGCGATGTACATTGGAGGTTTTAAACAGAAAAGTGAAATAATCTGATTCTTATTTTAGAAAGACCATACCGGCTCTTTGATTTCACATACACTGTGGGGAGGCAGCATCTAATAGAAGTAAGATCAAGGTAGAAAGTATATAATTTGTCCAGGTAATAAGTGGCATTGCCTTAGACCAGGATATTAGTACTAGAGGTTAGCAGAGGTGGTCCGATTCTAGATATATTTTGAAGTTACAGCATATGGAATTTGCCGATGGCATAGATGTAAAATGTGAAAAAAGAAAGAGGAGATGAGGATGACCTCTAGATTTTTGGCCAGATCCCTTAGAAGGATGGAATTGCCAGTTACAGAGATTAGTCCATAGGAAGAACAGGTTTGGGGGTAAAGAGGATAATTGGGAATAAGTTTGGGGCATGTTAAGTTTAAAATGCCTGTACGACATCCAGGCAGAAATGTCAAATAGGTATTTGGATACAGGAATTTGAAATTCAGGGAATGCATCCATTCATCTTATAAAAAATTACTGATGACCTACATTATGCCAGGAACAGAGATACATGCTGTAGCTACTAATTTGAAAAAGACACAATCCCTGTCCTTTATGAATTTTTGGTTTAAAAGCGAAAAGAGGAAAGTAAACAGGAATTTCTAATAGGAAAAGGGCTCAGTCTGAAGTTCCTCTCTAAACAATATGGTAATCTACACAAAAAGAGAAACACGTGCGTCAAACATATTCATGTGAAATAAGTGAGTAGATAAAACTGTATACTAGTTTTAATAGTTGTAGATAAGGATACAGATGTTCTATCTTTAATGAGACAGCACCATAGTTTTGGTTCATTTATTTTCACTATTTTAGTGAATTCCATTGTATGCATATAGGACAAGGTATTTATCATTTTCTTTATGGAAAGAACAAATCCTTTTATGTTGTTAGTATATACGGTGCTGCTTCTATCTGTTCTTAGGTATGTCCCCAAGAGCACATATATAAGAATTTCTCTAGGCTACATAACTAAGAATGGATGGCTGAGCCTCGAGTCTACAACATTGTAAAACCAGAGCAGAACAAATCCTTGGCTGTCAGCTGTTTGAACCTCAAATAAGGATAAAGGTTTTCACGATGCTGCAGAAACATGTAGAAGTTGTAGGAAGGGATCTAATTTGGCGTTGGGTTAAGAAAGAATTCCTGGGGGCCGGCCCAGTGGAGTACTGGTTAAGTTCGCATGCTCCTCCTTGGTGGCCCAGGGCTCTCAGGTTCGGATCCCAGGTGCAGACCTACATACAGCTCACCAAGCCATTCTGAGGCAGTGTCCCACAGACAAAAAAGAGGAAGATTGGCAATGGATCTTAGTTCAAGACGTTGTGGAAGAGATACTTGCACTGTGTTTAGTTCAGGGCCAATCTTCCTCACCAAAACAAAAAAAGAAGGAAAGAAAGAATTCTTGGAAGAGTTGATGTATTAGCACAGACCTAATAGACTTTCTCTCCCACCTCCAGGAGTCATTCACATAAACTCTTTCCAGGGTAATATGTTCCCTTGAAAGAGTGAAAAACAAATGAAAATGGATTTGACTTTGGGAGTTTTGTTTACAAACGAAATTCTGTTAAAAGAGGTAATTTTCACACCTTGAGGCTCAGCCAGCACAACATCCTTAGGTCCTGATCACCTTCACTCCAGTTTGTCTGGGGCATTCAAGACCTCACAGCATATATTTTTCTAACTGTAAGACAGCTCTGCGGCTAATAAGCAAGAGCTGCGTCTTTATAATTTCCATTCATAGTATTATTATATATTCAATGTGACTTCATATTCTTAGTGCTAGATCTACTTCCTCTTCAAATCTTTCATATACGTGAGATTGGCTGTTTGGTCTTCCATAATCTGAATCATCTTCTTCCTCTGGATTTTTTCTAGCTGTCCCTCTTAAAGAAGATGCCCAAATCTAGTTCCAAAATTTAGAGACAGCTGAGCAGCTCCAAAAATAATGGGAGAATTTAGCAGGGCCTGAAACTGGATGCTTGAGTTCCTTCTCTTTCATCAATCATTATACATTCATCCATTCATTCATCCAGTGATGAGGAACTGGAAATCAAAATCCAAACGCGGTCCACACATTCCTAAGGTAGGGTCTGCGTGAATTTGGCAGGATTGGGAATGAAGGATATTTTTATTGACTTAATCCAAAATCACAATAGCATTTTTAACAAAGGGGATATTTTAATTGTAATTTGGGGAGTTTAAATGCTATTTGCTACAACAATCTACAGCAGATGATGTAAATAATGCTATCACAGGAACTATACCTGATAGAGAGGGGTCTCACACAAATGTCTGTTGAATAAATGTGATGAGCAAAACTCCCAAACCAGAGGAGAACAGTATGTACATGAGGCAAGTCACTTTAGATGGAGAAGTGGTGCTATACAATTAATAAAAGATTAAGGAAATGGTTCAAGACATTTTATTCCATGTTGTGTTTTATTTAATAAGAACCCAAACCGATACAACCTAGTTTCACTGATGTTGTTTTTGCTCCTTTCTATTGTGTTTGATGGTTGGACCTTGGTGGTAAATTTCAGTTTAAAGGGTGTTGGGGATTGCAGAAGGAGCTGCTGAAGAAATTCAGCAAAGAATCCATTCACCCAATATACAGTGGGCTAACGATTTTAATTGCTCTTTCCAGAAGTTTTAATAAGAATTGCAATTTAGATTAATGATAATTAAATCTGCTTTTTCTGAATATTAACAAACTTAAGTTGAATGTTTACAAAAAATAATGAAATAAACTTAAACATCATTATAATGTGTGTATCAAAAATCTTTTTCCAGTTAAATAATAGTTCTTTATATATACTAGGTGGATTCTTCATTAGTTATATGTATATGTATATACTTCATGTATCTTCTTCCAATTTGTGGTGGGTCTTTTTGTTTTTCGAATAACCTTTTGAAGAAATGGAAATATTAATTTTAATATATTCATATTTTCTGATCCTTTCTTTTATGGTTTGCATTTATTAAGTCTTGTTTAAGAAATTATTTTCTATGCCAAGGTTTTAAGACTTTCTCTTATATTATTTTGTAATTTTGTCTTGATAATGTAGACATTTCCATTTAAATTTTTAACCTACCTTGATGATCTTGTTAATAGTGTGAGGTAGAGATCCAAACACATTTTTTTTGGACAAGTCATTGTCTTGGTAATATTTATTTAAGATATTGTTTTGTCCCCACGACCCAGCAGTGTACCTGGTCATTGATCAACTTCCCTGTAGACCCAGGTCTGTTTCTAACTCTACAGGCTTCTTTCTCTTCATTATTTCACCTCCATTTTTTCCCCTAGATTAATTACTATAATTTTACAATAAATCTTGATATTTGGTAATGTTTTGACCATCCCTCATATCTAGAATGTATTGTTTATTCTTATACTTTGCTCTTCCACACACATTTGAGAATCAACTTATCATTCAAAAAAAAGAAAAAAGCCTGTTGGGATTTTTACTGGAATTGTTTTGAAGCTATGGTTTATTTGGGGGAAAATTACATCTTTTAAGCATTGCATTCTCTTATTTATAAGCATTGTATATGACTCCATTTATTTAAATATTTTCTAATGTCTTCCAATAAAGATTTATACATTTTTACAAAAGGGGCTTGCAACCTCTGTATTTAAAAAAAAAATCATACTTATCTTCAGTTTTGATTGTTGTATAGTGTATTACTTTATTTTTTACATTTTTGCAATATACTTACTTTATAGAAATGCAATTTTTGCATATATTAATTTTATATCCAGTAAGTTGATAAATTATCTTATTAATATTTTTCACAGCCAAATGTCTTTAGAAATGGTAATCTGACCATTTAAAAGGAAAATTTAAAAGTCTATAAAAAATGGAGAGAAAAAAAAAAAGCTTGAAGATAATAAGCATTCCAACCAACATCATTCCAGTGATGGAAAAAATTTACAATGAAATTCTCCTGAATGGATTTTTACAAATCCAGCTTTTGTGTTTTTCTGTGGGATGTGTCTACTGCTAAGAAATTGTATTCTGCGTTGTTCAGATACCAAGTTCTTTTCTTGCTGGAATGATGCTTTGGGGTTTATGATAGATAGAAAAATAAAATCTAACACCTTTCCCCCTACCTCCATCCCTACTTCAAAAGAAACTGCTCTGTTTGATCCTCTTCCTGAAGTTCCTATTGACAGGACATCAATCATTTTATTTGTATACCACTTTCACAGCACTAAAAGTGCTTCACAGAACTAGTAGCATCCCAGTTCCCAACACAGACTGACAAATTATTTGTTCAAAAGGCAAGCTTATCAAGCCTGAACTGCTTACCTTTCTGTGTGCAGAGTTGTACTGGCTGAATGTGAAATAAGGGTAGAATCTGGGGCCCATGTCATTAGACAAGCAGAGGCGCTGTGGAAGTCTCTGCAGCGGCCTCTTGGAATTGCAGGCTGCAGGCTCTGGGGGTCTGAGAGGCCCTATGTACCTGCAGGTAAGAGAACGTTCCAATTTCTGCAATGGCCTTTAGGAGGTAATTCACTGCCATGAGACTCAAATCATGGGTTGAAAATTATCATGGAGTACTAACCATTTTAGGGGCACATTTGTTAACCAAATCTCAGTGGTTAAGGTGATTTTAAATAAAACCAGACACAAATATTATATCTTTATTAGCAAAATTATACTCATGTGTTTCTTAACCATTCTTCAACATGGCTCTTCCACTCTGATTGGTTCACTTTCTTTGCAGGCATTTCATCTTCTTCCCTCTTCTACCCTGCCCACATGAACTTTCTTCCCCATTATCACTAAAACACTTTCCTTGTCTTTCTAGTAATCAGATTACACTGGCATGATTCCTCTCTCTAATCTGAATAATCCAACCTAAATTTACGTTCCTTTAAAAATTTTTCTCTAACAGTACTTTTAGAGATAAATTAATATGTGCATATGTACCTATGCTATAATAAATATGTATATGAGTCTCAATATCGGGCAGAAGTAACACGATCATGTGAATTTCTGTTTGAGTTCTACAGGCCAGCTGTGTAACCGTGGTGTAATAATGTACAGCACCATACACATACATACTATGTATATATTAAGTTATTATATTGTTGGTTATATATTGTTTTGAAAAACTTCCTTGTTTCATATGCTTATGTCCTTCCTATTAAAGCATTGTTAAATACTTGAAAGCAGAGAATGTATATCTTTGTTCCTTGATTTGTCCCAGATACACAACAAAGAAATATTATGCAGACTATATCAGGCAGAATATATAACCATTTTTGTGTGACTGGAACTACTAAGAGGTATGATAATTTTAGTTTATAAGCTCCAAAATATTAGAGGAGTGTGGCAACACTGAGTTTGCTTATGCTTGTATACAATACAAGTAATGTGTATATGTGATAGTTATTTGGCAAATGATTATACATACCTATGTGCATATACAAATGGATACATACAGTCTACACAATTATTTTATAATAATTAAAAATTATGTACTTATACTATAAAAGCATTGTATATGTAAAAGTTATACATAGATTTTGTCTCCTAATAATATAAAGCTAATTAAAAGATTAAGAATTTATCTTGATAACTATTAAGAAAAAAATACCTGCATAGTTTATATTTAATTTCAGTGAGTTTACTCTTTAGGAAAACAAAATCCAATGGTTTTACTAAAGAAACATGTTACGGCCTGGAAAAAATATATTCATAGTATCTAACTTGTGGAAATATTTCCCTCTCAACAAATTCTTCTATTAGCACGTACATTTATAGTCATAAAACAACCTTTAAGCCACATTTTACTAAGCCCTAAAGCAGAGGAAAATCAAATGCAGATGTGGAATGGGAGCCAAACAGATGCTGAAAAACCCCGTCAATATCCTAAAGGAATCCTTTCCCTATCAGAAAGAAACTTAATTTCTACTATAAAGAATTTGATTATGTATTGTTATACAAAATGTGATTAATGTTTTGCGGTGATTAATCAACTGCAAAATATATAATTATGCCATCTGTATTTTTCCAGCTTCTTGTCACTTACAAATTCTGCAGGGGAGTTGGGAGGTGGGGTGTTGAGAACTTGTGGCATTTGGAGAGCTTTAAAGCCACAGGAGACCAGTCAAGAACAGAGCAACTTATAGGGCCTGGTGCTTATTCTAATGGAAAAGCACTGAGATCATAAACAAAAAGACCCCAAAGCCAGGCTGGCTCCCTTCGGAACAGAAGACTCTGATAAGAGAGGCCACAGCCTCCCAGACAAAGCATGAATTAGCTCCCCTAGATAAATTGCCATTTACTCTTCACTGAAAGAACAGGTTACAAACTTCATCTTGACTGGTGGAAGTAATGGTCTCAGGACCAGGCAAGGATGAATCATTTATTTCAGTACATTAATAAAGTAAGTATTTTTGCATTTCTACTCCACTACAATCCAAGATGTAAGATTGTGAGCAAGGTTTATGCCGCGACTCATATTCATATCTTCTTAAAAAATGAAAACTGTTAGAGTTGTATTTACACACACGTCCCAGTTGGAAAAAGTTTCAATATAGTTGAGAGTTGCTTATTAAGTTGAATTGTGCAGGATATCTAGGGTTTTCCTATATTATTTTGACCTAGATAATGTTAGATAATATGTTTCATTGATTTTTTTTTTTCACTTTACTATTACTTTGGGGGGAGCATTATGTAGAAACAGCTTAAAATGAGTTCTGCTTGAAATTCCCAATGGTTTTTGGTAAGAAGACTAGCATTCTACATGTGTGCTGAAGTGTAGTACAGGGAGATGGAATGACTTTCTTAAAGCATGCTTCCTTAATCCTGGATATACATCAGAATCATGTGGAATTTGGTTTTTAAACAAAAATCACACCTGCGGAGATTCTGCCTTAATTACTCTGGGGTAGAGTTCAAACACTGGTATTTTTAGAAGCTTCCAGAAGATTTTCATGTAATCTTCATCCAGATTAATAAACCAATGGTTCTTCAAGTGTTATTGGTCCTCAAACCACCAGCTTAACATCATCTGGAAACTTGTTAAAAATGTAAATTGTCAAGCTCTGCTACAGACTTACTGAATCTGACACTCTGGGCATGAAGTCCAGTGGTCTGTAATGCAATAGACCATAGAGATGACTTTGATAGACACTAATTGTTCCTTAAACTTGAGCCTGCATCAGAATCAGAATTTCTGATACCGTAGGTTTGGGGTGAGGCTCAAGAATTTGTATTTCTAGCTAGTTTCCATGTGATGCTGATGCTGTTAGTTGGGGGACTACACTTTGGGTATTATAGGTTAAAGTGTTCTAGCAAATGTAAGCTGAGACTAACAAGGCAGCATATTTATAGGTGTTTTCAATATGTTATGTATTACTCTTCTTAGTCTAAGACTTACTCCTTTTTTAAAGACGGCCTTTGTAAAACCTTTAGTTTCAAATCTTACCAGGTGATGCTTCACAGTCTCTGTCCAACTTCTAGAACAAAAACTATGTGTGCGCAGGAACTCTTGTCTTCTTCATTACTGGGTGTGAATTTAGCACAGTTTGACTCCCAATAAATATTTATGGAATGAAAGAGAAAGTGAAAGTTTATTTTGATTGAGCTCATCAGTAAATTCAGCTTAGCAAAAGATTGGACTTACTGTTTTCGGTAGTTGCTTTACTCAGTGAAACAGGCTGTTTTGAAAGCATCTTGACTAGATATATTTTGGTTAAAAGATTGAATTCTGTCCAGTTTGGCAACTGGCAACAAACAAACGTCTATAAACTGGATTTTTCAGTTCTGAACCAGTTATCATGAAGCTGGGTAGACATCAGTTGATGCTGCCACAGCAGTTATTTTGTGTTCAAATGGTCCTAATATCTATAAACCTTTAATCCTTTCAGTCATAGAATTATGAATCTGCCATCAGCAACTGACAAAGAACAGAGCAGTTCACTGATAAAGGAGAAACTATCTCTTTCCTCATTCTTTTGTACACATGTTCTGATAATTATAGCACTGGAAATGGAAATATGGAAGACTGTCTATGACCTTTTAAATGGGTTTGGAGGATTTTCCCATTGTTTTTTTTATGGGTGTGATATACCTGTATGATAGCAGAGAATGAGAAGTAATGATTATTTTTGGTACATGGTTTCTAGAAGGATAATTTCTTTCTTTCTCTCTTTTACCAGGAGAGAAGGAAGAAAAGACTTCTAGGAATTAAAGATTTAGGAAGAAAGGAGGGGAGCTACTCCGTGGGAAAGGTTGACATGGATGTAATCTCAAAAACACTCTTCTTGCTACAGCGGGGCTCCTCATACCCTGCGTCGCTTTCACAGGGATTTGGATGAAAACTTCAACTCAACAATTTCATGGAGTTGAGAGCAGAAAGTTGATTGTTTAATACGTGATCTCCACCTGTGTGTAAAAACAGAGCATATTTAGCATATTTTACCCCGATCTCAAAAGATGTCAGATTCAGTCACATTTAGCATATTTCATCAAGATCTCAAAAAGACTTTGGAAATTATCAAATTAGCGAGGGATGTGTTATCTGGACCACATGCTCAAGTCACCAGTTGACTACCAAAAAATAAGTTAAAAAGAAGCAATATTGCTGAATGTTGATAAACGGCTTTATCAGCCATCAGGAAGACTCAAAATGAAACATATTACCTGTTTGGTGTTTGGAGAGGATTCCAAAAGAAGGTAGAAAGATGTGTTTAGGAGAAAGAGAAAAGAATCAGAATTTAATGATCTAGGAAAAAACACTTACAGATGACAAAAATAGTAAAAACTACCCCCACACAACCTAAATGCATAATCAGTTATTTCAATGACTTTAAAATAAATATTATAAAATGTATAATACATTAATGTATATATAGTAAATAAATGAATATGAAATATAAGATGGCATTTAGTACAGAGCAAAGGCAGAGATATAATTAGAAACTTAAAAAGGAAGGAAAAGAAGATAAAAGCAAGCTTTTTCACTCAGAAATTGGGATACACTTGACTTTGTGCATAAATTTAGTCATTGACCTTTAGAAGTGCAACTGTGCAAAGGGCTAGCAAGGATATGAAAATCAAGAGTTATCGCACACTCTTGGTGTAGCACTTCCAGTTTCCATGACTTTGGAAAATTAAATGTCTTTGCAACACCAAAAACTTGGAAATGTCCATTGGGAGAAGAATTTATAATTTGCGTATATTGATAAATGAATGAAAAAGGTACTATCTTTATAGATGTAGATTTACCTTGAAATTTTAATTTTGGGTAAAAAAAAGTTGCAGAATGGAAAGGAAAGAATGAGAATACTTAGGTAAAGTTTAAAGCAAACAATGCATGGCTTATGAATACATTAGGACAGTAGGCCCCCGCAGGCAAGGGGAGAGAGTGACTGAGAAAGGAATGCAAAAGTGAATTTGGAAAAAATTGACTTGACAAAAAGTATGTGTGATTTAAATATTCAATTTTTTTTTTAATGCTTAATAATTTCTGGAGGTCCGCTAGATCATTTTATTTTTGGAAGATTATAGTGTTTAAAAAGTCGAAGGAACAAGGAAATTGACACTGTATGGTTCTGTCTCAGCATGGAGCAGAAGAGAATGTTGTGCTAATTCCATCATTTATTCGGGCAAGTGTTTATTGACCTTTGTGAGTACAGTACTAGGAATGACATTATGGTTAAATTGATACATATCTGTCTTTCAAGAGTTTGCAATTTCTAAGCCCCACCTGATCAAGGAAAATTAAAGGAGGCTGAAATTCTAGGTAAAGTTTCCTGATTCCTATGGTATTTTGTAAACAGTTCTAGTCTCTGTCAGCCATGCAATCTTTGCTATAAATTTAATGTCACTGTAAAAAGAAATTCAATCCAAGAAAAATCAAAGTATATCCTTTTTCATTTAATGGTTAAATATTGAAAAAATGTTATTTCTATGTGTTCTGATCATTACAAGCTTCTTCCTAAGAACTAACCACTAATGCTTTGTTATAAAACTTCAACTTTCTAAAGATCTCATAGCAGGGTAACCAATTAAAGGAAGCCATTAAGGAAATGTATTGCAATTGAGTTTACATTCAGCAGATAGACCTTGTTGGTAGATAAGAGAAATCTTTTCAATGTGGGCTATTTATTAATTTTTACTTTTTATCATGTTGATTATCACAGCATGAGGCATTCTTTTAGATTAAAAATATTGCGAAATGTTAAATTTAAAAATGAAAAAGCCAATATGCACAATTAAACAATTATCACTTTCAACCTAGACTCACAAATGAAAATAAATAGGTAAGACAAGAGCACATAAACACTTAGGGGGTCTCAGTTATACTCGCTGCCTTGTGGCAGCTCCATTAACTTGACACCTTAGGTTGTTTGTAAGAAATTACTGTCTTGCCTCAGGAATGGAGTAGAGTTAATGCTTCTTCATAAGCCTGGGATCTCTCTCCCTCATCGTGAGGGTAGGCATTCTCCCATCATAGGTGGGTGGATATGTGTTTTAGTATGTGGCATTTAACGAATGAATAATCTACCTTCTTTCTCTCAAAATAAGTTTTCAATTCTATTAAATAGGGTAGTAAGTTTGCCACTTGAGTCAAAGCCCATGCTTCAAATACATAACAATGATAGAGAAAACAAAACAAAAAAAACACAACATCAATGGCAACAACAAAAGCACTTTATACAGGCTCAAAACCAAAATTATATACTTTCCTGAACCAGAGATGGAACAGATGCAGAAGCTATGGTGTCAGGGCTACTGGTCTCCAGGACTTGAACAGATAATGGCAATGATATTCCGCAATGGATCATCTGCTTGAAGCCACCCAAAGGACAGTGGTCAGAATATTCTACTCCAAAATGGGCTAGAAAAAGCAGAAACTTAAGAATCTAAGGCTGCATGAGGACAAGATCAAAGCTATGTGATCAGAAAATGCAACAAACTACAGCTGGATAGATGACAGGAAGTGCAAAATCCCCAATGGCTAAGCAGGAAAGAGATCTGCACCACAGCTACAAGGACAGAGGCCCAGTGAGGAGGGCGGGCAAAGCCAAAACCATGAGACAAAGACAGGTAAGAAAAGGGAGAATGAAGTGGAAAAAAGAGAGAGAAAAAACACATGCACACCCACAAAACTCCCCACTCAAAATGAGCATTTCTACCAAAATTGCAAAAACAAATGAAAAATCAAAGATAGATATACTGTGTCTTTGTATATTTCTCTATATAAATATAGACATATATATAAAACGATATATATTTTATAAATTAACTAAAAAAAAAATTATCCCAGATAACCTTAATTTTGTGTAAAAGCCTTAGAATAGTTTAAACATACTAAATTACAATATTATAATATTTAAATTCTACAAAAAACGCATAATACATAAAGTTAAAGGACAATAAATAGTGGGAAAATATTATGCACATAAGTGACAAATGATTATTCTCTTGTATATATTAAGAATTTAGCAAGTCAGTAAGCAAAAGACAAACAACTCAAGGGTCATGAACAAGATTCATAAAAGAGGAAAAAGGTACATTAAGACAGGAAAAGATGTTCAGTCTAAATATTCTCAGGAAAATGAAAAATAAAATATTTCACATGCATCTGATTGGTAAAATTTAAAATGTCTGCCAATAACATGTATTGGATAGAGTGTCCTCTTCAGTATCCTAAAATAAAACTCACAGGTAATATTACCTGCCTATACATATACTTTTAAACACCCAACAATATGATATTATAGCATCATAATATATAATACAGGAATTAAAATATGAAAAGAGGAATAAAAGAAAATAATTTATAATATGATCACATAGTTTGATACATAAATGCTTTGGCACAACAAGATAACGTCAGGCATTTGAATCTATATCACCATGACAGCACAACAATGAGTACAGACAAATCCTAGGATCTTTGTGCACATCTAAATCTCCTCACAAAAAAATGTGTGTTTTTTCTACAATTTACACAGTGGTTTAAGTCATTGAAAATTCAGCATAAATTAAAACTAAGGAAAAAATACTTTGGATTTATGTGAAGGGTAATTTATGTTATAGTTTTGATAATTGCACAGAAGTATTTTTTTTTTATTTAATGGGTTTTTTTTGGAACCTTCATGAATGTCCAGTTATATCTTCAAAAGTTCTTTGAGAAGCAAAACAATTCTTCTCATGGAGGGACTGTCACATGCATTGTTAGTCATCTCATATTCCTGACCCCACCCACATAATGCCAGTGGCACTTTCCAATCGTTATGTCAACCCAGACCTTCCCCACAAGTTTCCAGTGCCTCTCAGAACGCTGTACTATCCTCTGTAAGAAGCCCAGACATAGAGCAAAGAAGACTCTCTCAGTGCATTGATTGTGATATCAATCAGCGCAACTTACAGGGCAGTTTGTCAATTTATAATAAATTTAAACGTGTCATTCTCTAATACCAAGCAATTCTACTCAGAAGCATATACTCCAGAGAAACCCTAGCTTACGATGTAGGGAAGAAAGTACATGAGTGATTATTGCAACACAGAGAAAAGTTGAAACGACCTAAATGTCTATAAACAAGAGAAGAGATAAACAGATTGTAACACACTGTTGCAATGGAATGCTTGATAGATATACATGTAAGAGATAGAGCTATGCATATGAATGGATTAATTTCTAAAACATAATTTTGAGAAAAATTCATAGAAGGAGCTGTACAGTATGGTGTCAATTACATGCATTTTTAAAATATGAAACCAATGCTTTACATTGTCAAATGTACATACATATGTAGTAAACAAACAATAACTCACATCAGTGTTGAGACAGTCTCTTCCTCCAGAAAGGGAAGGATGCGAATCTAGTCTGTAATTTCCTAACAAAAGGTTCAAAATGGATGTGTCACAATGTTAATATTGTTAACCAGTTATCTATGAGAGTCTCTCAGATTATTCTCTATAATAATGCAAAGTTATTTTTTCAACTATATTATTTTAGCTAACCAGAGTCTGTATCTCAGGGCATGGTACTCTGCCAGTAACAAATGAGAAAAAGCTCTTTTTACATAAGTCTTTCATCCTATATTTGAAATATTTCCTTACAAATAAATTTTCCCACAGATCTCTATTGATAGCCTCAATTCTTTTCTGTGTTATATGAAAACCACAGTATTTGATTGGATAAAACAATGTAACATCCGTCTTTTTTTCTTGGCTTGTAGCATAATGTCTAACTTATACATCATCTACAAGGAATAAACAGCTGAAATGTGGGGGTAGATTTGGTGTGAAAATAAACAGATGAAATGTGTGTACAGATGAAATAAATTTGCTCTGTGTTAGGGACTTTATTTCAGAGAACGGTTATCCTGGGAAAAAAAATTTATGCTAAAATAGAGGTGTTTTCCTTAATCTCTCAAACTTTAAAAAGCAAAAATAATTTCCTGGGTTATTTCTAAATATTGCAGACATTTTGCCACATACGTTAAAGGAGAGAGAACCTCCTTATGTTTCTTTCCTCTTTTTTCCTTTTGGTTTTAACTGCCAAGATTTATACAGTAAGAAATTACAAATAGGGTAGTGTTTAAAGCTATGCAACAGCTGTTGAAAACTTTTATTTCACTTTTGAACTTTGGACAACTGCAGACTAGCAGGGACTTCACAGCATAAAAGCTGTCAGGCAGTGACCTTTCAAACACCACCCTCTGTGTAACGCTGGGCAATTGGAGTAAAGGACGGTATAGGAGAATGATGAGGCGTCAAGGTGATGAAAAAAGATGAGGATCCATTCATGTTATCTTACTTATGACTCTGGATTGGTTAAGACAATTCCAATTTAAATTATTATTTGTATTGCATTTATTTTGTTTTCACAAACACATAAGATATTAACAGTCTAGATATTTACTCTGAGGGGAACGTACCCAAGAACTAAAATCAAATTCTGGGACTCAGAACATACAGGTCGTTTCAGAATCACCTCTTATACAGAACGCCAAAATAATTCCTATTGCTGCACAGGTATGGTATTTATTAAAAGTATTCGATAAGTTTTGTTGAACAATTAGATTAATTGGATTTGTCACAGTAGGGCATCATGCTTCATTTAACCCAAGAATCAGCTTCCATCAGTAGCATCAGATGATGTTTTAGAGTTGCAGGAATATCTATCATGATGACAATTCAGAGATTAGCTTTATTTATGAAAAATGCTCATTTCTATTAAAGCTCATTATGCATTGTCCTCATTGATTTATCCAAAATTTTATTGAGGTACTTTCACATAGACCCTAGTCCAGTGTGTAATAAAAACTCTTTATTAACTGTAAATTTACTATGTTAAAAATGTTAGAATTAAGAGCCTAGAAATAAAAACACGTATCTATATAAACCTAATCTTTGACAAAGGAGCCAAGAACATACAATAGAGAAAGGAAAGTCTCTTCAATAAACGGTGTTGGGAAAACTGGACAGCCACATGCAAAAGAATGAAAGTAAATCTTCTTATCTCACACAATACGCAAAAATTAATTCAAAATGGATTAAAGATTTGAAAATGAGATCTGAAACCAAAACATCTCTAGAAGAAAATATAGACAGCTCTTTGACATTGGTCTTTGCATTTTTCTAATACCGTGTCTACTCAGGCAAGAGAAACAAAAAACAATAAGCAAATGGGATTACATCAGACTAAAAACCTTCAGTACACCAAAGAAACTGTCAATAAAATGAAAAGACAGCGCACCAACTGGGAGAAAATATTTGCAAATCATATTTCTGACAAGTGTTTAATATCCAAAATATATAAAGAACCCATACAACCCAACAACAACAAAAAAAACAAACTTGAGCAAAAAATTGGCAGAGGATGTGAAAGATATTTTTCCAAAGAAGATAAACAGGTGGCCAACAGACACATGAAAAGATGTTCAACATCACTTATTATTAGGGAAATGCAAATCAAAACTACAGTTAGATATCACCTCACCCCCATCAGAATGACTGTAATTAACAAGATAAGAAATAGAAAGTGTTGGAGAGGATGTGGAGAAAAGGGAACTCTCATACACTGCTGGTGGGAATGCAAACGTGTGCAGCCTCTAGGGAAAACAGTATGAAGATTTCTCAAACTACTAAAAATAGACATAGAATATGATCTAGCTATTTCCCTACTGAGTATTTATCCAAAGAGCATGAAATCAATAATTCAAAAAGATATATGCATCCCTGTGTCCATCGTAGCATTATTCACAATAGCCAAGATGTGGAAGCAATCCAAGTGCCGATCAATGGATGAATGGATGAAAAAGATGTAGTGTATATATGTATACCACAATGGAATACTACTTTGCCATAAAAAAGACAAAATCATGCCATTTGTGACAATGTGGATGGAACTTGAGGGTATTATGCTAAGTGAAATAAGTCAGACGGAGAAAGACAATTACCATATGATTTCACTCGTATGTGGAAGATAAACACATAGATAAGGAGAACAGATCAGTGCTTACCAGAGCGGAAGGGGGTGGGGGAAACCAAAAGGGATAAAAGGGCACCTATGTAGGGTGATGAATAAAAACTAGACTGTTGGTAGTAAACACAATGCAGTCTATACAGAAACTGATATAGAATAATGTACACCTGAAATGTACACAATTTTTTAAGCCAATAGGTTATAGTTTTAGATAGGGTGACCAGGGAAGGTCTTTCTGAATCAGCGGATATTTGAGTGAAGGTGGGAAGAAAGTGAGAAAGCAAATCTATGAGAAGAGATTTCCAGGTAGAAGAATCAGCAAGTGCAAAGATCCCAAGGTTGGAATGTGCCTGGTATGTTCAAACACCAAAGACTAGGCCAGGATGAAGCCCTCACATGTTTGTCTGGACCTCTGAAGTCAAGTGTCTTGGTCAACTGCCTCAACCATTCTCAGTTCTCTCCACCATAACTCTCTTGAGTTACAAAAACCAGGACTACAAGGATGCATTTTTATTTCCTACAAGAAACAGTAACACTTGGAATTCAGTTTAGCATCCTTCTTGAAGGGCAGTATTTTTCAGCCAAACCTCTTTCCCCAATTTCCCAGCTCCGAATTTTATAGCATGTCTTCCTTAAAGTTGGCATGATTCAAAATATTTTGACTTCTTCAAATTGTATTTACTACTGTCAGTATTAAAGGGGGCTATATATCTGTATTGAAAAAGGCAACTGAGATTTCATAAAGGAAAACTGGGGTATCTGAATTCTACTTGTTGTTTGGAATAATGTTGCTGCACTATGTTCTCAGACCAATTAAATTGTTTAAATGGAGGAAAAAATAAGAATTGCATCAATTTATTATTGGCATATTATATAGCTAGAAGTTGTAAAAATGCCACTTGACTATTATGCACAAATAATTGCTGACTTATATGGATTTCTTTTTCAGTGAGCACAAATGTACTCTAAGTATATCCCTTGGTTAGAGAATCTTTCTGAGGTACTAAACTCGTTTTCGAATTTGCTTTATCCTGAACAAACTAAAGAAACTTAAAACCTAATCCTGAACTCTTATCTGTATAGTATTATTTGTAAGATTTACATGCTGTTTCAATTAATTATAAAAACACTGGTAAAACACTTTATTCTGATGCATTCATACATTGCTTCAAATTGTTACAATTACTGTGGCTGTGAAATATATCTGGTACTATTAGCTACCTCTCACCTCTTCAGTTTTTCACTTTTTCAATTACTTTCCTAAATACATTAACTCGATATTCTTATCAGCATAAAATCGCTCTGGTTAGTTCCAAAAACGTCCTGTTTGTTTTTTAAATTTACTTTACTGTATTATAATTTATATAAAATATAATAATTTTCATTGCACAGTTCAATGGGTTTTATCCAGGTAATCATCACTAATTTAAGATAGGAAACATTTTCACCACCACAAATGTTCTTTAATGCTTCTTCCCAATCACCACCCGCCTCTGGCCCCAGGCAACTGCTGCTCTGCTTTCTATCACTGCAGATTAAACTTGTCTTTTCTCTAGTTTTACGTGAATGGAAAGGTACAGCATGTGCTCATTTGTGTCTGGATTCTTTGACATGGCTTTGGTTTGATCACATGGTTGTCTACCACTAGTTTGTTTCTTTTTGTTTCTGAGTGGTCTTTCAGTGCATAGTACATCACAGTTTATTTATTCGTTTGTCTGTTGGTGGACGTTGTTAGGGTTGTTTCCAATTTTTGACTATTATGAATGCAGCTTCTCTAAATAACAGTATGCAAGTCTTTGTGTGGACATATTTTCGTTTCTCTTCCCTTTAACAGTATAACTGCCTTATTGCATGAAAATGCATGTTTAACATTTTAAGCAACTGTAAAACATTTTTTCCAAATTGGTTGAACCAGTTTAAATTTCCACCAGCAATGCATGAGAGTTTCAGTTACTCCACGTCCTCACCAACACTTGATGTCATTAGTGTGTGTTTTAATTTTAGCCATTCTAATGAGTGTGTAAAAGTATCTCCCTATGGATTTTTTTTTCTGCTTTATCTCTCCAAATCCCCACATACATAGTTGTATATCTTAGTTGCAGGTCCTTCTAGTTGTGGCATTCCCTATGGATTTTATTTACATTTGCCCAAGGCTAATATTGTTGAATATCTTTTCATGTGTTTACTCGCCATTTGTATATCTTTTATTTCTGATGTGTCTAACTCTTTTCCTCATTTTAAAAATTGGGTTTCTGTCACTATTATGGAGTTATAGAAGATTTTTTAACATATGTTCTGGAAATTAGTTCTTTGTCATATATACATGTCAGTGTTGCATATATTTTCTCTCAGTCTTTGGTTTGTCTTTTCATGATTAGTACTTTCTGGGCCCTATATAAGAAATTTTTTCTTTCCACATGGATCCAAAACTTTTTTCCTATGCTTCTTTCTAAAAGTTTTATAATGTTAATGTTTACGTTAATGTCTACCATCTGTTTTGAGTTAACTTTCATTTATGCTGGGAGGTAAAGTTTGAGCTTCCTTGTTTTTCATATGTATATCCATATATCCCAGCACCATTTGTGGTAAAGATGATTTTCCTATTGTATTACCTTGGTACTTTTATGGAAAATAAGTTAACTATGTATGTATCACTCTGAACTCATATATACATGATAAATAGATTTCGGGACTATCTATTCTGTTGCATTGATCTGTAGATCTATTCTTACTCCAATAATATATTATCTTATTTACTCTTAATTTAGGTTAAGTCTTCAAATAAAGGAAAATTTCCCACTGTGTTCTTTTTCAATATCGTTTTGGCTGTTTTGGACCATTTTCATTACCATTTAAATTTTAAAATCAGTTTATGAATTTCTAAAGAAATCCTATTAGGTTTTAGTTGGGATTGCACTGAATCTATGACTTTGGGGCAAATTTTAAAAGATGGCTAATAATCAATGAAAATAGTATATCTCTCCATTTATTTATGTCTTTGATTTCCTTTGTCAATGTTTCATAGTTATCAGTTTACAAGTCTTGCCAATGTTTTGTTAAATTTATCCTTAAGTTTTTTGGGGTTTTTGTGGTAATTTAAGTTCCAATAATTTATTGATATTGAATTGATTTCTGATACTGATCTTGTATCTTGAGACTGCAAAACTCCCTGTGCTAGTATGGAAATTCTCTCTACACAAAGGAGGCCAGTTTTGGGTCCCTTTATTTGTTTTATTTGTTTTTCTTTTCTCAGTGATTGCAATCTTGCCTTGCCTATTGTCCAGTGTCTGAAAGCAGTTATTTTATATATCTCATCCAGTTTCCTGGTTGTTTAGAGTGGGAAGGTAATTCCTGACCCCATTGTTTCCTCATGGCCATAAGTGAAAGTCCACAGTGATCTCTACTTTTTTTCCTTTAATTGTTAATATTAAATGTATATGATATAATTTAAGGAGATTGTATTCTTTAAAATATTAAGTTTTTAATCCAAGGGCAAGCTGCAATTTTTTTTCAAATTTTTTAAGCATTCGTTTAAATTTCTCAGAAGCGTTTTAAAACATACTTAGCGTTTTCACACATTGTGTTATTGAATCAGTACTCATAAATCAGATTACTATGTCATTATTGGGATGGCATGTTAATGTTTTTACACCAATAATATATGTTTCTTCTTTTTTTTTTTTTAAATTTGTGCATTTGACATCTAATTTAGTGGTCAGGAGTGAATGTATTATCAGGATCTATTTTGTTTCTGTTTTGTTCTGAAGAAGTAGTTTCTTTTTATCTTCCTTTCTTCATTCCTTCCTTCTTTATTTAAATGATTTTTAAATTTTATATAGCAATAGTTTGTTGAGATTCTATATCTTCTTTGATTAATTTTGATCATTTGTATTTTATTACAAAATCATCCATATTCACTGTTGATTTTAAAGTTTTGCATAGGTTTGATTAAAATGTTCTCCTGAATATACATTCTCATGTATATCTGTGATTATCTCCCTGTCCACATATCTTATACTGTGTATACATTTTCCTTTTTTCCTTATTAAATTAACCTTTGTTTTATATTTTATGATTTAATTCACAAAACTTTAAAATTTCCTTGCTATTAACACATTTTTTTCACTTCTCTAATACATTAATTTCTACTTTGTATATTTCCTTCTTTCTCTTTTCCTTGGGTTTATTTTTTTAGTTCTCTTTCCTATCTTTCTGAGTTTACAAACCAATCAATTTGTTTTCATTATTTTTTTTAGTGATATAGTTTCAGACTATTCATTTTCCTGTAAGAAAATATTTAACAGTCTCTTTGATTATATCCAATCTTCAGGACCAAAACTTGGTGGCTCCACACAACTTATTTTTCTTCTCCCCCACCACAATTTTAGGATATGTGCTGATCATGAACAGTGATCACAGGCAATGGCCTATGAAGAAAAATCAGAAAACTCAAACTTACTCTGTTTAAACAGGTTGCATTACAATGTGATATGCACTGGATTTGAATTCAGTTAACTGTCAGAGTCATTTCTCAAATTGAATGGGGTGATGGAGACAGGGGAAAATACATAGATCTTACTAACTCTAGTGGTTTTATAAGTTGAAAATAAAATGATTGAAAATAATTGATAGATTGATTCAAAACGAGAAAGAGAGAAGTTGTATACATTGGCCCTAACCTCTAGAGCTCAACCTGAGGATTACCAATCATATTTTCTCCAAATAATGCTTTGTTGCCCATTTTGGAGACATCTGGCCCAGTATTACTTCTTATATTCTTATGTTGAGAGAAGATTTTGGTATGACCCATCTACATTCTTGAACCATGACTAGTTAGCATATTTTAACTTGAAGAATGACAACAATAAAATTATAACACATTGAAAACTAGAATAGAAGTAATGACAAAATAACAATGCAGTCATCCCTTGATATCCACAGGGATTGGTTCCAGGCCCGCTCCAATATCAAAATCCCCAGATGCTCATATATAAGTATAAAATTGTGGAGTATTTGCGTGTAACATATGCACGGCCTCCCATGTACTTTAAACCCTCTCTAGATTACTTATAATACCTAATACAACAAAAATACTGTGTAAATAGTAGTTATACTATATTTTTTAGGGAATAATGACAAAAAACAGTCTGTACATATTCAGTACAGAGGCAGCCATTGTAGGCCTTTCAATCTACAGTTGACTGAATCCACGAATGCAGTACGTTAGCGTATGGAGGGCCGACTGTACACATTTCAGAAAGAGAAAGAATGGCTTGGGATACGGAAACAGAATGTCTAGAAACCTAAAAGAGAGTTGCTCCTGTAAGCAGGGAAAAAAGCCCAAAGAGAAAAAAGAGAGAAGATGCCATTGTTCATGTTAAACAACCAAAACATGAATTCCTGTCGACCTGCTTTTTCACCTCTCCTGGAGATAATTAACAAATGTAAGTCTCTCCACAGCAACCTTCTTCTGTTTGGCCCCTAACCAATCGGTAACACCGGTCTCAAAGATACTGGTCTAATTCCTTCTCCCTAGCAAAAGAGCTCGGGGAAAAATACAGTTCAGTCTCTCTTTTTCAATTACATCTACCTACTCCCAACAGGCATCACCCAAACAACAAGTCCAAGGCTTCTAAACAAGATGTTTTTCTTTTGAACATATCCAACTTGGCTCAGCCTCCCTGCAGTGCAGTTCCAATGTGATTCAACATGATTCTGGAATAAAATCAAATGATGTTTGTTTCCTTTTTTTCATCTCCTGGAAAGAAGTTTGCAATCTCACAAGGCAGATTTCTGGCTTCTCTGGGATTCACATTCAAAAATTACGTCTACACTTAAAAAGTGTAACAGACGAGAGATTCCCACACACATTAACTTCATTGATTAAATTGATATCACAGAAAATTGAAACAGTGTATGATGGCATCATCTCTAATTTGCATATATCAATGAAATCATATCATAGTTAGTTATCCCAGGTTAAGCAGACTAAATATTTATACTGATAATCTGTGTAAGTACACAATTATTTAAGGATAATATAAAAACAATGTCCTACAAATAACTATCTTTTAAACAATCCATAAAATCAAATTAAAATTCTCATCTTCTTCATATCTTTAGTAGCTCAGAAGCTTACTAAAACATCACAGCGAAAAGAAGGTGTAACTAATGTCTCATGGTCTCACTACACATTCCGAGTCCCAAACAATACCAGGTCACTGATCCGTACTTCACTCTTCAGTGAGTCAGATGCTAATGGTTATATTATTGTAACCAACAACCCAACAAATCTAGCAAGTTGCTGCATTACCAGTAAAGGCAAAATCATTTGAGGTCAGCAAAAGAAGAGCACCTTGGGAATTCAGCAGAACGTATCAATATTTCTCATTTTCTCCTTAATTAGAATATTATAAAAATATATGCCACAAAACACAGTGACATAAATAGAATATTGTTGTTAAATTATTGGTGATATTGATGCATCTTTCTTTTACAATGCGTATATTACCACTATAATTAATAAATATTCATATGGGCAAGAATTGACTATCGTGTAAACCAATATTCTCCCTTCTTTTGTGTGCTCATAATTATTATATTGAGGAACATGTCAAAATAAAATTACTGTGGTTAGAGGAGTATATCACATAGTGTACAATATACAGAAAAAGTTTTATTCACAATGGGTAAGCCTGCCACCTTTTCTAAACCACCCTGATGGCGGACTCAAGAGACAGTAACTAAGTTTGCTATACTAAAACCCAAACTTTTAAAGGAAAGAATGCTCTATTCAGAAAGCCAAGCTCCCAAACAATGCTGCTTTTTTTATCCAGCTTTACTGAGATATAATTGACAGATAAAATTGTGTACCTTTAAGTGTAATACTTGATGATTAAATGCACAAATATGTTCTGAAATGATTGCCACGATAAAGTTAACATCTCCATCACTGCACATAATTACATTTTTTGTGGTGAGAACATTTAAGATATACTCTCGTAACAACTTCCACGTATGTCATATAGTACAGTTAATTGTGGTCACCCTGATATACGTTATATACCCAGAACTTACACATCTAATAACTGGAAGTTTGTGCCCTTTGATCAACATTTCTCCTTTTTCCCCACTCCTCAGTCCCTGGTAACCACTATTTTATTCTCTATCTCTATGAGTTTGGCTTTTTTTGATTCTACATTTAAGTGAGATCATACAGTATTTGTCTTTCTCTATATGACTTAATTCATTTAACATAATGCCCTCAATGTCCATCCATGTTGTCACAAATGGCAGGATTTCGTTTATTTTTATGGCTAAATAATATTTCATTGTGTGTGTGTATATATACGTGTGTATATATATATATATATATATACATATATGTCACATTTTCTTTATCCATTTATTCATCAGTGGACACATAAGTTGTTTCCTTGTCTTGACTATCATGAATAATGCTGCAATGAACATGAGAGTGAAAATATCTCTTCAATATAGTATTTCATTTATTTTGGCTATATACCCAGAAGTGGGACTACTGAATCATATGGTAGTTTTATTTTTAATTTTTTGAGGAGCCTCCATACTGTGTTTCATAGCGAACTCACCAATTTACATTCCCACCAATTCCACAAAGGTTTCTTTTGTCCACATATTTGACAATGCTTATCTTTTTTTGTTTTTTTGAGAATAGTCATTCTAACAAGTATGAGGTGATTTCCCATTATGGTTTTGGTTTGCTTTTCCCTGATGATTAGTGATGCTGAGCATCTTTTCATGTGCCTGTTGGCCATTTGTACGTCTCCTTTGCAAAAATGTCTACTCAGTTCCTCTATTTTTTAATTGGGTTATTTGGGGGTTTTTTGCTATTGAGTTGTATGAATTCCTTATATGTTTTGGATATTAACCCCTTATCAGAGATATGGTTTACAAATATTTTCTCCCATTGCATAGGTTGCCTTTTCATTTTGTTGATGGTTTCTTTTACTGTGCAGAAGCTTTTTAGTTTCATATAGTCCAGTTTGTTGATTTTTGCTTTTGTTGCTTGCGCTTCTTGTCTCATATTCAAAAAATTATTGCAAAGATAAATATCAAGATGTTTCCCTGTTTTATTCTAGGTGTTTTATGGTTTTAGGTATTATATTTAAGTCTTTAACCCATTTCAAAATAATTTTTGTGAGTGGCGTAAGACAGAGCTCTAGTATTATTCTTTTGCAAGTGAATATCCAGTTATCCCAACACCATTTATTGAAGAGACTACTCTTTCCTCATTGACTATTGTTGGCTCCCTTATCAAATATTAGTAGGGTTAATTTCTGGGCTCTCAATTCTGTTCCACTTGTCTGTCTATTTTAGTGCTAGTACCGCACTGTTTTGACTACTATAGCTTTGTAACATATTTTGAAATCGGAAGATGCAATGTCTCTAGCTTTCTTCTTTCACAAGATTGTTGTGGCTATTCAGGGTCTTTTGTGGTTCCATACAAGTTTTAGGATCGTTTTGTCTATTTCTATGGAAACTGCCATTGCAACTTTGACAGGGATTACACTGAATCTGTAGATCACTTTGGGTAGTATGGACATTTTTAAAATATTAATTCTTCTGATCCATAAACATGGGATATCTTTCCATTTATGCATGTCTTTCAATTTCTTTTATTAAAAAATTATTTCAGTGTAAAGAACTTTCACATCCTTGGTTAAATTTATTCCTAAATATTTTATTGTTTTTGATGCTATTGTAAATCGGTTTGCTGTCTTTATGTCTTTTTCAGATGGTTTGTTCTTAGTGTTAAAAACCCAACTGATTTTTATATTTTGATTTTGTGTCTTGTAACTTTACTGCATTTGTTTATTAATTCTAAAATTTTGGCAGAGTCTTTAGAATTTTCTGTATATAAGATCATATCAACTACAAATACAGACACTTTTGTTCTTTCTTTTTGATTCGGATACATTTTATTTCTTGTCCTTGCTTAACTGCTCTGGCTAGAATTCCAGTACTATGTTGGATATGAATGGTGAGAGTGGGCACCTTTGTCTTGTTCCTGATAGAGAAAAAGCTTTCAGCTTTTCATGGTTGAGCCGGATGTCAGCTGTGTTCTTGTCATATAAGACCTTTATTATGATAAAGTATGTCCTTTGTATACCCACTTTGTTGAGAGTTTTTTTTCATGAAATTGTGATGAATTTTGTCAAACACTTTTTCTGCATCCATTGAGATGATCATATGATTTTTTAATCTTTCATTTCATTAATGAGGTGTACCACATATATTGATTTTCGTGTGTTAAACCATCTTTGCATGTCAGGGGTAAGTCCCATTTGATCCTGGTGTATTATGCTTTTAATGTGCTGTTGAATTAGGTTTTGCTAGTATTTTGTTTAGAATTTTTGCATTTATATTCTTTAAGAATATTGGCCTCCAGTTTTCTTTTCTTGTAGTGTTCTGGATTTGACATCAAAGTAATACTGGCTTTATAAAATGAGTCTGGGAGTATTCCCTCCTGTTTGAATTTTCGGAAGAGTTTGAAAAGGATTTGAGTTAGTTCTTCTTTAAATGTTTGGTAGAATTCACCAGTGAAATCCTCTGGTTCCAGACTTCTTTTCTTGGGAAGTTTTTGATTATTAATTCAATCTCCTTACTCACTATTGGTCTGTTCAGATTTTCTGTTTCTTTAAGATTCAGTCTTGGTCAGTACTTTGTCTCTAGGAATCTATCCATTTCTTCTAAGATATCTAATTTGTTGGCATATAACTGTCCATAGTAGTCTCTTATGATCCTTTGTATTTGTATAGTATCGGTTGAAATGTCTCCCTTTTCATTTCTGATTATGTTTATTTGAGTCATCTCTCTTCTTTTCTTAATATAATTGAAAGTTTGTCAGTTTTATTTATCACTTCAAGAAACCAGCTTAGTGTCATTGATCTTTTCTATTGTTTTTCTGGTCTCTATTTCATTTATTTTTGCTCTGATCTTTGTTATTTCATTCTTTTTGTTTACTTTGTTCTCCTTTTTCTAGTTCCTTGATGTATAAAGTTAGGTTGTTTATTTGAGATCTATTTTCCTAATGTAGGCATTTATCATTATAAACTTCCTTCTTAGAATTGCTTTTACTGCTTCCCATAAGTTTTGGTATGTTTTGGTTCCTTTGTGTTTCTTTTTTAATCTCAAGACTTTTTTTTCTTCTTCTTATTTTCTGAGGAAGATTACCCTGATTTAACATCTGTTTCTCATCTTCTTTTTGTTTGAGGAAGATCCACCTTAAGCTAACATCTGTTCCAATCTTCCTCTATTTTGCATATGGGTTGCTGCCACAGCATGGCTGCTGATGATTGGTATATGTCCATGCCCAGGAACTGAACCTGGGCTGCTGAGGTGGAGTGTGCTGAACTTAACCACTAGGCCATGAGGCTGGCCCTTCAAGACATTTTTTGATTTCCTCTTTGATTTCTTCTTTGACCCATTAGTTGTTCAGGGGTGTGTTTTTTAATTTCCACATATTTTTTTATTTTTCCAGTTTTCCTCTTGTTTTTGATTTCTAGTTAGTAGGATCAACACTTCTTTGCTATGCTTTGTTCCGAGCTCTGGCTGCTGTTCATCCAGTAGTGCAGTTCACAACTAAGTATTCTAGATGGGACAAGAATGAAGTGAGTCCCTTTGGCTGCATCCTACACAGCTGGGGAAGCTCACTTACACACTTGTTTCTCCTTATAGGAGAAATCACAGGCCAAGACGGTTTCTCTTTGCTGAGCCATGCTGCCTTAGGTGGAGGTGACAAAGGTAAAGTGAAACCATTCTTCTTACCCTATCCAATACATTGAATCTCTGATGATTTTTTGCTCCAACTGTGTCCTAGAGCTTCTCTGCTGGAATCTGAAATTCCACAAAGACACTCTTATTCATGGATCATTGTCAAAATCATTTTTATTTGGGGGGAAGATGATAGAAACTGTTTATTCTTCCATGACGATGATATTACTCTCTCCCACACAATGCTTCTCCATGGAAAGGATGGATGTAGGGACAAGAGAACATACGGCTTGTCATTGTGGTACCTCAATGTTGGTAGGGCTACAAGTACTACTTTGCCTACGACCTCTCTCTTTCCTCTCCTTTCTCACATAATCCGTTTCATTGAAATGACTTTATCCCATAACTTTCTGTTCAAGAACTTGTGGTGTTCTTGCTATTAAAGCAAGAAACACATATGGTGAATGGATCTTCCTTAACTCACTCCATCATTACTAAAATATTCATAGTTGATAAAATGTGGGTTATATTCCTCTAGGAAGGTGGAATCTGGTTAGAATTTCTTACCATAAAACAATAACTCAAAGAATTACTCTCTAAAGGTAGACTTTTTGTCATTGTTAGGAGAAAATTCTGCAAAGATGCCCTTCCAACCTTCTCAGTATTTCTCTGATTATATATTGTTAGAGATATTCTATGTTTGTGGTAATATTGTCCCTAACTTCAGTACTTAGGATATAGTTGAGAAAAAAAAATCCTTCTTTATAAATTTGAAATTGAAAAGTATTTCAGAATGTCATTTTACCTTTTTAGCTTCTTCGTATCTGTCCTGCTGGAGAAGCTGTTAGATAATCCTAGATATGAGTAACCCCTGATCACTTCAGAAACAATGTACAAATGATTTTACCTTATATACTAACAAAAACGCATTATTACTAGGATGTATGTTGTCTCCTCTCAGTTGTGCCAGAATATACCTTTTTATTTTCTTTTTTTGAGGAAGATTAGCCCTGAGGTAACATCTGCTGCCAATCCTCCTCTTTTGGTGAGGGAGACTGGCCCTGAGCTAACATCCACGCCCATCTTCCTTTACTTTATATGTGGGATGCCTCCCACAGCATGGCTTAACAAGCAGTGCATAGGTCCACACCCAGAATTTGAACCAGCAAATCCCAGGCCACCCAAGCAGAATGTATGAACTTAACTGCTCCACTGCCCAGCCAGCCCCAGAATATATCATTTTTTAGCTGGTCTAGATTACTATCTTAATTAGGCAAAGCACTATTGAGGAGTGTCTGAATCGTCCTGTCAATCCACTAAAAGTCTTTAGGATGGCCCATTAAATTATACATCACTTACTTTTAAGTTAGTCAAGAGATTTCCTTCACTGGTCTCTGCTTATAACAGAATGATTATAAGTCCTGAGATGTTATAATACCGCAGGAAAATATGTACATTCTTATTGTTATTTGTCATCCAATTATGGAAATGTATTTTAAAGAAGAAGTTAAACTAACTTTGTATACTTGGATCAAGTATGTGAAGTCATATTAAATACATATTTTTTACTAACTGGTGGGCTTTTTAGAGTCAGCAACTAAGTTGTGCCATTAGTTAGATTTTTGAACCATATGCACAAGCAGCTTAGTGTTAAACTGAAGACAAGTATTTGTATATTCATGCCAGTCTGTTAATACTTTTAACTATAAAGGGAAAGATATTCTTGTGAAAAAGATAGTTTTAGACTATTTTGTATAAATATCCCAGATCTTTTTTATTTTTACTAATTGAGAAAATTAAAATAAAATTGAGTCAAAGATAATTTAAAAAAATAGCTCATCTGCAACCAGAATTCATGTTTATTTTGTTCAATCCCTGTACTTTTTCCTGTCAATCATATTCAATTTAACATAACATAGTATATTTTCTTCCATTGTTCTCTACTTTCTGTGAGTGAGGCATAAAGAATACATCTAGATTTATATTCCCAACAGTTTCCAACTATATACTTTTTTTGCATTCTTCATGGGACCTAGCATAGTGCTCAGTAAATTGTATGCTATTAGGTATTTGTCGCCTGGAATTTTTCTTGAAAAACTTGACTGGTGATTGGAGAGATAAGTGGAATCTCACAAGAATTCATGTTTCATGTTCTTTCAGGACACGATGATTGAGATTCAACCCACTGCCCACCTGCAAGGAGCCAGCCACTGCCTTCTGACCATTTATCTTCACCTTGCCTATCTGATGATAATTCATAGTTTTATGAATTCTATGCAACTGGCAGCCTACATGAATATCTGAGAAACTTAATACAGCTGTATTGTAATGTCCCACCAACTCTATCTTGACATTTGGATTTCTTTTTTCTAGGACACCAGGGTTACTTTCATTACAAATCTTATGAGTTTTATAGGTTTCATTATAATGTGAATCCACAGAAATTTGAGGATTAGGAAGTAAAATCATTAGTTACATCTTCATGGGATAACTATGGTCACCTAGGAAAACCTTGTAAAGATGTCATAAAATGATACCCAAGACATTTTAAATGACTTTTGAAAAAGAAATGCTGCCAGGCAGAACCCTTTTGGTAGCAAAAGGTATAAAACCCACTGTGTTGAGGGAAGAAGCACTTAGATGATTGTACAAATGTAAAGTGTAGTGCTCCCTGCTAAACTGGAGTGGTGCCATTAAAAGCTGCAATAAAAAGGACAGGCCACTGGCAGACCAAGCATGATTGTAGAGAGGACTTAACCAACCTCTAGGAATGGGTTAATTTCCCTTCCTATGCTTTTTGTAAATACTGTGATCTTGGAACAAAAATATCCACTCTATCTTTTTAGTCTGTACAACAAAACCTACAATTCTGGTCATAATAATTCTACGATATTTATTTAATTAGTATCTTCCCAAGCCCTTGACCATGACTTTGTCAAAATTTTCTTTCTTCCAACACCTACATATGCACAGCCACCTCACAATTAGGTGACCACAGAAGCCACATTGTTGTTTTCAGAGCTCTGCCAGCGTCCACCAGGACAAGAAATATCTTCAGCCATGGCCCCTCCCTCAGAGACAGCCTCAGCTTCCAGTGCTTCCACTCTGCAGCCCACCAAGACTGAGCAACTCAGCCTTCTTCTCTGTTCATCCTATCTGCCTCCCTTTCTTTCTTAATGTAAAGATCTTCCTTTTTGCTTTTCTATTCTCTTCCGGTCATACACATCTCCTTCTTCCCATGATTATCTGGATCAGCTTGTTTTCTACTTAAAAACTACTGGAAACAGTGGGCAGTACTGGTTCCACCACCAAAATCCATATGCAGTGGAAACATTTGGGTGCTTTATCACAGTGCTAAAATGTTGGTAAACTTAATAGCAGACAATATACAAAGCTTTGGAAAATTGATAGCTTTTTTGAGCCTTAATTTTCTCCTCTTTGAAAAGAGAATATTCCAGAGAGCTGGTGTTACCCTCAATGAAAGAAAATTAATAGGAACAGGTGGCCTGTGGATAGGGGGCAGGTATGATCCCAGACTGCAACAATTAAAGGGGTCTTGAGAGTAATATAAAAAACAGATGATATAATTCAAAAACTTTTGTTAGATGAAGGTGTCTTTTTCAAACTGGACATCACTTTCCCCCTCTAAAAAGTGAGAGTTTTTTACAACCTGTTCTAAAATTAACTAATGTTCCATAGAGCATAGGTGGGGAGGGGTGGGAAAAGAAAGACAGATTAGGAGGAAAAGTTATCTATTTACCTGTCATCTATCTATCTATCTGAGATTGTTAGAGAGAGAAGCAGGGCATCCAGGATAGGGCAAACAGAGCAAGTTCCCAAATTTCAGAGAAAGTTCCAGAATTGCTTATCAGAGTGTATGCAGGGATCTGTTCCAAAAAGCAAGTAAATTACTTTTGTGAAATTGAAATATTAACACAGGACCAACTCCAAACTCTAGCATTTCATAGATGGGTGTGAGTGGTAAAGCAAGAGAAACAGAAAGTGGCAATTCACTAAGTAAAGAATGAACTCAGAGAATTGCAAACAGAATTGACTGACAATTCTCTACAATTGTTATAGTAAGTGATTTTTCGAGCCAGGATCAACATAGATATCCCAGGGAGCATCAGCTATTGATATCCAACCAGGATAATAAAAGGAGAAAATCTACTGGGCTAAGCCTACTTGGCTAAATATTTTTCTAATTTTAGGGGGAAGAATGACACATATTAGTACTTGAAATTCATTGTGTCTGATATGGCTCGTTATATTTTTACTTAAGCTAAGTATATAGAAACTTGCATAGGCATTTCACATCGTAGTTAAAAGACTCTAACATGAATGCCATTGTTGTCATGGGAAACTACTGAAAGAAAGAATGCCCACAGATTCAGGTTCATAAAAATATGTGCAGTTAGTGGGCCTTATTTGGCAATAGTAATGCAAACTCGCTAAGGGCAGTCCAAATGAGGCTCTTCCAGAATGGCAGCTTAACATGGGTAATAGCTATCTGAGTACACTGCACACTACCAACATGTAATTTTGACAATTGATATTTATATTGAGTCATTTTGGTTATATCTATAATTTTAAAATATTTATATAACGCCTGCTTTACTCATGGCCTTTACAAACACCAAGGGAGATTAAAGATGAGTAGAAATTTGATTATATCTCTCTGTGCATCGTATACCGATGGGCTAATTATAACTAGTTTGAGTTTTGTGCAAGGTCAGTGGCACCTAAATATAAATTGAGAAGATAGGCTAGCCTGATAAGACAAAACTAAGGTAGTATTGGGGTCAACACTGATTAAAACAACTAATCTAGATGACCTCCAGAACTTTTCTAACTCTACATTTATCTCCTCTGCCATGCCCTCCTGGTGCTTTGTAGTGATCAAACATCATTGACACCAGGAAGTTAGGTTATGAGGATCGTGGAATTTAGAGTTGAGTCAGATATTAGAGATCTATTCTAGTGGTTTACAACTTGTATTCTCAGAGATTGTTTTTCATCCCAACCTGTTTCTTGGGAAATGTCTTCCCCCTCACCAACCCAGAAACAGCGAAAAAAAGTATGGGTAGCAGGCTAGGTTTTCCTTTTGTTTTAAAATTAAGTAAGAATAATTTTACTTTTATGTGTTTTATAAAATAAATTACTAAGTAAAATGTTTTAAAGAAAATCTTTTGGAAAATTCTTTGGAAAACCGCTGATCTAGTGCAATATTCCAACTTGGGAAGGATGCCCTTTTGAGTAACTCTGGCTATTAGTTAGTGAGAGAGCAAATTAAACTTTTAATTGGCATTACAAAGGAGACTGATTACTTTAATTGGACATTATATTGACACTAGCTGACTTGAGAAGGAAACAGTCTATCTCCTATGACCTTTCTGTTTTTTCATGTAGTCAAAATAATGGCTATGCAAACTTATGAATAACAAATACACATGTGTAAAAAATGTGTATATAGTTTCAATGGATATTGTTTTAATTTTGTTTGCCCTTTATATATTCCACATATTTAAGACCTTTCAGTGTGTAAAGTCAAAGCTACGTAGACTTAAATGACCCATCAACATTTTCCGCTGAAATGAGGATATTTATTCAAAAGGCCAAGGAACCCACGATGAATAAGACAAAGACAGTGGGTTTTGACATGAGAAGTTTACAGCACAGAAGAGGTTGGCTGTGGGAACTGTATTAAGCATGTGTTTTATTTTCTATATTCTGATGCTTTGACCTCTGGGTTCTTACTGACCCCAGAGGGACTGCCCTTTCCAGGTTAGCCAGTTACTAGAGACAGTAACAAAATCTTCCAGGAGCATGATTTTCAAATGTAAACCAACCAGTCTAGAGCCCAGACCCCACCACCATGTCTATAAGCCTCTCACACTTATGGCCAATATCCAACTGCCCTAATTACCCCAGGACCTGACAAATAGGGACAGCCCTTATGTGCAGGGGCTTGTTGAAGTTACTCAGACTAGTCAATCCTAAACCAGCTTGCTCTGCCTCACTGATTTCTGCTCACAGAAACCACAATTAAAGCTGTTGCCCACATTTTCCCCTTGCTTTCTCTGTCTCCTGACTGACCCTGGTGCTTCTCCACATGGCCCATCTGCATGGACTTCCATGCTTCTTGTTTCTAGGAACTGTAAATAAACTTCATCATTCATGGCAGTTATTTCTGTAACTGTGTGTCTTACCATACTTTGTTAAAACAAATCCTGTGTATCCTTAAAACAGGAAGTAGAGTTAAATAGTTTCAAATTCTGCTTTCTTGGATTCCTAAAGATATGAGACTGGACGAATTACTAAATCTGGGAGCTTGTGTTTCCTCAGCTATATGTATATATATATATATATAGTGAAAATAATAGTATTTAACTCAAAGGATTAAGAATTAAACTTACATATATACTAATTATAACAGTACCTCTCACAAATTAAATTTCATTAAATATGATCTGTGATTATAAAATAGAACAAGCCTGGCATATTAACTACGATTTACAGGCCTCCTAATTTCTAAAATCATTTAACATACCACAATTTGTACTCATGAGCTATAACGTTAAATTGTGACTCCACATGCCTATCTTCTGTACAGCTACTTAATTATTATTTCTCAACTAGTAAATATTCTCATTCATTAAAACAATAGCATATTACCCCATTATCAGTAATCTAAGCATCGCTGCTGTCTGACTTGTTGGTGAATATGTAGAGGACTAAAGAGATTAACTAACTCAGCCAAATCACGACATGGTGCTTTCCTGCCGCATTTCTTAGAGACTGACATTCGTGGATAAAAGCTTTCGTTCTCTGATCACAAGTCGAGAATTCCTTACGAACCCAGTGTTTACCCAAGAGCTCACCAGACTTGTGTCCTCACCTAATTTACTGAAAAGGCAGGCCTGAGCTAGCCTAAGCTCCCTCTCATAAGTATTCATTACTGTTTCCGTAGTTTGAAAGAAGGAAAAATTGTGGAAACATGAGAAGCAAAGATCAAAGAAGAGCAGAGAGAGGCAGAGAAAGAAAGATTTTTTGAAAGCATGCCGTAGATTTTTCCTACTAAAAAATTCTTGTCGCAGACCTCAAATAAAGTAGCTACAGGGTTCTATGTGTGGCTTGTAGATGAATGTGCTCTGAACCCTCTGCTGGCATGTTCTTCACTGAGGGACTATTTGCCAAAAGGTGCCAAGCTCAATAAATTTAACAGCAACTTCAGACTGGAACGGGGCATGACCCATGCTGAAGTGGATCAAGCGACAATCTAATAATTGTGATCTGAGTGTTTCTGGAAGTCTCCAAAATCATAGCTTCAGGGATCAGCCTTTATTAAATTTGTTTGGGGACATTTTTTTCTAGGTAGTTCATTCTCCAAAATAATAATAATAATTATAACAAAAGTAATAATGACAAAAATAAGTATCAGAAAAATGGCTCAAAATAGTGCATACTAAAATCTATCTGATATCATTTACTCTATTTAACACTGGACTGGGAAGACACCACCTAAAAAATAATAATCTGGATAAGGAGACAAATGCTAAGAGAAAATAAAGATAACCACAAAATGAAATCAAAACAAAGAAGAACTTTTTTTTCACAAATTGCCCAAGATAGGTTGTCTTATTAATAAAATCTAAAGGACATTCAGAAGGATGAGATTTAAACAAATGAGTAAAATCTCATTCTTGAACATCTCTTTAAGTCAGTGTGTAATTCCTAGTCAGCTACCATGGTTCCAATCTGCACTAGAGTGAGCAGAAGACACAAGTGTAACTAGAACATTAAACCTAAATGGAAAATTAAACAAAGGCATTTGGCTATGAATAGAATCTAAGGCAATGGGCATTAATAGGTATATAACTCAGTAATGAAAACCCCTTTTCATTTCTGATGGACTTAAAGAGATGTACTCCAAAGAAGAGAAATAAAATATTTGAACTAAATATGCTTTGTGCAATTACAAGGCTCCATGGAGAAGATTGCCAGATGGTGATTCTGTTGGAAAAATACTTGTCTGCCTTGACTGAGGTTTAGAGTTTGATGACTCTGATGATTGATATTTGTTTTTTTGGACTAAATATCCAAAACTCAGACATGAAATATCTGAAAAAAATAAGGCGCAGTCTTGAATGTTTTAGTTAATGAGACTGAGTCAGTCAGACTCAGAGAGCTCAGAACTGCCCTGGGCTGTCCCCCAACCTCAAAATGTTACGAAGAATATGGCTTGTCGAGACCTAGCTCTATTTATTCTTCTGAAATCTCCCTGCCACATCCTTAGATAACTCCAATTCAGGGAATTTATTGCTCTATGGAGGGCAAGAATAATGGGGTGAGAATGTCATTGTGTGTAGGAGATAGCATTTTCTGAATAGGTGATAGAGATTCTCATGAAGAGGCTAGAAATAGGAGACCATTTTTGGAAGAGATGCAAATCTTAGGCAAGAAAGCCAAGTTGGAAACTAGGGTCAGGCAGACAAGGGGATCCCTTTGTGAGGTTTTAACTTAATAGCGACTTCTATATGGAAATAAAGTATACGTATATATTTATATATAGAAATGTCTGAACCAAGAAAATAGTTGAAAAGTATATATATGATAAGAAAATTGTACCCAGAATATATAAAGAACTCTCATGGCTCCATATTTAAAAGGTAGACAATCTAGTTAAAATCCAAATTTAAAAATTGGCAAATAATTTTAATGTACATTTCTCCAAAGAAAATATATAAATGTCAAGTAAACACATGAAAATAATCTCAATGCTCTTAATCATCACAGAAATGCAAAGCAAAGCTAAAATGAAATGCTACTTCCCATAACTAGGATGTCTACAGTTTAAAAAATGGGCAGCAAGTGTTGGTGAGGTTATGAAGAAATTGAAACCCTTAAACATTGCTGGCGTGAATGCAAAATAGTGCAGCCACTTTAAAAAACAGTTTGGCAGTTCCTCAAAACATTAAACATAGAGTTACCATATACCCCAGAAATTATACTCCCAGGTATATAGACAGGAGGAGTGAAAATGAATATCCACATAAAAGATTTTACACAAACGTTCATAGTAGCATTATTCATAATAGCCAAAAAGTGGAGACAACACAAATACACATCAGGTGATGAATGGGTAAACAAAATGTGGTATAGCCATACAATGGGATATTATTTGGCCACTTAAGGAATGAAGTATTAATATATGCTACATCATGGATTAACTTTAAAAACATTATGCTAAGTGAAAGAAGCCAGACATGAAAGGCATGATTCTAGTTATATGAAAAGTCTAGAATAAGCAAATCCATAAAGACATAAAGCGGATTATTGGTTCCAGGGGCTAGATGAGGGGGAATGAAAAGTAGTTGCTCAGGGGTACAGGACTTTTTGGGGAGGTGTTGAAATTGTGCTAAAATTAGGTTATTAGATAGTGGTGGTGGTTGTAGAACTCTGTGAATATACTAAAAATCACTGAAACGCACACTTTAAATGAATGAACATATGATATGCCAATTATATCTTAATAAAATTGTTACAAATAAATACACTCGCTACCCACAATAAGGGTAATGTATCACTAGATACATAGAAATAAGATTTTAGCTCAATTTGAATTTGATAAATGCTTTTAAAATGCTGTCTATATGTCGAGTAATTACTGGCAACCAATGAGTGCAAGGATGAATTTGAAATTCCTGCCTTTGAGGAGCCCACAGTCAGGCAGAAGATAGCAACAAATGTGCCTGTTACTATTTATTAAAAATTTTTATAGAATATGGATTAGGTTGCAAAGTACTTAGAAATAATTGGAATGACTGACAAATCAGAGACAAGCACAGGGAGGAGGTGCCCTTTTAACTTGTCACTTAAGAGTTATTCGGAATTTTTCAGGATAACAAACATAAAAGTGACATGGGGGAGCTGGCCCCGTGGCCTAGGGGTTAAGTTTGCATGCTCTGCTGCAGGTGGCCCAGTGTTTCGTTGGTTCAAATCCTGGGTGTGGACATGGCACTGCTCATCAAACCACGCTGAGGCAGCACCCCACATGCCACAACTAGAAGGACCCACAACGAAGAATATACAACTATGTACTGGGGGGCTTTGGGGAGAAAAAGGAAAAAAAAAATGACATGGGGAGAATATTCCCAGAAAGGATACATGGAATATGTACCAAACAATATAGAAGAAGCTACGATTAAAATCCACATAGCTAAGATGCAATTGACTCTAAGTGCTATAAGAGTTCAGAGAAGGTGTTATCAGAGAGGCTGGAGTAGCTCCTTGGACAAAGTAACATTTTATGGAAATTTAAAAATTTTATCATCTCATGCATACTTTTTATCTGCTCAAATGAGAAAGTTTTTATTTTTATCATGGAATTCAGGGAATTCTCTGACCCTAAAGATGCATAAAAGTGATTCATACAGACAAGAAGATTTTTTCCAAATTATTCTGAAAACATGTTAGATATCACCTGGACATCGATGTGGAGTAAGTGCTATTTGCCTTAGGGATCAGCCCTCAATCCAGGGGATTAGCCCTGTCTAAGTGCTCATCTTGGTCTTACTGACTGCTGTTGATGGCTTGCTCTTGAGCCACACCTTTGTTAAAAATACAGATATTAAGTGTTCAAGTCAAATTCACACTGAATAGAAGCTTTATTCCTGACGGAGTCTGAAGAATTAGAAATCCTTTGAAAGGGAGTCTAATGAGAGAGACAAATGAGTGCAACAAAGTATGAAAGTAGTGCTATAAGTACATATAGAAGAGATCCGATCTAGTCGTAGGGAATTAGGAAAAGGTATTTAGTGAAAATGATGCTCAAGTTAGGAAAGGAAGGTTGGTCCTGGGGTGAGCAAGAGGAGGTAAAGATCAGAATGTGAAATAGCAGCCTAAAGGGAATAGGCTGGAACATATTGTGTAGTGTTGATGGGAGAGTTAGGTAAGTCTTATTGCATCAATTATTAACTTTAACTTTGTACTGTAAGTAAAAAGTATATGGGGTGAGTTATTGCAGAATTTGCCTTTTAGAAATGTCACCTTGGTAATAGAGTGCGAAATGAATCAGAGAGGTGCAAACCCCTAAGCAGGAAGAGCAGTTATGAGGATTCAAAGGAATCCAGTTGAACTGGTAGTTACAAGAGGTATTAAGGAAAATGTAGAAGAGATGGGGATTGATTGCAGGTAGTTATGAGGCCGTGAGAGTTCCAATATGGATGGGTTTTCTGGCTTAGGCAACTGGCAGAGTAACACCATTTCCTGAACTAGGGAAGGCAAGAGGACATGTAGCCTAGAAGAGAAAATAGAAGAAAAATGGCCTTCAACTGTCTATTAGATGCCCAGGAGAAGTTGCCCAGTAGAACATTAGACATGTGGGCCTGAATCAGTGAGCTGGAGAACCAAAAGTGAAAATCAAATTGGTGGCAATGAATGATTAAAAACACCGAGTAGGAGGAGCTGGTCTCAGGAGAGTATATTAGGAGAAAGAGGAATAAGGAGGATAAAGGAAAAAAACAGTAGACTCCTGTAAAAGAGAAGCTGAAGACAGACAGGGAATAAAGAAAGGAGTGCAGAGCCCAGCCCGGTGGCAGAGTGGTTAAGTTCTCACACTCCACTTCTGCGGCCTGGCATTCACTGGTTTGGATCCCTGGTCAAGACCTACACAGCGCTCATCAAGCTGTCCTGTGGCAGTGTCCCACATACAAAAAGAGAGGAAGATTGGCACACATGTTAGCTCAGTGACAATCTTCTTCAAGCAAAAAAGAGGAAGATGGGCATTGGATATTAGCTGAGGGACAATTTTCCTCACCAAAAAAAAAAAACTTCAATCAGCAGTATTACCTGCTATTGAAGTGTCTATGCGGTGTTTCCACAGGATTAGATTTATATTATGATTTTATTTGATATTAATATTACAGAAGTGATGTATCCAATCAGATTTTTCATAATGCCTTTTTGTCTGATTACTTATGAAATTGACTTTTTTATTGCTATAATTGACATACATTATATTAGTTTCAGGTGTACAAAATAATTATTCAGCATTTGTATGTTTTAAGAAATGAACATCACAATACGTCAAGTTCAACTCTGTCACCATACATAGTTGCACAAATTTTTTCTTGTGATGAGAACTTTTAAGATCTACTCTCTTAGCAACTTTTAAATAGGCAATACAGTGTTATTGATTATCATTGCCATGCTGTATATTATATCTTCATGACTTTAATTTATAATGGAAGCTTGTTCCTTTTGACTCGTTTCACCCATTTTGCTCATACTCTACCTTCCACCTCAGGGAAACACAAATCTGTTGTCTGTATTTATGAGCTTATTATTTTTTTTTAGATTCCATATATAAGTGAGATCATACAATATTTGTCTTCTTCTGTCTTATTTCACTTAGCATAATGCCCTCAACTTTCATCCATGTTATTGCAAATGGTAAGATTTCATTCGTTTTTATGGCTAAATAGTATTCCATTATGTGTGTGTGTGTGTGTGTGTGTGTGTGTATACCATATTTTCTTTATCCGTTTATCTGTCTATGGACACTGAGGTTGTTGCCATATATTGGCTATTGTAAATAATGCTGCAATGAACATGAAGGTGCATTTGTCTTTTCAAGTGAGAGTTAGTGTTTCCATTTTCTTTGGATAAATACCAAGAAGTGAATTGCTGGATCATATAGTAGTTCTAATTTTTAATTTTTCAAGGAAACTCCAAACTGTTTTTCATAGTGGCCACGCCAATTTACATTCTTGCTGACAGTGCACAAGGGTTCTCTTTTCTCCATACCCTCCCAACACTTGCTACTGTTTTCTTTTTGAAATAGCCATTCTAATAGGTGTGAGGTGACATCTCATTATGGTTTTGATTTGCATTTCCCTGATTATCAGTGATGCTGAGCATCTTTTCACGTACCTGGTGGCATCTTTTCACTTACTATGTACATCTTTGGAAAAATGTCTATTTAAATCCTCTGCTCATTTTTTAATCTGATTATTATTATTATTATTTTCAACCACAATTCTTCTTCTGTGTGTGTATTTTATTTTACTTATTTATATATATATATCTATCTTTTTTAATTGCAGTAACATTGGATTATAACATTATATAGCTTTCGGATGTACATCGTAATATATTTCGAATTCTGTGTAGATTACATCATGTTCACCACCCAAAAACTAGTTATAGTCCATCCCCTCACAGGTGAGCCTAATCACCCCTTTTTCCTCCCCGCCCATGGAAACCACCAATCCATGCTCCATTGCTATGTGTTTGTTTGTCATTATTTTTACCTTCTACTTATGCATGAGATCATACGGTATTTGACTTTCTCCCTCTGACTTATTTCACTCAGCATAATACCCTAAAGGTCCATCCATTTTGTCACAAATGTCTGGATTTCATCATTTCTTATGGCTCAGTAGTATTCCATTGTGTATAAATACCACATCTTCTTTATCCATTCATCCCTTGATGGGCACCTAGGTTGATTCCACGTCTTGGCTATTGTGTATAATGTTGCAATGAACAAAAGGGTGCATGTATCTTTATACCTTTGCGTTTTCAAGTTCTTTGGATAAATACCAGCAGTGGGATAGCTGGATCATATGGTAGATGGATTAAAGACTTGGATGTAAGACCCAAAACCATGAAACCTGTAGAAGAAAACCTAGGCAGTACGCTCCTTGATATCAGCCTTTGCAGTATATTTTCAAGTACCATGTCTGACCAGGCAAGGGAAACAAAAAAAAAATTGAACAAATGGGACTACATCAAACTAAAAAGCTTCTGCACAGCAAAGGAAACCATCAACAAAACAACAAAGACAACCTATCAATTGAGAGAAGATATTTGCAAATCATATATCAGATATGGGGTTAATATCCAAAATATACAAATAACTCATACAGCTCAACACCAACAACAAAAAAACCCAATTAAAAAATGGGCAAAAGATCTGAACAGAGATTTCTCCAAAGAAGATATACAGATGGCCAACAGGCATATGAAAAGATGCTCAACATCATTAGCTATCAGGGAAATGCAAATCAAAATTACAATGAGGTATCACCTCACTCTGGTCAGAATAGCTATAACAAGACAGGAAACAACAAATGTTGGAGAGGATGTGGAGAGATGGGAACCCTTGTACACTGCTGGTGGGAGTGCAAACTGATCTAACAACTATGGAAAGCAGTATGTAGTATCCTCAGATGATGTTGATGGTGATGATTATTTTTGCTGTTGAGTTGTATGAGTTCTTTGCGTATACAGTTATGTGTCACTTAACAACGAGGATACATTCTGAGAAATGTGTTGCTAAGTGATTTCCTCATTGGGCAAACATCACAGACTGTACTTACTCAAACCTAGATGGTATAGCCTACTATACACCTAAGCTATATGGTACTTATCTTATGGGACCACCATCATATATGCAGTCGTCATTGACCAAAATATCATTATGCTATGTGTGATTGTATTTTGGATGTTAACTCCTTATCAGATATGATTTACAAATATTTTCTCCCATTCAGTAGGTTGCCTTTTCATTTTGTTGATAGTTTCTTTTTCTGTACAGAAACTTTTAAGTTTGATGTAGTCCCACTTGTTTATTTAAATTTTGTGCCCTTTTCTTTTGGTGTCAAATTCAAAAAATCATCACCAAGACCAACATCAAGGAGCGTATTGCCTATGTTTTCTTCTAGGACTCTTATGGTTTCAGGTCTTTAATTCATTTTGAGTTAAGTTTTGTATTTGAAGTAAGATAGTGGTTTAATTTTATTCTTTCTCATGTGGCTGTCCCGTTTTCCCAAATCATTTATTGAAGAGACTGCCCTTTCCTCATTGCATATTCATGGCTCCTTTGTCATAAATTAATTGACCATATATGCATGTGTTTATTTCTGAGCTCTTTATTCTATTCCATAGATCAGTGTGTCTGTTTTTATGTCAATACCATACTGTTTTGAGCACTATAACTTTGCAATATAGTTTCAAATCAGAAAGCATGGTACCTCCATCTTTGTTCTTTCTAAAGACTGCTTCAGCTATTTGGGAACTTCCGTGGTTCCACACAAATTTTAGGATTGCTTGTTCTATTTCTGTGAAATATGCCATTGGAATTTTAATAGAGATTGCATTGAGTCAGTAGATTGCTTTGGGTAGTAGGGACATTTTAACAGTATTAATTCTCCCAATCCATGAACATGTAATATCTTTCCGTTAATTTTAATTCTTCAATTTCTTTAATTGATGCTTTATAGTTCTCAGTGTGCAGGTCTTTCAACTCCTTGGTTAAATTTATCCCTAGGTATTTTATTCTTTTTGATGCAACAGTAAATGGGATATTTTTTTAAATTTCTTTTTCTGATAGTTCATTACCAGTGTATACAAACAACAGATTTCTATCTGTATAGAAATATACAGATTTCTGTGTATTGCTTTTCTATCCTGCAACTTCACTGAATTCATTTATTAGTTCTAACAGTTTCTTGGTAGACTCTTTAGGATTTTCTATATATAATATCATGTCATCTGCAAATAGTGACAATTTTGCTGCTTCTTTTCCAATTTGGAAGCCTATTATTTCTTTTTCTTGCCTAATTACTCTATATAGGATTTCCTATACCATGGTGAATCAAAGCAGTGAGAGTAGACATCCTTGTCTTCTTCCTTGAGTATGATGCTAGCTGTAGGTTTGTCATATATGACCTTTATTATGTTGAGGTACCTTCCTCCATACCCACTTTGTTGAAAGTTTTTATCAAAAATGGATGTTGAATTTTGTCAACTGCTTTTTCTACACCTATTGAGATGACCCTATACTTTTTATCCTTCATTTTGTTAATGTGGTGTTATCACATTGATTGATTTGCAGATGTTGAACCGTCCTTGCATTCCTACAATAAATCCCACTTGATCAGGGTATATGATCCTCTTAATGTATTGTTGAATTCAGTTTGTTAATATTATGTTGAGGATATTTGCATCGTTGTTCATCAGAGATATTGGCCTGTAATTTTCTTTCTTGTGGTATCCTTGTCTGGTTTTGGTATAAGGGTAATGCTGGCCTTGGGAAATGAGTTTGGAAGTGTTCCCTCTTCTAATTTTTGTAGGAGTTTGAGAGGTATTGGTATTAATTTTTCTTTGAATGTTTGGTAGAATTCACCAGTGAAGCCATCTGGTCCTGAGCTTTCTTTTTGTTGGGAGGTTTTTGATTATCAATTCAATCTCCTTACTAGTAAGAAATCTGTTCAGATTTTCTGTTTCTTCATAATTCAGTCTTGGAAGGTTGTATCTTTCTGGGAATGTACCCATTTCTTCTAGATTGCTCAATTTTTTGGTGTATAATTGTAGTAGTCTCATGAGTCTTCTATACTTTTATTGTCAAAAGTAATGTTTCCTCTTTCATTTCTGATTTTATTTCTTTGAGTCTTCTCATCTTTTCTTTGTGAGTCTAGCTAAAGGTTTGTCAGTCTTATATTTTCAAAGAACCAGCTTTTGGTTTGATCAATCTTTTATATTGTCTTTATGATCTCTATTTCATTGATTTCCACTCTGATCTTTGTTATTTCCTTCTTTCTACTAACTTTGGGATCTGATTGTTCTTTTTCTAGTTCCTTGAGGTCTAATGTTTGATTGATGAGATTTTTCTTGTTTCTTAAGGTAGGCATTAATCACTATGAATTTCCCTTTTAGAACTTCTCTTGCTGCATCTCATAAGCTTTTATGTGTTGTATTTCCATTTTTATTTGTGTCAAGGTAGTTTTTGATTTTTTTCTTGACTTGTTGGTTGTTTACTAGAATGTTGTTTAATTTCCATGTAGTTGGGACTTTCCAAGTTCTTGTAATTGATTTCTAGTTTCATACAATCAAAGTTGGAAAAAATGCCTGATGTGATTTCAGTCTTCTTAAATTTTTTGAGACTTGTTTTGTGGCCTAACATGTGATCTATGCTGGAGAATGTTTCATATGCACTTGAGAAGAATGTGTACTTCGTTGCTTTTAGATGGAATGTTCTGTATATATCTGTTAAGTCCATCTGGTCTAATGTATGGTTTAAGGCCTACATTTCCTTATTGATTTTCTCTCTGGATGACCTATCCATTGATGTAAACGTGGTATTAAATTCTCCTACTATTATTGTATTTCTGTCTATTTCTCCTCTTAGATATGTTAATATTTGCTTTATAAATTTAGATGCTCCTATGTTGGGTGCATAAATATTTATAAATGTTATATCCTCTTGTTGGATTGACCTCAATATCATTATGTAATGCCCTTCTTCATCTCTTATTACAGTCTTTTCTAAGAAGTCTATTTTGTCTGGTATAAGTATACCTATCCCTACTTTCTTTTGATTTCCATTTATTTGGAATATCTTTTTCTGTCCCTTCACTTTTAGTCTGTGTTTGCCCTTAGGTCTCAAGTGAGTGTCTTATAGGCAGCATGTAGTTAGGTTTCTTATTTGTTAAGCCCCTCTCTATCTTTTGATTGGGGATTTATTCCATTTATATTTAAAGTAATTATTGATGGGTATGTATTTATTGCCAGTTTGTCAATTATTTTCTGTCTGTTTGTTTAGTTCCTTTCTTCTCCTGCTCTCTTCCTTTTTGATTTGATGACTTTCTTTAGTGGTACATGTAGATTATTTTCTCATTATCTTTTGTGTATCTACTATAGGTTTTTGCTTTGTAGTTATCATGATGCTTATATATAACAACTTATATCTATAACAGTCTATTTTAAGTTAATAACAACTTAAGTTTGAACACATTCTAGAGCTCTACATTTTTACTCCACCCTCTATATTTCATGTTTTGTATGTCACATTTTACATCTTTGTACCTCGCATATCCTTTAAATAATTAGTGTAGTTACACTTATTTATACTACTTTTGTCTTTTAACCTTGACACTAGCTTTATAAGTGATTAATCTGCTATTTTTATCATATATTTACATTTACCAGTGAAATTTATACTTTTATATATATTCTTCTTGCTATTTAGCACCTTTTCTTTTCAGGTTAAAAAATTCCTTTAACATTTCTTATAAGTCTGGTTTAGTGGTGATGAAATCCTTTAGCTTTTGCTTGTCTGGAAAATTCTTTATCTCTCATTCAATTCTGAATGATAACTTTATCAGGTAGAATATTCTTGGTTGGAAGGTTTGTTTTCTTTCAGCACTTTGAAAATACTGTGTCATTCCCTTCTGGCCTACAGAGCTTCTGCTGAAAAGTCTGCTGATAGTCTTATGGGGTTTCCCTTGTATATAACAAGTTGTTTTCCTCTTGGTGCTTTTAATACTCTCTCTTTGTCTTTAAGTTTTGACATTTTAATTATAAAGTGCTTGGTGTGGGTCCCTTCATGTTCATCTTATTTGGAATTCTTTAGGCTTCCTGGATCTGGATGTCTGTTTTCTTCCCCAGGTTAGGGAAATTTTCAGCTATTATTTCTTCAAATAAATTTTCTGCCCCTTTCTTTCCTTCCTCTTTCTTTCTTTCTCCTTCTTTCTTTCTTTCCTTCCTTCCTTCCTTCCTTCCTTCCTTCTTTCTTTCTTTCTTTCTTTCTTTCTTTCTTTCTTTCTTCCTTCCTTCCTTCCTTCCTTCCTTCCTTCCTTTCTTTTTTTTCTTTCTTTCTTCTCTTCTGGGACTCCTATAAAGTGAATGGTAGTCTGCTTCATGTTGTCACATAAGCCCTTTGAGCAATCTTCACTTTTTTCATTCTTTTTTCATTTTGCTGCCTCGATTTGGTGAGTTTTTCTGCCCTGTCTTTGAGTTTACTGATCCTTTCCTCTGTTTCATCTAGTCTGTTGTTAAACCCCTCTAGTGTATTTTTCATTTCAGTTATTCCATTCTTCAGCTCTATGACTTCTATTTGGCACTTTCTTATATCTTTTATCTCTTTGTTAAAGTTCTTTCTGTGTTCATCTATTCTTCTCCTGAGTTCAGTAAGTGCATTTAACACCATTACTTTGAGCTATTTATCAGATAAATTACTTATCTCTATTTCATTAAGGATATTTTTTGGAGGTTTTTGTCTTGTTCTTTTGTTTGGAACATACTCCTTTTTGCTTGAGTCCCTGTGATGGTTTCTATGCATTAAATGGAAAAGCCACCTCTCCCTTTTGTGAAGGGTTGCTCTTGTGTAAGAGATGAACCTTCTCATTCAACCCTGCCCTAGCTCTTGGTTGTCTCTTAAACCTCTTGATTGTCCAAGCAGCCTATTTAATTTTTAATAGCTCTTCATAATTGAGAGTGTGCCAAGATCAGTCAGTGTTCTAAGGAGGGCATGACCTCAGTCAGTATCTAGATTCAGGCTGATTGGAAGTCAGAGGCTCAGGAAGCATATTTTAAAGAATGCAAATATATATCATCCCATAGGATCACAAATATAAGATCTGCTGGCTATTAGATCCAAGCAATCTGAAGGTGTCCCTGGGTGGCAGTTGAAAAAAGTGGGGCTCCTTTCTGGGAGATGAAATCAACTTTTATTACACAATGAAAGTAGGATCTGATAGACTTTTATACTCTATAAAGTTACTGTATACAATTAGTATGTTGTGGTGACATAGCTTGAGACTATGTAAACATACTACTCGATATACTTTCACTTGTTTAATCTTAGCATCCACTGATGTCTGTTTCATGAATTAATTATTATTATAATGATTGCAAAATAGTGATTTTCCAATTCTTTCAATCCTTCTACACTTATTAATCATCATTCTTCCAAATGGAAGAGTTATAGATGCCCTTTATCACTTTATTTTTGTCACGTGTGGTTTTGTGGATTTCCAAGTTATCAATGATTTAGAATGAAACTAAAAAATATTCTCAAATTGCTTCAATGGAGTAGTAAATCCCCTTCAAGTTAGCTCCTTTTTTTTTTTTAACTTATCCCCTTTATTATTTGAGTTTTTTGTTGTTTTTTTTTTTTTACTTTCTGGTTCAGTAAAATGTCCCAGGCTTATTTTGTACTTTCTCTCTCCCTTTTTTGGTTTCTTTCACTAGTAATGGTATATAGAAACCAAGATCTGGACATTCAGTGTTCGCCTTGCTATTCGAGTGTCATTGCTCCCTGTATGTCAGTTAAGAAAGCTAGGAAATAAGTGTAAATTCACACACACACACCCCTATACTTATTTCTTTATCTATCTACATGCATCTATATTTAAGTAGCTAGAAAAGCATATATATATATATATTTGTTTTTAAAGCATGACATTGTGAAAATATCTTCAATTATATTACAATATCCTAGTTTCATTCTAATTGTCCATTTTCCCCTATTTGTAACTCTTTAATGCAAAACTGAGGAACTTGATTCTCATTATCCACAATCTATCAATTCTTTCTGGCATGTGCTTCAATTGCACTAGGCCATCTCTTTTCTGGGTTGTGTCTTCCTTGTGTGGGCCCCACTGCTGCCAGTTTGACAGGAAGAAAGGAAGGAAGGAAGGAGGAAAGGAAAGAGGGAGACAGTTCCATATTTTTTATGTCATCTCTCTTTCTTATCTTTATTGAGAGCTTTTTGAGAGCAACAATTAAATCTTACACTGCAGTGTGTCTCTTCAAAGTGTCTAGCTCAATGCCTCACCCAAAATTTGAAACTGGAAACCTATGGACTGAATTCCACCAACACACATTTTATTTAGGCTACAGTATATTTTAAACAAAAATAATGTTTTATTTTTTAAACAGTTTAAACAAAAATAAAATCACATATATAAAAAAATTTTATATACATACAATTTTATATATATGTGTATGTGTGTATATATATATAGATGTATATAAAACATCTATCTTTCTTGCCTCACACAGTGCATGGTCCAGTTACCTGCATCTACACAGAGCATTACTGAGAACTCAGCTGAGGGAAAATAATAGAGTGAAAACATATATCAAGCCAGCCCTCTGGAGTTTTCATGGTCTATTTCTTTGCTGGAAGCAAAGATGGATAAAAGTATTTACCTCTTAAATGTTTACCTAATACTGTACGAGGCAGTGACCTTAAGTGGTCTTTACAGCTCATAGACCACACACACAAAATTATGAATGAGCAATTTTTATTCCCCTGAAACTAATGGTTCTGGCACACTCTCCTCCTCTTCTAGAGAACTGCAAGTAATATTCTCTGGTGAAATTACTATAATTCATAGATGGCAGTGACCATGTTTCTGAATTCAGGCTAAGGTGGGAGAAGCAGAGGAGTAAATAGCAAAGAAAAACTGTTAGAGCTTTATTAAAAAAGGTTGATTCAGTTGACTTGAAACTCTAAACTTGACCTTGAGTGATCAATCACCTAACAAATATTCATATTTTCAACCAGTGCCTCCTATGTGTCAGGGTATAAACACAAACGCCTTTGAACGCTAGGTAGTCAATGAGACAAGGTAGGGCAAAGAATCTGTGATGAACTATTAGTAAGTGTTCCATCTACAGATAGCAGTAGTCACTCAACTGTATTTTTCCCCCTTATGCAGGAGTACAGGTCCACTGTTGTCATAACCTTTGTTTTTTCGAGAGAAGTCTGAAATTAAAACCCATGTGTAAAACTTTCATTAAAATAAATTTTGGAATATATGTATATTTATATATATATATATACAGAGAGAGAGAGAAGAACAGATAGACAAAAAGAGAAATCTCTTTCTCTGTCCATAGGAAAGATTTTTATCCCCAAGAAAATAAATGTCTGTGAATTTGTGAATGTATAGGTAAGTTAGAAAGAACTGAGTAAGAGTTATTGAAATAGTTATTAAAATAGAGTTTATATTAATATACTTATATTAATAATAGAGTTGACATTATTTATTAGTTATATACCATATCTAATGCTATAGGTATTATTCTGCTAATTGTAGATAAATGTCACATTTTTTCCTTGTATTTTCCAACATGTTAGTTGATGGTATGTCAGTTGTTGGTCTTAACTTGATATATCTCAGTTGTTGATAACTCTATTTTGAAAAATGAAATTGAAACTTGATTGATAGTGAAGCTAAACATTTTTTATGTTTATTTTTATCTCCCTTGAGATTCATTCACGTCACTGAGGTGTTAATGAGTTGTATGGACCCATTATATACCAAGATACTCAAATTTTTTTCTTATTTGATGTAATTATTTCCCCAAGGCTATACTTTCTCTTTGATTTTATTTGCAATTCTCATATATAAAATTTTAAAATTTTAAGTAGTCAAATTGTTAATTTTTCTCCTTTTGATTAATTCCTTCACTTTTATGGTTTGGGGACTTTTCTTCCTCCTGAATTGAGAACAGTAAAAGTATGTTTGTTTCACTTATCTACTAGACACTGGGCATTATGATAGTCCTTGGTTATACGTTGGCAACCAAGACAAGTGCCTTCCATCCAGAGTCTCCTAGTAGGTATAACAAAGACAGACATATCAACAATTAACTTCATTTTCCCTCTCTTTTTCTTCAACCTCTTTGCCTTTTCGGACACAGAGACCTTAAATATCATCAGGGTTTGATAGTTTCGTTATGGATGATAGTGAAAAAAAATTACTGTTCTCCCTATCACTCAAACTTTAATACTCATTCCAAATTGAAATTAATGGGGAATCTTTTCTTACTAATTAACAAAGACTCTTAGCCTAGACCTCAGAGGAACAAATTCTTCAACTTACTTCTTACACAGACAGACACACAGACACAAAAACACACATCCTCACACTGTGTCTTACAACTGCCAGGGAAGTGGTGAAGGTGAAAAAGAGGAAATCAGGGACACATCTCTGCACATTAATGAAATTAAAAGCTTTACTTTTCCTGGGAGAGCGTGATTTAAGGGCTAATCAGCACCATGGTCCTTGCACATTATTTAAGAAAGTAGAAATTACTGGCTATTGAATCTGTGCTTGGAAGCTCCGGGGGGAATCTCTGCAGGCCCTCCGATAACTTTTTATGCCGTGCTTGAATATTCTTCCTCATGTAATTGGGTTTGTTTGCTATATATAAAAAGCAGCCTCTGGCTAATCGTCTGATTCTCTCTGTAAGTGTTTGAGAAGGACAGTTTACTTGTGTAGATTAAGCTCCTTGTGTTCAGTTTTTCTATACTCTGCCGGCAAGGACTTGAACTGCTCTATTTGCTTTGCACAGTCCCATTAAATTATTCAATGGCATTCACATTCATATGTCTTTAGAACATTGGCTCCAAATGAGTCATATTCAAAAGAAAGGCTTTATTTTTAGGCCATTGAAATCAGAAACGGCATCATAGGGAAAATGATTCTAAAAGTAGATTTCAGTTCATTCATGTAGGGCACAACAAACTCTTCTCCAAGTTCTATAAGTTGATTGTTCTTCAATATCAAGGCAACCGTTTCTGTAGAATAAAAAAGCCATTTCTCACTTTCATTGAGGCCAAAGATGAGGGCAGGAAAAAGAGCAGGAGAGGCAAAGATATCTGTATGCCTTCAACTTTTCTTTTCTTTGGGAATATCTACATGAAATTTCCAGTGTAACCTCTGTCCCTCTTGAGGCCAGCACAGAGAGCTCCAAATGAGAATCTTATAAATATCCCATTTGTTCAAATATATTATACTGGGGAATGTCCATTACATTAATTCATGTGGGGAAGGTAAGGACTATACAATTCATATGGACACAATGGACAAAGAATTTAACTAGAAATGTAATCAAACAACACACACACACACACACACAGACACCTGACGTGAATACAACGGCAGATACAGAAACCTGACAAATATCTTTTCTGTGTTTGCTGTGGTGCCGTATGTTACATATGTGTTTTCTATGTGCTGTCCCCTGGTATGAAAGGCATGAGCATATAAGTTCTTCCATTTAGGATCTCCCCATACAGTAGTAACCAGCCATTGCCTTCTTCTTTTCCAGTCAATTTTCTGATTCATGTTTCTATTTTACAATCATATACTATCAAGAAATGCTGTGTCAAGATATCTCTGCTTTCCTAGACTCAGTGACAGAAAATCGATTCTTTTTGTCCTTTGACCTCCTGAAGTCATCTTCACCCACCAACTATAAGTATATTAGCAGTGTGCATAGTGACCATCTGGGTGAGGAGAAGCTATTATATAATGAAAAATAAACAAAGATCTGGATTCAGAAGTATTAAATTCTTAGTCATAGATAGTTTCATATTTACAAGTTATATTATTGTTATTAATCATTTGATTTACCTGAATCTTAGTTTTTGTTTTCATAAAATAATCTAGCATTATTTGAGAATGAATGGAATGATATAAACAAAACCACCTTTTAAATGCAAAAGTTTTCATTCAAACTTGAAAACTAAATTCTTACGCGTTATATGGCTATTGCTATCTAGTGGGAGATGAAGAAGTAGAAGGCAGCCCATGTTGAAGGATCTTGAAGTGACTGAAATGGGAGGAATTTTAGTCTAGGAGAGTGTCAGACAAACATTATGAGGAAAGTTGAGTAAAGGATCATAAACCAAGAAAGAGTTAGGAGCTAACCTAGAATAAACCAAAAACAAGAAATATTATAGAAAATAGAGGTGGAATGAGTGGAAATAATTTTATTATTATTATTTTAAGAAAGAGTTGTGTCCTGTTATATTTAAAGCAGCACTTTCCCTTATGTAAACACAAATCCACATAGTACAGGGGGTAAAATATGAATATTTGTATACTCAGTTTATAATTTTAATTTAAAGCATTTCCAAGACTCCAAACCTCAAACTTAAAGAAATAATACCAAAGATAACAAAATCTCCAATTTCAAATGAAAATAATATGATAAAGTTCAGTCAGCCCAACTCAAAGCCATAAGACTTGTGCTTAGCTTATCCAAATAATTGTCCTGATTCTAAATTTGAGAGCAAAGTGCAGAGATAAGGAAAATCTCATCTTTCTTCTACAGGTGAATTTCATTTCAAATGTATCAGTTCACAGCCATCAATTTTTATTTATTCAAAGTAGTTTTCAAACAGGTAGAAGAGTAACGAATGAGTTAATGTCATGGAAGGTGAACAAATATGCCTAATCTCCAGGAAAAATCAAGTGATGGAATATCCATGTGGTTGCCATAGTTATTGTCCACTCTGACCTAATCTCTCTTTGTTCAAATGTATGTGTAGGACATTAAACATTGAATGGATTTGTTAAATAGAAAGATTACATATTACACAGCTGAAGCAATTCATTGTATATCCAGAGGGCAGTTTTTCTTAGAGAATAAGAGAGAAAGAGAGCTGGAGAGAGAGAGAGAGAGAGAATGCACTGTGTAATGCTCTTTCATTCTAAGGCAAAAGCCATTTAAGTAGGGCAACAATATGTTAACTCACTGACATTCTTCATTTATTTGTAGAATAGGTTTCCCAGGAGACAGTATTGAGAAGGATATACTCACTATATTGTTGTGGCAAAAATCATTCAGTAGGAAAATATAGGTGGTATGGTTAATGAACAAACTACAAACGGTATTCTTTTTATCCTTTCTTTTTCTTCTCTGTGGTTTTCACTTAGCTCACTTATCATCAGCATTGATATCAAAGAATTTGGGAGAGCATTAAAACTCTGCTAACATTTGAAGCTATAATGCTTTTGGACATAGTTTTAAAGCTGGTGAGTGATGAGGATTGTAATTTCTAATATCAATTGACACTTTGTCCTCCACCTTTCACGAATTCAAAGAGCTCTGGGCTCCAGTCTGCTCTTAGCTATTGTTGAAGACTGTCATTAAAAATAGCAGCTGATACTCACATAGCCCTCAGCAGGGTTTGGCGTTCAATGGGTAGCAAGTGGAAGCAAGCCTATAGGCCCTAAGCAAGAAGCAGAACAGTTTAGGTTTTAGAAAACCACTTGGAAGTGACTCAGGTGAAATCAAAGAGGATTCATCCTCTAAAAAACAACTGTTTATTGAGCACATGATAATTCAAAGCCTGGTACAGCTGGGGCACTGTTCTGAGTCCTGGTAAATGGTATTTACAAAAGGGAACATGGATCCTTCATTCATGGAGAAAATAAAAATGATCAAATGCATTAAGAAATTAATCCCCAATGATTTATTTCCCACTGGGGTGGAATTTGCTATGGAGAAGCACAGAATGTAAGGCTTTGACCTAATTGAGAAGCAGGAGGTCATTTGAGAGAGCTTACCTTATGAAGTAAAGTAGACTTCCCATGATAAAAAATGAAAACTGGTGGTTCAGAAACATTCCTGTTAAGGGTAGAATTGTGTTTCCAAAAAGATATGTTGACATTCTAACTCCCAGTACTTCAAAATATGACTTTATGGGAAATAGAGTTGTTGGGGATCTAATTAGTTAAGATGAAGTAATTCTGGAGTAGAACTGACCTCTAATCCAATATGACTGGTGTCTTTACGAGAGGAGGGAAATTCAGACACAGACGTGCACAGAAGCAAAACGATGTGAGGACACACAAGAAGAAGATGACCATGTGAAGATGAAGGCAAAGGTAGGAATTACGCTGCCACAACCTACCAGGAACATCTGGTGTTTCCAGAAGCTGGAAGAGGCAAGGAAGGATCCTCCCCTGGAGGTTTCAAAAAGAGCATGACCCTATCAACAACATGATTTCGGAATTCTAGACTCCAAAACTGTAAAAGAATAAATTTCTGTTGTTTTAAGCTACTCAGTTTGTGGTACTCTTTTATGATGGCCTAGGGAAACTAAGGACACTTTATAGTACTATATTAGCTTCATGATATTCAAGTTCCTGTGCTGGATCTTGAGAATATATAAGTAATAAAACTAACTCATGAGTTCATATAAAAGAGAGCAAACATCTTCTTGCAGGAAACAGATATTTTATATGAATACATTTTTCTAAAGTATAGCTAATACAACTATTGAGCACCAACTATTGAGACACAACCTAGTCCGTATAAAGATGGATAACTTTCCCTGAAGAAATGCCTTTTAAATTGAACCCCTGGGAGCTTCACTGGAAGTCACATCTTTCATTATTGAGTCTTGTGCGAGTAGGACTCAAGAATAGAAGGTGAAATCCGGATATCAACGCTTTCTCAATAAGTATTTGTGGAGAAAATTAGGAAAAAAGGAAAGAATAAAGAAAGGGGAGGAAGGGAGGGAGGGAAGGAACATAAGGAAAAATGGAAGGTGGAAGGGAAGATGAGGGAGGGAAGGAAAGAAGAAAGGAGAAAAGAGAGATGGATAAATAAAGACATCAATGTGAGTTCAAAACTTTTTAGAAAGTAGGACATTTTCTCATTAGCCTAGGAAAGATGTCAATTTTTATTTTACATATATATTTATATGCACATATATATCTATATTTATATATTTTATATATATAAACATTCCAACGAATATTGAAAATATAATAATTTCCAAATCTAGGAATTTCTTGAATTCTCCTTGTAGCTTCTATGGATATATTTATTGACTTTGTGAAATAACCTACTTGTCCATCAGAAAGAAAACTTCTTTTTCATGTAAATAGTGTCAGAGATTTTCCTCTTTATCAATTACCAAATATCGTTCTGATACATATTTTAAGTTAAGTTTTTATTCTTAATCTAATACCCCAGGATTCACTCCCAAGAGCAAACTAATGAAATTAGGTTTTCAAAATGTATATAATAAAAGAATTAGAGCCTGTTGCATAGCTATCCCACTTGTATCTATCCAGCAATCCAGCAAACAATTAAGAATTAACTACTTTGTATCAATTTATTTGACCAGGCATATTTCAAGGTAATGAAGATACAAACATGGTAGAAGAAATTAAAAAACAGGTTCACAACACCACACACACACACAACATGGCTGGTGCTATAATATACATATGCAGAAAGTACTTTGGAATCAGACAGAAGACACTAGACTACCTGGGAAACTCAGGAAAAGCATCATATAATGGTGACATTTGGACTGGTCTGAAGGGTGAGTATGTGTTGATCCAAAAATAAATGGGGAAATTCATCACAGTGAGAGGAAAAACTATGCTAGGTTTAGGGTATATTTTCAGGTCACCAATGTGATAGATTTTAATTCATTGATAAAGTAGAGATAATAATTCCACTGTCATAAATTTTTCAATGCTTGAAATTTTTCTATAATGGAATAATGGTTCTTAAACTGAAGATGTATGTTGTAGCTACCTTCCACTTCAGGAAAGTTTTATGTCCCTTCGAAAGTAGGTATTAAGCACCAAGCATGTTTATAGTCTGGGCTTGATACTGTGAATGATTCCGGAATATATGAGTGACAGTCCTTCAGCACGTTTTTTCTTTTTTAAAAAAATTATACTCTGAATGAAGTCACACATAAAACAGCAGGTAATGAGAATATTACTTTGAGCAATTCAGCCATTTAACAACATGCCTAGGCTAACATTTTCTGTGTCTCAGAGTAAAATATTGATACTTAGTAGAAGATGACTAAAAAAGGTCAGGTTATTGAGTAAAAGTTAAGGAGTAAAGAAAGCTGAACATCATAAGAGAAAAACTTGGGAAGGCAAGTCAAGCTATAATTTAACAAATATAGGTAAAACCATGTAATTCCAAGAATCCATGAGACTGATCCCTTCTGTGCATCATAAATTAATTTATGGAGAACAGTATAATTACGAAATATCCAACTTTCAGGGCAACCTATTTTCAACCTGTATTCATATTTCTTATGTTTTCTATTGTTCCTCTGTGTCATCCTGATTAACAGAATTTCTCTATATATAGTCTCACACTGTGCTTGGCATTTCTTACATATATATGAGGTGTGATAAGTGGTACTGTGATAGATAAATACCAAATACATTGGTATAATGCATATTATACAAAATGTAAGAAGATACATAATTCCTACATCTTGAAAGCTTCTATAGTTCATTTAACTTCTGCTCCTAAATAGCCTAGAAGAAGAAACTCCTATAACACGAAATTTAACATAATTTTAACATTTATTATTTTAATACCACATTCTGCTAATATTTAGTTATATATCCCTGGATAAACATAAACTAGACCTCAGTTTTCCAGTTTTAACATGTGGAATTGGGATTAGAAAATATAAAATTTCTGTTTTGCTACAGTTTTTAACATATCAATTTATATTGCAACTGAAAAGATGACAGAGGCCATATCTTATACCTTTCAATATATGTTGCAAAGTTTAGTAGATAGAAGTATTCAATAATTGTTGATTACTTGGTTTTCAAAAAATATAGCTTCCAGAACCATGATAGTTCGGTTATACTAGACTTTAGGAGTAATTATCTATTGCATAATTATCTACTATATTCAGAGCACAACATTGATGTTGTAAGAGTATGAAGGAAACACTGTATGTCTTCTACTAAAAATATTTTATTTTGGGTCCAGCCTGGTGGCATAGTGGTTAAGTTCGCATGCTCTACTTTGGTGGCCCAGGGTTTGTGGGTTTGAATCCTGGGCATGGACCTACATAATGCTCACCAAGCCACGTTGGCGTGGTGTTCCCACATACAAAATAGAGGAAGATTGGCACAGATGTTAGCTCAGCAACAATCTTCCTCAAGAAAAAAAGATGATTGGCAACAGATGTTAGCTCATGGCCAATCTCCCTCACCAAAAAAGAAAAAAAAAAAAATTTACAGTCACTTTGAACTTGTTCATTAAAAATGTGATGCACATAAAAAATGACAGTTTTTAGTGGGATATACTATGAGTTGTAATCTGAATTTTAGATAATAAATATTAATCTAAATATTTTTTTCTACAAGTAGTTGGCCATAGGTTTCCTAGATTTAGATATCACATATTATGTACTAAGGTACCCAAAATATTTAATATGATCTTGACACATAGGAAGTGTTTACTAAACATGAATGAATAAGTAAGTAAATGTAGCTACTGATTGGCAGGTAAAGATTACATGACAGAAGTAGTTTTGGAGTTAAAGAGAAGAGGGAACATTCTGATAAACGCTTGTAAAGATACTTGCAAATCACTTAGTTATGGAGAAGTTAAAGGAGATTTGCCTAATATTCAAGCAAATTTGCATGTATTTAGACTAAGTACAAGAGTACAAGAGTAGTGTGGGAGTAATAAGAGAGAATAATTCCTGTCACGGTGGACTAAAAAGTAAGTGTTCTATGGCATACTAAAACCTGTGAAAAGAGCATGAGAATGGAGAGAATCACTCTAAGCACTCTCTAACTTACACTAAGACCTAAGTAACAATAGCCGTGGCTGAGAAGATGCGGTAGAGTTTAGAGAGAGGAGATTGTTTTCAGGGTACACAAGGTCGACTGAATGCAGAAGGTAGAGTAGGAGAAAAGAGATCAAACCTCCAGGTACTCAGACCCTGAGTCCTACTAAAGGGAAAGTTGAGATTCTACCCTGAAAGTATTTGAATTATTTGTTGATTTGAATCTAATTAGAGTGAGAACAGAGACTAGACTAATCTCAACTATAAAGTAGATTGAATAAAGACCAAAACAAACACCACAATAGACTAGATTGATTCAGTAGCCTCTTCTCCATTGTAAATGGGTGAACATAAAAGAGGTATGCACTTGCACAGACATAATATTATTTACTTCATTCTTCCTAGTTCTTTTCCACACAATGCCTGTAATTGAAATTATGAGACAATAAAAAAAAAGATGTGAACCATCATCAAGAGGTAAAACCATCAGTAGAAGCAGACAGCCTGAATGTGGAAACTATCCAAGAGGAAATTTAAAATGATAGTAATAAGTGTAATAGAGTATATAACAAAAAATGTGTACAGCATGAATGATAAAATGAGTGATTTCAGCTAAAAATGTTAGAGTGAAAAAAATAGCAACAAAGGTGAAGAATAATTTTGACGAGCTTATCAAAAGAATGGATATAGCCTGTGAAAGAATCAATAAATGTAACGACAAAGGAGTGGAAATTATCCCAAAAGAAAAAAGGGGAAAAAATAAAAAAGATGTATTATCTGTGAGAAACAAATAAACTGGCCTAAGATTTGTGTACTTAGAGACTCAGAAGGAGAAGAAGAGAAAATGGGGCAAAAAAAAAAAAAATACTAGAAGAAATATTGACTGCAAAACTTTTAAATTTGATGAAAAACATCCAATCACAGATTGAATTCAGCTTCAGTGGACCCCACGCAGGATTAAAAACAGACAAATAAGCAAGCAAAAAAGACAAAAAAACCAAAGATAAACAGACAGTCTTGAAAGTGTCCAGAGAAAGACATATATACAGGAAACAAGGAAAATGACTTAGTTGCCATGAGAGAGAGGAAAAAAATGAGATCAGGTGACAAATGTAAAGTATCTTGAAAGTGCTGAGAAAAATAAAGAAGCAGCAGCAGAAGGAGGAGGAAGAGGAAGAAGAAGAATTTAGATATCTGATTTCAAAACTTAAAATCATTAAAATAGGGGCCAGCCCAGTGGCACAGTGGTTAAGTTCGCACGCTCCACTTCTCAGCAGCCTTGGGTTCACTGGTTTGGATCCCGGGTGTGGACAAGGCACCGCTTGGCACGCCATGCAATGGTAGGCATCCCACATATAAAGTAGAGGAAGATGGGCACAGATGTGAGCTCAGGGCCAGGCTTCCTCAGCAAAAAGAGGAGGATTGGCAATAGTTAGCTCAGGGCTAATCTTCCTCAAAAAAAAAAAAATCGTTAAAATAAAATAAATGGAGACCAGGCTTGAAAATCCCCCAAGCAGACAAAACCAATGAAGCCCTGTAAACAAAACTAAATCTGCCTTATTTCATAAACATAAGTGAAACATAACTTAGGTTATTTCTTGTAAATCCCTCTGATAATCGTAAAAGAAACTTAAGTCATCTTCCTAAAATGGTATAAGATGATAACTTTTAAACAATCCTCACCCCTCTAGACCCTAATTGTAATCAATCATCATGGTAAAGGTTAAACAACTTCATTTTCACTTTCTAAGCCATCCTGTAACATCCTGTATCTGACCTACACATCTGTTTTGGATTTGAAGACTCCCAGTTGGCAAACCACTCTTTTGTACACAATAAACTCTTACTGAATACTATTTTGCTGATCTGGTTTTAAGTTTTACTCTTTCTGGATTTTTGACATTATAAACACAGTGTATTGGCATAAAGTAGATAAATAAACCAATAGAATAGAATTGTGACACCAGAAATAAAGCATTACATTTATGGTCAATTGTCTTTTAACTAAGATGTCAATATAATTCAGTGGGAAATAAAACTTCTCAATAAAAAATATTTAGCCACCTGTGTATCTATATGTAAACTTTTGTCTCACACTATACATAAACATTAATTCAAAATATATCATCAACGTAAATGAAGAGCTAAAATTATAAAATGTCTAAAAGAATACAAAGAAGAAAATCTTCAGGAACTTAGATTTGACAGAGTTCTTAGGTATAATGCCAAAAGAAAAATTCATGAAAGAACAAATTGATAAAGGATTTTATCAAAAGTTACTATTAAAAAAAGAAAGACAAGACACAAAACAGGAGAAATTATTTGCAAATCATCTATCTGATAAAAGACTTGCATTCAGAATACATAAAAGTTTTTTCAAGTCAATAAGAGAAGACAAAAAATCCAAATAAAAAATAGGCAATGATTTGCAAAGTCATCTCAACAAAGAAGTTACAGGAATGGCTATATATAGAAATGACACATTAAATGATATATAATATCTTTAGTAATTATGGAAGTGAAAATTAAAACAACTAGATACCATCTCACACTCAAGTATAATAGCTGTACTTAAAAATACAGACAAAGGAATAAGTAGGGAGGATGTGGAGAAACTACAAGTCTCATATATTGATGGTTAAATGGTTAAAAGAGAATGTTAACTGCAATAGCCACTTTGGGATCTGGCAGTATTAAAAAATAAAACACAAGCGTACTATATGATGCAGCAATTTCACACCTGGGAATCTATCCAAGAGAAATGAAATATATGCCCACACAAAGGGATTTATAGGAGCATTATTCATAATAGCCCAAAATTAGAACCAATCCCAATGTTGATCAAGTAATGAACGTATAAACAAAATGTTTGATATTAATATAACTGAATATAAATCATCAATAAATAAAGAACAAACTACTGACATATACCACAACAATGATAAACCTCAAAACTGTTATGCTAAGTGAAAGAAGTCAGAGGTAGAGGACCACATATTATATCTCATTTTTATGAAATGAGCAGAAAAAGCAAGTTTATATTTAGAGAAAGCAGATAGGTGGTTCTCTACAGCTGGAAATGGAGACAAGGATAAACTGCAAATGAGCACTAAGAAATTTTTGATATTATTTTTGCAATGTCTCAGGGGTGGGGAGTGGCAGAGTTTGCGTTGGCTTTTGTCATTTTTTTCCTATATGCAATATGAAGCACTTGAAGTAGATGGTTTTTACTTCTAGAAATGGCACTCTATTTCTGAAGTATAGTTCCCACGTTTTTCAGGCCAAGGATTATTAGAACTGTATTTCTGTGATTCCTTGGCTTTCTGCTACCTTCCAGATCTCTCTTTCCATGCTGAAATTCTTTTAAAAAGCATCCAAATGTATACTTGCTGCAACATCTATCAGATGAGGTCATTTGCATTTTTTTCAAAAACTTCTCATCTTATTTGTGAAGCAGATTTCTTTCAACATATCAAAGCATATACTCTCACTGAATCCATCTGAGCCCTTTTTAAATCATCCTTCTAAGCAAAATACTTTCATTTACAAAAATGAAGATTTCCTGTACCCAAGTTAACTTTTTTGTGTTGAGCTGAAGCAATATAAAATATCAGCTCAAATGGAAAATGTGGGGAGGATTTGTAAGGGAAAGCCAGGAAGATTAAATGGGAAATGACTCTCTAAGTTCTGATGTGTGGCATTAATGATGTAGCTCACTGCCGCTGAGAAGAGCAGCTAGTTCTTTGCCCTTTGTATCAGGAAAACTAGTGATGTCTTCTATGTTTAAGCTGTGAAGAATTTAAACAGACTGAATTTTGCTATAAAAGTTACCATTTAATTACCTAAAAGGAAACATACAATTTTATTTCCAAAAATAAAATTGCAGTTCAGCCTTATGGCATCCATTACTGCCACCATTGCCTCCGACTATTATGTTCATGACTTTCACCACATTTATTTGAAAGGTTAAGCCCTTCTTTGTTACTACCCTATGACTTGATGGCAGATAATGACAACAGGCTTTTTTTTGTCTTGCATGTCCAATGGACAAAGGAAATCAATCTGATCTCAAAGAGTTGGTAATGTCTATACAGCATTTTTATATAAGATTGGCCATAATCAAATGCTAAGTGGTATGCACAGATTGCATAGATTTTAGACACAGTATGAAGTTTTGAAGTAGAACTTCCTTTGAGTTGGAAAAATAAGGAAAAACTTGGTAGAATATCTGGGCAAGCAAAGTAGTAGAGAACGGAGAGGAACTTAGAGAGGGCTGCATAATGAAAATAAAAATATTCCATGCAATGACCAAACAGCACACTTTGATGATAGCATTCTACACCACTACTCCTAATCTATCAGGTTCTCTGAAGGTAGTAGGGTGAGAGGGGTGGTGTAGAGATAGTTAGAATCACAAAGATACTGGGGGAATGAGGAGATATTGGTCAAAGGGTACAAGCGCTCAGTTACATGAGGAATAAGTTCTGGCAACCTGATATACAGTATGGTAACTGTAATTAACAATAATGTATTGGAAACTTAAAATCTGCTAAGAGAGTAAATTTCAAGTGTTCTCACCACACACCAAAGAAGGTAACTATGTGAGGTGATGGATATGTTAATTAGCTTGAGTGCGGTGATCATTTCCCAATATATACAGACAGCAAAACATCACATTGTATACCTTAAATATATAAAATTTTTGTCAATAATACTTCAAAAAATTTGGAAAAGAAAGAATCATAAAGAAATGTATTCCAGAATAATGATTTTGGGGATGTTTTCAAAAAGTTAAAGGACAAATCATAGTTAATCACAATCAATGAATTACTGGTAGTTCATTATAAGTTCTAAAATAGTTAATTTCATTTTGAAAAGATTTTGCAAACACGAAGCAACCTGAATCTTTGAGGACATCAACATTATTTAACTTCTAGTAATATAAGCAATAGTTACAGGAAATATATTAGATGGAAATCTTATGCTAACAAGTTCCATTACTTTAAGTCCAAGAATTTCAGCTCTTTCTCAGTTTCCTTATCTTTCAAATGAGAATCATGATCTAAATTACATCTTGAATGTTGTATATTGTATGGGAGGAAAACAAATCTTTTTCCTTTATCCATCTCAGGTTCTTTCTCTGTGTCCCTATAATTAAACTGGAAAAAGGCAGATTAACAGGAGAAAAACAAGTTAGCGTGCATTGTGCACGTATATATGGGAGCACCCAGTGATGAGTAACTCACAGAGTTGCTTAGAACTTGGACTTGTATACCATTTTAGGGTAAACAAAAGAAAAGAGGCTTTGGGCTTCTGGGTTGGGGAGGCAAGTTATGGGAAGATGACCAAGAAAAGTATGATAAACTGGGGTTGTTTAATAAGTTTGTTGGGCAGATTTAAGTCATTGCCTTTTTCATTGATGAGAGTTATTAAGAATCTAGGATAGAGAGGAGACGTCTTTACAAATGGAAATTTCCTCTATAAATCTAAGTTTCCTTTATAAAAGGAAAACTTGTGCCATGGTTTTAGAGCTTCTCCTGCCTTTGCTGGTTCTCAATGGCCTTTAGCTCAAAATAATCCATATGCCAAAGAAGCATATTTTAGGTGGAATATTCTGGTACCCTTCATTATATGGGAACTCTATATGAAGGTATAGTGAATATCTGGGGATTTTAATTCATTTTGCATTATCATTCCAGAGTAGAGATTTGTGGCTTGAAATTACGTCTTTCTCTGTGGTCTGGACACTTGAATTTTGAATAAAAAAGAGACTAAGACAGCAGCTAACATGTATGTGCATATAACATGCATGATGGTCCCTAAAAACCCAGTCTACTTGCTTTATACCTCTTTCCTTCGTTCTTCCCTTCCTTCCTCCCCGCCCCTCAACTCTCCCTCTATCTCCCTCTCTCTTTTTCTTCCTTTCTTTTTTCCTATTTTTCTTCCTATCCCCCTTATCTTCTTTTCAAACATCTGGAAAGTGCAGACTTCACTCATATAGACAGTCTGCTAATTAGGCATGAGCTGAACTGGACTTTATCTTAAATATAGGCATTTTGCATAAATGTTTGTAAGGTGGTCTATTTGTCTGCTTAAAAGAACAAACCCTTTTTGAAAACTCTAGAAATAGCAATTTCCATACCAAAAATATACAGTGGAAGTAGTACAAATGGTACTTTCCTGTGTTCATTAACAATCATTTTTTACTGTTCTTTAACAGAAAAGCTAGGCTAACATTAAATAGCATAGACTAAGTTATGAAACCAAGGCCCAGAGAACCTGCTCCAGAATTTGCTGATTGCAAGATTTAAGGGAAGTTGAAACTGGCAATTTTCATTTCCTGAATGAGCTAGTTAGACTTGACTATATTTTATTCTATTTTATATTCTATAATACAGAAAAAACACCATAACATAGATGAGGCTTAACCACTTTCATGATTGTATCAAACTTAAGAATTCTATGATTAGGATTTGCTTTTGTTTTTTCAACCAATATCAAATTATTAATTTCCTCTAACATTTTTTATTTTTAAAGATTGGCACCTGAGCTAACATCTGTTGCCAATCTTCTTTATTTTTTCTTCTTTTTGGTCACCCCAAAGCCCCCCAGTGCATAGTTGTGTATCCTAGTTGTGAGTTCCTCTGGCTGTGTTATTCCTCTAATCCTTTTTATGTGCCTACTTTATGCCTCAATTACTCTATCTTTGTTTTTTAAAAAAGTCACTTTTTTCCTATGCTAATAAATTTATATGTAATTTCTAAAAATGCTCATTTGATTGTTGTGTTGGCTAATAAGAGTTTGTCATTCTAGTGACTTAAACAGAGGCAAACTTATATTCGAAAAAGGATTTGCGTGTTCAAGGACCATCACGTCAAATGCAGATCCCTTCACATTTTCAAGCCTGCCAAGCTCGGAATCTCCCTGAATTCAGGGAAAATGGCCTAGGGCTCCTTCACATTAAGATGAGAACAAGGGAGCACATCTATCCAGGGCATAAGGAAGAAATCTAGGTCAACTTAACCTTAATGGCCCTCTCCATATTCTTTATCACTCTGGTTTGGTGAGATTTTGACCAATCAGGAAAGTCAGGCTTTTCACTTTTCCTGTGCCAATTTTTAAATCTTGTCCTTTTCTGATACTGGTCAAGGTATTAGCATTACCTGTGAAGCTGTAAAAATCCCATTCAACGTCAAGTCAACACTGTATCTTCAGACTTTCATATACTGCATCTAGCAGCTGCTCCCTCTGCAGATGTAGAGCCACAAGTAATGAACTTTGTTTTGACTGCCTGCCGTTTTGAAATTAGTGATAACACTGAGTTTCACGCTCATTCACACTGTGTGATGTGAGATAAGAAATGATGTTTTTATTTGTTTTGGTTTGGTTTTTACTTTTCATTTTGAAATTTTGGACTCACAGAAGAGTTGCAACAATAGTACAGAGCTTTATCATATACCTCTCACCCAGCCTCTCCTAATGTTACCATGACCATGGAACAGTGGTAGAACCTAAGACTTAATATTGATACAATACTATTAATTTACTCTGGACTTTATTTGTATTTCACCAGTTTTTCTGCTAATATCCTATTTTGTTCCAGGATCTAAAGCAGGAATTCAAATTACATTCAGTTGCTATCACTCCAGAGTCTCTTCTAATTTGTGATAATTTCTCCATCTTTCCTTTTGTGTGTCTGTGTGATCTTGACGCTTTTGAAGAGTGTTGTCAAGTATTTTGTAGAATTTTTCTCAATTTTGGTTTATCTGATGCTTTATCATGATTAGACTGGAGTTATAGATTTTAGGGAAGAATACCACCGAGTTGAAGTGTTCTTCTCATCACATCATATTAGAGGGTGTATATCAACATGACTTATAACTGGTGATACTAACTTTGTAACTTGGTTGAAGTGATGTCTGCAAGGTTTCGCCACTGTAAAATTATTATTTTTCTCTTTCTGTGCTCTATTTGTGGTAAACGAGTCACTAGGTCCACCCCACACTCAATAGAAGGGGAATTAAACTGAATTAAACTCTACTTTCTGGAAGGAAGAATATAAAAAATTGGGGGACATATGTTAAAACACCACAATAGTTAACAAATATTTGGACAGTTAATTTGAGGCTATGGCAAATATTCTGTTACTCCTTAAAACTTTCTTCTTCTACCAAAGCCAAGCTGAGGGATGAACATCTTCAAACCAGAAGGATATAAAATTGTAGATTTTCCCTTCCATTTTGAGTTTTTTGAGAGTTGATTCTTACCTTGTTTTTTCTCTGCTTTGAATGCTTTCCAGTGCCTTTGAATAGTTTTATAATATAGTCTACCCAAATTTTTATAATTGTTATCCATTGGGAGTGTGTTCACATGTCCACTTTGCTTTGCTGTCGTTACTGGAAGTTTCAAGGCTCAATTAGTTTGATTGGTTTGCTTGATCTGATTCATAATGATAATGTTCAACCCTAAAAAGAATAAATTAAAATGTATTCAACATAATATGTTAACTAAAGGAGGGAATAACCTTAATCATTTAACACCTTAAATGATTAAAAAATGTTTCAGTGATGACAAATTCAGTCATTCCTAACATACCATTTCTTGGCCAATTCAGACAAAGGAGATGTTATTTCCCAGATTTTGTCAATATAATATTACAACTGCCAATTCAGTGAAAATTTAATCAGAATTAGAATTGTGAATATAAACAACATACTGGTTTTCTTAACTTTTGTTTTATTTTGGCTTTTCAGCAAGCTCTTTTAGTATCAAATGCATTCAGTCTCACCGACGTAAGTGCTCAGTGCTCTTTCATTTTCCAGTATGCTGTGATTATGGCCATTTTCAGCGTTTGCTGTTGGGGTGGATTTCTAAATTGACCATTGTAGGCAGATGACCTAGCAATGGGTTTCCAGAGGTTGCTGTGATTTTGTGGTTGAAATAGCTGAAATTACCAGATTGCAAAGCAATGTACTTAAGTACTTTTGGCTTCCTTTACAAACAAAGAATTCTCATCATAGGCACAGAGATCCCGCTGACTCCTTGGTACGTAGCTAAGATGAATTTCTGTGCACTCGTGCGTGTATGAGTCTGAGTGTCTTAGCACATGTGCGAGTTTATGTGTGTATATGTACCTATATACTTTTGTGTATGTGTGTGTTGGGTGAGGCTTAAAGAAGGACAGTTCAACGGATAGAAGAGGAGAGAGGTGGGGTGGCGAGGAGGTGGCAAAGAAAAAGTTAAATCAAGCCAGTCAAAAAACCATTAGGTGGCTACTCTGTGCAAGAAAATAAACCAGAAAGTGTGTGAATATAAAAGCCCAGGCCAGAAAACCCCTTGTTTCAATGGGTAATTTTCAGGTAACTAATTTGAACAGTCTTTTCAAGACACAGAGCAGCAATTTTTAAACTGTGGTAATATTACATTCACAGGTCTTAGAGGAGGCTGGGGAGCCAAGTGGGGCTCTTGGGCCCAACTCTTTCTTCAAGCAGAAGAGCTTTATTTTCATCTTTTTAACACAGTTAACACCTAAGTAAAATGCTTTGAAAAAAGAGATCCTTTAAGAAAAATTAAAAATGATTCTTTAATTTTTAGCTCCTAGATGACAGGGATAGCAGGTAGCAACACTTTAAAAATGATGCTACAAAAATAACTTAATTACATCAATAATTATAAATATCCAAGGGAAATATTGTATGCCAACAATAAATATAATAAATAATTGTGATGATAATAATAAAATATATCTTCAAATTCAGATTTTACATTTTACAGCTTTATCAATATGATATTTATCAATCATATTCTGACAGTTACTTCATGAAAACTTGATCAGATGCTTGCTGGTTTTCTGAAGATAATTTCTTTATTCTTACTTTTTCCAATTTTTAGCTGAAAGAAAACGTTTTTGGAAAATAGAGAGTGACCTTACAGTATCACGGAGCATACAAGAGGAATTCTGCAAATAGTCCACTGGCCTCAGCAATCTTAGAGTACAACTGAGGAAATAAAATTTATGTTACAAAAAGAGAAATCAGAACGAGATAGCATCGTATTTCATTTGTAAGATAAGTAAGCACTAAAGTCAGGGATTGGTAATGTAAATTTAAATATGCCAATGGTTTTCAAAGATTATAAGGCTTTATGGAGAAGGAGAGATTTGCGTTACTCCTAGATCACAGATTGAAAAGATAATGAGAGGATAAATGTTGATATATTCACACATTAATTTACCTTGCTTTATAATTATAAACTTATTTTCTTGTATAAAAATATATAGTGTGAGGGGCTGGCCCCGTGGCTGAGTGGTTAAGTTCGTGCGCTCTGCTGCAGGCGGCCCAGTGTTTCGTTGGTTCGAATCCTGGGCGCGGACATGGCACTGCTCATCAAACCACGCTGAGGCAGCGTCCCATATGCCACAACTGGAAGGACCCACAACGAAGAATATACAACTATGTACTGGGGGGCTTTGGGGAGAAAAAGGAAAAAATAAAATCTTTAAAAAAATATATATATAGTGTGAAGTTACATAAATGAAGGCCACACATTCAAAAGGATTTTTTATGCTACCAGTATTAAATTCCATTAAAACAATCTGACAATCTTGAAAAAGCGTTCAAAATAATGACAACCATATTTATCCCTTACATCATGCATGATTCTATATGTTCCTGAAGAACAAGATAGAATTGTATGAACATCACAAGAATAATACCTTTTGTTTCAGGCACCTTACTCAGAGAAGGAAGCCTAAGAATCAAGTAGCCCAATTGCATGAGTTTATATGTCAAGGCTTCATTTATTCCTAATGGGGCCATCAACGCTTTTTGTGATCTCAGTAATTAAGAAGCCAGTTTGATTCCTCTGATTATGGACTTCCTAAAAGCTGCCTGCTAAGTCATAAAGGAAATAGAAAGATGCTTTGGAGAACTAATGGCTGCCCATGTGTGCTGAGTCAGTCTTGAATTTTATGGGAGGCTATGCTGACTTATGCAGGACCACTTTCTGTCTCTCAGATGATCTATTTTAACATGTTGATTGCTTCCTCTTGAGCATCATTTTCCCCATAGAGAAATGGACGATTTCCATAGTTTTACAAAATTAATTCTATATGGGAGATGAGAGAAAACTTAAATGGAGTAACAATGGAAATTCTAAAGTGAAACAATGTGTGTGGAGACCTATATTAAACAAAAAAATGCAGAAGTGGGAGGATTTCTGTGATATTTCAGTTGAAGGACAGAGACTATGACTCCATTATGGACATCATCAGTACAGTCACGTTCATTGGAAGAGAACAGAATTGTTTGAGGACTCTCCATGGAAATACTGTTTTATCCCACTCATTACTCCCTCACCATCTCCAATTTTGTTTATGTCTTCCTTAATGAATGCCATAGAACATTGAAAACAAGAAAAGAGGATAAGACGGGTCCAAACAGTAAAGCAACATGAATCACCGTGATGGATTTCATTAATTAGAAATTGAAATTAAAGACACCAACCTATGAAAAATTGTACCTCTGGAGGTTGTTCCAGGACATTGTCTGTTCTAATTTCAGAAGTTAATTTGAAAGAAATGTTTAAAGTATGGCGAGTAAGAGAAATATGGTGACCCAGAATAAGAATCACAGTGGGAGAAAAAGAAGCTTTATATCATTTTCCTTTCCAGTGCCCACTTTGATTAGACAAGCACCAGAAAGGCAGATTCGGGATGCTGCTGAAGTTCCCTACATAAAAAAGTTTTTCTGTTCATTGTTCTGCCTAGGAGGCATGTGTGGATATTCAACTGATTTTCTAATTGTGAGAATTTCCTTTTGAATCACAAGAACCTCTGATGAGCAAATAACAACAGGGGAGAGGGTGAAAACAGAGGGGCAGAGGAATGAGGAACAGGGAAGACAATGATCTTAACTGCTCTCTAAGTGCACATTAAATAATATGTGCTCCGTTTTAACAAGTGCAACCTCAATTAACCAGAGTTCAATTTTCCAGAAATTCAAGTAAACTGAAATAAATTTTTTTATTCACTCCAATTCATGGTTAGAGAAAGGGTAAATGGCAATAATAATAACAACAGCATCAACGAAACAGCAGCATCAGCAGCAACAACAATATATTGGTTATCCTTTACTGCCATCTTCCTCTTCACCTCCATTTTCTGCCCTGTTCTTTGCCCTGAGAGGTTGACCCAGTTGACTTTATCTCTTGGACTTCCTTGTTCTCTTGTCATGGGTGGGGTTTCACCAATAGAATTTGCTAGCAGGAGGTTAGATGGCAGGAAGAGTGAGGTTAGGATACTTTTTTCCCAAGTTTCTTCCCTAAATCACAGTGGTTGTTACATTTTTTGCCTTTTCTGTGACACACTTTCTGTCAGGTTGCTTCTCTTCTATGGTTCCAGCTCTACAAACACTATTAGCCTTATCTCTTTCTTCGTTACTGTTTTAACACTCTTGTCAGAAATATAGGTATGATTTTAATCAGGTTACTGGTAAAGAAGATATTTTTCATATCTGTTAAATGTCTTTATAAAGAAAAAGACAGGTTAGGAGGAAGGAAATCTTAATTCTATGTTCAGAATTTCAAGAATTCTAAGTAATTCCATTACAATCACAATTTTCTCAGTCTTCCTGCAATAATTGGAAAAGAATCAAGAAGTGTCAGCCCCTGTAGTGGGATAGAGAATCTCCAAAGACGGCCAGACTCCACCCTGCTCTGTATGTATGTGCAGCTCCTTTCGTCTTGGAATCTAGACTATGTCTGTCACTGCTTTGACTGATAGAATGTGGAGAAAGTGACCTTCTGGGATTTCGGAGCAAGGGATTAAGAAAAAAGGTCTTCTACTCACTGGGGGTAAATTGCAGACTATACTGGTGGAGAGAGATGCCGAGTCAAGAGGTGCTAGAAAGTGAAACATACCCTGAAGAAAGAAGCCACTTAAAGGAGCCCTGAGGTACCAGATATCCAGCCACCTGACAGCATCTGCCATTTTGCTGCAACTGCATGTGAGACTTTAAGAAAGACTAGCAGAAGAAACTTCTAACTTGGCCCCAGCCAATGCACAGATTTGTGAGATATAATAAAATGTCAGTGGTTTAAGCTACTAAATCTTGGAGCAATTTATAATGCAGCATTAGATAACCATAGATAATCTACTTACAACAGTGTGACTGTGAAATATACTTAAGCTTCCCAAGGCTCAATTCTCTCATTTTCAAAATGTGAATGATAATAGTTAACTAGACTGACACTTGAATGATGAGAGTTTTCTTGAGAAGTGTGAGTCTAGAAATGAGCATTCCTGACAAATGTAGGAATCAGGAACTGTGGGTATGAATGCATGAGAGATGATTTTATATGTTAAAGGAAATGGCCTACACAGAGAACAGGAAGAATTGTGGGTAGACAAGGCATGAGAGTTATGAGTGTTGGTGTTAGACTACTCCATAAGGAGGCTGGGCATGATTTTGAAGTGAATTGAACATTTGTGTTCTGGAAATTGAAACATATCCTGAAAGCACAGAGACTTTGCAATGTAGGTCCAAACTCTTGGGTGTGTGAACACTAGATTGAATGGAGAGAGATTGGAAACTTGGAGGTAAGGGTGACAAGTAGAGAAAGGCTGGCATTAAAACAGTAGAAAAGCAAATGGACAATGGTTCTTGAATTCCAGAGATATTTTTGACATAACATCAGTAAAATTTGATAACCACTGGATGAGGGAGATAAGCAAAAAAGGAGAAACCAAAGGTAGGTCTCATATTTCTGTCTTGAGACATTGAGACATTTGGTATATGATAGTGACCTTCACTAAGACAGGAAATACAGGGGGAGAGAAAAGACTATTTCCCCACTCTAAAAGAAGAGTATGGGAAGGAAGAGTAAAATAGTTATCATTCTTTACTGGGCACTTAGTATGGTGAGATACTTTTATGAAGCCCTTTACTATGTATTTCCTAATTACCTAAAATATTAGGTTTTATATACTATTCCCATCATATCGATAACAGCACAGGTTCAATTAGACTAAGTTACTTGAACAAGACATATGGCTTGAATGGCAAGGTTTTATGACTTCAAAGTCCATACACATTTCTAGAAAACTGGATATGAAGGTCAGACTAAGGATAGAGAGATAGACATAGATATACAGTTGTTGATGTTGTCTGGGAATAGACAAAAGTGGGTGGAGTGAGAAATGAGGAGCTCAGAGACAGAATCCCCTAAAATAGCAAGAGTTAAAAATCCAGAAGAAGAAGAGTTATTGTGCAAATGGAAGCAGTACTGATACAGAGAAAGAAGTCAGCAGAGAGGAAAGCCTAGAGCGGGAGGAGGGGAGTGGAAGAGGACAGACGAGAAGAAGGGAGTTGACACACAAATAATATGCTACCGAGTGCTAAAGAGAGTTGAGGAATGAAAAGTGACCATTAGGTTGACACCTAGGAGATATAAATAGTTGGAACAGTCTGGAAAATCTTAGTGTCCTCACTAGGATAGTAATTGCCTCCCTTAATTACTTAGGCTTTACATAGCAAGGAGGAAGGAACAGGGCACTCCAGTCTTGGTGTGTTGCGTTAATAAAGTGACAATAATGTGAAATCAAGAAAAATATAAGGAGTTGTGCTGTTGTAAAGTGATCTCCCAGGCAAACTATTCACAGTTCTGATTGCTGCTTCTACCTAGGTATTTTTTCTTAACCACATTTTTGCATTAAAGCCAGGTGACTTTGTCCTGCATCAGGAGAGTCCATATGTGTCCACAACAGCTATTTGAATGTAGTTATCCAGGGTTAAGCCATGTCAAGAACTGTGAAGTGTCTGAGACTTTACCCTACTTGTAAATTTACAATTTAGCCTTCCACTATCATGTGGATTTGGCAGGAGACACAAGACTCTCGGGTCAAAGGCAAAGAATTTTCTTACATATGGCAATAGCAGCAGGCAGAATATCAACATTTCTTGTGCTAGTTCCCTGAGTCCCAGTTCCCACAGGACATCACAATGAGGGCCAGGTGACACCTGTATGTGCCATGGGTTGCATTTCAGTACAGAAACTCAGAGCTTAGGGAATCCAAATCTTTTATGACAGGCAGCATATGCCTTCCCATTATATTTGCTGTACTAGGTAGTTTGGCTCTGGAGGGAGACACCGTATCTTCCAGGGCAGTAATCAAAACTGTCCTTTGCTCTGGAGGGACACACTCTATCCTCTAAGGTTGTTGCTATGCAAACATTCTTGAACAGATAGTCTGGAAAAAAGGCAGTCAGTCACTCTTCTCATAAAATGTGCAGAAACGTGAGCGCCCCAAGGAGAGCAACCCCCCAAGCCAAAGCAAAACTCTAATCCTGTGTTTGTGATTGTCCCAGGAAAAGAAAATGACAATTACCACAATTTTATATATAAAATTGATATGGGTACACAGACAATATAATTCATATACTGACATATATACTGTTAGCATACAAATTAATAGTTTGTATAATTTGTTTACAACCCCCCAAACTTCTGCGTATGAAGCTATTTTGCATGCATATACGTTCAGTATTTCATTCGATGGCTTAAATAATCTTTGAGGTATATACAGGGAGGTATCATTATGATCATGTCAAAGAGGGAGAAACACTGATGGTAAGAGAGAATACATTCTTTTCCAAGTTACCAAAATAAAAAGCAACAGAGCTTTAAACTCCAATGACTTTGCTCCTTCCAGTTGGCTGTTTTCTATTGTAGGGGAGGAGGACATTTCCTCTCCCCAAATGGGGGTTCGTCTGGCTGGAGAACGAATTAAATTCACATGAGACAGAATAGCAAGAGAAAATTAAACAAAGCTTTATGAGGAACCATGGCCCGGGGCCTTTCTTCCCGAAGGAAGAAAGGGCACCGAAGAAGTGGGGTGCACATAGTGGTTATATAGCCCCAAACAGGGTGTTTCACATGTGGTTGAAAAGTCCCTCCCACAATAGTCACAAGATTGCCCTGTTGGCACCGCGCTTGATGGACACAGCAGGTAGTGGTCTGCTATCTCGGTGGGCGTAGCAGGAGGCAAGTCTATTGTCTGGAGCTGGGCGGTCACAGGTGAGCACAGCAATCAGTTCCTAACCTAAAGAAAGATGCTTAATCCTTAAAGGAATGCCAAAGTTGGGAGGGGGAGGGAAGTCAGTTACAGGAGGTTACCAGGCTAGCACAATAAAATGCAGATTTTAAGTCCTTGCCTTTGGTATTGATTAAGAGTTTTTGGAGAGTAGGTCATCGCCTTTCTTCTTCCTGGTACAGAGAGGGAGACACCTTTTACAGATAGAGATTTACCTTACAAATGTAAACGTGTCCTAACAAAGGGCAAGTTCCATTCCTCAGAGCCTCCTTCCCTGTCCCAGTTTATCAAAAGCAATCATCCTCAAATAATCCTGATGCCAAAGAGACATATCTTGGGGTGGCCAATTCCTGGTCCCCACACTATATACATACATTTTCATGGGTGTATCCTGCTATAGCTAAGCTGAATAGAGTGCCTCTTCCTCTCCTTCTTATTGGACTCCTCTAAAGTGCTATGTGAGCTTGGGACTGGCACTTTTCTCTTTTCTGTCTTGGTTTATTAAGCTATTAAATGGTGGCAATCATATATATTTTGCATCATCACAGCATTGTGGTGAGAGTTATATAAGGTAATAGACATGAGTGTTCATTCCAGTATCAATCACTTAGTCAGTCCGTTAGCACCATGCTTCTTCCCATCTCACTCCATTGCCTCTGGGATACGGCCCCAAGTCTCATCTGGCCTTGGAGACATTCCTTGATCTGGCCTTTCTCGCTCTCCTGAGGCTTTTTTCTTTGTAGTACGCACTCCAGTAAATCTGCAAATTTACCTTCTTTTTTTCTAAATTTCCCTCCTTTGAATTTCATATCTTCAAGTAAGAGCTCCAGTAGCGTCTTTTCTGTCGAGCATCCCTCTCTTCCTCAGTTAAATATTTCCAGCTGCCTTTGTCAGCATCTTCGTTATCTAGTAATACATATGAAGTGTGTTATTACTACCTATTTTCACATCTTATCTATGATACTGCAACTTTCTTGAGGAAGAACAAGTGTCTTCTCGCTTATGGTTGTGTCTTCCTCCTATACCCAATGTCATATTTTGCCCAAGTCTGAAACACGTTTTTTATAGTGGTTAAGAGTGCAGGTTCTGGAGTTAGGTCCGCCTGGAATACAACTGCAGTTGTGCCATTTATCAGTGGTGAAATCTTGGGCAACTCTTTTAGGTCTTCTAGTCCTCACTTACCTCAAGGGAAAGCTAGGGATGATTATATGTTTATCATAAGTTTGGGGAAGGAGTATTTAAAATATTGTTTAGCAAAACATAACTATTCAATAAAACGTTATTTCATAAATTGAAATCTTATTCTTATTTTAAATTATATCACTTCTGACTTTAGGTGTATCATGAGAAAATTATGCTCCAGCTAGGACTTTCAACACTGTTGAATAAGAGTAGTGAAAGTGGGCATCCTTGTCTTGTTTCTCTTCTTAGAGGGATAGATTTTGCTCTTTGACTGTTGAAAGTGATGTTAGCTGTGGGTTTGTTGTATATTGCCTTTATTCTGTTTAGGTACTTTCCCTCTACATCCATTTTATTCAGAATTTTTTATCGCAAATGGATGCTGAATCTTGTCAAATGCTTTCTCTGCATCTATTGAGATGATCATGTGATTTTTCTTCTTCATTTGGTTAATATGATGTATCATAATGATTGATTTATGGATGTTGAACCGTTCTTGCATCCCTGGGATAAATCCCACTTGATTGTGGTGTATGATCCTTTTAATGTATTGTCATATTCGATTTGCTAATACTTTGTTGAGGATTTTTGCATCTATATTCATCAACGATATTGGCCTGAAATTTTCTCTTTTTGCATTGTCTGGTTTTGGTATCAGGGTAATTTTGGCCTGATAAAATGAGTTAGGAAGTATCCCTTCCTCTTCAAATTTTGGAAGATTTTGAGAAGGATTGGTATTAAATTTTCTTTGAATATTTGGTGGAATTCACCAGGGAAGCCCTCTGGTCCTGGACTTTTGTTTTCTGGGAAGTTTTTGATTACTATTTTTGTCTCCTTACTAGTGATCTATCTAATCAGATTCTCTATTTCTCCTTGATTCAGTTTTGGAAGGTTGTATAATTCTAAGAATTTGTCCATTTCTTATAGGTTATCCAATTTGTTGGCATAGAGTTTTTCACAATATTTTCTTATAATGCTTTGTTTTTCTATGGTATCTCTTGCAATTTTTCCTCTTTCATTTCTGGTTTTACTTATTTGAGACTTCTCTCTTCTTAGTGAGTCTAGCTAAGGGTTTGTCAGTTTTGTTTATCTTTTCAAAGAACAAGCTCTTAGTTTCATTGATTTTTTCCTACTTTTTCTTAATCTGTATTTCATTTATTTCTGCTCTGATTTTTATTATTTTCTTCTTTCTACTGATTTGGTGCTTTGATTCTTCTTCTTTTTCTAGTTCCTTTAGGTGTCATGTTAGATTGTTTATTGGAGATTTTTCTTGTTTCTTGAGGTAGGCCTGTATTACTATAAACTTCCCTCTTAGTTCCGCTTTTTCTGTGTTCCATAGATTTTGGTATGTGGAATTTTCATTTTCATTTGTCTCCAGATATTTTTTGATTTCTCCTTTCATTTCTTCATTGACACATTGTTGCTCAGTAGCATTTTGTTTAATTTTCATATATTTGTGACTTTTCCAGTTTTTTTGTGGTTCAGTTGTAGTTTCGTAGTATTGTGGTTAGAAAGATGCTTGATGTTATTTTAATCTTCTTAAATTTATTGAGACCAGTTTTCTGGCCTAATATGTGATTTATCCTGGAGAATGTTCCACATGCATTTGAAAATAATGTGTGTTCGGCAGTTTTTTGGTGACATGTTCTGTATTTACTGTTAAGTCCATCTGGTTTGATGTGTCATTTAAGGCCAATGTTTCCTTATTGATCTGTCTAGATGATCTATCCAGATGTAAGTGGGGTGTTAAAGTTCCCTCCTATTATTATGTTACTGTCAATTTCTTTTTTTCTGTCTGTTAATATTTGCGTTATGTATTCAGGGGCTCTGAAGTCGGGAGCATAGATATTACAAGCATTATATCCTCCTGTTGCATTGTTCTCTTTACCGTTACGTAATGTCCTTCTTTGTCTCTTGTTACAGTTTTTGTTTTAAAATCTGTTTTGTCTGGTATAGGTATAGCTACCCCAGCCTTTTTTTTTGCTTCCATTTGCATGGAATATCTTTTTCCATTCCCTCACTTTCTATGCCTTTGACCTGAAGAGTGCCTCTTATATGTAGCATATACGTGGGTCTTGTTTTTTTATCCATGCGGCCCCCCTATGTCTTTTGTTTGGAGCATTTATTCCACTTACATTTAGAGTAATGATTGATAAGAATGTAGTTAGTGCCATTCGGCTGCTTTTTTTCCGGATATTTTTGTAGTTCTTCTCTCTTTACTTGCTCTTGTTCTCTTCCCTTGTGATTTGATGATTTTCTCTAGTGTTGCGTTTGGTTTCTCTTCTCTTTATTTTTTGTGTATTTATTATAGGTTTTGGTTTGTGGGTATCATGAGGTTCATATATTATCATATTATATTATGTTATGTAAATGTTATTACATTTTTAAATAGGAATTTATATTAAGTTGATGGTTTCTTAAGTTGGACCTCATACTAAAAGCTCTACACTTTTACTCCCCACAACGTTTTATGTTTTTGGCATCATATTTTACCTCTTTTAATTTTTTATATCCCTTAACCTCTTATTGTGGATACAGATGATTTTAGTACTTTTGCCTTTTGACCTTCATACTAGCTTTATAGGTGTTGATCCACTACCTTGACTGTATATTTGCTTTTACCAGTGATATATTGTCTTTGATATTTTTTTATTTGTATTTGTGGCCTTTTCTCCATTTAAAGAAGTGCCTTTAATGTTTCTTATAAAGCCAGTTTAGTGATGATGAACTCTTAGTTTTTGCTTGTCTGGAAAATTCATTCTCTCTCCTTCCATTCTGGATAATGACCTTCCTGGGTAGAATATTCTTGGTTGCACAATTTTTCCTTTTGGTAATTTGAATTTATTGTGTCACTCCCTTTTAGCTTGTAAGATTTCTGCTGAAAAGTCAGCTAGTAGCCGTATGGGGGTTTCCTTGTAGGTAATGTTGCTTTTCTTTTGAAGCTTTTAAGATTGTTTCTTTATCTTTAATGCTTGACATTTTAATTATAATGTGTCTTGGTGTGGGTTTGGGGTTCATCTTGTTTGGTATTCTCTATGCTTCCTGTAGGTGGGTGTCTGTTTCCTTCCCCAGGCTAGGGAAATTTTCAGCTATTATCTCTTCAAATAAGTTCTCTTCCTTTTTGTCTCTCTCTTCTCCTTCTGGGATTCCTATAATGCAAATGGGCATGTTTGATTTTGTCCCAGAGGTCCCTTAAACTATCCTCATTCTTTTTAATTCTTTTTTTCTTTTTTCTATTCAACTTGAGTGATTTCTTCTATTCTGTCATTCATATTGCTGATCCCTTCTTCTATGCCATCTACTCTGCTGTTAATTCCCTCTAATGAATTTTTCATTTCAATTATTACATTCTTCAGCTCCAATTGGTTCTTTTTTTATATTTTCTAATTCTCTGTTGAATGTCTCACTATGTTTATCTATTCTTCTCAGTTCAACGAACATCCTTATGAGCATTAGTTGGTACTCTTTATCAGATAGATTTTGCTTAGCTCTTTTTCTGAGAATTGTCTTGTTCTTTTATTTGTCTCCTCATTTTGCCTACGTCTCTGTGTTTATGTCTATGTGTTAGGTAGATCAGTTACATTTCTCTATCTTGGAAATGTGGCCTAAAGTAGGAGATGTCTTATGGGGCCCAGCACTGTGCTCTTCTCTCATGACCCATGCCAAATCCTCCAGGGATGTCCGTTGTATGGGCTGAATGTGCCCTTCTGTTGTGGTGGGGCTGCTATTTCTGTGGGCATACAAGTAGGCTGGGCTGGCCCCTGGACGGACTGGTTGTGAGGACTGGCCACATGTGACTGCTACAGACACATTATTGGGTGAGGCAAGCCCCTGACATGGCTGGTTGTGAGGCCTGGTAGTCAACAACTGCTGTGCATTTGTTGGTGAGCAAGTCAGGCCTCCAGTGTGGCTGGTTGCAGGATCTAGTGGTGCATGACTGCTGTGTGCTCACTGCTGGGTGAGGTAGGCCCTTGGAACTGCAGCATGCAACAATTTCAGGCACATTGGTGGGCAGGAAAGATCCCCTTTGTGGCTGGCTGTGAGACCCAGTAAGGCAAGTCTGCTGTGGGCTCACTGGTGAGCAGGGCATGTCCCTGGTGTGGGCTGGTTGTGCTGCTTGGCTGTGCTCAATTGCCTCACATGCTCTAATGAGCAGGGCAAGCCTCTACGGTGACAGGCTTGAGAAAGGATTTCAGAATGGTGTCTGCCAGTATCTGCATCAGCATGGCTGAACTAGGTCACAAAAATGGCTATCACCAGGATCTCAGTCCCTGGGGGTGAGGTGCCCAATTGCCTCTTGCCTCTGTGGGATGCACTTCCAGCTTAAAAAGTGAATTTGTGTAGGGGCCAGCCTGGGGTTCACTGGTTCAGTTCCTGGGCACAAACCTATGCATCGCTTATCAAGCTGTGCTGTGGCAGGTGCCCTGCATATAAAATAGAGGAAGATAGGCACAGATGCTAATTCAGGGCCAATCTTCCTCAGCAAAAAGAGGAGGATTGGTGACAGATCAGGGCTAACTTTCCTCAAGAAAAAAGTGAGTTTCTTTTACCAATGGACTATGAGTTTTCTATTTGGTGTATTTGTGCCAGTTTCCAGGTCAAGTGAGTCTCTGCGTGGGCCCTTTAAGAGCAAATTTTTCCTTCGCTGAAGTTTTATAGTTTTCCTGGGTGTATTTTCCACTGGTTTTCAAAGCCATGTATTTTGGAGTCTCATCTCTCTTGTGCTGCATCTATGAGCTGGGGTGCCTAATGTAGAGCTCAAATCCCCCACTCATCTAGGAAAAACACTGGCCGTTTGAGATTGCTTCTGACCATGAAGTGTCACTGCTAGGATGTGATTTTTTCCTCAGCAGGACTATATCTCTGCTTCTTCCACCTCTCTCTGTGTTGTCCCTTGTTGTGGAGGTTCTTTTTATCTAGTTTCCAGCTCTTTCTCAGAGGAAATTGTTCCACAGGTCGTTATGGGTTTGTTGTGTCTGTGGGAGGAGGTGAACTCGGGTTCCTTCTATGCCACCATGTTTCAAACTCTCCTCAACATGGGAAAATTATGAATTCCAGAAAATTCTGTTTTTACTGCTCTCCGACTTCCAAGCAACTTCCTTATGTTCCTATTTATAGAACAGGGACTTGTTGAAATATTTATTAAAATCTTGACTGTAAAGTATTTCCATTTTTAATATTTCCTGTAACACCAATTCAGTTTTTAATACCTAAAAGTTAAGGAGCTTTTGAGGTCTCTTCATACTTCAGGTACTTAAAAAGCTAATTGAAATACCTTTGTTCTTCTAGTAATACCATCTACTAACTGAAGTGGTGGTAACTGTCCTCCACATCATTAAGTTCAGCTATAATCCAAGCCCAGAGACACATATATACGCAGCTACCAATGTAGTTTCCGTATTTGAAGACCAGTGAGTGATGAAATGGACATTTCCTTGGCTGGATATTCATAAGGGGTTCTAGGGAGACAGCTACATCACTGCAAGCCTCCTCTCTGCTCCATTTTCTATGACATACAGCTCCCTGTCTCATAGTCTTAAAATGCCAATTGCCTCATACCATCGTCCTACCCTCAGCTTGTCAGTAGCTCACCAATGATTGCATAATAAAGCTCAAACTCCTTAGCTTCAAAGTTATGCCCATCACGATTAGGATATGATATAATCTCCTTACCTGACTTCCTAACACTATGCCCTCTTCTCCATGAGGTCGCTCCATTTATTAAACAAAAACCCATTTGCATGCAATGTTTAGTCAGAAATCTGTATCTTTCTTTTTCTGCATAGAAATGCCATCGCTTCTCTTCTTCGCCTCCAGCTATTCATCATTGTGTTAAATCCTTCTGTCTTCCAGAGGTTCCTCCCCAAGGTGCATTGATATCTTTTCTCTCTGACTGCGCTTGCTAGCAGTCTACAATACTCTCCAAAATAATAGTTTTATTGGTTTATGTATTTTTTGGTTCTAAAGTTGTTTCATATGTAACTAATTTTCTCAGCTGAAGTCATTATCACATATTAAACACTGAGTGATTTTCAAATAGCTTGCTAGTTTAATTAGTTAGACACCTTGCACAGCCTTCAGAGAACTTTTCATTTTTCTTTTCTTTGTTTTTCAATGTATGAAGGTAAACCAAATACATATAAAAATACACATATTACCAGAGTAAATTTCAAAGTTATTTGACACAAATGAAGTCATGCAGATAATCAATGCCTAAGATATAGAAATTTATTGGCACATCAGAAGGTCTTTTCATGATCTCTTCCAGGATACTTTACTTCCAACATTTCAAATACATGCATGTAAAAATTATAACGGGGTGCTTTGAAAATGAAACATTACATTGTTTTTTGAGAGAAAGCCACAGGCCTCTGCCTTATCTTTGCTGACCAAAAAAGTTGCTTCCATAAGCACCACCTTTAAAACTTTAATGATTCTTCTGAAGGCTACCTCTGTTTCTCCAAGACACAGGCTCCAACCACTATGTCTTGATTCGTGAACTTTAGATATTACCTATTAATTTAGTTGTGAATGACAAGGATTAGTTAATTTATCCCCCCATCTCCTTCCTTTATCTTCCAGGATTTTTGTCCTTAATTTTTAATCATTGTAAGAATATGGAACATCAGTTTTTCGATTTAGTAGCAATGGTTAGTGTCTCTTAATTCCCCACTTTTTAAGCTGAAGACATCATCACCCCAAGTTTCCCTTCACCTTTATTGGCTCCTTCTACCCTCCTATGCTTGTCACTATACTGATAAGATTTGCTTTGCTTTCTATAACCATAACTAAGTATTTTATGTTTGGTTTATAGCAACATTTCTCAAATTCAGGTGCACATTAAAGTCACCTGGGAATGTTGCAAAATACTAATGCCAAGTCTTATCCCTAGAGTTCTGATTTAATAGATCTAGGTGAGTTTAGGTATTGTTACTCTTCAAAGCTCCACAGAGATTCTACTGTGCAGGCAGGACTGAGAACACTGTCAAGACAGTGATTCAGTAAGTTAAAAATCAATAAATTGATTTTACATAATCATGACTACATAAATATTACTCATGTCAGTAGCAACTTTTGTAATATGATTGTATATTCTCTTTGGCAGGCATTTTTTCCTGAAACTTAATTACTTTTTTTTGAACTATTTGTTTTCTTTTTCCCCAAACTGTTCGTCATCTATTTCGTTGAGTTTGCTCTTATTCTCAGAGATATTCTTCCTAAACCCCTGTCTCCTCTTGTCTGTCTGGTTGAATATGAAGACTCCTATGGAGATGTCTTCCTGGGATTTTCTTTCACTTCTTCTTATAGTTAAATCCTTTATTTCTGGTATCTCATGTCAATCACTTTGTAGGTCGATTTCCAGATTTAGCTGCAGCTCATGCACTAGTGCATTATTAAGAAATGATGCAAAGAGGGTATATTTTATGAGTTCTTGCTTGTTTGATGATGTCTTTGTTTTGCTCATGAAATTGGTGAGGTTTGGCTGGGTATAGAAAATAAAGTTTGAAAATGATTTTTCTCAGTACTTTGTAATTATTTGTCCATTATTTTCTGGGATCTATCATGCTGATAAAAGCCTAATGGTAGACTTATTTTGACTCCTTTAAATGTTGCCTGCTTTTACTCAATGAAAGCAACTTGGATCTTCCTTTTGTACCCCTTGCTGTTGTGATTTTTATAATGACGCATTTCGGTAATGAGTATGTTTCCATACATTGCATGGAGTCAATAACTGATAGCTAGTTCTGGGAAATCCTCTTCTATTTGTTCCTTCATAATTTTATTCACTCAGTTTTCTGTATTCTTTCTTTCTGTAATCTATATAGAATTGCACTGTGTCTCTTGTCTCAACTTTTCTATTATGCTTTGTAACTCTTTGTCTTTTTTTAAAGTTTGGAGGTTATTTCCTCAACATTCTATCTTTCGTTTTATTACTCTTTTCTTTAAAATCAGCAATCATATTTTTACTTCAAAGATCATTTTATTGTTCTCTCATTTTTCTTTTTCTATAACATCATGTTCTTTTTTTTTAATAGGATGTCATATATTCTGGTCTACCTGAGAATACTTAAAAGATATATCTTTTTCATTATTTTCAGTTCTATTTTTTCCCTTCACAGACTTATTTTTCTTTAAGGGCTATTTTTCTACTGTTTTATTCATTCCTCTTCCCACATACGTCTTCTAAGTTTTGCTTCATCATACGTGAGGGAAAAACAAACAGTAGAGAAGCTAACTATGATTTAGATCAAAATTTGGTGAATAATTGTTTTTCCTTTAAAATGCGTAGGCTTGAAACTACGATTTATTATTTGGAACTCTAAACTGCCAGAATTTTACAAATGTCTTTGCATCTGAATGCCAATCATCAGAGGAAATTTTATGGTTTAATGTAGAAAATTCATTCTATTAATGAGTAAGATGAAGATTCTTAGGTTGTGTTGTTACAGTAGTGATGAGTTATTCAATCATTTCTTTATTTGTTTTATTTTCTTTTTCCTAAGCAGCAAGCTCTGACGGCAGTTTCTAATCCCCTCAACTCATGAAATTGTGTTAATGTGATTCCATGGTGCTGGTACTACCAGATACTTGGCAGAAGGAAATAAAATTTTCTCTAGAAGAAAATAACATAATCCTAGGCCTAAAATTATTTTTCTATATAATTTAACAAGTCTGATGCACAATCAAGAATAATCAGACACACAAGGAAAAGAGATGAACAATTGTAAATTTGTATGTAACTAATAACATAGCCTCAAAATCTAAGAAGCAAATAGTATAGAACTAGAATTAGAAATAACTTCATGGAATAACTCATAGAGTAACTAAAGAAAAATTATTAAAAGAGAAGTTTTGAAGAACACAGTTAGTACACTTGACCTTTATACACTGCACTGAACAGCTATAGAATAAACACTCTTTTCAGGGACATGAAGCAGGTCTTAAAATTCTCAAAGCACTGAACTCCCAATTAAAAACCCAGCAGTTTTTTGTGTCTCTGTATATGAAATTTGTTTATACAGTTCTAAAACATATATTGAAATGCAAAGGAGCAAGAATTATGGAGACACTCTTGAAAAAGAATAACAAAGTTGAGAAACTTCTCAACTAAATATCAAAAATTATTATAAGGCTACAATAAATAAGATTCTGTGATAGTGGGACAGTGATAGAGAAATAGAATAAAATAGAGACCTCACAGACAGGCACAGTTATCTAACATCTGACTTGGGAAAAAGGTGGCACTTTAGAAGAACACAATAGTTCCATTAAATGGTGCTGGAATAATTAGGTGTCCACATGGAAAAAATTATCATGATATTTACTTTTTATCATATACAAAAATCAATTCCAGATTGATTTTTAGATTTAAATGAGAATACAAAACAATAAATGTCTTGAAAGATAATATAGGAGAAAATCTCCAAATTTCCATGACTGATATAGGGAAATACTTTTCCATAGGACAGAAAAAATACTAACCACTATTCCCCCCAAAAGATTGATATATAGCACTAAATCAAAAGAGAATTTGTTCATCAAAGACACCATTAAGAGAAGAAAAAGGAAAACCACAAAGTGGAAAAAGATTGTTTGAAACATACTAACTACAAAGGCCTCATATTTGAGTATCTAATATACTCCTACATATTAATAAGAGAAATCAACCAAAAGAAAAATAAGCAAGATAATTAAACATAAATTTCACAAAATATATGAAAAAGTTCAAAAGAAGAGCCCAAGTGGCTCAGTTACATTATCAGACTTATTTAAAGCACAATCACAATGAGGAAATTCATTGGTGAATATATCATTTACTGCATTTTTCTGTCAATGTTATATTCCTGAATATGAAAACTTTTCACTTTAAAAAAAAAGAAAATACAGAACTACATATAGTTGCTTGAGAGTTAGAACTCTTTCAACATGAGGGTGGGAATGGTACAGAAAGTTAGTATGAAATATGAAGACACATAGTAATGAGTAGCTAGAGAAAATAGCTGGCCTGGAATTATAAGCCCTGGGTACCAGGGCTACAAAACCTTCAAATGCTATTCAGTGGCTATATAACCATGGGCTCATCATGCACTCATTTTAACTCTCTATTTCTCTGTTTTAAATTTGAGCTCACCATGGATACCTCTGTGGTGGTTGTGTAGGTTAAACAAGATTATTTGCAATAAATGTTAGATAAATGTGTGGATGGCAACTTAGAAAAATAGAACAATGCTTCAAACATTTATTTCTTTTCCAATTTTATTTTATGTTAGCTTTGGAGATTTTATGCTGTTTGGGAAAGGAAAAAGAGTATGAAGAACAAAGAATAGATACCAATTCTTTCATGGCTCAGAATACTGTTAGTTCAGGTTATTTGCTTTATAGCCATTTTTTTTAATCCTCTAAATGAGTGGTAAAATAATATTATCAAAAGTGGCCCTATAAGTTCATGGACAACATTTGATGTCAAAAGAGGTTATATTAATAGGAAATCACCAATTATTTAGCTGACATCTGTCTTTCTTTCTTTTTTTTTAATATTTGCGTCAATAGGAAATCACCAATTATTTAGCTGACATCTGTCTTTCTTTCTTTTTTTTTAATATTTGAATCAATAGAAGTCAAATTATTACAGAATGAGAAAGTTCTTTTGTTTATAAGAACTGAACCCAAATCTATTAAAGAAATTGACAAATGTAATATTAGAAAGCTCTCTGCACTCCCTTTCACCTCCTCTCTCATATCTTTATTCTTTCTCTTTACATTTTTGTCTTCATAAAAAAGCTAAAATCTATTTCCTCAGCTGTGTCGTCTCCTAATCGTGATATATTTTTCTCCCTTAGGATTTATTGTATTGAGATTCCTACAAACTAATGATGATGATGATAATAATAATGTCATAATATTGTTAATGATATAATCAAGAGTACCAATAATAATAAAACATATATAAAAGAAAAGAATTTACAATGATGATGGCTGACTGATCATTCTGGAATGCCCAGAACAGAATTATTTATAACCTTGTTAAATACAGCCGAGATGGAACAAAGCTTCTGAGAAAGAGAGTTTAAGGGATCTTTATTTGGGTTCCTGAGTGTGGCCTTCCTGCGGCTCTATTCTCTGAGCCAGTTCGTTTCTACACCCTCTGTGCACACTTTTTATGAGCACCTGATCCCCCAATTAAGGCCTACACCTGCAGTGACCAAACTTCCACACCATCAATTGCTGCCTTTAACACTCCACTGCCCAGAGGAACTTCTGTGACCAGAGAATCAACACAACACAACACGGCACCTGCCCCCGGGAGTTTGAATTGTAAGACAAAAGTAGCATTTTGCGGAAATGCCTTTATCTTCTTCTTCTTGGGGGCTTGGATAAACCCCATTGTGGGCTTGGATAAACACATTCACCAATGTGGCACTGAGGAAAGAGTTTCCTTCCCCTCCCAAATGATCAGTGACTGAAAAGGGACAGAATAAGACAGGCTGGCTGTGATTTTTTTTGGAAGTAGGATCTGAGTAAAGGAGGGCAGGGGTGGGGGTTGGAAGCAGATTCATTTCTATACATTGCAGGACCAGGACTGAGTGTTAGAGAGCTCCTGCTGAAGAAATGCTTTCAATCTACTTCATGCCTTCTTTAAAGTCTAGAATTGAAGGTCATTAGAGCCAGGTCATCTCAACCATTTCAGAGCACAGCTCATACAGGTCCCTCTTCATTATCAGAAGAGCTCAATAGTTCCTCTTGTCAAGATGACAGACCTCCCAGTGAAACCACCATAATCTTGTCTAAAGTCACATGAAAAACGGGACTATTTCATTTAATCTTTTAAAAGTGAATTCATAATAGTGGTTAGTTACGGTCCACGGGGCATGAAGATCTATGTAAGTTATCACCTCTAATCAAGGAATACAGCCTGAGAAATTATTTTTAAATTGTCAGAATTTCAAAAATTTGATCTGCGACACCAAATTTACACTGAAGTACACCAAGTTCATTACTTTATTATGATAACTCCAGTCCCTCTTTTTTCATTTCTTGTAATTTTTTTCTAGTTCACTGAATTGAGACAAAATAGGTTGCAATAATCAACAAAAACACTTGAATCATGTTATCATAAACAGTATTTGCTTCTGGAAGGAAATATTTGTATATACAGCCAGACTTCCTGGGTTCTTTTAATTACATCTCTGACTTTGGGCAAATTTCCTTAATTCCTCTGCTTCAGTTTTTTCAACTATAATATTGGTTTGGAGATAGTATCTAACATAGAGGATCTTTTAAGAGGATCAGTGTAAATCTCTCAGGTGAGGGCCTGACCCATGTAGATATAAGCTTTATTATCATTACACAGTTCTTAGTTGTGTTCTAGATGGTTTATTAACCCAGATTTCCATTTTGCATGCCCTACCTTTCCCAAGTCACTCTCTTCCCCTGATGCTCTCATCACATATGTGATACCAAAGTGGAATCACATAATCAGATCATGGCAACATAATTGTGTTGAACATGCTCAGTAGCGCCAAATATGAGGACTAATTTAAATCACCAAAGTAGTATAGTAATCACCTCCCCTTATCCATGGGGAATATGTCCCAAGACCTCCAGTGGATGCCTGAAACCGCAGATAGTACCAAACCCTGTATGTATTATATCTTTTCCTATGCATACATATTTGAGGTGCAACAGCAAAACTAGCACAGATTTCTTTTCCCTTCCTTACAATTTCACATATAGAAGATTCATTTTTACTGTAGATCTAAGCAACCTCAGCATATGATTATTTTCCTTTCCTTATCAAGTCAAGAACTTTCATCTTTTCATTCAAGGAAGCACTTTATGGCTTCTCTTTGGCATATCCAAATTGCCAGCATCACTAGTTTTGCACTTTGGGGCCATTATTAGGTAAAATAAGTGTTATTGGAACACAAGCACTGCAATATTGAAATAGTCTATCTGATAACCCAGATGACCACTAAATGACTAATTGGTGGGTAGTGTATACAGCTTGGAAATGCTGGACAAGGGGATGATTTACATCCCAGGTGGGACATAGTGGGACAGCACAAGATTTTGTCACGCTACTCAGAACGGTGCACAATTTATAACTTATGAATTGTTTACTTCTGGAATTTTCCACTTAATATTTTCAAACTGCTATTGATTGTGGTAACTGAAACCATGGAAAGCAAAACCTTGGGTAAGGGGGGATTACTGTATCAATTTAAGATGGTTAAGTAATAGATTAAGTAATGAAATGTAGTAAATTGTTGACTGTTCTTGTTAGTTGGGTTTTGGTTGCCTTTAATTTTTCTCTCCATATTTTCCTGCACTTTATAATTCTTTTCCAGTCGTTACATTATGTTTTTTAGAAAATAGGAAAAACATTATTTTTATAAAAGAAAATGCATGTGATAAATGGCACGGGATTTATAACATAACCGATCTTTTGGAAAGAGTAATATATTTTCCAAAAAGGCAAATTCCGTGAAGAAGTTCAGAGAGGTTCTTCATTGGGGTAGGGTAATTGAAACACACAGCCTTATAGGCAGAACTAACATCTATTTGTAAAAAGAAGTTAATTTAACTGCTCTTTTTATTTAGAGGGTGACTATTAAGCCAAAGTTTGAGAAATAAACTAAAAGGAAATTTTTACTCCTCAATAATATTTCCAGTTTGTCGTTGGATGGTTACTCATCATGGCCCATGGCTTCTCTCTGGAAATTATGTGAAAAATAATCATACTCAATTGATAGTTGATGTTGTAATGATTACAAGCCCGAAAATTTTATTTTCTTCTAAATAATTCTTATATTGAAGAAGTCTCAGTCCATTTTGCATTCCTGTATCAGGTGTTTCTTTCTGATTTTATTTTTTTGATGTCTGCTTCCAAAAGGTCTTAAGGAAGCAACACTGACTTATTGATCCATCAATGTATTTATTACCAATTTATGTATTAAGTACTCACATTCCAGCTGCTATACTCGGATGCTTAAAAAAGCAGTGATGGACAAAATACATTCTCTTCACTCAAAAATTTAACATAAAATGAGGGATAAAGACAAATATATGTCACTGTGATGCAGCATAATAAGGTGCTATTATGAGGTAAAAACACAATGGTCTCCAGAATGTCATTCACAATATTTACCATGACATTTAGAAGCAAGAGTAAGCCTTTGGGATTTAAAAAAAATCTTTTGATTTGGATTCTCTTAACTTCATTTTGCTCTTTAGACAATTTGCCCAGGAGGCTTAGAAACATAATTTATGAATCACTCCATAATTTCCTAAATAATTGGTTTTGTATAAAATATTTATATGGAGAGACTTTTTTTGGAAAGGAAATAGAATAGGAAACATATTTGTATGAGAGTGAAGTTGGATGACTCAGTTATTTCTTGTTTTCTACAAGATAACTCAATGCATCTTAATTCAACTATTTCAATGTATTCCTTGCCACCTACATGTCCAAACCTCTGCTCAGTGCTATGAGGGAAAAATAATAGGAAACATTTAAAATTTAAATGGGATCAAACATTATATAATAGCAGTTTTGAAAACAATTGAAGACATTATGCAGCGCTGCTTAATAGAATATCTCCGAGTGTCAGGATATTAGAGAAATTAGTTACAGGGGTTAAGCAGAGTTACTGGGGAAAGTTGATATGAGCTTTGGTAAATTTACTGTATTTCTATATGTGGAAAAAGGACATGTGTCCCTACCTCCATATGCCGTTCTTTACCAAAATGTCCTTTTGCTTTCCAACATAGTCTTTATTTCTGAAACACTTCACTAGTACCCAGGAAAAGTTGGTCATCTACCCTATAATTATACACCAACATCATTCCTTCAAAATACTTCACAAAACTGTGTATATCACAGCACTGAACTGGAGGTAGGCCAGACTCAGAGGAGAGTCTGAATTTCCATTATTGTGTTTCTCTTTATACTAACTTGCAGACAAGCCCCCATCACCAAGAAGGAAAGATGTTTGCTGCCATAATGTGATGCTGCCTTAATAAAATTGTGTAACCTGCAGTCTTCATATTTTGCTTCTCCCCTTCCTATCCCTTTACTTATTTGGGAGCATTTCATCTAAATCATTGCTGGTTGGACAGTCCTTTGTGAATCATAATCTGCTCTGATACCACTATCAGTGAAAATGGTCCTGTCAACATTTATGTCAACGCTGAGGTTGTAATTTTTGACAGTAATGTTCCTGGGCTTGATCTAAAACTCTCTGTTCACGTTGACAGAGCTGCCTGTCAGAGTCCCTTCTGCCTGACACTTCTAAGTGACTAAGGACTTGGTGGAACTCACCCTAGGAAAAAAATCTCATTCCAAGTTGTCCCATTAGTTTCATGGCTCATCTGAAAACACTGCCCATGTTACCAAGAGATAAATGAATGCATAAGAGCAGGGACTTGGGTCAGCAGTAGTTTGCTGTATCATGTTCATAAATATCTGTGGAAATAAAAAATACCAGTGGTGAATTTTTCCTAAAGGCTGGATCTTGTCAAGACCCAATGCATAAATCTGAAACCCCATTAAAGAACATTGGTCTTACTTTCTTCTTTCAAATACTATGTTTCCCCATACTTCTTGTTTCAAATTACAAAATGATGCTCTAGAATTTCATGATTGGTCTGATTGAAGTACTTCATTTTTAACATTTCTGCTATATCATACTCATCACTATGCCCCAAATGTGTTGTGTTCCTTTCCTCATCCCTTTTTTTTGGTCAAATATATCATCTTTCCAGAAATTGCTTCCACTTAGCTGTAACTATTAGATTACCACAATTTAAACAAGTATAAGAGTATACAAAGTTAGAGAGTATTGGAAAAATTGGTACACTTATATATTGCTCATGATACTATAAAATGGTATAAGCCTTTTCAAAAGCAATTTGGGGTTATAAAACAAAACATATATATATATATATATATATATATATACAGATACAGATATATATCTTTCCCAGTAATTCATACTTAAAAATACATTTTAAGAGGATAATTCAAAATAAGATAAAAGCTACATGCACAAAAGCATTCATTGCAACGTTATAAGAGTTAAAACTGGTTATAAGCAAATGTCCAATAAAAAAGGCTAAGTAAACTATACTACTTCAAATTGATGAAATTATAGGAAACATTAAAAGATTTAAAAATCACTCTATTACTTTCTACTTCTGTAACCCCACCTCCTCAATCTGCCTTTTCAATTGCTCTTCTTGCACAGCCCAAATAAAATCATTCTTTAATTGCATTTATGCACCATTCTGGGTTATGCAACACCACTGAGAATTCTTCCATCATAGCACACTTCCTACTGTATTATGAGTATCACTTCCTTGTTTTTCCTACTAGACCATAAACCCTTTGTGGATAAGAATTGTGCCTTTTATCACTGTATGCTTGGAGCCTAGAATATTGTAGACTATCAATAAGTACCACCTGAATTGCTCCATATTGAAAACAAATGGCTATAATTCCTTGGTAAGTAACAAAAGCAAAATACAAAAAAAATTATAATCTTGTGAAAGATTTCAATGTATTCATGGTGAGAACAAAGGAGTCAAAGTATGCAAAGAAGAATGAAAATAATATCGAAATTAGATTGCTATGATTATGAGTAATATAAATTTTATCATTTCCTTCACTGTCGTTATAAATAAAAATGAGAAATGATACTATGTTGAATACTTAAATGCATATAATAATTCTATGAATCAGATTTTTTTTTTTTAAATTCAGGGTCTTTTTTTTCCTTTTCTTTGGGTCGGGGGAGATTTGACCTTAGCTAACAACTATTGCCAATCTTCCTCTTTTTTTTTTCCTCCCTGAAAGTTGCAGAGCATGGTTGTATATCCTATTTGGAAGTCCTTGTAATTCTTCTATGTGGGCCACTGCCACGGTATGGCAACTGACAGATGATTGGTGTGGTTTTGCACCCAGGAAACGAACCTGGGCTGCCAAAGTGGTGAGAGCGCCGAGCTTTAACCACTAGACCATCAGGGCTGGCTCTGAGTCAGATTCTTTAAAATGATTCTTAACTTTTTAATTTAACTTCCGTTTTCTCTAAGTCTGACATCTATGAGTTGTACCCCTTTGACAAGTCAATAAATTAATCTGAGATCTAGCTTCCTCATATACAAAATGTAGCTAAGAATATGAGCCTGACAATATCATTACAGCAGCAAAACAAACTAGTAAATATGTATCCTAATAGAATGGAGGAGCTCTTAGGTATACAGGAAAGAGGTAATATTATAGAGAAATTCAGTTCAAAGTTCTTAAGAGGGGACGCAAAGACAGAAATACTGCATAGGCCATGCCAGGCACAAGGACAACATAATATCTGATTTACTTCTAATCTCCAAGTAGTTATCCATCTTGATCCACAAAATGGAGAGATTTTCACTGCACACTAAGTCTTCCTCCTTACAGGTTGTTATAGTAAAAAATTTTTTCTAAACTGGCTTTCAGATGTTGTTCTTGAGATTCTGCTTATCTGTGTCCAGTTCCAAAGACCACATCAAGTCAATTAGTTTCCGTTGAAGTACTCCCACCATCTTACTTAACAGAACTCAAATAGTCACCTCATATTTTAAAAAAATTACACATACTAAAATCCAATTTTTTAGTATACATTTCTATGCATTTTCATAAATACATGAAACCACTATCACAATTAGGACACTGAACACATCTATCAACGTGAAAGATTTCCTCATGCTGTCTCTTTATAGTCAATCCCTCTCTCTAAACTGCTTGCTGGTAACCACTGGGCTGTTTTATGTTCCTATAATTTTGAATTTTTCAGAATGTCATATACATGATGTCATATAGTATTTAGCTTTTGGAGTCTGGCTTCTTGAACTTAACAAAGTGCCTTTGAGATTCACCCATGATACTGGGTTCATCAATAGTTTGTTCCTTTGTGTTGATAAGTGGTATTATCTTGTCAAGTGTACTAGATTTAATTTACCTATTTATCCATTGAAGGACATTTGTGTTGTCTCCAGATTTTGGCAATTGTTAATAAAGCTGCTATACACATTCATGTATACAGGTTTCCATGTGAATATATGTTACCATTTCTTTTGAGTAAATACTTAGGAGTTGGATTGTCTGGTAGTATGTAAGTGTATATTTGACTTTTAAGAACTTATCTCCCCAATTGACTCTACCATTTTGCATTCTCATTAGCAGTGCTCCTGGTGCTCCAAATCCTTGACAGTATTTGGTGTTGTCAAGTTTGTTTTCATTTTTCCAATCTACTATGTATGTAGTGGTGTCTCATTGTGGATATTTGAGTTTCCCTAATGGCTAATGATTTTGAGCATCTGTTCATGTATGCAATTGTCATTGGTACATCTTCTTTAACGGCTGCTGTTTAGTCTTCACATCTTGATTTTTTTTTTTTCTTTTGGAGGAAGATTAGCCCTGAGCTAACATCCACTGCCAATCCTCCTTCTTTTGCTGAGGAAGACTGGCCCTGAACTAACATTCATGTCCATCTTCCTCTACTTTTATATGTGTGAAGCCTGCCACAGCAGGGCTTGATAGGCGTTGCTATGTCCACACATGGTATCCAAACTGGTGAACCCTGGGCCAAAGAAGTGGAACATGTGAACTTAACCGCTGCACCACCGGGCTGGCCCTCACATCTTGATTTTTAATGTATATGTTCTGCATGATGAAATAATCACTATATCCTCAATACTCACTCCTCCATGGGGCTGTACAAAATGCCTCTGAATTTGGATCCATTAAAACCTCTTATAGAAGATTCATTCAAGAAATGTTCCACCAATGGACAGAGAGGGATGAAAACAGACTGAGTGAGTCTCCCAAAAGCTCATTCCCTACTCTTTAGTTTCTGTAATGATCTTAAGTTCAATGGAGTGCCAACTTTGGCAATGGAATTTTCTATAAGTTTCTCAAATGAAGTTCTGCATTATTTGAATGCAATCCACTTTAAAACCAAAATGTAGAGAACTGTGGTTAACAACCTAGGAAATGCTTAAGTTATTTATTCCCTCCTTTTCTGCTGAGGCTTCATTCACTGTGCAGATAAGTCACTAATATTGGGTATATTACGCTATGCCTAAATATTTATTGAAGGTTTACTAGGTATAAGACACTATGTTAGTTGCTCAATAAATATTTGTTGAGCTGAACTGAAGATAAATACACAGCACTATATGTTCTAAATGAAATCTATAACTTACGTTAAATCATTCAAATATTTCATATCTGAAAGTCACACTGGAATTCTTACTAAGCACTAATGGCACGCTAGACATACTGAATGATCAACAAGACGAAATACACAACCCAAGCCCTCAAGAGTCTGTAGTTTTGAGTGGAAGAGATATATATATACACATGAAACCAGAGGACAAAATATGTATTCAAAAGTGCTAAGTTACATCTTGACACTTGCACAAATGCAATGATTGAGATAAATATAACCATAGGAAATGGTTTCCCAACAGAAATGCACCATAATAGAGCATGATAGACGGAGACGCTAATAATTACAATTTCTTCTTGGCTCCAAAGTACAATGAGACACAAGAAACAACACAGAAAAGACAGGGAATAAAAGGAGTGTTAATTAGGTCCTGGAACAAAACCTATCACCCAGGAGAGGAAAGGAATGGAAGCTGAATTTGGCAGCTAAGCCATGCTTCAGGTGAGATACAAATGTGAGTGGCAGAGAAGATTTCCCAGGTGCACAGAACACACAGTCAGGGGACCAGTGCCAGTGATATTTAGAATAGCAAGCTGAAGACAGGAAATATTGAGAAGATCGTCACATGGCCAAAAGAGCTGGCAATAGGATTGAAAGCTAGACATCAGTTCTGGAAGAAAAACAAATTCAAGGCATAGGAATAAGGACTAGTGCAATAGTCTAATCTTTGGTGGTGGTCAAGATAAAGACACAGATATAGCATCGTCTATGGAATGAGTATTTGAAGAAAGGTCTGTGGGAACCGCTGGGACACAAGACCACAACTCTGGGATGGGAACTATTTTTGTTTTACCTGGTCATGGAACGAGGGTGAGACCTTGAATGGAGCTACAATAGGCTTAGCTAAGGGAAGCTAGAAAAGACTGAATCCAGAGAATCTAGTCAAAATTGACATTAATAAGGATGGCTGATGGAGAAAAAAAAAGTTATAGATGGTTTTGATATCCGATATTCAGGATTTTAAAAAGAGGTTCATTGCATCCACTTAATATTGTATTTTGCCTCCACTTAGAATCCAAGATCATATTTTTGCTTCACTTGTACAGATCTAGTCATTTTCAACTGGTAATTACGTAACTCCCTCCTCCTCTCCATAGAGAGTCCATTTTGCAAATGCAATATGCACGTAAATAAAGGCACCAGTGAAGTTAGATCTGCAAGCTTTTAGAGAGCTGATGAAATTTGATTAAATTCTTCTTTTGTTGTTATTATGTTTTCATCACCTTCGTCATTGTGTCTACACTTCTGAACTCCACCTGGGAGCGGCAGTAACAAGGTATCACAAAACTGGCTTTTCTCACTCTAATTCCAACCTGCCAGAAGCAGCACACTCAGGAAATCTCAGGAGAAAACCCCTTGTCATACAATTTACTGCCCAATTTGGCAAACCCTAGAGGTTTAGCTACTAGTAGTTTCCAGAGTTTCAAATAAACTTACTAGTTTGGGGCTATTCATCTGTCATAAACTTCTAAATACTCAAGATCAAGACCATGAGTTTTCAGCTTAGAGTAGACTGATGAATATTCTGTGAGGATTTCAAGGAAAGAGAGGATTTAATGTAGAGAAGATGCTATATGATTCTACTTCTCTGTTACTACCTAATATTTACAGTGAAAACCATACCATTGCAAAGCTCAAAGAGACTTTGGAGATAATCCGAACCTGATTTAGTGAGTTCATTTTGTAGCAAGGTCTGAAAATGAGTTACCCAAGATCACACAGTTATTCAGTAGAAGAATAGAAACAAGAATCTGGGTTTATAACTCTACACAGGCATATACTCCATTCAGAAATTGAATTGAATTCACTTCAACAGAAGCCCAGAGCTGTTCTACAAAAGAAGTAAAAGGCATAATATTTTTCCTCAATAGCCTTATGCTGTCAACAAACCACAGGTAAAGCAGATGAATCTTTTTGACTACATGTGATTCTAACCCAAACCGAATCCATTGAAATAGTAAATATGTGATGCTCTAGTCCAGAAAACCAAGGTGGTCATCAAGTTGATCCCTGAAGGACGGCAAGGAGATGTACAAATAGGCAAATGAGTTCTTTCTATACTATAATATATAAACAAAAAGGTCTAGGGCTATAAGATTTTTAAAAAAATGGAAAAAGGATCATATATGAATGTAATAAAGACAGGACAAACTGTATATAGTCACAATTTTAAAATAAGACATATTTTAGTTATGAGAAAAGTATTTCATTTATTTTTAGATTCTTTTTTTCTAGACATCACACTAGCTCTTGGCAAAGATAAAATTGTATCTGTAAGTATGAAATAGCAGCTACAGATTTACTTGTTATTTTGCTTTTAAATATGTAAACTTTAATGTAACCACATGTGGAAAGATGGTATATATATTTTTATTACATTTTTAGTTTTTCTGTTAATAGTTTTTATTCTGAAATATTTAATACTCACAAGACATTTCAAAAATAGTACAGAGAATTCCTATGTAACTTCTCCTCACTTTCCCCAATGATAACATCTTATATTAGTATAGTGTTAAAACCAGGGTTTTACCTTAGCATAATACTATTATTTATTTTAAAAATCCCATTATTTTACTTATCCATTCCAAAATATGTCTTTACTGATTGACTCCAGATCTGGCAAACAGAGGGATCAACATAAGAAAAGCATTTAATACCTGTTTTAGTCAGGGTTCCTTTGAAAAACAGATGGCATACACAGAGGGGTACTTGAAGAAATTTTAAAAAGTTTGTAAAGGTGTGGCCAGAATCAGGAGAAAATGACAAGAGAGAGTGAAGCTCCCTGCAGGTAGCAACAGTAGCCATTAATAGCCCTAAACTTCAGGCGAAAGTGGAGGGAGCAGTTGAGAACCCAGAGAGAGCTATACGCTTCTTATAGTAGTGGGACATCAGACAGGAGCTGTGTACATTTTGGAAAACGAATGCAGCTACTAGGTAGCTGTGGCCCTGCAAAAAGGGAGCTGGGGAATAAATACCTCAGCTCATCTCTCCTCCCTCATTCTGTTCTTCTGTTTTATCCTCCCATTGCTCCAAACTAATCAGATAAGAGAGATCAGTTGATCCATTCAATAGCCTTAACTTCCCTGAACACCAAACAGAGTGAGATGAGCAGATAAGTCAGAGGGGAAAATAAAGACTATCAAGCAAAGTACTTCAAATATATAATAAATAATCCCAACTAGTTTATAAGACATTTATTCATTACCAATCTTACAATTCATTTGCTGGCAAACTTGATAAACCAGGTATACTATACACTTACCTGCGTCAGTGCAGCCTTCTTGTCCGTGTGCTAACTCTTCAATGTAGTGTCAGGGTGTAAAATGTAGGAGGAAATTCTTATGAGATAAACAAGTTTAGTCCTCAAATGGTAAGTAATAGGTCATCCCATAAATAATAATAATTGCTTCAAAATATTCTTATCTTGGATTCTCTCATCTTTATGAATGCAGAGAATTCATAAACAACTTAGCCTAGTCTTCCTTCTGAAGTTCAGATCTTTTTTGCTCTTTAATCCAAACTCTTCATTGGGTTACTTCAATATCAGTGCTAATGGTTTTAGACTTCTGCTTCTGGGCAGGGTGGAGTAACAGAACCAGATTTGACCTCCTTCCAAAAGTTACAAATAAAAAGATGACAAAGCATATTAAGAATCTGTTTTCAAGACAGGAAACATCAGATATCGAAAGAGTGTTATCTCTGAGAGATAGGAAACAAAGTGAGCCACATGATTTCCCCAGCCTACTACCCAAAAAGTTCTGGGCTATAGCACACCCAGGTAGAGTCTGGTCGACTTATTCACTTGAGAAGATTGAGCTAAAATTCCAGAGAGACTAAGGCAGCTAGAATTAACAAGACAGAGCACCAGGGAGAAAAAATTATGCAGAAAGAGAATGTTGGAGATCTGTAGAAGGTTTCCCTTAAGTACTCAACAGAATATTAATAAGTGCAACTACATGAGAAAAATACTTGAGACTAGGGTGAAAATCAACTGAAATAATAAGAAAGAACAGTGCCAGCATTCAATCATGTCTAGGAATAGTCCCATTAGACAGACTGGGAAAAAATCATACTTCATGGATGTTAGGTAGAACTCTCCAGAAGTTCTTGTCTCGTTAGTGAGAAATAATCATCCCTAAACTGAGCACTGTTTTAGACCTGTCTAACAAATGATAAAAGGACAAAATCTGAAAGAACCAAACTATTTCTAAATTACTTAAATGCATCTCAGAATAAAGCTCAAGAATATCTATAAAAATGAAAAAATATACAGCACTCAACCAGGTAAAATTTACAATGTTTGACATCCAATTAAAAAATACTAAGCATGAATAGGAGCTGGGAAATGTTGACTTTAATGAGGAAAACAATCAGTCAATCAAAATTGACCACAAACTGACAGATATTAGAATTATCAAAGATGTTAAAATAGTTCTTATAACTGTATTCCATGTCTTCAAAATTTAAGTAGCAGCATGAAAGATACAAAAATGACCCAAATAAAACTTCAATTGATGATAACTATAATGTCTGAAATGAAAAATACCCTGGATGGAACTAAAAGCAAATTAGAAAGAAAAAAAGATTAGTTTATTTGAAGATATAGCAATAAAACTATCCAAAATGAAACACACAGAGAGAAAGGAAGCAAATATATATAAAGAGAAACACACATATATAAAGAGCTGTGTAGGGGCCTGCTCAGTGGTGCAGCAGTTAAGTTCACACGTGCACTTTCTGCTTCTTGGTGGCCTGGGGTTCGCCGGTTCAGATCCTGGGTGTGGACATGGCACTGCTTCGCAAAAGTCATTCTGTGGTAGGCGTCCCACATATAAAGTGGAGGAAGATGGGCATGGATGTTAGTTCAGGGCCAGTCTTCCTCAGCAAAAAGAGGAGGATTGGCAGTAGTTAGCTCAGGGCTAATCTTCCTCAAAAAAAAAAGAAATGCTTTGTGACAACATCAACTGCTTTTATATACATATAATAGAATCTGTCTTGCCAAAAAAAAGAGAAGTGGACAGAAAAAATAATCATCAGATAATGGCCAAAAGTCTTCCAAATTTGATGAAAACTATAAACTCACTGATCCAAGGATATCAATAAGCCCCAATAAAAAGAAATCTGAATTAAACTGCACTAAGGCATATCATAATCAAATTGTTCAAACCAGTGATAAAGAGAAAAATTTTAAAGTACACAGAGGAGAAAAAGAATAAGTACTTCAAAAATGAAGATAAAGCAAAGACATTTCTAGACATATAAAAGTTGAAAGAATTTATCAGTAACCTACGAGCACTGCAAGAACGTGAAAGGATGTCTTTCATAGAGAGGGTAAAGAACAACAGATCAAGATATGAATCTACACAAATTAATAAAAACACTGAAAATGGTAACTAAATGAGTAAATATGTTTTTTCCTAGTTTTAAAAATAAATATTTTAAAAACATCAATAAATATTTAAACAAAAATAATATCAACCTATTGTGGGGTGTACAATATATGTTTAAGTTAAATGCATGACAGCAATATTGTTAAGCCTGGATGAGAAAAAATGGCAGTACACTATTGGAATATTCATATACTACATGTGACACACTATAATATAACTTGAAAGAAGACCATGATAAATTAAAAATGTATACTATAAACTCTAAAGCAACCAAAAAATATAATAAAATAAATAATTATAGCTATTAAGTCAAGATATTAGGTAAAAATAAAATCATCAAAAAAGACAAGTAATCCAAAATAAAGAAGACAAAGAGGAAAAGGGAACAAAGAACATATGAAACCAACAGACAACAAGTTACAAGATGATGAGCATAAACCTAAGTATCAATATCACATTAAATGCAAATGGTCTAAATACCCGTAATAAAAGTCAGGGATTGGATAAAAAGCAAGACACAACTATATGCGACCTGTAAGAAATGACTCTAAGTATAAACCTGCCAATAGGTTATAACTAAAAGCATGCAAAAAGATAGCTCATCATAACTCTAGTGAAAAGAAAGCTGTAGTGGCTATATTAATATCAAATGAGGCAGATTTTAAGCAAAGAATATTATGAAGAATAAAAAAGATAATTTCATAATGGTAAATGAGTCAATTACGCAAGAGAACAGAAATGTGAGTTTGAAATGTGTATGCCCCTGATAACAGAGCTTCAAAATACATGAAGCAAAACTGATGGAATTCCAAGGAGCTACATAAAAATTCACAATATAGAGAGAGATTCTGATACCCCTTATTCAATAACTGACAGGACAAATAGACAGAAAACTAGCAAGGGTAAAACATACTTGAATAGCGCTATTAGCCAACTTGACTTAATTGACAGACATATAACCCTCCACTCCAAAATAGAAGAACACAAATTCTTTTCAAGCACACACAGAACATTTCTAAGATACATCATATATTGCGTCATTAAACAAGGCTTAATAAATTTAAAAGAATACAAGTCACACAAAGTATGTTGTCTGACTATAAGAAATTAAAGTAGAGGTCAATAACAGAAAGATACCTGGAAAATTCCCAAATACTAGGAAACCAAATAATATGGTTCTAAATAGCACATAGGTCCAAGAAAAAATCCAAAAAAAAAAAGTGATTTTAAACTGCATTACAATAAAAACAAGCATTTCAGAATTTGTAGACTGATGCTAAAGCAGTATAGAGGGGAAAATTTATAGTGTTAAACACCTGTATTAGAAAAGAAGAAAGGTCTCTTATCTACGACCTTCAGCTTCCACCTTATGAAACTTAAGAAGAGCAAACTAAAACCAAAGTAAGCAGAAGAAGGGAAATAATGAAAGCAGAAATCAATGAAACAAAAAAAACAATAGAGAAGAATTAATAAAGCAAAATCTGACTCTTTGAGATCGATATATTTTATAAAACTAGCCAGACTGATCAACGAAAAAAAGAGAAATACAAATTACCAATACATTGAATGAAAGAAGTGGCATTGCTACAAATTCTACAGATATTAAAAGATAATAAAAGAATACTATGAACAACATTATTTCTATAAATATGACAACTTATATGAAGAGGAAAATTCCATAAAAGAAATAAAATACCAAAGCTCACCCTAATTACCTGAATATCCTTATAGTAATTAAAGAAACTGAATTTGTATTAAAAATCTTCCTACAAAGAAACTCCAATTCCAATTGGCTTCACTGGTGAATTATAGCAGCCATTTAAGGAAGAAGTAATATTCATTCTACACAAACTCTCCCAGAAAATTGGAGGGAATCCTTCCCAACTAATTCTATGAAGCCAGCTACTGAAACCAGATAACAATTTTACAATAAAAATATAGGTTTTTATTTTCTCATATATCTAGATTCTAAACAAAATTCAATAAATCAAATCCAAAAATATATGTCATATAATGCATCATGGCCGGGTGGAGTTTGTTCCAGGAATAAAGATTTGTCTAACAGGCAATCCATTATATTAATAGACTGAAAAATAAAAATCATTTGATCATCACAGTAGACATAGGAAATGCATATTGCAAGGTGAAATATCCATTCTGCTCAAAAACTCTTGGCAAATTGGGAACAGCGGGAACTTGTTCAACCTAAAAATAATATCCAGAAAATACATACAGTTATTGTCATATTTAATGGTGAAAGATTGAATGACTTTCCCCTAAGATCAGAACAAGACAAGGATATCTGCCCTCACCACTTCCGTTCAACCTGTATTAAAGTTTCTAGCCAGTGTAATGAAGAAAATAAAAGGCATAGACTGGAAAGCAGTGAATAAAACTGTGTTTATTCACTGATAACATTGTCTATGTAGAATTTGATGAGAATAACTGGTAAGTTAGTAAGTCAGTTTAACAAGGTGTCAGTATAGAAGATCAATATATAAAAACCCATTATATTTCTGTGTACCAGCAAAAACAATTGGAAATTGAAATTTTAAAAATAAGATTTGTAATAGCATAAAATACTTAGTTACACTAAGAATAATTTCTATCATTTCTATAGTTAGAAATACTTACCTATAAATCTGACAATAAATGAGAAAAACCTCTCTACTAAAAACTACAAAATATTAGAGAGATAAATCAAAGAAGACCTAAGACATATTTTGTCCATGGATCAGAAGACTGTATAATGTTAACATGTCAATTATGCCCAGACTAATTTATAGATTCAACACAATTCCAATCAAAATCTCAGCAAGCTTTTTTATAGACATTGTCAGAATGATTCTAAAATTCATCTAGAATTGCAAAAGATCAACCAAACAATTTGGCTTTTAGAATAGCTAAAATAGTTTTGAAAAAGAAGAACATAGTTAGAGGCCTAAAACTGTTTGCTGACACAAATTTCATAAAGCTAGACTTGTCTAAGGATTGTTGTTGTGGAGTAAAAATAGACAAATATATATCAGTGAAACAGAAGCAGACCCACGCATATAGGACAACTGATATTTCTTTGATGTTTACAGCTCGAATTTTTTTGTTGTGATAAAATAACATAAAACATGCATAGCATAAAATTCACCATTTTAACCATTTTAGGGGTATAGTTCAGCGACAAGGACAACTGATTTTTGATAAAGGTACTAAGTTAATTCAATGGAGAAAGGATAATTTTTCAGCAAATGATGCTGAGACAATTTTATATTCATATACACACAAACACACATACAGATAGATGTATACAAAGAAAACAAAACAAAAATATTGTTTCATATATTAAAATTAACTCAAAATGGATCACAGGCTTATCATTAAAAAACTTGCTGAAGAAAACAGGAGAAAAACTTCATAACCTCAAGTTAGGCAAAGGTTTCTTAGATATGTCAAATGCATGATCTATCAAAAAATGAAAAATCGAACTTCAACAACATTAAAACCTTCATTGCATCAAAAGATACTGTTAAAAGAACAAAAGAATACGCCACCACTGGGAAAAAAAATATTTGCAAGAAACATATCTAATAATGAATTTGTATCTTAAATATATCAAGAACTCTCAAATCTCATAAATAAGAAAACAAACAAAACATTTGATAAAAATGAGCAAAATATTTGAACATAAATTTTATGAAAGAAGATATACAGATGGCAATTAAGTTTGTGAAAATATGCTAAGTATCATTAGCCACAGGGAAATCTAAATTAAAATTACAATGGTATACCACTGAACATTTATTTAAATATCTGAAATCATAAAAATCAATAATACCAAGTGTTGGTAAGAATATAGAGGAACTCGAACAACCACTTTGGAAAAGAGTTTGGCAGTTTCTTAAAAAGCTAAACACACACCTACCATATTATTGAAACATTCTATTCATTCCTAGGTATTTATACTCCCACACAGGGGAAAGAAAGTATATGTTCATATGAAGACTTGTACAGGGAAGTTCACAGCAGCTCAATTTGTAATAGACAAAATTTGGAAACAATACAAATAAGGAAATGGATAAATTATGTTATATAGACATAATGGAATATTATTGAGCAATAAAAAATGTAAGTGCTATTGATACATATAAGATGGGTGAATATCAAACTAGTTATGCTATTTTGAATATGATTCCACTTATTTAAAAAAAGACCTAGTAAATACAAACTAATCTATAGCGACAGAAAGCAGCTCAGTGCTTGCCTGCAGATAACTAGGAGGGAGGTATTATAACGGGTGAACGGAGTCTTTTGGGGATAATGGACATGTTCCCGATTTTCATTGTGGTGATGGTTTCACAGGTGTGTACATATATCAAAACTAAACAAATTGTACATTTTAAATATGCACATTTTATGGTGTGCCAATTATATTCACATATATTTATTCATACACTAATAAATATTCATTTATACATTAACAAATATTCCATATTACAGTGTCTTCTTTTTCTCATTTTACTATAAAATCGACTCCATCTCTTATTCCAATTTTCAGTCCTTTTATTGATCTAAGACAACTCGCATCTTGCAAAATAGGGAAGCAATAGACTGAGAAATTTTAATGAAGTACTAATGTATAGAGGCAAGAAAAATATTTTTAACAAGACTGCTCAATTTTTGGACCTACTGTATTAAAATCGTCAGTGTTTGTTTCCCTCTCCTCCAGTAGATTTTATGCTCTCTAAAGCTCTCTGAATCACTAAAAAATAAACTTTGGAGTACAATTTTAACACAGTCATCTTTCAAAATTTAATTTTAAATGAATGACGCCTAATTTTAAGGATATGGCAATTTAGTGTTGGAGACAAGACGTAAATCTGTCTAAATTTATGTAAGAGCTATAAAAATTCACTCACATCACATGGGGCCAAATAAGCAGAGAATTGCCTAGATCAACAGCCTGGGACAGGAAGGGTGAGTAACAATATAGGTTACAATTAGAGAACAAGGAAATCCAAGAGGCATGAAGGAGCAAGGCATATTTGAGGTGGATGGAAATCATTTGACTATTTTCACCACATAGCCATATATCTCCTGCCCTTTCTACTCACCTAACACGCCTCCCTCTTTTAGCCAGTCAATTGAGAGTTTTTATTCTTTAGTTAAAGGGTTTCCTGTTGCTCCTTTGTGCTCTGCCTGGCTTCTGCCATCTCTATTTCTCCTTCTCATGGCTACCTCGGGAACATGGCTTTCATGCCTAAACGATGGGGTAAACACCAGTGTGAGAGACCATCGATTCCTATTCAGAAAAATGCTATTGAAATTCTAGCTGGTTTCCTGAAGATCTCACTGAAGTGTAGCTCCTTCTTCATTCTTTTTGCTAGAGAGAAGAGATTTTTTTTTCCTTAAGATGCTAGCTGGTCTATTAAAACCTTTTTCTCTTAAGCTGTACCACCGCATGGCTTCCATTATGAGTGTGGTTAAATAATTCTTAATGAATCCTCATTTATCAGCAAGACTCAGCTCTTGTGAGGAGGATTTGCTACTTGTAATTCTGTATGGAACACAAATGGGTCACCAAGTTGTTCTATGCTATTACTGACAAGATATATTGCTGTCATTTAATTACATTAAATTTTCAGTTTTTGAGAGTCTTCTTTAAGGTATATGACCATACATATTGGGATATAAAAAAAAATTGTGTTCATAGTTCTGAATTGGACTTACAAGGCAATTATTGAAAGAAGGGCTGAGTTCTGGAACAGTTTGTGCCATAAAATGTGTGACTTTAGAGTGAAGGCATTTATAGAAACCAAGAGTTTCTCAGAATTGGTGGGTATAATCATACATTAAAGTGGTCCTAGGATCACAATTCTCTAAACTTTTGGGGATGTTGCTGTTTGAAGCCAGACCATTTCGAATTCCAGTTGAGGAAAAGCACAGAAGAGACAGTAGGCTTTAGTAACTTGGTCTGAAAGTTACTCTGATTGTTGCCTGTAAAAATCATTTGCTAATTAATCACACGGAGTGTTCTACAGTAGTCTTGAATTATAACTAAGATAATTCTTGCTGTACGTTTACCCCTGTATTTCCCCAAACAAATTACAAAATTCTCAGGAGCCGAGCCCATGTGTGCTTGACTTCTAAGGGGTGGTTGAACAGTCCCTGGCTTTTAGTTTGTACCCAATAAATTCTGTAATTTTTGACATGTTACTAAAATTTCAAATGAATATGGCTTGTATGACAAATAAACATAATAGAATTGAAGGGGACATTATAAAATCTTGAAAAATTTAAGGCACATCCAAAGAAATCCTACTTTCAGGTATAGAAGAGGCGTGAAACCTACTACCTTACAAACATCGAATGGGTTAGAAAGCTGAAAGATGAGGAAAAATCAAATATTAATGGATGAAAATGAAAATGTGTATTTAGGAGGCTTTTCTAACTTTTAAAGTAACGTAGGAACAAATACAACAATAATAATCCATGGATTTTACTGACTTTCCTAGATCTTGTGAAAATTTGCATCTTGAGCTTTAGACTCATGTATTCCTACTATCTTGTTGGACTGACACAGAGCAGGCACATAACGATGACAGATGCATCTCTTTCCTGTGGCTGCCGTAACAAATAACCAAAAAGCTAGTAGCTTAAAACAAGAAAATTTTTTTTCTGTTACTCTGCTCAAAGCCAGAAGCCTGAAACCAGTGATACCAAATTAAGGTGTCAGCAGGGCCACACTTTCTCCAGAGTATCTAGGGGAGGAGCCTTTCCTTGCCTCTTCCAACTTTTGGTGATGGCTGATATTTTGGTTTGTGCTTGCAGAACTCCAAACTCTGCCTCTGTCATCGTATTGCCTTCTCCTCTTCTCTCCTTGTGTCAGATTTCTCCAGTCCTCTCTAAGGTCACGTGATTGCATTTAGGGCACACAGATAATCCAATATGCATTTCTCATCATAAAATCTTTCACTCAATTGTGTATGCAAAGACCCCTTTTCCAAATAGGGTCACATTTACCGATGGCAAAGATTAGGTCCTGATAACTTTGAAAGGAATCATCAGCCTACCATAGCAACTATCATTGCTGATGCTGTTATTAAATGTCGCATCATATTTATAACTTTGACTTTGTGATTAGACAGAGCTGAGTTCACATCCTGTACTATCTAAGTCATATTGAAGAAATTATGTACCATTCTGTGTTTCAATCAAATTATGCAGCACTCTGTGTTTCAATCTCCCCATCTGTTAAATGGGATATGCATGAATAACATCTCACAAAATTGTCATAATGATTCAATAGGATAGTGTATATAGAACGTTAGTACAGTTTGGACTTAGTAAGTTCTCAATAAATTTATAGCTTTAATTATTTTTATAAAATTAATAAACTCCCTAAGTTATTCAAAACAAACTGCCAGTTAATCTAAGGGTTACAAAAAGTCATAAAGCCTGGCTGCTGTTTGCAGAAGCTTACAATCTATTTGTAAGATAAAATTTACATGCATGCAGGAATACCAGAGAAGTAAGAAATGGGTGCTTGAAATAATAAATGCTAGAGTTGTTCAAAGTAGGTATCATCAAGGGCATGGCAAGTTTTTTACAAAAGGTTTGGATTGGTGGGGCTCACAGGTAGGAGATGCAAAGTCACATGGGAACAGGGCATGTATGGTCATTGGGAAGGATAGAATAGGGTAGTAGGCAACTGGTAGACCAGAACACAGAGGGCGCACGAAAGACAGGAGCAAAGTATTAGAATGGTAGGCTAAAGATTGTGGTCAGTACGCCAGCCTAGAAACTCTATGAAGGCAATGGCCACCTCTCTCCCTCTCTCACACACACAAATATATTTTTATCCCCTTGTTTAGTGCCTGGCCCCTAAGAGTTATTTAAACACATTTGCTTCATGATTGAATGAGAAGATGAATGAAGAATAGAGTGAACAGGGATTAAAAAAAACAAGTCTCCCTGAAGCTTGATTACCTGGGCAAATAGGTTACACTGGGTTTCTAAACCGTGGCACTAGTGACATTTTAGGCTGGATCAGTCTTTGTTAGGAGGGAGAGATGCTGTCGTGTACATTGTTCAATGTAGAAATTGTCTCAAGATATTGCCAAATGTTCTTAAGAGGATGTGGGCAAAATCATCCTGGGTCTAGAAGTATTGGGTTAAGCCAAATGAAGCATTATGGTTAAGTTGAGAAGGGTTTCAGAAGAGGAGAAGCTGGAGTAAAATCAACAAAATACACTAATGTCTTTCCGGAAGACATGTATTCTGCTGACTTTACCTAGAGAAATCTAGAACTCCATTCCCCGAAGAATATAATTATATAATAACTTTATAAAATTCCAAATAATTAAAAAAAAATAAGAGACCACAGACTGAAATGCTTCTTCAGGTGCTGTCGCAGCTAATACATTTGGAGGGGAGGATTTTCATGAAATAGGAGAGCAGCCTGCCAGCGTTGCTGAGAAGGCTGTGTCCTCAGTTCTGCATCTTCTGTTTGCTCTACAGAGGACACACGCATATCCAGGGGCGCCAGTGCACATCCTGTTATCAGAACTAGACTTGATATAAAAGGAACAAAGAAAACACATATTGATTTCTGCTGCATTAAATACATTTACACATCAAAGGAAAAGAACACAGAAATGTTTCAATTTGAGTTACATACTTAAAATTCCATTATTAAAAAACCTTCCACATTCTCCAGCAAATTCGGTTATATTATTTTTTTACACTTTCATAGCCAAATGGTTCCCTTTTTGTGGGCTGTATTTTCTGGAATACAATGAAACTGGCTATGGCCAAAGGAAAACAAAATATGCAATTGCCTGTTTAGCATTACAATACAAAGAAATGAATTTGGAAATACTCCATACTGTAAAATTTGATATTAGGAACTTCAGATAGAGTTACTTTTCATTAACTTGTGGTAATAGAACAAAATGTGAACCTGGACAAATTAAGTTCACAGATAATACAAGAATTCCTGTGTTTTAAACATTATTTAAAATAAGTTCTAGCTCCAAGTAAAATTATAAAGTTGCTAAAATATGGGGAAGACAGCCTCCGTTCCTTCTTCAACAGCTCCTTTTCCTTATTGAATGCCAGTCCCTGAGCATCTGATAATTTGACACTTCTATGTGGGTAATGTATTATTTACTTATTCGACATATATTTATTTAATACTTGCTATGTACCAGACACAGTATTCAACAATGATATTATCAACATAAATGATCTGCAGATTTCCTAATCTCCCTGATTTTGTTTTTCTCCTTAATTAAGGTTTTCTTGCTCAATTTTATTTCTTCCAAAACTTAGTTTTCTTTTTACCCACAAAAGTTTTATTCTATATTAGAGATTTTATGATGAATGAATTATTACTAGTATATTTTTAATGATATTTGACCCAACTCCGACAATATATTTCATAATAATAGGATATTTTAAAATTACAAATAATAGAAAGTAGAAGATTTTTTAGCATTATGAGTTGAGTGGGGCCAGCGTTATTTGGGGGTGAAGGTTATTACACCATCTCTCTAATCACATGATCTAGGGAGCTTATATTTCTGACTACTTGGAGTATATGCTTCTCTAATTCACCTTGTTTAGGAGCCCATAAATTACTTCTCTTGTCTTTTGAGAAAAAGAATGTTGGAAAACTTAGTTGTTTGGCCAAAAGGAATTAACAAGTGATGGGGAAAAAAAAACCCAGATAAATGAACTGGTTAATCAGCTCTGTCTCTCATATACACTCTATTTTTTTTTGTTCAAAACTCCAACTTCCCAGTGGCCCAATCTCGGGGAGTTCTTGATAATGCCAAGAAAGAACTATTTGTAGTTGAAAGCATCAGGGGACTGAAACATAAGTGAAGAAATGCCTGAATAGTAACTGTACTTCCAGAACTGTTCTAGGCCTTGTGGAAATGCAGAAACTATGCCATAGCTCATTTCTCTATGGGATAGTTAAGCAATACGAGCATGAAATACTCCAGAGCATCAAAATGGATGGAAATCAACGTGAATTGTCATGCTCAGGGATGACCCCATGGTGAGTTTTGAGATGTCCTTTATCTGTCTATATGCCACAAAGAAAGGAATATGTGGAAATAAACTTTAAGATGATTAAATTACTCCAATTTGCTTTTGTTTACAGTTTCATCGTCCCCAAGGATAGTGTTTGAACCGAATGCATTTTGACAGCACAACAATACAATTCCTATGTTCACTGTGAGATTACACAGTACTTTGCTGGTCCATTACCTGCTTTGTTGCCTTTTCCTATATCTGGTTGTCCACCATTCACTATTCAGTAGATAATTACCATCTGACTATATTTCTATCTTAAGATAGAGCAAGCTCAATAAATCCAAGGGAATATGAAGAGAACCCAGACAATTTCATTTCACTGAACCATAATGAAATGTAATTGTATTTTTAAGATTGTGAACTATTGTGTGTATTCAAAAACACTTGGATCTCAGTGTTAGTAGAAGGCCAGTAAAAGGATGAGGAAAGTACTTTTTTACTATATTCAAAAAATTAATTCATACTTTCCAAAAAGTATTTTCTTCTAAGTATTCTTAAAATCCTTGAGGATTTTCATTAAAAAAACAATGCTCTAAGCACTCAGACTGCCCACAACAGGGTTGCAATAATAAGAATTGCAGGTAGGTAGTTTTTTCAAACTTGACTTCCAAAGAGGTGAATCTTTTTATTGTGAGATGGTGAGAAGGCCATACTCGTTACCATGAATAACGACTACCACCAGCAGCTGGTATCTTTACCTGCTGTACATGTGGCTAGAGAGGGTAGAATAAAAAGTTTTCCCTTATTAAGCATATATTGCATAAAGCCAGAAGTCTCAGTGATCCTGACTTGATCTTTTTTTGTGTGGCTCTATGCAACAACACATGCTTAATCAGGTAGGCTCATGGTTTGAGAGCAGTCAGAGGTTATCTATTCAAACATGTCTTCTACCAGTATGCTAAAATTATAAAAAGTCCATGATTAGACATCCCCTTAAGTTAAGACATTAATGTTTCCTATTAAAATATAAATATATTATTAGACATTAATATCTTATCACTAATTGGTTAATCAATTTTATCCTGACAAAGAGAAGGACTATGAGACTAGAGAGATATGGCCTGGGCAAGAATATTCAAGTGGTGAAATGTCACAAAGGCCTGAGCCATGCGGCATTGCTGGCAGAAAGGTTCTGATGAGGCAGCCCAGAGCAGGGACTCTTGGATGGCAGACAATACGCCGGGAGCATTGAGACTTTCAGATCTGTCTCACATCTCAATACCTGGGTAATCATACGTGCTAACTGAGCCCATGACCTGACCTAAAATGTGTGTGTGCGCTGGGGAGTAGGGAGGAGGCATATCTATATGGATTATAGGGATTTGCATTCTGACAATTTACATTTACTTTCGAGGAAAGATGTGAGAGAGAATTCGTGACTTTTTGTGGACATATAAAATGCCTAAATTTGAGCAAACGATATGGTCACAATTTGGGGGAAATGGTTGTACTTTTTAGAGACACTGAGAAAATGAAGTAAACCAAAACATTAATAATAATAATAATAACGTTTATGCAGCAGCCAGTGCAGAGACTGAGACTGTACAAAGATAGAGAAATGACAGTGTAGTGTGAAGGATAGAGGGAGGGCAGCTGAGTGGGCTGTGAAAGGTGTTCCTGCATGCTTCATTCTTGCCCTTCCCGTGGAATGGCTTCAGAAAATAGTTCTCTCTAGGCAGTAAATCTTAGCTCCTGTGGTTCCTTTTACAAGTAGAATATTAGTTAGCATGTCAGAAGTCGTGGTCAATATTAGTAGTAGCTAAATATTTTGAACCTTTATGATGTATCAGGCATTCTTCTAAGCCTTTTATATGTAAGGGTCATTTCAGACTGTGTAAACAGGCCAGGACAGAGAATAAATTACAAAGTCATCTAGAGAGATCCATCTCCAAAAGTGGAGGACTATTTAAATGTACAGAATCTAGTGCTGCAGCCTGACTTTCCAGACATCATCATAGAAAGACATTCTTTCTGCCTCACTTTCTAAACAATACAAACAAATACTTTAATGTCCTATCATATTACCAATTCACTCACTATCAACACTTTGATACTTAGAACATTTACATGCTTATAACTTTTAATTTCTTATTTAGTTCTGAAAACAACCTCAGAATTAATGATAAGAAAAGTGAGACATCAATGAGCAAAGTAATTTGCCCAAGTCACACAGGGATAATTATTGGAGCCAGGTTTTAAACATAGACAAGTGGGAAAGCTCTTAATTACAAGACATAGTGAGTGACTTTATGGGCCTTTACTTAGTGTGACCTCAGTAAGTCTCTTACCTCTCATTGGTCAAGTCTGTAAAGTGAAAGGGCTGGCATTGGAATTCTAAAGTCCCTCCTAGCTTTTAAATTCTATAACTCAATCCTAGTGAGGCTATGGGGAAACAGTCACTCTCATATCCCTCTGGGGAATATAGGTTACCTTATAGCAGAAACTTACCAGTGTGTTATTTCTCTTCTAAGAAATCAACCCAGGATATACAAGATATAAAGGCAAGCCATGATAGATGAGAATGACCATCTGAGATTTATATATACTAGCATACAACTTAGGAAAAACTTCAATATCTAATAGAAAGGGATTGATTATTTACTTTTTGATACATTATCATTTTCTTATTAATATCACATTTTCAAAGAATAATTAATGATATTTAAAAAGCTCAAAATACATTGGTAAGCAAAAAATAAAACAAGATATAAAATTATAAATATAGGACTATCCAGTCTTGATTTATATTGATGTCTACACATGTATATGTGTTTACATTCTTTAAAGATAAATATAAGCAAGTATTAACTTCACTTTTTTTGTTAAAGTAATTATACATGATTTCTATTTCCAACTTTTGCCAACAAACATTTCTTTTATGATCAGAAAAATGAAATATTTTGAAATAAAATGTATTCAAGAACATATATCAAATTCCATGAACTATTTCCCTTCTCTCTTTTCCACTTCTGATCATCCTAGAGGATCAATGAGTGACTTTTCCTGGATCCCCCAGGAATCAGTGGCATTCTTGCTGCAACCACTTGGGTCAATCTTTGGAATAACCATCTACATTTGGAACGATCATACAGAGTTCCTGCCTGGAAACTATGCTGATGGCACCAAGTTATCCATGACCGGAGACCCTATTCCTGAAGGCCTGTGTAGTTCTGTCAAATACGTGGTCATCTGATTCTGCCTCTCACACTATGTAGCATATTGTTTGCATTCAATAAATTTTAAGTAACAATAATCAATAACAGTAATAATGATAATAACAATGATGAGGCAATGGAAAATAACTGAACTCAGTAGCACTGACGCAGTAGCTCTTTATGAATTCCTAGCAGGGAAAGCGAGTTGAGAGCAAAACCAGGAAGGCCATACTTTTTGGTATGACAGATCTTCCAGAACAACTTGTGAGGGAGAACCCATCTCAAGTGTGTACACATATGTGCCTGCAGTAGGGTTAGTTTACAATTCTAGGAATAGGGGCTAATTAAATTGTAGAAAGAGAACTGGAAAAACGTGTTTGACTTCAATTATCTCTGAATTGTACCTATGCAATTATGATCACAGGGTTTGAAAAAGCTGAATATGTCATGAACTTGGTTAGGTATATATGCAAACCCGGTGTGAACTTGTTCCATTGTAATTCATATCTTCCCTTACAGAATCTGTCTGAATCATCCCAATCTGTGTTCTCTCTCCTTTCTTACTATTGTTAGCACTTATCACCTTATTGCTATATTCAGATATTTGAATATTTTATTTTGTACCTTGGATGTATTTACACTTCTTTTCCTCCATATCCTCTTGGTGAATTTCAAAATTATAGGATCATTTGTGTGACTTTTTTTTTTTATCTCACCAAGAACTGGTGATAGAAAGTTAGGACTCCTATGAGCAAGGCCATGATCCACTCCTAGGAAGGAACAGTAGAGTAAAATTATTTATTTATTATTTATCTCTTCTATTATTTTCTTTCTCTATTCACTAGAATGTAAGTTGTAAGAGGCTACAGTTTTGTTTTATTCATAATGTAACCCCAGTAATTGAAAAAGTATCTGGAACATAGGGAAAACTCAATAAATACTTTTGAATGAACTAAAGAATATTTAGAAAAAGTTGCCCTCCCAGAAAACATACATTGTTGTGAGAGGCCACCTCATCAATTCTCAGAAAAATGCCTTTTAAATCCATGAGATTTGGCCAGGCTGGCTTCAGGTGGAGTAAGCTGATTTGAGAGCATTGAGGCCAAAGGTGACACAACTCCCCGTGTATCTATCAGAGAACTGCTAAATTCATTCATTTTCCCAGCCCCTGACATTGACCTCATTACTTCCTGACACTTAATTGTGACAGATCAAGCATTTCTCCTTTTCCATCTTTCATCATGCTTTGTGATCCAAGACATCAACTTTAACGTTTTTAATCCAAAACAATTGCAATTGGCCAGGCCAAAAAAAAAAAAAAAAATCATAGGATTGGCCACAAAGGAGATATTTCCTAAATACGTATTGTGTTAATGATGTACACTACTTGCACACCAGCCATAACAGGAAAGAAATTCCTATGAGTATAAGACACAAAGTAAAAGACTTATAATGATAATTGTTATTATTCAATAATCTCTCTTTGTTTTCAGTTAATACACAGAGGAAGTGGATTATGCATTTTCAGTGAGCTTTCAATTATGTAGCTGTAGATAGTAAATAAGAGATATGCACATGTTGAAGCATTAAGACTATTCTGACTTCCCCCACCACCTATTTTTAAGTTTTGCTGAAAGTCTCTGTGTGATCAGGGAATTGGATAATAAAATACATGATCAAACAAAATGTAAGGAGGTTGCTCTCTATTGTTGAAATCATACTCCATATATAGCATGCTCACATAATTTCAGATAAAGATTTGCTCATATATTCCAATGCTGTGTGTGTGCGTGTATGTGTGCAATTTTCACTGAGGATGCCATGTCTCTTTCAGAATTTCAGCTCTTTGGGTTGAAATGCCTCACAGCACTTCCCAGAGCTAGGCATCGAAGCAGGCACAGGAAGCATCTCTGCACTGTTAGTCTATTGTTTGAAGACCAGTTTTGGGCATCCTTACTTTGAGCAGGGAGATTTCTTGTTCTCCTACTTCAAAAGATATACCTTTGTCATCTTCAAAATTAATCATAGACTTTCTTATCTGAAAATGACCTTAGGGATCATTTTCCCAAACGCTGGTCTTGAAACATAAAATTCATTAACCCCACGCTGAATAGGTGGTCATCTAACAAATACTGGGATGAGAAAATTTACAAAGTGGAAATTCAAGGCCTGCATGTTAAATGTGAAATAGCAGCAAAAGCAAAGAGACGCCAGAACCCAGAAAGAAGAGAGGACAATTGACTTTTAGAAAATTTGAAAAAGAGAAATGATACCAAGTCTGATACCAAGTTGATCAATGTCAGGAAACATCACCTTTTACATGAAAGTAAATCGACAAGACCCCCTCCTCTCCACCTGTGCCTCTTTCACAGTCCAATTAAAATCACGTTTTCTTCGAACACACAGAAAAAGAAGGAAGCGTCTGGGCACGTAAGGGACATCAGTCGTCTGGTTCTGCAGACAGGTGCATTTGTCATGCCCTGGGGAGCAAAGGCAGTAGTTTCACTTTATTAATTGAGAAGATTATACATCCACTATATCCACGTTTTCTCATTCCCCTTCTTGGAGAGGGGATGGAGGAGGGAGGTGGACATTCCACGGTTAAGCAGGAAAAAGAAAAACCCTTTTGTGGTTTTATTGCGTTCTAATTAAGCATGATGGGAGTGAGAGATCGTACAGCAATGCACCAGGCTTGAAACACTGACAAGGTCAATTATCTCCTGATAAGCCTTGCACCAGCAAGGATTAATAATATGACTAATATTAATTGAATGTGAGTTCATTGAGTTTTATTTCTTATTTTAAAGTTCTCCTGGCACGTGAGCATGTCATAGTGTGCGGAGAATGATGAATGGAAGGGATGGAATCACTAATAAGCCCTTAGACCCCCATGGCCTGCTGGGCACACAAAGGATGCTGATGTGACTTTCTTTCTTCATTTCTGGCCACCATCACCCTGGCAGAAGCTGAAAGGGGGCTAGTTTTATAATGTAATTTGTTTCGTAGATGAAGAAAGTGAAGAGACTTCAGCCCTATAAATTCAGAATTTCCCAAATGAAACTGAAATGCAACTAACTGATGATGTCACTTAAGGTGAATTAAGTCTAGTCGATTTGTATAGAAAAAAATGATAGGAGGTCCTACTTTCTTGCATGGGCTCCATCATCGCAGATAAGTTGGTTATTATAAAAAGAAATCTTGTATAATGTTTGCTTTAATTTTGTGCACCTTTGTTATGAATTTAGGACAGTATGTTATTGGAGAAGACTTAGTTTGAATGAGTTGAAAGACAGAGGCTAAGTTGGTAACAGGTATTGTGATCTTGTAAGTGATTTTACTGACTTGGGAATTGAGATGCTGCTATTTTCATCCAATTTCTTCCCCACACATCAACATTGCTTTTATATCGAGAGATATCTGACATCCACTCATTGATCTCATGAATTCATGTCTCTCCTTTGCAGATTTGGGTGGGGATGTAAGGGGCTGCAGTATTCAAAAGCACAGAGAATACAGCAATGCCTTGTTTTTGAAACATCAGGTCTGCAAAACGATATAACACTTTATTTTATTAATCCTTTGTGTTTTAAATGCTGTTTGTTTTTAAAAAAAAATATAGTTAAAATGAATGCTACCCATGGAAACGAAGGTGAGAGAAGCAATGGAAGGAGTTGTAAGTACGACAGAAGTCACAGAGGACCCAAAAATGATTTGAGGACAGCTTGTCGAAGTCTTGGAGGCATTAGTTACATATGAGATTTTAAATTTAATGTCAACCTCAACTTAACTCATCTTTAAATTTTTCCTACCTACCTCAGCTAAATGTGAAATCTCCCTCTTCTGAACTCATAGTTCAAAATCTGGTAACTCTATTTTGGCAACTAGAAATTAGCTTTATTTTTTGTATCACTGTCGTATTGCAGTTCAGCTCATATGTAAACGTGTATTTGATCTTTCATGTCTGCTGGTCTTACTTCCTCAATAGATAAATTCCTTGAATATGAGGGCCATTTTTCTTTAATAGTTTCATATTCTGCAGAGAACCAGGTGAGGCAGAGTATGCACTAGGTGCGAAATATTTAAATGAGTAACTATAATGCCCCAACTTGTTCACCATTCCGACTGCGATGGGAAATTAGTGATAGACATATGACAGGTGTGTGTGGAGGGGTTTTCCCCAGGTGATCCTGATGCCTCTAGAGAATCATCTGGATTTAGCAAATAATGATCATGCTGGGGGGAGGGGTATGAATCATAGGACATGGTACCTACCGTTCAAAACTAATACTTCGTTGGGGGAAGGGGCTGAAGGGGCTGAAGGAAGAAACAACTTTCACTACAGAAAAGAAAGGAGAAGAGACACATTAGTGGCAAAACAAAGCCATAAGCCAGACTCCTCCAGAGGCACCAGAAGTTCAGAGCAATGAAAAGGCGCTGGAGAGGTTAGTACCATCTGTAAGTTTACATGTTGATAGCTTAGGGGTGAAACAATTACAATTATTCAGAAATACTGATGAGAAAGTTCATAATTAAGGAAAGCAAGATTCAAACAGAATACAAATAGTTGGAGGTATTGCTCTCTGTTTTGCTTATTTCTTTATTTTTCTTGTGATTTGCTATTAAGCATCATCTAGGAAGAATGAGAGATCCAGGGCCTGATGATACAGTTTCTGATACACATCCTGCCCAGTGATTTAGTCTGCTTATTCTCTCTCCTCTGTGAACGGGGTTGGCAACTACGCCTGCCAAGAAGTGACAGCAGTTGACGGCCAGAATATTAAAGTCTGAAACGTGTGACTTGGGTTCAATGAAAATACCTCGGGAAGGGTGAAACATATTTTGCTCTGCAATTTCAAAACCAAAGTACCTGGAATCTTTATTGAAACACATTGTAATGTCCCATCACCCGTGTCTTTCAGAATGGGATCTGACGTTGCCTTCTCCATTTCCCATTTTCTCAGTGAAATGCAAAGCCTATTTGTAAGTGATATTTATTTTATTGTAAATAGGTTTTGGATTCTTCTCTATTTCATGGCCATATGTTTTACCTCTGACCTCTGTTAATGCATTTCTATGAAGTACATAAAAGTGGGGCTCAGAATCCAGACAGGCATCTTCCAGGTTACCATGACGGAGAGAGTGACATGTTGGGTTCAGAGTCACACTTTGTGCTTATATTTGGAAATATATAATGCTGAAATGACGTTTAACATTGTTTTATTTTTTACAAAAAAAAAACTTTACTTATCCTTATGGAATTGTCTATATTGCTACTTTTTCTAATTCTGTTAGATAGTAAGGATCTAGTTTGGGAAGGAAAGGCACACTTGATGTAGGAGGCAGGCATTTCTACTTTTTCACCTGATGGTTGAAGAAATATGACAGATTTCTCCTTCCAGTGGCTGTATACTGGAATCTATATTTTCTTCTGATATCTGAAGCCATACCATTCATTTGGTAGCCCTCTCCTCAGAAAGAGGAAAAAGTAAAGTTTCCCTCCCTCTTAGCCATAATCCTAGTGCATTCTCTTTATAATTCTCCCCTCCATAATCCTGAACATAAGATCGTTGGTCAGCATGATATGAAAGACTTTGCATGTGGTGGTAAGCGGAGCATAGTCAGTTTAGAATGTTGTATAAGGCACCGACTTTGAATGATGTGTGTACCTTAAGATCTGTGTGTTTTTGAATAAGTTACATATATTTTCTGGGCCTCAATAACCTTCCTTAAGATGAGAATATTAACATATATTCTAGAATGTGAGAATTAAAGGAAATAATGCATGCAAAGTATCCTTATCTAAGAGAGGTGAGAAATCGATAGGGGTCACTTAACTCATCTGGAATCCAAATTCCTTTGTCATAAACTGAAGGTGTGCAAATAAGTAATACTATGCACTTTAATGGGTCTGGTACTAACCTTGTGCTCCATCAACAGTGGCTCATGGAGCATTCATTTCAACTCTATGATGTTGTATTACAATCATCCCTATGTGAGAGATTAGAAAGCTGACGCTTAAAGAAATAAATTATATGCCTTAAGTAACACAGCTGACTGGTAGGGATGAAACTATCCAACTTCAGAGGGATACTCTCAGTCCCTGCAGAATATTTTGTAGGTTTTACTATCCCATTTAATGGATAAATAAGACATGTATTTTGCTGAAGCACTGGTAAGGAAGAGGGAGATAAATCCATGCCATATAAACATTGAAATACTTTAAAAAACATCATTGGGAAATTTTATCTCAAAGATAACCTTAGATGTAGGGAACTATGCAGAAGCGAAAGTTTACTTTCCATGAAAATATAAATATTTAGGAGACTTTCTTAATTTGTGCCTTTATGAATTGGGGCTTTTTATCAGAACGTATTTTTTTGCATCTGGGTTGTTTCAGATATGACATGATAACATATATAAAACTCCTTTGAAAAGTAGGAAGCCTTACATTTATGTCAGTTAAATCAATGGCCCACTTGCCAGTAGGTCATTTTGAAAGATCTCAGCTCTTCTGTACAGCCATTCTTGAAGAAAAAGCTATAGAAGGGAATTTCTAATTTTTTTAATGCAAAGGTTCTGAGCAGCAAGGGAAACAATTTCCATGCTCTTAATTCTGCTGAAGGGAAAAGACGTAGCCTCTTCAGGCCCCAACTTGGACAATTGTTTATAAAATAACATAGCAGATTAGAAGCAGAGAAGATAGGCTGATAAAAGTGAGAAGTGACTGGTGACAGCAGCCAGCAGAGGAAGGTGGTAGAACTACTAACACAAAATAAAAGTGCCCCAGGGGCTGGCCCCGTGGCCCAGCGGTTGGGTTCGGGCGCTCCGCTGCAGGCGGCCCAGTGTTTCGTTGGTTCGAATCCTGGGTGCGGACATGGCACTGCTCGTCAGGCCACGCTGAGGCAGCGTCCCACATGCCACAACCAGAAGGGACCCACAACGAAGAATGTACAACTATGTACCGGGGGGCTTTGGGGAGAAAAAGGAAAAAATAAAATCTTTAAATAAAATAAATAAATAAAAGTGCCCCAGGGTTCAGAATGCAGGGCCATTACCAGAGAGACAGATGTGCAGACTTGGACCACCTAAAACCGTGATTTTTGTTCATGAACATGACGCTAAGACAGCAAGAAATTGTGGAACTATCTCATAGTTACTGATTGAAGAAGACAGAGAGATTCTTATTTAAAAACGATTGAATGGCGAATTTTTGCGTTGAATAAAGAAGTAAACTTAATTGTCTCAAAAATAATAGCATTGATGAAACTTGTGTTATTACAGCTGGGCAAGCAGATGACTTGGAGTCTGTATGGGGGATTATGGACATACTGCCTGTGATAAAATATTGCAGCATGAAGTCACCTTTCAATAGAATAATTGAATATGTCTACATATAGCAATCCATGATGAGTGCCAGGAGAAAAGTGGTTGACTAGAGAGTATTCTCTCCAACAGGGAAGTGGTAACCAAAAGCCTTCACCACAACACTGGGTCCACATTAGAACTCAGTTGCCTATGTCTTCCATCATAATACTGATTAATTCTATGAGAGGAAAAATCAAATCATGTGGCATCATTTAAAACAAGCAACTGATGTATCAAATGGTTGTATGCCCTTCAAAAGTAGCGACAAGTTTACAAAGATTGAGAACCCCGAGTGTAGGTAAGAAATAGAGGAATTACAGGTAAGACAGGGTTTGAGTAAGAGGTTATTTGAGGCTGGTGATCTTCTCCAGTGTCATTACTTCAAATATCACCCATGTGCTGACAACTTGTTTTCCTAGCCTACACTTTGCTCCTGAATTCTAGACCAATGCCTCTAACTACCTAATCAACATTTCTTCTTTGTGTATACACTAAACACAAGTTTAAAACTGGAAGGCATGGGATCTGAGTTGCTCTTTAAGGATGGTTAGAATTTGGCAAAGACAAGAGGAGAAGAAGCACGCACACACACACACGTACACATGCACCCCAGAACAGAGTTGTACAAGAGCATGGCATAGATGGATCAGGAGAAAAAGGAAAGTCACATTACAATTAGGATAAATGAGAATCTTATTTTGAAGAGGGCAAAATAGTATACTTTATCTCCAAATATAACAGAAGAAAAAGAATGAGAAATTCTTCACTGTCTCTATGAAGAGTTCAAATTAAACAGAAAAAATAGAGGAACTAAACATCTCAGCTTAAGGGCTTTTATAATTTTAGGATTGCAAGTGTTCCCAAGATTCTAATTGATAAATCACCTTCTGGAATCCCTTCAGATTTCCAACTAATTACCCAGTCTTCAATAGAAAGAGAAGAGAAATCAGTGTGCTGTCTGAATTTGGGGGGATCTTGTTCAAGTTCTGTGCTAAGTCAAGGTCCAGCTTAAGGGCCAATAATGTTCTAACATTACCCTCTACCCCTGCTTTGGCATATCTCTCATCATACTCAAGTGGCTGTGGCTCTTATTATTGTAACTCAAGTTTTCTTTTTTCTTTTTTGTTTTCCTGAGGAAGATTCGCCGTGAGCTAACATCTGTGCCAATCTTCCTCTATTTTGTATGTAGGTTGCCACCACAGCTTGGCCACCGATGAGTGGTGGAGGTCCACGCTCAGGAATGGAACCTGGGCAGCTGAAGTGGAGCCCCCTGAACTTAACCATTAGGCAGGGCTGGCCCCTGTAGCCCAAATTATCTTAATCTAACTCTTTCCTGGCAGCAATGAGCTTAGAGGCAATAGGATAGCAGGAGTCTTTTATGTCTCCTCTTTACCCCTAATCTTTATTGCCTGTGCGTTGTAAGAGCAAGCATGAAAAAATAAGACAATTTCCAAAGACAGTCTAAAATCCCAAAAGGTGAGATATAACCATCTGGAGTACAACAAGCACATCATATTTTCTTTCTTTAGCAAGACAGTTCTGAATTTTATGGAAGGCATCCCAGTAGGCAAAGACTTACTAGCTGTTTGTAACTCCTTAAAAAATTTTTTAAAAAATGCAATGTTTCTTTAATGTCACAGTCTGAATTATAAGCAGAGAGTTGGCACATCTCTCATTTTATTCATTCTAATTACAATTGCCTTGTCACTGAGATGCCAACCTGACGAAGAGCAAATCAGGTAGCGAATCCCCAGGGGCCGCTTAGTAACAGGAGGCTGTCTCCAGTGGAATCAACGTGACAATTTCTTCTTTCCCCCTTCAAAGTCGAGAGTCCCCCTGGACAAATTCACGTTTGATTATTTTCGCTAAGCTCTCTGTCTTCAACTGCTTGATTAGCATCTCACTCACCTAAGAAATTAGACTAAAGTTTGTGACCATTAAAAGAAAAACAGAGCACGTGCATGGGTGCTGCTTAGGTTGGAAGCACCTATGAAAAACCATTTTCTTAACTTGGCACCAAGAGTTGGCACCAATGCTACTGTGCAAGGGCCACTCTGTGTGTGTGTGTATGCGTGTGTGTTGCTGTTTATGTTGTTAGGAGGTGATCTTTGCACACATCTCAGTCTAGAAATCTGAAGCCAGAAAAGGTGAAGGTGTTCTAGTTGGTTCTATAGGTACCTGATTTTCCTCTCTCTAACTTTACAGCAGCTGTGCTTAGAGATAAGCCCACTGTGACTATTGCTATTAAAATATTTAGTACAAAACTGCGTTCTCTCTGGCAAAACATATTTCTATAGAATGGTACAATTAACATTAGAGGAGAATTAATATGTCAAAATAAAAGTATTCTGAGAAAATTACCCAGATTGTCTCCACTCAGTCTATCACCAGTCATTGCTTGTGATTGATCAGTGACCCAGGAAATAGGATATAAAAGAGACAGAAAATAGGACATAACCAGAATTCTGCCTTCAGAATCATTCATCTAATCTCTTCCTTAATATCTCCCTTCATTACCCTGGTTGATAGGACAACGATTCTTAAACCTTGGTCTATATAAAGAGCAGATACCTGGGCACCTGGTCCAGACATTCCACTTCACTACAGGTGAGGTGTAGCTCAGAAATCTGCATTTTAACAATCATCAGGGATGTTTATATTACAAACACTACTACAGTTATTCTCTTAATTCCAAAATTCTATAATGATAATATCTGTGTCATAAAATTGTCCCATAGCTCAATTATTGTGTGCTTTTAATTATGATGTATGTCAGCTCCTCCAAAATAATTTCCAAGAAAGGACTGGGTATTAACATTTTCTCTTTGCTACAGAACACCCCATATATAACAAGTGTTCAGTAAATACTCGCTGATATGAGTTGATTGAATGCAGAAAACAAAGCCATTTTGTTTAAGTGTCTTCTTTCTAGAAGTTAAAGTTTCTTTTGCCAACACACTGACCATATAACTTTAGAATTATAAATTATTTTAGAAGAGCATTAGTCTCTTCAAGGAGATTGGCTTTGGATGACTAGCTCTCCCAGGGGACCACAGATTTCTCAGCTATACCTCCGGCTCAGATGAGGTGAAATGATTCAGTGTTGCTTCTGTCCAGTGCACGGTTGATGGTGAGGCTCTTTCACTCATGGCCACCTGAGCTGCCCAAGCTGAAAAAATACACCTTTTCCTAGGACTAGAAGGTCAGCCAACAAGAATGAAATTATATCAGCCAGTGTATAGATTAAATACTGTAGGATTGGACCTTTATCCCGAAGAATAGGTTTGTATTCTCCTTCACACGCAGAGATCAGCAAATTGACTCATCAGCCTTTCATGTGACAATTCTGTGCCCAGTGCCTTGGTGCTTCAGAGAATGTTGAACGGTGAGTCATTGTTGTTGCCTTCAAGTAGCTTGCAGTTTAGTTTGAGAGATGGATGATGTGTATTCATAAAATAAAATAAGAACAAAATTTAAAATAATGCTTAATGATAGAAAAGAACTAAGTATGTCATTATTGCCAAACAGTAGAAAGAGTTCGAGGGCTGTTTAGGGCAGAGAGAAACAGTCTTTAAATGGAGTGGTCTGAAAACCCTTAAAGGTGGCTGATTGGAATAAATGAGTAGATTAGAATACAAAGGAGATTTGTCAGCCTCAGTAGAGATGGGCCCGGCCAGAAGTGTGATGGAAAAAAAGGGAAAAGCTGACTTTCTTCCTTTGTCCCTACTATAAATTGGCACTAATTTAAAGGTCTGTCAGCTAACCCATCACATCAGACCTGCCCTCTCTGACTAGAGGTCCTTCCATTCTCCCCATCCACCAGAAGCTTATCAAATCACACATTCACATATTTCCTAATTCTTACAGAATATATTGTTTATACAACCTATTTTGGACTTGACTGTTACATTGCATAATATGCATTTTTTACATTTGCAAACCCCCCTCTACTCACTGAAACTTCTCTCTAGTATTTCATCTTCATGGTGTCAACTAGAAAATCAATTAATTAATTCTTACAAAAATAAGAAATGAGAAACTCGAGGGAAACCCTGGATAACATATCAGATATGGCTCTAGTTTAGGACATAAAGGCAAGTAGGGATACACTTTTCAGAGAGACTGAGGAAGTCTCAAAGCACACCGGGAGGGCTATGATGCATGGAGAGTAAGTCCTTAGCAATAGGAGATGTGCGGTCAGTCTAACCGAGATAGGAGTTTTATTTTTCATTTGACCAAGTTTCTAGGTTTGTCCGCATCCTACTAACACCTGATCACAGAAATAGTGTACTTTAGTCTGGCTTCATCCAACATGACTGTGGCTTCCCACTACAAATGAGGGAATTGCCCTTCAGAGCCTCTATAACAAGATTTCTCCCTATCTCTTCAAACTCCATTGCCATAGCTAGCTGCCCACATGGTTAATTTCAATCATTCTTCTCCTCACTCCTTTTGTATTTTCCTGCCTTAGCATTTTCGCAAATGCTTCATCTTGCGTGCAAGATCTTTCATTCTCCCCTTTTATCTGCCCAACGCCATCCCTCCAGACCTAGACAAAGCCCAGAGGTTTTCCAGGTATTGTTGATTCTTCTCTCTTCTATACCTTTTGATGTAGGGACCTGGGCGCATAGCACCTGTGGCTGATTTGATTGCAAGTGTGCACATGTATGTGTGTGACTGCAGAGCATTAGAAGACGGGTTATCCATCGAAGTGTGTGCTATTTGAAAAGGGTAGACTTTTGGTCACAGGAGCTGGAGTCAGTTTGTTCTGGATCCCTTAGACTCAATGTTTGGAGGAGGCAGAACTCAGTGGGACATCCAGTCTGTTTTTATAGGTCCACATAGGAGTTTGTGGAGGCTGCAAAGGAGGTTCTATATCAAACCTGAGTAATCTACTTGATTGTCCCAATATACTGACTCTTCCACAGTAGAAGTAAAACACACCTCAGATGCTCTTCTCCTCTGCCAGAATAAAGGGAGTTGCATATATTCCGGCAGTTTAGGAGATACACAAAATGCAAGCAAACAAACATTTATGAAACCGTTGTCCTTTGTAGGGATACGATGAACTCTGTACATTCCTGAGAGGAAGGAGGGATGTATATATGAGCCTCAAACTTTTTAAAACCATTTGACAAAGAAAGTTCTCTATTTTTCAAATCACTGCTTCCAGCTTCAGTTTAACAGCAGATTAAGCAGTTCAGTTTCCCTTGACCTGAACCAGTAAAACTCATTTGTAGCATTTAGTGGATGGCTCTGGTGATCAAGGATGGTTGCAAAGCCACCTTTTCCCTCAGGTAACCATTCAACTACCAGAAATGTGCTCCAACCATGAGCAGCATGTTTAAAAGAGAAACTCAAGTGTGACTCAAACCTCATATAAATCAATCACCACTAAAAGCTTTTGGACTACAGCTCTCTTTTTCCATGGCTCTTCATGTCAAATACCAATGAGCATGTCA